>NC_138747.1:12669570-14062070 GCF_965113295.1 Leuciscus leuciscus | reverse complement strand
CGGTCAGACTGGGGTTTATGGCTTATTGTAATACAGGCTTTTACAGAAGTTTCTACCATAAACTCGGGCTAAATGGGAGTTTTAATAACAATGCAGGCTTGAAACACATTTTCCTATTCTCATTAAAGCTTCATGTTTGTTTGTGGTGTTTACTGGTGCATTTTACAGACTGTATTACTGTGTTCCTCTGTTAGACGTTTATATCAGTCCCTGCCCTATACGTGCCCTCTGAGGCTGTAGGATCTTCAGGCATTGTGTGCGTTAAGTTAGTAGCTACAGATATGAGGGTTAGAATGAAATGCATTGCAGTACAAATTACTAATTAATATCACAATATGAAAGAAAGAGTTGTGAACATGCTAACCTGTACATGCTGACATGTTACAGTATTATTTATTTAAATTGCATTCAAAAATACTGTATAAAAACAGTAATATTGTGAAATTTTAATACAATTTATAATTATTAGTATGTTTAGTTTAATTGTCTTTTTGTTCCCATGTTTTTGTTTCTGGAGGTTCAGTTCAGTCCTGATTAGTCCCTAGTTTGTGGTTACTGATTACATTCTCCTGTCAATCATTATGTCTCCCTGTGTATTCCTCAGTTTATTGTCCGGTACCGTCTTTATTACATGTGGTTGTGTGTTAGTTTTGTCCTGCGTTCTGTAGGACTGTATCTTTGTGAATTAATAAAGACGGGTTTGTTTGGATTCTCCTGCGTAGTGCGATTACAGTCACTACATGTGACAATAATAACTGCTTTCTTTTATAATATATTTTAAAATGTATTCATGTGATGACGAAATGGAAATTTCAGTTATTTGAGCTGGTAATAGTACTGTATTCATTTATTTTGTGAAAAAAAAAAAAAAAAATGAATTTTACAACATTGATTTGAAGCACATAAGTATATGAAAATCAGGAAAAAACACAATTTATGGGACAATCAAATGAAACACTGCAAATAGTGTAATCAAATACAAAAGTGGTATTATAAATACAAAATTCTGTCATGAAACTCTGGATGGCGCAGGCTAATAGGCCCTTACTCAACCTGCTCGTAATCACATCATTATCTATAGGGCACAGCTGATTGGTTCCTGCTGCAGTAGCCAATGAGCTTGTGTTCTCAAACTTCAAATACTTGGATAGCATTTGCTTAGCAGTGCAGCGTGCTTTCAGAAATGCTCCACCTGTATAGATCTGCTGGGGTTAATTCACGTATGCTATGCTATATTGTACAGCAGCTGCATGTCCATGCCAAACACTTTATATTTACACTTTATATTTATTGATTACATGTTTAAAAAACCAATATATTTTTAAGTCATTGCAAAATATGAATATATGTATTTTAGTTCACAATTCATGTACAACAACTGCCTTACCTGCTATCAAAAAGTAGTAATTAGGATTTTATTGAAGGCAAAATCTTAGTTAATAGTTGTATTAGTTGTAGAACATGGCATGAAGAATAAGGCATTAATATGTGCTTTATAAGTATTAATAAACAGCCAATATGCATGCTAATAAGCAACTAGTTAATAGTGAATATGTGCACATTAATATTAAGTGTTAACATTTTGTTTACACAAATATACACACAGGTATATAAGATATTCGAGATTGTATGGAAGAGCGACTAGTGGGAGCAGGAGAAATTCTCTGATGAATATCCTTTAGGATTCTTTGGTTGTGTAGTTCTTCATTTGGCTATTAAATAGGATTTTTTTTTAAATTATGTCAAAATTACACTGACTGATGTCTTCAACAGAAGCATTTAGCGTCAATTAATAACTTTGGAGCTCTTGGAAGAGGTCTGTCTTTAAAGGTTTAAACATAATTAAAAATCAATTTATCTTTGGAGAAAACGAATGGGAATTTTACTTTCAAAATCTAACTGCTTAATTCTTGCTAGTTGTTTTTTTATTTTTTATTTTTTTTATGTAACAAAAGGAGTAGTAAATAGTTTTTTTTTCTCCCTCCCATTGATTGCTCAATGCCATTCATAGTATTCCAAAGCCTGAAAGCAAAGCGAGAGACAGCAAAAGAGTGTTGCGTGAGGAGGTTAGCTGGATGTTTCAGAGGTTATTAGTTAGAATATCAGCATGTCAGATGTCAGCCGCTGTGATGTGGAGAGGTTTGTGTGTGTGTGTTTGTGTATATGTAAGCATCCTCACTGGGCTGTATTGATATTCAGATGCTTATCATGAGGGACTCCTACAGGGGTCTTTAATGTGGCGTTCTGATAAGTTGCGCAGCGGAGGCCGCGGAGCATGTAAACGGCTGTCAGCCGATCCGCATCTCTGATCCGCCCTGTCAGAGCAGAATTGAGTTAGCACGTAACGCAGGAGCTCATCCAGGTTATCTGATACAGGGAGATGTGTACACAAATGATGCTACGCTCACCGGGCTCAGACACGCACGTCTCCATGCGCTGCGGATTTAAAGACGTGATTAAAGAGCGATTGTGAATCACAACTGAAATAGAACTTCCCAAGAGGACATTTTCTAGGTTGACAAGGCCCCGGAAAAAAAAAGAAATATTTGCTAGGTAACCGTGTGTAGCGTCTTCCCACAGGGCAGGTATGCTGACTCGAGTCTGTCTGAGGATCTTGACAGTGTGTGTTTGTGTGATAAATGCTTATCAGCTCTTCTTTCTCCAGATGGGCAGCACTGACAGCTCTATCTATGCTCAGTTTAATGTGGATCGTACTATGCACAGGGGTTCATTTGGGATTTTGCAGGTAGAGGAATGCAAAAGGTGTTCCAGGAGACTGCAATGTGGCACTAGATTATTATTATTGTTAGTAGTAAAATAATAACTATAATAACAGTACTATTTGACTAATTTAGATCATGTTGAGTATTTATATTTAACACATTACTACAATTATGTTTGTAATAATAATTTTGGTCACACTTTAGTTTTGGGTCCAATTCTCACCATTAAATAATTCTCACCAGTCATAATTACTGCTTATTAATAGTTAAGGTAGTTGTTAAGTTTAGGTATTGGTAGGATTAAGGCATGTAGAATATGCTCATGCAGAATAAGGCATTTTAAAATGTGCTTTAAGTACTAATAAACAGCCAATATATTATATTCATGCTTATAGCAACTTGTTAATAGATAGAATTTGACCTTAAAAAAAAAAAAAAAATTACTTATTTTATTCAGTAAAGATGCATCAAATTGATTAAAAGTTACAGTGAATACATTCATAATGTTCACTAAAATATTAAGCTGCACAACACTGATAATAATATCATTAATGTTTTGAGCTCCAAATCAGCATATTAGAATGATTTCTGTAGGATCATGTGACACTGAAGACTGAGTAATGATGCTGAAAATTCACAGTAATAAATTATTATTATATAATTATTTTTATTTTTTGGGCCATAATTTGTTTTAGCTTCAGAACATTGTGACAATACTGCATAAAAGACAAATGTTAAATGTATAATTTTGAAAACAATATCTTCAAGTTATGCTTTATAATTTGTATGTATAGACATACATATTATTGTTGCCTATATATATATATATATGCCTTTATATTTTGTGAAGGGGGTCTCTCACAATCATCATATTTGGGGGTCCTTGATGCCAAAAACTTTGAATATCCCTTTCCTAGACTAAATATAGTATGTCATTCCGTTTTGGATTGTTCCAGTGCAAATGAACCCCTCTGTACACACCATGTCTGCCACACAGGGTCTTCCCAAACAACTATAAACAGTTTATTCCTCCCTATCCTTACACATACACATATATACACTCTCTCTTTTCCGCTCTTTTAGCATGAAACCACATCTAGGTAATACATTCCTCTGTCAGAGGACAACTTTAGCATATAGTTTGTCTTCTCAGCAGGGCAGAAGTTGCAGTTCTGTAGATGCCTGTGTCGGATTAATGTCTTCAGAATTTTACCTTCCTTCCATAGTAACTCAATGAAAATGATTAAGTAAATACTTCATTTAAAACCAAGCATGCCAAATATGTTGTCAATGCAGAATAAAGCACGATGTTTATATCAATGAGGCTAAATGAGCATTTCTGAAATCGTTATTTTGCCAGATGAAATGTGCAAATGCATCTTTGCCATTTGAACCGCAAGGACACGCATGCAAACTTTATAAAGAGCTTCCCAGAGTCTCGGCGGTTTCCTCCAGGGTGCCAAACCACCCTGTTACGGACACCTTGCACATACCGTTCACTCTTGTAATCACTGACTGTCTGAGTCCTCTCGGCCAGTTCATTAAGAGAGGAAATATTTCCGTTTGGAATGGGGCAAGGAGCTGGAGAGCGTCCAGAGTGCTCTCAAAGCAAGACATGAACCCGCAACTAAAACAACTATTACGAGCCGCTGCGCTGCCAAAGTCTACCTATTTATTTAGCCAACAGAAACCCCAAAAGTAGATATTGGACCATCAGTGCACCAGGTATGCGGTGAAACGGAGCCGTGGAAACACAAACTCTTCAATGTGTGCATCGAACAATGGATAGTTATAATAAAAATGAGCGTTTTGTCAGCTACGCAGGAAACGTGGCTGAAACCGAGCCTGAATTAGGAGTAACAGACCGCCGTGAGGATAAACGAGTACAAAAAAAGAGAAATAAAGAGCGTAAATAGAAGAATACGTTATTCAGTGGTGATTAAATAGTAGTTTTGTTCAGGCCCCGTCCAGATGTTGAGTCTATGTATTTTATTTTTACATTCTTGGCCTCTGGCCCGTATATATTTTGGATACGGCCCGGGAGTATATAATATCAGTGGAAAATGATGTGGTCTGGTACCTTTTAAATAACATTTCCGCCTTTTTGTGCTGCTTTCTTGTTTTTCTTTCCATGTTTTCTTTTATTTTGGAATTAGGTCGGAGAGGTGCTGTTTAGAAATGTGCTGAAAAGGGAGGGAGTTTGGAGCGCTAGGGGATTGAACCACATTCCCCGCTCTCTCTGGACGCCCCGGCCCCCCTTTTTTTTATCCCTCTTCAGAAAATACATGAGATAAAGAGGAGGAAGTTAAGGGTCCTGGATGGAGGAGGTCAAACCGGTCAGGTTCAAGCCCAACTGTAGCCAGAGCACAGACTTTTACATGTCAGAGTCTAGTCTTGGCAAAGAGGGGATTATAGAGGAGGAAGTGTGTGCCCTAGTTCTGGTTTTTCCAATTTTCCTTTTTTTGTGATTTATTTCTGGACAAATTTGAAGGGAAGCCGGGAAAAAATCAGTGCAAGAAAAGTTAATTGAGTCGTAACATTGTGGCACACTCTTGGGACAAGGTATAAAACTCGAAGCCTGAGGTCCGGCCACAAACTAACACACATACACATGGCCCTTTGAGCCAATGTGACAGAATGAAGAGGTAAGAGGAAGAGTGGTGGCCTGGTGTTAGGGTTTTCTTGACTTTGCACGACTGTAACTGCGCGGTAACCTTCCTCAAGCCCTGATGAGTTCAGTGGCTAGTGAATGTCATACATGGGTAGTGGTGATATGGCAGTGTTTTCATAAGTGTGTTTAGACAGCTGGACTTGGCATCTACAGGTGATCAAAAGTCCTTATAACTGACATTTGCCTGCAACCACTAGAAAAATCTGATGCTAATGGAAGCCCATTTTCACCACATAAGGGAAAAAAAGTTTTGGGAAATCATATTTATGGCCTAAAAGGTCAGTATTATCACATAAAAATGTGGAATTATAGGATACTAAGTCACGATTATGAGATAGAGTCTATATTAAGAGATAAAAGGACAAAATAATGACAAAATGATTTCAACTTTTTATGTCATCATTTCGACTTTTTGTCAATTTTGACTTTATTTCAAGTCGTCACCTTTTTTATATAGCACTTTATACAGTTCAGATTGTTTCAAAGCAGCTTTAAAGTGATACACATGAAATAATAATCCATAATCGATTTCAGAATTCAGTTCTGCTTAAAGCAGCTCTTAAAAAAGATAATAGTGTCATTATTCAGCTGAAGTCAGTTCAGTGTTGATTCATTTCAGTTCAATAACTAAAGTTAATCAATTATGAAATGAGCTCAGTTTATATAAGCAGATCTAAGTGTTGTTATTCACTTTGAGTCAGTTCATTGTTGATTCAATTCAGTTCAATAACAGTCGGTTTTATGTCATAATTATGATTTATTATGATTTTAAATTATGATTGGTGACAGAAATAGGCTTCCATAGTTACTCTAAAATGTATGTACATTTCAGGGGAACATGATTAATTGTATATTTTTTTATTCAATGTGTTAAATGGATCACTTCTGTTCTTTCAAAATATTCGTTTTTAGTTTCTAAGTTTTAAATAAATTATGTTGTGTGTTTTAGCATGGTGGAAATACTGCATCATCCAATTATTGCATCCATGACCAAAACTATTTGTTTTACACTTATCCATTTATATGTTATTAATAAATCTGTGGTGAATTGCTCTTCTCAAGCTTCCCTGCATATTTAATGTCACCTGTGTATTACTTTTTATTATCTTATTTGTTTTTATTGCATTTTTGCAGATATATTTTGCTATAAACCTGCTAATCATAAAGACTTTAAGAAAAATCCTCAGAGAGTCCATATGCCTCTGAAAATATTTTTTTTTTTATGTTTTACATCAGAGCGAAGTGAACAGGAAGAAAACAGATGTGCTAAAGGTCGAGAAACTTTGAGAAAACTATGTGCAGGCAAAAGCTAGAGGGGAGAGGAGTTAGCAGCTGCCTGAAGCTGAGTTAGCGATAAACACCTGAAAAACAGCTCTCAACTTTCTTTTATTTGGAGCGCTAATGGAAGACTGCTGCCAGGAGTGGGAGCTCCCCGGTGCATTGCGTCTGTTGAGAGAGTATCTGTGCCTGCCACTCCAATTAAAGCAATCTACAGCAATAGAGAGAGAGAGAGAAAGAGAGAGAGAGGGGAAAGCCAGAGGAGTAGCATCTGGATCCAAAGCTCTTTCCCAGCCAAGTCACAATTGTTTAGTCTGAAAGAGAAGAGTGTCAGGGGGAAACGGCTGTGCGTGTGTGTGTGTTGGGGGTAAACGAGAGCGAAAAGAGAGAGACAATGATAGAGAGAGGACGACTGTATATGTACACTCTGTTGTAGGGCACGGATGACTGCTGGTGGAAGCGTTTATAAAATGTGATGTCTCATTTCAAAGGCACTGTGAGATATGAATGTTTCTAGGGGTGATTTTTGGCTAAGTAAACGCATATACTCTTAATGGATTGCCAAATGTAACATCTGCTCAAAGGGTGGTGACGCACACTCTCTCAATGTCGCGCACAAACAGACGCACGCAATATATTACACTTGATTTAATCAGCAAGTGTAGCTAACAGCTACATCATGTCCACTCAACACACAGCAAATTGTTTCTCACAGTCAAAGTGCCCAACTGAGCTGTTCAGCCAGTAATAAACGAGCATAAAATAAGTTAGCACACTTTGTGCTAAAATGTTTGTTCAACCTATGTGGGGGAGCATGCATATTATGAGTTTAAAACAGTTTAGTGTTAGGAAATAGTTAGTTGATTTACTATTAGAAGAGCTCAGGTTTGTAATGTCCACTTGACTGTTACATATAGATACTACTTTCCAAATGTTTGGAGTCAGTAAGATTTTTTGAAGAAGTCTTATGCTCACCATGCTCATGTTAGCATGTTGTTATGAGGTTTATAATGTGTTCTGAAGGTTAGCATGTTGTTATGAGGTTTCTAAGGTGCTCTGAATGTTAGCATGTTGTTATGAGGTTTCTAATGTTCTGAATGTTAGCATGTTGCTATTAGGTTGCTACGGTGCTCTGTTAACATGTTGTTATCAAGTTTCTAAGGTTTTCTGAATATTAGCATGTTGTTATGAGTTTTCTAAGGTGTTCTGAATTTTAGCATGTAATGAGATTCCTAAGATGTCCTGAATGTTAGATTATTGTTGGTTGCTAATGTGTTCAGCATGTTTTTTTGCATGTTGCTATGTAGTTGTTCTGTGATTTTGGATGGTTTGCATGGTTTCTTAATACTGTCATGTGTATGTTCTGTTTTGATTCAGTATTCAAATGTATTCATTGTGTTCTGTTTCTGTTTGCTGTTAGTTTGTTAATTAGTTCATATTCTCTTCTGTTTCCTGCCTGTTTGTGTCCTAGGTTATAGATTGATTAGAGTCCTCAGTTCAGGTGTGTCTTGTTAATTAGCACCTTTGTATTCTGTATAAATAAGCCCTCTGTTTCAGTTATTCAGGTAGTTCCTTGTTCTGCATTGTTTGTCCGCGGTGCTAAGTTGGTTGAGTATGCAATAGGTCTGCACGATTAATCGAAATTAAACCGCATGTGATTTACCAATGGCTTCTTTTATTTTGGCTTGTTAGTGCAGCCACTGCTCTGTGATCAGTAGTGAATGCTGCTCCATCTGAACGCCAGAGGGCGCTCTCACGCAGAAACTCCAAATATGCCCTGCAGAAGTACGATAACACACGTCATTCCAGGAAATCCATATGGGCATCATACTATCGCTGTAGCTGAATAAACCGAAGATTGAGCGTTTGAAACGCTTAATTGCTTAAACGCTTTGATTGATTAAACATGACCAATAAACACGCAAGTTCTTCATTTTCATGATAATAAAGTATATTTATTCTTCAATGCTAATCGACACTGTATCAATGTATAGAATATTAAAATAATATGTTGTGTGCCTTATTCTGTGTAAGAAGCCAAGCCACATCATCTCACAGAAGGATGCTCAACTGTCGTTATGGACAAGAGGTTTGGAAAGTCATGTTTGGAAAGATGTTTGACGCGTGTTGCTTTTGCAGTTGCACGTTGTAAGCGACTCAAACTCGTAGTGCTTTCAGATGGAGCAGCATTTACTACTGATCACAGAGCTGTACGTCACTGACAAGCTGCACATAAAAAATAATCACAGCTTTTGCGATTTCATAATGGCAATTAGCCAAATCGGTTTAAGTGCGATTTCAGGTTAACTGCAATTAATCGTACAGCCCTACTATGCAATGACGTTAGCCAGTCATAACAGTGGCTGTTTACTGACAAGCCTTAAAGGAGCGGTCTCTTAAAAATGGAACATTTCAGACAGAGGTTTAGAATGAAAGTAAAAAAATCTTTTTTTCGCATACATATTTGTTTTTTGTGTGTGTGTGCAAAAAACGACATTTAACATTATAAGTGAACCTCAAGGAATACATTACAATAATACAAACAAATCCATGTCATGTCTTCTTTAAAGCCATTAATAAAACACAGCTAAAGATCATTTTATTTTCAGTTCATCTCAATCTCAGTTTGGTGGCCACTTCTGTGTGGCCGTTTATTGATAAAAGGCATCAAGGCCTGTGAGACATAGTGCTTGTATGTTTGTGTGTGTGTGTTTATCTGGAAGACATATCGAGAGTGCTTTAGGCTGCAGCAGGCGAGGCCTTATGGAACGCAAGGGTCAAGAGGATCTGACCTTCCCCCGAGGCCTGGAGTCTGGGTCAGAGAACAGCTCTACTTCCGCCCCAAACAGTCCACTCATAAACACCTCTGTCTCTGCCACAGAGTGAGCATGTGAGTGTGTGTGAGATGTGCATTGTCTTAGCGAGAGATTCTTTGTGAGAGTGAATGCACTGGTTTGTGTGAGATTATTAGTGTGTTTTTGTAGTTGTGGGAAAGGGGTCAAGATGGCCCGAATGTGTGTGTGTGAGTGTTAATTGCTGTGAGCCTTCCCATGCCCCTGCATTCAGTTGAGATAAATGCATGCTTTGTGGATGCACTGTGCAATCTTTGTGTGTGAAGGGGGTGAAAAAATAGTGGCTGTAAAAAAAAAAGAAGAAGAAAGTTGGCAGGTATGAAGGATATAATGGCACATGAAATGATTGCATGAGGAATTATGTGAGCGCATTAGACGTTTGAGTGGTATGTGGCTGCATTATCTCCACGAAAATGTGTGTTTGTGCAGAAAATACAAGGCTTGGAGAGACAAATCCGGCCCACTTTGAAAGATCAGTCATCTACTTTAACCTGATGATTCTTCTAAAAAATTACTTGTAGAAATATCTGACAGCTCTCACAGATTTATTTCCCCCAGCAAACACTGATCCATTACGGCAATTTCATATTTACACACATGCACACGAAAAAAATATATATGAGCAATATCACACGAGTAGCACGAGGCCACAATAATTCAACGGCCCGTCGTCAATTATTCCTTACCTACTCTACATACTAAAAGCTTCAATGAAGCAACTCAACGTTCCTTCGTTACTAGTTATAAAGTGACGTTTTAGACTTAGTTACGGTGGCTCGGGTTCAACTGTCAAACTGTCAACTTGATTTGAATCCGTGGCGGAAGGAAGTGTAGCTCTGCACAAAAGAGGGTTTTTTAAAGACACTCCATGGTTGTTTCTTATTTATTTACTCATGTGTGCCGTAGAACTGTTGTATAAACGCAATATCACACTCGTAGCCGTGCGATATCGCTGTATATTACTATTTTATTATTACAGCCGAATCACAGCTATACTGATATACAGCGATATGGCACGGCTACGAGTGTGATATTGCTCATTTAGAAAGCTGTGTATATTTGGTTGGTAAAACGTTTGGAAACATTAAGGTTTTTTAATGTTTTTGAAAGTAGTCTCTTAATCTTACCAAGGCTGCATTTATTTGATAAAAAATTTAGTAAAAACAGTAATACTGTGAAATTTATATTAACCGGTTTGTTGTAATATATTTTAAAATGTATTTTATTCCTGTGATGGCAAAGCTGAATATTCAGCATCATTACTCCAGTCTTCAGTGTCACATGATCCTTCAGAAATCATTCTAAAATGCTGATTTGCTGCTCAAGAAACGTTTCTTATTATTATTAATGTTAAACACCGTTGTGCTTCTTGATATTGTTGTGGAAACTGTGATTTTATTTCCCCCAGATTTTTTTTTTTATCAAATAAATGCAGCCTTGGTGAGATTTATGCACACACACACTCATTGTATTTACACACATTTTGTGTGTATTTAGTTTGTGCACGTATATAGAGTGCATAAAGTCGCATTTATAAATGCAATATACAGATTTACACATTATAATTGATATTTAAATTAATTACAATTAATCGTTAAAATAAAAACATTGCAAAATTAATTAGCATGAACCTTTAAACATGCTCATATAATCAATAATGTTTGTTAAATATCGAAGCAACTATTTGCTTTGGCAATAATTAAACAAAGTTTGTACTAAGAAAAGTTAAGGTAAATAAAATCTTTTTTTTAATTATTTGTTTGCGTTTTTACTGTCACTTCCTGTCGCATGGGAGTATCCTTGCTTAAGTCATCCTGGTGTCATGAAGTTTTCATCATCATAATTATCATCATCACAGTCATGCTTTCTCATATATACTTTTTGCAGCCTCCACAGTGCAATCATCACAACTTGCAGTGTGTTCAGAAACCAGACAATTAAACTGAATCCATGGGATTAGACTTAATGG
The DNA here is from genome assembly GCF_965113295.1 of Leuciscus leuciscus. Classification (NCBI taxonomy): domain Eukaryota; kingdom Metazoa; phylum Chordata; class Actinopteri; order Cypriniformes; family Leuciscidae; genus Leuciscus; species Leuciscus leuciscus. The sequence continues at coordinate 14,050,577 of NC_138747.1, read as the reverse complement.
CTGTAGGTAGTGTTTCCTGTCTAAAATGTTTTATCCTCGAGGCATTAAATGAAAACCCCATTACAGAAATGGCACCCATGGCTGACACTGTACTCGGCCATCATCCAGCTCTGGGGCAGCCTAAATAAACACCGGCCACAGTCCCAGGCCCTTATTAGACAGTTGAGGGAATGTTATATAATTCTTTGGTACTGATCCCAAGTTCTTCAGAACTGAAGCAGCACTGTACTTCTGATTTCTCAATGGGTAAACGACTTCTCTGTATTAAGTATAGTTTTATTGTGAAGCATTGAAAATCCAAGCACAATAATAGTTTGAGGTTGGCAAGTACCTGATACATTCCTTAGATGCATATTTCAAAGGAAAGCCTACTAAATATAAACTAAACCAAAAAGGTGCATTGTTCTGTACTGTATCGGCATATCGCTCATAGTTTAACAGGAAGTTTGGGTGGGGCATAAAACATAGCCAATTGAACTTATTTACATCACACAGCCATGAACATGAATTGCTTCTTGCTAGTCAGAGCGGGAGTTATTAGGGGGAAGGGAATTCTCATTTTAGAGAGCATTTGATTGGACAAAAATCTGTGAAGTGCAACATGAGTCATCAATATTTTTGGTTTGTTTGGCAAGAAGAGAAACTGTAAATGTTAATTGTATCTGCTAAATTCATTCATTCACTCATTCATTTATTAATTTGTTAATTTATTTCAATGTTTAGGAGTACACTTGGCATATTGGTGACTTGGCGTCTATCCTCTGTAGTTCTTACAAGCTTGGGAATCATAACCACAGGGATTTTGAAGTGGTTTTGGTTGTAAAAAAATTACTCACTTGATAACTTTATATTTCCCTCTCTCTTTTTCATTTCTCAACAGATTTCTCTATTTTAGTGCTATGCAAAATAATGAATGGCAAAAGATGCTTATTTTGTTTAAAACTGATATTTTATAGTTCTTGTAGTTCCCCAAAAATGATGGGAAATATAGCTTAGTTGCACAAGTCTGTCTCATCATAAACAGGCTAAATAAGAATTTTCATCATTTTCAACATTAAGTTAAAAAAATCAATGGAACTCAAAAAAGTTCAAAACTCTCATTTTGATTCCAATTTATTATTAAAAAGTAAATTTGTACATGCATTAAGACCACTTTCTGTGTGAAAGAATTAGGTCATCTCTGAACAAGTGCTAAAAAAATTATAAAAGTGAATATGAACATCTTTGCTAGTGTTAAAAGCTCCAGCATTTTCTATGGCCAAATTGGAGCTAGCCACAGGAGGTTAACATTATACAGTTAACCTTCTCACACTCAAAATGTATATGGTTAAACATGCATGCGTCTGCCCAGCGGCACAAAAAGAAGGAGAAAGATAGCAGGGTAACCGAAGCCTAAAAGGTAAAGAGACAGAGGTAATGGCTCCCTGATGAAATCTGATAAAAAGCAATTGAGCTGAAGCATGCGTGCTGCCTCGAGCCACACCTGAACTGTACGTGTGCACGTGTGTGAGTGCATGCATTTGTCAGCGGGGCTAATCAGCGTGGTGCTGAACACCCTTGGAGACAGGTGGAGGGGTGTGTGTGTGTGCGTGTGTGTGTGTGTCTGTGTGTGTGTGTGGTGGCTGACCGGCCCAATGGGGGGGCTTCCAGAGGTCTAGCTAACTAATGAAGCGCAGAAAATTAAACTGGCCTCTCCTCTCCTCCTCTGGGCGGCTGTGGAGACAAAGCACTCGACTAGAGTTTCACATTTGCTAGGGTCTCATCAAAGCTCACACTGAGGTATTTCCACCCTTGAGGGACGGTGCTCTAAATAAGAAATAATTACTCTTTTTTCTTCTTTTTTTTTGGAATCAGGATGTGTGCAAAGCAAGCCTTAGAGTTTGAGCTGCACAATTAATCAAGAAAATTATTGAGATTTTGATTACAGCAGCTTAGATTCACTTGTAAGAAGTGTTGTTTACATAATTCCATTTAGGTCGACATGCACCGCTGCATAAAAATATTCCATTTACAACATGTTTTTTGCAGCAATTGAGCATTAGAACCAATTACAGTTATATTTGATGGAGTTACAGAAAATGAGTAAAAGATTAGAATTTTGTACATTCAGAGTCTTTTATTGAGTAAAATGCTCAGTTTGATTACCTAGTTCTGGATGAAATTCTAGATGGGGCAGGCTGATAGGTCTTTAACTTCTTGCTAGCAATCATGTCATTATCTACATAGCACAGCTGATTGGTTGCTGTTGCATCAGCGGCCAATGAGCTTGCTGCTCAAACATTCAGATACTTGGCAATGTTTGCTGTTAACCATATATATCCATATAAGGCTAGATGTCTTAAGGCGGAGTCTCGAACGGCATCACCGGCGGCCATCTTGTCACAGGGAAGCTTTCTGGCGAGCTCTGTGGTATCTGAATTAAGGTGAGTGATCAGCATGAACACAAATCCTCTTATCTCGCTGAAATCTTGACGGATTTACAAACGGTTTGGTTTCTTACAAACGTTATTAACGTGGCTATAATTCTTTCATATGGAAGTCCATTGTTATAATTATTCATATGTATGCAGTGTCATAACTACATCTCTGACGTTTATAACAAACCAAACCGTTTGAAAATCGGTAGAAAATTGAGCAAGTTATGGTTATTTAAAAGTACATGCACCATTAAAACACAATGTTACGAGTGAGCGAGCTCCCTGTGGCAAGATGGCCGCCGTGTGCGGACGTCGACCTCCATTGGCCAGCAGCGCGGACGAGACATCTAGCCTTTATTATATGATATCTATGCTGTTAACAGTCTGCAGCGCGCTTTCAGAACCCTCCCCCTTCCCCAACTCCACCTGTATAGATCTGCTACGGGGTTAATTCATGGTACATATGCAGCAGCAGCAGCATGTCTTACATGCTCACAGCAATGTCTGTATTAGTCACATTTTAATATTCATACAAATCAGATGCGTGTAAATCAATCTATAAATGACAACTCATTCTATTAAAGCAGTTTTATTCAGTCTGATCCAGAGATACATGACTTTTCCGATTCTATTCATAGAAGCACATGACAAAAAGAAAAAGCAATTTAGAATTTTGCCACTCACTTGCAATGTGGGCACACAATTGACCCGGACAACGTTTATTTTTAAAGAAAAGTAATAATCTTGATTTACATGTTAAGGTAAATAGTCAATAAATAATCGTTTAGTGCATAAGTTGAGAATGAGAAAGGTGGCTTGTATGAGAATTGGCTGCATGTTTCATTTTGAAAGTGCAGTAGATGAAAAGCGGTTTCCTCTTCTTTTCCTCTCTGCTGTAGTTAGGAGGTCTGTTTTTGCTCAGTGGCTACACAAATAACACAGCTGTCATTGGGAGTATCTCCCAGGTACACTTTATCTTCCCCAGCTCTTGAGAAAGAGGTTTGACCTCTATTTGCAAAGGTAACCGAGAGTGTGTTTATTGCAGCTGTGTTTTTTCCAAGCACAGGAAGCAAACACAGACATGTACAGTATGTGTGGTGCAATCACACTTCCATACACACACACACACACACACGCGCTACACATATATCACCATTATGTCAGATATTTTATAAACTCTCTTCATAAAGTTCCTTTATTTGCCTGAATGTCCTCCAAAGACTTTGATTCACGAACAATTTTATTCGGTGAAGGCCAGGTCTCTTAATAATGTCAGCATATTCACTGCTATCATACCTCTAGCCATTGTCCCAGATCAACAGCAACCACATTTAGCGTCTATTGACCAACAACTGGGACTCTATTTTACGTTCCTACATTGTTGCTTCACAATATATGTTGTCTTCTCCAGTTCTCTCCTTATTTTCTTCTTTTGTGCAGTTTGTGCACGCTAAGGTAGACATTGTTAGCCGCTACCGCTTTTTATAATTGCAGTCTGAGACCTATTGGGCCGAATAGATTGATTTTTTTCGTTTGTTGAACCGAGAAGCCTTGTGTATTTGACTTGATTCAGACCATACACCACCTCACTAGAGCAGTCACCTCCACCCACCCCACTCCTTTCTTACAGGCTAACTTTGTGTGGCCATCAAAGTGAAATACTGTAAAACGTCAAAGAAAAGGGGGGGATGGACAGGGAAAAAGAATGTCGCCATTTTTCTGTGTCCCTTTATGCTCTGCTTCAGCATAACTATTTGGGTGTGATCTAAGAAGAAAGCAATGCTTAAAAGCAATATACTGTATTAGATTTGATGCAAAGCATTGTTCTACTGTGAGGACTTAACCTTGGTCAGTGAATGGCACATACAAAGTTGATGGATGTTTTCAGAGTAAATCAAAAGATGCACGTCCTGCCAAACTCTATCTTTTGTGTATTTGTGTATGTGCATGCATTTTTGTGTAAATGCTTGTTTGGATACTGGTGGGAGTTTATTTAGTCATTTTTATTGCTGTCCCAAAAAAATTACTAATTAATCGCCCATTTTTTCTGTAATTAATCGCGATTAATCTCACCTAACATTAAAGTTTGTCATATGCTTTTTTTATATTGTGATAATTCCACATTTAATCTCCAAATTAATGTAGAAATGGCATAAAAACATTAGCCTTTATTTAAAATAATGGCATCTTTTTTATGAATGAAGGCCAGTATCACAGAAACCAATACTGCTACTTGTAACGTGCCGGAGAAAGCAGGCGGAAGCGAGGATCTAAACGCAAGGTTTTAATGAAATAGACATAGAACAAATAATAAAGAACTTCAGGGATAAAGAAACAAAACCACGAGCATGACAAGACTATAAGCAACCCTTACATGTACAACAACTGACAAAGTAACAAGTGAAACACAAGGGCTATAAATACACAGGGACCAACAAGCTAAACAAGATAACAAGGGGGTGTGGCTAATTAGAAACACCTGGGGATACTAATAAACTAGAAAAACTACAAAGGACTACAAAACATGACACAGAACAGGAAATAACTAAAGTCCACACAAGACGAGGGAAACACAAGACAGGAATCATTACACTACTGATGTCTCAATGAAATTGATTTTCCCCCCAAAAAATTTAGCCCTTATAGCCATTCAGCTTTTCAGTATAATTAAAAGCTATCAATTATAACATTTATTAGGCTTTAAAAATATAACAACTTTTAATTTAAGTGAATTTAAAACAATCTTCACATAAACCCATTATAATAAATGTCACATTTACATGTGCCTTTGAATATATCAGGGCTCATTTTTTACGGTTACATTTTTTACTTGCCCTGTCAAAATGCAAAAAAAATCATTGTTTTTCACCCATGTAACCTTGTAAACAGTGCTTTAAGATTTTCAGATAGGTCTAACAGGTAGGATATATACATAAATTGAATAAAGTTATCAAACACTTCATAGTCTTCACTGCATAAATGATAAGTTAAATATAGATGAATCCTTATTAAAGCTACAAAAGTTATTCAGTCAAGAGCAGTGAGTGATTACATTTTTTTCTTGTGATCTTTGATTATAATGACTGACATCACAACAGCAGGTTTGTTGGGCTCCTGTCACTTTAAGACCTGCTGCATATGACGCAGATCTGACACGTATCACATTTTCTCACAACTCTTTACGTTTATTTAAGACTTCATTTAAATTCATTTGTGTTTGCGAGGATTCTTGACAAAACTGGTATTTTGGCATAATTTTGTGTGTTTTTGTCCATTCAAGTGCTGTCTGAAGCAGCTTTCTGTGCGCACGAGTCGTGTGTCACACAGACAGGAGATTCACACGTGCATCAATACCGTACTGCGTTCTCTTTTGTGTCTTATCACGCTTGAATGGTTTAAAAGCATTTGCATGAATAAGAGAGTGATCATACAATGTTACACTAGCCAAAGGATGAAGGAAAAAACGTATGCTGCGTTAATTGCGTTAAATATTTTTAATACGTGAAACTGGAAAAATTAATCGCATGTGTTAACGTGCTAATTTTGACAGCCCTAGTCATTTTATATTGCACAGGCAAAATTCCCATTTGATTTAGATTGGTTGTTAGGAATAATAAAAACCTGAAGCTCAAAGACAATGCCGGTTTGAGCATCACCCTTCAGCCAGGGGAATTCTCCTCTTAGAGTCACCCACTTATGAGAATCAACGCCGTTCAGTATATCAATAATACTTTACAATCCGAGCACCTGGAGGGATCTTGCCTTCTCTGAACCACAAAAGAAAACTGGAAACCTGAGAGGAAAATCAAAGTAGTGGACCTGTTATGAAATTTGATAAAAAGCAGTTGAGCGTAAGCATGCAACAAGAGCAAAGGCACAGCAACAACAGATCAGAGCCGAGGCATTGCGTCATTGGAACAAAGTGGCTGGCGGGGAATCTGCAATTAAAACTATCTACCATTGAACTTAGATGCTCCTTCACACTTACCTGTGGTATTATGGTCACCGTGATTTTGCCAAGACATTCCTGGATCAACATATTTTGTCCAAAATGTTTGTCTTAACACTATCCCTACCCCTAAACCTAACCCCATACCTTATCCCTAAAATCAGAGGGGTATAACACTGATGTAAAAGCCCCTAACCCTGGTTGTAAGTCTAAACTCGACGTAAACTGTAAACTTGTCCCTCAAATCTGATTGGTTGATTGGAATGTTGTTCCAGGATCAACAAAGATGTTGAATCAGGAACATGTTGCACTTGGTGAAATCACGTTCACCCTACAGCCTTCCTCCCAACCAAGGGCTCAAGGTTTGGCTGGCTAGCATGGCCCAGTTAGTCCCTGTTAGTAAAATGCTAACGGATAGATTTAACCATGTATTGAATCCTTTTTTCAGATGAATGTGAGCTTGAGAGAGGTGGCACATTCCTCAAGAGACCATTATATTCCCGCTGCATAGTGTAAATTTGTATTCATATTTTTTGTCTTTTGACGAAACATGCTTTTAAATTTAGTCACTACCTCAAGATGTCATATTAATATTCATTAATTTTAGTATCATATATTAGTAATTAATTTGAATAAATTTTTATTTAATTGACTAAAATGTCAACTAATTTATTCTTTAAATGTATTCATTAAAAATGTATTTCAGCTCACAAAGCTCAGACTACAGTTTGATTGTATTATTTGAAACAATCATATTTTTTCCTAGATTTTCTTGTTTTTTTTAATACATTAATAATATTTTGTTTATTTATTTTAGGGTTTCATTATCAGTTTTAATTATAATTGTTTACTTATCACCATGATGCACATTTTCCGTCGTGTCTTTGTTGCCATTGACAAAAAAAATCATTTATTTACCAATATTTTTTGTCAGTAATTTTTTTGTTGTTGTAATTAACACTGCCTATGCATGTACATTAGTATCTTCACAGGTCCAGGTGAGCAGTCTTTTTCCGAGAGACAACCATACTCACCCCTCTCTATCTCTTTCATCTCTTGTGGCATCGCTCATTCTCTTTCTCCATCCCCTCTCTTGCTCTCTACATTCTCGATACTGTGCACACGAGAGTGCTTATTGAAGAGTGGTTGATTGGGGTAACACCTAGGGTGTAAGCGTATGGGCAGAGTCTGTGTGTGTGTATTGTACACCTCCATACACGCTGCATTAATCCTGCTTCCTCTATACCGCATCTTTTTCGACACATTGATGGCGTGGTGATGCAGGCTGTTTTTGGAGAACTGCCGCTTTTGCTTCTGCATGTTAATGAACACTTTCTAAATTGCTCCTAAAGTTTAGCAGTAACAGCTGTTTCTAGACCTTCTCATAACCTCAATAACACACTCTCGTGCACTGGGGCATTGGAACATAATCAATATACATACACTTTCACTTGCACATACATTCTTTCTGTTGCTTCTTGACTGATGAATCCTTGACCACTGCTATAATGTTAACATGAAAGTGCTGTTTGTAACCCATTTTACTTTTTGTAATCTGATGTTAGAGGGAGGGGTTAAAATACAAAAGGGATTGCTGACACCCACGGTGGGATATTATATTATATTATTTGACAGAACATCATCTAATATAATATAATGGTAACACTTTACAATAAGGATCCATTCGTTAACATTAGTTAACTACATCACAACTAACAGTTAAAAAATTCTAAAGCATTTATTTTTGTCAACTTTAGTTCGTTAATTTCAGCATTTACTAATACATTATTAAAATCAAAAGCTGTATATGTTAATATTATTAATATCATGGATGAATAGTCAATTCTGATTGGCTGGAAGGTGTGTATTAAAACCGTTTAATGCACAGGTAGTTCCAGTCAGTTTAATCACCGTTCTATATTAATGCGCTGCCTTCATTGAAGTGCCCACACACCACTTGGAGATCGGAGATTGCTCTGTGCCCACACAGAAACATTCAGAAGCACAGAAACGTATTAACGCTGCCCTACGACTTTTATGAATGAATACTGAACGCTAATAAATCGCTACATTATATTTTTCAGCAGCAAGGGGGTAACATCGCTTGTTTTTGAAGGATTTAAACTCACAACTTCATTGTTAGAGAGAGACGCTGCACAGACGCAGGTAATTCACACAGACATCTTTCTCTCTCTACTTTTTTTTCTATTGCTTTTATTAACATGAAAAGGAACTTACATTTTTCTGTCTTCTGTTCTTGACGTCATAGTTTAGGATCGTTGAATCTTGTTTATTATATTATATTATTGTGGCGAGCACGACGAGGTCGAGGGCCGTGGGAGGACGGCGCGAGGCCGGTGGCGTGATTGATAATGAGCGACACGTGCGCGACGCACCGGTCTCGCATCTCTCACGGAGGAGCGGAAGCATAAAGGAGGAGCGACGACAGTGAAGAGGGAGAGAGGAACAGGCCTGTGTTTTATTTGATGTTCTGTGTTGCCAGCAGTCGTCCGTGAGGGGCTGCTGGCTTTTACTTTCGTTTTGTAATTAAAAGTCTTTAAATGTTCGCCGGTTCCCGCCTCCTTCTTCCCGTAACATCTGAACTTCGTTACACTGGTGCCGAAACCCGGGAGGAAGGAGGAACGCGCTGTCAAAGAGCCCTCGCCGCTGTGGTGAATCTGCGGTGCCATCGTGGCGGGCAGTTTCCGTCGCCATGGACGCTCGAGGCGGTGCGCGGGAGGGAGTTGCCGGGGGGGACGGTCGAGCTCGCTGCTGGCCGTCTGGGTGCTGAGGGGCGGCTGCCGTCCGTGATGGAGCGGAGGAGTCGCCGCCGTTTGCCGTGGGCCGGAGCCTGCTGCCACCCGCCATGATGGGGAGGAGCAGGGAACGGGGGACTCTTGCCGACTGCCCGAACACTGAGGAGCCGTCGCCGTCCACCAGGCGGCGGAGGAGTGTCAAGCCGTCCACCGAGGGCTATCCAGCGCCACCGCCAGGCACTGCGGAGAAGATCGCCCAGCTGGTGTAGGGCCAGATGGCAGCGCGTTATGGGAACCGGACCAAGAATTTTTTTTTTCTCTTTTTTTTTTCTCCTCTCTCCCCTCTCTCGTCTCTGTCGCTCCTCATGCTTCCGTCTCCTTTTCCCTCACCTCGTCTATCCATACCCCCAGCCCAGGTACCACAGCCGCCGTGATCGGTCCCCCCCGGGGAGGGGGGGAGGGGGAGTAAGCGCAGTCTCGTGGGTGCCCCCCGGCCTGCGAGGGGCGATGGGGGTATGTGGCGAGCACGACGAGGTCGAGGGCCGTGGGAGGACGGCGCGAGGCCGGTGGCGTGATTGATAATGAGCGACACGTGCGCGACGCACCGGTCTCGCATCTCTCACGGAGGAGCGGAAGCATAAAGGAGGAGCGACGACAGTGAAGAGGGAGAGAGGAACAGGCCTGTGTTTTATTTGATGTTCTGTGTTGCCAGCAGTCGTCCGTGAGGGGCTGCTGGCTTTTACTTTCGTTTTGTAATTAAAAGTCTTTAAATGTTCGCCGGTTCCCGCCTCCTTCTTCCCGTAACATCTGAACTTCGTTACAATTATATTATATTATATTATATTATATTATATTATATTATATTATATTATATTATATTATATTATATTATATTATATTATATTATATTATATTAGTTGATCATTATCAGTGCCTGTTTTTATATTGCTTTTGTAAAGGTGAAAAAGAACATACATTTTTACATTTTTCATACATTTTTCTTTACAGTTAGGATAGTTGCTAGTCATTAGTCCCATTGCATTTACAGCCCAAGTGATTTGCTCAAAGAGTTTTGTTCTCCCATCAGTAAAGAAAATGATGAATGAAGTCATTTTAGAGGCAAAACCATTGCATTTTGATAAAAGATTACAAAGATTATTTTGCTTTGGAAAAACTTTTAATAATATGTTGTTTAAAATAACACCAGGAATGTGTATTAGGAAGTCAACATGGTCGTTTTAGATTTCATGTTTACCTCAAGAGCGCTAAGGTGGTGAAAACTGGTCTCGTCCACACTGGCTGAATTACTCCTTTTCTTTCATCCAGGACCTTCTGAGCAATGGTGTGACTTTCACTAAGCTCTCACCCCAACTTGCGAGAGACAAAAAGACGGAGTGGTAGATTAGAGAAGGGTTCTGCTCCCCGTCTGACGGATTTAAGACACAAAGGTACGTTGGGCCTGTGATTCCAGCTTTCCCTGCAGGAACTCTCTCCACACTCCTTCAAACTCAAAGCTTGCTGCGTGCAGGTAACACAAGTTTGTGTGAGAGTTTGCAACAGCGTAAACCAAACAAAACATGAAACGCCGCTCTAGCTCTGTTTCATCTGCGCAAGACTCCCAGGCTGTTTTGGAAGAAGAAAGGAAGTTATTTTTCTCTGCTTTTTTCGCGTGAAAGACTTTCCTTTGACAGATTGGGTAGGAAAATGAAGAGATGATTGTTTTAGAGGAATGTTGTTGGTTCAATAGCAACATTAGTGTAGCCTGTTCAAACCGTGCGCTTGCAGATAAACGCACACTCCCTTTTTAAAAGTTTGCACAACTTGGGCCTGATAAGCAAACATCCTTTTCAGTGTGTTCATTGGTGTGCCTCAATGGAAAGTGTTTCCTTGTTGCTGCATTGTAAAACCTGGGAAAAAGTAGTTTGAGCACAAAAATGGAGGCCTGTTTCTCTCCCCTGTACTGGCTTTCATCATGTACTGCGCTTTTTTTCTGTAAATAAGACGTCGTCTTTGTAACCCCTCTTCCCCATTTATGATAAGACTTAAACAGAGGTCTGCGTTCCTACATCCGTACACACAAACGCATACTCACACACTCAGATACTATTGTTACCGTGGCTATAATTGCTAAGAGACAATTGCGGCTGTCTGCAGGGCTTTGTTGTCTGTTGGGTGCCATGCCAACCGCTGCAGGAGAACTGTCTTCATGTTATCTGCCTTGATATAGGTATTAGCAAATTATGCAGAGAATTCATTTCAATACATTTGGCCAAATGAAAGGCTTATGAGCAGGCCCATAGTCTGCAGACTATTTTCTGCGCTGAGAATGGATTTAAATCTGGTAAAATGTTTAACGGTAATAGTACTACACTATAATTGGTAGCTGAATCATCAGCATATTCAAGTTACTTTAAATGTTTATTTTAAAAGGGATAATCCGGTCTTGCTTTCTGGTTGGTCAGTATTCCTGCTTTCCAATACAGCTACAGTAAAATCCGCAATATAAAAACCACTATGATATGAAACATTTCTCACTCTCTTCCAATCTACCATCCAAGTACTAACCAAACCAAATCTTGCTTAGCTTCCAAGATCAGATGAGATTGGGAAGGCCAATTTTATGGTCACAGGGACCATCTTCTATTCCATTCCACTTAGGAAAAATCAGTTTGGGCTGATTTTATAGATTTTTTTTAATTTAATTTTTTTTATTGTTTAGTTGATATAGGTGTATATATTCCGCAGAACCTGATTTCACCAACTGTAACATGTTCCTTGATTAATCTCTTTGCTGATCCTGGAACAACATTCCAATCAACCTGTCAGATTTGAGGGACAAGTTTACAGTTTATATCAAGTTTATGCTTACAAGCAAGGTTAGGTGCTTCTACATCAGTGTTATTCACCTATCATTTCCCTCTGATTTTAGGGATAAGTTATGGGAAGGGTTAGGTTTAGGGGTAGAGAAATGCTTAGCATTACATTTTCAGACAGGAATGTTGTTCCTGGATCAACAAAATATAAACACATCTAACTGCAAAATCAGGACGTGCATATTTTGGCGTGCTTAATATTTGGACGTGTTATCAGGACATGCTTAATGTTTGTTTTTCGTTTTCGTTTTGTTTTTTGTTGTTTTATAAGAGGCAAAAACTCAAGGCAGTGCTATATTATGAATATAGCCATGGCTAGGGATTGTCAACTCGATCTCATGAGAAAACGTATCTATTTTACGATGTGGCGATTTTGTACAATGTGTATTTGTATGGAAACATACGATTTTTAAAGAAAAGTATGGAAAAAAAACATGAAGCTTCACGTCTAAATCTAACCATCAGTTGGGTGTAATCAGATTGTACGAAACCATTGAAATGATATCATAAGAATTCATGCGAATTAGCGACCAATTCGCCAAAACGTAAAATAGTTACAAATTGCCATGAGGTTGTGTTGGGATTGACATACCTAAAAACACTCTTTAGGCATGACTATTCACAAAATTAATTCAGCATCTTTTTAGCACACTCCGAAATGACTATTAAACCATGATAGACTACACAAAACAATGTGTGCACTGCATGTTGTTTGGTTGTTTTGAAAAGACAAAAGGTGGTCTGAGGTGTAAAGATCAGACTTCTCCTGTTTTTACCCTCGGCTTTGTGCAGTGTTACTCATAGGGTGTCCGTTTCTGGCCACTGGCTATGAGAGCTGAGCTGTGGGTGTTGAGGTAATGTTAGCGTTGAGAAGAATTATCGAGATTTTTTTTTGCTCTTACTGTTAGATGCCACACTATCTTCTTTTTGTGAGGACAGTCGCCCAAGGCTTGTTTGTTAGGTTGCCATTTGAAATTCATCCTTTGCTTCAGATGTGACAGATCCTTCGGGCCTTGAGCAATGTTTTATCTCTGAGTGTGTGGCGAGTCTTCCGTCTTGTTCTCTTAGATGTGACTGTGCGTCCGCCCACTTGGTCTTATTTTTGTTTGAATTGCCATTCAGCAACATGTGTCATTTATCAGTGTTTGTGGAGAATGAAATCGTCTGTGAAAGAGTGAAAGCCAGCATTTTGCCTTAATGATGCTGGTAGTTAAGATCCATATGGTGTGTTTTGCTGTGAACAGATTAGAATACTTTCTCTAAGTCATACATCACACACGCAGAGCATTTATGGTTTACCGCAGTTATTGATTTTACTCTGTCGAGGGTTTATTTTTTTCTCCCTTCACACAAGGTTCACATGTGTATCTCTGAAAGGTTTTGTGTGGATTTATTTTTGTTCAACAGTAATTTTCATTATATAAAATGATCAGTATATGCAGATGTGCCATTTTGACAAGCAAGCACTTTGATGAGGTTTGATTAATAATAATTAACATATTAACCTTACAGTAATTGTCTGCCACACTGAGAGACATTCTGGCAATGATGTCAGAAATTTATTCATGTTTGAGTGTACATGGCTTTTAAGAATCGTTCATGCCACTAGCACGTTTATCACTACTGGTTGGTTGCTAGTAAGTGTTCTTCGTTCAGGTTGCAATAGTAACGGTTAAACCTAGTCCTAGATTAAAATGCACATTTGAGCTTTCAATTGAAGGCAACTTATCTTAAAATATGTTAGTTCCATTGTTTCGTCTTTCGTTTTTTTTCCAAGACACTTTTATTAAAGCGACTTTGAGGTCCTAATTTAACTAAAGCCTTCTCTTGGCTTAGTCTAAGCCCTGTCTGTGAAACCAGGCCAAAATGTTGTTGCATGTTTTATCTCTTGGCTTATTATGAATCGAAAATGTCCATGAAAGAGATGGTTCTTGGTTCATTGAGTTAGCTTCAGTCTGATTCTGAATGAATCGTTCAGGCAGATGTTGGCTGCATGCATCCAAATATTCCCTACTATACAGTAAAAAACTGTATAAAACAGTATAGTCTGTTCAAATTCACAGTATTCTTAAAACAATAGGCAAAAAAAATGCCTTACCACTTCTAACAAGATTATGTTCACATTCAGTGGAAACTTTACCATCCGATGAGGCCACGTGAAAGAAGTTGTGAATGGTAGTGAAGTGACACTGGTAGGTCACCTGATAATGACAACATCAGAAATGTAGTATACAGTAGTGGCCAAAAGTGATGTCCAGACAAACAAATATATATATTTTTTTTAGTGCTGGCTGCTGGGCAAAGATTAATCGCATCCAAAATAAAAGTTTGTGTTTGCATAATATATGTGTGTGTACTGTGTATAATTATTATATGCATGTATTTATTTAAGAAATATTTGCATGTATATACTGTATATGTATTTATACATAATTTATATTATATCTTGATAAAATTATGATAAAAAATCTTAAATATATACATGCATTTGTGTGTATTTATATATACAAAATAATTATACACAGTACACACACATATATTATGCAAACACAAACTTTTATTTTGGATGCGATTAATCGCGATTAATCTTTGCCCAGCACTAATATTTTTTTAAATATGAGGGAAATTATTTATTTATATATATTTATATTTGTCTGAAAAAAACAGGCAATTTGGCAAACAAAAGCAAGCTACAGGTATTATTTTTATGCAACAAAGAAAAAATCTCACCTACATTGACTACAACATAATCAGTTCTTAATATTTATATGGTTCTCTCTTGTTTTTGCATGTGTTTATATTTTTTATCCACACAATTTGTCATGTTTCATTGCGTTATCATATAATATAAAACAGCTGACTCCAAGCACATCTACGCAATATGCTTTAACAAATTTTTTATAATATTTGAATAAAGAGTGAAGATGTCAATTTTCCTAGGCCGCACATAACTTTTGGCCGCTACTGTACATCCATATTTCATTTATACTATATAGAACATACTACTTTTTTTTTTTTATGTTGCGAAATAATTTCTTACTTAAAAAAAGAAGGCTACTACCCAGACAGTATGTGGATGCAGCCTTTGTGAACCTTTTTTAACAAAATGATTAAAAAGATCATAACAATGATTTGTTTATGAGTCAGACATAACTGGCTAGAAGTCTTCTTAAATAATGAATTCAAGTAATTTTTTCACTGCCGTTAGGAATAGAACATTACCGTGTGTGCAAAAAAAATGTCAATGGCATAGCATACTAGAGAAAGTTTTTGTAACAGTTTGTGTATAAAGGTATGAAATTCATTTTGATAGTTGAGAGGATTCCAGAATATTCTCATTATGTGTGCGGCATGTTAGAACTTGTTTCTTTGAGTGACAGCTATTGCAATCCTAAATGTATCTCTCACACTACACACCCTTCAATAACACACTTCTTCATTTCACACACTGATGCCACACAGGTCTTGCAAAACCTTCTGGAAGTGACCAGTCTTCTTAAACAGCATTTCTGTGAAGTACATCATAGGCAAATTCTGACACAAAATGCACTTATGATGCCCAATAATGCTGTTGAGGTAGGCAGATCCACACAGACCTAGTATGTGTGTGTCTCTACACTCAGCGAAATAGAGACATCAACTCTGTCTAAAAATATGAGCACTCAAATTAGTACCAATTAACACGTGCACTGTGGTTTATGGTTCATAAATCAGTAAACAGGGCTTTCAAAACATCTTTATTACACCATGATTCTAAAAACTAGCTCTCTGGCTGTCTCGGATAGAGATTATTTATTATATTTACAACATCCACATGACAGTTTTACATCACAATCATCTGCTGATGATGTCATCATCAGAGCAAATCCCAATAGAGTACAACAGTCGGATTCCAGAAGTAAAAACTCCATTCATTTTCTCCATAGTGAAAGTGATTTTTAACAATAACTGATAAACCTTTAAAGACAAACCTACCGCAAGTTTCCTACCGAGGTTGTTAATCGATGATATATGGTTTTGTTGAAGCCATCCATTTTCATTATTTCAACTTATTTTTTTAAATAAGCATGTTTAACTGCTGAGTTTTTGGTGAAATGGTGACATTACCTATGACAGTAAATTGTACCAAAAAATTCCACCAATCAGAGAGTTGTGAAGAGCAAAAGGTGCCAAAAGAGCTTGGAGGGAACACCCACTCCCATAAAGCACCACAAATTATGAAATAGAGTCGACCTCTGTCAAAATACTTTAAGAATTGTATGTATATTTTGCTATAAGCTTAAAGGTACACTATGCAACTTTTGGCACTCTAGCAATTAATGAACAAAACTGTATGCGTCTTCACTGTAGCCAGAGCTACTTCTCTCTGTTTATGGATATGACGGGTCACGCAGATATTGGGATACTCTGCATTGGTGCCAACCCAACTGGTCCTTAAATAGTCTGAATATAAACACTTATTTTAGGTGTACCACAGTGATTCAGGATTAGACAAAAACACAGTTTGGAAGATGGATTCATGATGTACTTGCTCATTATATAAATATTGTAAATACAATTTTTTTTTTTAAGTTACGTTGTGTACCTTTAAAATATATTGTTTCAATAAATCAATAATCACCTACTTCAAATGAATACTTTTATATTTCTCCGTCACTTTTAATTCGCAATGCTTCATGGGATTGTAGTTCTTCATGGGATTGTAGTACACAGTCTTGTACCTTTGTCTTTTTGTCCAATATTCCTTTTTTTTTTCTCTTTTTTTTCTTCAAATAATTTTTTTTAGTATTGTGATTCACCTTTGTAGCTGGTTGGCTTGGTTCATGGCATATAACTCTTTAACAAAGACTTTGTTTAAAATCCCTATTGGAAAAATGAATGCAGAAAATACTTCCGGAACCAACGCTGCTGAAAAAGTGGACGGGCACTAACGCACTCGTCTGCACATGTCTTTCCTGGACAGTTTATACATGGGGTAGTCCCATGCAAAAGTGGACAGTGCTTAATACGAGTAAACAATGTCCTATTTATGATCCAGTCAGTCACATTTGAAGGTAGTTGAAAATTCATCATGAAGTTTTCATTCAATACATCAATTGTATGATTTGGTGGAATAAAATGTGTGGGATGCGGTTGGGGACCCCCAAGAGCCCTGACACAATTCAAACACTCCCTAATATTAATCATAAAAGATGTTTCACACTCATTACATCTCTGTTTTTTCCTTTTTCTTTCTGTGATTGGTGAGGTGAAACCCAGGTCAGTGTGTTACTCATCAGGCTGCAGGAAATGACCCACTTCCTCTGACTCTGGATCAGCAGGGTCTAGTACAGCTGAGTCAGATCACTCACCAGCTCCAGACCGACCCGTTTTGTGTTGCTACTGTAGATTCTGAGTCTGACAGAAATATCAAATACAGAGTGAAATATGTGGTGATTTGGTAAACCGTGTCCAAAACGTATGTATTCCACACTGCTCTGACATCTCTCCCCTGTGTTTTCTCCACTCCAGTAGCTCCAAAGAGCCAAAGGCCAGGCCAAAACATCTGTTTTACAAATACAGCTTCACAAATAACGTAACCTGCCTATTTGCAGATAAACAAATAGTGCTGTCAATTCATCTAGAGGTTTCCTCCAAATGTGAAATGACCGTTTCCTACATTCAGCTGTCAGAATGGGAGCGTGTAACACACTGAAGTGTGTACGGATACGCGAGGGGTCGAGGCTGTGGCTGTCAACTAGCCGTCAACCCAGAGTGACGACTCCCCCTCCGATGTCAAGAGGAGGCCCTGGAGGGTGTGTTGCGCTCACCATGTACAAAATCATACGGCGACCCCCTCTCTCCTTCCCGCGTGAGACAGCTCGCCATGCCTGGCAGGCCTTTAAGGAGTCCCCTTTAAAGACTCCCAGAGGGAAAGGCCATCAAAACAATTTGGAGGAACTGCGGGCACACTGTCATCCGTGTGACTCTCAGACAGAATATCTCAATGGAGTACTCATGGTCTTGAATAGGAAGGGGTGGGGTAATCAGGGGTCTGAAGCCTAATAGAATCCTGACCAAGAGCAGGACGGGGATAGGGGATTTGGGCCAAATATTCAAAACAAGGATGAATAGAGTATTTGCATACACATGTAAATGGTAAGAGGCAGTGGAGCCACTTAACATGCGCTTATTAGCAGTGTGTGCATGCATATGTGTATTTGTAAGAGTGGCAGTCGGTTTGGGACAGTCTTTGTTTACCACAAATTAAGATGCTAAAATCTGATTTGATGAGCTACGATCAAAACCATAAAATGTCGATAAACCATGTCAGTACTAGTGACTTTACTACAATTTATTTTTTATTGATATTGATAAGTAGAATCAAATCCCACACACACACACACATACATATGACTACTTTCCAATTCTGTGTTTTGCATGTGTGCTTATTTCTTTATTATAATTGGCAGAAAAGCAGAAAAGTAGAAAGAGAAGACAGCATGGCAGAATCGGTTTGCTATTGATGTCGGGTTACCAGGTGTGTGTATATTTGAACCCAACATCCAGCACCACATAAAAGACAACATTTTAATAGCTGGAGAATTAGAGTTGGCACATCAAATCAAGTTGATATTTAAACCATACAACAGAGGTAGTCAACAGATGTCAAATAGTGCATATTGTGTCTATACAGGTGTATTTACAGTCAGTTGACTAATCTTGTGTGATTGTTTTGAGAGCAAAAGGGCTTGTGTTGAAGGACTTACAAAAGTGAATAGCTTATAAAAAACCTTTTGTTGTGTATGTGTGTGTATATGTATATATATATATATATATATATATATATAAATTCCTGTAATTATTTTTATTTTATTTTAATGTAGCACTAAAACAGTTTTAATTTCACAAGTTACTTTTCACAATGTTCCAAAGTTTCTTAGGTGATGAGCATCTCATTTCCTAAGTTTAAGGTATTAACTTACTATTATACTTGAAGTAGTTCAGCTGAAACACGCATTTTCACACATGCACACACTCTCTAAACACTACCAAGTATAATAACTTAGTTTGCCTTGAAGCAAAAGTTCCTTTTGTCTGTCTAAGCTCTTAGCATCTACCTGCCCACTTAGCTACAGATAGTCATATCATAAAGCCTTAAGCACAATCTCAAAGGACAGACCCTATTAATGCAATCCCTCTTCTCTAGCCACGGGACGTCTTATTCTGTATGTAGATAGGGGGATTTAAGCTCTCATTGCAGTGTTCTACATAATGCCGTTGCTCACTTGGGAAGTTGTGTTTTGCTCGATTTGACTTTAAATAGTCCTCGCTTTTAGATAAGGAAATGGCGTGTGTTGTCAGGTTGGATGTCTTTTTTCAGTCAGTTGTGACAACACCTTTGGTGTGTAACTAGGGACAGAAATGGTCAAACAGGGCCAAAATGATTGTATGCTGTTTGATATTTGATGATGGTGTTAGCTTACAGGAGCGTAAGCAATGCATCTTCGCTTGTTTTTGGATCCAGAGATTCTGTATATATCTGAGGATGCATAATTGAGCCCCCTACTGTATAAAATGGATTGCTGGAAAATCCGTCAATGGCTGGGAACCACTGTGTAATAAATGATGGAAAATACTGTCAATGGTGGTGAAAGAGTTCATTATTAAGATAAAGCAGTTCATTGTTTTCCTATTATGCTTTTTCGGATATTACCTTTTATTTAGTGTGTAATATAGATGTTGTGAATGTAAAACGTTTGCGAAGTTTCAAAGATCAAAGGGCATGATAAATTAAGTTATTGTCTATCAAAAGAAAGAATTGATTCTGAACTGCCAGAAACGAGTTGTCACTAATTCCAGTCTTAGTTCCTGAATGAACCTATATGTAGGTTTGTAACAAATTTGCTAAATGCCAGCCTATGGACTTCGTTGGCTTCCCGTGAACAATGTCTACTTTGACTCGCCCTCAAACACTGTAGTTGTAGCTAAGGCCTGAAAATGTTTGATTCGTGTTGTCGACATGTCGAGAAGATACAGCTTGCTGCACTGCGAAAGCAAATTCACTTTGCATGCACTTCCAAAGCGTGAGGACTTGGTCTCAAATTGATACGATAAAACCGATGGCCAGGAGCTGAAATTCAGATATGGCAATGGCTGTTTTGTTTCCAACACACGCTATAAGCGGTAGATCTGGGCGATCTGACCAATCAGAGCAGAGCAGGCTCTCGGAAAGGAGGGTTTCAAAAACTGAATCTTTTATCGAACCGTTTGCATGTTAAACTATTGTATTGACCTCCAAAACAAAAATACTGTAGGAGCCTTTAAAATAGCATAATAGATTCACTTTAATGAATTGATTAAACTGAAATATTTGAAAAATGCCCAGATAAAATTGTATTAATAATATAATATATTATACAATTTATAGAATGTTATTTAAATAAGATTTTTTTATTATATAAGAATAAAAAAAATGATACGTGAAAATATTGCCATTTGAAGTTCATTTCGACACTATTGGTAACTCGATGGTTGGTTTGTGCTCCTCTGTACACAGTAATTGGGTTTATTCCTAAATAAAAAAACATGTATCTCGCCAAAAATGGTAACATAGCACTTTCCAAAGGTCGAGTATTTTGCATGAGACTGTCAATTTATGCTGTGTTGAACCACTGCAGTTAAAATATCTGCTTGTGGCCTCTTCATATTATTTCTCAACTAGATTCTGTGCCTCCTCAACCCGTAGATTACAAAGGGTTAACAACGCTGCTTTTGTAATAGGTTGTGTTTGTATATAATCTTGTTTTGTCATTGGCATAAATAGGCAGTTTATTTAACAAGTCAAATTGGATGAACAGCACAGCAAGTTTTTCCCCCCTCTTTTTTATTCCTTTTTTTGTCCTATTCTCCTCTCTAGTCAACTGAACGCAAATAATAATGGCAATAATAAACAGAACTGGAGATAACGCTGGCACAATTGTCTGCGACGTCCCAGCACTAGCGTGCGGCTTTGTAGCGCTTAGCCGTGCGGCGAGAGAGGAGGGGAGCGGTGGGCGGAAGTTATTTTACATGATATCAAACACTTGAAAGCGCACAGCCATTGAGAAGCATGGAAAGTCGCCCAAGTTAAAGGAGCGTTGGAGAGAGAGAGAACATAGGGAGGACTAAAATTGTAAATATGCTAGTGTAAAGGGATGCTAAAGTTATCTGGCTAAGCGCTGTCAGGCCACCCATTGTTCGGCGAGGTGATAAAAGGCAATTTCCCGCTTTTTCCTCGCCACCGCACGCGCAGCGCTTAATTTAAGGGCCATTTTCTGTGACAGTGTTGACAGTTTAAACATATCTCCCCCTTTTTTCTCCCGGGCTTTGTTGTCTTTTCCCAGCAAAGCTGCTTGTTGTATTCACGCTGCTGTTTATTAGTCTATAACCCTCTTGTATCGCATGTTCCTCTCAAGGCTCTAACAATGCTTGCCATGGGGCCTTTAATACCTGTCAGCTCCTGCCAATGGGAGCCCATTTTGTTTCATATTCAAATTCCCTGTTGGGAAGATTTGTTTTTCTCCTCTGCTTCCTTAATCTTCTTCCCCGCAACAGAGCTGCGCCTCAATTTGAGGTGACACAGAAAATATGGCTTATCATCGCACTGTGAAAGCGATCCCATTAGGTTGCTACAGCTTTCAAGTGAGCATGTAAATAGTGAGCGGGGATCAGGGGAGAGTAATTGACATAGATGCTCTCATTCAGAGCAGGGCTTCCCCTTGTAATGCCTTTTCGCTGGAGCAAATAAACTCTTGCTCATGCTGCTGTCAGTCGTGGTGTGCGCTTTTCTATGGACTGGAGCTTTATGGCACAATTTTTATTTAGAGATTCTCAAACGTGCATTTGCCGCTGCTAATTACATCTGCCGTTGTTGTCGTGAGAGCAATGTTGCCAGTTAATTAGACGGCTGTGTTAATTTCTAATGATTAATGTTCACTTTATTTTCTACCAACCAGTTAATGCTTTAATGATGCGCTGCGAAATCTACATCACCACGGCGAAGCAATTTGATATTTTAGCTCAGGTTTTCACAAAAACAATGTCAATATTACACAGAAAACTAAATATTCCTGGTATTATTTTACTCAGTTTTGTCTTTATATATGAAAGTAGCTGCTTTTTATATTTATGTTTTATATACAGAACTGTTCAAAAGTTTGGATTTTGATCAAAATACGGTAAAACAGTAATATTATTGAAATATGTCGATTTTTCAGCAGCCAGTGTCACAGCCTCTCCAGTGTCACATGATCCTTCAGAAATTATTCTAATATGATTTGCTACTCAAGAAACATTTAATTTGTAATTTTCAATTTGAAAACAGTTGTGCTGCTTAAAGGGATAGTTCACTTTGAAATTAATTTTTGGTATGTTTTAGCTTACCTCAAGGGCATCCAAGATGTAGGTGTCTTTTTTTCCGCAGTAGTTTCAATTTTGATATTTTTAGGTCAAACCGTTCTTGTCTGTCAGTCATATAATGCAGGTCTATGGTCATTATCTCAAAACACAAGCACAGAGTCCAAATTAAAACAATTCCCCGTCGTCCAAATTAAACAATTCCGCCAAGATGTCGCCTTAAAGACATTCATTCCAATGAACTGCCGTAGACAAGGCGACATCTAGTGTATATATCTATGCACCAGTCTGCCACACGTCAGATCAGATCACTCGGACATGGCTGCGTATAAGTGGTAAAAACGATATAAATACTGTTCGTTTTCTCACACAAACCGCTCGTTTCGTGTCTTAGGCCATCAATGTGTACTTACGATGGGGAATTGTTTAATTTGGACGACGGGGAATTGTTTTAATTTGGACTCTGTGCATGCTCTTTGAGACAGTGACCATCGACCTGCATTATATGACTGACAGACAAGACTGGTTTGACCTAAAAAATATCAAAATTGAAACTACTGCGGAAAAAAAGACACCTACATCTTGGATGCCCTTGAGGTAAGCTAAAACATACCAAAAATTAATTTCAAAGTGAACTATCCCTTTAATATTTTTGTGGAAGCCGTGATCTTTTTTTATGATTATTTTTAATGAATGGAAAGCATTCATCTGAAAGAGCCTCAACAGTCTTTTGTAACATTATACATTTTTTTACTGTCATTTTTGACCAATTTAATACATCCTTAAAGAATAAAAGTGTACATTTCTTTCCAAAAAAAAAAAAATCAAAATTTTACTGACCTCAAACTTTTGAACGATAGTGTCACGGTCATGTTTAGTTTCTAGTCAGAGGATGCGTCCGAAATCGCATAGGCCTTCTCTCTTGAGTAGGTACTTATTTTGAATAAGTAATTACTTCACGACTGCTAAAAAAAGGATGTTCTGTAATAGTATTAATATGTGCAATAGGAATGTAATCTGGACGTACTTCATTCGCAATGTTGTCATTATCATGTGACCTACCAGCGTCATTTACATCGTTTCACTGCCATTCACAATAATCTCCCTTGGCCTCATGGGATAGTAAAGTGTCCATCATATGCACACTTCAGAATCTGACCGGAAGAAGTAGGTCATCAACTTTTTGCCTACTATTTTATGAGTACTGTGAATTCGGCCATCCTTCTTTTGTCAGATACTGTTTTTCTCCTACTTTATAGTAGGGAAGTATGCGATATCAGATGCAGCCATGGTTTTCTTTGTCACTGTTTTGCCTGTGTTCGAGTTTATCATTAGTTGTCATGGTTTCTGATTAGTTCACACCTGTTCCCTGTTCCATTAATGATCTTTCTTTGTGTTTTTTAGCCCTCAGTTCTCCTCAGTTCATGGTCTCTTGTTAATGGTATGTGGTGATGCGTAAAGCTGTTGCTCTTTGTGTTTATTAAAAGTCTATTTGTGTCAGGCATCTCTCTGGTGGATTTAATGCACGCAAATCCTGACATATAGTCTATATGTATAGCTACATTAAATATAGCTTGCAAAGGAAGCTATGTCCCTTGCAAGTGAGCATCACATTTGGGAGTCTGTGATATGGGGGGAAAAAACGTGTTCTATTGCATTGTCCTAGCCTAGGTAGACTTAAATCAGTCTGATCACTGCTAAAAACATTTTAGCATTTTAGCAGTAAATGGTATTTTATTGTGGAAAACATTTTGCTAGAGCTATATTGAGAGAGTGCTTTCCTTCACAAACAAAACCCTATAGGATACATTGTAAGTGACTCTATTTTTAATTAGTTTTTATGTTTATCAAACATAAACTGAACTGAGGTCATCATCTCATAAATAAAACTTTAAGGTGCATAATTTTCCTGGTAACTGAGTCTTTGTGCTTATTTATCCGAAAACTTCTCATTTCCAAATCCCTCTCTCTAAATACCTAAACCAGGGCTCTTTCATGCACAGCCTTTTGACATAGTGTCCTCTCTACTGAAAAATACAACAAACTGCACCACAGAGAAGAGATGCCGGCACGCAGTGTATTTGAAAGGTGTCAGGTTTCATTTCTTTGGTTAAGCCTCAAAGTAGAGGAGCTGTGTGGCCTCATTTGAGACATTTGAATCCAACTAACTTATTATAATCTATTGCCGCTACTCAAAGAGAACAGAGACACCTGGCTATATATCCTTCTTTCTATTATCTGTTCTAGCTCACTGCTTTATTTTGTTCTGAGGATTTTCTTTCTTTTTTTAAATATATATTTATTCTTCTTTTGTCAGTGATCTCCAGGAGAAAGCAGGTGTATTGTTCCTGGCTGCTGAAATTGAGTTCATAATAAGTGAAGTTATAATAATAAGCTTTTTAAAGTATGATAGCATCTATCCGAACTGCGAGAGACAAAAAGCAAGCTTATGACGGCAGTATAAAACTTCCCGGGAATCAAATGAGATGTAACATGTTGGCTCAGTGTGCATCAATATTAATATCAATATTCTTTTCTATCTCTCTTAATTATCTCTCTCAGGAGTGTTTGTTGTTGCACTTCATGTGTCACATCTATTTTTGCTTTTGTTTACATGAGTAAATTAGCCAGTTGTTATTGCTAACTTAATAATGTTATACAAGTTCATCAGCGCACTGATGCAAACATCTCTGAATCTGGTGGGAATATTTAATCATCACCATGCAAAACTGCTACGGTACATTTAGGTGTAATTTTCATTCATGCAAAGGTAATTTGTTTCTATATTATAAATTAATTAACACTAACAATGATGGAGAACGCTTGTGAATATGTAATTGAGAGCTCACTGCAGACACAGATTGATTATACTCGTCCCTCCTCCTGTTGTGATCCTCCACCTCTCCTGTTTGTGACGCCAAGTGCATTTGCCAGCATCTTCTCAACAGACAATTGCAAAGACTGGAATGATTAAAAATGTTATTTTTGATCCATTTGTCCTTTCTGCATACAACCACCATCTCTCTAAGGGAATCATTAGCATTTCGGTCTCCATAGCATCCATTATCATCATGGGTTTTTTAAAGGTGAAGTGTGTAATTTCTACACCATTAGCCTCACCATAATAAATTGAAAAATATTGTTTGTTTTCAAACAAAAACAACCCAAAAACTATCTCCATCTGCCATTGGTAGAAAAACAGTTAGCCCCGCCCCAAATGCAAACAAAGTAATGTTTTGACAGAAGTTTTTTTTAAGTCGAAGTATTTCATATATAATTCATATATATATATATATATATATATATATATATATATATATATATATATACAGTGGGGAGAACAAGTATTTGATACACTGCCGATTTTGCAGGTTTTCCTACTTACAAAGCATGTAGAGGTCTGTCATTTTTATCATATGTACACTTTAAATGTGAGAGACGGAATCTAAAACAAAAATCCAGAAAATCACATTGTATGATTTTTAAATAATTAATTTGCATTTTATTGCATGACATACGTATTTGATCACCTACCAACCAGTAAGAATTCCGGCTCTCACAGACCTGTTAGTTTTTCTTTAAGAAGCTCTCCTGTTCTCCACTCATTACCTGTATTAACTGCACCTGTTTGAACTCATTACCTGTATAAAAGACCTGTCCACACACTCAATCAAACAGACTCTAACCTCTTCACAATGGCCAAGACCAGAGAGCTGTGTAAGGACATCAGGGATAAAATTGTAGACATGCACAAGGCTGGGATGGGCTACAGGACAATAGGCAAGCAGCTTGGTGAGAAGGTAACAACTGTTGGCGCAATTATTAGAAAATGGAAGAAGTTCAAGATGACGGTCAATCTCCCTCGGTCTGGGGCACCATGCAAGATCTCACCTCGTGGGGCATCAATGATCATGAGGAAGGTGAGGGATCAGCCCAGAACTACACGGCAGGACCTGGTCAATGACCTGAAGAGAGCTGGGACCACAGTCTCAAAGAAAACCATTAGTAACACACTACGCCGTCATGGATTAAAATCCTGCGGCGCACGCAAGGTCCCCCTGCTCAAGCCAGCGCATGTCCAGGCCCATCTGAAGTTTGCCAATGACCATCTGGATGATCCAGAGGAGGAATGGGAGAAGGTCATGTGATCTGATGAGACAAAAATAGAGCTTTTTGGTCTAAACTCCACTCGCCGTGTTTGGAGGAAGAAGAAGGATGAGTACAACCCCAAGAACACCATCCCAACCGTGAAGCATGGAGGTGGAACTGAAAAATCATTCTTTGGGGATGCTTTTCTGAAAAGGGGACAGGACAACTGCACCGTATTGAGGGGAGGATGGATGGGGAGGATGGATGGGGCCATGTATTCGCGAGATCTTGGCCAACAACCTCCTTCCCTCAGTAAGAGCACTGAAGATGGGTCGTGGCTGAGTCTTCCAGCATGACGACGACCTGAAACAAACAGCCAGGGAAACTAAAGAGTGGCTCCGTAAGAAGCATCTCAAGGTCCTGGAGTGGCCTAGCCAGTCTCCAGACCTGAACCCAATAGAAAATCTTTGGAGGGAGCTGAAAGTCTGTATTGCCCAGCGACAGCCCCGAAACCTGAAGGATCTGGAGAAGTTCTGTATGGAGGAGTGGGCCAAAATCCCTGCTGCAGTGTGTGCAAACCTGGTCAAGAATTACAGTAAACGTATGATCTCTGTAATTACAAAGAAAGGTTTCTGTACCAAATTTTAAGTTCTGCTTGTCTGATGTATCAAATACTTATGTCATGCAATAGAATGCAAATTAATTACTTAAAAATCATACAATGTGATTTTCTGGATTTTTGTTTTAGATTCCGTCTCTCACAGTTGAAGAGTACTACCTATAAAAATGACAGACTTCTACATGCTTTGTAAGTGGGAAAACCTGCAAAATCGGCAGTGTATCAAATACTTGTTCTCCCCACTGTATTCTTTTATTCATGCTTTATTTCAATTATCAAAAACTATTTTAAATAGTTTTACTTTTAGGAGCCATTTACACAACACCATTTTCAACTAAAAACAGAAAACTTTTATGCAAAAACACTCTGTTTTGGGGGCCTGAAAACCCAAACTTTTTAAAGTGGTTTTAAAGTGCAAGTTTTTGAAAACGATGCCGTTATCATCTCTGTGTGAACTACAAAACGCTTATTTGTGAAAACTGTGACAACGTTTAGACAACGTTGTTTTCTGTATGCAGAAAAACGCAAAGGAAAAACGTTTTCCATTCTTAGTACATTGTTGTTGTGTAAACGTAACCTCAGTTATGATTCCATCAACCTATTTTAATGCACATTTTTGGTAATCGCATTAAAAATTTTGGATTTAAAAAAATAATAATTGAAACACAAAAAATTGGGGTGCATTATTGTTTTCTGAGAAGACGACATGCGCATAAACTATGATGGAAACACATTTACCGAATAAAACCCTTGATGTGCAACAAAAATGTGATTGGAAAACTGGACTAACCAGCGGATCAGTTTCATTGCACAGCATCTCAAATGTTGGTTTGACCATTCTGAAATGTCCGAGCTAAAGTCTATCATCAAAATGGTCATAATTCCCTCCCAAAAATGTCTCAAACGATTTCGTTCGCAAACACTGGGCATACACCTCCGAACACAAGATTACAGCGTTTGTTGCGTTTTGTCTGCACGCACTGAGGTGCAAGTTTTTTATGATGTACGAAAACAGAGTCACATTGGCTTCTCCGATTGCAGCAACTTTTATTGCAGATATTTTGCAGCAATTTCCCAGGAAGTAATGATTTTGTTTTCTTGGGCATGGGATGGAAACAATAGCCTGGTAATACCAAACTCTGCTACTTCGCTTTGCTTCGTAGACAGAGTCTGGCATGGCATAATTGAAAAGTGTTTTCTTTCTCGCGGGGGGGCGCTTGTCTGAAGTTTAAAATCATTGGTTACCCGTAAGCCAATCACATAACGTTTGGTTATGGCGTCTGTTATGCGCATGCTCAGCCGCATCTAACTTCCACTGTAAACACATGTATGATGCGAAAACAAAACCATTGAACGAAATACCGGAGTGAACATGGCTGTGAACGACTTTTGCAGATTATGTGAAGTAAATCTACGCATCCACGGTACAATCAGCGTCTACGTCACGGCTCTCAGCCCGCCCTCTGTTCGTTGATTGGCCGGCTGTTTTCAGGCCGGAGGAAAACGGAAAGCTATGACGCTGGCTGAGTCCCAATTCGCCTACTTATACTACGACCTAAAAGTATGTACTTTTTTTGTGATGAAAAAGTATATACTTTTGAGTGTGTAGCAAAAGAGTATGCACGTTCTGGGACATACTTCGATGACGTCATGCAACGTAAACGGGAACGTGGTTGCCTAGTTACGCACACCGCGACTGTTAACAAAACATTTTACATTTCATTCATTCTTATATATCCAATATAATTTTATTTACTATTCCCATCTTTTTTTCCACAATACATTTACAATGTGTTTTACCAAATTGAGGAGTGAAGCAGGGCGTCGTCGTAGATCAACCAAACGCAGGTCGTTTGTGAGGTGGCTGGTTCTGACGTTCCTTTTTATTTATTGTTTTGTAGCCTGCAATGAGGCGCTCACAGTATCTTCATCGGACCCTACAAGATAAACACGGTACTTTTTTGGCACAACATAAACCCACTAATATTACGAGACAATAAAATATAACTTTAATTAGGGTTAAACATTTGAATTCTTACACTTAAAAACTGAGGGCACATCTCCGTTGCTGCATCCGACTGCCTTTACATCACCACCATCACCGCAAAGCTCCTCGCTCCCGCACGCAATGGGTTGTGGGCAATATTAGCCGTTAGAGTGTGCATTGATCTGCACTTCGAATTCTAACCGGAAATAGTAGACCATCCGGGTATCTTTGGAATACTCATTTCAACATACTACGATTTGGGACGTACTAATTCTAGTTTCGCATACTATTTAGGACGGATAGTATGCGAATTGGGACTCAGCAGCTGTTTCAGACAGTACAGAAGCAAAATGAAATTGAGCAGAACTGCAGAAGTACAAAGTCTGACGTAGTCAGGCTATGGAAACAAAGCTTTATTCACAAATGTTTTATACGATATTCCAATTTTGTGCATAAGCTAAATTCGCAACTTTGGATGGAAACATAACACTCTTCCACACTTCCACTTTAACCGCGACTCAAAGCATGGCTTGTTTTTCTGCCGTACCTTTCACTTTAATGTAGTATTAAATGAATATCAATGGCTTTGCATTGTTCCAGCTGTTTGAGATAACAATCTTCTTTCATCACACTTGATCAGATTGATGACTTTAGCTTAATGTTTCGACCGTCTTTGTCTCTGTTTGTTGGTCTGTGTGTGCATGTATGGGTTTGTGATGCAATTCTTTTGGCAAAATCAGTTTCCCTTGATGATATAATTGAACAAAAAGCCACTTATGCTTTTCAACCGCAAGAATGGATAATTTTATCTAAACATCTGTGTGGATAGAGTGAGAGAATAATAGTGAAGGTCATGATGCATTGAGAAACTGTTTGGAATTACTTTTACATGTCTGAGACAAGACAGGACATGCAGTGTTTGTGTGTTTGTGAAAGAGAGAATGTGTTCTCCCACAGAGATGCTCAGTGTCTTTAGATGCTCATGAATCTTAAGCATTAAATCGGTATGGATGAAATCTCCAGAAGTCAACACATTACTGTATACTGCAAAACACAGGAGAGTCATAGGAATGTTTTGGTCGCTTCACCAGAGGCAAGCTGATTTGTTACACATATGTGAAAACACTTGCACTTGTGCTTTATTAAAGTAACTGGAAGGAAAAACATTTTGCTACCAGTAAGAACATAGATCACCCACATTTTTGTCAATAACTTAATGGGAACAAAGTAATTTTTTTTATTTAATAATGCAGTCTATTTTTGTGAACTGAATCAGCAGATTCTTTACAAAGATCTAAATCAAAATAATGATTAATTCAAAACATTTGTGTGTGTTTGCACTGTAAACTTGAATAAGTTGGATCAGTTACATAAAATGTATAAGTTAAGAAATTCAAAGTTTAAGTAAGCAGAATTTGCATATTTTTATTTTGTACTTAGACATTTTAATTGCACTTAACTTAAAATATTTGAGTAAGCTAATTCATTCAGTCCTTTAACTTAAAATTATCATGTAATCTCAACTTAAATATTTTAGTAGATGAAACTTGGTAAATGGTAAATTCAGTAAATGCTAACTAAATACAATGCTTTGATAGCATTAGCATAGCATAACAATTGCTGAATGAGTACTGCAAAATAGAACATTTAACATATATCTATTCTTAAACCAAGCATGCTCCACTTGTCACCATGATGGTAACCCGCAGAAAACCCCATGAAACTCTTCTAAATTAGCATAGCAAAGCATTACATACTAAATCTCCAACTTAACATTAATCTTGCACACACAAAAAAAAAAACATTATACAACACTTAATTTTAGCATTTACTTTTCCTTTTCGAGTGCCATGGCAAAGCATGCTGGAAAATAGAAATCCCAGTCCAGTTTCAGTTTAAGTTAAGTTCATAAAACTCAAAACAATTAAACAATTCAGATTACTTAAAAATGTTTCTGTTTTGTGACCTCAAAAGAAAAAGAAAGTTCTAAAAACTCATCAAAGTTTATTTAATTGAACCATTTTGCTTAATTTAAGTTTGCCCGACTCAAACCTATGAATTATTTTGAGAGTTTGGGTTTACAGTGCAACTAAAGTGATAATTAGCATGTGGTAACACTTCTTATTTTAGGAATATGTAAGTAGAAAAATAAGACCCACTTCTTTATTCTAAGTTTAGTTTAGTTTAGTTTAGTTTAGTTTAGTTTAGTTTAGTTTAGTTTAGTTTAGCGAAGGTGTGTTCTGATGAAAATCTGCTGTCTCCTATTAAGCAGCACTGCATTTTAGCTCAAAGCTGTGCAGTAATTCTCTTTAACAGCAGTGTTAAGACAAGCTCACACCAGTCAGTGGTTCTCCAGCAGCTGTTCAGATAAAACACAGATGTTGTAACATGTTTGCTGATCCGGAATGATCGGAGTATGGTGTGATAACAAATTCAGTGATTTTAGTAAATCTTTATGTATTTTTGTCCTTTAAATGTATTTATTTAGAACTGTTCTGAGTTCGATACAAGTTAAGATCTATCAAAAGTATCTGTGGCATGCTGTCGATTGTCACTTAGCACTGATAATTATTTTGACATTTGATAAAACAGACAAACAAAACTGCCTTTACAGTAATACGTTTTCAAAGGATGTCTTTGGGGCAAGTTGTATTGAGCCCAGAACATTTCTTCAAATTCTCTTTTGTCCTATTATAACATGGTTATATTATTGGTATGTTTTTCTAGGCCCTCCCATGGAAAGGATATAAAGGTGGTCTGAACAAACACCCAAATTGTCTCAAATGAGGTATATAAATAGAGCTCCCCCCCAGGCCAACTGCAAATGAGGAAATTGGGATTAAATGGGCGTCATTACCTTTGACTCACTGCAGAGTCTGAGCGCAAGGAAACCCTTACAGACCCTCGACAAAGCTTTGTAGTAAAAACTGCAAAACTGTTTTCAGATAAGGAGGCCGAGGCTGGTGTGGCATTGAATTCCCAGAGGTGCATTCCCTCACGTCTGCACTGGTGTGAACTAAACCAGCCCCGACCCGAGCAGCCGTGCACGCCTGTCACTCACACGGCAGCGTTCTCTCCTCTGGGCTCTGCTGCCCCACGTCCCGCGGGCAAAAAGATGCCTGATGCTCTTTCTTGCACAACTCCCCTGCGTCTGTCTCAAGTGCCTCCTCCATACGGAAGGGCAACAACGCACACATATGCACTCATAAATCACGGTAAGAGAAAACATGCTGAAGACATGCAGACTTGCACCTCTCACGCAGAGGTGAACGCACTCATGTGTCATGAAAAGCAGATCCGTTCTTTTGCTTCCCTGCAAAGCGGCCATAAAACGACACGGGCCGGGATCACAAACATTTACAAACCCACGGGGCAATTTGCACATCTTTGCAAATGGATTGTTGTAATTGCCCCTAAGCATTTGTTTGGATCTGCTGTTGTTGCTATTTACATGTGTTCAGCTTATATCTGGCTTAAATATGATAACAAATAAAAACCTGTTTCAGATTTACATCCTATCAGCCAGAAACGTTCAAGGTTTGATTATTCATCTGCGCCTTGCAAAGATCTAAATAAGAGCTTTTATCTAAATGAGGCCATTTAATGCAAGGCTGCACAAACAGGTTTAATAGTTTGTGCTCGTCTCTCTGTATGTGGATGTGCACGTACATGTATGAATGTGTTTACAAGTAAATGTGTGGGTGTGTGTTTCTATGTGTGCAGTGGAGAGGCCTGTGTGTTGTAGTGTTCAGATAAATCACAGCTTTAGAGCAAACATTGTTCGATGACAGGTCAAGGGAGTGGAGGCGAATGGAATGTTTTCTGAACTAACCAACAAGGAAAACAACTTGTCCTCTTGCTAAACCTCTGACTAAGAGAACAAGTAGCTTTGCTAAAGGTGTTAAATGTTTACCCAGCTCTGTTCGCTCTGGATGTGCGCAAGATGATGGCAGATAAACTCAGATAAAGAGAGTCGCTTTGCTTTTGTTCGCAGGTGTGAACGACTTACAGGGCTTTTAGAGAGAAAAGACTCTCGGCAAGTTGCTAGTTCCTGTCTTATCTACACAGTACCAATGAACCAATCAGCTGCTTGATCTTGTGCATATATGGGTGTTTCTTCACTAAGGGCCCTTTTGGCCCTCTGGACTAGAAAATAAACTCTCTTCCATACTTTCCATACTCTCTCTATAGTTTCATTTGTCCCCTAATAATCCTGAATAGTTTACATACATGTATCACAGAATACATGGATACAGTACTGTAGTAGCAATGTTCAAGTCTCAGGGAAGAAGGAGGCAGGAACCGGAAAACATTCAATGAAACGCTAATAATAAAATACAGCCCCTCACGGATGACTGCCGCACAAACATAAACAAAACACAATGTAAAGTCCAGGCCTGGTCCTCGCTTGTCCTTCACTGTCGTCACTCCTCCTTTTATCCTTCCGGATCCTTCCGTGTGACTCGACTCGCTCATTAGCAATCGCGCCACCGGCCTCACTCCATTCCCAAGGCTCTCGGGCCCGCCCTGCTTGCCACAAGTACTATAATTTTTATACTATAATTTTTAGAGAGATATCATTATCATTTTCACCACAATCCCAAATACTTGTCATTGTGGAAATAATGCTAAATTGTTGGGACAGTCATAGTTTGTGTAAAGCATATCGAAATTATGTCCAAACAACATAAATGGTTCATTTCACTACTTGTTTAGATTATCAGTTTTTAAAATAGAATAATTATTTTTATGGTGGATTTTTTACAAGCTATACATATATAAAAATTCTAACATTCTTAAGATTATTATTAACAATAAATATATATATATATATATATATATATATATATATATATATATATATATATAAAGATTAAAACTTGTTGTAAAAGGTTTCCAAAATAGTTTTAATATGAACTTAAAAAAAAAAAAAAACTAAATAAAACAATTGATCTGTTTGGATACAAATCAATCCCTGGGACATAAAAGTACTGGTATTTGAAGATATAAATGCATAAACTCCATAAATGCAGTGAACATAGGCGGATAGGCATACCAGTGTTGTTTACTCTTTCCTGTTCAAACAGAGCATGCATGCATATTGTGTGGGTCATTCATTCATAACTCACAAGATAAGCAAGCCATTGTCTACGTTCAAGCCATTATCTTACATAACCACAGGTGCTGCTTCAGTACATACTGCTAAACGCTGGCCAACACACGGTTCCATTGACTGCAGCAAAGGATGGTGTCGTTTTTTCTGGAAGACTTTGCTCTGCTGGGGGAGCGCATTCATGTCCTCCTCCTCCCACTCTCTCCATGGGTAGATTGAGCCTCACAATTATGCTTTATTAATCTGCATCCCTTAATTGAAAATTCCCCTGATGAGGAGCGATACTCCGGGGCTGTACCTGGAATACGCCACTCATTATCTGCCAAGGTGCCTTTGTGGCCTGACGGGCACTTTCCGCCACGTCCAGGCCCTGCATGCAAATCAGAGTATGGATAGTGTCCCTGATGACTGAAAAGAGGCGAATGAGAGAGAAAAGGGTGAGGGGGAATTAGAAACATGATTGTTGGTGTGTTTGGCGATTCTATGTTTATGTTTGTGTGTGAAGAAGTGAAGAATAAATCACTTGCCCAATGCATTTCGAAGTATAAAAATAGATATTCTTAAACATGTGAATGTAAAACTGCTAAGCTATTAAAAGGTGTTTTCCCCCCAGTTGTTCATTATATTATAGAGCACCAAGTAGGTCATGACAATTTGTCCCACCTAAGATGAGCTTGTGGCAAGATTACAGCTAAATATGGATCTAGTCCAGGCTGCTTGTATGGAAAAATAAAATTGAAAATAAGGTCCCACTTTATATTAGTTTTCTTTAACTACTACGTACTTTCGTTAAAAAAAAATATTGTTAGGTACAATGTGTTGTATTGCAAAACACTTTTGCTGCTAAAGTAAGTTTAGTTACGGTTTGGTGGTAAGGAGGGTTGGTTAAGTAAAGGTCAAAAGTGTACTTATAGATGTAATTACAGAAAATAAAAACAGATGTTAGTATATTAGTATATATAATGTTAGTGTATGTATATGTATATATATATATATATATATACTGTATACTGTATACTTACCATACCATATTTATGGGTTATACCAGATTATACCATGTGTCATATTCTATTATACATTTTTTATTACTAATTATTATAATAAATATATAATAGGCTATCCGAGATTATACCATGTGTCATATTCTATTATTATTTATTATTACTAATTATTATTATTGTTTAATATATGTTTTAAATTGCAAGGAAGGTGACTGAAGATTACATTTGAACTTTGATGTACAAGTTATATATTATGCTTGCGCTTGTCTGTAATAAGCAAATATTTACTTAATGATTAACTTGCTTGCTTACCTCACATTAAGGTGCAGTAAATGACGTACATCTTCATGCATATACATATATATATATATATATATACTGTATATATATATATATATATATATATATAGAGAGAGAGAGAGAGAGAGAGAGAGATAAGTTATTTAAAATGTTTCACAAATGAAGGTACTTTACCATCTGCTAATTTTACCAGCACATTTGCACTTCCAGGGCTTTCAGATTAACACTCAAAACATGTTAAATGAAAAGGTACATTGGTGGGAAATTAAATATGTGAATTGAAAATGATTGTTACATAAAATTAATTAGGAAGAAAAAGAGGAGCTAATAGGTGATTAAATATTAAGCAAACTGTTCGGAGAGGTTTCAGTTCAGACTTTAATTACCAAACCCCCTTGCTTCATTTTCCATGTTTTTGATAAATAATAAAGCAGTTCGTCTTGGCCATTACAGCCTCCTTCCCTCCCTGATTACTCATCCTTTCTGATGCGAATAGCTGAAAATGTGGGTCAGTTTGTCGTTTAAGGGACGACGCATATTAAATTGTATTTACCGTGCCATGCGAGAAATAAAAAAAAGAAAGAAGAGGAATCCTATTATAATTTCTTTGAAAGTAATTACCTTAATTATAAGCTCTAATATAGTAAGACAGGGAGAAAAGGGAAGTGCGCGAGTCGTTTATGAAGCAATAGTGGGAACTGTTTGATTTAATGAGGCAGCAAAGGCACAGGGAGCGCTATGTCATACCGTCTCTTTTCCGTTCCACTCGTTCCCTGGAAGTCTCTAAAACCTTTTGACTGTCTTTGCCTTTAAACAACCCCCCCCACCCCCCACCCTCTCTCTCTCCCCTATGAGAAGTCTGGCGATGGTAGGTGGCCCTATTGTGTTCCCCTCACCTTATCAAGGCTTTCTCAAATCCTTCTCCAGAAAAACATCAGGAAAGTCTCTGACATTACTCGCCGTTGTCATCACTATTCAGTGACATCACGTAAGTGTCTTATTGGTTGCCCCCCCAGCCTCGGCCTCGTCATTAGTTGTGAGTTGCCTCCCTCTCTGCTTGTTATCTACAGTAACACACAAATGCAAAGGTGGAGATTTTGACAATAAACCCTGGGCGCCACAACTTCCTCCCTGCCCTCTTTGCCCACATGCAGGCACGTCTGATAACAGTTCCTTATAAAGGGCTCCTGTTTCACAAAGGTCTAACTGAGCCGAACAGGTGAAAGTTTGATAACATTTTGTAACAGGGCTTTTTTTTTCTGCCCACCAAGAGACCTTGTTCTTTGGAACAAACAATCAGCTGATAAGGTCAGAGGTGCTTCAAGCTTTCAGTGTGTCATTTATTAGCAAGTCTGAGTTTATTAGCAAGTTTAGGTCATTTATTAACAATTATTGTGGTTTTTAGTCAGTCCTCTATTCATTGTTTTGGTCCCCTGGCTTATAAATCAAACTGAATTATGTTTTTTTGAAAATGTAAAAATGCAGAATGTTTTCTGTGATGGGTTTAGGGCTAGGGTTAGGGGATAGAAAGTTTGTATACAGTATACAAGTCACTATATCTACGGAAAGTCCACATAAAACAAGGAAATCCAACGTGTGTGTGTGTGTGTGTGTGTGTGTGTGTGTGTGTGTGTGTGTGTGTGTGTGTGTGTGTGTGTGTGTGTGTGTGTGTGTGTGTGTGTGTGTGTGTGTGTGTGTGTGTGTGCATGTGTGTACAAGTTTATATTACATTGTGGGGACCAAACATCCCCAATAAGGATACTAAATCCTGAGATCACCTACATACCCCACGAGGGAAATGGATTAATAAACAATCTAAATTATGTTTTTTGTTTTTTTTTAAAGGTAAAATGCCAAAAGATTTCTGTGATGGGTACGTTTAGGTATCGGGTTAGTGTAACTGTAACTGTAATTGAATAGAATATACAGTTTGTACAGTGTAAAAAACATAATTTTTATGAAAAGTCCCCAAAGAGATAGCAGAACCGAATGTGTGTGTGTGTGTGTGTGTGTGTGTGTGTGTGTGTGTGTGTGTGTGTGTGTATTTTAAGCCTTTAAAATTGCCTTTTTATATATAGTTATACAGTATCAATGAGAATGTTAATGAGAAAGACACGTGTTTTTGAAAGATTCCTCCTCATTTCTCCAGAGCAGCTGCTCTCTTCATGTAGTAATGATTAGGTGAATATTTACCTGACATGTCTGTCATACCGCATGTGCGAGAAGCTTTGCGAGATAGACAGGAAATCACTACTTACGTTCTGGTCAGATCGGCTTCAACCCACCTGTCCACCTTTCAAAACCAATATAGATCTCAGTGTGTCGAGACAGTGGCAAAACAATAAAAATAATTGCCACCTTTGAGAAAAGAAAAATGGTGATGGAATAAGCAAATGTTATTTTTGTGTCTCAAAAAAAAAAAAAAACGCACCCCTCAAATTATCAACAGCATTCACATTTCAATGATAGCATAGATGAGTTTTTTTTTTTTTTTTTTTTTTAAATGGACACACAATTATGCTCACTTGTCATATATTAATACAGATTCTTGACATCTTCCATAGAGCATGTGCTGTCAGCTCTTTGTCTGCTTTAATTGAAAATTAATGGTTAGTGTGTTGCCTTGGAAACCAAGGCAATGGCCGCTAGTGGCGTTCAGAATTCAAGCAGACACCAGTGGCATTCGTTGTCCTGTCTGACCTTGGAAGTTTGAAAAATGGAAAAGGGGGGGAAAAAAAATAAGCAAAAGAATGGCAAAAAACAAAGGGAGCAAGCCAATAATAATAATAATAATAATAATTTAAAGAAATATAAATCATTATAATTAATATATATATATAATTATATATATATATATATATAGAGAGAGAGAGAGAGAGAGAGGTTGAATAGTGTATATAGCAAGTAAAAAAAAGTAAATGTATTGTGAGCATGGAGTTCGACGGAGAATAAAAAGGAGGGCAAAAGAACGATGGTGTCAAAGTGGCAAAGAGAAGAGGATTATGTTTGAGTGAGAAAGCATAAAGGCCCATCTCTTCATTCAATTCTGCCTATTACCTCTGTGATACTACAGTGATGATGTTGCCAGAGGTTATATTATAGCGTCATAATAGGCCAGCCTTCGAGGAGCAGCCTGTGGCCTCTGAATAGGCTAGTCAAGATTGTATCTGTCTGGCAGAAGAAAGAAATCGACTTTGACTTCTGAGGGCATCGGCGCACAGAGCAACAAAAGGTACTTTGGAACGGCATCATCTGGATTTCAGAGCGGAGGTTCGGCTGGTAGAAGTGGTGGAGCGCGATGGTTTTGAGTTATCATGTTAGCTTGCAACTTGTCAAGTCTTAAGGGAAGGATAATTTTAGATTTAGATACATCTAATACCTATAATTCTGCAGAAAGAAACTTGTGAGTTGTTGGTCGTTCCAAACCCATAAGACCTTCGTCATCTTCGGAACTCAAATGGAGATATTTTTTATGAAAACTGAGAGCTTTCATCCCCCATTAACAACTTTCAAGACCCAGAAAGGTAGTAAAGACTGTGCAAAAAAAAAACCTAAACTAAAATAACAACTTTATTCAACAATTTCTTCCCTTCCCGGTAAATCTCTCACACTGTTCTCGTTGTAAACACAGTGCAGTGATTCCAGGTTCTACGTTCAAATGCCGGCTCAGTAGAAATTGTTGAAAGTGATGAATAATGTTGTTATTTCACATAAAAAGTATTCTCGTCACTTCATAACATTACGGTTGAACAAGTGTAGTCACATGGACTATTGTAACAATGTCTTTACTACCTTTCTTAGCCTTGAAAGTGGTAATAACATTGCAGTCTATGGGGGTGGGTGAGGGGGGCTGGAATACAGAAAGCTCTCGGATTTCATCAAAAATATCTTCATTTGCGTTCTGAAGATGAACGAAGGTCTTGCGGGTTTTGGAACAACATGAGGGTTAGTAATTAATGACAGAAATTTCATTATTGGGTGAACTAACCCTTTAATTGACAATAGCCGTTCTTTCTAAATGTATCTTAAATGGCTTCCTTGTGGCTTCTTCCTTCATCGTTCTATTGAATGGCTGAT
The DNA here is from genome assembly GCF_965113295.1 of Leuciscus leuciscus. Classification (NCBI taxonomy): domain Eukaryota; kingdom Metazoa; phylum Chordata; class Actinopteri; order Cypriniformes; family Leuciscidae; genus Leuciscus; species Leuciscus leuciscus. The sequence goes on along the minus strand of NC_138747.1, from coordinate 14,011,019 downwards.
ACCAGTGGAGATCTACCACTCTGCCTTTGAATTTTCTGCATTCTTTTGACGTGCCCTCTTTGTCTGAGTGCCCTACATCAATAGCGGAGGCACCTTTCGCCTCTCAGAACAGGAAGCCGGGCTCTAACCGGCCACAAAGACTCTGCATGAGGGCCTGATTAGGCTCTCAGACTCTTTCTTACCATTCTGAGGAAGGGCTAAATCCCCTTCGTTCAAAACCAACCATAGGCCTTAACCACATCTCAGTAAATAGTTTTAAAAAGGCTGCTGTAATGATGAATGTTTATTGAACATTGGTGTCTTTTATCATATTGCTGATGCCACCATTTTACAAAAAGCAAAAGCCATTCAAAGTCTGTGTTATTTTCACACCTTTTCACACCTATAATTACCGTAAATACTGTTTTTCAGAGGATTGAACTGTGGTATTATTCCCCTCACATTTTAAACATGTTTAGAATTTTTGGTGTCACTTTCAGTGTCATTTTTACCATGAGCTGTGGTTAACTTCTGACACTAGTCACACTGAATGTAAAAATAGAGCATGACGCATTCAAAAAAAAAAAAAAAAAGAAAAGAAAAGAAAAGAAGTTCCTTTTATTTATTCAGCAATTATGTATTAATTTGATCAAAAGTGACAGTAAAGACATTTATAATGTTACAAGAAAAATCTTTATAACAAATGTTGTTCTCTGAACTTTCTATTCATCATAGAATCCTGAAAAAAAAATCACGTTTTGCACTAAAATATTAAGCAGCACAACTGTTTTCAATATTTTATAATGATAATAAATGTTTCTTGAGCACCAAAATCAGCATATTAGAATGATTTCTGAAGGATCATGTGACACTGAAGACTAGAGTAATGATGCTGAAAATTCAGCTTTGCCATCAGATAAATAAATTACATTTTAAAATATATTAAAATAACACAGTTCTTTTAAATTGTAATAATATTTCACAATATTACTGTTTTTGCATATTTCAAATAAATGCGGTCTTGGTGAGTGAGTATAAGATTTTCCAGCACCAAACTTTTGAACTGCAGTGTACCTTGTACTTTTATGAATTCTGTGATGCTTTAACAAACATCATTTGAAGTATATTTTTTACCCTTATAGAACTTAAGTAAAAAATAAAATAAAAAGCCTTGTTCAATCTGGTTAGGACATGGTGTAAGAACATAGCTTGTGTTAAAATCATTGTAAGGCACATATTATTATTAAAAAAAAATTTTTTTTTATTTTTTTTTATATAAAACGGTCATGCATCATTCAAGCATCATGACAGTTTTCTCAGCAAATAATTAAGCTTCCTATAAGCCCCTATGGACTTTTACATGAGTAATATTAGTTCAAATCTGACCCTTATTTGGAGCTAAGCATGGTTGGGTGAAATGCTCTAGTTTATTTTGATTTACAGGGTTATAATAATATTCCCCTGCCAAATATACTGGCTGTCTGATCCCAGAGTCCTTTTATGAATCTGTGCTCCGGCCCAGCGCCCCAGCATTCTGTTTGTTTATTTGTCCGCGGGTCAGCTGGACTTGTTTCTGTACTGAAAGAGGCCTTAGGGGATTATGTTTTACAGCGCCATGAGGGAAAAATTTTCCGAGCCCCTGTTAAAGAGGGAAATGCGGAGACAATGGAGGAAGACAGAGCGATTGCTAAATAGAATCTGCGCAACTGTTGGGATGATCCATGCTGCTATTCCTCTGGGGAGAGCGAGAGAAAGACAGAGAAAGCGAGAGGTCATGGAGCTTCATTTTCCCTTTTGCCTTGAGGGAAGGCACAATAGCAGACTCACAACCCCTGAAGGCACGTTTGTTTGAGTGCGCCACAAATTCAATTTGCTCTTGTTGAGAACATGTCACATTTAAATGATCGGCATTAACGTTGTCAACAAGAAGTTGGCAGAGCGGGGATCTGAATTGGCACGTTGCCCCAAGACACCTGGCTGCTTAGCGCAAATTTAACCCATTCTTTCATGTGGCACTGCATTTTAGCTTATTTTTTCAGTATTATTGAAATAGATTTCCTGAAAACGAAACCTTACATTTCCTTACATTTGGAAACATGGTAAAATATATATATATATATATATATATATAAAAAAATATTTAGTCCATTTAATTACCTTAAGTTTGTTTGTTTGTTTGTTTGTTTGTTTTTAAGAATGAAGCATTGCTTTCTTCTCCTTAGTACTTAAGTACATTTTTAAAGATGCTGCTGAAATTACCATCCTAGTTGTCTGTTGTTTTGAGGACTCATTTTGTCACTGAATTTTATTATTCATTTCGAGATTATATATTAATTTCCAAAAAAACGAAACATCACATTTCCATACATCTGGAAACATGGTTAAATATTTAAATTGACCTAATTTAATCACCTTGAGTTTATTGCGTTCTTCATGTTCTTAGTGATTTTAAAGTATATTTGTAAAGAAAATTTGACTGAATCTATTACAATCGGCATCCTAGTTGTCTGTTAATCTGAGGACGCTCATTTTGTCCCCCTATATATTAGATTTGGTTCAGTATTGTACACAGTTAACACATATATAAATGTGAGGACATCAAAAACAATTATTCAAAAACTCAATTCTTTGACGAGTTTGACCTGAGCATTCCTAGTTCCCTGCGTTTTTTGCAGTCTTTTAAGACATTTCGTCCCTGCATTTTGAAGTAGAGTGAAGGGCTTTTCAAGGCCTTAATATTTCAGTTGAGTGTGAATAATGAAAATCATCAAACAGATTGGAGGGAATAATTTAATAAATGGCAAAAGCATCCAGTGTGCCGGTGCCTGTCATTGTGCTCTAGAGCATTAGTCACTTTGAAAAACTCTCTCGAGGCCAATGAGGTCATGGATCATTCATTAATACCCTATTCTTTGGCATTAGTGCAGAATTTTGAAGGTCTTCTTATACTGCATCGTTGTGGTTGGATACACGCACACATATGCACATTTTTTACGTGCACTTTAAATGAGACACGCAGTCGTATGCAAGTCCTTGCCCATGCGTTCCCTCCCTCCTTAGTGCTATTTAAAGCTTCTAAACGCAACAGTTAATTCTCCCTCGTTTAGTAACCGAAAGCTTTCAGCCAGGATGTCATAGCAGCGCAATAAATCCCTATAAACATTTATTGTGCACAAATAGCATCATCTCATATCACACACCTAGCACAATGTTTTTTTTTCCCCCTCTTAAGTGTCTTCTGACTCTGAGGGAGTGAACACACCTCAGTTTAGGTTGTCACTGGGTTAAGCTCGAGTCGTGTACGCTTCTGTCAGCGGCTTGTCAAACTAAGTGCTTGTTGCAGTATTTAAGGATGATTCTGCGATGTTGTTACTGCCCCTTTGCGTCCCAACATGCCCTGCTTCCCTGGATACATTCTGTTGTTAGTACACAAAAGTATGATGGCACTGTCTGACTCTCAAGGTTGTAAGATTTGCAGGTTTTATAGCTGTTGGAGAAACACTTTGTATCATATCCATCGGCGTGCGCTTGTTTGCATCCCCTCTCTTCTTTTGAGCCGACACCGTGACAGCGAGCGACCTGCGGAGGCGACGGGGGTCATCGTGGTTTAATTGCCATTTCATGTGCCCACCCCTCCTCGATCCGTCTCTATGTTCAGCGTTAACACACGCAATCCTTTGCAAGAGGGGGGAAGAATAAAACCAAGAACCATCCGTGATGAGGCGTAGGCGGACGGTGACGGTTGCCGAGGCCCCCTCTCTTCAGCTGGGCACCCAGCAACCGAACACAAACACAAGTTAAGAAGTGGCCAGCGTTCACACACAAAACACATGCTACAGATCCCGGCCTCCAGACGCCACGGCATCTGAGTCTGCGCTCTGTAAAATAATAACACATAATAAGCTTGATTTTCTTTTTATATGCATGTGTGGATGAAAATTCCCATGCCTCAGATTTCTCTTTCAATATTAACCATACCATATTACAAAAAGTGAGAGTTTTGTGTTGTTTAAACTGCATGTGGGCACCTAAAGGGATAGTTCACGTAGTTCATCATTATTTACTCGCCCTCATGTTGTTCAAACCCATATGATTTTTTTATTCTGTAAGCACACAACAACAGGAGAAATTCTGAAGACAGTTGTTGTCGCTCTTTTCCATGCAATAAAAATAATGGGGAATAGAACTTTAAAACGCAGCTTTTGCAAGTTTTCTAAAATCATAAGATTCATTATTAGAGTTGTAAGAGTTGTATTTACTGAAAATCTTGACATCCACCTAAGCTCATCTATGTTCATGACTGACTGTTTATAAGATAAGTAGCATTATCCAATTTGAATCATGAGCAAATCATTATTTGCGTCATATTTAAATGAATTATTCAGTTCACAAAAATAAGAATGATTCAAGTCAGAAACAAACTCCAACTGATTCATTGAGTGAGTTGAACGAATCAAAAAAGGAATCATTCAGACTGGTTTTGTAAACACATGATTCTTCAAAAATATCTTTCTGGAAAAAATGTTGTTCATAACTGATGGAAGAGGGAAAATTAAATGGGGTGAACTATCCATTGAAAGTGATTGTCCACCCCCCAAAAAATTTAAATGCTTTCATCATTTACTCACCCTCATATCGTTCCAAACTTGGATGACTTTCTTTCTTCTGTGGAACATAAAAGAAGAGAAATTTTGAGAAATGTACAATAGTCAATGGAAACCAAACCATTCTTTTTTGTTTAGCAGAAGAAAGGTTTGGAACGACGAGCACACGATGACAGTATTTTCATTCTGGTGTCGCTTTAAATGAATTCTTACAGTTTTAACAGACTGTGATGAAGGTTTCGGACTAGCCTTGCCTCCTGTAGATTGCTCTGTCTAACTAAACATGTGTACATGTGTTTACCCACCACGCTACAGCGTCCAGGGCATGAATTATTCACACCTAGATGTAATGGACCCCGCTGAGCGGCTTACAGACTAAAGGTTAGCGTGGGGAGCGGGGTTAAACACATATAAAGGGGCCGGCGATGGCTCTTTTAGCTTAGCATCTACCTCACTTAATCAATCTATCAGCTAATCAATCAAATCCCTCTCTTTCACGTCCGTTTTCTTTCCCCTGCTGGTCGCTGGCTGATGGCTTACTTGTCCTAGCTTCAATCAATTGGCTTTTCAATCAAATCAAATTGGTTTACATCAGCCTGATTTGGCCCACATTAGTCAGCACAGATGTACAGCACCTCGACAGGCTTAACATCAATCTACCAATCAATCTGCCGCTCAAGCCAATCACAGGGCCTTATATCATTACATACACAAAAGACACGTGCATCATGCATACACACTCAGAGGACGGTCCTCGTTTCTGTCTCTCTCGTGAGCTCCTTCAGATCCAGCCTCTAGAGGGGACTCTAAAGTGGACTTAGATTTTAGAGTGGTATCACATATTTGTGTTCATGTGTGTCGCTTTGTGTATTTGAGCAGGTGTGTGTGTGAGAGAGAAAGGACAAGTCCTCGAGCTTGAAGCAGTTGGTTCAGTGAAGAAACATTAGATATTTAGTTAGAGGTGTTTGTTCTTCATGCCTATGGCTGCTTATGGGATTTATGAATGTGATAGAGATATTTGTAAATATTTTTTCACTGTGCAGTTTACAACGTTGTAAATAAATGTGATAAAGTGATATTACCTGAATTCAAATACCTACGGTTAAAATTTCATCAATATTTCCTTATCATTAAATAAATGAACAATATAAAGAATTATATATATATATATATTAAATATATATATTTGCACATTCGCGCACACACAACCAATCAAAAGATTTGAGTCAATAATATTTTATTAACAGTAATATTACTTATTGGCAATGAAGTTGCATTTATTTCATCAAAAATACAGTAAAAGCAAATTAAAATAAATGTTTTCTATTTGAATATGATAGTATTGTGTATGTTTTTGGTGTTAGGATGGGTTTTTCTTTTTTTTTTTAGGTTCTTTGATCAATTGTAAGTTCAAAAGCACTGCATTTATTTGAAATAGAAACTTTTGTAACATTATGAATGTCTTGAACTTTTGATCGGTGATGTATAATTGATATAGTTCTATATATGGGCTATACTTTTCTTTCTTTTTGTTTGCTAATTTGATTCTTTTTTAAGTTCCCTTGAATATTATCTCACACTTTTCATTTCATAGGAGTCTATCTCTCTATCCATTAAAACTAAAATTAACATGTCATATAAATGTATTTTGAATCTGATTTCTCCAAGTGTGCATGTGTCTATGCATTTATTAATTTATTTGTTAATGATATGTCAGAACCTTACATTAGCCCAATATAAAAGGTCTCAAGGCTGTTTGATGGAGTTTAAAGCTATAAAGGTAACATTACAAATCATGGCGGGCTTTCTGAGAGTGTCTGCCAAGGCGACGGCCTGTGCACATATATAACCATCAAAGGCTGCGAGGCTTTCTGGCCCACACTCGGGCTCAGTGGGAATAAAGCTGTCTTCTACTGTGCACTGTGGGGCTGTAAAAAGTTTGGACGGGTAATAAGTGGCTCATTTTTAAATGAATATGCGTCAGTCAGAGGGAGCGGGTCGGCCAGATCCTAAGCTTTCATTTTTTTTCATTTACTCGTCGTAAATGAGAAAAAGAGGGAGAGAGAGATACAGAGACGGGGAGACACAGGAAGAAATGAAAGTAGTGGTGTGGAGAACATAATGCACATTTCCGCATTTTGGATTTGGGGGGGTTGGGGTTGTTAGTACTGGCATCGGTGGTAAGTGAAAAGCCAGACAACCTCACATCACACACACACACTTACAGATGAAGTTTGCTTTCATTCAGACATTTGAATGTGTGTGTGTGTGTGTGTGTGTGTGTGTGTGTGTGTGTGTGTGTGTGTGTGTGTGTGTGTGTGTGTGTGTGTGCACAGTGAAAGACATGGCACTCAAATGAACTTACTTTCTCACGTGATCTAGACCAAAATAAATTTAAAACAGCCACCTGTGTAGATCTTCATCACTTGCCCAGAACCATCAGATACTATTGGGGTTCACGGCAAACTCTGTCCATTCGGCAGGATTTCACTAACCATCTTCAAGGACATTTCCTTCCTTCATACTCAGCCAAATGTGTCTTTATCTAATTCCCTGTCCGCAAGACATATCCCCATCCTCTCATTATGTAATTTGTCCTCTTATATTTCTCTTGTGTTTGATTTTGACAAATATGCGGATTATCTGAATATGGGATTTTTTAAATGTATGGCTAATGTTAACTTTCATGTCTGTCTTCTAATCTGCTGAATATTCATTATGGGTCTCAAGGACAAGCAGAATTGCAGAGGTCATGAATTCTGTGCAGAAGGAAGAGATAGAGATAGAGAGAGGAAAAGACAGATGGGGAGAGAAAGGAAAGAAAAAAGGGAAAATAATTTACTTTTGATTAAAATTTAAACAAGGATTCACTCTTGAATCACAGAAATCAAACTGATGACTATTCACACAATTGTTCTAAAACTATCAAATTGTTCATAATACAGACAGTCAGTTTGGAGTGTGTTTTGTGGTCATCATTTTAAGGGCCTGATACTGTAGTGATAGAGGTGTTAGGAAACTCATTTGGCATTAACAGTCATCGACATAACAGTCATGTATAATTATAGTAACTTTTTTTTTCAATTTGTTCATGTGTACAGTATATATATATATATACACACACACACACACACACATATACACACTTTGTTTGTTTGTTTGTTTATAAATTTGTATTATTAGTTTTTGTAAAGTTTTTGTAAAGTTTTATTAGTGTATGTTTTATTATAGAATTATATTTTAAATATAAATAATATATATATATATAATTATTATTATATATGTGATTTTATTGTTGTTTTTTGTATTTATTTTTATTATTAGATTTGGTCTAGTAGTATTGTTTTATTTGTATGTTTTATATGTTTCATTTATATTTTAAAAATAATTATATTATATATTATTTATTTAATACATGTGATATTAGATCATATTTATGAATTGTTTGTTTGTAATTTTGTAGATTTGGCCTTGTAGTAATAGTGAAAAATAGTTAAAAATATGTTTAATTATAGAAATATAAATAGTGCAGATGTTTGTTAATAATATTAATAATATTGTTGGTATTGTAGTTATTTATTAATAGTTTTGGCTACTAATATAATATATAGTGTAAGTTGTTAATAGTGAAAGTTTAATTAAATCTTTCATTAAGTTAATGCTGTGGATGCATTCAGAGATGTGGAAACTGAAATATTATTTTCTCTCCTCCTGCAAAAAGATGAAATAAAGAAATATGTCAACACTATCTATAGGTAAAAGCCAACAATAAATGCTCCCCTTGTGGTCTCTCATATCAGATCCAGATGTCTCTTTCACACCGGCGCAGGGAGACAGAACTCTGATGTATTTTATATTGAAGCTAAATCCAGCATTGAGAGTGGAAATGCCACGGCCTGCGCCGTCTTCCAGCTCCCGAACGAGTGAGCTGACAGTGCCTATCCTAACCCAGCATCCTGCGTGACAGCTCTCCTCACACACTGAAAAAGTCAGGGCTGATTCCTGTGGGATCTCACAGCAAACAAAGGACAATGCCGCTAGATTTCCTCTGGGAACTGCAAGTTTGGCCGGAAGATTTAGGCATACTGAAGATTGATAATGTCAGTCGGTTGAGATATGAAGTGTCATTTTAGTGAATGCAGGATCAAAAAAAAAAAAAAGAAAAAAAAGAGGGGGAGACAGCATGTCATTTGTTTGCTTTGATACAAGATCGCACCCGAGGAAGAGAGCAGAGGGTTTGTGTGTGTGTGCCTCAACAAGAGCCCTTTAGCCGCCTCCTTTTGTACGATGTGCAGCTCTCCTCATGTGTACCGCCGCTGGCTCCACCTCTGAGCCGCTCGGTGAATGAAAACTTCGCAAACTCCTCTCCCCCTCCCACAATCCCGCAGCCCTGCTTCTCCCATCACCCCTCGCTATTCTCAGGGGAGCCAGGTGACACTTCAGCCCACTCGCAGAGCCTCTGTGGCGGGGCTACAGCTGCGCCGAGTCGGTCAGCTCCTCCTAAGTGGCCCCAGGCAAGATTTGAACCCCTTTTTTTTCTGTCTAAAAACGCGGCACCTTAAAACAGCTCGTTAAACGCTGGCCTCATCCCAGTCCCTTTTTTCCTTCCCGACTGATCTGTTTTTTTGTGTGTTTTTTTTGACAGCTTTATTCAAGATGAAGTTCCTCGCATGACATGGGCCGTTAGGATCAGTTACCGCTCCCCGAAGACAGCTCGGCAATGTGGTTTATGTGAGGATGAATACAGTGTTGACAAAAAGACGAGTGTGAGGGGAAAGACCTGGAAAAGAAAGAGGGACAGAACACGGCGGTGAAGCAGTAAACAATACCGTGCTGTGTTATTTAACACCCTCTAACTGAAGCCAGCTGTGCCTGTAAACACGTTTATGACGATTTAATGAAAATATGCTGGTGTGTCTATGATCTTCCTCGATCAAACAATGTAATTTGTATGGCATACACTGCCACTGTCTTGTGGCGTAAACAGTGTCAGCTGTCATCATAGTGTCTTGTTCTGAGGGACAGTTTCTATACTGTTAAATAGCTCTTTTGACTTTTTTCTTCCCGTTTTCCCCTGAAAACTCAAGGGTTGGTTCTACATAAATTTCGTTTGCCAGGAAGGACCTTAGGGTATGTTTGTAAACACTATAATAATTTTTAGTTTGTTATACAGTGTTAATTTTTTTACTACATTACTCCCACATGGCAGTTAAAGCATTTTGAGCTTAATACCACAAATTGCCTACAGTTTACATAAACGCAGACACACTCACTAAACTTTCTGCTCTATCCTTAGGCGACGGCCTGTGTCACCTGTGGCCTTTGAGTGTGTGTGTGTGTGTGTGTGTGTGTGTGTGTGTGTGTGTGTGTGTGATGGAGAGATCTGTTGCAGTGTCTCTGTCATTGGCCATTGGCACATTTAACAAGTGATATACACCAAACCTGCATATACAGTATAACCCCAAACTTTCCCCCCTCTGTATTTATTATTTTTAATATAACAACTGATATTGAAGACTAAGGAATATCAAAAACTCAATCAACAACACTTGTGGCATAATTTTGATTCCACAAAAATGATTTCCAACTTCATTATAAAAAAAAAAAAGAAGAAGCAGCAAAATCTGGGTTACATTGAAATGGAACATGAATGGGACCAATCTGTAAATGTTAAATACTCACTTTTTCAATAGTGCAGTCAGAAGACGTAAACAATATGCATGTTAACATGATTTTAAGTACACTAACTTAAACTTTTTTTTTTATCTTGAAAATCTTTATAACTTTGTTGCCATGGCAATGTAACACAAAATATAAAATATTAATTCAAGTTTATCTTTTTATGCTTAGAAATTTCTCAAAAATTGTCCCCATTCACTTTAGTTGGAAATGCCATACTGTAACCTTGATTTTAGCTTTTTTTTCTCTATTTTGTTTGGGAAGAAAACAAGAGATGAGCCAAAATAATTTTTCAATCAACATAACGCCACAAATGCTGTCTACTGAGCATATTTTGTGTTGAACCCTGAATATTCCATTAAAGTTGTCTGTTTACGGACTAAATGGGTTTTAGATTGGGCAATACTAACTACTTTATATCAGTTTTAACACTCCTTATAAGCAACATCAACTACTCTAGTGTGACTAAACACTTTTTTATTGTTTTTAAGTCATTCTCTCTCTGAATACTGACATATTTCTCTTTAATTATGTGAGGAGAAAATGTTGTAGAACAGCCAATTCGTGTAGCCAATTATGTTTAATTTAATTACCTGTCGACTTTGATAATTATTACCCCTGATTAACCACAAAGCCTGCTCTTTAATGTTAATCGAAAGTGCTGGATGAAAGTGCTGAGGAGTTTTTATTTTTTCCATTCATAAAAGAGAATGTTATTAGATTACAGTGACTAAGACACTCACCTTTGTCTTCGCCTGTAATATGTCTGAAGGGTTGCATAGCCCTTCTCTTGCAGTGTCCTTGCTTTAGTCCAGCAATGCCCTTATAGACTGTGAAGTTTTTCCAGTGTTGTTGGTCTTGTTTGCGGTCCCTAAGGACATTATGCGAGCACAAACAAGTAAACAAGCAAACAGACACACGCAGATAGCATCACCATCACCGAATATCCCATTGCCTGGCGGGATTGAGAAACAGAGTCTGAAAAGAACAAGCAGACGAACGAGTAAACAAATAACATACAGTAAATAGATGTGTTGTTTTCCATGTCCCCGGGCTCTGGTGGTATTCCTGCAGCAGAGGAGAGAGAAAACAGAGTCCAATACTCTTTATTTAGTAAAAATGATGAAAATACAAACTAAATCCAATGTACTTGTCTCTATGTGAGTGTCTGAGTATGCATGGGTGGTTCTCAGGGAGCGTAACGGTGATACTTCTGGACTTGATCCGCAGCTTTGATGTCAGCTTTGGGACTGATGAGGTAACAAACATCCAGATCTTTAGCCGAGTGAGAATTCGCCCTCCTTGTGGTCATATGATGGCATGTCACAACAATACTAATCAAACTGGCTTACCTAGTCTGTGTGAACGGAAGTACAACTTTAATGGACTAATTTTGTCCCTCAAAAAATGTGAACGCTCATTAGCAAATATGGCATTTTATTTAGAAACCATATATATTCCAGATCTCAATGCATCCAAATGATGTACCGAAAGATAAGCAATGCAACATGATTAATGAAAGGACACGGCAAGTTTGTTTAAACTGCCTTGTTTTATTGATCATCTCTGGGTTTGTCTAAACTCTTAGACTAGCCGTGATCTTGTTTGCAGGTGTGTGTGTGCTGTGAGAGGTGAACTTAGTTAGTTAGAGAGTCAGTATATGGGTTCTTGGTGTAATCCTTTCATGAGTTCCTCATTAGCCTGTGATGGCCAAACCACAAGAGTGTTTAATCTTAACCCCGTGATGGTGAGCAGACCGAATCTCCTTCTGTCCGTCTTACCAATGTATCTGATTGTCGTGCTTGATCATGTGAATGAGGCAAAAGAAGTTTTAAAAATCTGCGTTTGTGTGTTTAATCATGTTAATCTGACGGGGAACATTGCACACATGCACACATTCATTTTAGAATCTTCTTTTGTCCCTTCATTTGTTACATAACGCTTTTCGAGATACTCAATGCGCTATATGAACGGGGGAAACCTTACAATATTCTGCTTACTTCTAAAATGTTTTCATTTTTTAATCTGTGTGCAAACTTCCTCATCAGATAAATGATTAAACATGCTGTAGTAACTTCAAAAAGTTGACAAACTAAATTTTTTTCAGTACATCTAAAGCTATAAATACTGTCTTAAAGTGCAATAAGGCTGCGTTTTTTGGCCAGGACTTGAGGTCTATATGGCAGGACATAGAAGTGAAGTCAGCATTGTTTTATGAGCCTATGAGCCTGCTGCCTTCCTTCATTTTAGGCTACATCTTGGGTTATTGATTTTTCTAATGAATATGTCTTGACTAATGGGGGTCGTATCCTATTGTCCAGTGGAAGTAAAAACCATTTTTGCTGAGAGAAAGTTTCCACTTGCACTGACCATAAAATAAATCATATTTAAACTTCTTTGATAAGATGACAGATTACTGACAAAGCATGGCCTTGACTATCCATTGAAAGTTCGAGTGATATTCATAAATCAACAACCTAAATCGGTCACGAGTGATGTTTTTCAATAATAGTACAATAACACACAAATCATTTTTTGTCTTATACATATTCATATAAATTATATTATTGCACTATACAATGGTATCTTTCTATTTATCTATATCTGCAATAACAATGATAATGATATATATACTTAAAAAATAAATAATAATATTTAAAACAACACATTTTTGAAAAAAAATATAATAACTCTTATTGACAACAAAACCAGATTGAATGATGACAAGCAGCATGAACAGACTTGTTATTTCCTGAAGAGTATATGTGGACTAAGGTAACGGTTCCCTTGGTGAGTCTGTCCTTTGACTAACATCTGTTGCTCGTCGGCTGCCACAATGGCCAAACTAAACCAGCGATGCGCGCGCAGGTGAAGAGATCAGCGCCTGGAGCGCGCGAGCTTTTGTATTGTGCCACAAGCTCCGTCAGCGCAGAAGATGTGCGCGCGCGCCTGTTCTCGGCGTATTACGGTAGACCAAACTGTCCCCTAACATCGCCAACACAAGACACAAGCGGAGTAATTCAACACTGATTTCTCTGCGAATGAGCGAGGAACAGACGAGATGCCAAAAACTCCAGCGAGAAGCATTATTGGGACTTTAGGAAAACTCACCGTGTGATAACAGAGAGAAAGAGGGAAGACCTGAAGCGACGAGGAGGCGTAAAGAGCCGCGTGCTTGTTCTTCATGAACTTTGAGGAGCGCTGTGACCATGCAGCCTTTGAGCTAGTGCACGATTATTGTTTCCACTTATCACCCTACTGAGTGACCAGTCTGAGAGAGGACCCCAGTAAAAAAGGAAAAGAAGACTAATAAAGACAGTTGTCGTTGAAAGTAATGGTCTGAAGACATCACTCATAGAAGAGGATTTTTTTTTTTCTTTTTGCGTTGCTCTTCTGAAGCTTTCTGGAATCGCTGGGACATTCACGAGAGCTGGAGCGACACATCCACATGGTCCAGCCGTAGAGTGAAAGTAGAGTTCTTCACAATATCCTAACAGGTTCATATCCACTTTTTTTACTTCTTCTTTTTCTTTCTTTCTTCTTCTTCTACTTTACGCCTCGCTTCATATGCGATTTTAATAGCCTATCCCAGATTTGAATGCTCGGACTCGCTATCACACTTCTTCGGATCAATAGGAAGAAATATCAGTGTATTTTCTTAGATGTTTTACTAAAGATCCTAATATCACAATGAATTAGACAATCTAACTTTTTTTTACGTGACACTTTTAAACCGGAGATGAACGCGTGTTGTTGTTCTCCACGAGAGAATAATACATGATTATGAATTAGAGACATTTTTGACAAAATAAATGATAACTTGGAAGGCTTTTAGATAATAAATTAACCACGATGGTAGAAAAGAATATAACAAGTTTATTGAACGTGCAACTGAGTTTGAAAATATCACCTGCTCCGAAATCTGAGATCTGAAATCAAAATAAAAAAAATATTATTTTTGATCGATCAGATAAAGTCATTTTTAATAAATAAATGTTAGTATGCGTTTGTTTTCTCTTGATAGACCATATGCTTCTCCACAGAAATGTAGAAATCATATATTAATTGGTCTTTGAGACAAAACTCTCCGTGTAAACAATTTAAGTTAATAAACAGCATCGAAATATCTAGGATACCGTAAACTAAAAAGTTAAACCACGGCTTAATGCACATTTGTTTTTCTTATTCTCCGTGTAGCTGATTGTTTTTAACAGGCTCTCAGCAAATAGTGATTTGATCTTATATCCCATGCCTTCTGATTCATACGTTTTCATATCTATAAGAAACAGTGTTTAGAAGTAATAATTTAGCGTTTTAAAATTAGGTTATAACAAAGTAAAAACAAAAATAAATTAAACGTATTGAAGTTTGTTAATAGTTGTTTTAGGGTCTATTAGCGGTGTGTTACTGAGACAATGGAATATAAAAAATGAAAGGAATTAAATAAAAGAAATATAAAAGTAAGATTTACACTGCATGTAGGCTATTGATTATTATACGTTGGCCTATAAATGAGTATAATTTCAAATGCATCAATTACCGCGAGATAGGCTTCATGAGTAAGGTTTGTATACATGCAAAATCAGATTTTAAAATTGATGAAACGTTAAGTTTCACATCAAAAAGAAAATATTGTAATAAAATATATATTTTTAACTGGTCTTTAAAAAAAAATGTGCATCGCCTTTACGAATTAATAGACAGATTGCTGACTAACTTCAGTGATGAAAAACGTAATGTCTTTATTTAGGGATAAATTTTTACACAGATGCATGAGCAACATTAACTTTTTATTTTATTTTTATTTTTAAACCATATGTTTAATGGTTTCTTGTTCGTTTCGTGATCAAATCAGCGCTGTTTGTTTCTCTCAAAGACAACAGCAAAACTAAAACAAAACAAACAACAATTTTAACGTGAGTCCCGGGCATTAAAAGTGAATCTGCAGAGGGAAGTACAGCTCAGGAGTTAAACCAAGTAGCCTACACTAGTAACTCGGACTCTTTGTGTACTTGTGTGTGTGTGTGTGTGTGTGTGTGTGTGTGTGTGTGTATGTGTATATATATATATATATATATATATATATATATATATATATATATATATATATATATAATATGGCCTACACACATCATCATCATCATCTTCATTCTCCTCATAACCTGTCAGTGTGTGTTAATCTCATGTTAATAAGGACTGATTGATGGAGCTTTTGACACAATTCATTTAAATCTCATAGAAAGTATTGGTTGAATGTTGACTTAATTCACTGTTGGCATTTACAGCACAATGCAAATGCATACTAAATCACAAGATTTTTATTTTTTATTTTTTTAAATTGAAGGAGAACGATAAATGATTTACTTTGATGTCATAAAGTGTTTCTGATATTTTTTATTTTGTTTAATCTTTTAATTATTTTGTGTTTAGTATTACTAACAGCGTTTAAAAACACATGAAAGGGCATTTACATTTATTATGAAAGATTAATTTAATAAAATAATATTTATTTTATTTTATCAGACAAATTATTTTTCTTCTACTAAAACACTTTTTTTGTCTCACTGCTGCACTTGTGCTTCTACAATGACTGTTCTTTGATATATTGCCTCTTATAATGAATAGATTCCATGCTAATTGAAATGTGACGTGTAAATGTAGATGAACATAAGCATAAAGTGATGAATACAATTTCCATTTGATCTGCTTGTGTGTTAGATGAATAGAGTGATTGAATGATTTTATGTGCTTATAGAGGAAAAGGGATAATTCATGAAGTTGACAAAGAATATGGCATTTCGTTCAGGGAGGGCATGAAAATGGCAGTAAAGTGGGTAATTTAGTTATTTGCATGGCCGTCAAGCAGCTGCAGGCGGCAACAGCTACACCTCAGCCGATAGTTTTAGCACTCTTGTTTCTAACGGCGGACACCAGACTACCGTAGGGTTCTGGTTATTATTGATGTATCACTTTTTCTGTGATAAGTGATTTTGCTTTATGTTGTTCTCCATGTTTATACAGACTACAAACCTCACTTTCAGTGGTCTTTCAAATGCGATTTTTTTGATGAATGTGTGGATTGCATGGCAGACTGGTATTCAGCCCACTGTGGGTATTTTTCTGGGTAGCGAGAAGGTCAGGAATGTGTTTGTTTTGGATGTTGAGACTAACCTGATGCCAGGTGTACATTCAGGCATGTTGCTTTTTGATGCATATTTTAGGAACATTTGGTGATTGAAACTTTATTTGAACAACCGGTTCCATGCTAATGCAAATATATGTCGGCGTGTGCTGTGCAAAAAAGCATTTAGTGCTTTGTGTGTGTGCTTTTTTCAAATTCAGATGAGCCTCAGTGAAGTGATTTAGAGGTAAATTTAAGTTTTTCAATATCATGGGTGGTTTTAACACAAAGCACTCTTGTTCTCATGAAGCACTGTCCCTTAGACCCTCACATGGCATTTCCACCATTAAACTCTTTTACCGGTCCAAAAATAATGTTAGTTTTCACACGAGTGCATTTTTAGCTAAAGCATTTTGAAGAGCAATACATATCCATCTCTAACTGATTAGGATAATTTTTTTGTCAACCACACTTTTGGCCACTTCTGCTCTCCGAAACATGTTTGTGTGAAATATGTCATGCCTACGTTCTCTCTTTCATATTTCAGCTGACCTTACGTGAAAGGTCAGGCTGTAATTTTTACGCTCGTTTGCGTCTTTGAACGCAACCAGCACCAGCCGTAGATTAAACATGTGGTTTTATTTGAAGATGTTATTTGGTGGAACGGCGAGGCTGGGCATTTTTCAGTGTATGTGAATAATAAATTATGCACGTTTTTAGACAGTGAGAGCTGCTTTTATTACTAGTCAGAGAGTGGTGTCATTTTTCTCCTCAAACTCTGAGCCTTGAAAGAGGGAAAAAAGGAACTAACTACACTAAAAAGACACAAGCAGTTTCAACCAACTTCAGCATCTGCAAATCAAAAACCGAAAAGACAAAAAGAGATCAGAGTGACGGATGTTTTCCAGATGACAATGTTGATCTGATTAGTTGAGCTAGATATCGAAAAGGTCTGCCGTTAACTGTTTCAACTTTGAGAGAGACCAGACTGCAGTGCGGAAATGCCGTCTCGGCGATCCGTCAGCTGAAGATGCTGCTGGACATTGTTTTCCTATGTCTATTTATTCCCAATGTGAATTTAATTCTCCACTTGAACTCTTAAGCACAGTTTCTTTTTACTGTGACCTCAGTGGCACATTTTTTTTTGTGTGCAGTTTTTTGGGTTTTGCGCTCAAGGTTTCCTGTGTGGGAAAGCTTCACGCCGGGATTCGGGAGAGTGCCAGGCTGTTATGAGGTGATGACTGTCTTAAAGAATGACCCTAGCGTTTGCTTAGAGAGAGGAAGGGCCCATTTCCGATAAGCTGGGGAAATGTGGTAGAAGGAAAAGCAGGGTGTTCACTGGACAGAAATGACAGTACTTGAGTCTGAGGCGTTGATCATTACTTCTCTATATCCATTAGCCGAGCACCTCGGGAGAGATTATTGGCAGCTCTGAGCTGCAGACGCGGATGGAAAGTGAACTAGTGCGCTGCATGGTCAGTCACATGTGGATACCTGCTTGAAAGAGTTACAACTGGCCTTTTTTGCCCGAAACAGATTCAGGTACCTGTTGGAGTGACAAAGAACACTGTGTATTGATTACTGAAGCCTAGATAGTGTCTAAGGGAGGATGCAAGCTGAAGTCATAAACTTGCTCCCTGTGGCCACCGAAGCTGCTTCTGCTAACTTTGCGTTCCAGCTGACAGCTGTATTTGTGTTATGGATTTTCTCTCAGTCCGCCGTCTCCCCCCTCGAGCCTTCACCCCCTCCACGAAGGTCTTTATAATGCGACTCGCTGTATATTTTAAAAACCCCAGCGCAACGCTGACAAGCCATCATGTCCGTCAGAGAACGGCGGAGAGCAGCCACATCAGTAAAGCTCTTTGGGAAAGATGGGAGCAAACTTTTCGGCACTGTCACAAAAGACGTGACGTGATGTCAGAGTGACAGTTGTGGCTTGTTTGAATACGTCTTAGTAAAGTTTCCTAGAGAAGCCCAGTTCTGTTTCTCGCTTCTATCGCAGATAAAATCCCACTTGTGACGCCAAATGCTAAGCTCTCAAAACAGCGATTGCGATTACTGAAAACTTCTGCCTAAACAGGAGAGGAGAAAACCTCTGATGTTTTATTCTTCTCCGCGTTGCCCGGCTTTGTTTGCCAGCAACGGCGGGAGGAATTCCTGTCAGTGTTGCCGGCCGCAGTAAACCGTAGTCTGGGTTTAAAACTCTAATCCACCCCCAGCTGCCGAAGGTGCGAGGGGTTCGTTCCTGAGGGAGATTCTGGCGCTGCACTGTACGCTTGGATAAATCCCCCCCCTCCCCACTGTGTGACCATATAAGTAATAACCATATAAATGCATCTAATTTTCATTCGCTAATCCGTAAAGTAGCAGCGGAATGGAGAAGTGTTGGTTTCTTTTATGGTATTAGTAATGGGTAACAAGGGGATGCCTACTTAAGTTATTTGCATTTGAAACGGATGAACGTGATACATCTTATGACAGAATTATCTTTTAACCATGTGTACAACAAAATCAGATTCGTCTTTCCATTTTTGATTGATTGCTTTTTCTTCCGCCCCTCTTGTAGTTCTGGCTCAACTTTCTTAGACACTTTGCATTTTCCTACAAGAATATCACATTTTCAGAATTTGTCGTTACAAATACCCAAATCCATGCGTTTCTTTGTGTTGGGTCTTGTCTTTTTTTCCCCTCTTCTCTGACGCTGTTGTGGTGAAGTGTCTTGTCGTGGTGGGGGTTGAGGAGTGCAAGAAGCGCAGCGCAATACTCGCACTGCAGGAAAAGCATGTTATCTTGCGCTGACCGTCACATGCCAAATAATGGGAGGGCTTTTACACATGGACGCAGACTCAAGTTTCAAAATCAAGTTTTGGATGACAGATATATTTACAGGTTTAAAAATGTAAAAGATGTATACATCTATATTATTATTATTATATAGATGTGTTTTTTTTTTTTTTTTTGACCTGTAAATATATTTGTCATCCAAAACTTGATATTGGTCAAAATTAATTGTTTTTAACTAAATTAATTGGCTATATTCCCAACCAGTGTATTGTTGTGATTTATTTATTTTATTTAAGTGTTCACAAACCAAAAAATGGACGATAGCTCAGGAGGAGCAGCAAATTTTAGGGTTTCAGAAAAATGAAGAAAAAAAGAGATTGATTTCTGCTCTTACGCAGTTTTAAATCATGTGTGATGAGCGCTGCTAACCGTTGGTTAGAGTTGCCTTTTGCTCTCGGCTGTGGTCTGTGAGCATTGTTGACCAGGGGACATCTGCCACTATATTATCCCCAGCTGTTATCTGAATAATTGTATAGTAACCCCCCTTCACACACACACTAACACACTCACAGACAGCCCCTTACCTCCATTCATCGGAGCGCTAGCAGAAGTCAGGGAGAGTATTTTCCTACAGAGGGGTCGCGGGTGGAAGGAGGGGTGGATGGGTTAGGGGAGCCGGTCAGACTTCATACCGGTTGAGCTTTTCTTGACGGTAGGTTGGGGGCATGATAGGGCTCTGTACCGGTATGATGTCTGCCCTCGCGGTCACTGCCAGTCGGCTAACATCTGTAATGGGATTCTACACCAATATCCCCTCTTCCCTGGGAAATAACCTACTCACTAAACCTAGGATTAGCACTCTTGTCCAGGACTTTTCCACAGGAATGAATAAGTTTTGTGCTTTGTTTTCTCGCTCACACACACTTTTAAATTCAGCCCCACCGTCTTTTTTTCCCCTTTGCCATGGCAAAGAAAGGTGTGAACAAAGGTGTTTTTAATTTTTAAATTTTTTTATATTATAAAATTTCCTTCTTTTTCTTTACACGTATTTAAGAGGAAAAAATGATTATTGCATGCACTGTTTAAGGCATACATCCTCTTAAATTTACTTTTGCAATGTTAATGCAGCAGAAAAAGTACTGCATTTAAATTCAAATGTTTTTATTTCTTGTACCGTATGAAAGTATTTCAGTGTTGCTTGTATATGAAAATGTGTGTGAGTGTGAAAGAGAGATGCAAACTCTACAAGTCTATCCTCAGTATTTGCCAAACAGTTTTAAATTTTTTTTAAATTAATTTCTTTATATTTATAAAATGGCAGGGTTACAAAAAGCTGATGTGTGTGTGTCTTGTATTTGTACTATTATACTGTACTTTATAGCGAGTGGTGCTTTAATGGTTGCCGGCATCCACGACCAGCAATATAGTGATATTATTTGAACCATGTTAGCTTATATAAAATAAATAAGCCAATTAGCAATTTTTTAGCTATTTTTCATTAGTCCTCTTTGCAGCTTTTTGATGGGATTTATCCAGGCTTTCACACTTGCTCCCACCCACATACCGAAAAGGCGAACTCCAGCACTGGTCTATTTTCAACTCTGATCACTGGATGACACCAGGGCGACTTAAAGTGGTGCGACCTCTCGAACTCTTTCTTTCTTACCTCTCTCTTATTCCATATTCTTTAAATCTGTGTGTCGGAAGACATTTGTGTGCAGACATCTTACCTTTTCAAATTAATTAGTCTCCTGGCATCCTTGAACTCGCGTTGAAAGGGGACTGAATGCTTTAATTAAAAAAGGAATGATGGCCAAATTCATGTTCGTCCACACACATGCGCTTTTTTTTATGGGGACGAATTGCATTGCTGTGATATTGGGATGACATGGCATTCTATGGTAATTTTTCACTTTCAATTTGAATTACCTTTCTTGACATGACCCATGCCCAGATTTTATTAAAGGAATCTACATGATAAAAGTTGCAGATAACTCCAGATAGAAAGGTGTTGTGACTGTATGCTTAATTTTGAAACTAGCATACCTAATCTTTACTTCATTTCTTTTCAATCAAGCGATCGTTTTTATCAGATAAAATGGTGAGCGGATGAAAGGCTGAAGCCTCAGATGTAAACCTATTACTTGTATTAAAACCTGATTCAATTTGTTTAAAGAGTTTGTATGCGGCATTTTATCACATTCAGACATTTCCACGCCTGCGTTTTTTCTTTAATAGGTTGTGAGGAAGGACTTTTTTTCTGTGATCTTTTGTTAAGTGTTTGGTTGTCATAATTGCTGTTTCAGTTCATAGAAGAATTATTTATTTTTTTATTCAGTTCCCGCTGGTAGAATTGGAAGAAAATGTTTTTGAAATCTCTAGATAAGAAGAAACAGGGCAATATGACCACTGTCCACAGGTGAGCTAATTCTCCTCTATCATTTCAACTATGACAGGCTTTTTGCCTTTGTTTCCCATCACCCTCAGATTTCTTTTGAAGTATTTACAATCTAAAACACAAATGCAGTATTTCTTCAAAGACTAACACAATTTTATGATTGGCTTTAAAGCAATCAGCTCTCAGCAAAACAAGCCTACAATGCAAGTGCATAGAAAAGTTAACACGCACTCTAAAGCCTGCTTTTTTTGAACAGCCAGAGTCGAAGTGAAGGAGGAAATGATTACAGTGGCGAGTTAGGTTGAATTCGACATCTCTGATGAGTCAGTTTCTTTATGAGGCTTTGTGCTGGGTGTTTGTAAAAAAATCTGGCCAGAGAGAAGTTTCCAGAAATCCTCAGTCGGAGCACATCTCCTGGGTGCTATTAGGCTGAGACGTCTGCGAACCTCCACCATCCCTCCCGGTAACGCTTTGCGGTTTAGAGCAATCACTTTCCGCACACCAGCTTGCCATGGCTAATTTCAAAAACACAGCCGTGGCTTGTCCCTCACGACCCCCCATGCAAAAAAAAATTATAATAAATCCCACAAAAGAAAAAGCGGTACAAAATAAAGTCTAAACCCTCTAGGCGATGTGAATTTGGATTTAGTTTCACTTAGGTTTCTGGTTTGAAAGCTGGTTCGAACCTGTTCATATGGGGCCCTAATAAGGATCTGCTACCATTTTTTTTTTCCTGAAAAGTATCAGCGGTAATGATATCGAAGAGTTGAGGTGTTCAGCCTGTCCAGTCTCTTCACTTTTCTCTCCACCTTGTCCAAAAAGTTAATTGTATTTGAAACAAATAGGTTTTTCTGAACATTTGACAGGTCAGCTGTGGAAGGAGACTGTGAGGAGTGAACAAACCCCATGAGAGCGGCTCTCTTGATTGACTGCCAGTAAGCTGAACCCCTCAGCGGGGTAATCAGCATCCCCCAATCATTCAATAAACACCTAATCAGACTAATTGACCCACTCCCTGTAGGAATCGAAACCCGTGGCCTCACTCACACCTTGATGTGAATGACGAGTGGCCTGGCTGCCCTCTGTTAAGGTCTCAAACATTTGGATAAACGTTCTGAACCATGGTTTATTATGGTCAATAAGACTCATAGGCCAAAAACAAAGGTTTGCGTGTGGTCAGTTGAGCTCTGGAAACTCTACAGCGGCCTGTGTACTCCCAAGTTATGGAAACCCCCCAAAATAAATGCTAAAATGTGAGGAATTTGATAAATGCTCTGATTAGTTGGCCACCCTATTTTACAGATAAAGAATGAGCATAATGCATGAGGAGGAGGGGAAAATGAAAGAAAATATATGTGGCTATTCCAGTAAAAAATAGAATTAGTGTCTCATCACCTGTTTTATCTTGGTATATTAATGTGTCGTCCTCAGCAGCTTATCCCAAGGTTGTCTGGCGAAATCGTTTTAGCGCCGTGTGTGTTGGCTGACTTTCAGAGCAACGCGTCTCTCCAGCCGAAGCCTCCTTCCCACCCGACTCTGACATGCAGTGTCTTATCTTCTTGACAACTTTGTCCACAGAGACGTTCCAAAGATATTGATATTACAATGTATTTTATTGTAATGAAATATGTGTTAAGCTTTACTTTGTCAAATATGACTTATCGCCCCTCTTAGATCCCCTGTCTGAGAATCTGGAATGCCGTACTGTTAGAGTTGCTCAAAAAAACGAAAACGAAAAGGGTCATAAAAAGAGCTGCTTTTTTCCTGTCTTTTGTATTTCAGTTTGATTTCTTTTCCTGGGGAGAGCTGTGAGTTTTCTCAAGAGATTGTGACTTTTTTCATATATTTTTTTTCTCCTGTCTGTAAAGCACATTTGTATCTTTGGCTTCTCTTCTTTCTTTAATTTGGCTAAAGGTTCACCTCCAGCCGAGAAAGCAGTTCAGAAACACCTCAAAAAAAAAAAAAAAAATAAAAAAATATATATATATATATATACATACACACACAGACACACACACACACACACACACACACACACACACGCGCGCACACACACACACACATGCACACTCTACCGGATTATATGAGGAAATAATTCCATACAGTCATCCATCCTATAAAAGTATTATTCTCTCGTTCTGTCCCCCAACACACACCCTCTCTCATTCTTTTCTCTTTCCTTTTCCCTTATATTCCTGCCTGGTAATGAGAATGTGTTAATGAGAGTGAGAGATCTTTCGGGTATAGCGTAATTTATCAGAAAGGCATAGTTTAAAAAAGGAAGCAAAAAAAAAAAGAATGAGGGAAGAGATGGCCCTTCAAAGAAATTCTATTCTTCTTATTTCTGAATGTTTGATGAGACATTGAAAAGTTTTCTAACGTCATGCGGCCCGAACAGTACAGAACAGTGCGCTGTCTAATCACGCTTCACAGAAAAATGACTTCCAACCAGATTTAATTAACTGATAAGAGGGGCTTCAAATTAATTTTTCAAGGATGTTAGATTTTGATTAAGAAACTCCTAAAAGAAATAGACGAATAATCAATTTTTTAATCAACTTACTCAAATGGTAACTGGTTAATATGGTAATTCTGACAATTAGGCCAGATGTTGTAGAGCAGCATTTTCAATGCATCCTTGTAAAGAAATTATAATATCTTCACATCTAATTATCACGGTTATTTAATTTTTTTGTGTGGCTACCTCTCAATTTCACTATTCAATTTCTTTTCTCTTCTACACCTCTTCCATTAGGTCCATATTCAAATGAGAAGTTGGAGATAGTATTAAAATGAGACTTTGAGAGCACTGAATGGAGTCTTTCAGAAATCCATATTGGACGGATATTGGGTTGAAGGGTGTGTGGGGGTGGGGTGCCGAAAAGGGAAGTGTTAAATTTAATCGTAGTCGTTTACATTTAAAGCAAAAACGACTCTTGAGATTTCTTAAGCCTTTCGTCGCCTCTGTAGATTACATGAATTAATGGCGTGAACTTTTACTTGGGGCTGATTCATTCTGAATGTACGCCTGCCTGTGAAGGTATGAGAATAATGTTAAAAGTTTGGAAGTTTTTTTAGTGTGGCGAAAGATCTTCAGATTTGATTGTACTTGAGAAAAAAAATAGAAAAGCTTACATAACATTTTTCAATAATTAATCATTTTAATTATGATCTTTTCCTTAATCAGCTCTCCACTCAAAGCAACTTTCTAAGATTTATACAATCTTGATTCAAGTTTTCGAATAATAGACTTTTATCATGTCGTCATACTCTACCTTTCAAAGGTTTGGGTTGTTATAAAAAATTCTTTCAAATAAATTCTGTTCTTCTGTACACAAAAATATTAAGCTGCACAACTTTTTTCAACATTGTATTAATAAAAATGTTTCTTGTGCACCAAATCAGCATATTAGAATGATTTCTGAAGGATCATGTGACACTGAAGACTGGAGTAATTGTCTTGACATAAATTAAATCTTTAAAATATATTAACATTAAAAAGAGTTATTTTAAATTGTAACTACATTTCACAGTATTACAGCTTTTCACTGTATTTGTGATGCAGCCTTAGTTAGCAAACGAGTCTTCTTTAAAAAACATAAATTATTTTAAATGTTAGTGTACATATAACATGTTTAGTGATTTGTCAAATTCACATTTACTCAGTTTTTTTCTCAAATTGAACAAATACATATGTATCATGCATACCATAGTTTTTAGCATTTTTTTAATGTCTACTACTAACAAAGGCGTATGTGTTTCATTCACCGAGTGTTACCCTCGTGCTGCGTAACGAGAAAATATTGACAAAACATTCGAGTGCTGCCTTAAACGGCGCAAGACTGGCTTCCGTTCCCTTTGAACTCGCTCGTACAAGTGGCTAAGTAGCTTCTTGAACGAGGCCCGGCTGGCAAAAACTCAATATTGAACGTACATATTCAATTAGCAAAACTCATTAGCAAAACTTGGCGTTTGTTGTTGTTTTTTTTCTCTTTCTCTCTGGCACAGAATTAATGGTTTTGATATGCTAATTAGCGAGTAATTTAATTTCAAAAGGCCTCAATTAACAGCGGCATTGTGGACACGATGAAGTTAAGCAGCATAATCTAATTTGCATTAGTAACGAGCAGGGAGTAATTAGGGGACTAATTAGACACTTCAGACAGCACTTGTGTTTACTTTCTTAATGAAGTGGAGGGCTTTTTTTTTCTGTAGGAGCCAGAGTGTGCCAAGCATCAGAAGGGGTGGTGGGGGCGGGGATTTGGCACTAGGAGACGAGTGGCATATGGCTTACTGATCGGCTCCAATTACAAACCCCACTACCTGTCACGTTAGTGGGCTGGTGACGTGAGTCGACAGCCACGTGCGCTCTCGGGTACCAAACGCCGAACCTACATGTGTCGGGATAGGCGCATGACATCACGGGCCGAATGGAACCGTCTGGTGGAATTCCACCGCTCTGTGCCCTGGCTCTGAATACTGTCTGATGAGGTCATAGCGCAGGGACATGTCAGAGCCATTACGGGCCTCCGTGCGCCTGGCCGTATTGGTTTAAAAATTTGTACCAGGGAAGAACCTTCTGTAGAAAATTCCAGATGGCCCTTCTTTCATAGAAGACGGAAAGTTTTTTTTTTTCTCGTCTTGAAAGAGATCCAGGGTTCAGGACGGTAGCAGATGGAGCGGTATCGGGGGCGCAGACTGTTGATGCACGCTGTGACCTGGGCTGTAGTTTGTCTTGCTCTCAATAGTCTCATGTAGCCACTTTATCAAATGAGTGACAGGATGGAAATGAAATGAAAAGGAGAGAACACAGTAGAGGAGGTCTCTCCATCTCCCCTCACTCTCCCATTTATCTGTCTTTCACTCACTTCCTTTCTCTCTGTTTAGCTTGCTGTCTGGTCATCTGTTTTCCCTTCTCTTTTGGGGTATAAGCAGACTCTCTGATAAAAGGATATTTGGCCATGGGCTTGGTACACAAGCCAGTGTTATTTTCTCAGCCGTTGCGTCAATAAGAAACCCTGCTTCTCCAGGAGTATCCAGGCAGCTCGCAAACATTCCACCAGCTTTTCCAGGCTTTGTCCGGCAGGCGAGTATAAATTATAGCTTTGCTTTTGTTGAGCATTCGTTTTCTTAAAGTGACCACACACTGAGGACTCCTTCCTCCTTGGTACCAGATGATTTTTATTTTAAAAAATGTTATGTCTCACCAGGGCTCATCAGTAAGATTTTTTTTTTCCAGCCTTTTCAATTGGCCCCACCACAAAAGATAGATTTTTTTTTTTTTAACAGTGTTAGTTGTACACTACTACTACTACTACTACTACTACTACTACTAAATAATAATAATAATAATAATTGAAATAACTTTTTAAACCTTTTTTTATATATTTTCTTTACAGAATTATATACATTTTCTCAGAGAATGTTTGACTGAAATGTTGCTAATTAATAATTATTTACAAACACATTTAAAACATTTCTTCACAAATTTTTAAAGTGTAAATTATACAGATCCATACATTTTGTTTGATTTGTACTTTTTTGACACATTTTTATTGAAGCTTCCAATTTTTTTGTTGCCAATTTAACAAAACTTTTGTTGCCAGTAGTATTGGCTAGTGTTTAAAGTTTCAAAACATAAAAAAATGGATGTACAAGATTAACAAAAGTAATATTTGGAGTTTTGTCAACTGGTCCGGAACTCCCTCACACTGGCCTCCGGCCAGCGGGCCATCTTTATTGTTGAGCATTCTGACTGATGCGAGTGGCACCGAGGTCAAAAGGGAGGCTGTAGTAGATAAACAGTAGGAAGGCCTGGAGTCATCATCTGAAGTGCTCATTTATTTGAATTTGAGCTGGATCCCATTAAAATGTTGAGAAATGATGGTAAACAGTGTGGCCTGTGAGTGTATTCACAGAAGTCTAATTGAGGGCTTGAGTCTGTGTACTGTTAAAAATGGGGGCCCCCCTCAGGATTCCGGGGCCAAGCTCGATTTACTTACCAACACTAACTATGAGCAAAGCAGCCCAAAAATGTCCAAGTCTGCATGTCGTCTGCATCCTTAGTGGCGTATGGCATTGAGTTTCAGGCGGAGTTGTTTTTGGATACAGTAGAGCTGTGAAGTTGGCCCGCCCGTCATGAAGGGTGGAGCTGTAGGTGAAAAAGAGGGCAATTTTGATTGACAGCTTTAAAGTGGGTGGGATTAAAGTGTTAGTTTTGAGGGTTTACTGTGTGTGCATATGCACAAATTATATTAATATTGTGACTAAAACGCCCCACCCACCGCTTTTAATTGCAAAACTATATTCCAGATTCACTCAACTTTTATATGGTTCCTGGAAGGGGACCAGGTTTTGATTTTAGCATTATGCTTTAGAAGTGGAGTTGAAATCTGAACCCTTCCTTGTTTTAACAAGGCGACTGACTCATTGGCTGCTGGTTCAGCAACGGACTTCGTAGAGCTTAGTTGGTCTGTTTTTTGCCCAACTTTCTCACTTTACGACCAGCCGCCCTGTTGATGTGTCTAAACGCGTTGCTCTCTATTACTTCTAAAAGGCATGAGGAGTTAATTAATGCCGCTGGCGGTGCAAGATCTCCTCGTCCGGGCCGGGACTATTTCTCCGATATCATCCGCTGTGTTGACTACACACTGAAAACAATGCCAGGGCACCGTAAACTACAGCTCCCATGAGAGGGCTTGAATGACTCAATATTGCCAGGATTACACACTCTTTTAATGTTTATATGATAGGTAGGTCTTTTGTTTTTTTTAACATTCTCTAATAATAGCTCACAAGTAGTAAGGCCTTTTTCTTCTCCAGGTGGGGCTCTTCCCTATCAGGGCACTGAAACAGAAGGCTACTGGCAAATTACTCTCGCATAGGGGATCAAACCGGTTGTCCCAGACACTGAGATCACACACAATGGAGGAACGGGAGGGGAAGAGAAAGGGGGGACGACAAATATGCAGCTGCCTCAGCCACCCCAAATAGCATTGTTATTGGAGTTAGAGCGGCAGAAAAGAGGGGAAAAACAATTGTGAAAAGAAAGGGTTATGTTTGTCAAGTCCACAAAACCACAGCAGCTGTAGCGGCAGAAATCCTTTCACGCCAAGCTGTCCTGTCAGTCAAATGCAAACTTAAACACACTGTAATAACAGGTCCTAGAACCAATTTGAGGTTGCTTTCATCATCCACCTTGTAAGACACGTCCTCTCACAGAGTGCGCTAGCCATCACTGTAACCTCCATAGAGAGAAATGAGATGGTGGGGTCAGGAAGTCTACTAGTCTTTTGCAGAAATAAAGGGCGTCGTAAATGGGGTCTGACTCAAGGTTGGCAAGAGCAATACGATTCATGTAAATGACATCCAGGGTCACAGAGAGAAAGAGCGAGGGAGGGATTTCATGTACTGTAGTTTCTTTAAATGGCTAGCTGTGTTTAGTAGAAATGCAAAAACTTGGTTAAAGATTTCTTCACACATGACAGACATAATGGCAAGCATGCGAGATGTACTGAATTAATGCACTTGCCCAGATTATATGGTTTTTTGAAAACTTACCGCACTCTGTAATTCACACGCTCTCCGTATGAGCCTCGATCATGCACTGACTCACATCATACACACGCTTGTTTTTAGGTAATACCCTGATTTATTCACCTTTGGGTTGCCCTTTCTCTGTGATGGGTTTACAACCACACGACCACCCAAAGCACAAAGAAAATGATTATTCATTAGCACCTGAACATAAGCCTTAAGTGGTCACATTTGTATTTATTATTATGTGTAATTCATGTGCCTTTTATTTTACCCTGTCAAGTTAAGGACTACACCACCCTCGCTCTCGCTTCGGAACGGTTAAGCGAGCTAGGCCCTCTGATTGAGCCGTATCATGTGCCGTGGAGGTTTTAATGTAGGTTCCGCAGGAGTGTCAGGTTAGGGGAAGAGGTGGGAATGATAGCGCGACTGCTCCCCCCCCCCCCTCTCGCTGCGCCTGAGATTTGGTGTAGATTTAGTACCGTGCATTAACCCCGGCACGGTTTATGGAGTCGCCTCACATGTCCAAGAACGTTTCATGAGAGGAATATTAATCTTGGGTGCTGTCGTACAAAGCGCTGCCAAGCCAAACTTTCTCTCTCTCTCTCTCTCTCTCTCTCTCTCTCTCTCTCTCTCTCTCTCTCTCTCTCTCTCTCTCTCTCTCTCTCTCTCTCTCTCTCTCTCTCTCTCTCTCTCTCTCTCTCTCTCTCTCTCTCTCTCTCTCTCTCTCTCTCTCTCTCTCTCTCTCTCTCTCTCTCTCTCTCTCTCACTCCAGCCATCTTAAGACGGAACTGAAATTGCCTACCCGAGGTAAATAAATTACTTTCATCGATTGGTGTAGTTAGAAACTGACTTTATCACAGTTTCACTTGACAAGAGTCGGATCCTGGCCTGATAAAGCGCTTCAGTATTAGGGCTTGTAAAATCAGTGCTCTGTTTCTCGATGGCTATCGCACTATATTAAAACGGAAGAAAATGCAAAAGCGATGGCCTCCGCTATCTAAGGTGTTCAACTACACACAGTCTGAGATATGCAAATAAGTGTCTGGGTTTCACTGGCTGCTGTGTTGAATATTTTTAGGGAAAGAATTGACAGGGCTGTGAATCTCGCTGTGAACCTGTGACATTATAATGTAGGTGTTATGCTTGGCATGTTAAATAGTTCGGTGACACTGTTAATCACTTATGATTGACAACTCGACAACTTGAGGAATCTTTGAATTCGAATTTGAGAACAAAATGGTATTCACTGTTTTTTATCACTTTCTTAGTTGGAGATTCTAACCACATTTAATGGTGTAAAAGCAAATGGCTTTAAAATGTCACTTTATTGATTTTTCTTCTTCTTTTTTTCTGTAAAATGAACAAGACAACATATACTGTACTCAAGTGATTTGCCCATATGATTCAATCAACAATATCTGATTGTTCACAAATTTGCACTTTTCTCCTCAAAATGAACATTTTAGTTAAAGTTAATGCCATTTGTGTTAAAGGACAAGTTCGGTATTTTAGACTTAAAGCCCTGTTTTCAGATCGTTTCTGATGAAATACAATGGTTAAGATTGAAATTTGGACAAATGCTGCTGGCCCGAGAATTTTCGGTTTCTGTGGTAGCACCCCCCCCCCCCACCTCCACAATGGTTGCATAGGTGCACTGGAACAATCCTTTCTAAAACGCATTAAACTTTCGTTTACAAAGACGTGAAACTCACCGAGTGGTCAGGGGTGTTCACTGATATGCTCACACAAAAATCGCTGCAAAAGATGCTTTCCAACTGGTTTTATCGTAGTTTTTGTCCAACTCCATTGACTTGTATTGGATGAAAAACTACGATAAAACCTGTTGGAAAGCATATTTTGCAGCGATTTTTGTGTGAGCATATCAGTGAACACCCCTGACCACTCGGTGAGTTTCACGTCTTTGTAAACGAAAGTTTAATGCGTTTTAGGAAGGATTGTTCCAGTGCACCTATGCAACCATTGTGGAGGTGGGGGGCTGCTACCACAGAAACCGAAAATTCTCGGGCCAGCAGCATTTGTCCAAATTTCAATCTTAACCATTGTATTTCATCAGAAACGATCTGAAAACAGGGCTTTAAGTCTAAAATACCGAACTTGTCCTTTAAGGGTAGGGCCTACCATATTCTTGCACCTAGTAAACACACAAAACACCCTAGCAACCCCATAACACTTTGACCACCTTATCAATGCCATATCAACCACCCATAACACTCTTGTATTTGTGGTGGCAAGTTTTGCAAGGGCAAACAGTACTCATGCTTTTTTTCAGAAAATGTAAACATTTACATGTATTCAGTATTTTACATGCTCATACCCAAAGAGGTTAAAGATTCACCCCAAGGCAGTTTGAGCAAGTGCATGACAGAAAGCAGACGAACAGTGCAGTCCATTACACATAATGTTTTAATAGAGACACTGCAGTGCTGATGTTATACTGTACCGCCAAGTGTTCGAAAAAGAGAAGGGAACACTATGAAGAAAAGACCCACCTATGACTAAATAAATGGTGAAATCTCTTTCCACACATAATTCATTTCCTCTTTTGTCCATCTTCCCCTGTAAAAAAACGAAACCCTTTTTTCTTTCTCGTATTTAGCTAGGCTAAGTTTCATTTACAATTTGTAATAAACGTCTTATCAAATGGCAGGGGGCATTGCGTCAGCGCTGCTAACCTCAGTCTTGAGGTTAAATTCAAAGCCGCCTCTGATGTGCACAGTTTACAGAACAATAAACCCAGTACACACACTCTCTTTTTTTTCCAGTTTTCCCTTTTTCTTTTGTTTTTTCCCAGTCTCTTTGTCCTTATGCAAGACCTGACAGGAAAACTGTGACAGAGGCCTGAGCACACTATCTATTAATTAGCTCCCCTTTGAGGAGTCTCTCTCTCCACACACACACACACACACACACACACACACACACACACACACACACACACACACACACTCACAGTACGACCACAGCTGTCAGCTTCCTTCTCTAATGTCCAACGTCTCTTTCTGTTGCTCCTCAACGACTGCAGAAATATGAATGTTGCTGGAGTAAACCGCAGGCACATTTAGAGCAGGGCGAAACAAGGCCTGTGTTTTTATTTACACTTATTTGGCACGGTCCAGGCGTTGATGTGCTGTCAAACAAACAAAGCGTTTCGTTATATAAGAGATGCTGGAGATTCAGGAATTAATTAGAAAAGCAGCATCTGAACTCCCAGGGATTTTCAGTTTGTTCATCAGTCATTTTAACAGTTAATTGCTGTGTGGGAGGGTGTTAATTGGAATTCCTTTATATGATGTGAACTTTGCTTCCCCTTTCTTCCTTTTTAAAGAAAAGCGTAATATTTAATTGGCTTTTGCCTATTGAGAGAGCGAGAGAAGTTTGCAGAATATGAAATATTTCTGCAAAAAATGCATTGAGCACAGAGAACATTTAGGATCATCTTGTGCAAGCACAGAACAGCTTGTAAATAATTTGTAATTGAAAATAATGATTAAAGCTTAATGTCTTTTATATTAGGTCTTCTGTATCGCAGCTGACATGATCCGATATCCTGCAGGAATACGCTCGGCTCGGTGCTGAATGATCGTAAGGCGGCTTGTACATGAAACAAGGTCAGCCGAGACCTCACCAATCATGAAGCTGGTGTATCCACCACACAGAAGTCCCTCAAGACATTTCTGATGTGAAATGTAGCGTTCCGCTGCGTGTCTTTCCCTCTGTTGTGCAGACATGTGCAGCGGCCAGCTGCAGGCATTCCAGTGCAGCGGTCGCAGGATCTTCATAAGTGTTCCAACTTGTTGGCAAAGCTTAAAATTGACACTGTTCCTGGAAGACTGTCTGAAGACGCCGTAACGGAGAAGAATGAGATGTGAGAATTTGATACTCTCTGATGGTTGATACATAATGTGTACTTACATGCTAGCACTATATGGGAAATTGAGTGATTTGGACATCTCTTTTCTCTGATTGGCTTTCAACGCAGTGATTTCCCAAAAGGGTACTTATGCTGGTTCTGTGGAGTACGTAAAGATTTTGATTTTGCTTTGATTAAAAAAAAAGCTGTGCATATTCTTTACAATGTCTTCTACATACATTTGCAAAACTTGCCCATTACAGAACTGATTTAATTAAGAGCGATCACAATTTATTCACCATTATTTTTTTTAATTTATTTGAATTATTTGTCAATTAATATATATACTTATCATTAATATTAAAGCCACTTTAAATTCTTTTATTAGAAACAAATACAAATTACATTTTATATATATACATATATATATATATTTTGTATAAATAAAGCATTTAATTAGTCATGATTCATTATTTCAGTGATATTGATCGTTATTTTTTTCATTAAGTCATAATACTGCATATAATTTATTATCATGAATAGTAATGCTAAATTATATACAGTATTATGACTTAAAAGAAACTGAAAAATACAAAAATAAATGAATTAAAATAACAAATCATGACTAATTTCATTTTTTCAGTTCTTCTAACTCATATAATACTGTATATAATTTGGCATTATCATGCTTAATTGTAGTTTTGACTTAAAACAAAACAAAAAACATTAAAATATTGAATCATGACCAATTTCATTTATTTGTGTAACTGATTTAATAATACTTAATATAATAATTCAGTATAATATTGACTTAAAAGGAACTAAACAAATCATTAGATTAATTTTAAGTTATTTTAATATGTTTATATTTATTTTGTTATTTTTATTTGACTTTAATATAATTAGTGGTAATTCTAAATGGTATCCAGCGAAATAGATTTGAAAAGGAAACGCATCTGATTTGGCATTGATCACAAAACCTTACCGATAGAGCTGTGGTGGTACATAAGACAAAATAAAGTTAGGAAACACTGTGTTTGCTGGACTGAAGGCTACTGGGACATTGATATGATAACGGTGGTCTACCAGCGGTTACCAAGTTGTTGTTGTGCGAGTATAAACACAGAATCACTACTGTGTATCTCAGTGAGTGTGTATTATTGTTTGTCTGCCCATGTGAGTGTGTGTGTTTGTGTGCACCCTTCTGTGACTGTCTACTGTGAGAAAGTGACATTTTTGTAA
Organism: Leuciscus leuciscus; assembly: GCF_965113295.1. Taxonomy (NCBI): domain Eukaryota; kingdom Metazoa; phylum Chordata; class Actinopteri; order Cypriniformes; family Leuciscidae; genus Leuciscus; species Leuciscus leuciscus. The sequence goes on along the minus strand of NC_138747.1, from coordinate 13,976,802 downwards.
TCCACTTGGATCCCCAGAGGATATTGACTTCTTTTCACTCCCTGCCTAAATGCTGCTTGTTACCTTTCAAAGGAACAGTAGAAAGGAGGAATCGAGAAGAAAAGGTGCAGAACAGCTCCTTGTAGCCGTGTGCCCATCACTGTTCTACAGCCAGTGGTGATAAACTATGAACAAGGCCCTCAGATCATCCTTTTGGATCCAGATACCTGCTCTGCATTTGTATTTACACTGTGCGTAGAAGACTTTTTTTGGTTTCATTCTGTTTGGCAGATGAGATATTGTTCCAGTTTGGGGGAGAGTGTGTGAACGGGTCTGGCTCTTATATGCTGTCTGAGTCTGCCGAGCAAAAGCTTTGATTAAAATTCCCATAATGCTGATGGATGTCAATTGGTGGAGGAACAACTTCACACAGCTGATGCTAACTATAGGGCACTGCATTTTTAAGTCCTTCACTTTACGGTTTCATTTTCATTCAGATTTTTTTTCCTTTTAAAAGAACACACACACACTGGTGAATGAGCTCAGAGAGATGAAGCCCGTAAGGTGGAAGTGGAACTGACGCACACCCACACAAGCAGACACACTAACCCTCCTGGCAGGCACTTCCAGTAACGACTGAGCTGAAAAGGAAGGCTCCTGGCAGGCAGGTATCGGGGCATCCACAGGGCAGACTCGCACATAGCTAAAGTGTGGCTGTGAATGGCTGCAAACGGCTGTTAAATGTTTATAGAGTTGCCAGTCGGCCGTGGACTGAGTTCCTCTTGCATGGCGAGTCACGACCCTTAAGATTAAGTAGTGGAAAAACTGCTTTGATTTGTGAGCTGGAGCTTGTGTGAACAGTAAGTTGACCCTCAAACCGAGTGGGCTGCCCTCTTTTAGCAGTTTCTGACCTCTTCCTCCTCAAATTGTATGGGTAGATCAGGTTGAAACATGAGCACTGCACTGCCTTTTTTTTTTTTTTTTTTTTTGGAGCATATACAGTTGCATGGATTCAAACTGGAAAATACTGGCATTGCATTCACGCTTGTGCTCATTACATATACATGCCTCACTGTCTATTATTGATGGCTTGCATATCTTTAGGGAATTTTTCTTTTGTTTAAACGCATACTTCACTAAAGACGTGTCTTATTTTCAGGCTTTTCTAGCCTGTGGCGATCATGTCAACACTCTGTAATGTAAAATGCAAAGATACAATAACTGAGATGTTCTTTGAAAGTGCATACAAGATAAACAAAGCTTGTGCTTAATTAGGATGAATTGATGAATAAAAAAAATCATAGAGCAAACTTTTTAGTGATATATATTTAAATTTTTTCAAATTTAAACTTAATGCAATTTTACACCAGTTTTTTGATGCATGAACAGAATTAGATTTAAGAAAAGAATTGACTAAATTGTTGTTGTTGTTGTTAATAATAATAATAATAATAATAATAAAAATAAAAATTGGTAATAAAAATGTACTACTAATAATAAACTTAAGTTATAAATTAATATTAATATTAATACTATAACATTAGTGTTACTATTAATAATAATAATATTTACTATTAATATTGTACCAAGTATAATGTTACTACTACTACTAATAGAAATAATAATACTTATGCAAAACAATTTTTTTTGCACTGTCTATAGACAACATAGTTATAGAATTTTTTTTATTTGACAATTTTCTATGGACAGTGAAAGGTGTATACAGAGTAGATTAGACACTTTATTTTTTATTTATTTTTTGTAGTCTCTTCTTTTGAACTCTTGCCTGATCTGTTCAACTAGTTAAACTCTAAAAAGATTCTCATGTTCCGTCCGAGATCTTCCTCTAGTTTGATGATGGTCCTTAACCCTAATGAAATTCCACACATTTTCTACATTCTGATTTGCCCCATTTCTGAACTTTTCCCAGGGTTCTGTCTCCTGGCTGCACCACCATGTGACTGCCCATCGCAGACTGTAATTCCCTTTATTTCCCTTTCAGCTGCTTTGTTCAAAAGGTAACAAACGGTGTAGATGTTAATCCGTGAAAAGTCAGTCTCTGTAAGGGCCACGAGACGCCTTGAGTCATAGAGCGTCTCAAAGGCTACCTAAACTTTTGTTCCTCCCTTCCTCCTCTCATGGGAAAGAAGTGAACAAGCACAAAGGATTACAAGCCTTATTTGAGTGGTGTAACATTCGGAAACTAAATTTTTTTAATTGAGCTTTCAGAATGCACTTTCATGGATAAATCCAATGGCTTTTTGACAAATCATGAAAACTTTTGCACACGGGTTTTGTGCACACACACACGTATCCAGGATCATACATCGACCAATAGTAATGTGGAATGTGTGTTCGCATGGCATGTCATCACGCTAAATGTTAGTCAGTTCAAAGGTGAGAAGCTGTGCTCCATATCCCAACCATGTGCAGACTGGCTAGAACACGATCCCCGGCTTCTCCTCCATCTGCCCGGCCGGTTTCATCTTACACGGGTAAATTACACTCAATCACTGTAATTGCATCCTACACAGCATGTGCCTTTGTGTCAAATTTTCGAGCAGACCCTTCTCTGCCCGCCTTGGGGAAGCAGTTGAAATGATGTCAACGTTCTGGGCTATTTTATGTCTGTTTTGATTAAGCTGAACAAAATCCAAGTGTTTTTCCTGGTTGTTTTCTACATTTAAGGGAAGGAAAAACTTAAGTGCAGCTGGTGGGTGTGCGTTTGTGTGTATAAGGGGGTTTAAGAAAGACCATGTGGAGGAGTTGGTGAATATTTATATGGTTTGCTTATGTGTTATGATAAGTGTCGGTGGTTTGCTACAGTGGTGTGGACATTTTCAAAAGCATCGTGATAAGCCCCTCTTGATCTGTTAAGGAAATGTTTAAAGTCAATCTAGTTTAAAGTTTAAAAATGTGACTTTTGAAAGAGAATAAAAAAGCAGACCAGTCTTATCACATAGATTTTGTGAGATTTATATATATATAATTATATATAATGTAACACACACACACACACACATATAGATGTATAAATGTGTGTGTATACAGTGTATATATGCAGTATATAAGGATTTGTAGTTCAATTAGATTTGGTATGCTTCTTTCAATCTTTCAGGACTCATTGTAAAGGACTGATGTTTTACATCATTCTCTCTCCTTCTCAATCCATTTTTCCTGTTATTGCTGGAGCACTGTTACGGCGCCTTATTTTTCGTTGAAAGGCAAGTGGTGTGCGATTGATGAAAAATGAGTGGAGAGAGAGAGCAAGTTCCAGGAGGCGAGAGGGAGAGACAGAGCCGAGAGTTGTTAGAGTTTAAACAATCCTTTTTTGTGACCTGGTTCCTTATTACTCTTCTGGCACCTGCAGTATTTTTCAGTGTTTTGGAAATGTAAACAGACTTAAAATGCCTCCAGATGTTGCCAGCTGTGCTCACCACCACCGCAATATACTGGGAAATGGAGCTTGGGATGTGTGTGTGCATGTATGTGTGTGGAAGTTCTGAGGGACAAAAGCATTGTGGGTTTCCAATATCTGTCTTATCATTTATTTTGTGCTTCTGTATGCTCATTGTATATATCTTGTTTGTAATTTTTTTGCCATTGTGATCATGACAGAGCAATGCGTCATCTCTGTGTTTTTCAGGCCTGTGAATAGACACATTGTGTCTTTTTCAGTTCAGCACGACCCATTTTGGCTAAATCTACAGTTGGCGAATTAGAAGGCGCCTTTACAATACGTTTAAAATTTGAAAACACAATTAAATGTCGTTGCTGAGGAGATAGAAATATGACGGAAAGCTTCCATAAAAGACATTGACCTTGCAAACCTCCCATTACAATGGAGACACCTTACTTCAAAGAGGTGCAGGGTGTTAAGGAAATGTTAATTGGTTGACACCGAGGGGGAATGGTGCTGTAAATCGCCCAACAATTTGATCCAATCACCGGCGATGAGTGGACCCCCGTGACACCGGTCCCGGCTGTACCTGTGAGCGCTGCAAATATAATTTTAATTTTATTTAGCCTAATTATGACTGCGAACAGGTTCAATCTCCATTTCCACGCAAAAAGACCCATATAACCACTTAACTAGGTTTTAATTGTGTGCTCTTGGTGCTTATTTTGTATGTAACAGTTTTATAATAAATACAACTGTAATTCATCCGACAAGCATGAAAGGATTATTTTAATTACTGAGGCAGCTTTGGCCAAAACTGTGTCAGTATTTGGAAACAGGGTGAAGTAAAGTCAGTTTTGCACATGGAATAATACATTTACGCATCAGAGATGTTAAGACCACTATGCATTGTCCTCTGAAAGTAATTAGAGCACTAAAGCACTAAGATTTTACTTTACTTTCGTCCTGATGATCACATTCGTGCATTCCTAAATCGGAGTGTGTAAGAGAACCACATGCACTGCTCTCAGTAGCCGGAATGTGTTTGATCACGACAAAAAGAACAAAGCGAAGAGTTTATCACCTCTCGCTGCTTTGGAAAGACGTGTTCCTATTATAGAAAATAAATAAGGATTTGTCTCTGCTGGAGCATTGATGAGGATTTTAATTCCCAAGAGCCTTTGAACATGTCCCTGCACTAAGAAATGTTTAGTCATGCCGGTCCATTTAGCCTTTTAATCTCTGCTGAAGTTCTGGGGGTTGAGGGATGTTTCCAGCTCAACAGGTTTTTGAGATCTACTTTTAGAGGTCTCAGGGAAAAGAATTCCCCTTAATTTTTCCCCCCTCTTTTGTAGGATTTGTACACGCACGGACAATAAAAAGGCTTCACAGCTTGAAGGGTGACAGCTTCTGAGCCCGTGCCAGTTTTTAACCATCAAGGCCTTCAGATTTTCCATATGGATTCTAGATGTTTGCGTTTTGCGTGCAGCATCTGGCATGCCTTTTTTTGTCAGATCTGTTTATTGGTTACATCAAATGTGTAAAAACCCCATTAGAGGATAAGTTTAGGCTAAATCTAAGTCCTCAGACTAAAGGCAAACGGATGTCAAGCAAGATCCTGTGCCTGAAACAAAAACATACCATGTTATCATGATTTCTGGTTCTAGAGCTTTCCTTAACCAGTTAGCACTATGCTAATAGGGGTTATGCGCAACATACTTCCGGGTTCTACAAAACAGATATAACTACTTCCGGTCGTCAGCTACTGAGGTAAAAACAGCGTAGGAATGGCGACCTTTTATAGCCGGTGTTTACAGGAGCTACCCATTCTATCCATTTCAGATGTACATCGTATTGCTAAACGGACTTCCAGAGCCCTGAGTACTCAGTTAGATAAAGGATTTAAGTTTTACGCCTCCTCATTTATTCATGATTATGAAGGTATGTAAGTTAGTATGTAGCTTTTGCTAATGGCACCCGATGTAGAGTTAGCTAACTATCAGTAAGATAGTTTAGACTTGTATGCTATCATAGTAGTTTAACCTTTTATATTTGCTTGCAGACGATTAAAACAATCAAATGAAGACTGCTTTTTTTTTGTAAAAAATTTTTTTTTTCTGATACTTAAGCATTCGTGACATTTTAATTAAAACAGAAATAAGATTTGTTTTCTAAAAAGGCGAAAAATAAGTTACCTCAGAGATCACCTACTGCTGCAGATGCGTACGGTAGTGCAAACCGGAAATGCTTATACCCGTTTTCCGGTTCGAACGTTGGGCGTTCCGCATAACCCCTATATAATAGGCTAAGCTGTTAGCATGCCAACCGAAGAAAATGCAAAGAAAAGGGAAATGTTAGATTTTTGACAATTTTAGTCATTTGAAAGACATTATTATATTTTCATGTTTAATAATGAATGTTTTTTTAATGAATAAATATATTTAAAAAAAAACAAAAAAAACATTCTATTATTTCTTATTAAACGTCATCCCAACCATTGGCTTTGCTGAGGGATAGGATCTTTGCATGATTTCATGCAATAAAGTTTTGTAAAAGTGGGTTAACAGGCTAATCTTGAGCCTAAATGTTATTTCACAAAAAAGCAAATCAGCAGTTCACTTTGCAGATATGCCTAGCAACCGGCGTGAGAAATTTTTTCAAAGTGAACTATTCAGTTTTTCCTCACAGCTTTGGCCATGTCTTGTTTGCAGTCTTGGAATATAGGAACTCTGATTTTGTCCCACATGCCAGACACAATTCACAGCGAAACGACTGATTCCGAAACTACCCAATAACGTGGCTGCGGCAGTGGGTGTAAAACCAGACGTCTACAAAAACTTTAAATCGTACATCATCCCACTTCATCACAAGGCCTTGATGCAATGAGTTGTCTTTTCGTCTTTGAGGTGAAGTGTCAAATTCAAGAGATGCGAGGTAATGAAAAAAAAAAAAAAAGAAGCTTTTAAACATGTAGTCTTAAACTTGGGGAGAGAAAAAAAAATGCATGCTGGAATTTGGGTGATTGAAGAGCGAGAGAAAGAGAGAGAAACAGAGGTGCCTGGGACAAAAGCGGTATTGTATCATTTAAATGACTTCTGAACTGAAAGCTTTAAAACTTCTCCAGAGGGCTAGGTCCATAAAACAGAGAAACAGGGGTTGGCAGGCCCGCACCTAGACGCTTCCAGGAAAAGGAGATGTAAAAATCAATTTGCCGTGAAAAAGGTAAACAATCGGAAATGACAAATATGCAGGTTTTTTCCATTCCTTTATTTTCGAAGGTATTAAAAAAGCAGAGGAGAAAGAGAAGTTAGAGTCAGAAGTCTCCGGTGAAAGATAGCAGATGGCGTTTGCCTCCTCACCCCCCTGGACCCCCACCCTTTTCCCGTCCCGGGCTGTCTTGATAATTCCAAGCTGTGATTTTTTTTTTTTTTTTTTTTTACGTTGTTTTTGATCCATGAAATCGTTTAAATCTACGCAGACGGATCTTAAAAGTTCTACCAGTAGCGAGAGTAGTATTTATTTTATCTTATTCAACAGTAGAGATATGATACATGGCGAATAACTGTGATATGCAGGAATGTCAGCAACAGGTGGGTGCCATTGTGGAGGAAACGATTGCAATAACTCAAAGAAGCACCACAGATTGTGTTCGAATAAAACAGTTCGCCCCAAACACAAGGCCTCAGATGCTCTGGAATGTGTTTTGTTGAAACAAGGAAGAGAAATCAATGTGCTTTAATTGTCTTTTAAAAGCATTGTCTTTTCCTTTCTTTTTTTTCCTCTTTCAGACCCCTAGCACCCCACCCCCACCCCCAGCTCCGCTTGTACCTTTTAGCCCGAGTGTCTAGTTTGATGTTGGCTTTGTGCTGGCGCTCACCTCCTCCTGACTAAGGGCGTTAGCTCTGCCTGGCTGCCCCTGGGCTCGGGCTTGGGGGCTCTGAACCAGACTAGCAGCCTTTCTGAATCAGTCATGCGAGTTCTCCAATTAAAGCCAAAGGAATGAATATGCCTCTTACACGTCCAGTCTATCCGCCGCTATCATTACAGAACCGCTTCTCTAAAGATGGCCTTTCAAGTGCGCTTGGTGTCAGAAGTAAGGAGATTGGAATGAGCCCTTTTAGTATGCACTTCATTAGAGTGATATTGCCCGAGGTTCGATTGGAGATGGAAGCTTTTTCCCATTAAAAAAAAAAAAGGCCTCGAACTTCCTCTACCCAACGTTTTGGGCCTGTGTTTTGAGACACAGATGAAATGAGGTGTAAATGCAGATGTTTTCGCAGTCCAACGCCAGCTTAACAGACTTGACTGATAATATGGACATTGTGAATTCCTTTGTTGCGAGACGTTTCGTTTTTTTCTGTGTATGTCATGATTTTTGTCTTAAGAAACATAATCCTCTTTTCATTTTTCCCCTCCGCCTCCCTTGTTGAAAAGAAATAGAACTCTTTAAAAACTCCCTCGGGAAACCCAAAAAAAGGGAGGGGGGGGGGGGGGGGAGAAAAAAAAAAGATTGGGAAAAAAAATAACAAATACATTTTCCAGGTCCTAATTAGCCTGTTTTTCTCCCTCTAGATATTCTTTATTTCTTCTCCTTCACTCTGCCTTTCTCTCCTTCCCATTCCCTCAGCATTTACTCTCCCCGCGTAATTGAACTTGTCCACGTATCCTTCTCTGGAGAAGGACAAAGAGGCTAGTCTTACAGTACGAGTACAGAACGGGGAGAGAGATATAACGAGATAATGCCATAAAATCCATTTTTCTTTCCCTTAAATCTCGCCATAGTGGCCTGTCAGCACCTGTAAGCGGAGACTTGTAAAACGAAGAGGACGAAACTTGATCATCAGGGCGATTACGGTAGCGTACCGTTTGCATGCTGTTCATTAGAGTTGCTCTCACTCTCCGCTCGCCGCCCAAGCTGTTAATATCTGCTTGACTTTTAAATGCCACAACAAGCTGACTCACGATTATGATGGCCAGACTCACTCTGGCCCGTGTTTTATTTTTCTTATGGCGAGGCAGATAAACAGTTAGCACGAACTAGGCATTGTGCACACACATCGCAGCATGCAAACCATTAATTCATAATGAGATAATCATGTGGAGGGAAACATTCGGTAGCATAATATTTAGACAGACACAACACAAACTACACAAAGCGAGGCAGCCCAGACTCTATCTCCCCTTCTCCCCTGTGGTTTCTTTTTTTTCTTTTTTTATATATTTTTTTTATATACATAATCTTTGTGAGTAAGCCAAAACTAGCACAGATGGGCAAGTTTAGGACGTATTGCTCGTTTATTTGGTTTGCCCATTTAGTTGGTCTAGTGGTCCTCAACTGGTTTTGCTTCAGGAAATTAAGTAGTGAGCGACCCAACGCGATACCAAAATTGTTTATTGTGCAAAAAAAGAAATATGGCCATAAATAATAAAGCCTGTCAAATTTGACATCTGTATCATTTGAGTAGCTTCTATTAAATGTTTAGTTATAAAAAGTTAAGAAACCTTTTTATTTACTTATCCATACTCGCCAATTGAGAACCATTGCACTAGACATAATACTCAAAACTCCAGTATCTTATGCATCAGAAACATTATGGCACTTGGTCAAATTTGTCTTATCGAATAGAACTTGCCAGTTTTTCACTCAAGTCTTTCTCCAATTTGTTTTCTCTTCAAATGAACCAAGGCTAAAATGGTTCTCTCCCCCCCTCCCTCTCTCCCTCACTCCCTCTCTCCCAACTTCTGGCTGGAGGGCTGTATTAAAATTGGCACTTTGAATACCCACAGTTCTCTTTGTGCCGTATTACAGTGATTGGCACTGTAACACACTCATGTTTTGGGTATGGGAAGACTAGCAGTATGTACTTTCACATTGTGTCGAGATGATTTATTTATTTATTTGTGATGGGCATTTGGTTATTATAATTTAGGTTATTGAAATTACATATTTGACTCTTACACTGTAAGACGTGAAAATGTGTTCTACCTGATCTGACACTTGAAAAATGCTTTAACCTAATGTAGTCAGTTTGATTGAGTCATATTAAATAATCTTTTTCATTTAGCAGTTACCACATGTTAGCACATTTTAGGTTAACTGACAATGTAGTGTATGGCATAGTGTTTATATTGTAGTTAGCAATGAATTTATTAAAGTTAATGAAATAATTATAGAGTTGTATTTGTCAAATGTTATAAGAATCATCCATCCATCAATTTTACAAATATATGTGCTGAATTTAAGAGTATAAAGTCTCATGATGGTTTTGTTCCAAACACAGCTTAGTGAACTTTAAACTAGGCTAGGAACAACTTTAAACAACCTAGACAGAACTTTAAAACATGCATTCAAATACTTTAACCTTGAAATCTCCCCTCGCAAATGTGGCAGTACTCTTTTTTTCATCTTTTAAATGTTTGAGTGTTTGATAGTTTGAGGTCTATAGCAGAAACCACTTGGGAATTAATGTCATTCATATGCCCTGCGGAAATTACTTTTGAAATGCATATAATCTAAAACATGCAAATGAGGCTGACTTTATGCACCCTGTTTAATATGAATTATCATTTTCTGAATACCTATTATTACTGCGTACATTTCTCCAATTATATTGTTCTTTTTTTGTCACTTCTGCGCTCTCGCACACACACGCATGCTCACCCCCAAAAGTGTGACACGCTAGAGAGAGAGAGAGAGAGAGAGAGAGAGAGAGAGAGAGAGAGAGAAAGCGACTGCCCTGGTGTAGCGTGTATATTTCTTCTGGAATTTTCTTCCAGTATTTTAATGACGTGTAATAAGGCTGATAATGACACAAAGGCAGCTACTCTTGTTCCGTAGAGAGGAACGGAAAATGAACAAGGTGAAAAGGCGACGTGTCACGTACTGATTTTAAAATCATCCTCGCTGAAATTGAATCGGGACACGAGCTGCTGTTTTCATAGCGGAAAAAAACACTTCACGCTGGGTATAAAGACAAGTTAGTGAGAGCAAGCATAATTCATGAATATTGAATAAATGCAGTGAAAAATGTATGTAATATTAAAGCGAACTCTGCATGTTTAGTTTCTTCCCTGATTCTACACGGGTTCTGACACCTCATAACAATGACTACAGTTAAGCAATTAATGTTCTTGTCTATGAAACGGGTGTACAGTATGTGCACTCTTTTTTTTTTTTGGTTGGGGGGCTGAGACATTAATTGAAGGCATCCATTTTCAAACGAATTACCTCTCTAATTTATTTATATTACATTATGAATTATTCTATTGATATTATTATGATCAAATTAGTAATGCTTTTCTACTGTTCGTTCTAGTGATATCAATTTGCATTCAAGTCACTTTAACAAAGATTTTCCTTTCTGTGCTAAATAATAAAACAGACGTTTTTTAATGCAATCAGCACTGCTGAAGATGGAATTAATATTTTAGCTTTTACTCTTGGTGAGAACTTTATTAGGCAGTGCAACTACTGGAGAATAAAACATGGAAATGTCTGGCCATTTGAACGCTCTCGGTTACTAGTTATAAACAGTGGTGGTTTTTCCCCAGAAATCAAGGGACCAAAAAAAAAGTGAGTATGTGTTTGAATGTCTTTAGTCATGGAGCCATTTTCAAGATGGTGTGGAGTTATTGCTTATGCCTTATGAGATGCCTTGGACCAAGTTCAGAAGTACTAAAATTCAATTAATTTGAAAAAAGGACATGCTATCATTTTTCCACATGCCTCCTTCTAAAGTGTTGTTTTTTTATTATGGAGTTATAAAATTTTATTTGATTATACCCACTCTGATCCAATCAATTAATTAACTCAGAAATCCAGAGTGCCAGTCATGAAAGCAGATGTATAAAATTATATCATGTCCACTTTGAACTTATTAAAACATCACTTTGCCCCACCGCCTCGTTTAAAGTCTTAAGTTAGTCGTATTTCAGGCCGATCTTTTTTTTTTTTGTGTGGAAAAAGTCAGTTTAATTTGAACCTTTAATTTTTTATTTATATATATTGTGAGAGTAGTTAAATGACCAACAGAGAAGTTTTTTGCTAAAACTATTAAACTGTATTGTTAAACAATTACACTTTAAATTATTTTATAATTAATATTTTTTAATAATTAGTGATTTGATATTCTGATTGGTTGCCGTTTTTGTTTTTTGAAATTTTATTCCACGTTTCTTCTCCTGTCTGTTCCATGCTGTCAGTGGTGAGGCATCCTTACTTTGTTGAGTTGGCACCGAGCAAAAACATGGTTTCTGGTTTCACTCCAGAATTTCCTGTTCCCACTGTCTTTTTTTCTTAATCTAGATCAGCTAACTCTCAAACTCTGCCACCATCTTCCCTCTCTCACTGTAATCTCAGATGCTGTTCAAGTGTTCATTTAAACTTTATCTTGCAAATGAAGGTCATGTTCATAAAGCAGATTTTGCATCCGGGTGCATTTAGGCAGTTGTTGGATTGCTTGTTCGTCAAAGCCATAACGTTCCACCTCTGTTCCACCATGTTAAATAAAATTTGGGATATTAGTGCCTCAGGCGTTATTGAGATGGCCCTTGCCCCATCACTAGCATCTTAAACCATTGTAGGAAATGAGAAATGGCTTTATTCATTTTGATGATCACAGGAAAATAACCACATATTAACATGACCCACAGGCCCCTGCCAACCTCTCCCTATAAAGAGCCACACACACAATACATGATCCTTACAGATATCTGTCTGTATGTCGTGCTGGCTGTTTGTCGTTCTGTCTGTCTGTCGTTCATTCCATCTATCTGAAGTACTCTTTCATCCACACTAAAGAATCAAGAATGATGTTGGTAAAAAAAAAAACTGGATAAAATACACATTTTAAATGAATAAATCCAACATTTGATGGAAAACAAACACTTTTATAAAAAAAAATAAAGACATGTAATTGCCACTATAACCAGTAGGCAGGGGAGCACGTATTTGCTCATATTAGCCGTTTCCACTCCCTAATATAGTTTTCCCCCCACACGTTTTGCTTTTGAATTTATATTTAGACATTATAAAACTGCTATTTTAAAAAAAAAGTACTTTTTTGTACTGAGTATGAAGTAGAAAAAAGTAACAGTGTCATGAAAAACAATAACTTTAATTCAAATTGAGAATGAATTACACAGAAGAGTGCTCCCTTTATAATCACTGAAGCTGTCAGTCAGTTCAGCGTATATGATTTAACATATGACAATAAATCTCTTAATTTACTATGCATTACATTCTGTTTGTTGTTAGGGTTAGGTTTGTGACCATGTAGGACTTAAACTAGCACTTAACAGAAACTCCTTCAGTGTTTTGAGGCATTTTAAACACCTCTGATTGGCCATTACTTTCAACAGACATGCCTGTGAATTGCTACCATATACTCAACGCTGAAAAATCACAATGTAAATGGACACATTTGCAGTGACCAATGCGCCAGGCTGGGGTGATGCTGGGGCGATTAACATTATTCCTAGCATGCCTATTTTGCGTACCCCTGCATACTCGTACCCCTGGTTGGGAATCACTGGTTTAAAGTGGATGAAAATGTGTGTGTTCAATGGTTGACAAATGGGCCGTTTGTGAAAGCCCAGCACCTATTCCAAATATTTGCCATGATCTGATGGTGAGGAGGCCTCGTATAGAAATCTCCAGTCTCTTAAACATCAAGGGCAGGATGGAAAATCACTTACTTTTGGCCAAAAAGAAAAAGGCAGTGGGTAGTAGTAGTGTCAGGGGGAGTAAATGTTTGCCCCGTCACACAGACACACAGAAGCGATCTCATCGGTCGGGAATGCTGGTGGTGTTTACCGAATGCAACGAAACCCACCTGATTAAAGCTAATCTTTATGGGCTGGACAAACAGGACTTTGCCTCCTTCTACATCAGGTGCGCGTCACAGCAGAAAACACATCAGATCGCCATATGGTACATTAGATATTTTATGAATCTAATTGCCTCCCCCACATGCTTTTTTCTTCTTCTTCTTTTCTGATTGTCTCCTCTGTTTTATTTGGCCTCGTTTTCTTTCCCCCGTGAGAATCTTTCTTACTTTACTTTCATATCGGCATGTCCTTGATAATTGAATTGTCCTTTAAGTGCGTCTGATTTTTGAGACAGTCAGCGGGTAAGCAATTCTTTAATTGTCATCTGCCATAGTTTAGATTGAAGGGAAAAAGGAAAACCTCAGCTAAAAAAAAAACTGAGTTTGAAATTAGGACACCAACTCTGAAGCCCGTTGAAAATTATCACAAGATCAAAGTTGTGACATTAGCCTCATGAACGCAGATCATTCCGTTCATTTCATTTTCTTTTTCCACGCTCCCATTTATTTCTGTGCCCCTTGTCTCAGCCTGTGCCGTAGGGAAATGAATTGGTTATTTTTGGACATTGGTGGTCCTAAGCTTTTGTAATAAGAGCTAAGGGTTTCGGTTGTGACAGTAAAAGCAGTCTAGTCCCCAATAAACCAGCAACCATTCCAAATGTTTACCTTCACTGCTATTTAAATCAGCATGGCTGGAATGCACATGCACACAAATGTTTCTTTTAGATGTAAATTTTTCTTTGAGGCGAAGAAATGAGCAGATAAAGTCTATCTATCGCACCTGTACATGCTGGAACTGTTCCATGCGATCACAAGAGGAGGCTGTTGAGTTCAATTGGATCTGTAGCTCATATGCTGTACAAAAGCACCATCTTTCCTCAAGATCTGAGAATGAGGGCAAAACGCAAACAAGTGCATCATCTTTACAGGGCAATTATGAGTTTACAGAGACTTTGTATGTATTTGATTACCTGGTATTTAGAAGATATCTTTTATCCTAGAAGATGTGCAGTACACTAATTGCAGGGATCTGCTTGGAGCAATTGAGGCAGCTGGGGTGTGTGTATTTTGCCTAAGTGTGTCCTTTACCTGGGATTGATCCAGGTAACCATGTTTAATCAGTCTGGTCAATCAGGAAGGTAACACTGATTCCTTTAAAGTCAACATGAAAAAAGTTAAAACCATTTTTACTTTATTAATACTGTACATGTTGCTGGTTTTATTGTACATAATTCCTTAGTACATGTTATCTCAAAGAAAACATTTGGCTTTACAACTTTACTTTTCGGCTGTTAGAGTTACCTTATCTTATTTTCAGCCAACACAATGAATTGTTGTCAATTTGTTGTTATTTTGCATTTTACAAATTTATATGAATTCATATAATCTCATTTGTACCGTTTTTGAACAACCTGCTCACGTGCCAAATTAAAAACTTATTTTTAACTTATTTTCTAAATATTTACTATTGCCAGTCAGATATTTTAGTTCTTCACCTTAAAGTGATTTTAGTTGGTTGCAAGCATAAAAATTTTTTTGTTTGTTTAACTATATTTCAATTAACATGTTTTTAACCATTTTAGTTTTAATTGTAGTCATCAATAATAATCCTAGTTACTAATTTGTATGAAAATGCAACTTCGTAAAATACATTTTCTCATTTGTTTTCACCCCATTTTGGTATAAATTGCCCTCTTTTCAAGATCCAATCGATTCGTGGTGGATAATATAATAAAAAAAGAATAAATGGAAGTAAAAAAAAAAAGTTTCAACCATTGTTTTCTCATTAAATATCCTGTTTCACTCCAAAATGTCACATTACGTCAGTAAAATGGTTTGCGGACGCCATTTCATGTTGAATTTAAAGGCCTGGGGTGAGTGAGTGTGTAAGTGGGTGGCAACGTGAAGGGATTCTGTCATAATGCCAAGTGGAGCAGTGTGCCACTTCCACGGAGAGAAACCGCGCTGGAGTGGAGTGGAGAACAGCTTCGCTCATAAAAAGGGAATGCATAAGTGCTCGGCTAAGCAGTCTTCAAACGAGGGTCTCTTCTTTACTGTCAGGATATTCCAGTGCGCCGTACCCCTCGGGAGGAGCGGGTAGTTGATCCCTTTGAAGTGGCCGGTGCTGGGCCAAGGTTAAAACTGCTGAGAGACACAGCAATTCAGACTTTCCTTTATTATTCTATCAAGAACACTTATTTGTTTCTGAACCTTTCTTGTGGGGACTTACTTTAGGTACCCTGCTCATTACATCTCTCTCACTCTCACGCTCTCTCTCAGCCCTGGGTCTTCCTGCTATCTGTCTTCACGGCAGACAGTGACAGACTTCCCCTGGGCCCGGCCTTTTAGTTGATGTAGTCATACCTGCCCCCCTCCCTCTCACCACCACCACCACCAACCATACGTCTAGGGAAGACAAATCTAGAGGAAGAGCCGCAAGCTGTGTGTTCTAACCACTGGGACACACACACACACACACACACACACACACACACCTGCCCTCTGCCCCATGGGCTAGCAGTTGGAGTTGCTAACACAAATACACCCTATCCTTCCGTAGACCGCGTTCCTGAATGTTTGTGTCCCGAGAGCAGTTCTTCCTGATGAGGCAAATAAATAAACACAATGAACGCGTGTTTGCTTCAGAAGCAGCTTTTTTTTTTTTTTTTTTGACTTGAATTAAGAGTTTTAACCCATATTTTATACAGTCTGAATGTACCTTTTCCTTGTAAAAGTATCTTAGTTTCAAAACCTAGTGAGCTACCCTGCTCCCAACTGCTTACATTGGCTGCTATGCAACTGCTGATTTGAAACACTCTTAGCATTTTGCTAAGCTACCAGTGAGATACTTTTATACTGCGTGTAAAAATAAATATTACACAAGTATTTTTAATTACACTTTCACTTTTTAATAGACACTTCTCAGTATCGAATGAAATATACATTTTAGTAGTTTTTATAATAAATGTTATTTAACTTCTCTGCCATCTTGGATTTTTGTTTTTTTTTCACCTGAGCTATACTTTTAATGCATTTGACACTTGTTCAAAGGAACTTGCATTGCATTCCAAATATTTTTTTTTTGTATTTTTTTTTTGTGTTTAAAATAATTTTTATATGCACTTCTCTGAACTGAACAAAAAATAATAAACACTTTTCACTTCATCTGCATTTTTTTCACCAGATTTTTCCCCACTGAGCTTCATATTTCATGAGCAACTTTCTTGCATTCAAGGTATTTTTTTTTTTATTTTTTTTACATTTTTAAAATGTATTTATTTATTCGTTTGTGCATTCTCTGTAATGCGCCTATGCTCTACGGTTTGAGCTGCATTAGCTGGTCGTAATGGCATTATGGGCCAAAATGAGGTATCTAAGTAAACTGCGTAATTAAAAACAAGCCTTGTGTTGAACCTATGGTGTCTTAAAATGTTCCTTTTATAGGCAGCTCACTAGATTTTGGAACAGAGCAAGTTGTTACGTGTGCTCAGGTGGACTTTGTGTTGTTCAATCACATTTGGTGACAAACAGAGGCGGCGCTCTCCTGACGAAGCGTTCGCTTCTCTGCGGGACTGTTGTTTCAGTAGCCTGAGGGAGAAGACATGAGATGTGCTGGCACAACTGTGGCTGTCTCCACTAATCATGTTGGCTGCTTCTTTGTTTTATTAATAAGAGCATTCCTGCAAGCTGATGCAAGGCTCTAGAAACAGCCTTTGTGGGATTTATATAAATAGACCTGTATAAGGCTTAACATGATAAAGAGTTATTAATCTGGTTACCTGCTGAAAAAC
Organism: Leuciscus leuciscus; assembly: GCF_965113295.1. Classification (NCBI taxonomy): domain Eukaryota; kingdom Metazoa; phylum Chordata; class Actinopteri; order Cypriniformes; family Leuciscidae; genus Leuciscus; species Leuciscus leuciscus. Next base: position 13,959,805 of record NC_138747.1, on the reverse strand, counting down.
TACTGAGACTGGTGTCTGTGTGTGCTGGCGTGTGCGTAACGTGCAGAAAGAGCTCTTCCACAGGTGCAAAGGAAGACAAATAAAGCTAACAGCCCTGCTGAAAAATGCGAAACGGTTCCGCATGTGCCTTGAAGAGTTCCTATATAAAGAAGAGGACAGGAAAGATGGAGTAAATGAATGAGTCGGTGATAAAAAAAAGTGGGAAAGGACTGGCAGAATAAAGCGGTATTCCATTTTTATAAATATTGTCAAAGTTGTCATCTTGTATTACGTCCGTTTTATTTTCTTTTTAGATCTGGGTAATGCTCTTTGTAGTTAAATGGAGCTCTGGTGTGTGCCGGAGAGCTGAAGTTGCAAATTTAAACCAGTCTGTCGGCATTGCCAAGTGAGTTACGGCTTGAATCCTTGCATTATTTCAACTATTGCTTCTTAAACAGTCCTTTTCACTGCAAAGGAAAATCTTTAGCCCGGTTTAATGTTTGCCATATTTTCTTTCACTGAGAACTAAACAAGAGGGAAAAAAGCAAAGCATGTGTAAAATGAAATTTCAGGTATCACAGTCAATTATCCGTTATAGAGCTTTCAATGTTTTAGAGGCCAGTAATAAGCTTTTATGTGAAGGATTTGAAATATACTCATTTTCATCTGAAATAATAAAGACTGATTCCATTAGCCGGCGCTGTACGGACCATCTCAACATGGTGCTGGCCGTTTACCATCTTCATTCTGGTGAAATGATCCAGGCTGGAAGTACTGAATTCAGAAGGCATTAGTGGGGCTTGTGTTTTGGAGTCGGACCGGAACGATGAGCCCAATCCGCAGTCTGGGGGCTGCAGATGTGCTGATCTGGGATCAGCCGGCTGGATCTGACAGCCTCAATCCTCTTCAAAGCTCTCGGCACGCCAACCGGGCCATGAAAGACTGTAAAAGCAGGTATTCAGGTTCAGAGGTACATTGAGATCCACTTCAGTGAATCTGTGCTTCATGCACTGAGCCTGTCATCATTTGGATGTTTTCAGATGACTTCAAAAATATGTATTACTATGTTTACTACTTTTTATCTTAAAAAAAACAAAAACATTAAAGTGTTATTCAATATACAAGTTTTTAATTTATGATTTAAAATTAATTTGGCTTTTTTATATTGAGATTGTAAAATGTCTTGGTGTAGCTCCTCAAAAACTTAATGGTATTTCATGAATTCATAATTATTGATATTTGATAACTTGAAAAATATATTTAAACTTTTTGGGAAATTATGATTTAAGATCTACAAAAATACATCACAATTTTATTCAATACACATGTTTTTAATTTATGAATGAAAATTTAGACCTTTAGTAAAATATCATGTGGTGTGGGTCCCCAAAACATAATAAAAATATATACAAATATATTTAGTGTCTTTGATTTAATGATTAAGATCTGTATGTATTCAAGGTGTAAGGAAATATTTTATTTTACTTTTTACACAAGTCATTAAATTGAAACGAATGAAAAGAGTACTTTTTTTTAAAGAACTGTATGTGTTTTAAACTAGATTTTTCCCTTTCTTTTTCATGGACACTCTGTAACACTTTACAATAAGGTTTCATTTGTTAACATTAGTTAATGTATTAACTAATAACTAACTATGAGAAATACATTTGTTACTGTGTTTGTTAATCTTTGTTAACGTTAGTTAATAAAATGTTAATAAATACAACTTTTGATTTTAATTTTGTAAAGTGTTACACTCGTATATATGTCATTGACTCATCTGCTTTTGTTGCATGGAAAGTGTAAACGGCTGTCAAGTTCATTTAGGCAGGAACACCTGATGCTTTGTCTGTTAATACCGTTGACGTCTTTAGCAAACTGTGTTCCCTAAACAATAAAAAAAGCGAGCTGAGAAAAGACAATCTACCTTTCACCTCTGACCCTGTCGGAGTACTGGAAGCTTTTAGTCCCCGCTGGGCTTGCTATTTTTTGAGAGGGTGTGAAGTGACGGCCCACCTGTATGAGATTTACCCAGGAGACCTCCGCCCCTTGGCCTACCTGGCTCAGACGGCGTCTTTTCAACCCTGCTCTCTCTGAATCCTCTGTTCCCGTGCCAGCCGCCGACTCCGACCCTGAGCACAGGAACGGAACTGCAGCTGCCTCGGGGGTAGACGGAGAAGAGAGAGGGAGAAAGGAGAATCTTTGCTTCGGGGAGGATGGGATTTTGGTCACGAATGAGACAAACTGGTTTGTTTCGCCATCTCTTCGTTTCCTGGCCTTGTTTGTTTTTGCGTTACTTCCTTTTTAATATGGATGAGGGGAAAAAAATCAGCAGCTTTCACTTTTTACTGCTAATGTGCACTTCTGGAGCCGAATCGGAATTCAGGGACGTGTTTATCCCCGCGTTGCTCTCTTACCTTAGCAACTTTCAGCATCAGCAATATAAACAGCTCTTAACAGGCAGTCACAGAAGTTCCCATGATCCCTTGTTGCAGTCTCAGTACTTGCAGAAACAGGATAGAGAATGAATCACCACCCCCTCCACCCTTTCTTGTAAGTGCCAAAGAAAATCTGCTGATATTAGAACATAAAAAAGAGAAAACCTCAGTGCATAGCCAGTGCATTGCGTTACCATGCCGCGAAGACGCTGGTCCTGGGATTTTAGTTTTATCTGTTGCGAGCTGGGTTTTTTTTTTTTGTGTGTGTTTTTGTCCCTGAAGCAAAGGCAAGTTTGGTCCCATTTCTCTTCCGTCCCAATTAAAAGGCAAACGTTCCTTTTTTTGTGCATTGCCCTCCCCCAAATGCACATTTTATCTCTTCGATCTGAAGAACGCCCACCCTTTCTGTATCCCTCACTCCCCCGTAGAAGAAAAATGCATTTTCCTCTGTTCTCACAGGTCAAAGTTCAGCCAGAGGGGCTTCGGGGGCTAAACATGATGCGGCAAGCCTCAACATTGGCGGCTCAGATGAGCCTGCCAAAAACAATTACAAGACGCTGCAAACTTCTGTCTCACAGCCGTAATCAAAGGTTCCCTGTGCAGATTTATTGGGCTGCTTTATTTACGACCTTCCATTATAGCGGCAATATACACCCATTACGGGATATGACAAGGCTTCATGCTTGCTTACACCTCGGGCTGGTTAATATGGCAGTGATGCACTCGCTCAGCAGCTGCTCGTTCCTTCAAGCTCTCCGATGCAACAAGTCTTGCATCTCTCAAACAATGGGTTTCTTGCATGAAATTATGAAATAGGGGTTAGTCATGATGAAAAGTTACACGACGTGGGTTTTGAAAGCTGTTGTTGGGGTTTTGGAATTGTCCCCTACATGTCACATCCGAGTGATATAGATGGTTTGGGTTGATTGTAAATTAACCACACGTGGTTCCTCTTGGCTCCATAGGCAATAAAACTACCCACATCTTTGGTTTGCGTCCCCCATGATACAAGACATGCCTGCATCCTCTTCAGTCATGCGAGTTTCGCGTGACTGCCTCAGTTGACAGCTTTGAATGAAGTATACAACTCCTCAACCAGGTGCATTTAAGTGATTCCAACTGTGAACTTGTTGGACCCATAAAAGCACCCTTGAGTTTCCAAAACGTCCCAATGTACAGTAGATCTGGGTGTGGAAGCCGGTAAAGAGTCTTCTATATCTCTGTCTTAGTGATCTTCAGCTGTTGTTGTGGCGAGCTTTACTGTACAGCACGTACTGCATGTGTAGATAGTACCATTCCCACAGTGCAATCACAATGCTCCATGTTGATGATTTTTATGTTTTTATCTTATTGCTTTTCTAAGCAGGTCAAATGGCCAAGGTTAGATAAAGCAAGCAAATTTAGTAAAAACAAGTTAAATGTACTCTGTGTGTTCCATGTTTCATATGGTTTTGGAATATATTTAGTAGTCAACATTTGAAGTGAATCAAAACCTTCATTTAATCCATTCATTTAATGATTTTTTTTTAATCCACTTCAAATATTGACTACTGTATATATTCCAAAACCATATGAAACATGGAACACACAGAGTACATTTAACTTGTTTTTACTAAATTTGCTTGCTTTATTTAACCTTGGCCATTTGACCTGCTTACAAAAGCAATAAGATACAAACATAAAAATCAACGTGGAGCAATCATTCACTCATTTGAAGCCTTATTTCTTCTTTCACTCACTTTACCTCTTAAAGATACTAAATGCATTCCTCTTCTGTTGGAAGTTGCTTGTGTTTTTGTACTGCTGATAATAAGATGCACGAAAGGTTGGTGTTTCTTTAGAGCAGATGTTTTCTAATTGAAAGGGCCTCTTTGTCACTGTTGTGGATGCATCAACACTCTCTGTCAAAGACAAATGTCCTTCAATCAGACCCTGGTGCACTGTGTTGTAACCTTTGGGAAAGGGAAAAGCATGTCACTCTTTCATGGCACAATGCCATTTTAGTTTGACACAAGTATCTCTTCAGGCAGACCTTCGTTGCGCCTTCCTCCGCGTTTGTGTCCTTGGCTGCCATTGGCTGTTCAGAGGCTCAGGTGGTTCTTTAGGTATATCCGAATAGATGTATGGTGCACTGCTTGTTTATTATGTTCTCATCAAGGTTAGCAGCTGTGGCACTGTATTTCTTCTGCAGATAAACACTTTCTGATGTGGTTGATTTGTGAATCTGTGCTATTGATTAGTGTGTATATTTGCTATTGTGATAAAACACTGCCTGCATAGATCTTAGCATGCTTCCTAGGACTTCTAACAATGCCTGATGGTCACTCAATATGTTTTTCTTTTCTTTCTTTTTTTCTGCAAGGTGCCACGTGATGATGGTAGAATCAGCAACTGAGACCATTCGAACTACACCCTCCAGTCAAAATGGAGTCAGCAGCCTAAGCAGCCAATCAGATGGCGGAGGAAGAGAAGGCGGGTCCAACTGTGACACCAATGGGGAGATCAGCCCTGTGGATTTACTGCACCTTCAACAGCAGCAGGTGTGTGTGTGTGTGTGTGTGTTCGTGTGCAAAAGACCCTAAGTTTTCTACCCTGACTTTCAGGAAGCGTGTTGAGCTGTTAGTTGTTTCTTGTGCAATTCCCATGTCTTGCGCAACGTACAAACAAGCAGATATATGAAGCAAATTGCATTACATTGTTTTTAAAACCTCAAAGAGTTGATTGTGTGGTGTATAGTATTATAGCTTATCACTTTTTAGTCATTTGATGGGAACTATAAAAATGTAAAGAGATAATTCACCTCAGTACGGAAATGCTGACAATTACTCATTCTCATCGTCAAACCTGTATAGTTCTTCTGTGGAACACAAAAGGTGATAAAAAAAATTAAAATAAACTATTTATTGCAAACATCACAAGTTGTTATTTTAACAAATATAATTTTAGAAGGTTACACCATATGATATTTTACATACGGAACTTGCCTTGCCAAACTATTCAGTATTTCAATATTTAATTTTCTATTCAGGAATCTCATCCTGTTAATGTAGTTTTTTTTCTTCATTATGATTAAAATATATTTATTAATAATTATATTAATTCAGACATTAAAAACATCAAAGTATACTATATAGGAATTTCATGCTTAATATATTTTTTTAAATAAAGTACACAAAAAAATTATAATTACTACATAATTGCCAAGCAAATTTTTTCTAGCTATCAAATTCACTTTTCAGTTAATCAGGTTCACAAAATGATTTGTTCGTGGATCACATTTGTAGCAGCCCATGTCTCACACAAAGCTATTGTATGACTTCTGAAGATTTGAAATATCTACCTTATTTTTGCAATGTGGATTTCCAATTCAAAAGCTGCTATTGGTAAATGACTAGAATAACAAATTGCAGTACATGGTCAAACTATTAGCACTAAAAACGAGCATGATTACGATAATAGAAATTATATAACAAATACCAGTTTGCAATATCAAGCAGCATAACAGACTGTTTTTCCACAGCCGCTCTTTGAGTAATTGGGGCACATTATGATGATTTTATTGTTTTTGTGTCCTGTTATACTTGGAAGTTTCATTGCATGCAAAAGAGCGACCAACACAGTCTTTAAAATTTCTCCTTTTGTGTTTATAGTAAGAAAGTAAGTTGCACAGGTTTAGAGAGACATGAGAATGAGTCACTGATTTCATTTTTGGGTGAACTAATCTTTTAACCAAATCTGGTCCTCAGGCTTCATATTTCCATGCAGTCATCCAGAACTGCACTTGGCGATTTCATTCGTTCCTGTAGATGATGCCGACTTGACTGAATTCCTCACACTTGAGGTCCAGTCTTAGCAGTAGTGTCAGCCTAGCCTGAGTCACAATAAACTGTTTTATGCAGTGACACGTCAGCGTGTAGAGGCTTGTGCTGTTTTTGCTCTTTGGCCTATGCGTCAGTGTCTTCCATATCCAGTTTGTCAGTTGGAATTTCCTCACTTCCCGGACTCTCTTGGCTGAAACTCTCTTTTTCTGTTCACACTCTTCCCTAAATGCATTACAGACACAGAGGGTAACAGGACCCCTCAACCTTGTTATCAATGACACAGGCTGCACTGCACGCCTGTTAACAGATCCTAGTATGTCTTAATGTAATATTGATGAACTGTTACTAAAAGAAAGTGGGATCTGTTAAACCATATTATTTAAATCTCTGGATTGATTTGGTGTGTAAATGCAAAGACTGACACTAATATCCTCTCTTTTTGGTCTTTATTAACCCTCTGATCTTGGTGTCCACTATAAATGGAGAGATCTTTTTAAAAGCCATTTTTAAATTCAAGCCATTTAAGTGTGGTGTTACATCCAAATCACAGTGAGTGATCAACTTTGACCTTTACCCATAAATATGTATGGCCATTCTCTTTATAAAGTGTTTTTTTTTTTTTTTTTTAAATGAGAACATGCATTTAACGAAAGTGAAGCACCAAGGTGAACCTCTGGAATAATCGCAATTATCCTCTTTTGAATGGACACTTTTGTTTTTCTATTAAATTATAAAATTTTATCTCAAAATAAATGATTTTTCTTTGATGAATTTTAAAATTCAGGCATCAGAGGGTTAAATAATCCCACATAAAATTTGTAATTGAAATTATTTTTTATAATTTATATTATTTTATTTTTTTTAAATGTTATAAATCTCAATAAAAAAAAAAAGACTAAGGCCTTGAATTAACAGTTTAACAGTATAGTATTTACTCGTATATATGAACATATACATTATGTCCCTCAGAACATGAAAGATGTTCAGTTGGCTAGCAATATAAAATACTGAGATCTTGTGATTTCTGGAGTTGAAAATGAATATAAAAATAGCTGTCTTAGTAGTCTGTCTGACCATTATAGTTGCTCACAAATGGCCATAAGTAAAAAAAAAAAGAATAAAAAAATCAGCAATGAAGTGAGAGTCGTTTTGAGAGAAGAGGGCACAAGAGAAGCAGAACAGGAAGTGAGAGGGAAAGAACTTGTAAAATAACTACTTTGCATAGTTTTATTTCTGACAGTTGAAATAAGGGCTTGAAATTGTAGTGAAGGTAATGAATGTGAATGTTTGCACTCCTTAGCTGCATCCTGTGTGTGTGTGTGTGTGTGTGTGTGGAGACTCCCGCTGAGCGAGCATGGCCTCACCACACACAAGGAGGCCTTTCTTCATGGCTCTGCATTCTGGTGTTGGTGCACCTGTACATGGTCATGTGAGCCAAAGCCTTTAATTAGGAATAGAAATTGCCAGTTCCTTCTGCTCTAAACCATTTCCAATGTCAAACATACGGCCGCCGTGGCCTCAATGCCACACTCTTTCTCTCTTCTTCCTTTCCTTCCTTTCTGTCCCTCTTTATTTTCCTTTCCCACTCTTTCTCTTCTGCCACACTGACCCATACTTTTGGTCTTTGGTGGCAGCAGTAGCTCCTTGTAAAAGTAACATCCAAAGCATTTTACATCACGGTTTTCATAATTCATACGTATACTAAGCTGTGACAGCATAACTATAACTCTAGGATAATTATGTCACAGTTTGCAGGTCAGAAGAAAAGAAAAGCTTTTGTCTAGTTTTAAACTGCCATTTGAGAGTCTCTATAGTCTAGTTTGAGGATTTGTGAATTTGTCATAATCACGACTTTGTTTCTTATATTTTGCAACTATATCTCACAATTGCTATTTCATGCCTCACAATGTGACTTTATATCTCACAATTGCTTTATCTCACAATTGTTACTTATTTTCTCATAAATGTGACTATTTAAAAATGTAACTACATTATATTAATAGCTTGCTCTTTGGCATGTCAGAACAGTAGCAGTTAATTTAATCAATGTTATAGGTTGGATTTTTGGTTTTCAAACAATCATTCTAGAACAATTCAAGTTTCACTTTATGTACATATAAAATATGTCACACAGAGATCTTCAGTGGTATAAAAGCTGTAAGCCACTGTCTAAAAATGATTTTATGTGGTTGCTGGCATATAAGTGAGTGTGTGTTAATGTGTAGGTGTACTTTATTTCTACATGGCCTTCAGCCTTATGGAGTGAGGCTCCACACACCTGCTCATCTTCCAGTAGCAATTCTAAACATTTAAACATACTTTGGTGTTATCCGAGTCGCTCTACAGAGAAAAAAACAAAAAACGTATACTGTCCCCAGGGCGTCTGTTTGAACTCCTGTCATCATTAAATGTGGGAATTTACTAATGCTTAAATGTTTTTCGCCTCTATAGTCACTTTATTCAGAATCAGCATCCAGATACTATGAATAGACTTTGTGACTGGATGTTTTCAGCATTTAGTTTTTTAGACCAAATTAAAATCGTGACTTTAAAATGTTTAAGTTTCACTGAATGACATTCCCTCCATGTCCTAACATCTTTGTCCACAGAGATATCCCGAATATTCTTCTCATTTCTTCACTCCTCTTTTTCTTATTCTTCAAGCGAGATGCAAGTTTTGTGCTTGCAAGCGATGCAATGCGCCCTTTATGACATGGGTGGCAGTGCCATAGAAATCTGCCTCCTTTATTCTATCTCAGATAGCCATTGTTCATAAGAATCTGATGAATGAATTAGTTCATCAAGTTCCCTCATTTGATTTTAAATGAATGGAGCGTTTGGCCTTGAAGCCAAATGACTTTAATGAGGAAGGCTCTGAAAATGGCAAAGCAAGCAGTAAAGTGTTATCATGGCAGAACCTCCTAAAAAGTCATTTATCAAGTTTTAATGTCTTGCTCTGCTATCCTCATTTTATTTTTTTATGGAGCGGGTCACTATGATGCCCAGCAGAAATTGAGGGAATTATTGAAAGAGAATGAGATGTTTCAGGAATTCTTCCAAAAGCCCCGTTCACTGAAATGTTCTGTAGATTTGTTGTGACTTATTGATAGATGTCAAACTTTAAGTCGAATCATACTCTGTCATTGTACAGGTACACGAGGTTGTATTCATTTAAATATATTATATTAAATATTAAATGTATAGAGACGCAAACAGAAAAGTTGTAAATTAAAGAGATATAATAATTACATAAGAAATATACAAAAGAATTAAACATTATTTAGCTTAAATAAAAATACAATTATGCAATAACATTTAATTAATTTTGTTTAAAAGCTTAAAAACACAATAATTACTTTTTTTTTTTAGAATAAAAGCTTAAAATTATATATAAAAAAAAGATGTGTACAAATATTTGCAAAAGTAAAAAAAAAAGAAGAAAAAAAGTAAATAATCATAAATGGTGCATGCAATGAGTTGACCAAAGCTGTACACTTTTTTTTATTAAAATGCACATAAAAAAACATCCCCTTAACCTAAGTGAATGCACTTCTGTTTCGCTGTTTATTCTGTTTGTCTAGTCTAGTCTCTTCCTCCAAGCCCAAATCTTTCACCTGGAAGCGGCACAGTGCAGCGATACTGGTTAAACACCCTGCCAAGAAGCGTTGGAGCAGAAAAACAGTCCCAGCTCCCTCTTTGCAGACCCGTGTTGTCAGAGCACAAAGCACTCTCTCCCTGGGCCCCTCGGGAGCCTGGGAGAAATCACAGGCATCTGCAGACGTCAAAGACTCAACAGTCTTTACCAAACAAACAGAAGCCCAGCAGAGTGATGGAGAATGCGAGCAGAGGGAGGGTGAGATGGCAAAGTAGCGAAAGAGAGCACCGGGATGAGTTTGAGTCAGAGAAACGGAGGCAGGCATCTCGGGAGAGGAGGGGATTGTGGGTACGGACAGATACGAAGTAGCCGAGTCAGAGAGGGTAAGAGAAAAGAGTTGAGAGGGAAGGGGGAAAGTGGGGCTGAAGTGGTTGGAGAGAGGGAACTGAGGGAGGGAGGGATGGAGGAGGGGGGGAGAGAAAGTGCAACGCTGAGATGTGTCAAGAAAGGGCGCCTGGGCCCCCCTGAGGAATGTTCCTTGTCTGCTTCACAACCCCAAGACCAGCAAAACCCTTTGCTTTGTAGAAAAAAAAGGAAGACAGGAGAGGTAGAGAAAAAAAAACAAGAGTGCACACTAGTGGAGTCCTTATAGAATTTCATCCTCTTGTTGCACAAAGCCAGGAATCCAACCAAGGGTTTTCTGTTTTTCAATCCCTAGAGTGTTCTTCACTTCAAATGGTCCCGCTCCACAGCCAGTCTACAGCTACTTCGGCCTGGGCATGGGGATGTGGCCCTGACAGACCCCTCTGCTGCACCTCGCTTTCTTTAATAGGGTGGTCTTATCTCTCTCTCGCTCTCTTTAGGGATACAGTAGACCTGTGGTTTCGCTTCAAAGCAACCATTTAGATAGAATGTGCCCCAAATGGTGCGTAGCAGGTTAAAAACATTGTCTGGTCCAGACCAGCTCACTTGAAGCACCATGTGGCCCGTCTTTTGGCTACTAGTATGTGGTTTAGTATCAAGAGAACCAATTTCCCTTAAAGTTCTTCATCATAACTCATCCTGCTATGAGTGACACCATTGATATAGATATGAGCAATTGGACATACGTTTTTTTACCTGGTGGACGATAAAGAGGTTCAGATTGCCAATAATTGGGTCTAAATTTCTAGGGATCAGGGGTCTCATTTATAAAGCGCACGTACAAAGGGATTTGATCCTAAATACTGTGGATTTGATCCTACATTTGGGATTTATAAAGGCAAAGTGAAAATATTGTGTACGCCAATTAAAGAGCATGCGTACAAACTTTTTGCTCTTGTGTATATATACCATTAATTAAACCAATCCAACATTGTTTATTAAATTGTAATGATAAATAGACAATCACAATATGCTTTAATATTATATGTGTTCTATTGGTGGAGTTGATGCACTTTTTCACATTGCGCTTGGATTTAAGACGAACTCTGATTTATAAAATAGGATGCTTTTAGGATCTTTTTATGTGTGTATAGATGTTGTAAAATCTTTATTAATTCAGATCAGTTTTTTTGACCACTTCTGAGTTTTGGGTTAAACTCTCATGAGGAGGAGTGAGAAGACAAGCAACTGCTTCCCTAATTAGTGGAGAGTTGAGAAAGAGTAGCACAAAATGGAGATGTGAAACACACCAGAGAGAGAGATAGAGAAACGGGCAGCCAAACTCCTCCTTTAGTAATAGACAAACATTGACAGCTTAACATTGGTTATGGTTTTGGAGCTGGTGCATATGGAGACCACATCGTTGTAAAGCTCTTTTGATCAGATGGCCTACAGACAGGAGATGGCAGATGATTTCACTGTCTCTCTCACTTCCTCTTCTCACTCTTCACTCACTTTGACTTTCTTTGACTCTTTTGGAAAAGGATTTGGTTTGATGAGGAATGGGTCACAGTGGTCACCTGTCAGTTTTTTTAGTTTTTTTTATAAAAACCAGCCCATTTATACAGATTACGAAAAGTCAACAACATGCTCAGGCAACCCACCAACTAGTTGATTTAGAAAATTTAAGTAATTTTACACTTTTATAATGTTGACTGGTTATATTTGGATCATAAGTGTTCCTAACAATTTCTGTTTTCTCTCTTGTCCTTGGTCTATATTGTGAGGGACACTTAATGGTTTTTCTTCCTGTGGTCATTGTATCATAACCCACCCCCACTTTTTATGTTATTACAACTCAGAATTACCCGTCTCCGTGTGACGTTTGCTTTACTCTTTGTTTTCTCTGGCACCGTCCACCATTAAGAGGCCATAATGGACTCTGCAAATTGGTCGTAATGGTAGCTTTAATTAAACTGTCCACGACGCAGATGGAAAGAGTGGATAAAGGCATATAGATCTCAGATGTCTGGACAGATAGGCCATATTGAGTTGGCTGTCCTGATGGCAGATCATAGGTACCCGTGAGGTAGTCTAGACGCTCTAATTGGGTTTCTGCGTGTAAAATGCTAAGCATGGTGAGATAGGAAGTTTGGACGCTTTGACAGTCAGGGTGTTTGGCCTCTCTCCCGTCTCATTACTGTTGGGAACGGCCTTCTGTTCAGCACTCGGCGGACAGTAATGGCCATATCACGTCCTCCGTGTGAAATGAAGCTCATTTGACCAATTGCAGCCAAACGTGTCAGCGGTCACAGTGCCTTGGGCCGACTGACACGTACAGAGCCGCTCTTTCTCATCTTCCCCTCAAACAGCTTAAGTCTAACGAACAAAAAGGGAGGGGAGGGGAGAGTCTTAAATACAGGGATCATATCCCTTTTGGACAAGGATGCAAGGTGATGGGGGCCAGGCCTGAAGCCAGCTTAATAACATCCAGTAAATCGAACATTTTCAGCCCATTGAAAGGTGTCATCGCTTAAAAGCATTCCACACTTTTAATTGTGGCCCGTCTCATTGTACAGAGGTCAGTGAAGAAGAAAGGTCAAGCTTGGTCACAAAACGCTGGTGGTGATGGAGGTGCAAGGGGTTTTAGAGGGAGGCGTTAAGGGAGGGTAGTTGCCTAGCATCTGTAGACGACCTCAATAGATGCCGCAGCTATTCCAAAAAAAGACCTCCGGTGTGCTGGAGTACAACGTTCCTGTTGTACAATTGAAAAGCTAGCCTGGCTTTGAGCTTCTTACATGGGTAAGAAAAAGTAGTTGAGAGGACGTTTCTTTACTTGCTTTGTTGTGTTCGCTCAATGCTCTCAGAAATGAAGAAAATAAGAACTTGGAAATGGGTTTGAGAGTTTATCTTAATAATGGTCCTAGATAATGTTTTTGCTCTCGAAAAATGTATTGTTTTGGATTTGGTTACACATGCACATTTCTAAAAGTAAAGGTTCATATGAAGCGTAATGTATTTCACATGTGATCTGAGATATTTCATATTCTTCATCTAATGATTTTTTCACACGTGGAGTCCTAATTCTGGAATGTGGGAATGTCATATTTATGGGAGGGTAATAAAACTAATTTATGGCTTTTCCAGGGAAACCTTTGAGAAGGCTAAAGAGGGCCGCCGTTAGTGTGCATTTACATACGTGTGTGTGCTGGTATGCTTCTCTCTCTGTGTATGGAGACATTAGGAGCAGTTGTGGCAACACACAGTCGCCTCTTCCTGCGTCTATCCAGTGCGTCTGTCTATCCAGAGCATCTCAGAAGGACTGCCAGCACAGCTGGGCTCAGATCAGTTCCACACACATAGCCAGACCACAGTAGTACAGTCACCCAACACAGATCACATTTACAATAATCACAAACTCATATGGGAATAATTGCGAGAACAACAAGATGTGAAATGACTTCTGGTAACATGTTGTTAGAAAGAATCAGAGCAGTACATGTATGGATGAAGGGATGATTTGTTTGTTTATTTTTGTTTATTTTTTGATCATTAATTTAATTTGTTTTTAATAAATACATTTGTTTTTAATGTATATATTTGTAAATTTATTTTTAAGCATTTTAATTTTGTTCATTTACAAGGTTGTGAACTTTATTAAAGGTGGAGTGTAATTAACAGCAAGAAAAAACATCACTGTAAATTTTTATTTATAATTTTCCCCCATCATATTTCATTTAATCCATTTTTAAAAGAGTTCTGAAAATAGATAATATATTTGTGTTCGGAGTAGCCTGATATTGAAGTTGTTATTGACTGAAAATCTGGCATATTTTCAAACCAAATTTGACATGACAAATTTAAATGTGTCAATGAGCCATATGGCTTTTTTGGAGCCCCTGGTCACACAATTTTTCTGGTTTATTTATTTTTCATTCATTTATTTAAGCTTTTAAATTCGGTTTATAAATGTTTTTTTTTTCAAAACCAAAATAATAATTTGACAAAGATTGTAACGTTTATTAAAGGTGGAGTGTGTAATATCTGCGGCAAAAAAACTGTTTTATTCCTCATTTTTCTCTATCATATTTTGCCCTCTGACTTACAAGCCCTCATTTAGCCTCTTGTTTTGGCGAACATTCTCAAACATAATAGATTCACACCAACAAACACTTACGTCCCACTGTCTAAAGTGGTGCCACAAAGCCACCTTTTATTCTGTGCCTGTAATTTCCACGGCCTGGGCAGTTCATAGGCAGTGCTTGAAGCACATCAAGCATTGACCTTCTTCTTGTCACCATGGCGATTATGAAAGATTCTCAGCTGGATACTAATGTGTGGGCATTTGGAGGTATAACTCCCTCAGAGCTGATTGACAAACCACTGGGGAGAGAGGGAGGAGAGGAGAAAAAGGAAGGAAAAGGATGGGGACAGGAAAAAAATAGGGCAGGAGAATGGATTTAGTGATTCGGAGAGAGTTGTGAGGAGTGGGAGGGGGAGATTTAGGTAATAGTTGAAGTAGAGAGGAATGGAGGAAGGATGGAGAGAATGAGGGGCAGGAGGAGGAGGGTGGCAAGGGAGGGAATTTCGGTTTTGGAGAGTTAGCGAGGCAGGGGAGGGCTTCTTTAGCCTTAGTACACTTCCTACTGGACTCCACGTCAGGAAACAGCCATAAGTGACACTAATTGGCATGTGTTTTCGCTGTATCAGCTCTAATCAACAGATGAGGTAGAAAAAAGAGAGTAAATTGTCAAGGACTGGTGCCACTTTTAATTTCTTAAAGGAACAGTTCCTCAAAAAAAAAAAAAAAAGTCACCAGTGTACCATGTCGGTTCAAACCCCTATAACTTTATTTTCTTAGACAAAACACAAAATAAGATATTTTGAAGAATTTTCAAGCTGCTTTTTTCACATAGTGAAAGCATTTTGTCACACTCCAAAAAAAACAACAACAACCCCCCAAAAAAGTCCAAAAGACTCAAATAAATACCGTTTTACTGTATTTTTGATCATATAAGGGCAACCTTGGTGCAATAAGAGATAAAGATAAAAAACTTAAAATAAAAAAAAGTATCAACTTTTTAACTTTTCAATCCCAAACTTCTGGAAAAAACATAATAGATTTTTGTTTGCAGTAGCCTGAAATTGAAGTTGTTGACTAAAACCAAATCAAACGTGACATGATAAATTTAAGTATGTAAATGAGCCATATGGCTTTTTGGAACCCCAATCACGTTTCCATTTTAAAAAAAAATATATAAATAAAATTGTGTTCCACAGAAAAATAGTCTATGATTTTATAATATGATTAAAAATAATATGATTTTGATACAGGTGAAGTTTCCCTTTTAACCAAGCTGAATACACGTGCACACTTACGCACTCACTAAGCCCAATTTCCTTGCCTTCAATGCCCACTTAGAACTCTGTATTGTGCTGTGTAATGCAGAGGCCTAACCTTACGCCATCCCAGAAGCCCCCGCTCTGCACTCGGCTTAAGAGACCCCTCAGCTCTCCATCTCTGTCCTCCCAACGGCCCTCTCCAGGCTCCAAAAAATGGAGAACCCCCAGGGGAAACAAAAAGACGAAGAAAAAAGCAAAAGAAATATGCACAGCACCACTCTCAAAGTTGTTGCCCTGGTAACTGGTGAGGGCGAGGGACTGCAAACAATGAAGCCAGATCCCTTTTTAAGTGTTGCTAATTAGCTTGCCTCCGCTTGCTCTTTGTGTTTGCCATCTTAAAAAGAGACTAAAGTCAACAGGGAGAGGCGTTGTTGGAGAAGAGAAGAGAGAGAATGTTGGTTTCTATTTTTCTTCTCCTTAATAGCCAAGGGTGGAGATAGAAGCGAGATGAAGGCCGCTTTGTGCAGAGTGACACGGATTGATGATATAGATTGATGCTACTGATGTAATTGAATATTGATGAAGAACATGTGAAACCTGGAGCTGGTTCGGTTTTGTTGAAGGTTTGCTTTCACAGTGCTGAAAGAAAGTGTGTTTGCTTTATCTTATTCACATTGCGCATCATTATAGGAGATTTTAAGTGTCCTATTCGGACACGACAGTTGTTTCTTCTCTTTCGCTCTTGGTATTTGTGCTTAAAGATGTGAAACGTGGCCTCATAGCACTCCGTTTCCTCTCGGTAAGATTTATTCCCTCCTAACTCTTCTTCAAAACCGCCCCACTCCCATTTAAACACAGATGGCAGAAACTTTTTCAATTCAATTCAATGTGCCGTTTATCCCTTTTGGATATTTTCTAAAGATCAGTATCAGTTTAGCCACTACCAGGTGTAAAATCAAAATCAGACTAAAAGCATGAACTTTATTTTTTATTTTTTGTTCTTCTCCAAGCAAGCAGTTTCAAGTTTTCCTCTGTTTAAATAATACACCGCATGTGTCTTTTTTTCTTGCTTTTGGCAACATCGCGAGTGTGTATTATTAATTTTTTCTTTATTAATAATAACAAAGAAATGCGTTCCATATGTGTGGTTTAGATGGGAAGCCCTGCTGCCAGTTAGCGCTATCCTCATCATGGAGACCAGGTCAGTCTGTTTAGCATGTGTGTAGGAGGATGGGCTTTGGACGGCGTCCCATTGGGCTAGGTCACTCAAGCCATGACTCGCATCACACCCCAACACCTTCATTTTACCCCGAACCATCCCTGCAGACTCACTCAAAGATCTTGAAAAGCTCTCAAATACGACAAGACCTTGAAAGTCCATTTTTGCTTATTAGTTTTTGCAGTCCGCACAGCAGAGAGAGGTTGAAACCCTATCAAGTAAAACTTTGTTTGGCTGCCAGAAGGGCGGTGTTAAGAAAACCACAGCAAAACTGCCGTGCAATTGCCATCAATTAGCCGGCTGTGCGGCTGCCGAGGCTGGAGGATTTTGAGACGACCCGTATCCTGAACTCTCCGAGCTCTCTCTCTCTCTCTCCCCGAGCTGTCTCAATGCTGAACTCTCACTAATGCTGTGGTCCTCAGCACTACAAAGTGAGAGCTCACGGTGCCAACAACGAGATAATGATGCCCAGAGAGCCCAGCCATAGTGGATTACACTTCCTCTTTTGCTCTTTCAGTATGGGACATGGGGATAAGTTACTGCAGAGAGAGACACCAGGTACATATGAGCTCATTTGAGCCTCTTTCACTGTTTGCCTTCCCCAAATGGGTTCAACAGCCATGCAATCCTCACAATCTTTTTCACAGTTTTCAAAAACAAAATCTCTCTGACATCCAAAACACCACTGCTATCGTGTTGCAGTCCATATTTATTTATTTTTTTCAGCAGGCTTTTTGTTTTAACATTTTTGGGGACTTAGAGGTGAGCAACGCACATCTGGAAAGCAGCAGAGGCAGCAAGTTTCAAACAGGTCCCCTTTGTGAAAAATAGGATGTAAAAAAAAAAAAAAAAAAAAAAAACGAAAGCGGTCAGGGTTTTCAAACATTACAGCATATTTTGAAGTTTTTTCCTCCCTTAGTTTTATTTTTTTATTGCCTTGGCTCCAATTCACCCTTTCCTCATTTTAATGGCCGATGGGAGTCTGCTGTAGCTGTTTAAATTTTAAGGTTTTGCTATAGCCTTTATATTGCGGAAACATTACATTAAATGGCAAAAAGGGACAGCGGCGGGTGTTTTCAGATGATTTCGGCATTGAATAATTCACTCGATTTTGCCATTTTCAGATGCGTGTTCTAATGGATCTGAACAAAAACAAATGTGACGAGTGACTGCGAACCGCATGATGGAACAGGAAGTGGCAAATTAAATCCAGCTTGGGCCAAAAAGGAGCGAGAGAGAGGGGGAAAAAGGGAGAAATATGGTCAGAAGTGCAGTTTATTTGAAACCCACCGTGAAATTGGACAGCTCTGCAGGCTACGACTGTAATGAGTCATGGGGACCAAGTTAAGATCTGCGAAACCTTGGCCCGGGCCTGTAAACCCGATCCTGTCGTACAATCCACACCTCGTCCTGTAGCCCGGGGTGGACAGCTGCTAACAGGCCCAGTATGTCTGCCTGCAGCCGCTGTAGACGAAGCTCATTTGGTCACCAGCTGTGTCGGAGCGTTCCAGCATCAAAATAGAGTAAGTCTGGATCTCTGGCAAACAATAATTCATCCTTTAGCGATTATCGGCACGGATAGTCTCGCTGGAAAGTTACATTCGTATTGGCCTGGCCAACACTCCATAAGCGATGGTGCGTAACTCTTTGGATTGTGTGGACAAACACATCCGCGGTGGCAGATTCCTCTGGTAGCTGACAGTGATGCATTTGATACATTACAAGCAACTGCTACCGAAAGCCACACTTCACGTAAATATGCCATTCAGATACAAAGCAATCCCACAAGTTGTCACACTCGTGAGTAATAAAGTGGCTGCCGTCAGGAGTGGCGAAAGGAAAGGAGCGGGCGCATTGTGCGCCTGTAGTTACTCAGAGCTTGAAGAGGTTGTACAAGCAGGTATGATTATTTTTGCCAAATCCCTCACATGAGTGACGTTTTGGATGACGGCTTACATTACATCTGTGAAACTTTTCTTTCATCTCGCCCCCCCCTCTTCTTCTTCTGTTTCTCGTATCCAATGCAAGCAAACAGAAACAGCTCAAGTCTTCATTTTTAGACACATTACAAGGAGAAAGCTGAACTTCCTAATTCCAGGAGGATCAAGCCCGAACCTCAAAAGAAGCAGCTTTTGGCATAGCTTTACTTTTCCTTTAAGGTTGAATGGCACCGGTTGGGAAAAAAAAGGGTGCCTTTGTCTTCCTCTCTCCGCTCCTGATTCAGAGGTGGCTATCATGCAGGGTGCATGCTGAACAAAAGCACCCGAGTGTAACAAGTCCTCCCGGTTTGTACTGCTGAAAGAAGGTTAAGTTTGGTTCTTTTTTCCCCCTCGGTGCGACGCAGGATGTTTTTTTTCTAAACGTTCACATTCCAGTCCCGCCTTAAACACCGTTGATGTTGAGTGAGGGGAAAATAAGCTTTGGCTAGTTATTTATGAACTGCTATTTTGCAAATTGGAAATATATTCTGTCTTCACACCCTTAAAATAGACTTTTTGTGGTGTGTTTGGGTTTGTTTGTAGAGTGTCTGACCACATCTGTCCATGCGTGCGTTTGTAGCATGAGGTAGGTAACATTACTCGCATGAAGAGCACACCCTGTTGCTTTCCTAAACAGTGAGAACAAATTACAGAGTGCATTTGAAATTTCCTGTTTTTTTTTTTCTCATTTTAATAGAAAACTGACCTCACCTATTTGCGTTTAGTCTAAAATGGCACCACAAGGCACCGAGACATTTATTACACTATATAATTAATTTCTTTGTTTATAATAACCCATAGGAAAGAATAATCACATCTTTTTAATTGTTCCTAACGTGATGAGATATGGAGTGCTCAGATTTTCTCCTGAGAAAAACTCTAGTAGTCTCAAGAAAGTCTCACACTGTGCTTATGTCAAGTCTTCATTCAAATACTAAAATACAAATATAAAAATGTCTCATCAATTTCTTCTAATTTACTTTAATTTTAATGTAAATCAACATTTATCTAATTTATTTTTATTTATCCTAAGGTATTTTAAGAGAAACATCTGATGCAAAGTTTGATAGTTCAATGAAAGACAACTTAGAACTCCATTTTGTCTCCTGAGCTATGAAAGAGCAACTTGTGAGCATACAGTTAATAGGGATTTCTAACTTTGGTTGCTTTTTGTTTTCTTATAATATCGTAAAAAGATATATATTTCGTTTGTGAAGAAGTTTTGTGAGATAAAACAAATGATTGTGTCAAGTCACAATGTGTGACATAATACCTCAAAGCTGCTTCGAGTGCGGATAAATATGCCATTTGGCAGTAGAAGCCAGAGTGTAAGTGGAGCATGTTGACAGGGGTTTATTTAAGAATGAATTAAAAACGCAGCGGCATGGCCCTGAGGGAGGCCACCACTGTTACTTCGTTGACCTCTTCTAAAAGGGTCTTCACTAGCAAACTATAAATAACTGCACATCATATCTAACTCTGATTGGAGGTCAGCACAGAGGCAGGGGTTTGACTGGTCGAGTGTGGCTCGCAGCGGTTTCATAAAGCTGATGTAGACAGACCTCTAGGAAAGACAAAATTACATCTCTTTAATATCTCAACTGTTTCTATTAGAATGCAATGAGATTAAATTGATTTTTTTTCTGAGAAAGTCTAATTTGTTTTCTAAGTAGAGATAAGTTAAAGCCTCAGTATGTCTCTTAAATTTCAGAAGAGATCTAAACCATATCTAAGACTGTCTACAGTAACTGACTGTCCACATTCATTTGCTCTTACATTTTTTTTTACTTGTTTTTTTTTTTAATTCTAATTTCATTTTATTTTTTCTCTTCTCTTTTGTCCTCATTTCCTTTTTTGTGTCTCTACGTTACTCTTATATGAAGGATTAGTCTTTGTTTCTTGTTCCTGCCTCTTTCTACCCTCATCTCCATCAATATCTCCTGAGCTTCTCCCAGCATACAGTGGCAGTCTCAGTCTGTCTTCAGCTCTGGATCCGCCAACTCAAGTAACATGATTCCCTCTGACCCTTCGTGCCACCCTGGCCCCCCTACCACTTCGCCGCCATCCACCCACCCACACCCATGGACGGCCCACCGTGGGCTCTGTTTTTCTACGGGGGCGGTTGTGGGGGGACGTTGCAGGCATCAACAATGGTTCTCTGTCAGTGATGATGGATCATTCCAGCATATGGTGCCCACCTGTCCGCAGAGGAGCCGACTTCACTGTTTAGATTTACAGGAGAGAGAGAAAAAGCGAGCGAGCGCCCCGTGTTCTGCCCTCTCCCTCATTCTCACTCCCACAAACACAGGCGGATTAGGGCTCCGATTCATCACCTCCCAGTCGTGTTTACTTAAGCAACCTGAGCGTAATGAATAGAAGCTGGGACATCCAGGAAAGAGGCGCGCAATCACCCCTGTTTGTGTGTTTTACTGCGTTGTTTTGGAACGTCCGTCGTAGAACGGCTCAAAAATTTAATCTGCCGTATTATTATTGGACGCTGGCACATCTGTGCGCACGGACGCGACTGTCACAACTTTGCTAGAACGAGAGCGAGTCGTACTACGTGCGTATGCCAAAATGAATTCTTCCCTGTTATTTTCCCATAATGGACCCTCACCCGAAAGCCCCCCTCCTTCCCTCTCTCCTGCAAAAAGAAAAGAAACCCAGTTGTCAGCCATTTTTTTTTTTTTTTTTTGAAGCCTGTTAAAGAGGGGAGGGCGAGAGCCAAGAGAAAAAAGGAAAAGAAAGACTGGGGAAAAAAGGGAAGAAGAGGGAGCCCCCTGCTAAATCTCCCTACACCCACCCCTCTGACCACCCTACACCCTCCAGCCCAACCCCCCCCCCCAACGACCCTGCTGAATTAAAAAATGCTCTGTTATTAAAGGCAATGTCAGGAGTGTTGATTTACGGGGGGGGCCGATGACAAGTCAGAAGAACTCACACACTGTGCTGCTAAGGCCGCCAAGCTGGGCTCTGACCTCTTCACCCTCCCCTTCCCCTCTCTCACTCGCTCTCACTCTCGCTCTGGCTCGTCCTACCGCCCGCCCTGCACTGCAATAAAACCTGTCTAACTCAACAGCACAATGGAACTGTTGTTGGACCCGACCAGCCGCGGCCTCCCTCATATTTTCTTTAAAGGTGCAGCGCTCACCAGCGAATGCCACGAGGCTTTGGGGTGGATGGGAGAGAGAGATAAGATGAAAGTAGGTGAGCGAGAAGAAAGAAGCAACTCATGTTCCCTTTTGAAATCTGGATGTGTTTTTCACTCCCTGCTTAGATGTATGGATGGAAGTTATAAAGCATTTTTTCCCCCCTGTTTGTACTCCAAATCTTTTTTTAACCTCCACTGTTCGTGAAAGCAATAAAATTGGCAAGTCAGACTCAATAGATTCTCCAGCCACAGAACGGAGCCTCTCCCCTGTTGCTCAGAGAGACTCGCCGCCCCAGTTGCTCTCATTCTGGGCCAGTTTAGTGTCACCAGCCTCCGGTCCCACTGTTGATCTGAGTGCATCGTGATTAAGACCAGCCATGCTGACCACTTGTTCTTCACTAGATACTGTGCCGTTCTCCTTAAAGGAGAGGTTCACCCTCCTTTTGGTCCCCCTCCCCCAATGCCATTCCAAACTCTTTTTCAATTTTTTTTCTTTTTTCAGTGCAGCACAAAACAAGATTTTAGGAAGAATTTCTGAGCAGTTAGTTTCCACACAACGAAAACAAGCACCAAAAAAGATGCCAAAAATGTTATAACAATTTTTTTATATTTTTAATATTAAAAGAAAATCATAAAACGGTCCATACCGCTTGAGTACTACATCTGCTTCTAATTTTTCAAATCCCTGTCTGATTCTCACATATTAGGACTTGTTGTAGCTTAGAAAATGTCTTTCCACGCTCAAATTATTTTCTTTTTTCAGTGCAGCACAAATTTAGATATTAGGTTGAATGCCCATCATAAAAGTTCCTAAAAGTGATTTTACTATGGCAAAAAATAAAACCCGTGCATACACTGTGTACAATATTTTAAGCCTTCTAAAGCCATTTGATAAATTACCATTGTATTGGACAGCTTTTATGTTGCTTCTATGCTTTTTTTCTTAATTTTTTTATTTATAAGTAATTTTTATGATTTTCTTTTTTGTCCTTTTTAGAGCTTCTTGTTTTGTTTTTATGGAAAAGATCTACTTGGACATTCTGCCCATCTGTTGTCAAATTTTTTTGTTGCGCAGAACAAAGAAAAAAAAGTAAAATGGACCACTTTTATGACACCTTTATGGTGTTTTTGGGAGTTTTCAAAATTGTATGGAAAAGAGCTGCTCGGACATTCTGCTTAGCCTTTAGTTTTGCCTTTCAAGAGAAAAAAAAAAATAGTTGAAATTGCATGAGGGTGAGTAAATGATGATAAAAGGTTTCTTTTTGGGTAAACTATTCCTCTAATATAAGGAAATTGTTCTAGAAAGAAGGTATGAGATGGATCTAAGATGGTTTTAGCCTAATAGTTAAGGCTCTAGACTGGTAACGCAAATTTAAGGGTGGTCCTATTTAGGGGTGACCCAGTCACTGCAAAATTACTGATATCACAATCTATCACCATTGCACCCCTGAGCAAGGCACTTAACCTCTGGTTGTTCCTGAAGGGGCCGTACATTAAATTAGTGCACTGTAAATTACCTAGGATTAAATGTGTGCACTAAATTGCTACCATTTAATCCAAATAATCATGGTGTTTATGAAAATCAAAGAAGAGTTTAATAAAGTGGTAATCAGTGCGGCAGTTTTGTCCAATTGTTGATCATTGTTGCCAGACAACCATCTGGTCCAAGTTGTCTCTGGTTGTGTGTGTGCGCGCACACGTCTGTAAGAAGTAATTCACACCACATGCCATCAGTTTGTAGTCTCGGAGCTAGTCGTAGCTGGGAGGTGCTGCCGGTCACTTTAGCTTATCCAGCCCTCCGCTGAGGTCATGTGTGCAGATGGAGGGGGGTGGGGGGGGTTCCTGCACAGCATGTGTGTGCATGCGCGAATGTGTGTGCGCACGCCGCTCAATTGCGACCTCAGCAAAAGTAGCAAGTGCTCTTGATGCAGATGGTTTTCATCACACCGACCACTGCATGTTCTCTCTCTCTCATGTGCCGATTGTATAGGGGGCCTCTCGCCTTTTTTGGCCCCCTCTCTCTCTCTCTAAAACCCCCACCACCCCCTCTACAATAAAAAAGACAGAGGTGTATCTCTCTTAAATGGATTGGCACCATTTATTTAGAGGGTCCTGGACTGGGCTTTGAAATGCACCCTCCCACACATTTAGCCAGTAAGTACTTCTGCAATTGATATAATGGCTATTAGCACTATCAGTCTATTACTGATATCAGATCAGTGCTAAATGGCCATGTTTTAAAGGGGGTAGTTCAAATGAATATTCTGTCATTGTTTACTTAACTCATTTGCCTTAGTGTCTTATGTCAAACTTACTTCTGAATATTTATGCCGCTTTTTCCACTACAACAATAGCAGAAAGTGGCCAGGCGTTGTCACGCTAAAAAAAAAGCACGAAAAATTCATCCGTATGACCCATGCATTGTATTATTACTTTTTTGAAGCTCTCAAATCTCATTTGTCTGGGTTTGCCATTGATTCTCACCAAGTTACAATAGGTGTACATTACCGTTCAAAAGTTTGGGATCAGTAAGATTTTTAAAATGTATTTACAATATTTTGATGTAATTTAATCTAAAAAGTACTCACGTTTTTATTTGATCACACAAAGCTGTTGTATGACTTAAGAAGACTTTAAATATATATTTTGAGTTGTATGGACCACATTTATGCTATGTTTATGGTGCTGACGTGAGAGTTAATAAATGATGGCAATTGTAAATTTTGGATGAATTATCCTTCTAATGACAGTGAATGTTAAACCATAGAGATTTGCTATCAAAGTGAGTTTACAGCTAAATTAACTATTAAAGCTGGCTTAAAATGTCTAAAACTTGGAATTTACAGCTTTTTTTCAGTTAGCATATCGAAGTATGACTGAGGATTTATGCTTGGTGTCAGGTCTTTTTTCTTTTTCTTTTTTCAGCCCCCCCCAACACACACACACACACCCCTTTCATAAATCAATATTTACTATGTAACCTTCCTCTCTCTCTTCAGGGCCAGGAAGCAAATGTGCATCCTGATGGCGCTCTTCAAAAAGCTGTTTGCCCACTGATTTACTGTTGCCTAGTGTTTTTGTTTTGAGAGCCGCATTTTGCCATTGGACCAAAGATCCTGTGCGGGTACAGTTTAAAAAATCCAAACGAATACTGCCGTCATCTGTTCGTAGGGTAGCGAAGCGTTGCCACATGATGTGGGACGGACCTCGTAATGGCGGCACAGTGGACAGAATATCTGAGGAAGTGTGAGAGAAAGGAAAAAAAGGGTGCGGTAGAGTTACAGAGTTGCATTTTCTCCCTCTCAGTCTAAAGAGAAAGCAAGGCCCATTTCTGGCCCTGTGAGGGAGGGGCCCCACTCACTCAGGTTGGCAAACAGGTGGGGCCCACCATGCAGTGCTAAGTGTATCCCTCCTGTGATTTTGAGGAAATGTAAGCAGAGTGCAAAGGTGTGTGTATGTGTGGTGCTCACCGCTGTGTTGTCTCTGTGTCTCGTGTCCACAGGCCCTCCAGGCAGCACGCCAGTTCATCCTCCAGCAGGCCACAGGACTCAACTCCCCCAGCAGCAACGAGCTCAAACAGAGCCCTGTGCAGGTACGAGTGCCACACACATACACAAACACAAGCAAGACTATACAAGAATACATACACTTCTTACAACCATCAGATGTGAGCGTATGCACATCTAAATCACATTTTGGTCCTTTCCTTTCATGTTTGTTTTGTTTTATCAGTAAGGTTGGGTGGTATATTAAATATTCTATGTATTTATGATGATTTTGCTTGTGTTATCAAATCAAGCAGCAACATGAAAATTATGACGAATTAAATGCACTTCTTATTAGGCCATTTAGTTTCCTAAAGGCAGCTTTATAATACTAGCGCCACAATCCTTCCTTGATTTAAAAAAGTTTTTAAAACGTTTGATATAACATTTTAAAAAGTTGGTAAGCTTGATTCATTTTCTTGCATCATTTAAAACAATCTGAACTCTGATTCAGTGATTTGTTTGCAAAGGTGCATATAAATGAAAAATGTAAATATTTTTTATTTAATGAAATTGAACTGAATTTGAAAATAATTTGATTATCATCAAATATCAAGAACAGGTTTTTTTTTCACCCAGCCCTATTTGTCATGTCGTACTTTCTCAGATATTCATCTAATAAAGTTCTTGACTATCTGATTCTGATCGTCTCCCATCCCCCGTCTGTTCTATATTATTATAAGAGCAGAGTTGTGAATGTGGTTCTTTGTAGTGAAGAGCTGAACAATGGCACTACTTAAAAAAACCAAGCTTCATTTCTAGCTTGAGTGCACGTTTCTGTAGCACCTGGTCACACACACACACACACACACACACACACACACACACACACACACACACACACACACACACACACACACACACACACACACACACACACACACACACACACACACACACTCTCAGGGTCTAGAGCAGGAATCTTGGGAAAAGAGTAGTGTGGAGAACTTAGATCTATCAGTACCAAGATTTAGTTAAAATTTTTGCATTATTGCTTTACTAAAGACAAAACCCAAAAATATGTATATTGTGGCCATGAATTAACAAATCATTCCCACGACTTAATACATCAGCGCGTTTTACTAATTTAAGTAAATCGCACGCACAATATAACAAATTGTTCCCTCATTTTACTAAATCGTGCGCACAATAAAATAATTTGTTTCCTTGTTGTAGTTAAATAAAAACGAGGGAGCAAATGAGTACAATGTGGCTATGATTTTCTAAATCGAGGGAACAAATTATTATCGTGGCCACAATTTACTCAAACGAGAACGCATTGGCCACGATATATATATTTTTGTCCGCATTTCATGTGCAGCAGGCTATCTTTACAAAGTAATCATCAGTTCTTGTCTAACAATACACTGTGCATTTTGCATGTGTTGGTATTTTGTCTTGGTGTTTCTTACTGTTGGGAAGAAATACAGTCTTCATGCCTGCCATGTTGAATTGGGGCAGTGGTGATAACTGCCTGCTTTAGCCCACCCGTCAAATGTGACAAGACGCACTCGCGTGTGTATACCAGAGTAAAGCTTTGATATCACAGTCATGAAAACATGCGTCTTCCTGCGTTAACACAGTTGTGAGACTAACACAGACTGGCATGCAAGTACAGATTAGGGTGCACTTTTTATTTAGCCTGAATCTGATGGAGATGGAGGAGAGAAGAAGATGAACAAGGCCACCGCTAATCACGAGCAGGAAGCGAGGGACGGATGTAGTCAATACGGGCATATTGGGTGAAAAGTAGAGAGCACAAGTGAACGAGTGAGCAAAGGGGAGCGAGAGAGCCGCCCAGTGTTTTACAAATCATCAATAATCCAGGAGGAATGCTAGCTGACAGTTTAAATGACCGTGTTGAGAGGTTTTCCCTTCAGGGTAATTAACATTATCAAGGAACAGCAGGTTACCTCGTTAGTGGCGCACTCATTTAATTAACAAACCACACTAATTAGATTGAACCCTGGGCTGAAGTTTGCTTCACCGTGCTCGTTGAGCTAAAGAAAAGTCAAGAAGAGGAAAATGAAAGGAACATTTTATCAGAACACCTTTTTTCACAAGTTGCTTTTTTTGTTTATGCACCTTTCGATAATGTATGTGGCTTATTGAACAGATTTGGCTCTTTTGATGTTTCAATTGGGGTGTTTGCTGATGTGAGAATCACTTTTATTTTTGATTATACTTAGAGGACCGTTCACTTTAAAGGGATAGTTCACACAAAATAAATATGTTTACTTACAAAAATGTCCAAGTGTTTTGTTAATACATTGAAAGTCACTAGACTTTCTTCAAAATATCTTCCTTTGTGTTCCACGGAAGAAAGCACGTCATACATATTTATTTTTGGAGTAACTTTCCCTTTAAGTATTAAACTTCACATTGCCATTCTTCATTTGTGCTACAGAGTGACATGAATGGCATCTCAAATTATTAGTTTAGCAGAATTGTGATATTACTTTCATTGAACTTTTTGGGTGTAAAGGGGAAAACAATACCAGATTTACACTTAAAAGGGCGTATATAGGGATCAGAATATCATTGACTTGGAGGTGGGCTCTTTTGACTGCTGAAAAGCAGCCAACCAGAAGTCCTGAGCATCTTTTGACAAGTTTTACAAAAGAGCTAATCTCATTTTCTCTACAAAGGGACTTACAGAGGTTATAGCATACTACATTCTCAGGCTGGATGTTATAAAGAGGCGTGCACATACACATTTGATGTTTTCCGATCAACTCTATGGTCAGATCCACTGACCTCTGTCGACCCATGACCCTTAATAGAGCCTCAGGTGAGGCTCTTTGTTTGGGCTTCTGGGGTGAAGTCTATCCTACCTCAGCACAAGGCCACCCTGCATACTGATAAAGGAGAGCCCTGAGATTCTGCTTTGTAGTGTCACTTCCTCATATACTGCCCCGGGGCATCAACCCTCAACCCAGACCCTTCCCGGTTCCTAGTTTTTCTAAAGGGATTTAGGGACTGTAAACCGCCCCTTGTTTATGTCGCTGAGGAGGGTTTCCGTTACTTTCGACTCTAAAACAAGAGAGCTTTTTTTTGTAGTGATGCGTCATACCACTTATGTCATTACGAAAAGGCCTTCAGCTGCTCGATACCTAGCCGTCAAGAGACTTTTTTTTTTTATTATTTTGTCTTAATTAATAAAAAAAAAATATTATTAATTCTAAAAGTCCTCAGGTTCAGGGTATTTGAAGCTGTTGTCCAATGGCAAGGAGAGTAGGGCAAGGAAGTCATTTAATCTAATCAATGGATTTAGCCCGACAGAAAATGGCTGCTGGTCAGGTTAAGCTCCCTATGAAGATTTGAATGCGGTGTGACAAACAATGAAATCTTTTGGTGGCTGATAATTAGTTTTCCTCTTCTTTACTGCCAATGAAACCAGAAGTTACACTACTGAGGTTTTTGTCTGAATCTTTCAGAACCTTGGCCGTGACCAACATGTTCTTTCCTTAAACGCTTAATTTGCCCATCTCTCATTCTCGCCTAATATTCTTTCTCTTTTTTGGGACATTGAGGGATATATATATATATGTATATATGTATATGTATATATGTATACATGTATACGTGTGTATGTGTATATGTATATGTATATGTGTATATGTATATGTATATGTGTGTATGTGTATATGTATATGTGTATATGTATATGTGTGTATGTGTATGTATATATGTATATGTATATATGTATATGTATATGTGTATATATGTATATGTGTATATGTATATATGTATATGTATAAATGTATATGTATATGTGTGTATGTGTATGTGTATATGTATATGTATATATGTATATATGTATATGTATACATGTATACATGTATACATGTATACGTGTGTATGTGTATATGTATATGTATATGTGTATATGTATATGTATATGTGTGTATGTGTATGTATATATGTATATGTATATATGTATATGTATATGTGTATATATGTATATGTGTATGTGTATATGTATATATGTATATGTATAAATGTATATGTGTATGTGTATGTATATATGTATATATGTATATGTGTATGTATATATGTATATATGTATATGTGTATATGTATATATGTATATGTATGTATATGTATATATGTATATGTATATATGTATATGTGTATATATATATGTATATGTGTATATATATATATATATATATATGAAGAGTTCAGATGCAAAAGCCTCTAAATGCCATCTGAAATTTTCTTCTATAATGATCATTTTTATCAAGCTCGTATATTTAAATTCAATAACTTCACTTAAAAGGCAATGAAGATTACCTATTAATTATCAGTGAAATTATTGAACTTAAATATACAAGCTTGATAAAAATTATCATTCTATAAGAAAATTTCAGATGGCATTTAGAGGCTTTTGCATCTGAACTCTTCATATATATATATATATATATATATATATATATATATATATATATATATATATATATAGCTACATAGCTACATTTATTTGATTAAAAATAAAGTAAAAACAGTAATGATAGAAATATTACAATTTTAATTATTTTTCTATTTTCAGCATCATTACTCCAGTCTACAGTGTCACATGATCCTTCAGAAAACATTCTAATATGCTGACTTGGTGCTTCAGAAACATTTCTTATCAAACTTTATGAACTGTGGTGTATTTTTCATATGTTTTTTTAAACCGGTTAAAAATTTTTTTTTTTTAAATGGTTGTTTGGTATGGAATTGATTTTGTTTATTTAATTGTTTACTTTTTCATTCATTTTATTTGATGTTTTATAATTAGCAGCATAATAAAATCCACACGTTTTTAAATCTGTCACACCATAGGACTATTTTTATCTTTGTGTATAAGGTGATGGAAAGGGCATAGAATGTATCATGGTTATAAAGACCCATTTTACATACACACACGTGGCTTCAGTCCCATCTTTGTTGGTAATTGAAAAGAAAAAGTGTCCTCTTTTCATGTATTATTGAGGACCTCGTTTAATTAAAAAAAAAAAGAAGAAAAGACTCATTAGAGACATGCTAATTAGTTTCCTTCTCTTGAGCGTTGATAGAGAGGCTGCGTTGCCACGGTAGCACTGGGTGAAGGGAGTACCACATTGAGATGATCCGATTGCGAGATGGGTGACGCCAGCTGGAACCTCCACCTTTGTGTGGTCAAGCACTTTGGAATCAATTTTACAGAATGAACTTTGAAAGTCCTTTGACCCTAATGAAAATGTACCTCTTGTGTTTGTTCTTTATTGCGGTAAAACAAAGCAGCGCTTATCATGCAAATGGCCACTCCAGAGCAGGTTTTGATAAGAATTCTTTGGCGCTTTTTTTGGAAACTGACACGTATATAGACACCTCATATCAATGGGGGATAAAAAGACCCTCCATACTGGACGGAGCCCTTTTTGTGAACTTTTATTTTTGAAAACTCTGTTTTGTCCATTAAGTGGAAATGCTTAGTTGGCACTTTTTTTTTTTTTTCGTTTTCAAAGAGGTTGTTTTGAAAAGAGAGAGGGTAAGAGAGGGTGACCCAGAATGCAAGAGGCCTGACAGATTGAAGACAGCGAGAGAGAGAGAGAGCAAGAAGAGAAACACCCAGGGCCTTGCTGGCCGTTTCAGAGTTTGGGTTTGAGCAGTGGAGTGTAAAAGTCCATTTTTTGATCTGAAACATGAGTGAAAAGTGTAATGAACGCGGTCGATAATAGGCTTTTATATTTCCGCACCCCAGTCATCTCTTCTGTTGTGTTCCACTGGAAATTTGTTGTCATTTTTATTCTGGGGCAGTGAGGCGTTAGATAGAGCCACAGATGTGTGTGCGCGAGGGACGTCCGCAGAAAGCGAGGGACTAATGGAAGATGGAGTGGTGGGGGGATTTTCCACTTGAACTTGCCCGACTCTGGGCACTCGCGCAACGGCGGATTTTCATTTGTCCGAATGCTGTCCGAACGCTGTCAGAAAAAGCGGTCCCCAGACGCGAGCTTTGAACTGGGTGAAAATAAGCAAGTGACAGCCCAGAATTCTCTGCTTCTCTAGAGTCGCTCAGCCCTGCAGCCCCCGGTGGCTGACTTTTATTACACACCGCGCACACACACGACAAACAAAACCGCAGGCACCACCACCATGTACTGTATAAGAAGTGCAATATGATAAATACCTGTGGGAGGTAATTGGGTAACTTTGGGGGATGGACGGCAATGGGGGTTTTAGATCATTTTGGGACAAATTAGCTTGTGAAAAGGTGGCTGTGTGCACCAGGGCTCTATAGCCTGGAAGACATCATCATCACAGAGCCACCTGGTAACAGCGCCTGCAGCCTTTCAGCGGGCCTGTTATTAAAATGACAGGCCTCTTTAGCGTCACGTCCCGCTCAATAGTGACCCTTCACTCTCCACATGCAGGCTAATATCTTCCAGGCTTTTTGAAGGTGGCGGTGTGACTGT
The DNA here is from genome assembly GCF_965113295.1 of Leuciscus leuciscus. Taxonomy (NCBI): domain Eukaryota; kingdom Metazoa; phylum Chordata; class Actinopteri; order Cypriniformes; family Leuciscidae; genus Leuciscus; species Leuciscus leuciscus. Next base: position 13,927,929 of record NC_138747.1, on the reverse strand, counting down.
TTAAAAGCTCACCCATCCGTCCCCCCCTTATGCTAACCCCACCTAGCTTCCCTTATCGCTTCCACCTGAGAAATGTGACCTCTTGCCCCCTTCTGTCAGGATTAAGAGAAGGGAATTATTCTAGTGAAACAGTGGAGGCATTTTGTTCTCCTGTTCATGTGTTGATAAACACATTCTGCTTTAGTATGATGGGGGACGGTTAAATGTAGCTGGGAGAGTTGGCATGTAGAAGTTTAGCATTCTTGCATTAGTCATATGGTGAAATGGAGATGAAAGGTGATCATAAGGGCTAGTTAGGAGACAGAGGCAACAGTTTAGATGTGTTGGTGGGCTTTACAACGGCCATGTTGTCAGGCACTGCTAGCAGTTTGCTACGGTTTTAAGGGATAATGTGTATTTTGGCATTACAGCTTGACAGGTTGATGTTGAGGGTTCTGAAGGGGTTATTTCATACATATGTTATTATGTACTATATGTGCCTGTATTTCTGTCACAATATATAAATAAACGTATACAAAAATAAATAAATATAAACGAGTGAATAAGTATATTATAAAAAGTAAATATCAAATTCATTAACACATTTTTGTGTGTAATATAATATAATATAAAATATGAATGTATGTATAAAATATTTTTTGTACAATAATATATATATTTCGTTTTTTTAAGATTTTAACATTATAAATATAAATATATCCAAAAATAAATTGTAATGACAAGCGTCTTCCTTAAGCTCACGGATCACTCCTTACTGTATTCCTACAGAGATCCTTGCATCTCGGATGCTCAGCGGTTCCTTGAACCCTTTTCTTGTGGTACATTCTTAGTAATTCCCTGTCTGATCTCCCCCTTCCCTCTTGTTTTTGTTTGGGTACACCCTTCCTCCATCCCTTCTCTCCCTGTTTGCCCCTGTCTCTGACCCCGCCAAGCTTCCACAACCCCAGCCGTAACCTCTATCCTCCCTCCTCGCCGTCTCCCTCTCGCCTCGCCTCGGCCCAGCGCTTGGTGTTGGTTTGCGAGGCGATTAATGGCGCTGTTGTGTAAATGAGATGTGACGGCTTGTTTACCGGCTTGAGCCTGCAGGCGATAGACTCACGAGCGCACCCGTGAATAAACTGCTCATAATGGCCATCAGCGCAGACTGCAGGTACTCTAGTGCAGGAGGAGAGAGAGAATTAGAGAGTGTGAGCTGTGGGTTGCGGTTAGGCAGTCTACCAGTCCTCCATCGGTGAGGTGAGTAATTCTTTTTGACGGGGGTAAACAGCGCTAGGATGTTGTCCCGCGTGTGCATGGATGCCCGCGTGTGATGTCTCCTCTAGTCGTCTCCTTGTCATTTTTTTCAATTATCCCTCCCACTCAAGCAACCCTGCAGAATGCCGGTGAGCTTGAAGATGGATCATTGAGATTGACTGACTGTGGTGTTTATATATTCATTATAACTTTATTTGCCTCCATCTTTCTCCATTACACATGCTAACACATTAAATGTTCATATTTGTCATGTTTTATAGCACCACCTATTGTCTGATTGCCTCTAAATTTTACAAGCTTTGTCAGAATCATGCATTTAAGTATATGGCTTGTATTTTGTGAGAATCAGATATATAAAAATTGGGATGCATGATATACAGATTTTCGGCTGATATTAGAAATGTTATTTAAAATGCTGTAATCAGTAGATATTGGATATTTAATTGTGCATGCAAATTTACCTCTTTTTTTTAACTTTTAGATTACCTTTTCCGTCATTTATCTTTAAAACGCTGCTAATTTAATAACACTGTTGAAGAGATCTTTACAAATCTCAAAATGAATATCTGTACATTATAATGTTGTGATGCTTAAATTCACTTGTAGCATTTGAAATGATTGATTTTGGTTTGTTTTATTTTTAGTTTATTTAGACGGAAAAAAGTATATAGAATTTAAATATCTAGCATTTATCGGTTATTGGTCATAAAATAAAATTTCGGATTATCGTATTGGCTAGAATTTTAATATCAATACATCCCAACGAAACTTGATGACATTTGTGCATAAGACTGGTGTTTTTCTTTTGCGGAGCATCTAACAGTTGTAGGATATCCAAGGTGCTCTTTTCCATAAAATCACATTTTTAAGAACTGTGCTTCACTAAGACTTTACTAGTTAATTCATTCTAGCTGACCACAGAGGGGCAATTGTGTTTCTTTGCTGTTATATGACACTCCGTCTCAGCTTTCTAGAAGAACTAAACTCTTCCTGTGTGTGTCTGTGTGCTAACCAGGATTTTAGATTTGGATGACCAGAACTCTGCTCTCTTTACATATTCGGTGTGATTCTTTGGCCACCTTTCCACATAAGTGTTGCTCTGTCGTAATTCATACTCCAGAGTCTGAGCCGAGTTCCCTCGCAGTCTTTAAAGTGCTAGACCTTTGTGCTCTTCTCTAAATTCTTCAACTTTAAGTGCCGTTTATCAGATTTTCCCCCTTCTTTATATGGACGAGTATATTATTCCTCTCCAGCTATAAAAAGCCTTTCAAGAACTCAGCCAGTCCCAATTATGGCTTTATGGAGCTGATTTGCCACGTCTGTCCAAAGTTTAGTAACATGTTTTTACATGCTTTCACTTGGGGCTCTTTCGCCCATTTTTTTTTTATCCTGCTCGTGTGTGTGTGTGTGTGTGTATGTATGCACCACCGCTCTACATGTGATAATTACCCTGTAATATGGAATGGCAAAGAATCCTCCAGAGAATGGAGATGCATTCATCATCATCCATTTATTTAAATACCATAATTTAGTGTACGGCTCATTACTGGGAGGTTGACCTTTCCCAAAATGAAGATCTCCTCTATACTTTGTACTCGCTGTCTGGTTTCATTTATTTATTTTTTTAAACCTAAAAATGCTAATAGAGATAAATACAAAGAAGGGGATGAAGGGTGTAGCCTATATCTATCTATCTATCTATCTATCTATCTATCTATCTATCTATCTATCTGTCTAGTGCATTCAAATCATTGCGATTATTTATGATGTTGCCTAATTAAATGTCAGGCAAATCATTCCAAATTTTATAATACATCACTCATTCATCCATGTAGTCGTTCATTTGTGTGTGAGTGGGTAGAGCTCTAAAAAATGTAAATGATTTATGTAATGAGAAATGAAACTTCTCAGGTGTGTTCAGGCTTCAGTTCTAGTGTTTTAGTTTACACCAGATGCAACAAGCATTGATTCCCTTGGAAGATGCACCACAACCCCCAAATCTATTTTTGAATGGCAAATAATTTGAGTGGCCACTTCATTAGGGCAGAAACGTGACAACTTATCGTTGAATGCATTGAGACGCTCCATATATCCAGACTAATGGAATCAGATTGAATCCAGGAGCACAGGTGAAACATTTTGCAGGGAATCGCCTGCAAAATGCTTTTAAGTGCGGATGGTTTTAGTTTAATGAAAGTGAGTCATTTGGCAGACTGACAGTATATTGTGCTGAGGAGGATTTCGTATTAAAACAATCTCACTTGTTCCGGGTTCAGACCCCACATAAACCGCACAATGTTGGGCTCTGCCCGCGGGTCTGTCTGTTGGTTCACAAGAGATTCACATCATCGTCCTTGTGTCTGTGTTTTAATGAGCGGAGGGGTTGATAAGGCTGATTGTAATTTATCAAGGCCGGAAAAAAAGGAAAAGCCAGAATAAGGCTCATTGGAATGCATTCTCTGTCCTTACTACTTCCTTTATGACCCTCTGGGACGCATCGCTCTTCTTGCAGCTCGGCTTCCCTCTCCCCTCTCGCTCTCTCTCTCTCTCTCGCTCTCTCTCCCTCATTTCCCATCTCTCCTCTTTGTTAATCAGTTAAACTCGCTCTTCAAATAGCCCCTCTAATTACTGCTCCGCTTCTTGCGAACGGCCATCTCCCCCGCTGCTCTCTCTCTCTCTCTCTCTCTCTCTCTCTCTCACACTCTCTGTATTGAAGCTGACCCCTGTCAGTAGTGGGTAGCTCTTCGTGGTGCGTGCGGACAGCGCTGGTGAATCTTAATGGTGGTGGGAGGCACCAGAGGTGCCACTGAAGCTGGCTCATTAGCAGACAGTCTCAGAAGCTTGTGGAGATGGTTTTAGGGGATGGCCATCAAATACACACCATATATAATGCGCTCTCTCAGACAGATGCGTTCAGATGCCGTGCCACTTACAAACTCAAAGCTGCGGGTGAGTGCGAAAAGAGGTTTTGCTTGTACAGATGAGCTCCATTTACCGTATTGACCTCTAAAGTGACTGTGTTTCCCCCCCCCCCCCCCCCCCCCCCCCCCCCATACCTGATTAAAGGTGGATGATATAAGTGAAATTTGCTGAAAATGACCACAAGAGCCGCCCTATGCAGACGACCCTTGACCTGCGTGCCACTGATTGGTGGCGGCCGTTCTCAAACAAGCACAGGTTATTATAGCATAAGCCCTGATATTATTTGCTTTTGTTGCAGAGCAAGCCATATGTTAGCCTTCCTGTTCATCTCAATGGCAAAGGACTCAGTACAGATGCAATCTCCATGCCGTCTTTGCTTATGAGCACTCAATTCTAGATTATTGAGCCAGTTACCTGGTGCCATTTGAGTAATTACAGAAAAGGAAAATTATTTTAAAAAATTGTCAAAAAAATGTATAAATAAGAAATAAATAAACAATGAATGGAAACTATTAAAAATAGACGATTGTCATTCATCTACTATAATATAATGAAATATAATTTTGATTTAAATGTTTCCCCCCCCCCCCCCCAAAATATGCTTTTGCCCTCATATAATTATAGTTCAAGCATTGACTAGTTGGGACTAACTACCTCTGTTAACACACCAATCCTTGACCTGGGTTGGGTGCAACCTCCAGAAATATATATTGTATATTTTTATAAATATATTTTTTATATTTTAAACAATTGAATAGCTTTTTATATATATATATATATATATTTTTTTTTTTAATAATGTCTATGTTTCAAAGCTTTGTCTATTTGGCTGCCTATTGAAGCTCCACTATGGGTGGACCTGTGGTCCAAATGTGAGGCCCTTTACTGACAACACATCACAACAGGTGTCTCTTGTTATTCTCTCTTGTCATACATGGAGAGAGTGCTTTTTGTCTCCGTTTTTAAAATATAGTAAATGAGTGTTCAGGCTTGATAATTCACAGCAAGGTGCTCGCCGCTGTGCTTCTGCTCATCGAGCAAAATATCTCCCTAGCTTTTCTTTCCCTTTGCATGTTAATTTAAAGAGAGAAAGAGAGAAAAAAAATTAAATGTATTTAATAAATGCCTGACTTCAAATGGTTGGGGTTTCTGGCTCCTCTATTACTGGGTCTATTCAGCGGCAAATGAACGGGGGAATCATTTATGGCGAGAGACAAAGCCGAATGAAAATATAATTCCGCATTGTGCTGCGCTTTTGTTAGCGGCCGTCAAGTCCCTAATGGCGCGCTTTTGTTTTCCTGCACTGCTCTGAAACCGTAGTGTCGAATTGCACGCTCCGCTCATGGTGTGTAATGGCCCGCCTTTGTGATATTAGATTATAGGGGCAATTAATGGCGTCAAACCTTAACAACTCAGCATTCAGGCGGCTCGTCAATCCCACTGTCGCGCCGCAATAGAAGGTGTTATAACTCTGGTAATTATTACGCCTGCAACTTGAAAATGTCAATGAACGTGTGTATAAAATAGAATGTATGGGTTGTCACCGCGGGAGAATGGGATGCAGAGGAGCAATTAATTACAGGTTTTCATTTCGCTCTTTGCCGGTGACAAGCAGCCGTGCGTGGCAAATTGGCGTGACGCCAAGCGCCCGCCACACCGAGCCCCCCCTTTTGCCCTATCTCACGTTCCGTCTACCCCGATGTGTGCACAGACACACATACATCACGTCCCGGCCCGACTGGCCTGCTGTGGGCTCTCGCTTCGGATGATGCCCTGGCTTTGTTTCAGACGCTTTTCCTCTCTAGGTGCACATACTTGCTTTCAAAGCAGTAATTGTAGGGCCCTTGATGTTTTAACCCTTGATATAAGTCATCAAAGGCAGATGCATGATATTTGGCAGAGGGCCGAACACTCTCCCACGATGGCATCAGATGCATGATATCATCTGCTGAAATGTGTCTGTGCTTGTTAGCTTTAGCTGTAAGCGCTAGTCTAACATAGCCTCACCTGCGTCACGCCTATAATTAATCCAGGTGAGTGGCACGCCAGGCCATAAAATGTGTCTGTCTTGTGGCACATAAGTCATAGAGGGTAAAAGAGTGCATAATTTTGCCTCTTTGTCTCTGTCATGGATTCTGGGAAGCGTTCCCACCTCCTCATAGGGAAGGATACGGATGGCTCGTTTCAGTGTGATAGGGACGTTTACAATAAAATATCGGACAGTCACAGATAACCACGAGGCTCGCGAACGCAAGCTTTCATCCCTCTTTCCGGCGGGGGAAAAGAGCCGGTGTTCGTATTTACCGCCAATCTTGTTTACAAAGTCAAATCAGCCCTTTACAGATTTAATTTGCGTCTGACAGCTCTCTCTCTTCGTCTTTCCTCTCCTTATCTCGCCCCCCTCCCTCCACCCCTCCTCACGAGCCCTCGAGCTCCGAATAGATAAACTGCTGAAAATATGAGCGCTCAGGCGCTACATGAAAACAAATGAATGCAAATATCAGATCGGACTGGCAGTGGACTGGGAAGTCGTCACGCCGTTGCCTGTCTTTTTTATTCTCTTTGAGTGGAAAATGTAGATAAATGTACGTATTATGCTGGCTTGTAGTTTGCACTCATATGTCAGCTTCAAGCCAGCCGTTGCCTGTAAATAGCTTTATTTTTATTGAGCAGTTGCAGGGAGATGATCAGTTCTGGCCCTTGAGCAGTAAATAGGAAAATAAATGGAACGCCACGGAGCGGCTGTGTGTGTGTGTGTGTGTGTGCGTGTCTCAGTGGAAGATCGCTAGCTGCATTCGAGGAAGCAGCCGCAAATTGTACTGGAGGAAATTGCTGGCCCGTTAAAAAACTGCCCATAAGTTCACAGGGTGGCCGCTACTACTGCATTAAAGGATGTACTCATGTACTAGCGGCCTGCCTTCAGGCCTTTCCAAACCATCTCTCTCTCACACACGCAGACACACACAGAGAAAGAGAGTATGGATGCCCATGACCTGTATGAGAGTTTTAGGAGTTTTTTGATCATGTGATTCCTTCCACACAAACACACACAGTCACACATGTACATGTGTTTTTATGCCTTTCAAACTTAACTTTAATAATTCTGATTGTTCTGCTGATTTCAATCATATTAAAAGATTATCTAGATGAGGTTTTGAACTAACAGGAATTAATAGTCTTGGAAGCATCAAACATATCAGTGATGTTTCTGTATGCCATCATTTTCCGGCAAAAGTGTTTGTATGAATTCGTAATTTTTGTTTCATGGAGCTTTTTCTGAAAATTAAAAACCAAATTATTTGTATTTTTTAAATAGTTTTTTTATTATTTTTGTTCTGTTTGCTTTTAGGTTCCAAAAAAGAAAGAATTCCCGGTTCATTTACGATTATCTTTCAATTTCAGTTTCAATTTTAATTTAAAAAAGGATATGAGTTTCCATAGATAAGTCAATGTGAAACTTCAAGTAATATTTACAGTATACATACATGTGCATATTAATAATAAAATTAAAATAAAATGCATGAGTTTCAATACCGGGGCCAGTGAAAATGCTGGCTGGGCAAGTAAGAATCTGAACTTATGGCCCTACTGGGCTTGCAGAAAGAAATCCTTATTGTTGAGCTCGGCTCTCTTTCCATTTCTCCTTTTCTGCATATTTGTTATAAGATAAGAATCACACTTTCCATCTTTACGCCTCGTTCTTGTCTAGCAAATTGTGCTCTCACTTCCAGACTGTTGCAAGTTGTTTCCTGCCGATAGCTATCTTATCAGACTGTTTGTTATTTTTGCCAAGATGTGATTCTCTAGATAACAAATCATAATATTATGTTTATTGAAGTACTTTCAGGCTGATAAAGACTACATACTCAAGGGAAGATTTGATCAACACTCTTTCTCTCTCTCTTTTGGAAAAACTGCCAGGGTTTTACAATGCAAGCAGTGTGGAGCTCTACTGTGTCAACAGAGCTGATGTTTTGTGTACTCTCTTTGCCATGACAGGATAAAGAGTTAATTAAAGTGAAGTACAACATTCCTTTATGAAGCTAGAAAAACAGAAATGGCTTTGTATCATGTTAAAGTGAGGGTATGTGCTTATTTATGCTTATCTCACTGTAGAGGTGGGCATCTTCAGCATCTTAATAGCCTGTTTGTTTTATCACATGCATTTTTTATTTTTTTATTTAACTTTATTTTTCCATGCTGCTCAGACCTGTGACACATTTTAGTGTGACGGCCCTCCAGTTGACAAGCACTGTTACAGATTATGATGCTCTAACACACATGCACAACCATGTTTGCGGTCACTTATTGGACTTATTTTCCGCTTTTTTTAGGTGCCGGTATCCATGGCAATGATGACCCCACAGATGATAACTCCTCAGCAGATGCAGCAGATCCTCTCTCCGCCTCAGCTCCAAGCTTTACTCCAACAGCAACAAGCCCTTATGCTGCAACAGGTAACACACACACACACACACACACCGACACAGTCTCCACACACATAACTTAAAACAATATTTGTAAATGTCTGGGCTGTTCAGACATGACATGCCCAACAAACCACACAAAAGGTACATTTTTCAATGCCAGTTGGTGCCAGTTTTATTGGCTAATCAAAATATTACTATACACTATTTGCTATATCATGTCCTCTAAAACTCTGCTGCAGGGACATGTTTTGCACCACAATCCATCATTTTCCAACAAAAACATGACATCATAGCTTTCATGGAGTTTTCATGAAGTTTCATAAGACATTATTTGGTTTATTATTTGGTCAGTTATTATTTTAGGCTAACCAAATGAATTCAATATTTAGTTTTTTATTATAGAAATCTATGAGCCTGTTTCCACAGATAGTGCTATTTAGTTTAAAAAACAAAACAGTCATATTGCGAGACAAAAAAAATATTACTATTAGAAAGTTACAATTGTGAGATAGCAGAAACTGAGAAATACAGTCACAGTTGTGAAGAATAATGTTGTAATTGTAAGAAATCATGCTCACCAAGACTGCATTTGATCAGTAGAAACAGTAATATTGTTTTCTGTTCTATTCAGTAATCATTCTAATTTGGTGATTTGATCAGCGTTTACTTTTTATTGTTTATTTTTGAGGAAACTGGAGCATTTTTGAATTTTTTTTGTCTTTACTGACACTTGATTAATTTAATGCATCTTTACTGAATACAGAATGGTCATTTATAAATTCACATTTATGACGAGTAAAGTTCAAATTATGAAGAAAAATAGTCATAGTCAACTGGCTTCTACACAAAAACTTAACGTTACGTGAAAAATATCAAGTTGGCGCCAAGAGGTACATACTAAAACAAGCATTCTAAACCTTCTCGAATATGTAGAGAACTCAGACATAAACACAAACGCTTTGTTCCATACTTCCATAAGAAAACTTCTTCCCTCCCGTCCGGCCCTCTTAACTGCTCAAGCCATACGTTTAATAGGAGAATCCAGCCAGCTTGACTGAACATCCTTCAGCTGTTGCCAGTGCTTTTATAGAGTGCCGTCGGATGGCACAGTAAATGCACATTCATGTGTGATCCCCGTTAATAGGCCCTGAGTGTAGATGTCAGAGTGTGTAATGTAATCGCGTTTTGTGTAACTTTGATTGCATCCTCACAGGCATGCCCGGAATGATATCTTCCCTGCTTTGATGCTACTTGGCTCTGGCGTTTATAAGCAGCATTTACTAGCGTACTAGTGACGACGACGCCTCCTTTGGCTGGTGTCGCTACACGTCGACTCGCCGGCGGTCAGGGAGCGCTTATGTTAGAGTGAGGACAATGTTTCTCACCCAGCTGCTGAGCCAGACTTCTCCATATCTCTTCCCACCTCTCTCTCTTTCTTTCTTTGTTTATTAGTTGCATGGCCTCTGCTATCTCGCTGCGATATCGCCTGGAGGCCAGAGGTGTGGCCCCTGAGCAGACATGAAGAAACAAACAACCCCGTTTCTCTCACGTCTCTCAAATATTTATCACCGTCCCAAAACTCGCAACCCTCGACCTTTTCACACACACTTCTCAGGCAGAAATCAGGTCAGGCACCTCTCCGAAACCTCTTTGATTAAGAACGTATGATTATTTTTCATAACTACAAGAGGAAAAAAAGAGTTTTCTGTTACATAAATGATCTTGACAGAGCAGAATTGATTTACAGTAGTAGTAAGGAGGAGGAGGTTGCTTTAGGCGAGTATAAATTGCACCAAGCAGATCTGACAAATTTGTCAAGAGTCGCTCGCTCGCAGAAATCAAAATTCAGCTGTTTGAGAAAGAAACTTAGCACTTTTGTCCCCCTCCCCCCGCTTTATTTCTCTCTCTTTTTTATTCTATATTTAACGAGGATATTGAAATTGAAATAGTTACCGTTCATGGGCCGTTTTACATCTCCAGTAAAAGCCAGTGGGTTTAATGGTTCGCAGTGGCGATGAACCACGTGAGAAGTGGCTTTTAATGCTCACTCTCTCGCACACGGCAAATGGAGCAATCAGAAAGCCTGCCAACACACACATACAGCAATCCGTCCCTGATCTCATCCCAGTGTGTGTGGGAGAACGAGTGGGCTTTGGATTTTTCTGCATGTGAATACCCTTACAAATATGATTTTACATACAAAGATAGAGCGAGCGCAGGAAAGAGAGAGCAAGTACATGTTTATGTATGCGTGTGCACTTGTGCATGTGTGAGTTAACCTTTACATCCCTCCAACCCTTAATTACAGCCCAGCTGATATATTTTTTCCTTTTTTTATCCCCTCTCTGTGCTGTTAAGTAAAACCAAGGTCACAATAATGGGAATCTAAGGTGAATGCCTTTCAAGGCGTGCAGTTAACGTGAAAAGGGCCCACTGAATCAAATCATTAAAAAACCCTTAATTATTCTTTAATTATTCCTGCAACTATTCAGCTTCATATTGGCATGAATTAAAGGGGTAATGAGTGGGCGAGAGGCAGCGGGGCCAGTCGGGTGGCAGCGAGGCGTGGAGGAAAGTTTAAACCGAGAGACGGGCGACATATTGCGATCCAAATGCCTCTAGTGTGGTAAATGGAGTTTCCCTTCACACCTTACGGCTCGCTGACTTTCTCTGTTGGAAATGGCTGTGGCTCAGCATCACAGACGCGAGGTAGCTCACCTTCAATATCCCATAGAGTGGCATGGCGACAGGTAGTAAAAAAGGACGCAGTGGTGTGAGATGGATTTTGTAGAGGGCAAACAGTGTTTTAGTGTTGCTTGGTAGAACCACTCGCCTGGTAAAAACAGTGGGATATGAGCGAGTTCAAGGCTCGTTTAAGACCAAAGAGTTGTGTGCACTCGGGTTGGTCCAAGATGAGGACAGACACCCAATCAAATGAGAGTTTTCTGTCATTCTGTTTGCAACATAGCCTAGAATGGTTGAACATCAGGCTTGTTGGTAGTTTGACCTGGGACAGGGCCGTCGCCAGAACATATATAATGGGGAGGTATTTCGTTTTCATAGGGGTGCACACTTTATGATCAGAGAAACAGACATTCACCAAAACAATAACAACCCATTTGCACTATGCACACTTGGTAAACATGAGTTACAAAAGCTCTTCAATTCCACCAAACACACAATAATAATATAAACAATACATAACAAATAGCAATAAAAATATGTACGATGTATGAAGTATACTAAAGACACCATTAAAATAGTTGAAGCAACGGCTCTCTGGGTGATAGTCATATTTATAAATATAATTATATTTTTTAAGTTTTTTTGGGGGATGATGCATTAGTAGAAATAGTTCACTTATAAATGAAAATTCTGTCATCATTTACTCACCCTCAAGTTGTTTCAAACCTGTATGAATTTCTTTCTTCTGTTGAACACAAAAGAAGATATTTTGAAGAATGTCGGTAACCAAACAGGAAGTCAATGGGGTCCATAACTTGCCTTTTTTCACATCTCAGGTTAAACATGTTAGGTGAAATTGTGAAAATAATCATTTTAAATGATTCGTTTTAAAATGTCCTGCTTTGTTAAATGATTTTTTTTTTTAAGTACAACTATTCCAGTTAGTCTTATTTTAATTAATTTGAGGAAAAAAACAAACAAAGCTACATAATAATTATTAAAGGATTTATTTAGAGAAATTGTTCTTGAGCTTGACACACAAAGTATTAAAAGTACACAGAGTATTGTGTCACGTCTTTCTTTTTAAGGTGTGATTTGGGATGTAGCCCACTATTAAGTGCCTCATTCCTTGAGTAAGCCTGCATTACATCTGTAAACATTATATGTGATAAGGAGTTAATGAGGGTATCATTATTCTACTTTTCTGCAGCAGCTGTAGCCGCCGTCCCCCAGGCGCTCCTCCACTGCCGCTGCGTGTCCAAGGGCCTCCGTGCTCTGCTCTTTCGGTCAACATGTACTTCCATGTCAGATAGGTCATCCATGCAAAACTGAGATTTTAATCTTAATAGGCTTTCCTGAGTAAATTAATAATCTGAAAGTAAAACAAACATTGGTGGGTCTGCGGTGGCCACTGCGGTTAGCCAGAGCTACGGTTGGAGATGTGTAATGACAGTGTTAGTGGGTGCAAGCCAGTCTCACTTAGGACTCTGTAAAAGAGTAGCTAGTTGAAAGTAGCAGCTAGTTCAAACAGGCGAAAGTAAACATGGTAGCGTAACAGGAAGCCTTTCTCATGTTTAATATTTTTTTCTACTTCGAATGCAGGAAATGAGAGAGTATTATTTTGAGTGTATTATTTTAAATCTTTGGCAGTGTAAACCTCACACATATACAGTTTCTTCTTGTTTTTTTTTTCTTTTGAAAATTATTTCCAGGTTTTCAAGTGAGCATCAAAGGCATTTTACTTAGCCTAAAACTTTCATGACATTTCTGATTATCTGAATGAGCATTAACTACAATAACGTTCATTCAGATAGTTAGAAATGTTTTCCACAATATTATATATCTTCAATAGACCCTCGGTTAACAAGTTTCGATCAGACCCCAACACTAAGTATGAAGAATAATAATAGTGATGTTTGCCTTAGCAACTAATAAAAACACTTTCCCACATCCTGAAGTTTTCACAGAATTAGTAATTGATCATTGTAAATGATTAATCCTATCTCGGCTGTTCTGCCCTCACACACCTGTTTCTTGTTTTTGTCTAATAACCTTCATTGTTCTGGAGAATGAAACATACCCCTAACCCTACTATGCACACTTAAAATCATTGACTTCCACATGCCTCTGTCTGTTCCCAAAGCTTTTAATCAGAGCAAGGTGTGCCATGGTGAGGTGTTTCACAGTGATAAAGCACATACAGGTCTATGTTTACCTGTGTAGAGGAGATAGACTCATTCAGCTGAGCACTGAATAAGTAACCAGTGTGTAAACACCTTTCATGTGCTTTATTAACTACATAAAACCCTCACGCAAGCAAACAGAACCATAAAAACATCTAAAAGGTGCTTTTTCCATTTGACAATGGCAGGATTTTGTGTTTAGTAAACTTTCCTGCACATAACTAATGGATAGTACCAGGAATAGGGAAGCGTCAGTGTAGGAATCAGGCAGGTGTCTGTATTTCAGGTCTCTCAGATGCTTAAGGCATAAATTGGCTTTTAGTGCTGATCTCTGGCTGGTTTCTACCACCTGTGTTTTAATCATAACTGTAATTCAGGATGTAACAAAAACTGCTCTGAGATTAGAAGCGAAGGGCAAATTTTACCAGCGCTTTCCCAGACAGGTGTTGTGTGTTTTAGTTCAGTCAATCATAAATAAGGAAGCCTGTCTCCACACTGTCAGGTTTGCCACGCCAAGAGAAGGATGGACAGATGATTTACAGGACACATTCATACGCCGCCTGCCAGGTGTTTAAGCTGCCTTTTAGAGGAATGCTGAAAAAAGATGAATATGCCTTATTATGGAGGCACTTTAGCCCTTAAGCAAGAAGCTGATCTTGTTTTATCCTGTTTTCATTTTTTTGATGCCTTTAGACATATGCGACTCCTTGCACCCAGCTACCTCATCCTAGAAACCCAGTGTTATGTGACTCATTTGATAGCAATGAGTGATTTTCCAGTGTAAGCAGATGGACAGGAGTTTTGGTGCAGCCTAATGTGCCATGGTGTCTCTTTACATGAGAAGTACTGATGTTTAAATTATTGGGTTTGTTTCTGGTAATAAAGAAAATGGAGAGAAAAAGTACAATATATACCCCCATAATAGGATTTGCATTACAGATGAATCTGTTTGTTTTAAAGTGTATGTCCTTTGTGCTTCTTTTTTTCTACATATTTGTGCTGTCCTTGCAACGTCAAACACATTTTTTCCTATCACAATTTTTTTTTTTAAATGTTCTTGTTTTAGTAAAATATTTAAACATCCATAAAACGACAACAAAAAATATAATAAAATAAACTGACTGATAAGCTTTGCAAAATACCATCAAATATTATGAATTGTTTTCAGAAAATATATCTTTAACTAAGAATATTTGAAGCATAAATTTAATAATTTAGTGTGATTTATGCTTAAGCCAATATGGGGTAAATAAAATAAGATTTTAATATCTGATGCAGTTTGTTTTTGTTTCAATTATTTTATTTGTTATTCATTCATTTCTTATTATTATAATTATTATTTGTATTCGTTTTTCTATTATTTTATTTATTTTGTTGCAGCATAGTGTTACATTTCTGTTAAATTAAAATCCTTCTCTCTCTTTCTTTTTGTCTAGCTGCAGGAGTACTACAAGAAGCAACAGGAGCAGTTGCACCTCCAGCTCCTTACCCAGCAACAGCAAGCAGGGAAGCAGGCCAAAGAGGTGAGACACCCTTGCCTCTTCTCTCTATAGTGCACTTCACAGTGTACTTCACCTTCATAGCACCCTAGATGAGCATCCTCAAGAAGGCTGACACATCATTTGTCACACAGCAGAGGCCAGTTCCTCTTGAAAGCCAGAAATGAACTCTTTGAAAATAACTGTATTCTAATATGTGAGATGATTGCATGACTGATTGTGTGCTGCACTGAGTGGCACAGACCTTATAAAGGCTCTGTAATCACTGAGTATTACATGAAATCCTCAGTAGGAAAACAGACGGATGTTTTTTTCCCTCCTCTGACAAGCACTCAATTGCATTTTGTGTATTAAGTGATTCAAAAATGCGGATTAAGACATTTGGGGAATATGGATTTTCATTTCTCTGTCATTGACCAAAGTCATGCTCCAAACCTTACCATGGGCTTCCCCGCTAATACTCGTTAAGTATTAATTTACAAGTCGCCGCTTGCTAAGCCTAGTGGAAAATCCCTATTACAACCCACTATGGTGGAGTCGACGAGTTTCTTTAATTGTCAATTAAGGCACTGGAGTAGGAGAAGGACCTGATGTGGGTAATGAAGGTGAGGGGGAATAATGTTGGATCACTGAGGATAAGACTGCAGCACAACAAAGGCGAGGGCATAATTACCCGTCTGCGCACTGCGGGAGAGGAGATCTGCGCTAATCTGGCGGTCAAATGAAATCCAAACTTTTGCGGCCTGTGTGTTAGGAGCGTGAGCTATATCTGATACAACTTAATCAAGGAGTTTCTGCGAGGGCTTAATGAACAAACGGCTTAGCGGAGAGATTAGCACATAGCTGCTTGAACAGTTGCTAGCAACATGCAGGTTACCAAAGCTTGTGTAGCTTAGTTTAGTTAGTCTTCCAGCCTCTACAAACTGGTGTGTAAAAATTGCCTATCTATCTGATCTAGCCTGCCTATCTGAAAACAGTTGATATTAGCACATATCTGCTAGCACAGTTGCTAACAAGATGCAAGTTGTGGTACCATGTGTTGATGAAAGGTGACCACCAGTGGATTGAGGGTTCGAGGTGAGTCCTACTAAACATGTTCAAACCAACCTAAGATAGCTTTCTGTTTTTTAAGCTGGTTTTAGATGGTTTATTTAGTCTCTCAGCCTCCCCAAACTTGTTAAATTGGTCTAGCTTGTCTCCTAACCTCACTAAACTGATATTAAGAAGGTTTAACGGGTCAGTCAGATGGTTTTACAGACTAACTATCTGAAATGAGCCCAGAACCATCAAAACAGCAGAGATGAGCACATAGCTGCTAGCACAGTTGCTAACAAGTGGTATCCTGTTTAAATGAAAGGAGATCAGTGAATTTGTGGAATTGAGGTGAGCCCTGCTAAACAAAATGCTCAAACCAGTCTTAGCTGGCTTAGTCTTTAAAATGGCCTAGATTGTCTCCTAGCCTGACTAAGGTGATTTTTGGCTGGTTTAACTAGCCTCCCAGCTGACATTTCAGCTGAAAAGTGCCCAAAAACCATCATAACAGCAAACACAACACCCTAACCAGCTTGACCATGTTAGGAGACTGGCTTATATGAGAGAATAATCTACAGTCTCAGTTGTATTCATGGTCGCAGCTAACAACTCCACCACAAATAGCAAATAGGACAAATCCCATCTAAGCTGCATAGGGTTGAGGGTGGTTTGCAGTCCTCTGTATGTGTGACTGAGAGGATCAAAAAAATGA
The DNA here is from genome assembly GCF_965113295.1 of Leuciscus leuciscus. Taxonomy (NCBI): domain Eukaryota; kingdom Metazoa; phylum Chordata; class Actinopteri; order Cypriniformes; family Leuciscidae; genus Leuciscus; species Leuciscus leuciscus. The sequence goes on along the minus strand of NC_138747.1, from coordinate 13,911,212 downwards.
ATGAGCTCTTGACTTCATAGCAGGTGAGAGACTGAGGTTGGGGAGGATGCTAAGGCCGTGGACGACAGGGATTTAGACCCGTTAGATATGCCCTAGACAGTATAGTGACTGATAGAGCAAATGCGTGGCAAATGCACAAGGTGCCCGAAACACACACACTCTTCAAATGAGACCAGTATCCTGACATTTTCCACAGATAGCCAAGGAACGTGTCAGAGACAGAAGGGAAAAAAAAGAAAAGAAAAAAGATTGAAAAGTGAGAGGGAGGGGAAAGGTATAAAAAATCATGACTAACCTTATTCAAGGCCTCAGGAGTTTTTCAGACATTTTCCCTTATTAAATATTAGAGCAAGGGAGATGGTGTGCTCTCTGAGTAGGGAAATTAAATCGGGAGGGCAGTGGTCAGCTCCTCTTCCCCGCGGATCAGCTCACGTTTGTTCAGGGCCTCTTTTTTTCGGCCTGAAATTTGGCACTATGCAACTACTCAAATGTAGACGAGAATGCTTGGCCAACATGCTGCGGTCCAGTCGTACATACTGAACGTGTGCTTTTGCGTTACTGTCTCGGTAAGAAACCCAAGTACTCCTTACTGCTACCCCACCACACAATTTTATTAGGTTGGAAATCTACTGTACGGCCACCTGTTTTCTCAAATTAAAATTAAATTAATATTAAAATAGCTTTAATTATTTGTTATTTTATTTTTTACTTACTTTTATTTTACTTTTTTATATTATTACTAGTGTTATTATTATTATTATTAATTTAAGGTTGGATGTTGGAATTTAAAATGATTTTTTTATATTTAAATGGTTCATTTTTAAGTATTTTATTTAGTGCTGTCAATTGATTAAAAAAAAAATTTAATCACATTTTTTTTCGGCGATTTAATTTCACCTAACATTGTTTTTAATATATTTTTATATTGTAATACTTTCACATTGAATCTCCAAAATAATTTAGAAACAACATAAAGATATATTAAACATTTTGGTTTAATGACATCTTTACTAAGCACTATGAATAAAGCCCAGTGTCACTGATACCAGTACTGAAAATACCTTTAATATTATCACAGCTTAACACTAAGGTTTTTTATTTTTTTCTACAGGCACAGTCAGGCTGGTTCAAATTCTTACCTGCCCTGCTAAAATGCACAAAAAAAGTTATTGTTTTCATTGTTTTTGACCTATGCAACCTTGTGAACATTGCTTTAGGATTTTCAGTTAGGTCTAACAGGTTGGAAATATACAAACATTGAATAGTTAAACACTGTCAAACAGCAAGCAGGGAAGAAGGCCAAAGAGGTGAGACACCCCTGCCTCAAAACTCTTTACATTTATTTAGCACTTTAACTAATTTAAAAGAGAATTTAATACGGCACTGGCGAGCTGTCATTGTGCGCACGTTTCAGGTGTTTATTCACAAAAGAGCTGCTCACCATATAGATATATAGTTTTTTTGTTGTTTTTTTTTCTTATGTATATATAATTATATATGTATATGTTTATGTATATATGTATGTTTTATACAAATATATACATACACATATATATATATACACAAACACACACATATATATATACATATACATATATACATATATATATATATATATATATATATATATATATATATATATATATATACACACACAAACATATATACATATATATACACAAACATATACATATATACATAAGACGCAAAAAAAAGAACTCAAATCTATATGGTGAGCAGCTCTTTGTGAATAAACACCTGAAACGTGCGCACAATGACAGCTCGCCAGTGCCGTATTAAATTCTCTTTTTAAATTATTTAAAAAGTGTTAAATAAACGTAAAGAGTTGTGAGGCAGGGATGTCTCAATTACATATATATTTTAACTGACAAATACATGCTGTCTGGATTATTACAGCAAGGAAAATCGGATATTAGCATATTGGATTAGGCCATGTTTAAGGATTCGTGTGTGTTTGTTTGCGTTTTGTCTGCTGTGTAGTGGTGTTCCCCTGGGGATGATTGCACTGACAGCACTGGACTAAGAGTAAAGCAGTCAGGCGTGAGGAGACGAAAGAAGAACACAAGAACGTGTGGTGTTGTTTCTCATCCCTCTAGCCCTCTGTTAAAGCTTTTCGTCCTCTGAAATCCATGTTCTGCCATGCTGTTGGTTCAACTGGCACTGGAAACTGACCCCTGAAACCGTTAAACAAACTGTATCTCTGGCCATAATACCACCACATCAATTTTGTCATCAAAATATTATATTTTCCTTTCATTCCTCATTAGTAGCATCATATTTCAATAATCAAGGCCTGTTCATAAAATCCGTGATTGATATCAGAAGCTCATACTCATGGCTTTGTTTTTGTAAAGCTGCTGAAGATGGAGAGATGACACTTTATGCTCTCCTTCAGTAAAAGATGCTTTAATTGCAACCCATATCCCTGCCAGTCAGCACAAGCAGGTTGAGAGGTGAGATAGACAGATAGAAAAGCGGGCGAGATGGTTGCCACACACATTTTTGCATCATCAATCCAGACTTTTGCTCTTTTTCTGTTTTTTTTATTGTTTCGCCCGCTCTCTCTCTCTCTCTATCTCTCTCTCAGTTTGACGGTTGAGCTGTGGAGTCACCCTGGAGTCAGCCTAATGAAGTAGCGCTGTCAGTCGGGCCTGGCGTGCCCAAACTCTGTTTGATGTGCTCATAAATCAAGCTGACAGGCCTGTTACTTCGCTAGCTTTAGCCACTCAACTGCATCTAATGTAAACAGCGTGCAGACACAATGTGTTAAAGAACTTGAACTGTGTCCCATGAGACCGAAACAAGGAAAGAAATAGAAAGGAGAGGAGACGGGGATGAAGAGGAGGAGGAAGAGAGAGGGATAGACATGCTGAATATTGGCATTAGCTCACTTCTTCGGTTGTGTTTGTTAACTGAATTTTCTTTGTTCACACTTTCATCACATCTTTCAGTCTCAAAGTTAGGGGGGAGAACAGGTGCGTCTCTCCACGGAGAGTTGGGGCCAGATTAAGAAAGAAGTTAAGAAATTTCTTTAGATAAAGTCTACGAAGTTCGTAAGTGCAATTCTTGAAAAATACCTAAGATGTTCTCAAATATTTTCTTTGTGTGTGTGTATGGGTGCACTTATATGTGCTGAACATTGGCGAAAATTAGGTGTAATTATAAAATGAAAAATGAGGTCCCTATGTGAAGCAATTTTGTAATGTTGTTGCTCAATTTCGAAATTCATCAGAAGGCAAAAAGTCATGTCGCACATAATCATGACAGATCATTGCTTATAAAGTATAGAATTATACTTAAGTTAGCTTAGCTTAGCACCATGTTAATGTCAGTCTATTCAAATCAATTGTGAGTTGATTGCTGATGAGTTGATTATATGCTGCCTATTCCAAATCGTTTTGCATGTGTAGGGTGTACTGTAGGGAACAAACCAGCTCAGTAGGTTTTGGAAAGGGCTTGTGTTTTCTCTCTTCTCTGTTGGTGTTGACCCATGTGGCCCTTTCCCATGAGGCTTTGTGCCTCGGGTGGTGGCCTCAAGCACTTCTCTGACAGTGAGATTAAGAAACTACCTTTAATTATTTTCCTTTTTTATTTTCCTTCCCTCCTTCAACATATTTTTCTCTCTCCCCTCCACTTTTTTTGTGCCGTTATCTTAAAGGAGATAAGGCCCATCTCTCATTGGGGGAACATCAAAAAGCGTGTTGCTGGAAACACTGATTTGACTCAGGCCGGTTCAGGAAGGAGGATATTTATCACCACGACACCAACTGACCTTATCGGATATATAGAAAATCAGGTACACTTCTGTTCAAAAGTTTAGGGTTTGTAAGAATTTTGTTTTTAATGTTTTAATGTAATGTTTTTGAAATAAGTCTCATTGAAGCTGCATTTATTTAATCAAAAATATAGTAAAAACTGTAATATTGTTATTTAAAATAACTATTTTCTATTTAAATTTTTTTTTTGAATATTATTTATTCCTGTGATGGCAAAGCTGAATTTTCAGCACTCATTACTTCAGTCTTCAGTATCACACGATCCTTAAAAAATCATTGTAATATGTTGATTTGTTGCAAAATAAATATTTAATCAAAGTTGGAAACTGGTTTTGTGAAAACCTTTTACTTTTTTCAGTATGTGTTGATGAATATTTGTTACAGGAAAGCTGTAAAGGAAATCTTTATTTGAAATATAAATAGTTTGTAACATTATAGATGTATTTATCACTTTTGATCAATTCAGTGCATCCTTTTTAAATAAAAGTATTAATAATCGTACGATCGTAAAAATCGTACTTACCCCCAAACTTTTGAACGGTAGTGTAGTCCTGGCACAAACTCTCAATGTCATCAGTTGAGTCAATGATGTCATATTACAGTAGGTCACTTTAAACATAAAAAACATGCATCACTTTTAAATTGGTCTTTTCCAGCCTTTTCTTCACCTTGGCCCTTTTTTCTGTTCTTTCTCACCTCTGGCTAAAGATCTGAAGTTTTTTTTTTATAAGTTTAGGGCTTGTCTTGGAGTACACTGTGCTTATGTCATAGCTGATAAAACAGGTTTTTCATCTCTTTGTTAAACGTCACCAGAAGTCAGCTGGAACAAAAATAAATCTCTTGAAAGCTGAACGATGACTATCCACTCACATTGAGACCTGTTTATTAAACAGCGCAAGAGAGTTTTGGAGTCATGCTTCTCATGTTTCACAAAACACATTTCATGCATAGTGAAAAAATACCAAGCCTTATTGTAAAATGATAAACATCTGATGTCATATAATCTGGAACTGTTCTTAACATTGCGCACAGATGTTGTTAGTCACTGTTTATTGCCGTGTTAATTGCGAGCCAACCACATGCTAACAGATTGCTACACGCAGGAATGAACGAGCGTGTTTGCGAGCGTGTCTTTGGTTGTCGGTCCTAGACCACATGGAACTGTCACACACAGATTAATGCGTTATCTCTTAATGCATGAGGCTTCACAATGCACTTCGACACTTTGAACCAAGCCTGTTGTCTGCTTGTTGTCTACCGCCACAGGATGTGCTTTGGTGATTGGCGGGGAAAATATCTCTATTCCAGGATATGTCCTATCTAAACATGTCCTGGACGAGGTTGAAGGCTTATAAAAACCAATGAATGTCTCCTCTTTCCCGCCCTCTCCATCCTGCAGCTCTCCCAGTCTCTTCCTCCCACTTTTCCCATCTCTTTGTTTTGTTGTTTGTTTAACATGCTTCTCTCTCTCTCTCTCGCTCTCGCTCTCGCTCTCTCTCTCTCTCTCGCTCTCTCTCTCTCTCTCGCTCTCTCTCTCTCTCTCTCTCTCTCTCTCTCTCTCTCTCTCTCTCTCTCTCTCTCTCTCTCTCTCTCTCTCTCTCTCTCTCTCTCTCTCTCTCTCTCAGCAGCAGCAGCAGCAGCAGTTGGGGAATAAACAGCTGGCTTTCCAACAGCAGTTGATCCAGATGCAACAACTACAGCAGCAACACATTCTAAATCTACAAAGACAGGGCCTGGTGAACCTACAACCGGGCCAAGGAGCAGTACCCATTCAGAGCCTGCAGCAAGGTACACATACCAATGCAATTACACAAATGATCTGTTAAACAAGGCTCAGGATTCACTGTTTTTCCAGCAAATGAGTAGGCTGTCCCATTTCTATGCTTTTCTGATACAGTACCTCTATGACAAACTGCATCTGTTGAGTTTCAACAGACACTTTGCCATTCTTTGAGGCCACAAGTACTGCCAGATTCTAAAAAGTAGTATTTTGTCTTGTTTTCCAGTTCAAATATCTAAAAATACTTGCAATGAATTTATGAGAATCAACACTGCATAAAATATTCAGACTTGTTTTTGTAGTTTGTATCTTGAATAAGTGTTTTTTATTGCACTGCCAGATTTTCTTGTTTATACTTAAAGGGAAAATGTACTAGTGTAGTAAGACAAAATACTCATATACAAGATGAAAATGAAAACAAGTCTTAATATTTTACACATTGTGGGCATTTATTTTATTCCAAGGACTTTTTAGATATTCTGAAAAACAAGTCAAAGACAAATAAACACGTTTAAAAATATATGTTTGGCCTTAGTTGAAAGAAAGAATGAACCAGTCAAAGGAACATGCCAAGCAGTATAAAGGCAGATATAGTGTGTGTAGAAATGTATTTGTGTAGTATATGTAGTATGTGCACAATGTACTTCATCAATGGTCAAATGAACACATTATAAATAAACATATTTCATGTATATCACTAAAAATAGTTAAGTGTAATTAGTTCAGTGTACTATTTTATACAGTATTTTTTTGCTATGTTTTTTGCTTATAAGATGAGTGTTTTGTGCTGCTAAGCTTAGCAACATGTTAACGTCAGACTATTGAAATCAATTACACCTGCTATTTGTGTGACAAGGGAAGAATGTTCTTTATCGAATTTAGTACGTGCTATGAAAGGGAATTTGGGTGCAGTAATTTTTTGTCAGCTAGTTTTGTTGCAATTACTGACTCACTTGAACTAATGCATATCTTTGAAGGTAAAAAACTCTTAGCTGGTCAATATTGACCGCAAAAATATGACTCCGTCTAGCCCCAGGGTGAGGTGCTACAACCGCAGGCTTTTCAACCCGGTGGTCTGTCTCTTTCACAGCTCGCCTCTTGTCCTCAACAGCCAGAAAAACACCACAGAACGTCTGATTCGCTCCTTTAGTGATGCCTATTAAAGGAAAGTGGAGCTCTGGAGGAAATGCAGTGTGCTAAATAAATGCAGCATCTGTGTTCATGCCCGTAGCCCAGGACCAGATGGCATTCTCAGGCTGAGGCCAGACCTGCGTCCGCCGCCCACTTATTCTTCCTTAGTCAGCCTCCACCATACACACACACACACACACATATGCATGCTCTCAAATTGCCCCGCTACTACATGCGCAAACTTAAATGCTAATAAAGCTGGCTGTAAAATGAATCCCTCATTCTTCTTCCTCCAAAATTTGGCAATGAGCTATCATCTCAATCTATTAGAGCGGGATGAAGCCCCCCAGAGACTAACTACAGCCATGTCCGTAGAGCCACATGTGAAGCTTGTTAACTTAATCAGCTCATAAAGAGATAAAAGCAAAGCTTGATTGTTGGTTTTGTGGAAGGCAGTCGTTTGGATAATAGGTAAAATATGCCACAAAATTCACTGGGCTTTGTGCACAGGCTGGGAGGGGGCTTATGTGTGTGTGCGCGTATGTGAGTTTTACACACGCTCCAGACGCGCTTACCCTACAGAAGGAAATGGAGGTTTTGGATCAGTTTTAAATGTATTTTTCCATTTTTCCTCATTTTGTCAAAGAGTCCAACCAGAAATGGATCTTGACTGAAAACTGGCCACCATCCGCCGAAATTAGACACATCAACTTTTACAGGTTCCACAGTGGCCATAACTTTACAAGAGCCTCAACAGGACAGAACAAACAGGGAGCCGACTCCAGTTTCCATGCCGAAATCCCTGCCACTCTTGCCGATAGGGCCTCCAAAATGATCGCAGTCTTTTATTAGAGTGCTTGACTCTCATTCTTGCCCATTGCTCTTGACATCTCTGATTATTTCAGTCTTAAGAAAACAGAGACTCGTCATCCGGAATCCTGAGTGGGCCTACCACACACGCGCACACTCACACACACGCGCACACTCACACACACATATGCGCACGGCTGCTTTTAGGAAAAAAAGGAGAGGGAGAGAGCAAAGCAAGGAGTAAAGCAGAGGAAGGTTTGCAGATTGATGAAAATAATTTTTTGCGACAGCTGTAAACTTTTGGCTTTGGCATCTTTCTGGCGTAGACCCCAGCGCCTGCCTCCCACTCCCGTTGCTTATGTCATTGTTTCAAGGGGTCTGAAGAACAATAAACTCTGGGCTCTTGGAATCCCTTCAACAAATCCTGCGACAGAACAGAATCATGGAATTTCCCCACAATCCCTCTCTGAAAAGAAGCCCTCCATTATGACTGGCCAGCCAACCATGCGCATTCTTCTGGCTAGTCATGCTTGGCCGTAGCTGCTGCTGAAAAGGATTTGTTCTCTGATCCATGGGTGGCGCCAACCGTTGTTGTTGTTGTTTTCATGTTTGTTTGGCGTGTCCAGTCATTCCCTCAGAAAGGCTAGAGTTTCAAACCCAAGTGACTCACTGCATTAGACAGACTACTAGCTGGGATGACTTTTTGTTTCTTTGTAATATTCACTTAACAGTTACAGTAAGTCATTTTAATTCCGGTCCAAAGGGTGCAACCAGATATGTTGGACTCAGCTTAATGCTTTGTGATCACCATGCCAAACTTTTCTTCAGTTTTTTTTCAGGAGTTATGATGCATGAAGCTAGACGAGGGAGCAGACATGAAAAACTAAAGGGGCAGTTTTAATGTTTTTAATGAATGTTAGTCACATGTAGATGGTAAACAAAGTGTAATGTAGTCCGAGCTGTGGTGAAACAATAGCATACCGTACACGTTCACACCTAAAAAGAAAAGTTTGGGGTCAGTAAGATTTCAAAGAAAAAAAAACTTTTATTGAGCAACGATGCATTAAATTGAACAAAAATGATTCAAAATCTTTGCATTATTAAAAAACATTTAAAATAGTTTTGTTAATAAGAAATGTTTCTTAAGCACCAAATCAGCATATTAGAATGATTTCTGAAAGATCACGTGACCCTGAAGACTGGAGTAATGGCTGCTGAACATTCAGCTTTGCCATCATAGGGATGAGGTTGACTTCAATGTTTTCTGTAAAGTGTGTGTGAGAGAAAGAGAGAGTGTGTGGCCAACCACAGGGGAAACGCCTCACCTGCCCCTGTGTGTGCGACTGTGTGTTTGGAAGCAAATGCAATACAAAAACACTTCACTGTAGGTAAACCGCTCCATCTCCACCCTGTGTCCTCCCTTCCACTTCCTATGTTCTGGCTGTTCTTTCACAAAAGTAGAAACCTGCAGAAAACACCTCCCTCCACCGGCCTGGTTTGGTTTTTTTGCAGGGTTAAAGTACATCCGTGGCCCTGTGGTGCTCTGTCAGGTTGTCTGTGTTTAGTGAACAACAGCCTGTAGCTGCAAGTGTGGCCGTACATAATTTCCCTGGCCTCGGGCCTGCTGGGAAGAGAGGGGGTGGGGTGAAGAGAGCCAGGCCAGGAGTTTTGTTTTGGCGGGGTCCGGGACAAGAATGCTGGCGGACCAGACATAATATTTAGATTGCTATTAAGTCTTTGCCATGTGAGATAGCGTAGCAGGCTGTGGCTTTTCGGGAACAGTGTGCGCCAGACGAGCTTACCCCCCTCCCCCTCTTTTTTACACCCTCAAATCTCCCTCCCAACCTAGACCCCCTCCGCCTTTCCAAGAGACGAAAACAATCCCAAATTCAGCAAGTTTGAGGGGAAAATAAAACAAAAAAAATGCCAAGAGAGCATCTCGCCAAGATTAATTCACCCAGTGAGTTCCAGTGCCGGTCGGGACAGTGATAATTACAAATGGAGGTAGCCAGGGGGATTTGCGGAGATGTTGAAAGATAACAAAAACACGCTGAAATTAGCCATTTGGTTCCTCAGATTTGGACCGTTCCCTCCTTCTGCTCCCCCATGAACTTAACAAGTCCCATTGGCGTTCCCCCCTCCCGTAGTGAAGTGTGGTGCGGTGTGCGCCTTGTGTTTTATGGCTTGCCACACTAATGTCAGCGCACTGCCAGACTTTTAAGATCTCTGGGGCGGGATGCGCTGCCAGCTGGCCGCCGTTCAAGATGAGGTGAGGTGGAGAGGGGGTGGCTTTAGATGTGTGATAAGAAGACGCAGGTTTTGAATGCCTTCAGAAGGAGCTCTCATCATTCAACACTAGGCTTATAACCTTCAGCACAACAAAGATGAGGAAAACTAATAAACATACTGAATGAATGTCTCCTAGAATTGGTTTGATCATATGGCACCTGTTGTTGATTCAGGGATTGTCAACTCACCTATTTGTGTTTGTGTTTCAATGGAGTTTGTGGATTATAGCACTTATAGTTTACTAAAGGTGGTATTTTGTTTCTGACTAAGGACATTATGGTTTATTGTATTTGTAATAAATATTGATTTATAGTTTTTAGTAATCTCTTGATTGCTTTCTGTCCATCTCAGCCATGTGTCCCACTGACCTGCAGCAGTTGTGGAAGGACGTGGCCAGTGTTCAGAGCACAGAGGAGGCCATGAAACACGAGGGTCTCGATCTGACCACCAACAGCTCCAACACTACCTCATACTCGGCCTCCAAGGTCTCACCTCAGATCCCCCATCATCCTTTGCCAAATGGACAGAACTCTGTGCACACTCCAAAGAGAGACAGGTTAGTGGAAAATTCACAAGCAAACTTTGTTTATCCACGTGATATTTTTATAGTTAGTCAATGACATTAATGACCAGTATCCACAGTTTAAAATAAAAATGAAGTATGGAAACAAACAAGTGCTATAGTTATACTCATGTGTTTTCATCATGAGCATTCAGAGTGCCAACTGCTACATGACATATGTATTTCATAAATAGATATTTTTGTCACACAAGTCATATTTCAAGGTCTCTGCTGTCAGGTGCTGTTTGATGAGCTGATGTAAAATGCCTGGGTTCATTTGATATTAGGTGCTCGTGTGAGTTCCTCAGAACGTAGCATGCCTTCAGCATGACTGACGCCCCTGTGCCAGTTTAGCATGAGTGTGTGTGTGTGTGGAGTGGGTGAAAGTATACTGTGAAAATTTTGCTGAGAGGTGAGCAGCTGTGTGTGAGAGAGAGAAAAGTGGTCCTACTGTGGGGTACTTATACATTCTATCAATTTTTAAGAGCAAGACTCTTTGAGTGGATCTCGTCCTTCACCAAGGAGTCCAGTGATGAGCATCTCATGCCTTATTCCAAAGGCGCTCACCTGCAGAGCACTCAGTGAGTAAAACACACACATGTATGTATGTATGTATGTATGTATATGCTCACATGGTTACCTAGACATCTAAATGAGGACCCACCTTAGACTGCTGTTGTTCTTATATAAATGTATCAAACCTACACCGGGCCAGCCAAGCCTATATATGCACACATACAGTACATGCAAGATGTAAATAAGTGAATCAGAAACATTGTATAATTTATATTCACTTGAATGGTTCTGCAGTGTGATGTTTGCAGCGGTTCTGTGGAACTTTTTATGTAATATGGCCATTTTTACACCGGTGGGACCTCCAAACTACAGCTAAATAAACCCACACACACCAGCAGCACTATCACACACCCCACCCTGTCATGCTACACGGACATGGCTAAACAGAAAGAAAAGCACGCCCTCCATCATGTTTTCTTCTAACACTGTTCTCCCTGACTTGGCCTAACACATTTGCACACAAACACACACAAACTCGCAACTGTAAAGGGAAGAAAAACTGTGCGGTGAGGCTAATGCATGGCACATGTGGACAGTGTGGTTGCCAGTAGTTTGTAATGTCTAGCGCTCGAGCAGCTTCTGAATTGCGTGGGCCGTCCACTGCCAGCACATCTGATGAAGAGGTGGAGGGAGCATGTGTGTGCCGCATCAGGAGGGCCTCATCTGCAAGCAAGCTGCTTTATATTAAGCAGTACTCTGATGTGGAATTGGGAAGAGTTCCCCAGACCTTCAACCGCCCCAAGCCGCACTCCCCCAACCCCCCATTTAGCCCCCTGCCCATGCTTAGCAACAGTCAGACACATGACGAAGGATTCTGTGGTCCCTGCCCTCACAAAAAAAAACAAGCTACATGCTAGCCCGTGGCTGTTGGCCAGGCCCGAAATGAAAAATTGCTGGATGAGACTGCTGGCGAGAGTTCGAGGCTGATTCGTTATGGATCTCTCTACAGAAGCCGGGCCAGAGAGACCCGATCCAGACTTCTCGGCCACAGAGCACACAGTGGCTGTATCTCAAATGAAACAAAACCATAACGTTTATCCCCAGGCCCCACCAGCAGGCCCTGTCAGCACATCAGCAGCCACCTTATCCGAACTCCCATCGTTACCAAGAAACATCTGAAGATCATCCACGTTCATTCGTAATTAGATAGCGGCGTGTTGTTCCTGGCCGCATCTCAGACATTTGAACCTGCGTCGTAGTGCAAGATGCTAATACAATGATATACACTTACTATTGGAAACCTGTCAGTTACGATTATGGAAAGCTGACGTGTTTTTTTTTTTTGTTTTTTTTTTTTTACATTTACCAGGTCCTCTCAAACTGCATTTGTTCAAAGCTTCCTGAAGGACTGGCTCAAAGCTATCGGCTTTCCCAGACAGGGAACATTTAAGACTGTTTCCATTGCTTCATTGCTTTGTATTAGTCGCATGTGTGTGAGACTACCATGCCGACTGTCTGAAAACATTTCAATAAGATATCGACCCCAATGAGTTGTTTTGATTAGACAAGCAGGTGTTTTGATGTTTTTGAAGAATGGTGTGTAATTTCTGTTTTCCTGAACACTCCTACCGCTTAGGTAAAAGTTTAGTGTGACATAATCATTTATAGTTCGACTAACCAGATCTTTTTTTGTCTTTCTCAGCTCGACCCATGAGGAACACACGGCCTCCCACCCGCTCTTCGGACACGGCGAGTGCAAGTGGCCCGGCTGCGAAGCGCTCTGCGAGGACATGGGCCAGTTCATCAAGTGAGTGACAGCTGTCCGTCAAATCCACTCCAGAAGCACATCGTGTGCTACATTCACGTCAAACCTTGTAACACGCGTAAAACCCCCTGCCAAGCTGCAGAGCATTCATCATTGCCCACTGCGTCCCGCAAAACAAGTCTCTGGCTGTTAGCATTTCCATCTGTCAATGTGCATTCATCCTTTTTTCGTTGAGCTTGCAGATCGCTTGTAAACTAAAGGCCTTCTCTTGCGCTGAAGTAAGTGTGGGGATGAGAGGAAAGGCAATGATAAAGCCGGGCGGCTGACAGCCATGTTCAGGTGTGATGTTTGAACAGACAAGAGACGAATGAATTCCACAGGGAGGTGGGGGGTGCAAGGTTATTGCTGAAGAGAGCGTGAGACATTCGCCAGCGCTGTGGGACTGTACTCGTGTATGAAAAAAGAGGGCTAACGCTTGATAGACAGGTATTTCACAGTCAGAGGACACAATCAGAGTAAACTAGAGTGCCCTCTGTAGAGTTACAAGCAAATGCGTAGTATGTCACAGACTATAAATGTTTGTACGCACCTTTTGGTTTTCCTTAAAGATTATAAATAGAGAGAGATATTTTTATTTTATTTATTTTTTTATTAAAACAATAGTGACAGTAAAGACATTTATAATGTTACGAAATATTTCTATTTCAAATGAATGCTGCTCTTTTGAACTTTGTATTTATCAAAGGATCCTGAAAAAATTATATATATACAACAGATTCCAGTAAAAAAAAATTAGCAGCAAATCAGTAATGGCTGTTAAAAATTCAGCGTTGGCATCACAGAAATACATTACATGTTAAAATATATTAAAATAGATAAGTTATTTAAAAATTTTATAATATTTCACAATAAAAATGTTTTCCTGGTTTTTGATCAAATCAACAAATATTTGGTGAGCATAAGAGACAACTGTTAAAAACGTATAAAAAAACTGACTCCAAATTTTTCAAACATTATCGTACAATATGTATCTATATATAGATATATACAGAATATTCATATATATATATATATATATATATACACTCACCTAAAGGATTATTAGGATTATGTGTTTGACCCCCTTTCGCCTTCAGAACTGCCTTAATTCTACGTGGCATTGATTCAACAAGGTGCTGAAAGCATTCTTTAGAAATGTTGGCCCATATTGATAGGATAGCATCTTGCAGTTGATGGAGATTTGTGGGATGCACATCCAGGGCACGAAGCTCCCGTTCCACCACATCCCAAAGATGCTCTATTGGGTTGAGATCTGGTGACTGAGGGGGCCATTTTAGTACAGTGAACTCATTGTCATGTTCAAGAAACCAATTTGAAATGATTCAAGCTTTGTGACATGGTGCATTATCCTGCTGGAAGTAGCCATCAGAGGATGGGTACATGGTGGTCATAAAGGGATGGACATGGTCAGAAACAATGCTCGGGTAGGCCGTGGCATTTAAACGATGCCCAATTGGCACTAAGGGGCCTAAAGTGTGCCAAGAAAACATCCCCCACACCATTACACCACCACCACCAGCCTGCACAGTGGTAACAAGGCATGATGGATCCATGTTCTCATTCTGTTTACGCCAAATTCTGACTCTACCATCTGAATGTCTCAACAGAAATCGAGACTCATCAGACCAGGCAACATTTTTCCGGTCTTCAACTGTCCAATTTTGGTGAGCTCGTGCAAATTGTAGCCTCTTTTTCCTATTTGTAGTGGAGATGAGTGGTACCCGGTGGGGTCTTCTGCTGTTGTAGCCCATCCGCCTCAAGGTTGTGCCGGTTGTGGCTTCACAAATGCTTTGCTGCATACCTCGGTTGTAACGAGTGGTTATTTCAGTCAAAGTTGCTCTTCTATCAGCTTGAATCAGTCGGCCCATTCTCCTCTGACCTCTAGCATCAAAAAGGCATTTTCGCCCACAGGACTGCCGCATACTGGATGTGTTTCCCTTTTCACACCATTCTTTGTAAACCCTAGACATGGTTGTGCGTGAAAATCCCAGTAACTTAGCAGATTGTGAAATACTCAGACCGGCCCGTCTGGCACCAACAACCATGCCACGCTCAAAATTGCTTAAATCACCTTTCTTTCCCATTCTGACATTCAGTTTGGAGTTCAGGAGATTGTCTTGACCAGGACCACACCCCTAAATGCATTGAAGCAACTGCCATGTGATTGGTTGATTAGATAATTGCATTAATGAGAAATTGAACAGGTGTTCCTAATAATCCTTTAGGTGAGTGTGTGTGTATATATATATATATATATATATTAATATCTGTAATCTTTAGCCTAAAAAAAGTTATCTCTGATGTGACCATACATCTTGTTTTTCTTTTTTTACTACTATACAAATAGTACTACTTCTAATGTCTTTAGAGGTAGCAAAGTTGATAAATTATTTAGTGTAATAAATTTAGTTGATAAATTACACAGAGATAATTGTGAAATTATCAGGCCTGATAATTTCTGAATTCAGTTGTGCAACAGTGTGCAAGAACTCCAGAAATGAACTGTATGGCTTTCACAACACTTTTCCCCAAAGGTTCAGCTTAATACTTTTGCACAGGAAACTAGTTTACACGTGCCCTGCAAGTAACCATAGAGACAGATGTCCGGTTCTCTTCTTGTTGACCTGTCCTGCGTTCAAGAGGAAGCGTGTGTGTGTGTGTGTGTGTGTGTGTGTGTATGTGTGTCTGACTGATCAGGTAGCTGCCCGCAACTCTTCAATGCTGTCAGAGGCCGATTAACTCCCCACTCCCATAATTCTGCCTCTCCATTCCTGAGCGCTCCACTGCTGGGTCAAGCAAATTGTTTTCACGCTTCGTTAGTGGTTTACTTAATTAGCTCATTTACAATTAGAAGCCTTTGTTTCTTGGATACAAGCAAAGACATCAAAAAGAGGCTCCCTCCCCTCATCTATCTCCCTTTTCCCAATCTTCTTTCTTCTCGCCATCTCTTTTTCTTTGCGCGTGTTTGCCAGTTTGGGGTCTTTAGGGATGCTGGGGGGGGGAGGAGAGGAGATAAAGAGAGGAAGAGATCAGACAGGGAAGGCGATGTAAACAGTCCCATTGTCTCTGTGTGTTAAAATAATGAGACTTCACAGTGGAAAGTCCTGACATGTCCGCCTGTCACAGGGGTGCGAGCCAGCCATTGCCGTGGCCCCAGCGGGCTCGAGGCTCGCAACGCAACTGCTGTTTATTTTCTCTTCCTCTCCCTCGAACACCACCTTTGATATCCAGCAGGTCAGCTCCATCTCTTACAGTAGTCTGTTCTTGTCCATTAATGAGTGGCGGTCACATCCTCGTGTGTTTATTTACTGGGATGAAATGCTTAGCCCTCGCGTCATCTTTTGACTCCAGGGCTGTGCTTTCTCGAGGGGACCGCTGTATTGACAAGCCGGAAAAGATGTGTATGTAAATTTCCTCTGGTAGTCCCTGGCGACGGGGGTGAAGAGCGTGCTTGGTGCACTCGGGCGGGAGAGGGAAGCGCGTATGATAGTCGCTGACACACACATCAAAGAGCCGGAGAGTCTGGGAAAGTTTTAAGAGTAAAGCTGTTGTTTGGTTGCACGGTGTCTCATTTCACATAGCCTCGGGGCAAGCGGAGAGAGGGGGGGGACGTGAGATAAGAAGGAGGGGGTGACAGATATTGCCGTCAGTGCCGTGCACCCTGGCCTAGTCAGAACACTTTAGTCATCGCTAAAGACAGGAAAAGAGGAGTCTCTCTCTCTTCTTGTGTTCTTTTTGTCTATTCTATAGCCCCATCTGGCTGCCTGCCACTTATAGTAGGAAATGAGGCCCACATGGAGTCGGTGCCCGCTGTACGAACGCCTGCCATTCACAAAGCTCTACACATCCCTCGCACCGTACATGTTCATTTTGGGTAATTTAATAGCGCTTTCAGCTTCCAATAAGGGGACATTCACACAGAATGTGTTCTTTTTGCACTATTATTTTAATTTGTTGGTCTATCTAAACATGCGCTGGATGAATGTTTTTGACAGCCACGTTTTTCAACATAAACTGAGCGTTTTTAAGTCTTAATTGTTTTCAAGTGTTTAACTGTTCCATTAGACAGTCGATTGAACTGAACACGTTGCATTTAGAAACACAAGATGGATTATTATGTTATATTATATTATTAATTATATTATGCATATAATGGATTGCATGAACTTTGGATAAAAGTGTCTCCCAAATGCATAAATGTTTATTATATAATATTAAAATATACAGTTGTCATCCTGACCATAACTAAGTGCCTCTTCTAAGGTCTTGGTGACAAACAATTAGCAGTTGCTACTGTAAACACGCTAGTGATGTTTGCCCCGCCCACTGATTCTTCTGATTGGTCTTAAAAACTGACCTTGATGAGGAACTTCTTTTACGCTGACTTCGTCTTATAATACTCAAGCACAAGAAAAAAACAACAGAAAAAACAGTGAGACATCCATCTAGACATCCATCTAGTACAAAACTATTAAAAAGCAGTGCAGTTAAACACATAAAATGTCCTGTGTGAACAGCCACTAAGAGTGTAGTACTCTCAGCTCTGTTTAATACAATTTCACCACTTTTTAAATCCTTTTCACAGAATTCCCCTCAAAATCAGTTCAGAAAATGCTTTGAAACGTATGTCAGTTTCATCTGGACATGATATGAACACTTTTTATCCCCAAATGAAATCTCTGTCTCTTGGGGTTTTTTTTTTCTTTCTTTCTTTTTCTCTAACTAGAGTAGTGTGAGAATAAAACATTCATTCACTCTTAATCTTCATCCTGTCTCTCTCTCGCTCTGTCTCGATCTCACACACTCTCGTCCTGAGCTCTTTAATGATGTTCAATTTTCTCTGGCATGCCAGGACGACATGTGTTAGAATACTCAAGCCCTTTGTCGGGCTGGATTGTGACTGTTTTTGCTGCGACCGTTGTAAATGCTCCTCAAATCCCTGTTGGGGTGCAGGGAGTAAACACTGCCTCATTGTCGGGTCTCTCGGAAAAACGCTGCTACTGTTTATTATGAGCCATAAAATTTGTGGTCTGTTCCTTTATTCAGAAAAAGAGAGAGAGAGAGAGACGGGGGGTGTGGGGGGCTGAGGGGAGAGTAAGATGAGATCATGTTTTTGTTATTATCATCATGTGCTTGCGGGGAAAAATGTCTATCTGCGCCTGGATTAGTTGAGTGGGTGACATCATTGTTTTTGTTTAATTTCTCATGAGAAAGCGAATGCGCACCCCTCTTTTCCTTCAGTCGGACTCTCAAAACGGTTGTGTCATGCGGCGGGTGTCACGGAGATAAAGCAGGCCGGGATCACATCAATGAGTGTGTACTGCGAAGGTTAAGATTCTCCCGCTCACACACACTTCCGTTTGTCGCTCTCCCGCCGCGCGGGGAACTTTACTCATGGGCCATACACGCCAATGAAGAGTCCTAGTAAAATGCATGAGTAAAAGTGTAGAATAAGATTGATGTTTTTTTTTTAAACATTGAGGTTAATATCTGATAACTGGCTGATATTCAAATTTTGTCTACATAAAATAAAAAAATGAAACATTAATTCTAAAATCAGTCGAGTTAACCACTAGGCTACAAGTGATCTTAGGCATGTTCACAACAATATAATGTACAGTATGAAAAATGGATATTCATTTTGAGATTTGCTGAAGATTACAATAAACGTTTAAAAGATTTACTTTAAGCAAGGATTCATGAATGGCAAAGGTAATCAAAAAATTGGAGAAATGAGCATTATACACAGCATTATAATGTATAGTACTGTATGAGAAATGGGGTAGAGAATGATAAAACATTAATTTACTCTAATGCTGACCTTTGCCATCAACTAACGCTCACGTAAAGTAGATCTTTAAAAACATTATTCAATAAAACTTAATTGTAATCTTTACCAAATCTCATTCACGGTAGGAGAAATGAGCATGCACAATTTAAATAAATTCTCATGAAGATTTTGTTTTATAATGCTTTCATTGTAATTCCTCTACTCATCTTCTGAAGGCGCTCCTGTGACCCTTGACCTCGAAGTCATTAAACTTCACCAGGTGTGTGGTTAGAAGTTGGGAGGGCCTCCTTCCGCACCTGGAGGGATTAATGACATCATTGCTCAAATGCTTCATGACATCATCATTTGGATGTTATATGGATTATATAATTGTGTTTAAATGCATGCAGGGGTTCATTTGTGTGATTTCAAGCATTGGAACGCTGTAAATAAAATGGGTGGGATGAGACAGATGGCGTAAAGGAAAGATCCAAGATCCATCTCTGTGTCCTATCTGACACCGTCCCTTTAGGTTCCTTCTTTTTCTTCGATTTTTGCTTCCTCATTTGGTTCCTGCATCATCTGTTTGTTTTGCTTTGTTTTGGAGTTTTGTTTTGGATTGCTTCATAAAGAAAACATGTCTTGAATAACTATGGGTAAAGCTCACCCATCTAAAGCAGTGCTTGATGAGTAAAACAAATGATGTCATATCCAGGTGTTTCCCCCCCCCATTTCAACTCCCACTCAGAGTTCATGGACTGCGGCAATTTCTGACAAAAGAAACAAAAACCGTTTCCAAAATAATATCCCACTCCAGCTGCATTTCAACTGAATAACAGAGACATTAGGACACTAGATTAGACCTAATATAGAGAGACGTTCATGTCTAAAGTTATTGTCATCTTTTTCAATAAGTGACGGTAAACACGGTTAGACGATAAATAAAACTATTTATTTGCAAAAGTAGACTTTCAGCAAACAGTACAGTCACATTCGGTCATTTGACAATCCTCAGCGGAAAACCTATTTTTCCACGTCTTTCATGTTCTAATATTGTTTTTATTTTCTTGCGAAAGGAAATTGAGTTTATACGCCTAGTGAAAAGTGTGTTTTCGAGTGGAAATCCACTATTGTTAGGGGTTTCCTCTGAGAGGGCCGTTGCGATCCCGAGAGGATTCCATTAAATATTTTTACCCCAAATTGGAAAAATAAACCACTATCTGTGCTCGTATTTTGATTTATGTGAAGTCATGGTTTGCCAAGACGCCGCAACTAGATCTCTGATGTCTCAGTGACCTCTGTATTTGGGTAAGTGTGTGTGTAGTCAGGACGTGACGCCAGGGCATGTAATGTTAACACGTTAGCATACACAGCAGAAACTGCGAGGCAATCCCAAAAGGCTGAGACACAGTCTTACTGTGTGTGTGTGTGCGCGCTGTATCAGGCAGGTCAGCGACACGGTTTGTGGCAGATGGTCCAAATATGCTTACAGATCTCCCTCTGGGAGTTTAGATAGGGTCGTGGATTGATCTAGTAGACTGTGTATCAGGATATGTCATCACATGTTTGCGTTTCTCTCTCTCTCAGGCACCTGAACAGTGAACACGCCCTGGATGATCGCAGTACGGCCCAGTGCAGGGTGCAGATGCAGGTCGTCCAACAGCTGGAGATACAGGTGGGATGCGCGCACAAACGCAAAATCAACATTTCTCCAAAAATCTTGCAAACGCAATGTTCAAGCTGCCTGACTTTTCCTGTTTTCCCTGTTTTCATTTACATTTATGCATTTGCCACATGCTTTATCATTTTTTTAAGAGTTTAGTCTATACGTTTTTGCCTCGTAATTATGTTACAGGTAATGGAGTCATAAGTCAACTTTAGAGGATCAAGGTCTGAATTTGTGTTCACCAATATAGTTAATAGATGCCGACACTTGGTCTTCCAGAACTCCCCCGTACTATTTCACATACAGAACTGCACACTTTCCCAGCTGGCATGATTTTCTGCCCATTACATGTCACATAAGTTGATAGAGATCACTGAAGCTTGTAATAGGAAGAGTGATGTAGAGTGCGGGTGCGAGAGAGGAGGCCAGAATATCTGCCTTTGATGGATCCCAATTAGAGAGTTTCCCAGCACTTCTCTCGTCCCTCCTGCCCGCGGACTCTCGGCAAGCACCGTGGGCTGCCTGTCGCTCGCATATACGTGGTGTCATCTCTAATGAGAGAGCTGATAAGGAGAAGGGTGGACATGGGAAGTGCTAGAGACTTCCTCTGCCCGCGGACACCCTCTGTGTGCCTCTCCACTCTTCTAATGTCGGCCTTAGTGCCAGTTGCAGACATTTTTCTAATCAGCTCAGTGGTTTTGTTAATTTTCTTTTAGTAAGGCAGCACAATTAATCAGCAAAATCAGATTACAATTGAGGTTGTCCTGCTACTTGATAAAATGACAAATCAATTATCAAAAATGCATTAGCATTATTATTATTATTATTATTATTATTGTTGTATGTAAATTATAAAAATGTATAAAATTCTAAAATAAAAAATTATAAATTAATAAATTAAATGAATAACATTTAAATTAACAAAATGTAAACAAATCACTTGTCATAATCAAAATCAAAATACATTTAAAACATAATATAAAATATAATAATAATATAATATAAAATATAGTAATAATATAAAAAAGACCAAACTTAAATGAATAAATTACATTTTAATAAAGTAAAAAAGAAAGAAAGAAAAAGTAAATGTTGCATGGATGAAGTGTTTGCAAAAGTCCAGAACACTCAGGATATATTTATTTTAACTTTTTTTTCTTCTACTTTTTGCTACAAATTTGAGAAGAATTTGGAGGGATTTTCAATGCAAGGGAATGTTCAAACGTGTCATTTCAGTATTGCCGTAACAGTCTGTAACCCTGAAATGCGCTATGTTTAGTGGTAAACAATGTTTTATTGTCCGTGTGAGTAATTTGTTTGGACGCAGAGACTGTCAGAAGAGCGTCTAGTGACAGTTAGGATTGACACTGACAGGCCATCGGTCAAGCACATTAGGTCGCATTAAAGAAACCTTTAGCTATGGGAAAACTGCTCGCACTCCACAAGCACACGCCAAACTAAAACGCAGGTCAAGTAACCTTACCGTGCCTGCAGCGGTTGAATTCCTCTGCTTTTGGAGCTTTAAATCAACAACCTTTAAAAAAAGAAAAGCATGTCTCCTGGACTGGCTTACATTGAGACGGGCACTTCAGGCCCTCCAGCTTTACGTGGCAGAACTACTTCCCATCATCACAGTCAGTCAAACAGACCTAGTAATTGGTCAGCTTCCCTTTTCTTTCCACGCCACCTCCCCTTCATGTTCTCCATCTCGTCTCATTCCCAAAAATAAACCCCTCACAACAAAGCTCTTTCAAAAAACACTGCCCTGCCAGGCACGCGGGCAGCGAGCTCACTTTGTGGCCCACAAACAGCGTTTAAACACGTGTCCAGATCGATGCAGGGGTGATGAGAAGTGACAAGAGAGTCAGTCCATGTCCAAGCGTATTTCCTTTCATGTCTACCTCCGTCCTGTCACCTACTCTGCCCCCAACTCCCCCACCGCCCCGATGCCAACCCAGACCAACCAGAACCACCCTTCGCCAACCTGCTGTCTCTCCCAGCTCACCAGCTCAGATTTTCCACTATTTTTATTACCCCGCTGACCAGCATGTGGCAGCCCCTCATTAAACACACATATCAGCTAATGGGTGAATAAACAGCCCAGATCTGTGGATGACTCCAGCAACACTGGGCACAGCCGCAGAGCATAAGCACAACACAACAACAGTCTAATCCAATTCTTAGGATGATTTTTACAGTACAGTATTAAAAAACAGCCAGTATTAGGTTGTGGAGTTAGTTAAGACAACCATCAATATTACTGTTGCTCATATAGGGACTTTTTTCTTTTGACAACGGAGGAACTCTAGCAACCACCTAACAATGGTCTAGCAGTAACAACCCAGAATAGCCTACCAACCACTCAAAACACCTTAGCGACCACTGAGAAACCCTAGCAACCTACCATAAATCCTTAACAACCCCCCAACTCAAGTCACTTCATTAACAACCAAGAAACATCTTAGTAACCACCCAAACACCCTAGCAACCACTCGGCAATGGCCAGCAACCATCCATAGCACCTTAGAAACCCCCTAGTAACTATCCAGAACACCCTATACCACCTAGAAACCCCTAGTAACCAACCAGAACACCCTGCAATCACCTAGAAACCCCCTAGTAACCAACTAAAACACCATGCAACCACCTAGAAACCCCCTAACATCCTGCAACCACCTAGCAATTCTCTAGTAACAACCCAAAATAGCCTATCATCAACCAATCAGAACACCCTAGCAATCATCCAGAAACCATAGCAACGTCCTAGTTACCACCCATAACACCCTAGACCCCACAAAGTATTGCTCTAGTAACAACCCAGAATAGCTTAGCAACCACCCAGAATAGCTTGACATCATGTCAATGACGTTTGCATGACAGAAATTTTCTTCAGAAGAAAAAATTGTTCTAATTTAAGTCGCTCAGTCCTCTCGTATGTGCAGATTTTTTTTTTTCTGTGTGAAAAAAATGACACTTTTATTGCCACTAAAGTGTACGGTGCCAGTCTTGGAGCATTTTGAGGCAGCGTGTCGCCCCCTGATTAAGAGGGGCCGGCTGCCTCCACACTTCCTCTAAATGGTGGTTAGGAATGTCAAACGAGGGCGAGTGTGGTTACAGGGCAAGTGTCTCTGAAAGAGACGCAGCAATCGAGAGAAAGAGGAAGAGAGGGAAGAAGGACGGTGAGAGAGCTGTTTTCTCCCGGAGGTATCAAGAGCTGTGAAACGGCATGTCAACATCCCTGTGAGCTGACTCAGTTAACAGGCAGAATGCAAAATTATCCTCACAAGAGAATATCTCGAGTCCCTCCCTCCTCCTCTCAGCGGCGCCTACAAGAGCGGCACACACTATGACGACACTCGGTTTTTAATGTGCTGTATTGGCATGACAAATAATTGTACACTTGCGCTGCCAAAGCTTTAGCAGCTGCGTATAACGAAAACAGTGTGAAACAAAAATAACATCTATAATTGAAATAAATTAGACAATATTTTGGGGGTTTTTTAAGTTAAGAAATGTTATGTTTAATGCTATTGAAAAGTAAAGATAAAAGGATAGCATTAAATTATATACATTCAATAATTATTCATTGTCATTAATTTTTTTATGTTTTATGTATATATTTTTATGTAAAAACAAATTGGATAGCAAATACAGTACACACTTTTTTAAATTACCTTATATTGTATAATATTTTTAAATATTTACATTGTTTTATATTCTTATTTATTATACTGTATTGATCAATAATGCAATTGCTATGTCAGGCTGGTTGGATGTTTTGATTGCATTACGTTTTTGGAGAAATCAATGTACAAATGGCTTACTTATCGTTGTCTGCATATTAACACATGGACACATGGAAAAGTGTAAACCTTTATGGATTTGGTCTTGTTTCTAATGTGTGTGTATATGTGTTTTGTCTAGCTGGCCAAAGAGAGCGAGCGTTTGCAGGCCATGATGACCCACCTGCATATGCGTCCATCAGAGCCAAAGCCTTTCAACCAACCTGTGAGTTCATAACCTTTACCTTCTACCATCTCATACTTACATCCTCTGATAACCTGTTTTTTTTATTTTCTCCCTGTATTTTTTTGCATGTAAAGTTTTGTTCAGTGCACAGTATGATCAGTAAATCAACTGTGTGAGGCACTAAAGAGCGCTCTCTGTTGGAGAAAGGAGGAAGTGCTGTATTATTTTTGCCGTCTTCTCTCTGTGTTTGTGTGTGTGTGCTTGGATTGTGTTCCTGGAGAGCAGCTAAACTCTATAGTCTCATCGCAGACCCATACTAATACCTGTTCACCTTATTCTTGCACTTTACGAAAGGAAGAAATAGTTTATCCTTGCAAGCCGTTAAGCACCTTCAACTCAAGTATAATGATGGACTCCTACAGATTGAGTTTTCTTTGTAGAAGCTACAGCTGGCCTGTTTTCCTTCGATCCACTTTAGAAGAGTGTTTGTGTACTTAAAGATGCTTGTCACGGTGTAAAAGAAAGTGAGTGTTTTGAGCTGGACTTACCAGATATTTCACATCGCTGCTTTATACGCAGGCATCACAAAGCATTTCCCCTCAAGCCACCAGCTGGCTGTGCAATTATTAGGAATCTAATGAATATTTCATGCTGAGATTGATGAGGAGTCTTATTAAAATATGAAGATGTTGAAATTAATTGTCAATTAGAAGTGGAGTGTCTTAATTTGAGGGGATATAAATGAAGGCGGAGGGCGAAAGTAGGCCGCGTCTCCTGTTTGGAGACAAATTCTCTGGATCAGCTGCCATTAATGGTAATGGGAAACAGCGACCGGGCCGGGCCGAGTGACCTATAAGAGAACGAGGGAGAGAGAGAATGAAAAAATGATAATTGTGAGTGTGATCAAGAGAAAGAATTAGCATTAAGTGGTAAGGGTGAGCATTGGGGCGGAGCTTAGCACAAGCTCAAACCCGTGTGTGGCATTGACCGCTATTAAGATCGTTGGATGTTTGGCACAGCAAACTGGCGCAGCTCCAGTGTTAATTAAGTACCTGTTAAACCATTTTGCTCCCCTAATTACTGGAGATGGGCCAGGTTGGCTCCTGTGGCAATGAGAATAGAGAGAAAAGAGGGCTGGCACTGTTTAATTCGCCATATTAGCTTCAACCCTGCTACGCCCGCCCCCTCCTCTCGCTCGCTCTATCTCTCGCTGTTCACACGTGCACATGATGGTTTTAATTAGAGCAAAACAAGCAACCCCGAAAAAGACTCCCTGAGCGATGGGGAAAGCTGTTTCCTAGCGTTCCGTGCCCGCCAAAGCTAATTGGGCAGAGCAGGGCCACGATGAGGGCGGGTAACCGCAAGCGTTGTTTGTTGCAAGATTGTTGTTTTACCCCCTCCTACCATGTATCGCTTTGTTTTGTTCCTCTTGTGTGGCTTTAATTGCAGACATTGTGTCACCGAGGAGCCTCGTTTGTGCCTGCGTGTGTCTGAGAAACACGATTTGCGGGGTGCTTTGTTTGAATTTCACCGGGTGAACAGGATCATCTTATAATGGAGTCATTGTGCCAACTGCTTTTGGCATGGATGTGCTGGCATGGATCGCAGGATGTGCTTCTCACAGCGGGAGACCAATGACAATTTGACAATGATTATATTTCCTGGTTTGTAATTGCAATGCTGAAGATTACTGTACTCCATGAAGATGATGCGAATTAGAATCAAGGCTGCGCGGAGACTTAACCCATGCCAAATAGAGGGAGACAGACATTTATGTTTTTGCACTGTTTTGTTTTGTGGAATATGTATGAATGTGTTTTTGTAAACAACAAAAAATGCAAGCAAATGCAATAACATTAAAACAACATTACATATATGTTGAATACAATATCTTATTAACTCTTCCCAAAAATAAAACACACTTTTCAAGTTTTAATGCAAATTTTCGTTTAAACAGTTACCTGCATAATACACATATAGAAGCTTTTGTTAAATTTGACACAATTACATATATACTACAAATATTGTTATAGATTATAATATTTATAGTTTCATATTTACAACATTCATTAAAAATGTGAAATAAATAATAGTCATTATCCTTGTAATTGGATAACATTCAGACTGGTTTTCCAGTATTTTTGAGTGAATTTTGATGATGTGTATTGTGTATATCTCATTTGATATCATTAGTTTCTTCAAACGTTGGGGTCTGTAAGAGGTATTATTTAAAAAAAAAAAAACAAAAAAAAAAACAAGGAAGCATCAGTTTGATCAACATTTGACTGTAAAGACAATTATAATATTGCACAATATTTCTATATCAATTAAATGCTGCTTTAAATGATTTTAAAACTTTCTATTCATCAAATAAACCTGTTTTTTTGTTGATGTTTTTTATCATGGTTTCCACAAACATATTAAGCTGCTCAACTGTTTTCGAGAATGAAAATAATGATAAATGTTTCTTGAATGCCAAATCATCATTAGAATGATTTCTGAAGGATCATGTGACACTGAAAAGTGGAGTAATTCCTGCTGAAATTCAGCTTTGCTATCACAGGAATAAATTACATTTTGAAGTGTATTAAAGTAGAGAACACTTATTAAAATTGTAATAACATTTGATAATATTACTGTTTTACTGTATGTTTGATCAGATAAATGCAGTCTTGGTTAGCATAAGAGACTCTTTTATTTTAAAACATTTAGAAAAAAATCTTACCAACCCCAAACTTTTGAATGGTAGCCAACTGTAAATCTTATGATTTATATGTTGCTTGCAAAAAAATTCTAAATACACTGCTAGGTTTAAATGGCTGATCATATATAAATTTGCTAGCCAGCTAATGCTAACCATACAAGTAGTGTATGACCTACTACTAATATAACAACTAATTGTCATGTAAATAAAGTTCCTATTTTGTTTCTTCTCGTCTAGCTGAACCTGGCCTCTAGCATGTCGCTGTCAAAAAGAGAAAGTGAGGGGTTTCCTGAGGGCTTGCCTCATCCCCCCACCTCCGCCGCAACTCCCATCACCCCCATGAGGCAGGGACCCTCCGTCATCAGCTCCTCCAGCCTGCACGGAGTCGGACCCATCCGTCGGCGCAACTCCGACAAGTTCTGCACCCCCATCGCTTCGGGTCAGTGTCCCGACCGCACAAATACAGCTCATCACACTCTACGTATCGATTTCTACAACACTGCAATATATATGAAATAATCATGGCTGGTTTTGTCTGTTACAGAACTTGCACAGAATTGTGAATTCTACAAAAACGCTGACGTCAGGCCTCCATTCACCTACGCCTCCCTCATACGACACGTAAGTCATCCTGATGTAGAGATCTGGACTGTGCGCTCTGTGCTCCAGTGCACTTTAGCAGAGTTCAACGGTGTGTGCTGGTAACTAAGGATTTATGCGCATCTCTTAGCTCGGTGTCAGTCATGCTGAAACGCGTGGCACTATCCATAATGCACTGCCTGCCCATCTGGAAACAGTCCATCAGCTAATGTCTCACTAATAACAGCCATTTGAATCACCTCTTGACACCTGCTGACTCTCTCTCTTCCGTTCTCTCTTCACTTTATTCACCAGGCCATTCTGGAAGCCCCTGACCGACAGCTGACTCTAAACGAGATCTATAACTGGTTTACACGAATGTTCGCCTATTTCAGGAGAAACACAGCAACATGGAAGGTAATGTCCCATCAGATGAAAAGTCGATATATTTTGCACCATGGATGTCTATAATACTTTGAGATACATGTTAGCATTCCTATTCATCACAACGGCAATCAACAAGCGTTGTTTTGCACCAAAACCCTTCCAAACTAACTATTGTACTGCAGTGATTTGTTTTTACCTTTATTTTATTTTATTTATTTATTTAATACCAAACAATTCTAAACTATTGAAACATTTGATGAAATTTTTCCATTGAACTAAAATAGATCATCTGAACAGGCCTTTATACCTTAAATCTTAATAAACCATCAGTCTATAGCGGTCAATGTTTAGAAGAGCTTGCTTGCCTATGCTTACCTCCTGGCAATGACTCACAGACATAAAAACAGAGCAACGGACACAATCCTTTGTTCAACATGACCCAAACAACAATAAATCCTCTCTCCGTGCCAATGGATACAGCGGGTACAACAGAGATACGGCCTTCTGTAGAGCTCCAATAACAGTGAGGTTATTAATGACGCCTGGCATCACCCAGACAGCCATGTTATGAGCCGGCCATTCTCAGATCTGTTTTTCTTTTCTTTTCTTTTTTGGTGTCCTGATGTGCTCTCCTCATTGTTTTGATTGTGTTATGTGGCGTCGGCCTGCCTACTGGTGTTTGGTAGGTGAGAGCAGGAAGTTCAAGTCCATTCGACCTCATTTCCTTTGTACTCTGTACTAAACTTCACTAAAAAGAGGCAAAAGCTGGAAATTCAATCAGTCTTTGCATAGCCTATGGCTGCCTGCTGTTTCTATGTATATGCATATGCATATGCCAACACAGTTTCTGTATTATCAGTCTATGGGCACGTAGCATTGCAACTCTTATCAGACCGTTTAATTTGGGCTAGTTGATTAGCATGCGCCCTGCTGGTCCGGAGCCAGTTGTGTATCAGCTCCACATCTCCTGACCAGCTCTGACATGCCACAGTCCACTGGAGCCCGCTACAGGAGCGCAGCTCTCCCCTGTGAACCAGCTGCTGTCATACTCCTCCCTCCACCTGTGTGTGTGCTCCACCCCAAGCTTTGATGTCCAATCAGCTGCTTTAACCACACGACGCTCGCTTTCATGCCACCCGTGGAGGGCAGAGCCGATACTAGGCATCAATGAATGCATGAATGGGTGTTGAGTCTGCCTATTTTAATCTCTTAATAATATAAAGTGAACTCTATTTCTTTATTTTCCATTTATCTGCCTCATTGGTCTGGACAAACTTCGTAAAGCAAATTTAAACAACAGAAGTTGAACCAAAGTGCTGTACAAATTAAGACAAAATTAATTATAAATTATATATTTTTAAATGCCATAATGGTAAATTTAGATGGTTACACATGGTTATTGAATAAAATATTATATTATTATAATATTTGTTGTTGTTATTATTATAACTTTTATTCAATAACCATGTTTAACTTATGTAAATTTGCTTTTATGAAATGTTAATGATTAATTATTATAATAATAATATTAATAGGAACTCTTATTCAGTAACCATATTTTTAACCTTCCTAAACTTAAAAAAAAACAAAAAATCTTATATTAATAATATTAATAATAAAAATAACAACCATTTTTTTAATCTAAGCATACCTTTATGAACATGTAGTAGTAGTAGTAGTAATAATAATAATAATTATTATTATTATTATTATATGTATTAATATGAATAATAATAACTCAATTAACATTTTATCTAAGCATACCTTTATGAAATTGTAATAATAATATGTATTAATAATAATAATAATAATAGTGTTTTAGGTAACACTTTATTTTACAGTGTCCTTGTTACGTTACATATGTTACATGCACTTACCATAGTAATAACAGTAAATTATGCATAATTACATGCAACTAACCCTCAACCAAATCCTAATCCTACCCCTAACTATAGTAAGTACATGTAGTTAATTAGTAGTTAAATGTATAATACACTGTAACAAATAATTTTACTTGCACATTATTAATATGTTTAACGTATCTAAACTTACCTTTATGGAACTTAAATAATAATAATAGTTATAACAATAAAAACTCTTTCTAATGTTGAACTTACCTAAATTGACCTTTGAAATAAAGTCTCTCTCTCTCTCTCTCTCTCTCTCTCTCTCTCTCTCTCTCTCTCTCTCTCTCTCTCTCTCTCTCTCTCTCTCTCTCTCTCTCTCTCTCTCTCTCTCTCTCTCTCTCTCTCTCTCTCTCTCTCTCTCTCTCTCTCTCTGGTCTTTCTCTCTGTCCAAAGTGAAAAGCAGACCGGTCATTAAAGGCATGGGCCGACCATGTAACCGTCCCATTTAGCTGGCCATCTCCTCATCACCCTGCTTAACCATTAGTTCGCCTCTCAGAAAGATGTGCTAATACATCCCTCCTTTCCCAGCACCTCCCATCCACCCCTATCCCCCTGTGGACTAGGAGCTTGGCAAGGTGCTGTCAGGCCGAAGAGAGGAAACGGACACCGCGTAGAGTAGATCTCTTCCTGTCAGTCTGTCTCCTCATTAGCCATTCACGTGGCCTACAGCCTGGAGCCTGGGCTTAGGAGGTGCTGCCCCACATTCAGACAACACTGGCCCAAGGCTCATTTGTGTGCCTGAGCCTCTGGAGGGGAGGAAGTAGGGAGAGAAACGGAGAAGGTGAGGTTAGAGAGGGACCCAAGGCAGCTGAGGGCACAGAGACAGAACAGCGAGCTAATAGTCTTGAACCGCAGCGGCACCCATGAGCAGTTAGTGAGCTTAGCCAGTGAGAGTTGAGGGGAAGGAGGTGAAAGGGGCAGGAATATCTTTAACAACTCATTTCACTTTTATGAAATTTAACAATTAATGGATCCGTCTACTTTTCCTCCTCCACCTCCTACTGTACCTTTTCTCTCTCTCTCTCTCTCTCTCTCTCTCTCTCTCTCTCTCTCTCTCTCTCTCTCTCTCTCTCTCTCTCTCTCTCTCTCTCTCTCTCTCTCTCTCTCTCTCCTCTCTCTCTCTCTCTCTCTCTCTCTCTCTCTCTCTCTCTCTCTCTCTCTCTCTCTCTCTCGCGCTTTTATTTTAATAACTGCACATTCTCACTCGTCTTCCTCTCTTGCTAGTCATTTGGCCCGGTATTAAATATAGAAATGGAGATACATGTTCTCCGGTGCTCTTAATGGCCATCTATATTTCATGAAAAGTCAGGTCCGGAGAGTAGGGGGAAGTCATTGATCAGTTAGAGGGCAGCTCTTATTCACAAGATGGACACCAGCTGGGTCATTCTACAAAACTGCTGCTGTTTGTGTAAAATGACTTGAACAATGAAGGGCTGATGCTAACTTTTACTGTTACTATAAACATTTTTCTACAAAATCTCCTTGCTGTATTTGCAAAAACAAATACATTTTGATGAAAACTAAATATATGAAACTATATATATATTTTTTGTTGTTGTTGAAAAGAAGTCTCTTATGCTCATTGAGGCTGTACTTATTTTATCAAAAATACAGTAAAAACAGTAATATTGTGAAATATTATTACAATTTGAAGTAGCTGTTTTCTAATTTAATATAATTTATTCTTGTGATGGCAAAGCTGAATTTTCAGCATCATTACTCCAGTCCTCAGTGTCACCTGATAATTCAGAAATCATTCAAATTTGGTGCTCAAGAAACATTTTATTATATTATCAATGTGGAAACTGTAAAATATATATTTTTTGTTTTTACTATTATTTTATATACCACTTTTTAATGAATCGAAAGTCCAAAGAATGGCATTTATTTGACATAGAAATTTTTTGTAACATTATAAATGTCTTTACTGTCACTAAACTTTTGAATGGTAGTGTATATACAGTATAATACTATACTGTATATATACAGTATATGTGGAGATATTTCAGTATTCTCAGTCTTCCATTAATTTCCCCATTGCTTTTCTGAATTTCACAGTTGTAGTTTAACTAATGATCATGTATTTAAAGTGGGAGATATTTGTAACCCACACTGATCATTTCTCTGTGCCTTATCCTTGTAAAGAATATTAAAGTCAGATTTTTTTCCTTTTCTTTCTCATACTCTCTTTCTCAGTGGAGGATTTATTCTGATGTCTGCACGACATATTTAATTTTGCTGGTACACTTGTACTTCCTTTTGTATGAGGCTACAAGTGTCCATGGCCTTGGTGTCCCTTGTGTCGTTTTTAAGACCCCTGTGTCTGAGATTTGCTTTCTTAATACACATTCCTGGTCCAATGAGTGATTCTTTTCAAAAAAGTAGTTTTTTATTAATATTGCAAAATCTGAATGTACTGTACGTCACTGTCGCTGTTCATTTCTTGGCTGAGATGGTGAAATGGTGACCATAGTGTCGCTCCTCTTCATGTGGGCACAGTCACCAGAAGAACAGAGACCCGTTTGACATACGCATCACGTGTGCCATCTTTCTAATATAGCCGCCACCCCTCCAGTCACTCATGCGCGCTCACTCACACACACACACACACACACGCACACACACACACACACACAGCCAGGCGAGCATTTTGTTTATGTCTGCAGAGGCTGACCCCCTTTAAATTGCTGCTAATGTTTTAACTGGGAGAATTAGTCTTTCATCACGGATGGGAATGCAAATAAAATCGGTGAGGTGGCAGGCTGAAATTGGGGTCATACTCATTTGCAAAACTAAGCATCATCGCTCCTGCGCGGGGAAATTTATTCAAAGAAGGGAGGCCTCGCCTGATTATGGCACTTGTAATTATGGTTAGGAGTGATTCCGGCATCAGCAGTCCCTCCCTCATGGATTCGGGGGGGAAAAAAGAGTGCGTCGGAAAAAATACACAGGATTTAATTATACACGAATTAAAATTGGTAATGAAATTGGGCATGAACAAACTACAAATAGCAGATGAAAAGGAAGGGACCTCCCTTGGGGGTGTTATTCTAGATAGTGGCTGATTAGTGAAATTTAAAATAAAAAAAGCAGGGGGTGGGTTTGCTGATGGTGGTGGGGGGATAGGGCGCATCGTTTCTTATTTTTTTTGCGTTCAAAGATGGAGGTTTTTTTTCAAACTCCCACTGTTATGATGGTGTGGCACCACATTGTCACTTCCCCTTGGTAGAATGTGCACTTAATTGGTTGTGTGTGTCTGTGAGATGGTGCGGGCGGGGGAACGGGGTTCGAGATGGAGAGATACGCTCAGTCGACATGTCCCCGTCTGAGCCGTACAATCTTTTGTGCTCATCATCACGTGCGCTCTTTTAATTAGAAAGCAGGTATAAGATTTATGCCATTATTAAAGGCTGTTTATATCAGGCCTTGCTATAATTGCATTTTCAGCAATGACAGCGACGCAGTCTCGATTTTGCTTAAGATACCTATGGTGTAGAATCATGGCTGGAACGGGAAACTAACTACTACTCTTTGCTCTCTTGTCTTCTCTGTATGTCCCGTCGCCGTTACCTAGAATGCTGTGCGCCATAACCTGAGTCTGCACAAGTGCTTTGTGCGGGTCGAGAACGTCAAGGGTGCTGTCTGGACCGTGGACGAAGTGGAATACCAAAAGAGGAGACCACCAAAGATGACCGGGTACGTAGACTTAGATGGGAAAAGGGATTGTTCACCCAACAGTGAAAATTCTGTCATTGTTTATCACTCTTGTGTTGTTACAAACTACTATGGCCTTTTATAAATTTCCAGGGCATTTAATAAAAGTGTAACAAAGGGTAACAAACATGACACTAAAATAATGCAATAATAAACAATAACTAAATAACATAAAATCTATCACAAATGTATCACACCCTAATGTACATTACTGATAAAAAAAGATCAAATTAAGATTATTTATGCAAAATAGAATGTGTAATATATGGCTATTTATAGTTTTTACTTCCAAAAACCGTAGTAAAATTACATTTTCATTGATTTTCATACATGACATCTATTGATATCATTGATATCAAATAGCTGTGCTGCCACTCATGGCTCGCTTAAGAACGCCTGCTCAGAATTTCTGTAGCTTTACAGACTGAAATAGGAGCCTGTCCGAAGTCATACAAATCACAATAACCTGCGAAACACTGGATTAAAAGAGCACTCTTTAAGTGTAGACTATTTATTGAGTGGAAGTCCCAAAAACAGGCTTTATTCCTGTAGCTAAAGCGTGAGCTTGTAGGTCTGCTCTGTAAGTGGGGCTGTAATCGTTATTGGCATGTATGATTACCCTAATGGGCTTCCCATCATTACCCTATTACTGACTCTCTAGTCAAAAGCACAAAGGTCTCTTTTGTGCCTCGCCTGCTTGTGTTTGGAAGTGCATGCGTGTGTGTTGGTGTGCCTGTGTGTTTTTCCCGTCTGTGTCTACACTGTTTAGGGTACATTGTGAGCAGATGCACAGCAGAAAAGCGTGCCTGCTTGCATTTGTACAAACAGATGTTACACGCCGTCTCAAGCTCTGCCAGAGAGACGACGGCAAATTACCCAGCCGACGGCCTGCCCGCCAGATTTCAGCCCTGTAGCGCACAGACACAAAAGCGAACAAACAGTAGTGTGTGTGTGCAGTTTATGCTGTGTCAGAATGCATGTGTTACTCTCTATTGTTTAACTTTTCTATTTATCTTGTGTAAATAGAATAGTGCCTCAGCCTTTTTCATGGGTTTAGGAGCTTTTTTAACAGCCTCTGGTCAGCTCGTAATCCACACGTGTACTTAATCTTTCTTCTTCTCCTTCTCAGGAGTCCCACTCTTGTGAAGAATATGATTTCTGGGCTGGGATTTGGCTCCCTTAATGCCAGCTATCAGGTAAGCGTGTGTGGTTTTTCAGTACATCAAATCAATATACAAGCCTTATACTTTCATCCACATTGAAAATTATGGGGAAATGAATATGATTTACAAAAAAAATCTAGTTACTCTACTCTCCCAAATTTTTGTTGATTGAAATATTGCACTTAAAACGTTTGATTGTCTGACTTGTGAGAGAAGTCGTTTAATTTGTCAAACCAGTTCAGTGTTCAGTCCGAAGGATTCATTAGCAAATCGGTCTGATTTTATATTTGCATTGAAAATAAAGTCTTTAAAGTCGTTTCTAAATATGAATATAAATTTTTCTAGAGGTCTAAAATATTTAGTTCGCTACGCAGTGCCTTGGGTAGAGTACAAGTTGCCATAGTGAGATCTGAAATGAGTGAATCTTTCTTTTCAACGAATTAGTCTAGAGGTTTCGTTACATGAAGTGATTTTATACAACTGAAAAAATCCTGGATAATTCATTCCTCGGAAAGTGTGGGAATCCTTAACAGATCAGGCCAGATGAAGCGCACAAGGGCACTGATAACAATTTCCTCTTCTAATTAGCTGCTTCTCCCAAACCTCCTCAGTTCTCCTCCCTCCATCGCACACGCGCTCCCAGCCAGCCATATGTGATTTATAGCGTCAAATATTTGTCAATGAAGGTCACAGCATAAAATTAGTGTCTGTCCTAGAAAATCCATCTGAAACTCGCGACTCCTGTCTCCGCGACTCCTGTTCTGAGCTTTCAGAGCCTAGCTGTGTGTTTTTCCCAAGAACACCGTGTGACGAGACAGAGATGGATCTGGGAGGTTAGCCTTTTTGTGCTTGCGTCCTGGTCTGGGTGTGTGAGCGTGTGTGGCGCTCTGTCAGGTCTGTGCCCATCCATCTCCTCACAGGACAAGCAGTGTCAGCGGCTGACAAACAAACAGCCCAGCTAATCACGGGCCAACACACACACAAACACACTTCCACCGCCCTGGCCCAGTTTGTCCCGCTCTGACCCCACAGGCCATCTCTATGGAAATGGAACTGCTCATCCTGAAAAGGCCGCACATAAACTAGCCTTTAACAAAAGAGCAGACACACAGTGTGCACAACAACGCCCTTCCAGAGTGTGAGAGAACTGTGGCTCTCCGTTTTCCGTTTGTAATTCCTCGAGTGTGTTGTGTGTTTTAGTCTGGTATTCTGAGCACAATCTCGCCTAAAATCGTCCGTTTAAAAGTGACTCAACCTGGTCATCTCATTAAATCTGTCTGTTTTTGCTACTTTCTTAAAAAATTGTTGGTGGCTCCCTATTAATTATAGTTTAAAGGGGGGGAAATTTGCCTTTATTTAGTTCACATCAGCTAAACCTTGTGTGACCCTGATCATCTTTCTCGCCACCACCCAGTCTCAACAGAATCAGAATGAATTTCCCTCAAACTCTTTCATTTCGCCCTCTCTCTCTTTCTCTCGACGGCATATTTTCGGCAGTCACGACAGTTTGGATTGGCACAAACACCACAGAATTTTCAGTTCAGAAGTGACTGTATGGAGACGAAGGAAACCATCCAGAACCGTTTTCCGTTCCGCTTTTCCTCATGTATTAAAATATCCATATGCGTAGTTGTTTATGTATATTTATATGTAGTTATATGAATTTAACATTTACTTACATTGATTTTTACTTCTAACATTACTTCTGACTTGGAACTTTTTTATTATAATTGTTTGTTTTTTTAGTTTTTTTTTAGCAGTTTATAGATTTATACCTTCAAAATCAGGAGTAAACAGTATATCTGGGGTATTTATTTTATTTTATTTTATTTTTTTACGGAAGTAAAAATAACAGACAAAAAAAACGACTAAAAAGTAATCCAAAAGATAATGTAATGAATGCTATTATGTAAAATGAAGATATTTCAGATTATTTTAATAATTATTATTAATAATTAATTTATCACTCAAATTATTATGCTGATAATGTAATTTGTAATGAAAAATTATATTATTATATATAATTATATTTGGCAATATTACTTCATTTAAAAAATATTAAATAATAAACC
Organism: Leuciscus leuciscus; assembly: GCF_965113295.1. NCBI lineage: Eukaryota > Metazoa > Chordata > Actinopteri > Cypriniformes > Leuciscidae > Leuciscus > Leuciscus leuciscus. The sequence goes on along the minus strand of NC_138747.1, from coordinate 13,874,571 downwards.
GTAATGAGAAGTATAAGCATTTTCACTAAAGTTTTCAGTTTTTTGGACCCCACTTAATTTATTTTCCCTTAAAAAAATAACACATCTCATGTCCTGAAGAGTTTTAGAGGTGTTTTCGTATGAGCACATGTGTAGCAGGAGCGCGAGTCTGTGTGTCTGTGTTTCAATTGGGCCTGTTGCATGGAGGCGAGGAGACCCCTAGTGGTCACACAAACTAACCTGCTGCTCCACTGCCACCAGATTTCTCTCAAAACATACAGATTGCATCAATCCAGCCAGCACATTTATCAAAACCAAAGAAGACTTTTATTAAATAATAAGTTTTTTTAAAAATCAATAAAATGACACACTTCCTCTGAGGATGCTATAACTGTGAAAGTCACCATTGCTTGTATAGGACTTTGTGCCTAAGTACACCTTGCAGTCATCTATATTCACTTAAAGATCTTTCAGACCTGCACCACCATCAATGGCCATCCTTATGACTTTAGAGCAACATGTCCATCATTGAATCTCTCTTAACTTTCCATAATGACTTCATACTTCCATTTTGTGTGTGCAGGCTGCGCTCGCAGAGAGCAGTCTTGGTCTTCTGAACAGCTCCACCCTGATGAACAGCACAGGTGCGAGTCTCAACATGCTGCACGTCGGCCACGATGATGTCAGCAGCACTGTTGAACAAGTCAACAGTAACGGTAGCTGCAGCCCGGGCCTCTCTCCGCAGCAGTATGGGTAAGACTATAGTCAACTCACAGCCAGCTCTGGTCTGCCAGTGCCTTCATATGTAGTGTATTACTTCATTTATTACTGAATAAAGCAATAACCTAAAGTTAAAGGTTGTTTTAGTTTTTATCAAACAACAGCAATGAAAAAAATAATGAATCCATTTTTTAATACACAACTTTTCCAAAATTTGGTGATTTTTGTTGTTGTTTGATTAATACATTTTTGTAGTTATTGCTGTTTTTTGTTGTTTTTTAAAGAAGTCTCTTATGGTCACCAAGGAGGAATTTATTTGATCAAAAATACATATCAAATTCTTTCCATTTAAAATAACTGTTTTATGTTCTAATATTTTTTTTAAATGTAATTTATTTCTCTGATGGCAAAGCTGAATTTTCAAGCATCATCACTCTAGTCTTCAGTGTCACATGATCCATTAGAAATTATTTTAAAATGCTGATTTTCTGCTCAAGAAACATTTATTATCATCATCAATGTTAAAAACAGAAATATTTTGTGGACACTGTTATGCATTTTTTAGGATTCTTTAGTGAATAGAAAGTTCCAAGGAGCAATATTTATTTGAAATAGAAATGTTACAAATAACCATTTAATGCATTGTTGCTTGAAAAAAAAAATAATACTGACTCCAAGCTGTTGAACTGTAGTGTATATAATTTATTAATGATAAAAAAAAATATATATATATGAATATATGTATGAAAGGCGCAATATAAATAGTGTGTGTGTGTGTGTACATATATATATATATATATATATTAGTACAAAATATTTCTTCCTTAATGAAATCTTAGGGATTATATAACAAATTATAATATTATGTAAATGTATATATTTTAAAGCAATTGAAAAAGTGACATGTTCAAAAAGTGTTGCATATTTAAAGGTTAATCTCTAATTTGATTCATCTTCCTTTTACTGTATAATCTTAATAAAGACTGACTTATTGTGTGTTACTCTGTCTCAGACACCAAATCCATGTGAAAGAGGAGCCAGCTGAGATGGAGGAGGACTGCAGACCCGTGTCTCTCATGGCAGCTGTCAATCAAAACCTGAGCATGCCTGGTGACGAGCGTGACATGGAGGAGGAGCTTCCCACGGAGGAGCTGGAGTAAGAGGAGGCGGAGCTCACCGGCCCGACCACTCCCTCATATTCAAGATGTTCAAGATCAAGTGAGAAAACAAAGATACAAAACCAACTACAACTTCAAAAACCAAAACAGGGTTAGACCTCATCTGTTCACAATGCAAAAACACACGTCTCCCCCCAACTCCACCCCCCCTTGATTTTTTTATTTTTCTTTCTCAGTCAGTACCCTCAAAATGGCCCTTTGAGCAAGTGCGTTTATGTCCTCCTGTGTTTGAAACATGGTCTGATAGAAGTATGGACCAGCGTATCTAAAGCTACTGAGGGAAAACTGACGTCAGTATACACACTTAGTCTTTTTTTTCTTCCCAGAAGTCACTTGAGGTTTCTCTATTTTAAGTCTTTTTAGCTTGAATTTTTATGTTCCTTGGGCCTGAGAACACTGCTTTTCTATGGGATAAATACACAGCGGTGATTTACCTCAGAAAGATGTTCACATGCCTGACAAGAGAGGAAAAAGATGCCGAACACACATCTTCGGAATGACTTCTGCTTTCAACCGGATTTTTGTACTCGTTCAAAGGGGATGCTGTAAGACTCAGTAACTTTGCGGTCACACAGATAAATTCACCACTCTTGACAAAGGCAAAGACTGAAACAATACAAGCTGAAAGACTGGCAACGGCATCCCTGGCCACCTGACCAACTCCTTTTGTTTCTTTTTTCTTTTTTCGTCTCCCTTACATGACTGGACTGGAGATACAGGGGACACGTTCTGTCTCGAGGCGGTGTTAGCCTCCACGGATGCTTGCGCTGTCCTTATCTTTATCTGATGGTATCCACAAGAATCTGCCAGAACGTGCTTTTCCCCCTCACTCTTTGTCAGACTAAACGTAGAAAATGTTGCTACCCCCAAAAAAGGCATATTTCAGGAAAAGGAACTTTTTTTCTGTTGTTCTCTTGTGGTGCTGTTATGACAGCCAGACTGACATGAGGCTTGTGGAGGACCGGCTCAGAGACTTTATTGACTGTATTGTTGATTATAATATGTGTGCAGTAGCTTTCGATTTTGTTTTCCTTTCATAGTCATTTATTTCTTTAAGGATCAACATTTTTCATTGTGATGTAATTCAACTATTATATGTCTTCTGTTAATGATTGTTTTGTTTTGTTTTGTTAAATCATCATTCCAAATAGGGGTTACGTTTGGGAGAGAAGTTCCAAAATCCTTATTCTACAAACTCCACCCCCAAAAAACATTTTAAAAAAGTCCAAAACGTATCCTAGCGTTAGATCACACGTAAATGAGGATAGCACTTAGCGTTAAGTGAAAACTTCCGAAACAGAACCACAGATGAAATCTAACGTTAAATACCACTCGAACATTTCTATAGTAGAGAGAAGCTGAAACTAAAGAGGTGGAATACGCATTGCAGGGCTCCCTGTAAGATCCTGAAAAACTTTACAGGCACTCATATCTCTCTTTTTTTCACAAATTTGCTTCATTTTTTTTGTTCATTTCGAATTTTTTTAATCTTATTTTCCCAGATTTGCGGCATTTCCTTTGTTCGTTTCAGAGTTTTCTGTAGTAGCCGGTTGATATCAGCTGCGATACAAAATATTGCTTTAACGTAAAAGATAACACGGTCACGGAATACCTCAGACCACAGTGTTTGCCCCCTCTCGCTGTTATTACAAAGGGGATTTGTACTGTGGCTAACCAATATAGTGACTCTCTCATTATCAGTTCAAAGTTCTATAGTTACTAGATATATAAAAGTTATTTGCAATTCACTGTGTGAGTAGAAAGTGTCTGATTAGCATGTGAGATTTTGCTTTAACTGAACTATAAAAAAAAAACTTTTCTCAGTAGTGCCATGCCAAATTTCGAGTTTTAATTTAATATATGTTGCATTTTTAGTTTTTTCCCCATTTTACTTTTGTTACAGGTAACCAAAGAGATATTTAGTAAACCAAAAAAAAAAAAAAAACGTTTTTTTATTTATCATTTCTTTTTCTTAGAGAACTGGCCAAAAGAACACAAACACGTCATTTGAATATTTAATTTATCCTTTTTTTTTTTTTCTTTTTTTTTTTTTTTTGACTCACTGACACTACAGAGCATTCCAAAAACCAAAGTGTAAAATGCAAATTTTTTTGTTGTTTAAAAAAGGAGAGAACTGTTTTAATATAAGTTAACCTAATGAGTTCTTAACACTACATATGTTTAAAGGCCAAAAAACAAACCGAAAAGGAAACAACAAGCAAAAAAAAGCAGTATTAACAAGCCTCTTGCAGTTCCTTAGTTAATGTACAAAGCACTTACGATCTGAGAAAGGAAGCTCTCTACCCCATCTTATGCTCAGGCGATTGCAGTGTTGAGAACGCAATCTTCACCGTCTAAGATTGCAAAGGACTTTACATGCAAATGGCACTTGAATAACAGTTGATGTACTTTGTGACACTAGAATCCAGTAGCAATTACTCAGCATTATGGTTTACTTCAATTACCAGTATTTCACAATAAAACGCAGTTCAACGAAAACCAAAAAAAGCAGGCAAGCACTTGCTTGTTGTGCTTACCCTGCCTGTTGAACAGTATTATCTACCACACTAATAAGGGATGGCTTATAGGGACTCAGATCGTTTCAAACACAACAGGAATCATTTTAAGTTCTGTTCAAGTAATTATTTCCCACTTTTTTTTTATGTTGGAGGATCTTTGACGTACATGGTCACGCGAGACCTGTGTATTCATTTCATACACACCTTCGAAACACCTACAAAGAAATAAAACCAAAAATAATGCTACCTCCTTTTGAAAACGATTCACAAAATAGATAGGCCAATGAAAGTCACCTGTAGTCATTCAAAAGGTTTGAATCCCTTCTAGTTTTTCATTCATCCACAAAATAATAATAATAAAAAAACGTGCGTTGTCGGAAAAACCAAAATACGATTCTTGTTGCATAGCTGTGAACGGAGCTTGTCGATTCCTCTCGATTCCAAATTCATTAGCATGAATGGAAACAAATAAACGAGACACAACGGGGAAAAAAGACGACTACCTCTCCACCCCCTCCTGAAAAAAAAAAAAAAATGCTGAGTCCTGTTAAGTATGAAGCATTAAGTCGTCAACATATTTAAAAGGGTCTACTCCAAATCACATATTCCCCACTTTAAGTGATCTATTAGCATAGTGTCTATGTACAGGTCCTCTGTGCGGAGGCTTAATTGTGTGTTCTAATTCCACATGCATAATGAGAGGCCAGGCCAATGAGAGCCATCGAGCTGGCCGGTCATTAGAGCGTACTCAATGGGCCAGTCAGTTGGGTGTCAGAAATGATGATAGGCAGAATGCATTAACGCAGGCCACTCTTGCACGGACCCCGCTTCCCAATTAATGCAAAGTGTAGCTTCGTGACGGCTGTGGAAAAAATAGCACACACACACACACACCATCCCAGAGAGATCATCACGCTCCTAGTAAAACAGGCCTTTATTTTTACCGCACGACAAAACCAAAATATCCAAAGAGAAGCATCAAGCTTGTGCTACAAGAACTGAGGATTGCAGAGGAATTGAAAAACTCTCACAAATGAATTGCTGCATTCACGAAATGGACTACAATTGTGCTTTAAGGTACATGTGTAAACAAAGCTGTTTTGTAAGATGTGGACTGAAACACATCAGTGGTGATCGCCATGACTCCTTTGTTACTTTTACGCGAGTTGTAATGATGTATTATTGTATATTACCGTTCGGCTTAGCTGCTCTCAAGGGCATTCCCTCTTTTTCGTGTTTCATTTACTTGTTTTCTTTTGGCTTTTATTTTTCCGCACCTGTTTTTTAGCTATTGTAAAGTTTTGAGCTCAGAATTCCTATACTGTATTGCTTATGCTAAAAGTGTATGTATTTATCATATTATGTGCTGCAGGTATCATGGTTAAATTTTGTTTTCCTTTTTCCCCCCCCAGTTTTTCTGTCATAAAACGTCTGGGACGATGATTCTTTTTTTTTTCTTTTTTTTTTTGTGTATTATCTCTCGAAAAAAGACAGATTAAGAGTTAGATAAGTGGTTTAGGTAACACACCTGTTTGTATATTTATCTTAGCTAGGTCTATTTTGATACTTTTTGTCTCTGTAGTGCATTTATGCATTTTTAAGGAAAAAAGAGAGAAAACAAACTAAAAAGTTGAACTCATTGTGAAATGATACCTCAGAAGGACTTTTCTCAGAAGACAGGACCAAAACTTCAGAAAAACAGTGAAAGAGAAAAAAAAAACATTGTAGAAAAAATGTGTAGCCCTCTCTTGCTTATAAGAAAGAGCAACTTTAAGGTGTTTTTTTTTGTTAATTATTGGTCCTTTAGGTGCCAATATGTGTACAGACTCCCTTTAAAGTCAACTCATATTTACCATGAGCACTCAAAGCTGTCTCTCATAAGGCAATAGCGCTCCAGATCTGTACAGAAAGTCTCTGAGAAAGTGCATGGATTGGCTCTCTTCAGCATAACTGGGTGATAATGTCGATTGAGAGCGTCTTCCTTATATTTTCAGACTTTCCTGCACCCTCATGGCACATGATGTCATGCGGGCTATTTTCGACCACTGTTTGCCATTCGCTGTGAACTTGGTGTGGCTTTTCCACTGTAGCATACCAAATAAGATTGTGAAAAGGCTTTTAGAAATGCAGTTCATTTTCAGTGACCACCAAAGGGATTGTGGATAGACTTTTATATTCTAAATCGATCAAGTCTGCCACAACTGTAACCAAACTAATGGCTGACGTAGGTGACAGCGGTATTTTACATTTCACGGTTATCCACCCTACAACCCAGAGCTCCATTGCCCGGTTATGAATAGCTTTGAGATGCCGCTCTCTAAGTAAAGGACCCCTACAGGGGAGCTTATGCCTGATGGTATTAACTTCTTCGGCCAATCAAATGGAACTACCACTTCGACTCTCCTCTCATTGTATTTTTACGAATGTGTGTACATTTTCAGCAGTGACTTCTATGTACTTTAGTTTCATTTTAACTTGTTTACTTCTCTTTTTTTTTTTTTTTTTACATTTGTTTTGCTTTTTCAGATGAGACTTGGGGGAAGAATAGGTGGTGTATTTTGAAATGGTATAGAAAAAAAAAGGCAACTAGCCATCCACCTTTGTCATTCTAACCCCCGGTGACCATGTTTATGCCAGTCACTGCCGTTTTTCTTCATGCTGTATAAAAAAACACATATATCTGTGTATTTGTAACCTGAATCTTCTTGTGTCTGTTCATGCAGACAATAAAAAACTGTACAGTAGGTCTAGTTGCATGTAATCTGTACTAATTATTGACAATGGCATTATAAAATGCAATAAAAATACTTATTACACTGTCTAAGACTGTGCATTGTAAGTTCCTTTCTATTTTTATTAACACTTTAATTAAAATTAACATATTAATGTGGTTTTGTAAATAACCCTCTGATTCATGAATTGTCACAAAGGTATTTTGTTTTAGTCATTCTTATTTTTATATTTTTTTGTCTCACTATTGATGCATATTGTTATATTTGTTTACAACATAAATGCACTGATGTTCACATTAAAGGGTTAGTTCAATCAAAAATGAAAATTCTGTCATCATTAACTCACCCTGAACACAAAAGATTTGCTGAACACAAAAGAAGATTTTTTGAAGAATTTTGGTAACCAAACATTTGATGGATCCCATTGACTTCCATAGTATGGGGGAAAAAAATGGAACAACTTTGTTTGGAATAATTAAGGGCGAGTTAAACATTTTTGAGTGAACTATCCCTTTAAGTATATTATTATTATTATTATTATTATTAATTATCCACAGTATTGTTTAATGAAAATATCCTCCTTTTTATTTTAAAAAGACCTAAAGGAAATTCCCACTGAAATATCCAGTTTATAACAAATACACTATTTGATTCATTATGTTCAGTACAGTAGACTGACAATTTTTTTTTTTATGGCAAGTAAATCACAAAAAAAAAAAAAAAAAGAATACAAATAAAATAAAAGAGTTCCTTAATCTACTAAAAATATCTCAGACTAAAATGTACGGCCATTTTGAATTGATCATATAAATGTCACATAAAAAACACAATGGCATAAATAGGACAGCCATAAAAATTATGGGAAAGGGTCAAATGTGATCACACATGACTGTTTAGATTTAAATAATACACTAAATGGTTCAAAATGTATTCTCATCATGCATCAGAAAGTCAATATCTAATTCACTTTAAAACATGCAAACACCCTTGCCAGCATTTGGCAGTTTGCAATAAGACAAGAGGTTGTGTGGCTCTGCTGGAGCTTGTGTGTATGGTGTTTCTCTATAACACACACACAGAGAGACACATACAGACACATCTACAAAAAGTTGTGTGAGGTGTACAAAATGTGCTCTCAATTAAGAGCAAACAAGGGAGGTGGCTTCCCCTAAATCATGCAAAATGCATGTGACACTTGGGCACATTGACTTTGGTGTAAAGCGGGTGATTGAACCAGAAAGCAGGGAACTCAACTTCAAGGAAGAGCACTTGCCTTTCCAACTAACTCAGGAATGGGAACAACCCTGTCCATTTGATGATATTTTTGGGGGGGATGTAGGACAAGATACATGGGACACAGGAGTAGAAAAAAAAAAAACTTCAGTGGTTGTGTCTTTATGTGCTTCCTCTATACGCTGAGTAATAGGCTAATGTTAGCAATTACCTCTTTGTGTAATAGCTAATCGCTTTATTATATAATTTATTGTCCATATTTAATATGAGCACAAACCTTCTCTCAAACTTTGTCGAGTAAGCAGTAGACACTGTACTTATTTGACCTAGAAATAGTTCTGAATCTTAAAAACAACAACATTATGACTAGCATTAACTGACTAGCATAAAACATTTTTTTGCTGATGCATTGTTGTCTACTAGCTCTGCAGTCTCTGACAGAGAGTGTGGCATTACATCAGGTTTGTTCTGACCAGCAGGCTGACAACATGAATAGTCATGTGTTCAAACCCTACAGAAGTGTGTCCATGTGATAGTCTTGTTGTTGTGTTACAGGCTCTGTCCACCAGGAGGGGTAAATAAACCAGCCAAAAACTGAATGGGACAGAATGAAAAAAAGAAAAGAAAAAGAAAATAACAGGACAGGCCCAGTCAGAGAGCCCTTTCAGTCTTCTGAGAAAATCTCTCACTGACAGACAGGGTGGAGAGTGTTATTCCAACCCATTTAGACCGGGATCAGGTTCTCTGCTTTTTTTTTTCTCTCTAGGTTTCGTTTGAAATCTGCCCTGAACGCTTATCTTTAAAACGCACAGGCCCCCGTTTTGAAGAGGTGTTGCCTCAATATTGAGAGAAAAGATGGAAAAAGTGGTCGCTTTCGGGAAAGTTCGATTTTTATTTGATTCAAGTATTTTGAGATTCTCTCCCGGAGTTTGACAGGCAGGAAACTTACGCTGGCCACTCAGTTTGGTAAAAGTTTGGGAAAAATGTGTTGTCTTCTGTTGAAACAGCATTAAACTCAGGTAAACTCAGGTACTTTCTGAGTTTCAAGACTGACTGACTCAAGAAAAGTCTGACTGATACTGTTTGCACTGTGACCTACTACTGAGTGTCAAAATACGCCATCCGCGTATCCACTTATCCACCTAGATAAATGATAAATCACATAAACACTCATTTAAGTAAATCCTGCACCCTCCAATGCTACATAATGAGTCTAATTAAGATGACTGTGACAGAATACCTTAGCCCGGACCGCTGGCTTACAGAAGGCCACGGACAGGAGAACAAAGGCATCTTTGTGAGTGATTAGAAACACATTTTCATCCCTCTCTCCTTCACCGACCGTGCCAAAATGTTCAGTTCCGCTACAAACAATCAGTGTCAAACGTTTAAAATAACATCCAAGAGAAAAACACTGTTGGACATGAGTAATGCGCGACTCTGTGCCTCGATGTTTCTTACTGTTATCTTGGAGAGGTTCTCGTAAATTAGCATTATTATAACAATGCTACTGTAATTTTTTACATGAAACATGAAAACTTTCATAAACCATAACACATATTTCATTCTCTCAATCTATCGGTTTCACACTTAAAATTTCTCAAACCTTTTTACCTCCTTCTTGTTTGTTCCTTTTCACAAATGTTTAGGCCAATACCAACACTTGGACATATCAGACTGCTTTAAGATTATTTGATGAATCACTAGTACAGAGTATTATGGGAAGTCATTTACTTAGTCAGCACTTCACTTTTTATCCAGGTTCCAGCAGTTGACCTAGATATGATTATTATGTACAATGACCTATAATCATGGAATGATGCATTAGTAAAGCACTTAAAGGGATAGTTCACCCAAAAATGAAAGTTCTGTTATTACTCAACCTCACGTCATTCAAAAACCTGTAAGACTTTCGTTCATCTTCAGAACACAATTGAAGATCTTTTTAATGAAATCTGGGCTTTCTGTCCCTCCATTGACAGCCTACGCAACTACCACTTTCAAGTCCCAGGAAGGTAGTAAAGACATCATTAAAGTAATCCATGTGACTCTAATGGTTTAACCTCAATTTTATGAAGCACTGCGAATGCTTTGTTTGAGAAAAAAAACAACAACAACACAATTTACCACTTTATTAACAAAATATTAATCCCCAATGCGTGTTCAGAGCACCACAACGCATTCTCGGTGTGTTGACACACAAGTCTGAAACGAGAGCAGAAGTTATATGAATGTGCATTGGAAATTAATATTTTGTGTACAAAGAGGTGAGTCGCATGGATTACTTTAATGATGTCTTTGCTTGAAAGTGGTAGTTGCGTAGGCTTTCAATGGAGGGACAGAAATCTCTCAGATTTCATTAAAAAGATCTTCATTTGTGTTCCGAAGATGAATGGATATCTTATGGGTTTTAAACGACATGAGGGATTAAATGATGACTGAATTTTTATTTTTGGGTGAACCATCTCTTTAAAGGAATAGTTCACCAAAAATGTAAAATTCTGTCATTATTTACTCACCTTCATGACATCCAAAACCTGTATCTGTATGACTTTCTTTCTTTTACAGAACACTGAATCTTTTTTTTTCGAATAATGAAAGTCAATGGGGTCCAAAACACCACTGATGAACCCCATTGACTTTCACTCTATGGACATTTTTCAAAATATCTTCTTTTGAGAATCAAAACCGATTAGAGAAATGTTTTTTTTTTGGCTGAGCTATCCCTTTAACAATTCATGCTTGGCCAAGCACTGTTAGACCCAATCTGGGCCACATTTAAGCATGCAAAGCATAAAATCTCATGTCTCCATGGTACCATGCAGTAGATTAAGGCCTTCAGGACCACAACAATCTTAGGCCATAGAGAGAAGAAACTAAGCAGAGTGGCACTTGGTAAATGTCAGGTTAATTACCAAGACACAAACCTGAAGGGTTGAATATCATTGACCGGTCAACAAACATTGGCAGAGGATAATGAGTGTCTGACGCTGTCTTAGGAGTGCTATGTTATTTGCAATGAGTGTCATTTTGGATTAGGAATGGCTGAGGGTGTGGACATTACACCTTACTCAGTCATCAACATTGAATTGATTTCATCATCTCAGTTTGTATGACACATACACAGAGCTCAAGTCTGCAAAATGCACAATTGGAGTGCATCAAAGTGTATATTCCCTTTACATGTGCAAAGCATTTGCCGTAAACTGCTGAGAGAGAGAGAGAGAGAGAGAGAGAGGTGAACCATAAACATGGAATTCAGGCCTGACACGGACACAAATTAATATAAATTGGAATGCGTAAAATCATTCCTGCCCCCCCCAAAAAAAAAAAAAACTTCACTTGCAGAGATGGCACATGGGCCTTAAACTGATTTAAAACTTCTATCTCAGTTGTACTTATGATTTTTATCTGTTCTTCCAAAACAAGTTTAAAAGCACATTTAATGTGCCTTCAGGCTTTCATAACAACGTCAACTGAACAATGGACTATGCTGACCTTTAAAACCAGTGTTAGGGAAAGTTACTTTTAAAGGGATAGTTCACTCAAAAATTTAAATTGTGTCATCACTTACTCAACCTCGTGTTGTTCTAAACCTGTATGGGTTTCTCTGTTCTGTTGAACACAAAAGAAGATATTTTGAAGAATGTCGGTAACCAAACAGTTGATGGACCCCATTGACTTCCGTAGTGGAAAAAAAAAAAATACTATGGAAGTCAATGGGGTCCATCAACTGTTTGGTTACCGACATTCTTCAAAATATCTTCTTTTGTGTTCAACAGAACAGAGAAACCCATACAGGTTTAGAACAACACGAGGTTGAGTAAGTGATGACACAATTTTCATGTTTGAGTGAACTATCCCTTTAAGTTTACAATATTGCTACTCCCTAAAAAAAAGTAACTAATTGCGTTACTTTTTGTGGAGAGTAATAATGGGTTACGTTTCTTTTGCATTACTTTTTCTCACCTGGGCTGAGCTTGCTTTTTTTTGGCAAATGAAAAGGCCCTTTCACTCCAAAAGTGAAATGAATTAGCCTCATGCTATACATACTGATTCAATGTGTGTACGTATGTATATATTAAAAATGATATATGTACAATTAAATTTATATTATATTATATTATAAATATTATATTATATTATATTATATTATATTATATTATATTATATTATATTATATTATATTATATTATATTATATTATATTATTCTGATTCTATTTACATGCTTTTGTCTATTATGTGGTCCTGGAGAGTGTAATCAGTGTAATTGTAGAGTACAGGCATCTTGCCTTCAGGGAGTAATGTCATTTCCTGTCGAACAGTCTCGAGCTGAGTGCGCGACTCTGCTGCTGCTGCTGGTGCACGAGAGTCCTGAGGCTGAGCGACAGCGCGCGAGGTGAAAACACTGAAGAGCGACCTCAACAACTTTCATCATTACTGGACATTTGCAGGATTTGAGAGAAAAGAAAAAAAAAACTTTTCATAGCGGTTTATTTCTGGTCTTCCTTTAAGTACAGTGAAAAAATAAGACTCCACTTTACTATGTTTTCTGTCAAGTTTCTTGGCTCTGGGAGAGTTTGAAGACGAAGATAACGCTCTTCGTTTATTCAGCGCTGGAGATAACGGTCGAGATTAACAAATGAGGAATAACGAGTGTCAACTTTAATGTAAACAATAAAGCAACTCAAAAACTTGAAGAGAGAGAGAGAGAGATACATGAAGAGAAAGAAAATACTTTCCCCCGCGAAACGGGACTCTTGAAAGTTTGTTTTGCGCGAGCACTAAAAGATGCATTACTGAAACCACACGTTTACCGAGTGACCATCGCAGGTAAGACATTTGGACTCTTTTGCTTTATATATTCCTCAGTTTTGTCTATAAAGTGAACTGTGGACACGTTCAACAGGTTTGAGTGAGTTTTAGCAGGAGCGTGCAGAGACTCGCCACAGACAAACCACAGCATGAAAGCCAACAGTCATGTTATTCTGTGTGCTGAGTCGTGATTCTTTCAAGATTATTGTCATTATTCGTATTAGTGGAGTTTTTAGTTGTCACGAAGTAACAATATCATGTCTTTAAGTCCATGACCTTGTTAAATGTAAGTATTCATTCAGCACATGACATTTTAATTAAAGCAACTCTTGAAATAGCATGTTCACCACAGGAATGCCATGGTATGAGCATCAAAATTGTTTATTTCTCTGACTCTTTTATTTCTTTGTTTTTTGTATCTTGGCGCATCACATCGTTTCATACCATGTTCCTCTGCTTCATTGTGCCATTTTAGTCTCTCTTCTTCTGCCAAGCATTATTTCCCAAGCCGCTGGTGTTTTTAAGTACTTTGGCCCACTGACATGAGCCGAACAATAGGAGGGAAAAGTGATAGTGGGAACCAGGACAGCTGTTTGTTCGCAGGCTTGAGCCTTATTTTCTTCTGTGTGTTTCTTTTGCAGGGTAATTTCTAGTCGCCTGGCACCTGGCTCCAGAACAGATGTCCAAGGAGGACCACAGCCACAGTGCCAGCCCGCCCGAACATTCAGATGGAGCCCAACCGGACAGCCGGCCCCAGGAAACTCTCACCGACCCATGCCCAGGTACAATAGACACAGCCAGCAGGTCTCTGGATGTAACTTGAATATAATTGTTAAAGTCTCCTTGAAATCAAAATTACAATTCTTTTTTTAATCTAATATTGCAGTATTTGTTATAAATACTTTATCTGTGCACATCATTATTAAAAAAAAAGCCCTTCTAATCTTTAATCAAGATAACTTCCCCTCCATCTTGCGACGACTTCTCTTCTCTGATGGTGTTTTCTCTGCGTGAAGGCGGAATAACCTGTCACACACATGAGATCACAGCAGTAGCAAACCACAACCATGCAACGATCCAATTAATTCCCGATGGACAAAATCAAATCCTGCCCTGCATTTTTACTAGTTTGAGAAGCCAGTTCATTCATGTTGACTTTAATAAGTGGATCGTTGCCATTCGATCACATGCAAAAAGCTAGTGAGCTTCCTCTGTAGGCAGCATTTTATGTCATCATAGGTACGGTTCCGACAGTTTTGAAAGTTATGTAGCTTAATTATACTGCCTGAAGATACCTTTTTTAAAACTAAATTACAAGGCAGCATCTCATGTATCCTTCATGGAGAAGACAATCCCATAATGCATTGCTTTGAGCTCAGTGGAAAAAAATGGCAAAGCGACAGAAATGTTGGTTATAAATATAATTCATTCAGTGCAACGATTAAAAACTTGGTTTTAACACAAATTTGCTAAATACAATATATCTTTACAAATAAGGTGAGGCACAGTGTTTAAGTTTATTTGTTACTGTATCAGGCCATACAATCTGTCTTTGGTATCCTTCAGACATTCAAAATTAGGAGGCAGTCGTCTGCTTCTCATCTGATCCTTTGCTGTAAGTCGGATCCTTTCTATGCTGATTTCTGTACAATGCAGTGCGATGACAATCCTATAATGAGATGCAAATATACTTGGGTCAGGATGTTTATAGTTTTCTAAAAAACTTTTTTTCCCCCAGAAAAGATGCACATAATAGCTGTTCCTGTTGAAGGCATCATGGGCAAAGTAGGCAACTTAATGTTGCTTCCAAAGAAACTTGTTTTTCCTGAACTCTTAAGTCTCATGCAGCCAAAATTCCAAAATGTTGGAAAAAATTTGAGGGATTTATATTGTATGTTCCTGTTCAAGTCTGGTTGATTTTTGAAAGATTTTTTTTAATATTTTTGAAAGAAGTCTCTTATGCTCACCAAAGCTGCGTTTATTTGATCAAAAATACAGTAAAAACAGTAATATTGTGAAATAATACCATTTATTTTAATACATTGAAAAATGTATTTCTGTGATAAAACAAAACTGAATCTTCAGCAGCCATTACTTCAGTCTTTAATGTCACATGATCCTTCAGAAATCATTATAATATGATGATTTTAAAAATGTCTTATTGTTGGTGTTGAAAACAGTTGAAAACTACTTAATATTTTTGTGGAAACTGTGATACATGTTTTTCAGGATTCTTTAATGAATAGAAAGTTTAAAAGAACAGCATTTATTTGAAATAGAAATATTTTGTAACATTATAAAAAAATGTACTGTCATTTTTTTTTTTATCAATTTAAAGGGATACTTTACCGATTTGCGTTAAGCTTTGTATCAGAAACCCGGTAGAAACCCTCTAGGCCAGAGGCTAGAGACTACAGCCAGTAGTAGGAGCTAGTTCCGCATGTTTTCAACCCGTCCATAGGGGGTGGGATCTCACGATAAAACGGCGTCTTTTCAGTTTCGAGTCAACTAGTAGCCTGGTTGTATCATTTCTTACAATACTGCCGTCTGTAACCGGTAGGTGTGGCTTGGGAGTGGCCTCACAGGGCAGCGAAGCAAGTGCATTCTGGGAGTTGTTGTCTTTGATCCACATGAGCCAAAAATACATTGTCTGGCTTTTCTCAGTCTAGAAGGCACCACCTTCTAAAATAATTTCACATTTCTACTTCACAAATGACACAATTTAAATACACATTCATCTTTCCAGCAGTGAAATATCCCTTTAATGCATCCTTGCTGAATGAAAGTATTAATAAAAAAATGACCACAAATTTTGGTATGGTAATGTATGCTATAAATATATGTGTGTATATTAAAACGATTCTAAAAAGTATCAACAAAAATAATTTAAAATAATATAAAAACATTCCACTTGCATTGGCTGTATTGAAATTCCCTTCCATTTCATGTGCGGCCCATGTAGGCAGTAGACAGCGAGGTCACTCACTAGGTTTAGAACAGAGCTAATATGAGTAGACACTATTTTTTTTGTGCTTGGCTAGTGGAAGTCTGCAAACAGAGTTCACAGTGCTATAGTGAAACGTTCCGTGGTTTGAAGGCTATGTGCTTTGCTTAGCTTTGGAATCAAGCATTGCAGTGAATGGGGTTCTGCAAGCTTTGGTTTGTCAGTAGGGCATTGAGGGTTTGAATTCCAGAGGAGAAATGGGCCTTGGAAATGTTTTTCAGATCCTTCGGACTGTCCTACTAACGAGGGGTCAAAGTTCCAGATTAGTCATGGTGCCCTATACAAAGGGCACTGCGGAATATGTGTAGCCTGTGTGTGTGTGTACAACCAATTGTGTGTGTCCGTTTTTGGTCTATGTCCGGGGAACATGTATTGACACAGGCATGTGTGTGAACAACAAGTGGCTTTGAGCGCACCACCTCTGCAAACTGCCACAGTTCTCTCCGCAGGAATCAGATCTGCAGGCGGAGGCCTTGTATTTACTGTTGGTGAGGGCAAGTCCTGGCCCAATCGTCCGTTTGCATAACAGTGCTGCAAAAAACAGCGAACGTGTTGATTCCTGTGTGACTGCCACAGCCAATACACCATAATAAAATTAGGCTCCCAGGCATATATATGCCATCTGCCCAATAACCACTAATTACATTTAACTCTGAATTGTTCCTAAACATTTGAGGTTTGTGCCTCAACATGAAGCAGACTCATTTAGACTGCGAGGATTCTCATCTTGTTGCGTTTAGGCATTAGCTTAAGTCGGTCATCCTGGTGTTTGCATTAGTCTAAATTTAAACATTAACATTTTAAATAATAATGATATTGTGATCGTTTTTGTTTGTTTTTTTTACCTCAAAGCCCAACAGGATCTGCACTCATAGTCTAAAGATCTCTTTGAAAACACAAGCTTGTATGAGGCCGCCTGGTTGCGGATATGGCACCCGTCCGAGGCTGAACACTGCCTGCATTGACTGGCCTTCTTCAGCTTTAGTGCCATAGTTCTGTGTAAAGGCCTGACTCACTGTAGGAGATGAACCATCCTCACCAACTCCCTGCTCTCCAGAGTGCATGACTAAAGCTGTTTTCGCTAGATACACAGAAGGATTTGCTATTTTGAAAATCTTTTATTTTTTATTTTTTTTACTTCAGTTCAGCAAGAATTAAGGCTAAAGGCCTTTTTTGTGTAATTTGATCCTTGAGGAACTGCCAACATCTCTGCTTATGCTTGAATTGAGTTATGATTTGACAGCTATGACAAGAGAGCTCTGTTTGTTTTTAAGATTTATGAATCCTGTAACAGTTTTTATATAAAGTGCAAATATAAGACAGCTTCGTAGGAGACTGCAAAGAGGGCAACACATTTCTATGATATCTATGCATTGTGGTTTGATAAGATAATTTAGCATTTTGTTGCATTATGCAAAATTGCACTGGTTGCCAATTGCCACTTGCATCAAATTCAAGGCACTGATGTTTGCCTACAGAACAACAACTGGCTAAACTACCTAAACTCATTACTCCAGACCTATGTGCCATCCAGAAGCTTGCATTCTGCAAGTGAACGGTACCGTGGTGCCATCCAAAAGAGGCACATAATCACTTTCACGGAGCTTCACCGGGACTGTTCCCTGCTGGTGGAATGACCTGCCTAACTCAACCCTAGCTCTCCTTATTTGTAAGTCGCCTTGGATAAAAAGCGTCTGCTAAATGATTAAATGTTTCACAAAACGGTGGTCAACAATATGTGATGGGGGGTGCGATTTTTCTCTTTACATAAAGAAATGTCAAAGAAATTGTGCAATCTTAAGCATCCTGATAGACAACATTCTGGGTCTTTATAATGTTAATAATCAACTTTCAGAAAACGCTATGGTTCATTCGATCAAAGAATGACTAAATTTATAAATTATTTCTAAAATAAATTAATACACATTACGTAGACTGAAGGACAGTTTTTATTAGCATTTCTTAAAGAGTTAGTTTACCCAAAATATTTAAATTACTCACCTTCATGTTGTTTCAAACCTGTAAGACTTTCGTTCATCTTGAAAATACAGATGAAGATATTTTAAATGTAATCTCATTGATTTATGTCCATCCATTCTTTTTGAAGCATCAAAGTGGTAGTTGCGTCAGTGGACTGTCAATGGAGAGACAGAAATATCTTTATTAAAATATCTTAATTTGGGTTTAGAAGATTGTGTTAAAGAGTGTTACGTGTTTGGAACAACATGAGGGTAAGTAATTAATGACAGAATTTTCCATTTTGGTGAACTATCCCTTTAAGAATGTTCTCTTTTCATTTCTTAAGAAAGTTCTCGTTCGGTATCATCACACATATACTTGTCACTTGTGAGTGAGCCACAGTTTACCTTATGAACAAGGTCAACCATGTATTGTATGAACCAAGGGAAATATCTTAATGATGATGAAAACATAAAATATAAAACTATTTAACTAAAGCATAGGTTTATATAACCCACCATTTGAATTCATTAACTGTAATATTTGAAATGTTTGTTAAACTTATTTTTTTTTGTATTTTTATCAAATTCTGTAGTACAAAATTAATTTGTCACAAGATCCTTATATTTTTTTAAAACTGTATAACGTATTTGGTGCTTCTCCTTGTTTATTATGTTTGGATCCTAACAAGTTCATAACCCCATGAAAAATGGGGTATCTTTGGTGCATCTTCAAAAAGAAAGGCGTTTATAAATTTTCATTTGATTTAATCTTCCTGAAGCAGTCCAGTAAAACTCTCTTTTGTCAATGATATTGCCAAGTGACAGCAGTAATCTATGGGCCACTCATGACGTAGCCTATATTCTGACACATTTGAGCACTATTGTTCAAATGACTTGATAATCACGCTACATAATTATTTGCAAATGCTCAGCTAGCCTTTCAAGATGTATATTTTGGCTTCTCCTGACATGTCTGGGGCAGATATGACTTGCCAGTCTGCTTTTTGTGAGAAAGATGGAGGAGATTTCATCATGTTGGATCGTTGTGGGGTCTGTCTTTGATGCCTGGCCCCTGATGGTTTTAAGTTGCTGTCATGATTCTCATGTGGGGGGATTCCTGCAGCTTTCACTTCAGTCATAAATCTTACTGTTAAAATGGCAAATTAGCAAGCATTGCTCAAGGACATTTGGATTTTTTTTTACTGAGAGGGTTCAAATGAGAGAGCAATAGAGAGAGAGAGAGAGAGCGAGCAAGTGCGGATCAATGCTGACCTATGAGGCAGCTGTTGGCCATTCACCAGTGTGTTTGAAACTTCCTGTTGCTTCTTTGGAGCCAGCAGAGGTGCGTGACTGTGCAAAAGTGAATGTTTTTATGTTAAAGAGAACCAGGAGACATGGAATGTCACGCACGGAGATGCCAAACCCTGAAACGGAGATACAGACCCCCCACTTTCTTCACACTGCTCTATCTCCTCACAAAACTTTCAAGCACGAGATATAGTGCTGTTAAATCCTCCCTAAAGCCTGTTAAATACCAGACATTTTCTTTTTTAATGAGCTTACAGTGTTTTTCCCCCTCCTCTATTGTACTTGCTAAATAATCTGTGAATTTGGATAAATTCCAAAACAGTTCTTTGAAGCTTTTCCCCCCAAGCGTGTGTTTTTACTCTTGGCCAGTTTACAAGCCCAGATTAGACTCTATTGTTTCAGAGCCAAGCTTAGTGAAGACGTTACCGTAGTTATCAGCATGTCTCTTCAGAGGATCAGCCACAGACATTTCCTTAATTATTTTCTTTTTGCTCCCCTAATTACATCCCTGAGGGGTCATTGCTATAAAAATTGTGTCAAAGTCATGATGGGCTCACAAATGTGTAACAGGGGAGCATGAATGTGGGCTTTAAATGAGGTGCTCTGCTTTAATCCATCTGAGATGCTCCACTAAGTGGCACCACCTGTTTCCTGTAGCATTCAGTACCAGCCAGGTGGATCCAGATGCTCTCTCTTGAATACTGGTGCGTTGAGAAAGGTACAGATAAATGTGAATAAATATGCAACAGTTATTGAGTTTTTGTTTCTGGGAGCAGCATACCATTTGGCTGAGGGTAATTGATTCAAAGGCCTGGCAAAGACCAACCAAAAAGATGATGGAATATAACATGTTTGGTGCATATTTTCAGAGAGTTGAACAGCAAAAGAATATATTTTAGAGAGAGTGCAATGGGTACTGATCTAGTCATCCCAGGGCTCCAGACTAAAATATGATAGGGGTGGCTCTGGTGAAAATGGCAGCACCATCACCTGATTACTGTAGGAGCTCAAAATAGAGACAAAAAACAATAATAGTAGTTGTATCATTAATAATATTGCATATTGGTTTAAGTTTACAAATATTGTATGTCTTGTCCCATAGAAATGCACGTTTGTACAGTATAAACCAATATAATATTATAATCATACTAGTTATTATAATTATACATTTCTGCTCAAATAAAATAATTACAAAAAATGTTTCATATAATTATTGAACATTCCTACTAAAATAAATACTACAGTAATATTTTCAATTTGCATCAGTGTGACCTCTAACAAACTGGCAAGAAAAATGGTTGCAAAATGTTACCGTTTAGTTGCGGTCTTGAGCCCTGTATACAGACATTTCTGAACATGTACTACATACTTACTCAATAAAATGACAGACATTAACTTCAGCTCACAATTGTTGATACTTGCAAATAGGTCTTATGAAAGCACAACTTCCACTTTACATAACCTATAGCAGCTCCCAGCATGTACTGTTACATTTCACATGTTTCATAATGATTTTAGAGAGAGCATTCTCAGTTATTATGCAGACATGACACAACACATTAGGAATCTGTCCTTTATCACTTGGGTTTTTGCCTTCTATTTTTGCATTTAAACATTAAATCTGGAGTTTAGCACCTTCTTTTCCCTAAAATGATCTCAAGTACGCCAGTTGTGAATTTGAGGAACTCAGCCTGCAGCGTAATTTGATTCTGTAGCCCTCCAATTCCCAAATCTGTATCCCTCTGTTCTCTGTGCCCTGTGGCCAGCACATTGTTCCAGATGCCTGCAGAGCTACAGCGGACCCTGTCTGCCAAACCTGAAGCCGATGATAATATTAGCCTACAGCTGCATAAAATCGACCTCATTTTTATGCCTTTCATTTCAGCTGTTCTTTTTTTTTTTTTACCTCTCCCCCTTGTTTTTCCCATCCTTGCCCTGTGCTAGCATAATATCACCCTCGGTGGATTTTAAAGAGTGATGGTTTTAATTAGTCAGGATAATGACAAGTAATTAACTCCCAACACAAGTGGCCGGTGCGCTGCTCCTCCAGGCCCGCCTCTGAGATTGCCTGATATTTAACAGTTTTCTTTGTCACGTTACGCCAATATATTTTTCTCCAGGCATACACTGAATAGTGAAGTTGCGAGTTTTACACTTCGACTCTGCAAATTATTTCTAGATTGAAAGGGATGTTGTTTTCACTGGAGCACAAGAGAAAGTACTTTTCAAATGGTGTAATCTCTTGTATTCTATTAAAAACTGAATTTACAGTCATCACTGTTAGGGGAGGTCTCGTCGAGTCAAAGGAGAAGTTCTGGATCTCAGAGTTGGAGAAAGTTCTAATTCAAGCATGTCTCTTGCCTAGCCTTCAGTTCAGCTATTCCACTGAGACGCATGGGGGTGTGAAATATCTCTAAGTCTCTTGTCAGTCTCTCTCTCTCTTTCTCTTTTGTCTCTTTCTTCTGAAAGCGCATTAGTAGGGGTTGCTGAGGACAGAGCAACTCTGCCACAAAATAAAGAAAGGCTGGGGTTTGAGGGTTGAGAGTATTTCAAAGTGTCCCTGTAAAGCCACATGGCTGCTCAGTCTCTAATACCAGGCCTCATACCTGACTGCTCGAAGATTATAGAAAGTCTCAGTGTGCGTTCCCAGATCTCAGGAGTAAATAAGGCAACACTACAGAAAGGAGAGAAAGAGATTGAGAAAAAGAGAGACACAGAGGGAGATGAAGAGCTTCGAGGCAGAGAGAGTGACTCAGAATCAGCCGTGTATGAGTGTCTTGGCCTATTAACCGGAGGGTGTTATACACACCCGCAGAACATTGGTCATTCTGCTCAACTCTTTAAAGGTGAAGAATGTCCTTTTTTTTGGATTGTAAAAACTTTCTGTCCCAGTTTAATATTCAGAGTAAACTGTGAGTTTGGGATGTTACTGTTTGAAATCGTCATTATTTTGCAATTCTGTTTAGTGACGCTATTGATGCAAAAACAACACATTTAACGGGATAGTACATTAATCATCATATACTTATATACACACCTTAAATGTTGTTCCAAACCTGTATAACTTCCTTCTGTGTGAAGATATTTGGGGGGGAACAGCAAAGAAACAATATAATGAAAGTCAGTGGTTTTCAGTATTTTTTACCCCAATGCCTTTACTATAGGCTATATAGACAAAACAGTTTAAACATTATTCAAAACAACATCATTTGTATTCCACAGAAAAAAAAGACTGGTTTGACATGAATTATGGAATTTTGTATTTTTCAATGAACTATCCATTTAAGAAATAATCACATGTGACAGTGTAGTACAGAATATCGCTGTGAAACTTAACTGAGATTGTACCAATAGGATGCTGATGTACATTTTCCAAGCAGTCTTTACCACAAGACACCTCATTCCTGTTGTCGTGGGAAAAGTGCTATAAAATGTAGGTGCCCCCCCCACAACAGTAAACATTACATGTAGCGCAATGCCTTTAATGCCATAAAGTCTTTATGACCATTACTCACATACTATATTTTTATTCCTATGTTCTTGTGTTGTTTACTGGGAAATGCATGAGCCCTGTTTACAAGTCAAGTAAAATTTCCACACATTTTCTGCCTCTAGGGTCCATACACACTGTGTGTACAAGTAATGTCCTATATACACACCATAACTCATTACATTTTGCAATTCTTTTTTTGTATGTACTTGGCCAGCTCAATACAACTCGCATGTCTAAAGCACTAGATTGTTAACCCAGAGATCTGATTCAGAAAGGCTTTTGCAAACGTGGCGTAATTGCTGAGATCATTAAGAGCAGGTTCTTGAAATTCCTCATTGCTTCAGCCACATAATGTGGAAGGTTTAGCTGAAACTATGATGCCTGCACTGTAAATCTCCCCTGCCTGCTGTACGTCTTGATTATGATGAGGAATTAAAGCTCTGCCTTTGATAACGGCTGGGTTCCAGTTGCTAATGCTCAGTGATCCACAGCAATGGGAGAACAAAAGTAGCTGACGCACGCTTTAGTGCCACAGAGGTATAAAGGCAGACTTCTGTTCAGCAGCATTACCGAGGCAGGCTTCAGTGGTCTGTGTTTTAAAGCTAAAATGGTTCATAAACGTGATCCCTGTCTGTCCACAGCCCCAGCTCTGCTCTCACACTCACCCACAACAGCTTATAAACTCTCTGAACCCTGCAGGTTTCACTCTCTCATTTTTCTCTTTCTATGTCTCTGTAATGCTTTCCTCTATTAAACTGAATGTGTATTATAACATATATAATGCGCAGGGAAAGCTGTCCGTGGATCACTCGTCCGAGAGCAAAAATGTGCTGCTGCTGCCAGATCCGAAAGTCACATTGTATTTGATACAAAACTAAATAGACTAAATCAAGTGGAAAAAGGTGATAACTGAAACTATTTTCATAGTAGTTCGTTTTATCCATAAGGAAATGTATTGTTAACGAAAACGTATAAACTGTTAAAGATAGTACTGTAAGTCGACCTACTGTAACTATCTGAGGCTGTTAATTGTAGTCTATGACTCTATGTGTTTGCTAAAGTAATCAGTTTGCATTATTTCAACATATTTTTAAAGAATAGACTACTTATATATATTTTTATTATAGCTACTTACATTTATTCTAATTATATTTAACTTATAATAGGCTTCTAATATTGATTATTTTATGCTTATTTTTAACTCAATAAAAAAACACTTCTGGCATATAATTAAATTGACACCTGACATGATGTTTCTTATTTGACGTCTCTGATTTAGATGCGTAAATGCGTAAAAAAAAAGCTGATGCGACGCACCGTTTAAGGGGGTCATGAACTGGATTATTTTATTATTTTAGAATGTTTCCTGGGGTGCCCTTATAATGTTAGTATGATTTTTTACCTCAACAATTTTCATAATTTAGAAATAAAAGGCATTTTTCCTACCCTGAAGCATGTAATTTCCGTGACATTAGTGCCACCTATAGCGTGATTACAAAAATACAGCGTATTTTGTCCCTTTCGCACGTCGCGCCTGACTCAAATCAAACACAACTCAACTGCTTTTACGGGTGCTTGTGAAGGCATCAACAGGTAAATGTAGGCTACTTTTAATCAAAGGTCAAATATATTAATATATTATATATAAAACTTAGTTGCTATGTGTCATGAGTAGCCTAAGCAACTAAGCAGCGAACGTGAAATCCATCCAACGTATCTGCACCAGGTGCATTTTTGACATAAAGCGCCCCCAGCATATCCGGTTAAAAAAGTCACCGCTCGCCACTGATATAATGACTTAAATTTTAAAGTGAGCATGAGATAAGTCAGTCGTTAGATATGTATTAAAGATGTGTTTTTCTTAAAGTTCTTTTTAGGCTCACACATTCTCTGCTGTGGTTAGAGGTTAATTTTTGCGACTTTTGCTGCTGTTATTGTGACTTTTTCTGCTCCGTCAGCAGCTGCTTCCAGATGTGAACTTACCAATTCCAGCTCCATTATTACTACACAACACATACAGGATATAAGGCCTTTGGGTCTGCACAGCACCACAGGATGCTTTCAGACCTCAGTAGGCAAAGTATCAGGGGATATTTCTACCTCTAGCATGAAGTGTTGCAAACACTTTTATTTGTCGTTGAGGAGGAGAGAATGTTGACGTTTCTGTGAGCTATGAGCTCAGACCCTGACAATCTGTCTGTTGTTGGAGTTTTGGTTAAGGAAATGGGGGGGGGTGGGGGGTAAGCCTCTCATGAGTCGTCTTAGTTTGCCTGCTCAGAGGTGAAAGAGTTTAGTAGAGAAAATAAATAAGGCCATCTGGTTACAATGCTGTCAGCAGCTAGATCTGTCTGATGCTGATAGGTCAATATTCCTGTCACTCAAACTCCCTTGTATTTCTTTCTCATTCTGGCTCTCTTTCTCACTAAGGTCTAGGGAACTTTTATTTTATTTTCAAAAACGACATATTATATTGAAAATCGGCTAGTCTGTGGTCTAATAGTCTATTGCCTGAACAACTAATTGGTCTTATTTGGTTGGATTTGGATTCACCTGATTCTGGACAGATGTTTATCAAGGTGCGTTTACAATGCATTGTCCAAAGACGTCCATTTGAATGCTGTACCTGCTATGGAGATAAAAAAGATGTAACTTTTCTGAGAGGGTTTTACCATGCAAACTGCCTAATAGTCATTCATTGAATGACTAATCAACTAATATGCCATCTAGACTCATCCCTGCTAAGGTCATTTCTCTAAAAAGCAATCCTCTTGTCCACAAAATTACGAGATAAGGGATTATAAAAATCCCTCAACACAATCACACAAAAAAGGTAGAAACTGGAGTCTGCCAAGATAAAAGGCATAGAGTCACTAAAGGAAATAAACAGAGAGCAATGCACTGATGTTCCACAAGAGATGCTGTGTGTTTATCAGACAGCCAGTAAAGCCCAGCTGGCTTCCATTTGGGTAGGTATGGGACAGAGGCCAGGAAGGAGCAGAGCTCAGTTGTACTCAACACAGCTAAACACAGCGCTTCTCCTCGCTAAGACCCAGTCCTGACCCTCTTTGATGTCATGCTGCTCTAGCCTTCTCAGACAGTCCTGTATAATTACCAGGCCACATAATAAGACCACTTGGCTCCAGCGCTAACTTATAAAACACACACACACACAAACACATGCTGCTGACCACATGAATGCGCTTTCACAGATACGTGAGCACAGCACACCAACTGATGATCTAGCAAAATAGCTGATGCAAATATAAACACAAACTGAGCATCCATATTGCACTGTTATTGCATCAAGACACTTTAGAAATGAATCTGAAAGCAATGCTTTGTGTAATCTGTGTAACTTTTATTTTCATTCTCTCTCCTCCGTGTTTGTGTTTTTTGGCCTCAGAGGGGAATGAAACCGGTGAGCAGACAGCACAGAATTCAAATACTCCACCCATGGAAAAGACAGGAGATGTGGAGAATGGCAACAACAACAACAGCCTGTCCCAACCAGACCTCACCAGCACTCCTGGCAAAAGCATAATATGTAAGCATGAAACAATTGGACTACATTATCCAGCAGCCCTTAACAGTTTTTTTGTGCTTGGTATATCTGTTACGTTATGGAAACAGATGAAATGATGAGACTGGCTAGAGGGACTGAGATGGTAAGGTCTCTTATAAAATAATTTGGTGAACTTGGGGTTGTCAGTGAAATGTGTTTGTATTACAGTTTTAATAGGACAGGAAATTATGTGGGGAATTGGATCAGGGGCCAGATTCAAGAAAATCTTCTTAAGAAAGAAGTAAAAAAACTCAAAGAAGTTCGTAACAATTATTGAAAAGTTCTTAAGAATTTCTGAAATAATTTCTGAACAGTTGTTTTTTTTTTGTTAAGAAGAAAATGACAGGTTTTGATGTTATCTGATTGTAGAGCGGTTCTTGATGAAGACTCGCTGATCAACTCAATAAAAATCACCTCAAAGGCCGCTTTTTTTGTGCTGCCTGCAGATTATCGTAAGAATCATAATAAGCATGAACACTTTCTTTGCTTATTCTTAACTTTGGAGATTTAAGTCAAGTTTATCCTGACAATGATTTTTAAAAAGATTCCTTTCAAGAATTTGAATTCTTCTTTAGTTTTGTCTTAAAGGGGTCATATAATGGTACATGCACTTTTACAAGTTGATTGCACTGAAATGTCTGTTGGCAGTGCCTGTACACAACCATCCTATCATGATAAAAATCCATCCAGTGGTTTTGTTTTAATCTCCTTATATGTTTGACCATCTCTGAAATCAAGCCGTTCGATATTGTGACGTCATAAGATCGTACGCCCCTCCCGCTATTGTGATTGACAGCCGTGTTTCAACACAAGACCCGCCCTGAGCAAGCTGTGACAGCCGTCGTCATAGTAGTCCGCCATTGTTGATATGCTGGAGTAGAATGGCGTCTAAGCAATTGTGGTGTTCTGTTCTTAGATGTAATAAGGAACACAGCAGTCATTTGGATGTTCCTAAATCCGAGCCGTTGAAGAAGCAGTGGCTGAGTTTTGTTTTTGAAGCAATATGCCCAAAGGATTGACGCGGGGATTCCCTCACGGGGATTCCCCACGATCGTCTGTGCTTTCATGTTTGCGCACCAGACAGCTTCACAAACGAGAAAAAACGGATCGGTACCAACGTGTTCCTGCTGAACCTCCAGAAGATGTGAGTGTAATGTTTTATTAACCTTTATATTAGTATTTATATTAATCTTTGCGAAAATTTGCAAACCTTGCTGCAGGCTTCACGATGAATGCGTCTAAGGTTTACACTCAGGGTACATTACGGCATGTTTTCTATGTACGACGTTCTCAATATAATTCATAATCCCACGTTTATAACGAATAACACGTGGTTATTGTGTTAGATACGGTCAGAGAATGTCTAATACGGTGTACCCACAGAACAGAGGGGCGGGGTGAGCAAAGCTCATTATCATTTAAAGACACATGCACTGAAACGGCGTGCTGAAAACAGAGCTGTTTTTGACCAGGTAAAATTAGTGTTTTCTTACAATACTAATGAGAATTTTTAATTAAAGTATATTACAAACTTTTAATTTAGACCCTAAAGAATCATATTAGCTTGTACAAAAATGGCATTATATGACCCCTTTAAGAAAAAAGATCAAAAACATTACGTTTTTCTCAAGAAAATAAGAGGAAAATTACCTATATGAGAGTCTCGGCAGTCAGTACACAAACCTTAGGGCTGTACCTGACTGATCATAAAATCTGTACCAGTGCTGAGTCCGTAGTTGTGTCTCTGAGTGTGTGTAGATGTAGACTGGGTGTGTACTAGTCAATAGGCTGTGACTAAGTCCTCTGACTAAGGGATAGATTGTGGATATGTCCTGTCATTGACTCACCAGTTCCCTCTGGGACAGCGTATCCACCCATAACCTGAAATAACTACATACACATAATGAGCACACTGACTATTCACTCACTCAGCTGTGTTTGTGTTTATCTACAGCGCAGTGTATTAAATACATTTCTAAAACAGTACAGTACAAAAAATGCAGGGTTTAACAAATATTGCTGTAAGAACCCGGACAGAGATTCACTTTGGCAGGACAATGGCAGAGGCTCTCCTCGTGTCAGCTGAAGTTGGTTAAGAGGTGCGTGAAATGGCCCATACTTGCTTTATTTAACAACTGAGATTTGATATTTTTGGAGGTAGCTGCTATTGTTGTGATGTTGCCTTGGCAACAGTGCCAGGTGAATTATAGCACTGTGCTTTTGGCAGTCAACGCCAGCTTTCATACTGCCGTCCAAAGCATATATTGGTGATTGTGTTACATGGTCTTTCAGCCTACTTTTCACATTAAACATGGGCTTTTGGATTTGTTTGATGTCAATTTATTTGAAGTATTATAGGACTGAGTGGTATATACCAGTATATACCATGCAATGGTATATACTGGTATATATATAAATGTGTGACCAGCGGAGATTTAGCTATAACATGGTAGATATATGCTCAGTCCTGATGTAAGACTGATCAAACATGGATGGTGCAAAAATGCACTGCAGAACATGTCCATTTGAACAAGTCAAAATGAGGAAGAATTAATTCTTAAGAGGTGTTGAAAAAGCATTTTTCTTAAATGGATCTCTGATAAACTGCCGACAGTGTCAGAGTGGCATAAAGTAATATTTGGTTTTCTTTCACTGCAATATATTACCTACTGGTCAGAAGTGAAATGGATATATTTTATCAGACATGGACCCCTTACTTTTTACAAATCCTTGGCAGGTCAACATGAATTTCA
The DNA here is from genome assembly GCF_965113295.1 of Leuciscus leuciscus. Classification (NCBI taxonomy): domain Eukaryota; kingdom Metazoa; phylum Chordata; class Actinopteri; order Cypriniformes; family Leuciscidae; genus Leuciscus; species Leuciscus leuciscus. The sequence continues at coordinate 13,845,313 of NC_138747.1, read as the reverse complement.
TGAATAATTTATTTTTAGTACATTTTTATGATAACGTGTCTAAAATTAATGTTGGAATGTACTTGTTGATCTGTGGTCATTGTTATATTGTGTTATGTTAAAGTAAAGAAGAAGGAGGTCGGAACGATGGCCTCGTGGTCAGCGGACCGACATGTAGCGCCGTTGCGCTCGGGCGGCCCAAGTTCGCGCCCCTGCTCGTGGACCTTTCCCGATCCCGTCTCCCGTCTCTCACCCACCTCGCTTCCTGTCAACTCTCTACTGTCCTGTCACAATAAAAAGCCAAAAAACTATGTACAAAAAAAGAAAAAGAATGAAAAGAGGTGTTAAATTTAATTTTTTTGCTTACATGGATACCGTTCAAAAGTTTTGGCTTGGTAAGATTTTTTTTAAGGTCTCTAGGGCTCACCAAGGATGCATTTATTTGATCAAAAATACAGTAAAACAGTCATACGTAAAGGATAATGTAGAGCGAGGCAGTTGTTATAGCGAATACAACCCCGACAAGCTGATCAGGACTGAATCAGCGTGAAGGGGTTGTATTCGCTATAACAACCGCCTCGCTCTACATTATCCTGCTTATTACATGGCTACCTACCAAATAAATCAATAATATGACACAAAATATTGATTTAAAAAGGAGTTTATTGATTTAAAAAACGATTGTATTGCTTCCTCTAAAGAAAATAGTCTTGACCCAGGATTCTAACCGTCTCTACGGTTAGAATCCTGCGTCCATAGCAACACTCTGTTTTTCATGGCAACAGTGTTTCATATATAACAGTGTTATACCTGGTTATACTTAGCAGCGGTCTGTTATCAAGAAATAACAGACCGCATTCTACATTAGAATTCAACCAAGCCAAGCTTGGGGGGAAAATATTGTGAAGAATGTTAAATATTATTACAATAAAAAAAATTAAAAACTGTTCTCCATTTTAATATATTTATTTCCATTTAAAATATTTTGGATTACTCTGTTACATGATCCTTTAGAAATCAAATCATTCTAATATGTTGATTTGGTACTGATTAATACTTTTGTGGAAACTGTGATTTAATTTTTTCAAGACTCATTTTATTTGATCGGAAGAATGGCATTTATTTGAAATATTTATATTTTGTAACATTGTCTTTTCTGTCACTTTTGATCAATTGAATGCATCCATGGCAAATAAAATATATTTCTTTGAAAAAAATCTTACTGTTCCAAAACCAATATTTCACATTTGCATTTAAACTAAAAGGTGTGATTTAGGACGCAGTATGAAAATGTAGTCTTTTTCCATGGATGGCTTAATACAAGCTTCTTTAGAAGACGTCACGAAAGCCCTAACTTAGCCTCATCATACTGGTACTTTTACCAGTTATAGCTGGAAAAAAAACTGACAGTGACTTCCCATAAGTGTTATTCCATGATAGAATAAATAGATCCGTGCAGCACCCCTACAAGACTGTCACAGCCATCAGTGTGTTTGCACACAGTCACAGGTTATGAGAAACTTACTTAGAGAAAGTATGCTAAGGACAGGCCCTCACTGTGTGTGCGCGGTAGGTGAGGTCGTGCTCTGGTTGTCCAGTCCGAGCCCGTGGGCTGACACATTCCAGACACCTACTGCTGCTTATTTACAGGAATAATTGTGCTGGGGCGGCTGCACACTGGCTCTGCTGCTATTTCCTCTCTCACCTTCACCTCCTCCTAAAGACCCTTACAGCACATCTGAGCATGCAACCAGCTAGACGTTATCTTGCAGGAAACCAAGGCACAGATTAAAAACAAAATGGGTTGCAGTGACTGGAATGGGAGACTTTAAGAGCGGAAAGGCTTGTAACATGATCTCATTGCCTATTCACAGTCTAGCAACAATTAATTGTTACGGTAAATTGAATGGTCTTGAAGCCATGCGTTTACATCGACTATGTTTGGATGTTGACTTCTCATATGGCAATGATACTGAAAGTGTAGCTCATGTTAGCCCACTTTCACAAATCTGTCACACCTTTAGTGTGAGATTTAGTGTGACGGAACAACATTACCTGTCTAAAAGTTCACAGTAATGAGCTGGCCAGAGTGCAATGGAGACTCTACAGGCTGATTCATGTAAATGCTTGGCCAGAGTGTTTAAGACCCCGTGAAGACCCGGTGTTCCGCGTCAGTAAGAAGAAAACATAAAAAGGAGATTATGCATCCTGCATTTCTTGGCTGTTCGTCCTCTGCACATTTTTTTAAATGCCCATAAAAATGGCAGCATTACGATTGCATAACAGAATGGACAAAATGTACAGCTCCATCCCAACTTTTTCCCTGCAAACGTGTCTCCCTTGACGCGTCTGGTTTTATATGCAGATGGACCCGTGAGATGTGCCTATTTGGGACTCGTAAAATGTTAAACACTTGCATCATCAGGTTTAAAAAGGATTGTGCAATCCTTTATAGATCCATGTGTGCTTTGAGGCTGACGGTTGCTTTTATTTTATTTTATATATATATCTAAAATTTCTGCTTCTCGACAGTGATGTAGCAAGTAATTTTTTTTGCTGACAAGCAGAAATCAGTGACTTTTGTTGAAAACAGAAGTGTGAAGATTCAGCCAGGTCCAAATGCTCCAGCTTAAGGCAATGATGTCATGGATGTTGCAAGCGTGTCTAGACTGAATGCCTTTGACAGGCTGTGAGAGTGCAGAAAGGGCTGTTAAATTCACTTTCCTACTTTGGACCTGTGTCTAGTGTGAGTGAGAAGTGAAAAAGAGAGTGAGAACATGGGTTCAGGTTCAGGTCCTCTAGCAGAGTCGGTCTTGATGTCATGTAACTGTAAATTGCTTTTACAAAACCAGTTGTTGATTGCATTTTAAATGCTCACTCACACAGCTCGCTGTTTTTTGTCATAAAAAGGTTAATACTTATCTAGAATATTTCCAACATTATCTAGTTATAGTATCTAGTTTACTTTCCAACATTTGCATTAAAATATACTTAATTAAATGTGTGGTTAATGTATTGAAGGCCTTGCAGAAAATCTGACATTGACATATAGCGCCGTTGTGCTTCGGGTGACCCGAGTTCGAGTCCCGGATCGTGGATTTTTCCTGATCCCTGTCTGTCTGTCTGTCTGTCTGTCTGTCTGTCTGTCTGTCTATCTATCTATCTATCTATCTATCTCTATCTCTATCTCTATCTCTATCTCTCTCTCTCTCTCTCTCTCTCTCTCTCTCTCTCTCTCTCTCTCTCTCTCTCTCTCTCTCTTCCTTTCTACATACTGTCCTATCATGATAAAAGACAAAATGCCCTTCAATACTTAGGATGATTTCACCAATAAGATGAAAAAAATAAAACATAGTTAAAGGCAAATGGCCATATACTGTAAAGACAGGGAAAACAGCTTCTGAGATGAAGATATGGCTTGATAAGAATTGAATTTGGTCAGAGAATAGTCTTATTGCATATCCCACATCTCTCAGCCCCATTCTGGCCTTTTCAGTGCATTTTTCAGCTTCAGTAGGACTTAAAGCTCAGTTCCTGTCTCACTCATCGCATCATCTATTATCAGAGTTCAGAGGCGCCGGCATCAGGGGAAATAAACGTCTTAAAGCAAGAGGGGGAAATGCTGGCTTAAATTACAGCTTTAAAATTCTCTGATTAGAGTCTTCATCGCTGGAGATTGTCATTGAAATGAGCTCAGGCAGAACGGGATTAAAGACTACTCGGTCTCTCTTGTGAACCTACTGTGTGCTGTTTTTTATTTTTTATGCCACCCTGTAAAATCTGGCTCTGCTTCTCAAAGAGCCGTATCATTTATCCCTTGCCACATTTTCAGCTTAGACATCCTTGTTTAGAAAGTAGGGGATTTCCATCTAACTGGTGTGAAGATATGGTGCTTTCATTTGCACCATCTGTCCTACACATTTTTTTGTGTCTTCAGCTGAACATTTCTAAGAAAAGATAATCATGTATGTGTGTTTAATAGTTTGTTGCTCTTGGAGATTTCATGTGTTTGTGTTTTCATTTTGTATTAATGAGAAATTGCTGACTCACTGGCTTCTGTGGCTCTGTGGGTTTAAAACAGAAGTTGGTGTTACTCACAGCTGTTTGGGGCAGTGAGGGACTTTAAATGAGGTGTTACGGGAAGCCTGGGGCCCTGGACAGGGAAATTAAAATGAGATGATGCAGCTGATGTCTGGGGGTCTCTTAGGGGCCCTGAGAGGCTTGTGTTCAGATGAAATGGGTCCTGAGTGATTCTAATCTAGACCCCTAAAAAAACGTGACATCTCAGGACTAACTTGTGCATTTTAGACGAGGACAGAATAGGTGATGCTGAGAGCTGTTGGTCCATGTTCTGTATAATAACACTTACATTTCCTTTGTGCAGTAGATTAATAGAAAATGCATTTTAAGTGTTATATTTTAAATAACAAGTATTTGAATATCATAAATTGATATTTTAAGAAATATTAAAAGTATATTTTATATAAATATATATATATATATATATATATATATATATATATATATTAGGGATGTAAATTTTCACAAATTCCCATGATCGATCGTCATTTAAATTAACGATCAATTAATCGATTAATCGTTAGCCTTAATACTACGATATGCGTCTACTGCAGTGGCTTTGGCCAACAGCATGACAGGGTCTGCAAATGCTGCTCAAAAAGCTATGTTCCTCACCAAATCAATGAGAATGGTTTTAAATATAAATAAAGGGCTAGTAGGATTGTAAAATGTTTCGATGTGATTGATAATTAAATTAATTATTTAATAATCAAATATAACTACTAATACAACGCGTCACCAACGCCGCCTCATATGCGCTTAGAATGTGTGACTGTTGTGGACGCGCTCTTCCTGGAACAACTGCACGCGCTGAATGAATCTGCTACCGTTAAACTGGAGCACTTTGCTAGCACGTTATTTATCTAAAAGAAACGCGTCCTATATGAGATTAATCACATATATTCAAAATAAACATAATATTACAAATTATATCTGCACACAATGACGCAAATTCATGCACAAGTGAACTTGAACTAAGTTACGTGCCATTCATTCAGAACTACTCATGTTGTGGAGCAACGCGACACGGCAACTAAACCCAAATAATTCTCAATGTTTTATTACAATATTGTTCTCTTTATAATATTATGTAATATTACAGTCCCAATAGTCATTATTAGTCGTGCACTGCCGTTTGAGCTGCGCGCGCTGAAGCTGACGCTTTACTACAGAGTTCATTCTTAACCAAATGCATCCAATATGAGATAAATCAGATATAGATAGGCATACACCAAAATAAACAGTATTACAACTTACATTTGCACAAAACAAAAGGCTGCGAATGCACACGCAAACTTATAGTCATGATGAAGGTGTAAAATGGTCCCAAACATAACTCCGGCGCGCTCGCTTTACATGTTTCGCGGTTGAGCAGCACGCACGCACAAGAAGACCTGCTTAATCGATGATCGATAAGTTGTATCGATTAAATGTATTATCGACAATTAATCGATCGTCGATTAATCGTTGACATCCCTAATATATATATATGATTCACCCCTTGTCTGTGTTCACACCAACAGATGATGTCAGACTGCAGTGTAATACACAAAAACAAAAAAAATGTATTTAGCAGCAGAAGACATTCAGTAAGCTGCTTCTTCTAAAGAATTGTTTCCCCTTTGATTTACATTTGTCATCAGCTTCACACTCACATTTACTTCTTGACACTCACTCTGCCCATATCTCCCTTTTTTCTGGTGTTATGTGAGTTTTGTATGCATGATAAATGATAAAAACATTTGTCTTTTTTTGTGTGTATCGGTTTACTCTAGCAACGACTTAATTCTTAATCATACTGACTAAGTTTGTGTGTAAAAGCAGCATACAGTATATGTCAGCTTTGAAATGTTTGTGAGCATGTCACATGTGTGTATGCATGTTTATGCACTTTATTTTGGATGCTAGACCACAAAACATGTCATAGTTTTGCCCACTGATTCTCAGCAGAGAAACTTCTGGCTTCTGTAGAAATTTCTGTCTTTCTGGCAGATGCCCAGGAGACCGGCTGACGCTGCCTGTTTACTGCTCTAAACACAAATGCACACAAAGAAAGTAACATCCCTGATTCAAAAACTGCAGCACAGGAAAACACAAATATGCCCCATGTTATTATGGATTCAATTCCTGACCACCCCCCCCCAAAAAAGCCCTGTGGTATTTGAATATGTTTACACCCTTTAACCGCGTGTGTACTTTTATTTGGGTCAAAAAAGTTTGAAATGCTGTGGGTGTAACTCAAGCAGTGTACAATACAGTGCTGTTCTGAGAGCCACTAATGCTTCTATTCAACCTTGAAATAGACCCTTTAAATGTAAGTTTGGATGAGTCACAAGTGAAAACAATGTGTTTCTGTGAAGCCACTTCTTTAAGATCAGGCTATGTCAAGACTTAAGTTTTAATCTTTCTCGAAAATGTTTACTTTTTCATTTGCTGGATTTGAAAAGCCATTGTGTTATTTTCTAACGAGTTATATTGTTCATCTTCTCATTGAGCCATTTTTTTGAGAGATACCGTATTACCCTTACAAAAGAGTCATACTTTCATTTCATACAGTAGCTCTCATCAAGTGCTTCACATTCCGACACTTAACACTGTCTTTATGCTTTGTGATAATAAAATCATTTTTTTAGTTTTAGTGCAATTTATTTTAATTTGTAGACAGTCTTACAACAATATCCGGCTATTTATTGAATACTACTAAGTGGAACTTCAAGGCCGTTGTACCCTGATTTCGAAAATAAAGTGCAAATGTATTTTGAACTGTGCTATTTTTTTTTAAACCAAAGTAGTATTTGGTTAATAATATTTTGATAATTGGACACAAAGTAAAAAAATTGTGTACCATAATCTCTTTCATTTGCTAGCATTTCTTGTAAAGAGATGCACATGCACTGCTTGGATTCTGTGTTTAAAGACATGGCCTTGTGGTTCATAGTAAACACATTATGTATTTAGTGGACATAAATTCATATGTACACTACCGTTCAAAAGTTTGGGTTCGGTAAGAGTTTTTAATATTTCTGAAAGAAGTCTCTTATGTTGAACAAGGCTGCATTTCTTTAAAATACAGTAAAACAATTTAAAATAACTTTGTATTTGAATCTACAGTATTTTAAAATGTAATTTATTCCTGTAATGGCAAAGCTGAATTTTCAGCATCAGTGTCACATGATTATTCAGAAATCATTCTAATATGCAGATTTTTTTGATAAACAGAAATATCTTTTCTGAGTTCAAATTCCTTTGTCAACAGCATTTATTTGAAATAGAAATCTTTTGGGTGATTATACATTTCTTTACTGTCACTTTTGATCAATTTAATGCACCCTTTCTGAATAGAAGTATATAAATCATTGAAATTCACTCATAAAGAATCACACATCACAGCTTCAAAATGTCAGCTGTAAATCCAGGGCGAACTATAGCTGTTTCTGAAGGGCTGATCCTCCAACAAGAGCTGGCAAACTCAAGATCATACACATTAATGCCTGACAAACAATGGGGGTGGAAGTTCATTATAAACACCCCGCCAATCTAACACCGAACATATGGACACAAGGGTGATGATGTTTACCCGATGGAAAGAAGGAACTGGCTTTTAGTCTTTTCATAGACTCTCACTTTTAATGCACTTCATATAAAGTTATCTTTTTTTCCCCTTAATAACAAACTGAACATCTGGAGTAAAGTTTGAAATGGCGAAATATCCAATCAGAGCGTATTTGCTCGGCCAGGCTCCAACACCAGCACACTGTGGGCATGTGTCCGCTCAGCCATTATCTAATGTAGCTGATTGCCAGTTCTGTCTTCTAGACCTTCGAGCGTCAGACTCTGTGAATAGAACGAGGTGTGTTTGTGTATGTTTTTCCTGGACTATACAGAGTCCACATGCCTCCACATGGGCACCAGACCTCTTCATTTGAACTCTCACTCTTCTTTTTCTCATTTCTCATCTGACCTGAAACATGCGTTAAAGTCAAGAAAATGTTTATTGCAGCAAACGGATGGGATTAAATACTATCATCATTCACAGAAAAAAATATAACAAAACATTTCACGTAAAAGGTCCATTTAGCCTTTCTCTCTTTTGGGGGTTTATTTCCTTTGGCTCTGAAGGTCTGCATTTCACATAGTTTTTCTTTCTTCCAGAATAATTAGTCTTTTGCGGTGCTCAAGAGTAAAATATACGAAGTGCTGTGGACCGCTTGCCAAAGTCAACTCCACGAGCAGTTTGTGGAGGAACACTAGAACATTTGTAGGCTGTAAACTCACAGGGAGACGGTGTCTGAACTTCAGAACGCCAAACGATTGGCCTCATCCTCACACCCAGCACAAAAAAAGACTGATGATTTAATCATAACGTTAGTCATAACTTAGCTGATATGCCTCTCCTTTTGTTTTCATTACCCTGATCTGGCTGCACCGCAGCGTATCGTTGTACGCACTCTTTTTGTTTTTGATGGCAGGCTGCGTGGATTGCGGTTCACTTTTCAAACAGTTGTCCACTATACAGTGCCCAGATTCAAGAGCTTAATTGAGCATTTGTTTAATCAGTGCCTGTGCCTGAAACAAAGCATTTATTTCTAATCAGACGAGACATTCAATTTCGAGAGAGTGGCTGAAGTCAGAAAGCTTAGACAGAATTTTCTGGAAAATAAGTCGCACATCACTATACTGTCCCATCGCGTCGAAATGCATGCATTTAGAGGAAAAAAAAACCCAGTCAAGTCACATTGTGTATATAAGTCACATTTAATTATTGCATTTAGAAAATATATAATATACTGGTAAATGAAACCAAATTGTTACACTATAAACATGGTATTTTAAACTACCAGCGTGCGGGAAATGCGCTACACAAATAAACTTGGGATCACTTACCTCTGTTATTCAGCACAAATCCAAATGTGTGCACTTTTCCAAATGTGTACATGCTTGACATTATGTGTGCTTTGGAATACAAGTCACTGCACATTTCAGATGATAAAAAAAGACTATTTACTGTTAGAACCAGAGTATTGCATTTGTTATATTAAAGCTATCCTGTTTTAAAAATCTCTTCTATTTGAATCCCTAGACATCTGTGTTTTATTTATTTTTCATTTTCAAGGCACACTGAAATGTTTCCTGCAACTTCTGCTCCATTGCTTGATTTGTGTATGTTGTCTTGTCATTTGCTCTCTTTGGGAAACGAAGCATAGCGGTGATCTCATGTTGTTTATTTGTTCCTTTGTGTACTCTGAAGAAATGATATGCAAATCCATTCTGGTCTCTTGATCTCGGTTTATTAATTCCTGTTTCTTTGTTTGTTTGCTTGTCTGTTTGCTGTGGACTTTTTCTTCTTGGTTCTTTGAAGCTGTTGAGGGGGAAAGCCATCAGACTGAAAATATACACAACCAAAAATGAAAGGAAACGTTATGAGCAAACAAACTATAGAAGAGACAGATGAACATAATAGAGTAACTAAGACAGTGAATCTCAAATATGAGCCATATCATTGTGTCTGGTCATATAAACAGTCTATGCTTACTGCAGACCAGCAAGCACCAAGCGGATATTGTAAACACATGTGCTCTTCCCGTCAGGACTCTTCTCCCTACTGAATGCTGAAGGCTGGTTCCCAGAAACAAACCCCACTTTGGTGTAAATCTCAGTCGATCTTGCCCTTTGTTTCCTTCTGTGAGTGACCTGTTGACAAAACTAGGGCTGGGTGATGAATTGAATTCACTGGTTTTGTTTGTGATATAAAATTGAGCAACATTGTGATTTTAATATATGCTTATATGCTCATTAAGTTTCCTAAAGACTTATTAGACTAGTTTTGTGATCTAACAAGTATGACAGATGTTTTAATATTCTCTGATTTAAACTTCAGCAGCAAAAAAGTTGGTATCATTCACTTCTATGGATCGGTTCAAACTTAATATAAAAAAAATTCTTTAAAAATTATTCACTCAAATTCTAATATATAATATTGTATAATAATTATGTTTTAGTAAACTATATGCAGGTAAATATGAAATATTTTATATATATTGAGCTTTCCTGAGCTTTCCTGTAGCTCAGTGGTAAGAGCATTGCGTTAACAACGCAAGGTTGTGGGTTCGATCCCAGGGGATTACACATACCTATGTATAAATGTATAGGATAATGCAATGTAAGTCGCTTTGGATAAAAGCGTCTGCCAAATGCATAAATGTAAATGTAAAATATATTTATATTTTAAATAATAAATAAATACTGTTAAAGTTACTGTAAAAAACAAACAAATTCAGAAACATTGAACAGTTCAGAAACATTAGCAAAAGTTAGAACAGCATTTATTTATTTTGTGACATTGTACATTTCTTAACTGTCACTTTTGATTAATGCATCTGATAAATAAAAGTATTAATTTAAAAATATCTTACTTACCCCAAACTTTGAACAATTGTGTACATGAATAAGTAAGATTTTTTTAAATAAATTAATATTTTTATTTAGCAGATGCATTAAAATGATCAAAAGTGACAGTTAAAGGGTAACTAAACCCTAAACCAACTTTTTTTAGTTAATGATCTGTAAGAATGGGGCTTTATTTGTGCTGTTCATTGATTCAAGTCGTTTTTTTGACATTTGTGTTTAAAGTGTTTTAATTTGACAAAATATGGTGTAAAAACGTCTGAGTGCTGCCCTCTTCAGGTTGAACAGTGGCTACTGCAGTTGAATTTTCCTATTGGAAGTTGTGGTACACTCTGATGTCAGAGAGTACCAGTTAACCACGCCCTTGCCTACAGAGAGATACGTCTCAGATGCACGCCCCCTCTCCACTGGGCTCTGCCTACTTTTTCAGCATTTTTCAAATATTGCCAGTGGGTGGAGTCAGGCTCTGACCAGGGGTTTAGTTACCCTTTAAGACATTTATAATGTCACAAAAGAAATAAATGCTGTTCTAACTTTCTATTCATCAGAATCCTGAAAAATGTTAAGCAGCACAATTTCTTTCAACCTTGATCATAATAAATGTTTCATGAGCACAAAATCAGCATATTCAAATGATTTCTGAAGGATCACGTGACACTGAAGACTGGAGTAATGTCTGTTTTAGGACATGGCTTAAGGGGTAGTATGTTAGATTTAGGATTAAGAGCTAATTAGAAAAAAAATCTGTAGTGTCAAATTGGTTGGTCCACATCAGGAAAAAGCTAAATTCCATTATAAGAAACAAGATGTTAACTTAGTTTACTGGCCACAAATATGCAGCTGCTGCTTTTCTTCTACACGTCCTCAGGCAGCAGAAGGAGAATAATTACACAGCAGCAGAAAAGCTGATATAAAACTGCTCACCGTTTTGTTTTTCTCTCTCTCTCTCAGATCAACCTCAGGCACGGTCTACACCCATACACCCCTCGCTAGCTAGCTCGACCGAATCGGCAGCGCTGCTGAGGAGAGACAGCAAGCCACACAGCAATGGGGTCAGAAACGGAACTTATTCACGAGCCACCTCCTCGTCCTCTTCATCTTCATCATCAGCCCATAAAAACCCCAAGAAGCTGCAGTCAAACCCATCCATCAACAGTCAGAGGAGCAAAGGTAGCTCCAAATCCAACAGCTCCCAGATCCCCACAGAGGCTCAGGATGGTGAGGCAGTCATAAGCCGTGATTGTTTGTACACATTTCTTTCACTTGCAGGAAGTTTGACTGACACAGATAAGCATCACTAGCCAGCAAGTTTTTTTGTTGTGACTAACTTTCTTTGCTGCGTCCAGATTGCTGTGTCCACTGCATCCTGGCCTGTCTGTTCTGTGAGTTCCTCACACTGTGCAACATCGTGCTGGACTGCGCCACTTGCGGCTCCTGCGCATCAGACGACTCATGCTTCTGCTGCTGCTGCTGCGCTTCAGAGGAATGTGGCGACTGCGACCTGCCCTGTGACATGGACTGCGGCATCATCGACGCGTGCTGCGAGTCTGCAGACTGTCTGGAGATCTGCATGGAATGCTGCGGCCTGTGCTTTTCCTCCTGAGACTCCCATAGGGGGCGCTGCCTCTTTCACTGTTTTGAGACCTGAGAAGAAACAAGCAAAGAAAGACATCAATGATCTGGAGTGGCCGCAAACCTAGTTGGAGTTGTGAGTTACAGTCTAGTAGCTTTCTTTTGAACTGTCTTGCTATGAACTGTTTCTGGACTGATTTCTGTTTCAAATGTTTGGTTGAGTCTATATTGGCATGATGCTGAATACAAATACATCCAGAAGACTTATGAGGCCACTGATAAAGGTCCAAAAAACATTTGTAAATGTCAGTGTTTGTTACTTATTTGAAATCGTCTTAGTGCCAAGATTTTGATAAATGCACAATCTAGTGGTTTAAGAATTCCACAATAATGCACACCATAAAAGAGCTTGAACTGCAACTCAGATCTGTTTTAGAAAACAATGGAGTCTCCTAAAAACATTCCAACGTTGAGTTCTCAAGGAAGACGTATCCAAAGATCACATACACTACCGCTATTTTTTTAAAGGTAATCCTAAATATCACCTCTCAGTACGACCACATACTGTAGTACACTGGTGTAGTCCTCTGAGGATTACAAAAGCCATAAAATGTGAGTGTGAAACTCATAGATGTATGCGAACGGGAGAAAGATGTGTGTATTTAATATATGCTGCCATTCTACAGTTGTATCATAGATTATATATAAACGTGAAAAGAATCCTGTCCGTCTCTACATTTGGTCCTGTGATGTTTTTATCCTCTCTCTTTCTAGCATTTTCACTTCATCAATCAATCTTCTTGCATACTGGAATATTATACTGTAAACCATTGTGAATTGCTCCGTATTTTTTTTCCCAATGTGAAATGTCTGTCTTGTTATTCCAAAACTTTCCATTTAAATCAGTTGTGTGAATTTAAATGTTAGTTTTACGTATCTACCTATTTTTTTCCGATGTAGTAAATGCCTAGCATTATAGCAGTATTATTTTATCCTTTCAAAAAAGAAAAAAAAAAAGAAATCTAAAGCAGAAGGTGATCTAGAGGTAGTCTTGAGAATCAACACAGCATAATTCATACCATAAACAGTACATTATCATCTTACAGAAAGCAATGTAATGCATTGATTTGAATCGTTTACATTTTAAGAACATGTTTCTATTGTTGCTTGCAATAAAACTGGAGGTAGAAAGGGTTTTTAACTGGACAAGAGTGTAAAACAATGGAATAAAAGAACAGGATAAAATAAATCTATCCCTGTCATATTTGATGTTGTATCTTTTGTATGTTTTTTTTGTTATTTGAAAGAGAGGCATCCAATTCTCTTGCATCAGAGTTCAACCACCAAAATGTTTTTAAAAAGAGGGTTTCAAAGTTGTACGGTTTCAAGTTCAAAGTATGTAAAACTTTTCAAGAACGCAAAGGAAACACTTTTCAGTTTTTAAGTAGATCATTGTCATGTAAACGTATCCCAAGGCAATGGTTTGCAATCAGGTAGCCCTAATAAGTTACATTTTGTTCAATCTTATTTTATTATTAATTAAAATGCAAAAAAAAGAAAAAAAGATGTATAATATTAAATTGACAATATTGTTGAGTTAATTTGAATTACAACACAAGTACCAGAGGAACATCTTAAATTAGATATGAGGGCCTTTGAATATTGCCTTTGGTCAAAAAGGTCTTTTCATGCAGGGAAATACATCAGTTCTCTAAACGGTGTCTGCTTTATTTGCTCATAACCGAATCACATTATCCCTATTGGCATCTTGTTAGCATTTGTTACGCATAATCCTCATATTTTCATACTGCTGCATGGACAGGCATTGCTTCCAGCCTCTTTTCTGTTGCCCAAGAAAGCTCTGTGAGGTTTGGGCAACAGAAAACAGTGTGGTTTAATAGGCTCTAAAAGGGCTGCCAAAGTCGTTGAAGAGGAATGTCTGTTCCAGGCAACAGTGCAATATGTGATAAGACCTTCTCTGTTACATCTCTTCCTCACTTTGCCTTTCTCTCTCTCTCTCTCTCTCTCTCTCTCTCTCTCTCTCTCCCCTTGTTTTTTCTCTTTCAAGTGTATGTTCTATAAATATGGTTGTGGGTGGTAGATTCTATCCCTGGTTGAGTTTTAACCACACACATTTATAGATAGGCGAGTTCACAGTTTTAACCTGGTGGTCAGAGCTCTGGTCTCTAAATGTTTGCATGAAACAGAGGAGCCAATCAGTCGAGAGGAAAGGTTAAACATATTCTTGAACATCTGCATCTGTTTTGAGGAATCCAGTGTGTTCATGCACAATGCATTTGTACAGTTTCTCGTTTTCTCACGACTCGCGTATTCATTCTCGGACACAAATCCTGTCCAGATATTCTCACAATTCAGCAACAGAGGACAAGTGGCTATTGAATATTAACTATGAAATTACAAAGAGCGCATTATAATGGAGGTGAAGGGGTCGCCAGCTGTGATGAAAATCCTAGATTAATAACCCTGGTGTGAAAACGCCACGGAACTCAAGCTCTGAGAAAATTCTGATTCTCTTTTCTTTCTGAAGTCACAAAGATGCCAAACAGAAGACATAGTGTCTGTTTTATTAATGCAGGGGTCAATAGAGGGCAACAGCGGCCATATTTCCATTGTTTTTCCAAGTAGTCCAGTTCACGCTGGGAGTTTGACTGTTTTATGAGAGTGAACACTTTATCATGACTTTTTTTTTAACTTTTGTTCACAAAATCTCCAATTGCGATTTAAAAAAAATGCAACAGAGAATTATTAGGGCCCGAGCACCGATGGTGAGAGTTGGCCCAAAATTGAATGATTTTATATCAATGATTAAATAATAATTATTACTACTACTACTACTACTAATATATATATATATATATATATATATATATATATATATTTTTTTTTTTATAATATTAATATAATAATATAATAAATTGTAATATTTCACTGTACAATAAAAAATAATTATTTGAGAATTATTATTTATGGCTGTCTTAATTCATTTCCAATGTTAAACAATCAAGCTTTTATTTTGTTGGAAAAACTTTAGGAAGCCCTTAAAGCTTCTCTTTTGTTGACAACAGCCAGTTTAAGTTTGGGAAGACAGCTGGCTTCTCTGACACATGGAAAACACTGGATCATAAGCTGTTAGGCTGCGTAAATATGATATTTTACTCGCATTTGACACAGATCAGAATTTGTTGCACACGTATAAACACAAAAATCCGCACGAGATCCGATTTTTCCGCATCCGTTCTGAGCCACTTCCAAATGTGTTTTTAAATCAGATACATATTCGATATCTGGACATCTTACCGCACACACACATAAACATTCAGGAGCATAGAAACTGTTTCAACATCTGCCCTGTGCATTTTAAAAATAAAATGGCTTCGCTACTGAAAGCTATGACGGCTATTTCTCAGCTATGAGGTGATAACTTCATATGATAACTAGTTTTTGTAAATAAACTAACAAGCTTTACTATTACATACAGACGCACACAGGTAATTCACACTCACATTCTCTCTCTCTTGTTAATTTCTTCCAATTCATTCAAATAAATGAAATGTTAGTTTATCCTAAAATAACAAACGAAAATTACCATAATTTTTTTCAGTCTATATCCGTTCAGTCAGATTTTGCGCTGCAAACTTCCATGACAGCTTTTAACATATCCATGCTGGCAAATAATCGTGGCCACTCAACGTGAATTATAAAATCATTTTAGTGCAGCCAAAACCCAAGGGTCAACCATGTCTCATAGTAAAGCGATCACCAACAGATTCATTTTGGGCGGCGATTAATATAAACACAGATATAGGATACCAGTCCTGTCTAAAGTGAATGTAAACAGGCGGGACAAAAAATCGGATATGGTCAAAAGATCAGATCTGTGCATTAAGACCTGCAGTGTAAACTCAGCCTAAATGAACACAGTGCCATGCTTCACTCTGAAACATGCAGCGCATATATTTATATAATTAAATCGCAGACGGCAATTTGATAATTGCACTAAGCCATTTATTCCGTTTTCTTTCGGTTAATCATGCAGCCCTAGTTCAGAGTGTTAGTGAAGTGTTTAGAGGATACTATAGAGCACTTAACAGTAATGCCTGTGAAACAATGGTCTCCTTATTTTTCACTCTGCTCATCCAAACCAAACCGGATCAAATAGAGGAATGTCGGTTATACTTAATGCATCCGGCCTCACTAATCAAACCAACTGCAAATGTATATCTAAGAGAGTAAAATAAATGTTTTGCGGAGAGAGTGGGTATATTCAGAGCGTAATATAATATATTGGTCAGGTTCTTTTGGTTTTTCTTAATGAGGACGGCTCTCAATGGAGCACATCTTTCTGTTTGGATTTCACTAATACCCAAGGTTGAGCACGGTTGGTGGTTTTATGATCATTTTGTGGGATCCATGCACATGTACTGTACACGCAGAACCACAGTCACACATACCACACACACACACACACACACACACACACACACACACACACACACACACACACACACAGAGACAGAGGGATCTGTGCTGAAGAGGCCTGGTGAGTCACCAGATATGTGGGACCAGAGCCAGTTGCTCTCTCTACAGTGAAGCATCTTGTCCTCCCACTTACACACTCGACTCACAGGCCTGTCTTCAAGCCATCGTTGTGTCTCAAACACACACTGTAGCGAGATTCACAATCACAACAGCATGTGAATTTACAATAAATCATATTTTAGAAACAATAATTGTTTATTTTCTCAAAACGGTCATGTTTTTTTGTTTTGTTTTAATTCAACCACAATTTTATTTTTAAATAATTAATTTCTTTTTTCAGCAAGCACGCATTAAATTAATCAAAAGAATCAAATTAATCATTTTTTGAATATGGTTTCCACAAAAATATTAAGAAGCACAACTGTTTCCAACACAGAAAATAAGAAGAAATGTTTCTTGAGCACCAAATAAGCATATCAGAATGATTTCTGAAGGATCATGTGACTCTAGAGGATCATGTGACTCTGAAGACTGGAGTAATGATGCTGAAAACTCAGCTTTGCTTCACAGGAATAAATTAAATATATTAATATATAAATATATTAAAGCATAGGAGGCAAGAGACAACATTTGGAATAGTAGTGTATTGTTTACAAAAATGAAATTGCACATTCCACAAATGTACTATATTCTTAATTCCTAAATAATAAAAGCTTTTTTGTTTTTACTCTCTTCACACATGCACACATTACACCCATGTAGACAATAATCAGATCAGCCAACGAAATATTCATGACTGCGTTACATATATATATTATTCCAAACTGAAGCAGTCAGGAAAGCACAGCTGCGTACTGTATGCGCAGCTTCAGCACGACACATCACATAAATGTGCTCAGAATTACTTCACACACAATGGAGCTTATTACAAGAAATACATCCGAGAAGAAAATTATTTAAAATGAAAGGGAAATGTGTATTTTATTGTGGCTCCTATAAACTGCCTCAGCCTGGCAAAAGTGATGGATTTGATTGGGTCTGGATTTGTTTAACTTGCACAATGAAGCTTGAACATAACATGACGGACTGAAATGGCCCCTTATGGACTCACTTCTGCGCTGGTGTTCAATTGACTTCCAATAACAGGTAAATTGGCTTATGATGAAACTATTAAGTGGATGTCTGGACTGGACGTTTGGACATTGACATAACTTCCTATTGTTTATACTGAAAATGAATGACATCGAATCTAATTCCTACCAAATAGATGAATTTCCCATGGCACCGCATAGTAGCACTACTGCAGAAAGAAAAATTAGATCTGAAAAGTTCTTATTGAGAGCTCAACTTCCTCTCTAATGACCTCAGCAGAGAGAACAAGAGATGCTCTTGTGTTCGACGAGACGAGTTCTGCAATGTCATAAAGCAATGAATATGAAGGAATTTGCCTAAGGAAATCATAAGCTTTTGTAACATGCCTCTTTTGCTCTCTCTCCCTCCCTTCATGGTTGTGTCACTCTCAGTTTGTTTCTGAAGTTCTGCGGTGCGCTGATGCCTTGATCAGAAACACATGTTGAGCACAATGCTTCCCTTTAGACCCAGCAAACAATGAGGCAGCTTCTGCAGCTGAGGCTTCAACGTCAGCAGAAATACGTCTTCGCCTGGTCAATCCAACACATTTTTCTCTGATAATGCCAACGGGCACCGCACAAACACTTAAATGCAATCAAAGATGATAATAAGATGGAATTTCACCCTTTCGATTTGCTCTAAAACAATCATTTCAATCTGGAGAATGTGATTCAGAGCGCTTTTCGGAAAACCAATCTTTATGAAACTCTGGTGATGCCTTGATGATGGTTTTTTTCTTTTCTTTTTTTGATATGTAATCATCATATATCTTTATAGATGCATGACAGAAAGATTAATCAACCTATCCAAATAACCACGATGGGAGACGGATTGCAGAATAATGAATCAGTTGATGAATGCCCAGATATATTCGTCCTCTTTTAATTGAAGTTTGGTAGTTGGACAATGGGGCTACGTGACTGCACAATAAGAGCAGGGGGATAACAGTGGTTTGAAGATGAAGGGGGAAGATTATTTCCGGTGGACTGGAGCAACCCAACACTGCAAAGTTAAATTAAAGGCAGAATTTGCACAACAGATGGGGGGAGCGCAGTCAGACGAACGGAGAGGAGGGACCGGCTGGGTTTAATGACCTCTCCTCTGTGTTGATTCAGCTCTCGCATCAGACCCATGCAATTAACAGCCATATCCATCCCTTCGGCTTTTTATTTAATCAAAAACCAGCCTCAAGAAAGAAAGAAAGAAAGAAAGAGAGAGAGAGAAGGGGAAAAAATTAAGAAGCGGGAAAAAAATTAAAAGATGGATGAGATTACTGTAAGTGGCTTTAATAATGAACCTGCCATACATCCAGTGAATATTAGAGATAATGCAACAATGAGATGAGTGTAAGGAAGCTTATGGAGTTCAGTGACGTTCTGTTCACTAATGCAACTTTAAACGTTTCTCAAACAAACACCTCAAAATAACATTCTAAACAGGAATTTTGTTTTATTTGAGTTGAGATTATGCAAAATAAAATAATTGTATGTATGTATATACAGTATAATATATTAGTGCTGTCAAATCGATTAATCGCGATTTATCGCATATAACAAACGTTTTTGTTCACATATGTGTGTATTACGTATATATACACAGACATACAGACACACACGTATAATATATATAAATATAATACATATATGCACACACATATTATGTAAACAAACTTTTGTTAGATGCAATTAATCGTGATTAATCAATTTGACAGCACTAATTTACAGTACATATATTTCTTATTTGTGTTTTTATTTATAAATGTACTTTTGCACAAAAAAACTATATTTTAAAATATTTTTAAGTATTTCTTTCTATTCACAAAAGACACTTTATTTTACTTCAATGGGGCCGATATTTTTAGATCACATGACCAGTTGAAATCTACTCACTTTGCATCTGTCACAAAGCTGAAAAAGATGAAGATGAGAATCCACAGGTTCCAATGTCTTTAATAATAAAGTAAACTCAGGTAAATACATAATGCGTAACACAAACACGATTAACAAGCGACCACTGGGAGTGAACAGCGAGGAACTTAAATACCTGGAGCTAAATGACAAGCAGCTGTGAGAAGAAACAGTGTCCATAGAAGCTAATGAGTGGCGAGAAACAAAGACAAAGAAACACATGACTAGTGAAAACAAAACTAAAAGCCCTTGAAAATGAAAATTACTGAACAGAAAAGTGACAGTATCAGTAACCCTTCGGGTATTGGACCCAATTGCTCACAGAATAAATGAATCTGGCTTACTCTGTGTCTCCACCGGACGCGAGCGGAGAGACGCGACTGAAGACAATAGAAACCATTATAATGAGCGAAGCTGTCTACACTGGATGTGGCGTGACACTACAAATCTCTGACAGTAAACTGATGCCGCTTTCTATTTCTGACATACTTCTGACACAAAGAACAAATGGATTTCCAATGATGGCTTTGTCGCATTCAGTGTAGACAGCCTCAAGCTGTTGTGGCACTTGTTACTGTGAATAGCCGCTTCTACAATGGCATCGACAGCTGAATGGCATCAGTAACTAAAAACAAAAACGTTTGTGTGCATCCAAATCACTAGGTGTCAGTATAATTTGACCGGTGCATGCAACAAACACAATATTAGTGCCTAGTCTTCTTTTATGGTAGTGCTAAATAAGAGCATTGTAATATCTGAATGTGTTGAGGATGCTTTAATGAGCTGATGAAATCCATTAGAAAATCCCTCTAAAAATTGCTTTGAATTTTATAAACTGATTTATTTGAAGGAATAACATTTTTATTATTATGCATTAAGTTTTTACATCCACAAAGATCTCAAGGCATTAAATATGAAGTCTGGTGTGTATTTCTGGGTTATGAAAAGGAGGCAGTGGTGTAAAAACAGACAGAACAGCTTTGATCTTGGTGGGTGGGTGTTCTCTGATGTAAGGTTGTCTGCTTCACAAACTTCCTCTCAGTGTGTCTGCCGTTAACAGACGTGGATGTCTGCGACAAAAATGCAGTTCAATAAGCACCCTGCTGTTTTATTATACTGTTACGCAACTGCTGGTCTACAGCCAAAACTGCATCAGCGAATGTAGCAACACCGGCACCTGGTGCATGAGTGCCCCCGTGTCCCGAGTGCAGTGCCCTCTTGTTCTGGACCGCCCTAATGGACCCTTTTCACATTTATAGGGTTCTCAGAAGCGGAAGTCTTAGTTGGGTAAACTTCTCTAGTGGTGAATGGAAGACGACAGCAAAAGTCATTTTTGTATTCCCATTTGCTCCAACAGCAAAAGAAAAAATACACGATAGGGATTCCACGAATTTTTAAAAGAGATTAGTAATATAAAATATAGGGATATTGATTACAGCAGAATGATGTGAAATCTGGTGTCATTCTCTCAGATGTTATATTAAGAACTCATGCAGCAGTGTTGACACAAAGTATAGCATTATAAATATACTCTTTTGTATATATATATAGTTTGAGGTCGTTAAGATTTCTTAATATTTTTTTGAAAGAAGTCTCTTATGCATTTATTTAAACGGATTTAAATACAAAAATAGATTTTTACTAATTGCTACTAATATTTTTTTAAATGTCTTTTTTGCCTGTGATGGCAAAGCTGAATTTTCAGCATCATCACTCCTCAGTGTCACACGATCCTTCAGAAATCATTCTAATATGCTGATTTGATGCTCAAGAAACATTTTATTATTATCAATGTTGAAAATAGTTGTACTGCTTAATATTTTTGTGGAAACTGTGGAACAGCATTTGAAGATGAATGTCTGGTAACACTTTATTTTACAGTGTCCTTGTTACATATGTTACATGTACTTACCATAGTAATAACAGTAAATGATGCATAATTACATGCAACTAACCCTCAGCCAAATCCTAATCCTACCCTAACCCTATAGTAAGTACATGTAGTTGCTTAATATTACTCAGTACTTAAATATATAATGACACTGTAACAATGACACCTTAAAATAAAGTGTAACCGAATGTCCTTTTTTTAATCAATCAAATGTTTTGAATAAAAAAAAAAAAAGTCATACTAACCCCAAATTTTTGAACGGTAGTGAATTACAGAAGATTATGCAAAGTTTAAAATGATCATCAAAGACCAAGCCTTATCAAAATGGAATCAGCAACTAATGCAAGACAACTGATCATTTATTTGCTTTAAATAACCAGTACTGTAATCACTGTACTGCAATCTCATATGGTATCGTCCCCTCAAAAGTGTGCTTTGTGAGAGTCTAAGCCCAACAGAACACAGCATTTTATGTATCAGAGCTAAATGTCAAAGGGGTGCTAGGCAGAGCATGAAAACAGCCCCCTGTTTAACCCACAGTGACTCAGTGCAGCTTGCTCAAATAAGGAGCACAGACCGTGGCCTTGTAGGACGTCGCAGCCCTTCATGGAGGCTTGCCACAAGTAAACATTTTTCAGGGCTAACTGGCTCTCTGATTTCACCTTGAACTCCAGCTCATCTTAAACACTTGGAGATTTTTGTCTTCTCTAATATTTACACATGCTTGATTTGAAATATTTCACTGTGCGAAATGCTCACCGGACTCCAAAATGGCAAACGAAATATACCAGGTGAGTCAAATTAGCATCTGTCTGGCTAGTCTGGCACACAGGCCGGTACGTTGACTGGAGTGCTGTGTATTGATTCTGGAAGCGTGAGAATGAGTTCATTTCTTTCAGTCTTGAGGTCCCAAAACGGTCTGAAATTAAGCATGTATTTGCACAGCTTGGTGAAGATGTGTCTCAGATCAGCAGCATGTGAAGCCCAGCGCAGCGAGACCCGGAGCAGGTGTGTCTGCAGCGGGACAAAAGCACAATAGGAACCCAAGCATCAAGGACGCCCCTGGGAGTCTACAGGAAGAGGCTCCACATCAGTCAAAAAAAAAACTTCTTTTAGGATGGCGGAGGAAAAATAAAATAATTTGAAAAATAATAAAACAAAGTACAGTTCAGTGACACCCTGTTCACGAACACACTTTCAGACGTTTCTAGATTTTATTTCATTTTCATTTAATAATTTATTATTACTATAATATATAATATATATATTTTAAATATTTGTTTCTCACAATCTCAGTCACTCTCCGTTCACTAATGCACCTTTAGACTTTAATTCAAATATACATTTAAAAAAGAAACTGTTATAGAGATTAAACTATGTTTAATAAAATATATTTTCAATATGTTTTTCATATACAGTAAACACCTTAATTCTTACTTTTTTAATAATTTAAAAAGTGAAATATTTGTATATTTATACAGAAGCATGACAATATTTTTGATTTTATTTATAATTGTAGTTTTACAAATACAAAAAAAATTGTAACAAAAACGAAATATTAAAATTAACTAATAAATAAATAAAATGAAATGGCCCCTGGGACTCTAAAGTAAGAGGCTCCACATAAAATCCTGTTGCCTTTTCCTCCAGTCTCCTTTTAGGATGGTTGAGGGATAGGCATAAAATACAATAATTTTTACTATTATTTTATGGAGTCCACTAAACTGCAGCATGGTACATTTTAGTTTTCAGAAGGGGCCCGTCATGACTCTTGAGCACCCCTTCTATGTGCTCTCGTCCCTTTTCCCGAGCCTGCCCGGAGCAAAATTGAGGCATTAGTTCATCAATGTGTGGCGGACCACAAGGCCGTCCTTTGAAGAAAGCTATAAGGAAGGAAGGTCCGAGGGCTGAACTGATTATCAGGGTCTCTCTTAATAGAAATCTCCACTTTATCCCTCACCCCCAAAATACTGCTCCCTCCTCTCAGATTTAGAGGGGCGCTGGGAGAGTGTTTGGGTCATTCAGAGACTCAGAGCCCAGCCTCCTGCTGTCACCCCATTGTTTTGCTACAGGCAACACGTGAATAAACAAAACAAGAGTGGAAATTGATTATTAAGACAATTTAACAACATTTGCTTTTATTTACATAAGAATATTCTACATGGAATATTCATTTGACACGTTAATATTTAAATATCTTCTAGTTTAAGAAGCTACTAAGTTCATACCGAAGTCCACCCAGTGCCAGTCAAAGGGGATGTTTAATGGTAATATCAAATATTTGGAGCACATTAATTTTAAAGTATGATCAATGTCTGAATGGAAGATTTTGTGGGAAAATCAAATAGCAAATGGTAATATAGCTGCATGCAGCAATTATCGGGGCGAAGCGCAAGAAGACGACAAGACATGCCAACATGGCTGAAAGTGTCAGACCAACTGCAACAATGAGCAATTAAAGACATTTAAAGAGGATTTTGGGCAAATGGCTGAAAAATCATATACAGTAACTTATAAGATGATTTAATGGATTATCACTTTCGACCAATAGATGGCACAGTTACTAAATCGATGTGATGTGGCCAGAGTGAAGTGACAATGACACATACAAAGTTTGGTGTCAATATGTGAAGGCATTGCAGAAATAAAGCCTGAAAAGTCATTTTGGCGTAATGCTTCCACTTTGCTGCTGCGCTATACGAAAACTGTTTCGTCTATCAACACGAAATCCATAACTTTTAGTCGGCACAGTCTGGAGATGATACTATTCAATTTTGGTGAAAATTGGACAAAACGGTCTAGGAGGAGTTTGGAAAAAGTAGGTATTGAATGAAAATCAAGATGGCGGAAAGGAAGTTCGGGCAAATAAGGTAAACTTGGTATCTATGTTCTCGAAATAATTTTGTTGATAGGCCTTAAGGTTCAAAAGTTATTATCACAAATATGAGTGAAACTTTGGACAGGTGGTGGCGCTAGAGGGAATGAGTTAGACACACCAAAATTGGTGTATTTAATGTTGGGACTGTCCTCTATCAGAATGTCAAACCGTTACAACTTTCCCGCAAACGGTTCTATTGGCTGCCATAGACTTCCATGGCGGAAGAAGCGGAATAATAATAATAAGAAGAACGGGAACAGATACAAATAGGTGCCTACACACCTTCGGTGCTTGGCCCCTAAATATAGTGTTGAGCATGAGACTGGGTAACAGTGGCCTAAATATTGCTCTTTCTGGGAACAAATCTAATAAAATCATACCTTAATTTTATTAGACATCTTAAATGAGAGTAACGTAGATGTGTGTGGAAAATGCTGATTGCTGGCATCTGTCCTTCTGTGCAAATAAATGAATGACAGCTGGCAAGTGGAAGCCAGTGCAAAAAAGACGGAAAAAATGTCAGGACTCAAGTTTGCGCAAGAGAGATAAACACAAGTTTATTTCTCTCAGCCTCACGTGTCAAATTTCGTTCTGCATTTGGTACAATGCTGCCAGACTAAAAGTGCAGATTTGGCAAATGTTTTGGAAAATGTGGGCTCAATGATATTAGAAAGAACTACTGACATTGAACATCTTGTTAAACAAGAAAAAGTGTCACTAAAGGGCATCTGGAAAGCATCATCAGCGTCTTAGCCAATAAACTTGTAGCTAATGCTATCAAATGAATTGATAATTGAACAAATTTTTTTTTTTTTTTGCTGATTGTGAATCGTAGCTGGAAATGAATCACAACTCCCTTTGCAATAATTCTGCAAGAGAAAATGTGACAGCCACAGTAAAAAATGGACCACCTATCAAAACATGGCAGTGTAAACACAAACAGTACAGTAAATGAAGTTATCAGTTTAACCCTTCAAAAGAAAGGTCTACAATGCTGGTTAACTTCATTATCTGTACTTGATAGC
The DNA here is from genome assembly GCF_965113295.1 of Leuciscus leuciscus. Taxonomy (NCBI): domain Eukaryota; kingdom Metazoa; phylum Chordata; class Actinopteri; order Cypriniformes; family Leuciscidae; genus Leuciscus; species Leuciscus leuciscus. Next base: position 13,819,945 of record NC_138747.1, on the reverse strand, counting down.
TCTATCGCTTAAGGAAGTTCACAAAAGACCAGTCCATATTCTGTCTGTAAACTGATCCCATAAGCTTGCTTGCTTAGCTGTGTTTCGGGAAACGCATACACATGGGATGGACTATTCATCTTGTAGGGCCATATAAGGACTAAGAGAAATTTCAGACTCAATTTTTTTGGCAGTATTGCACTATGGCTATCATATGGCACAGAGTAACTTTAATATATAACAATACATATATTGCAATTCAATAAATTACATTTTACATTATAGTATTAGTAACTAATAGGCTACTATAAAAATAAATAAAACTCTGTATGATACATCAGTAAATCAACTATTTAAAACCACACATGAGGTCAATAATGCTGTCACAAATGGTCAGAACAGATGCAAAATACATTTATCACAGTCAAAAGTTTTTGATCGGTAAGATTTTTAATGTTTTTAAAAGAAGTCTCTTTTGCTCACCAAGGCTGAATTTATTTGATTAAAAATACAACAATAAAAACAGTAATATTGTGAAATATTATTACAATTTGAAACAGCTGTTGTCCATGTGAATTATGTTAAAATGTAATTTATTCCTGTGATCAAAGCTGAATTTTTAGCATCATTACTCCAGTCTTCAGTGTCACATGATCCTTCAGAAATCATTCTAATATGATGATCTGATGCTCAAGAAACATTTCTCATTATTATTAATGTTGAAAACAGTTATTTACATTTTTATTTCAGGATTCTTTGATGAATATAAAGTTCAAAAGAACAGCATTTATCTGAAATAGAAAGCTCTTGTATCAATAAGCAATACCGTTCAAAAGTTTGGGGTCAGTTTTGGGAGAAATAAATCAAATAAATCAATAATTGTATTCATCAAGGATGAATTAAATGATTAAAAGGTACAGTAAAGACATTTATAATGTTGCAAAAGATTCTATTTCAGATAAATGCTGTTCTTTTGAACTTTTTATTCATCAAAGAATCCTGAAGAAAAAAATTGCACACAACTGTTTTCAACATTTATAATACTAATGAATGTTTTTTGAGCATTAATCCGCATATTAGAATGATTTCTGAAGGATCATGTGACACTGAAGACTGGAGTAATGATGCTGAAAATTCAGCTTTGATCACAGGAATAAATTACATTTTAAAATATATTAAAATAGAAAACAGTCATTGTAATAATATTTAACAATATTACAATTTTTTTGGTGTTGTTGTTTTTGTTGTTGTATTTTTAATCAAATAAATGCAGCCTTGGTGAGCAGAAGAGACTTCTTTTAAAAACATAAAAAATCTTACCGATCAAAAACTTTTGAATGGCAGTGAATATATACATCCAGTTATATTCAGTTAGAACTTGCATGAAGACGACCACCTTCCCCAATTCTCAAAACTCTGGAAAAGTCTTCAAGGTTGTCCAGAGGAGGAATGAGTAATGACAGCCATTGTCCAACTTCACATTAGAAATGACTCTATGGTATTCAGCACTATCTGGGGCAGGGCGAAGAACATATCCAATCTGTCCCTTTGTCAGGTGGGAATTAGGCTTTTCTCACCTCACAGAGAGAAGCTCCAGAGAGCTGGAGGAGAGAGATAATTCACATACCTCCCCACCAGAAGCCCTGACCCATGATTGTCTCTCATATGGACAGTTCCAATGGATCAGAAAATCATCCTTAATCAAATTTATACCAAAAATGGCCTGCTTTTTTTCCCTTTTTATCCTACATATCTTAAATATGATCATTTACTCTTTGCACTTGAAAATTACAGGCATAATTTAGCTGTTTGTGCGAGGCGTCACTGATGCTGATAGCAAATTAGTCGCAGCGCAGTTGACCAGAGGTTTTAAATTGGCCAGCGAGGGCATATCCCTACCTTTTAATGAGGTCTGTATTGTTGCGGATGTCAAGCCTCTTGAAAGGTAAGCCACTTTGTGCCAAACCTCACCCCTCCCCAACCCCGCTCTCGTTGGTTCAGGCTGAATGGCTCTGTGATGTGCGCTGCTCTAGTGTAGTACAGAAGAATTACTTTGTCTTATCTTCCAGTGGACAGGGGTGACCTTGTGGAGAAAAGGGAGAGGCAATTAATACGGCAATCACTTGTGCCGCTCAGTGAGTGCCTCGTCGAGTCCTCTCTGTTAACCTTTTAAGGGAACAGGTAAAAACAGAGGAAAAACAGGGTTGACGAATGCTCACCTTCACACTATTGGTGAGATCTCTGTGTGGTAGAGTTTCTGTTGTACAGGAATGGTGCTGTTGCAAGAGTAGGGCAAAGCATAATGTTCTGATAAATTAGTGTTATAAATTGCTTCTTTTTTTAACAGTGCAACAATTATTTTATAAATTATTATTTTTGGGCAAAAAATACACTATGTAACTTTTTCCCCTCTAGAGGTTTAAAAACAACAACAACAAAAAGACCATTGTTTTGGTTGTGCATCCGCGTGAATGAGCGGATGAATATGGTTATCTTTTTGCTCATAAAACATTCACTACTAGGCTTAAGAGATCTAACCAGTTTAGATGGGAAGGATCTCAAGCTGACTAGCTAAAGACGTCACTGTACCTTTACCCATTAATATACACTGTACTTCCTTGAAAATAAATTCCAGCACAGCGCTACAACAACCATAATGAAATGACCCTTCACTACACAATAGATAATTCTTTACAAATGCACTCTGCATTAGCACTCGTTTTAATAAAATAAAATCGCCATCTCTGAGTCGTTTTTACAACATTTCAAACCCCTCAGTTCTCCAGAAAGCCAAGCCAATGTTGATTTCTCGCATTCTCTTTTTACCAGCAGACTCTTCTTTGTTTTTTTGTTTTTTGTTTTTTTTTATGGGTAATTCCCCAGAGGTTTGAGATTTAGCGGGTCAACTTTTCTCATTTGTATATGCCACTATACTGTACATGCATCAAATTAGCCGGAGCAACTTTTCTCTATTTGCGAATATGACAAGGCACACATCAATGACCATTTTTCAGAAAAACATAATTTGAAAAGATGATGTTTTAGACAGAGATATATTTTTGCTGTGGTCAGTCACTCACAAGTGTGGTCTATCAATACCTGAGGGTATTTTGTAAAACTGTAGAATGAACGACTTCAGTATAATTTCACTCTGAACTTAAGACTGCTCATGTTACTTTCGACCCCGTCAGTTGGGTCAAAAGTAACACAACAATATACAAGCTAGATTTTTGTGTTACTCTTGTTTTTGTTTTTTAATTAGCCTAAATATACCTGAGTATGACTTTGTTAACATGTAACTGCAAACATATTTTGGCCTTTATCTTTGCAATGAATTATATGAAAATGTAATTAAATTAGCATGATATAAATTCTCAACATAATGTAACAATAGTCATGTTTCCAACCAGCTGTTTTTATGCATACATTTAAAATGTGCATAAAAACATCTGGATGGAAACCCTGCAAATTCATAGGTGGAGGTGGAAAAGCGATAAGGTATGGCTAAAACCTAAATGTGACTAGGGTAAATGTAAACAGATTGAGGGAAAGAAATGGTGACAGAAATCAGCTGATTTAAATGTGACTTAAGCTTTAAACGCCCTCTCATTAACATCTGGCTGAATCAGACTTCTATCTGTCTTTCTGACCCTCACTCTTGCCATATTCTGTTGGTATAATATGACATAAACATGTTTTAATAAATGCTGCAATACATAGAAAGTCACCACATTAGCAGCAGGACAAAAGAAACACTTGTTTTCACTATAGTGGGACAAAAGTAACAAGTGCAGGAACTCCTGACATTTAAACCCGATTTACTTTTATACTGAAAAACTTACATAAGTTACAGCACTTAATAACCTGTAGATTGATCATTACTGTGTGACGAAAAACACAACTTGTAATTAGAAAAAAAGTACCGCTTCAGTAAATTACTTATCGTACTCGAAAAATGCTTTCCGGACCTAACCGCGGGAAAGGATGAAGTAACCGCGTTACTTTCGCCCCGGTTCTCCCCCACCTTTAATCAAGATAAATTTACTTAAACAAATTGCATAGAATCTACTTGTTTTCAGAGAATGTATCTTGACAGCCTAAATGTAAAACTGGCAAACCATTTTTGTCTTTTATAAGCATATGATTAATCTATACATGTTTATTTTATTGTGAAAATAAGATAAATGTGTTAGGATGTCCTCTTTCCCATAAAAAGACATCTAGATATTTAAAAAAAACAACATTATTTGACTGCACTGACACTACAGAGCTGCTTTATGGCTAAATTGAAATCATTTCATAATTGATTATCTTTACACAGTTATTAAACTGAACTTAATCAACACTGAAATTATTTTAGCTGAACAATGACTTTGAACACTATTGACTTTTTGGAGCTACTTTACAGCAGAATTATGTTTGCAACATTGATCATTGTATTCCTGTGTATTACTGTAAAGCTGCTTTGAAACAATCTTTACTGTATAAAGTGCTATATAAATAAAGACGAATTGACTTAACTTGGATTATTTATTTATCTTCAGTTTAACTATTTAATACACTACAGTATAACTATTTAGTATTTTCACTGTAACAACGGTCTGCAGTTAAATGAAAAGGTGTCAAGAGACAAATAGAGAAGGAGCCGTTGTGGCAACAGTCATGGAATACTGAATACCGTCAGTCTTGGGAAAGTAGTAATTTTCCAATTGCCAGATATACCCAATGCTGATTTAGATTAAAATGATCCATGTAATCTGTCATGTTCTCCATCTTTAATGCTGTTCAATCTCTGTTCCACTGTACTCCCCAAAATAAACACACTCTCTTATTCAACAGTCCCTAAGCGACACTACACAACACTAATCTCTGAATGCAGACAGCACAGATCAGGTATGCATCGACAGACACCGAGATTATTCCCTGTGCACACAGAGGTTCAGTCGCTTCGCTTCAAATGAGACACAATCACACCGAGGGGAGAGAAGATGAAATGTATGAGAACTGAACTGCATGCTTTTCACAACAGAATAATAAGCTATTTAATGCACAGTTTTTATTTACTGCATCCTGTTGGTTAGGATCTATTTGAACCACGTACTGAAGTGCTGGCTTTGCTGTAAAAAGGGTCAATTTCTAACAAGAGAAGATTTTACTTGCCCTGTGTTTACACAACTGTACAGCAAGGAAATGTGAAGCTATAATAAACCTGTGACAAGGAAAAGAGCACAGAAATAGACCAGTTTGAAGTTTCAGAGTTGAATATCACACAAGCAGAATTTCTGTTGTTCCAGTATTCACACACAGTCTAAAATTGCTGATCTTACAAATAAAACAGCATGATTGCAAGTGTGATATTGCTTTTGCAACAACAGATCAATACACATACTACTAGGTATCAGAGTTTGGAGCTGCAGAGCGGCTGGGTTGGGGAGTTATAGCCAACTACCGATTACTTTTTAGACAGAATATTGCAATATTGTACCGACAGTACCGCCAATGAAAATAGTTCCAAAACAAAGCCACAATCCAGATGTTACACATCTCTGAGCATCACAGTCAGCGTTTTTGACTGAATTGGTAAAAATAAATGATTAAATGACTCGCTCGTTCCTGAAAGAATCGGTTGAGTGAATATTTCAATGACTCACTCATAAAAACACTTCTTTAGTACCTGAATGAATCTGTATTTTTTAAACTAATTGGTTTAATGAATGATTCAAATGTTGAGCAAGAGTAACACTAGCATACTTCCTGTGTAGTAGTTGTTTTTGCTCTTAACTAGCCACCATTAACTAAATAACCATTAGGTATAGACGTTTGACTAAGAGCTCAGCACTCATTGCTAAATTGAGCACAATTAGTTCTTCAGACCCCACATAGGGTCTCCTAACCCAAAGGCCACATAAAGCTGAGCGAGGCAAGCCAGCTCTCATTAATCTCAGCCCACTGAGTGCTGGCCTGCGAGCGGAAGTGACCGTGAAACACGTGTGTCGGAGGAACACAAGCTGGCGCTTTTGCGTGACTGAGGAGAGCAAGAGACTCAAGCCAATTATCCAGTCCCCACTCTGCCTTTAATTTTATGCAACGCATGGAGCCCATGAAACTGCGTCTCCCTACCAGGCGGACACCCAGGGCCTGTCTAGATGATTGCAATTAAAGGCAATTCCACTACATTGCTGCCGTTAGGTGGAAACACTGCTGGGGAAGGAGATGGGGAAAATACTCAAGGTGGTCTTAATCATTGACCGGTGTAACAGGCTATTCTTGACATCCTTTTTCACATGCTTTAATTAGGCTCTGTGAAAAAGAGAGATAATTCTATGCAAAATCAAAGAAGGATGGTAGGTAATAATGCTGGACGCACTGGTGAAGGCAGAAGAACATAGTGTGTAGTGCATAGTGCTGTGGTGCTCATGTGGGAAATGCAGGTTTGAATTAGCTATATTCCCGCTCATCTGTTCCTAACATGTTTGTAACCATCATTGAGGACATGTCTCCTTAAATGTTCGCATGAGTGGTTAATCAGTAGTTTTTAAGGCAGTTTTACATCATTTGGATGTAAACAGAAATTAAGGATTGAATATTCATCCAAATGGTCAGAATTTAGCTGGTTAGCATTAGCCCCTGCTAATACCTATAAGATAAACTTTCTTTCTCCACTGATGGCTATTTAAAAGTAGCTGTGGATTCTGGTCTTAAGTTATTAAGTTAAAATTAAATAATAATAATAATAATAATAATTTTTGATTTTATTCTTCAGATTTTATTTATTATTTAGGCTAAATAATTTTTTTGGGGGGATTTTAATTTTATTTAAAAATTACCCAAAAAAATTGTAAATGTTTTTTTATGATATATATATATATATATATATATATATATATATATATGTATATATATATATATATATATAAATAAAACATAAAAAAAGCATTTAAAAAAATATTTTTGTAATTTTTAAATAAAATTAAAATCCCAAAATTTGTTTTATTTAGCCTAAATAAAATTTAAATATATACATAAAGAGCCACGATTCATATATATTTTAATAGTGATAATTTTTCCATCTATATATACACATATGTAATGAGTAATGTCAGACTTCTGTAAGCCGTCCTAAAACATTAAATTAACACAAAAAATTTAAATTTAAAATAAAAAATTGGGGGAAAAGTGGCAGATTTCAAGTTGCATACATCCAACTTCTGAGTTATTGCCACTGAGATTAATGGAAATACTAATGCATAGTTTTCTCCAAGTATTACATAGATGGGTATTACTTAAAAGTGGCTAAATAAAAAATAAAAATGAAATAGATAAAATAAAGTGTACAGTTGTCATTCAGATGAGCCCCATATGGTTTGGTAAACAGAAACGCACTTGCTGAATATGAGCTCTAAACTCTCACCTACTAAATCTATGATATTTCTGAGCCTTAGGAAGTTTCCACCCAACCCAACTCTCTCTTCTCCAGTGCCACTCTGATCCGCCACAAGCAGACACACTGCTCCCCCTGCCGGGAGAACAAAGAAGCAGAGATGGAAAAACTAAAGGTTGCCAAGCCCTGTTTCAATATTCCTTCAGCACACTGCCCCAGCTGTTTCATAATTAACACTGGTGTAGGGAGATGCTCTTCATCTGCTTGATTAGATAATTAAATAATTAATTAACCAGAGGCTTACACAACCTCTTCAGATCTGTCTTTCTCTGTAGAGAGAAAAGAAGCGGGCGGGAGGGAGAATAAGAGGAGGACAGATGAGCGTGCAGTTAGCCTCCCATCCGGAGAGCTTCTCAATGGACAGCAAAACATGTTCTGCTGCACCTCATTTCATTTAGTTAGTTAGTTATACTCACCCAACAAAATGTTAGAACGTATAAAAACATTTGTCTTTTGTTGTGAATTGTCTTTCCAATTGGAGATTTACTCATGTCCACGAAGGGAGATTTGCTGGGGGCAAAAAAAAAGAAAAGGAAAAACACATTTAAAAAACTTTGCAACTAACCCTGATTCAAATTATATGATGATAAAAAATAATACATATTATTTTTAATACATTAATATACAAATATTAACACATAATAACATACAATATTTCTTTTTTAATTTAATTAATTATTTTTTATTTAATAACTATCAAAATTGCAACTAATACCTCCTTTAATAACAAATGACTTTGGAGCAACATGAGAGTGTAAAGATGAAAGCAGAATTTTCCAATTAAGGCGAATGATTTACAGAAGGTGCCACTGACCAAATTTATACATTAAAATGTGATATTTAATTATCGAAGACACCATTCAATGTTTTTCGGAAGTTGCTTTCAAGAGGACGTCGTGTAAGTGATGTAGAAATTCGCTCTCGACTGTTTTGGTTTTACTCACAATGATCTAGATCCTCAGCTGACATTTATGGTTTCAACGGAGGATGTGACCATCGATATTCTCCTAAAAAATAAAAATCAAGGCATGACCAATGTTTGAATTGCCAGATGCTTCTCATAACAGACTGTCAATGTGAGAAGACACATGGTATATTACATACCTCATTGTTTAATTAGGTACGAGAGGGTGGAAATCAGTTTTGAAAGAGAGAGGAAAAGTAATAAAGTCAATGTTTCTGCCTGGTTGTCGGTCTGGAAGCTGAAAACCAGTAAAAATGTAATAATAATAAAGGAGCTCAAATGCGGATGTAATGGCCTGTATTTATGTGTTTCATTTTATCTTCAAAGACGGGCTGAAATTAAACAAACGTGCAAGTATAAAGGGCCATTTTAAAAATAGCCCCTTTTTTTCAGAGAGCGATCTCATCTCGGGTCCCACAGAGAATATTGCTACCGTCAGCACTAGCGCACATTAAGGGATGAATCAGAACAGAAGGAGCGAGAGAGAGGGGCGAACAGTGACAAAAAGACATTTTAATCACCGTTATTTCCGCCAGCGCCCAGGCGAACGAGGGCCGTGCCAGGGGTTGCGTGATTGAACAGTACCCTGCACCTTTAAACAAAGCCCACACAACTTCCTCACCGGCTTCATTTTAAAGACTCCTTTAGCCATAATCATTTTCGTATAATTCACTTTCATACAATTCTTTCTCCTAATCATTATCAGGGCCACTAACGTCTTAATGACTTCATAAATTTAAGCTATAAAAAGTAATGGAGAAAGACAAATGAGATAATTAGGAATAAATCTTAGTGGAAGCCCATTTATCAAAACATCGAGAGCCACTGAATATTCAAAATCATTAGGCCCTGTGTGTAATTAACAAAGCCCCTCAGTTATGAAGGAAACCTGTTTCCAAAGATATTAAGATCCAAAAGACTGCATGTTATTAAATTGACCGATGAATCTACGGTGTATAATATGATGTGGATTATTAGGATCCTTTTTAATTAAAAAGTGCGTTCGTTTTCTCTCTCTCTCTCTCTCTCTCTCTCTCTCTCTCTCTCTCTCTCTCTCTCTCTCTCTCTTTTTATTATTTAAATTTTTTAACACTTTAATGGGAAGTTGAATTCGGGTCTTTAGTCACAAGGCAGTAAGAGACTTATCTCTCTCTCTCTTTCGCTCCTTCTCTCTCTCCCTCATGAATAGGATGGAGATGATATAATGGACAGAAGACTAGCCCTCAGTCCCAATATTTTATTCTCCTCCAGTACTGTTGTATAGCACATGGATGGAGAGCGTATTTTAATTTAACACACTTTGAATTCCTATTATCTTAAAAACTATGTGTAATGAAATCATTGGGCCTGATTAGCTAAAGTGAGAGTAAGACTCATGTTAAGTGTCTGCGGAATTAAAAACAGATTTTTTTTTTTTCTGAGGACAGACCGAGCTTAACAGCTAATTTAAAAAAAAGAAGCTATTTCCTGAATTTGAGCTATTATTACTGCTACTGTCTTAAAATAAAAAGTTGATATTGCCACACATATGTGATAAGAAGTTTGATATGTGAGTGTGTGTGTGTGTGTGTGTGTGTGTGTGTGCCTAACTATATTTTGGGGACAAATTTGTACCCAGAAGTGACCAAATCCTGACAAAATCTCCAAAAACCTTTAGGGACATCCTCATTTGTAAATCTGGTATAAAAATAAAGTAATTAAAGGTTTTTTTTTATGTAAAATGCAGAAAGTGTTCTGTGACGGGTAGGTTTAGGGGAAGGGTTGGTGTAAGGGGATAAAATATACAGTTTGTACAGTATAAAAGCCATTACGTCTATAGAATGTCCCCAGTTAGATAGCTAAGTAAATGTGTGTGTGTGTGTGTGTGTGTGTGTGTGGGAGTCAGTAGAATATATTTTAGCATATTAAAATATTTTCTGAGAGAACAATTCAGCTTTGCCATCAATAAAAAATTATAAAAATAAAATAAATAAAATAAAAATATTTTTGATCAAATAAATGCAGCTTTCAAAAACATCTTTACTGAAAGATTAAATATTATTCATTATTTATATATTACTGACACCTATTTTTGAACAGTGATGTACATATATCATTAATTATTACATTTCTAAATATTAATATTGTATATCTTCAGGGGATGCAATTTGCCATCTCCTGTCAAATAAAAGATGAGCATTTTTTCTGGATCCTCATCAATGCCCAGACCTTCAAATCAAATTAATCAGAATAATTATTCGAAATGCAGACAACATGGAAAATTCTGTGTTGCTTGCCTACACACAGATCCATGTGGCCGGGTCTTCAGTGGTCAAGGCAGACGTGACTCGTCTATCTGGCTCTATTTACCTCGTCAGGTGTGAAATATTATTTCTTCGCGTGCCATTATCTCCCCTATCAGCCCCCTTGACACATAGATTATACATGCTTATCGCCAGAATACACAACAGTTCGTCATTAGAACATTAATTGAAAAAAGTGTAATTAATCTGCCTCGGTCCAGCTCCTGGACCCCTGCCAGCATCATCTGGGTAAGAACTGAACGCAAAAGATGAGACGGCCACACAAACAGAAGAAACTATTGTGACTCAATACTGCCCCCTGTTGTCCATAAGCAGCTCCATCCACCAGGGAGAGGAATCTCATTTGTTCATCGATGGCAGCGAGCACGCCTCTGTTGGGCAGACTGACACCCCAACGGCCTGCAATTACCCCACAGCAAAACCTATTGTCTGCGTGTCACCCCCCTGATGAGTGCACACTGTAAGCAATCGTCTCTTTTCTCTCGCAGCATCTGTACAAATAGCTTCCAGAGGCACTAAAAGACAGAGCAATTTGGTATTTTCTGTCATTTGACAGGTGAATAGAGAATGCTGGCGGATACACTAACAGAATCATTTTGCGTCCGTTTAAAAGGACAACGGGAAAAAGAGAATGTGAAAGAAGTATCGGCGGAGAAATTAGTGTTGCTAAAACAGCGGTTCAGAAGACTTCAGTCACATGGATGGAAGCTGTGATTAGTCCAATCTGTCATTAGTATCTCACTGACGGAGAGCCATTAGCCCTGACTCAGAGGAGTAAAACGCTGCTCGTGAGATCTTTACATCAAATACCTCACCCCTTCATCTCTGATCTAGGACAATGTATCAAGGAATAGTTCACCTAAAAATTTACGCACTCTCTTGTCATTCCAAACCTGTACAAATGTGAAGCAAAAAATGAGGTATTTTGAAGAGTGTGCTTGTTGCTCTTTACAGTGCAGTTACAATTAAAGTGATATTTCACCGCTGGAAAGTTGAATGTGTATTTAAATTGGGTCATTTATGTAGTAGAATTGTGAAATTATTTTAGAAGTTGGTGCCTTCTAGACTGAGAAAAGCCAGAAAATTTATTTTTGGCTCATGTGGATGAAAGACAACAACTCCCAGAATGCACTTGCTTCACTGCCCTGCGAGGCCACTCCCAAGCCACGCCTACCGGTTACAGAGGGCAGTACGGAAGAAATGATAGAACTACATGTAGGTTACTAGTTGATTTGTAATCCATCAGCCGGAAACCGGAAGCTTCCCCGGGGGCCGCCATTGATTAGCAGACCATCACCTGTGGTTAGCATTCCATTGACTCCCATTCATTTTGGCATCACTTTGACAGTGAATAACTTTACATCTGAGGCGTTTAAAGACTATTTATCCATTGTTTATTTCTAAAGAAACACGACAATGTATAAAAGGCTCCATTACCTTGTATCTTACGTTATGGCCCCATAGAAGCAGTTTTTGTAAAAATAGGCTAACGATTGCGTCCTAACCACGTGACTCTCTGTCGCACAGTAGAGAAATTACCGTATGAACAGGAGGAGAAGCTCGCGGGCAATCGGGAGGACGTGGAGGCAAAATGACAAAATAATTAATCAGAATACTTGGCAAAAGTTGCTCCTGCTCCTTCTCACGCTCTCCGTCTCTGCAAGTTTCGGAAGGGAATGATTCAGATTTCTCTTGGCACAGCTAGTAGAAGACAGACGGGTTGCTCACGTCACATCTACGTCGTCTAGCTCAGTTTGAGTCTGCACAGTACGGCCAGCCATCAGGAAGTGAGTGCTTCTAATTGAATTCACTTTTCTCCGTTGAAGTCTATGGGGTCGGTGTGTCCATTTCTTTTACTGTCTAGGCTCGAAACAGAAAAGACGGCGTTTTATCGTGAACCCCCTATGGGCGGGTCGAAAACATGCGGAACTAGCTCCTACTACTGGCTGTAGTCTCTAGCCTCTGGCCAAAAAAAGCCTCCAATGACACAAAATGATGATTTTTGCGTCATCTGAGGTTTTTTTCCAGACACAAAATACAGAAATCTCTCGTCTCAGGGGGACGTGAGGGAGGGAAGCACGGTCATTCGACAATACTAACGGGTTTCTACTGATACAAAGCTTAATGCTAATCGGTGAAGTATCCCTTTAATGTGAACTGGGGCTTACAAGCTTCAAAAAGAGAGAGAAAAAAAAAAACATGCACCATATAACTAGTGCACTATATGCCAAGCAGGGTTTCTGCAGGTTTTATGGAGGTAAATTTTACGATTTATTAGGAAAATGTAATTAATAATTTGAAGGAAAAACAATATATCAATATTTTCTCTAAATGTAAATGTCTAGGGAGCAACAACTTAAGAGTTCAGAATACAACTTCCAACAGATATCTATTACTTTTTAATTAATTTTACAATAAAAAAGTAGCTCTAATTGCTCAGCTCCCAACCATTAGAATATGGAAATATTGATGTTGAAAAAGTGATGTTCTTCCTCAGTATTTTTGTCTTGTTTTTTTTAGATTCACATCTATTTTCTAAAGAGCAATTGTCTAAAGATTCTTAAATCAAGATGCATTTACTGAAGATACAAAATAACATAAAATGTGAAGTCTTGTTTTCTGTGAAATTTATCAAATTGATCACTAGTTTATGATTACAAGTACAAAAAAATATGCAAAGGGGCTCATAAAAATCTACTTAATTCAAAGGAAAGTTTTCATAACTCATTGACAGATGTTTGTTTTAAGCATACATTTTTCCAAGACTTTTTTTAAACATTTGCATGTGATTTAAACAGGTTAAGATATCTGTATTGGTAACAGTACAAAAAAATATACTGAGGAAGATATGATTTATTTATAATTTTTTTTGGCAGTGTATGCAACATGATATTTAATGCAATGACTATGAATTTAAGATTTTCTGCTCAGATTTAAGACCTTTTAAAGACTTTAATTTGTGTAAGGGTGAATTAAGAATTAAGACCTTTTTAAGACCCGCAGAAACCCTATCCAAGTATTCTGAAGCCATACAAGGTGTATGAGAAAAGAAACTAAATTTAAGTCATTATGCAGTGATTCACCTAACGTTTTCAACAATTTGTGAACGAATCATTTAGACTGCTTTTGTGAATCAGATCAAATGATTCACTGAAAAGTTTCTACTCAAAAGAACAATTTGTACCGTAATCATCTTATGAATGCAGCAAGGAGAGCTAGATTTTCAGTATGGATGACATTTATGATACTTAAATAGTTTTTTTGTGTTGTCTTAGAATCTTAAAAGCTTCACTCCGCATTTACTGTAATTGCATGGAAAAGAGCAACAAGCACAATATTTCAAACATCTTTGTGCGTGCATCCAGTGTTTTTGGGCATTGGACTCGGTTACTGTCCGTTCAGTGTTCCCATCCTCCTGTCTCCCTGGAGAACCCTTCATAACAGACGCATATAGATGAGGCTGTAATTGGCTGACCCTGGGCATCTTTCCCCAGGCTTAATTAGGCTGCCAGTCTGTCCCCAGATTGTCCCTATTCTCACCCAGTTTCAGAACTTGGAAAAGAGAAGCAGGAATGTGTGGGATTTGACACCCATGAGGACACATTCAGAACGATTCTTAATATAAGAGCTGTTTTAAGATCTCTTTTGCAGCTTTAGCACATGACAACATGTTTTACCATTAAACAGAGCAAGTTCATGTAGTTCAAAATTTAAACGCAAATGCAGTGTGAATGAAGGTTCCTGTGGTTGAGTGACAGTTTGATCAGGTGCAGTGATGAGGTGATGTCATATCCAGTCTTTATGGATGCTTGCTAATGAGGTGTCAAAAGTAATCTGACACTTGGCACAGTCCAGCGGTAAATGTGCGCTCTCATGAACTTACTGCAATCTACCTGAAATGGACAAACTGAGTGATTCATTAAAACTCACATTAAAGGATTACAACTTTTTACTATCATTTTTTGTAATGGATTAACTTTATAAAAAGTGAGTATGTCAAGATGGTTTCAGTGTAACTGCACAGTAGGCTACATATAGATTAATTTGAAATATTCCTTTATTTTATGTCATAACTTTTCTTTGTTTTGCATCATAAAAAAACTATATTTTAAACAAATAAAATAAATATATTCATTTTTCCATGACTTTTCTTTGTTTACTTTTAAACCTGTAAAAAAAAAACAATTCAACTAAATATTTCATAACATTTCTTTGTTTTGCATCTTTCATAATCTTAAAACTTTCATTTAAAATTGAAAATAAACAAAAAATAACATTTGATGCCTTCTTTGTTTTGCACCTTTTTTAACAATAATAAAATGTTTATTTTCAGGTTTAAATTAGAATAAATTCAAATGGATTTTAGTGTGGTATAAAGACGTAAAATTCTCTATAATGTAACCGTTGAAATAATCACTTGTTATGGTTGTGAAAAATAATTAACACTCTTAAGGGAGAGTATCCATCTGTGATTTAAGAAAGAGAAAAAGAGACTAAATGAGATCGAAAGACAGAGAGAGAGAGAGAGAGAGAGAGAGAGAGAGAGAGAGAGAGAGGGAAAAAAAGAAACAAAGAAGACGTTCTTTAGCCAATGTTCCTGAGTTCCTTGAGTAAATTAGTGGAAGAGCAGGGTGGCTTACTTTATTATTGTAATCCACAGTGCTAGCGCCGTGACCTTTAGCAAGATGATTGTTTCTCATTTATGAGTTTGAAGGTGCAATTTACTGAACGGTTTGATCCATAGGACCTGACCTTTGTAAATTGGCTGTTAAGCATATCAGGACTCGACCAACCTGCCCCACACATGCTCCAGAATGAACACAACATCCGCCCTCGCCCGCCTTCCCACACACACTCATAAAGTTAAACTTACTGTTACAGATGGAAACTTCCTCTAATTCTAAATCAAAGACTTCAAATCAAAGCACAATGCGTTATTAATGAGAGACATCAATATCTGCACATTTAAATAGCAATAGCAATTTGCTCACTCAATTTTGTTTCTCAATTTAATTAAAGGGTTAGTTTAACCAAAAATGAAAAAATTGTCATCAAATACTTACCCTCATGTCGTTTCAAACCTGTTCACACTTTCGTTCATCTTTGAAACACAAGTGATGATGTTTAAAAGAAATCTGAGAGATTTCTGTCCCTCTATTGACAGTCCATGCAACTACCACTTTGATGCTTCAAAAAAATCATAAAGAGATCGCAAAACTAATCCATATGAATCAAGCGGTTTAGTCCAAATTTTCTGAAGAGACACTATATGCTGAACAAATTTAATTTAGGCTTTTATTCACACTGATCGGCATTTGAAACATTGATCAGAAAACAAAAACAGAAGCTCAACTGTACTTGCTTGATGCGTGAGAACAAACCTCATTGGTTCCTGCGGAAGCTCAAACATGCTGCGTAACATGAGAATGAACCTCATTGGTTCCTGCGGAAGCTCAAACGTGCTGCGTAACACGAGAATGAACCTCATTGGTTCCTGCGGAAGCTCAAACGTGCTGCGTAACACGAGAATGAACCTCATTGGTTCCTGCGGAAGCTCAAACGTGCTGCGTAACACGAGAATGAACCTCATTGGTTCCTGCGGAAGCTCAAACGTGCTGCGTAACACGAGAATGAACCTCATTGGTTCCTGCGGAAGCTCAAACGTGCTGCGTAACACGAGAATGAACCTCATTGGTTCCTGCGGAAGCTCAAACGTGCTGCATAACACGAGAATGAACCTCATTGGTTCCTGCGGAAGCTCAAACGTGCTGCGTAACACGAGAATGAACCTCATTGGTTCCTGCGGAAGCTCAAACGTGCTGCGTAACACGAGAATGAACCTCATTGGTTCCTGCGGAAGCTCAAACGTGCTGCGTAACACGAGAATGAACCTCATTGGTTCCTGCGGAAGCTCAAACGTGCTGCGTAACACGAGAATGAACCTCATTGGTTCCTGCGGAAGCTCAAACGTGCTGCGTAACACGAGAATGAACCTCATTGGTTCCTGCGGAAGCTCAAACGTGCTGCGTAACACGAGAATGAACCTCATTGGTTCCTGCGGAAGCTCAAACGTGCTGCGTAACACGAGAATGAACCTCATTGGTTCCTGCGGAAGCTCAAACGTGCTGCGTAACACGAGAATGAACCTCATTGGTTCCTGCGGAAGCTCAAACGTGCTGCGTAACACGAGAATGAACCTCATTGGTTCCTGCGGAAGCTCAAACGTGCTGCGTAACACGAGAATGAACCTCATTGGTTCCTGCGGAAGCTCAAACGTGCTGCATAACACGAGAATGAACCTCATTGGTTCTCGCACGTCAAGCGAACATGCTTTAGCTTCCGTTTACCATATCTGATGTGTGAGATGATGAATGTTTATATGTTAATAAAAGACTAAATCAAATATGTTCATCATATACAATCTTCAGAAATTTTTGACTAAATCGCTCGATTCACATGGGTTAGTTTTATGATCTCTTTGTGAACTTTTTAGAAGAATCACAGTGATAGTTGCGTAGGCTGTAAATGGAGGGACAGAAATCTCTCAGATTTCATTACAATATCTTCACTTGTGCTATAAAGATGATCGAAAGTGTTACGGGTTTGGAACGACATGAGGGTGAGTAAATGATGAAAGAATTTTCATTTTTGGGTGAACTATCCCTCTTAACTTTTTGTCCATTTTTGGAGCATGACAGCCATGATTAAAATAAAAAAACTAAATAAATAAATAAATACTATCAGTAACGAATAGAGCTTTACCGGATGGTTGAATGAAATGCTTCATTAATTTTTTTCTTCGTTTTTATTGCTTTAACGAATCAAGTTTCCATGAATAATGCTATTTGATTTTAAATGAATCATTGTTCATTATGAGTCAATGGAACGCTTCACATGTTCACCTGTATAAGTGAAATTTAGATAAAAGAAGATCATTTAATGCTGTTGATGTTGCGTTGAGTAATTCGAGGAAAAGGGTTTCATTATGCAAGAATGCAAAATTATCATTATGCAAATCAATCTAGATTTAAATGAGCGCTCTTTTACCAACACGCTGTGGAGCAGAACATTACCAAAGCTGGAGGCTACCTATTTAAAACACAGTAGTGAAATCATTTAACTGAGCAATAGATTCAATTAACATCTGAGTCTCAATTCCACCGATCCATTTGAGAGGATGCCAGTGTCTGACCACAATTAAATCTCATCATCATTCTCATTCTGATCAAGGCTGAGTGAAGGATGGTGACAGTTATCCTCTTCAACCATCTCTTTCTAGTGGTGACTTGTCAACACCAGCACATTTTCTAAATGGGATCCACACATCCACAGATCTCACCTAAAGCCGCTAGCTCGGCCATCGCCTGGGATAAAAAGACATTATTTTATTATGAATCCATGGGTGTCAGATTTCATTTCATGGCTTAAATTTCACAGATTAAGCTGTTAGAGATATTCCAGCGCATCTCATTAATATCTGAAAGCGGTAATGTGTAATTTGTGGTGGTAATCATTTAAATAATTTCTGTGAATGTATGCAGCAGTACAATTCAGGCTTAGGACGCTGCGGGACCCTTATATTTGACAATTAACTTATAATTCCAAACAGGGATTTGTCCTCTGTCCACGGTTATTTCTCAGACAGACAAGAGACCCAAGGCCATCGACAGGGGGTTACGAATAAGGGGGAGCTCACTATGGTCCTCGATGGTATTGAACCGTTTTTTTAATTCATTTATTAAATTTCAGATACGGTATATGGAAAATATGGATAATATCTTAACGATTTGATGTACTGCAATTACATTCCAAAAATGTCATTTTGGAAGCAATCATTAACTTTAAATTATTTACAATGTTTTCTTTATTATTTTACATTGTAGAAATCAAAAAGTCTTTAAATACCCCAGTATAGCATACTCGTTCAGCATTTGCTGCCCTTGTAAAAATGTTGTCCAGTGAGTGACCGTGAATTTTTGCGACCACCCAGCAGAGACCAATATGTAGGAGAGACACATCACTGAATGACACTCATCCAAACAAGGTACATTTCAATATTCACACACCTACATGAACGGCTGCAGGCAAACATCAGATTTCCTCCCCAGACATTGAGACCTTCGGACTTTGTCCCCCTCTGTGACGTGACCCTCGTTTGCAGCGGAGCAAATTTTCCTGACTGGCGTCCCCTCCATGCTCTCGCGTGAAGGACAGATGAGAGATGGAGCGAGGGCAGGAGGGAGGAGAGAAGAGGCAGTGAAGCCGCTCACTTGTAGGTTGTCTATAAAGAAGCAAAGGCACATGAAATTAAAGATGATCATCCCAGTGTCAGAAACAGAGCTCTGCTGGCGTATTTCGGCCCATTCTAAGTCCCCATAGAGATATGTTATAAGGCATATGCCTCTTGCCAATCAGAGCAGCCCCGAGCTCTATGGGATCACTGATGAAATATGGACAATGGCGTGCAAGGTGGGCACAAGGGGAGGCAGGCAACTTAATGAGGCAATTTCTCAGATAATAAGATTGGAAGATATGCTAATATTTCTACCTTAAGGAGATAATTATGATGTAGAAGATAGAATATTTTATCTTAAAGCGACAGTGCACTGGTCCCAATCCTGATGCTCTCGTGCAATTTATTTTTTTGGTTGATGTTTTCTACGTGTGCACTGGGACGGGGGAAAAAACAATGCTAGCTAGGCCAGTTTTTTCCTCTTTGTGCTTTCTTCGATTGTTTTGATAGGGACTTTATATCGAATGTTCACTTGGGACTTCAAAAGAAAGCATCAAAGCTTATAAATATTTATGTTGCTTGGGAATTAAGTGGAAAAGAATAATAATAATAATAATAATAATATATAAATAAACTCATACACATAGATCTTTATTTTTAATTAAAACAAAAAATAGATAATTGAAAATTAATGTTCTCAACCTCACGAGTTTTTTTTTTTTGTCATAATCATAACTTTATTGTTTGCCCATTTTGAATATGTTTGCCAATTTTCAAATAAGATGCAAGGTTGCTGTATGGGAAAGAAGGGCCCGGGGCTTTAGAGTATTCCCCAATTTTCTGCTTATTTTATTTCTCTTTCTCTCTCAGAGGATACAGGCACCTCCAATTACAGCTTATAATGAGCTCTATCAGATTATTACAAGCTCAGCTGGCCTGAAAAACAAGTTAATACATATGGCAGTCCGTGGCAGCCACAGAGGAAGTTTCAGTGTGAACTCGCAAGGTCTGTGAGTTTTGTCCCTAGACAGGGAAACTCGAGACCTGAACAGAGATGGTCATCAGGAAGTATGTTTAACCACATGTCACTGCTGAACAAAAGTAGGACACATCTGGAGGCTTTAACCAGGCAATCTACAGAATCCACATTTTGGCTTTCTGAGGATGGAGGAGTGATGAACACAATGTTCCCTTGTCAATGACTGCTAGACATCTGGCTCATCTCTGAACTTTTCTGTGCTGTTACCAATGAAGATTCAGCCAGAGATAGTATAAGGGGTAGAGAAGGACCAGTTAATGAATGGGACCAGTCTTAACACTAAAAATAAAATAAAATAATAAAATAAAATAAAATAATAAAATAAAATAAAATAATAAAATAAAATAAAATAAAATAAAATAAAATAAAATAAAATAAAATAAAATAAAATAAAATAAAATAAAATAAAATAAAATAAAATAAAATAAAATAAAATAATGTTGTTCCAAAGCTGTCATTTCCAACAATCCACTGATCCACTAAATTTAGGAAAATGACATGAATATTCATAATATCATCGTTGTAATTCAGGATATGCTCAAGTTAAAATTGTGTTTGTTGATATCTCTAAAATATTTTTTAGTAATTGACAAAATAAAATGTAACACACAAACTGGATTAAAAATGATTTACAACAAATTAAATTATGCTGGAATAAAAAATAAAACAAATCTTATTCAGAAAAGTATTTAGCATTTTCAGCTTCTTTTTTTTATTACTTTGTTATTCAGCCAAGAATAAGGGTAAAATGCGACACATGTACATGTTAGCTCCCTCTTTAGCATACTGATTAATCTATGCCCAGTGTGGGCGTCATGGACCATCTGAATAGTGGGTAAATGCCATCTCCGGGCGGGCGGGAGTCTTTGTGATATTTCTTCTCTCTGTCAAATAGAATTCATGTATATTTTGCTATCCTTGCATCCTATTATGTGCAATAAACTAGGTACTTTATCCATGACAGCACCTGGCTGGCGGTAAAAATATGCAGAAGCCAATCTGCCAAACACACCCTTTCAAAATCAAATTTATTTAGTTAGAAACGGTCTCAACGACACTCTTGTAAGCTATCATGTAACATTGTGATTAGAATACAGACAAGCAGAAATTTAATTCATTTCAAATTCAAACCTGCTCCGCTTCCTATTATGCCGCTGTATCAGTAAATTGTAAACCCTCCGTTGCGGCATTACAATTCAAACAAGGTTAGTTTTCAAACACCTGATTTGAATATGCTGAAAAAAGGAAAGGAATATGAAGGAAGAACTGCTTCGACAGCCTTTGTGTCAATGCACGGCGAAAGATGAAGAAGTGAAGGCATGCGAGCAGAGGAGAGGCACTTTTGGATGCGATGGCTGAGCGATAACGCCCTAGGAAGTGTCAGCTAATTTCAATGCAGCACCTACAGCACAATTATTATTATTATCACCAAATCATGGAAATAAATTAAAAGAGCGAGATCCGAAAATAGCACATCTGGGCCTTACACTTCACAGGTACACCCAGTGGGGATTCAGAAGGAGATGACTTTGCCTCATTATGTGCTTGGGTGGCGTGCGTGCGTGTGTGTATATGTGTGAAGGGAGATGGTGGACTCGCTGTAATGCCAGATCTCAACAGATGAGATAGGGTCTGTAATTTGAATGCCAGTGGGAGGCAATTTAAACACATGGCAGTCAGAGAACGCCTGAGTATGGTGACACTGATCAGCGGCAGGGCTGTTCGGGTCTCGGCAAGGTCAGTGTTTGGGCCTGCTCCTCAGAGAACACTGTTGGTCAAAGAAGGAAAGACTCTGACAGGTTTAATTAATTGGCTTGAACTCTGACAGAAATTACACTTCTACATTTCTTCATAAATGATTTCAACACTTGGGTGACATTATTGAGGTTGAAAGAATGCCAAATGCGTCGTAAAACAAACTCATAGTGTCACTGCGAACCGATCAAGCAGAACAAACCAAAGGAAATGTGGAAAGTATAGCGTTAGCCAAGTGCAAACAAAAACACCCGTCCTCTGTGTGAACTAAAAGCTTTCCCAGTTTATAATGTTACTCCATTTGACATGTCCTGGATCATCTGCCAGGGAACAAGAGTGACAGGATATTCCTGTAACTTTAGTGAGGAAAGCAACCAAGTGAAGAATCTGGCATGAGATGGACCGACATAACCAAGCAGGGTTCCTTCCTTCCCTCTGAAACAATGCATATCTCAATCAGTGTCATTGAACGCTGATTTGAACATCACAAGTGCTACAATCATATCCGAATGTGGATGATAACCAAAGTACAGTAATTTCCACCAAATGAGAAGCAGAACAAAAATCAAGCGATTTCCTAATCAAAAATGCTTAACGGCGGACGATGCGAGAGGTGCAGTGGGGGCCCTCGCTCTTCTCCATCCAGGAGAGCCAGTGACTCATCCTTCACTCTTTCCATCCCTCCTCCTGTCCTATGATTCATGGGCTCGGGGGGGGCCCCATCTCCCTGGAGAAATTAACAGTGATTTTAATTGCGTAGACATCTCCAATTCATTACTGCCCACTCGCACAAATTTTCACCCTCTCAGGTGTCAAATGGCACTTAACATCTCTGCCAATCACGGCAGCACTAGAGGAGAGCTGAAGGAGATGGGAAGCGTGTGGCGGGTGCGTCGGGCCCCCCCGGTGCCGAGACGACGTGGAGGACCCCTCTTATCCCCTCACTTTGACTCCTGCAACCCCGCACACACACACAGATCAGTCTAAATGGTCGTATATGTGTTGAATCAAAAGACATGTGCGGCGCCCACTGTAGCATTTCTTTCAATTACATCAATGATTAAAGCTTTAAGAGAAGATGATGACATCAATTTTATTTTCAGTCTTGAGGCAGACGCGTGACTCGCTCACACCCTTATTATCAAGATCCTGCCAGATCGTAATATCCAAAACCGAATATGAAAATGACGAGGGGCAGTCAGCTTCACGTGGTGAAAATCCCTGATGTGCTCGTGAGTCTATTTACAGCAGGCTGCCCTCGGGGCTTTGATTAATTTCAGATAATCAGCGGCAGCTCCTTGACCTTGGAGTTCAATATGAATGCTCCTCATATCCTGACAATACTTCCACAAAACACCACTGGGAAATGCCAGTTTGGTGGTTGTTTCAAAAATAAGATATTAGTCCTTCCTTCCTTCCTTCCTTCCTTCCTTCCTTCCTTCCTTCCTTCCTTCCTTCCTTCCTTCCTTCCTTCCTTCCTTCCTTCCTTCCTTCCTTCCTTCCTTCCTTCCTTCCTTCCTTCCTTCCTTCCTTCCTTCCTTCCTTCCTTCCTTCCTTCCTTCCTTCCTTCCTTCCTTCCTTCCTTCCTTCCTTCCTTCCTCATCCATGGCCCTGTTTACACCTGTTACTAAGATGCGTTTTGGTTGATTGGATCACAAATGGATGACGCTAAATACAGGTATAAATTGGGTCTAAAATGTTTTGAGCTTGTCCACTTTCGACCACTTCCAGAGGTAGTCGAAGACGCATTTGACCGGATTTCTTTCGTAGTGTAAACGCTCATATGGTCGGATGTGTTTGAACAGCCACAAAAGACCGCCTACTCTCCGCCTACTGAATTAATGCGTACACATTATGGGAAGCGAGCTAGCCATACGAGATTTAACCTTTGTCGGAGGTAGATTGAAGACCAAAAACGTACCAATCACAATGTTCTCTCACCATTCCTAATTTCTAACACGCACTCACAAGCATTCGCTGTGGTCTTGCGACTGCCAGAGCAGAGATCAGTGTTTTCCATCATCTTCCGTCACATTCATATGTAAATTGCGTGAGCTTATTTCATCCATTTGATCAAAATATCTGAAAAAGGCCATTCATTTACTCACCCATAGACCCTTCCCCTCGAAGAGATCGGGACAGAAGTGGTTGAAAGTGGACAAAAGAGACAGATTTAAATACCAGGTGTAAATGTGTCTGCCTCATCTACTTGGGATCCGATTGACTAAAACGCATATTAATAACAGTGTCTGCCTATCTATCTATCTATCTATCTATCTATCTATCTATCTATCTATCTATCTATCTATCTATCTATCTATCTATCTATCTATCTATCTATCTATCTATCTATCTATCTATCTATCTATCTATCACAATACATGTAATGAGATGTTCATAGCACAAAATCATAAACATTGTAATATAAACAGAAATTTCATGACACCTCAGCTGATGTGGAGTAGAAAACTGTGAGATTAGTGGCCTAATTGAATGAATTTAATTTGCTGTAATGGGAGAAATATGTCACAAGAAAAAAAACGGCTGTCGACTGCCTTTTTCTCATTCAAATGTAATTTTTTTTTCTTAGACCTCTATCCCCACCCCCACCCGATCATCTTTTTTTTTTATATATAGTCTCAGTCATACTTTTGAGTTACATAAAGAGATTTGTGTAAAGCAAAGAACTGAGAAAGTGTGCGTCAAATTATTACACTGTAATTACTAGGATTAGACTTGGATTTAAATTTGAGGGGGGAAAAATGAAATGAAGGCATTATTATTATTATTAACATGTGATTTAAAAAAAGCCAAACTTAGAGCTTGTGTATATTGCATATACACATTATTCAATTTAAAACGGTCACGTTCACAGTAAGAAAAATAATAATATTTTATTGTTATTATTTTAACATGTGAATGTGACAGTTCACATTAGGCAAGTAGACTGACAACAGATACATTTTTTTTTTTTTGAAAAGTTGAGCCGTTAAATAACATCAAACCACCCCATTATTGTCTGCAGTCCAAAGTCAAGTTTTCTATTGTTTGCTCTGAATTCATTTTTTAAGAATTACATACTAAGTACCTGCAATGTAAATGTTGCCTTCCAAACAATTCAACCATCAAAAATGACTCATAAAAACTTGTTTTGTCAGGTCTCTTTCACAATATGTGAAAGACCACTTAAACTATGAAAATGGCAGCTGGATAAACAGAGTGACTCATATTTAAAACTTTTCTGACCTTCTGCAACCTTTAAACAAAATATGCATAAAAAAACTGAATAGCTACACACAATCTATCTATCTATCTATCTATCTATCTATCTATCTATCTATCTATCTATCTATCTATCTATCTATCTATCTATCTATCTATCTATCTATCTATCTATCTTTTTTTTTCTCTTTTAATAAATGGAAGCATGTAAGACTGCAGAGAAAACTTCAGTATGTCTGGATAACTGTACTTTCATTGTGGTCTTAACCGCCCTCAAACGCAGAGGAAAATACACTTCTCTAGGGTGGCTTTGAAAGGTCATGAGGTGTTTGTCTTGGAGACAAATTTTTATTATTTCCTTCATTAGTAGGGAAAGGCATACTATTTGAGGTTCTCAATTTAAAGCATCTAGTCTAATGGAAAGAGCTGTTTCATGGACTGTTTACAAAGACATGTCTTTCATTTGAACAATGCTGACATGCATTTTTCACTTTTTCACTCACACAAATAATATTATAAATATTCATCTTTTTTTAACAAGCTACCATCTTCAAACACAGCTACATGGTTAAGATGGATTCTTAACACACACGTGATGGACACACACACACACACACACACACACACACACACACACACACACACACACACACACACACACACACACACACACACACACACACACACACACACACACACACACACACACACACACACACACACACACACACACACACACACACACTCCTTTCTTTGATCTTGCCAAATAATCAAACTAATGCATGTGTATAGATGGCTCCTTTACAAACAATATCGCACTTTACTGTGGGTTTAATGAAAGATATGAGATCTCCACAGTGGGCGGTAAGCAGTAATATGTGGTGCGGGGCAGACCAAGAGCATGCTGGGACTCAAAAGCGGGACCACAAATGTGGTAAGTCATAATAGCTTAAATAGTACTCATCCAGAGCTGAAGGAGTCTAGCAGAATGCACTTTGTAAACATCAACCCTTCTCTCTGTTATCCTGCTATGGTACCTGCCTCTGTGCTTGACTTCAGAAGGAACTGATGACATGAAAAAGAATCAGAGCCATATCATTTGAATCACACACAACTACATTTGCTTTTCTGAGCTTTTCAAAAAGCTTTTTTAAAGGTTTAAAAAAAGAGGCAGCACCTGCAACAGTTCATATAACATACAATTGAGTATGGCTTTTTAAATTCTAGTCTATAATATCATGCCTATTAATGTATTTATTTTACTTTATGATACACTGTAAAGCCATAACTATAATTAATTTCAAATACTTGTCAATTTGTTACAAAAATTAAAATAACTTTAAAATCTTAATTTCAAATGTGTAACAATGTAATTATAATATAATTAAATATATATATATATATATAACATTTTAAATAGTGATTTAATTATTTTATTTGCTTTATGTATATTATATATATATATATATATTAATTACATATTCAATATTTTAATAACTTTAAATTATATAATTATTGGTGGCCACTAATATGTTTTTTTTATTTAAAAATGATCAAAATATTAAATATATAATCATCCATCCCTTGATGTTCTTTCATTTTTATTCTTTATTCATTATAATCTTATATTCTTGCTATTAACAATGAAAATGGAACATCAATGCACAACAAAGTGCACAACATCATAATTTCTATCACACATTTCATTATCACTCCAATCTGAACAAAGAATATGGACACGGCTGACTGTGCTATACATTTAAATGGCACTTTCCATTTGCCCTTCTAACCCATTACTGCCAGTCAATTACTGTATATGTGAATCCATTTACCCCTGAACCTCAGATGCCCTGCGTGTACATGACACATCAGCGTTCTTTAAAGGGGACCTTGTGGATTCTCTGATGGTGACCTCCCATGGGCTTACCAGCTAAAATGTCAGACCCCTGTATGAAAAATGGCACCCCTCACCACAGAATGCCCTGTGGGAGGAGCGCGAGAAAGCAGACGACAGAGAGGCCTCTACAAAAGTCCGCCAAGGTACATCCCTGACAACAGACGCCTGCTAATTAACCATTGTGCGGCACTTTTACAATTAATTAGCCCCTTAAGCTGCTTTTGTCAAAGGCGGTAAACAAGGCGAAGTGAAGTTAATGACTTACTCAGATCAAAGGATGAGTTATTGTCTTTATTTTTCAGCAGTACCTGTGGGAGGTTCAGTTGCGCTCCAGCAACATGGAGATGTTTCCTTTCATCAGTTCGTCATCAGGGGCAGCGGAGCCACTTCTGGGGGACAGGGATGCTGGATGGAGAGATTTCTAGGGAGAGAGGAAGAACCAGCATTGAGATCCAGCTCAAGGGAGGATTTATGAAATCTTATTTTCCTCTTCAATTTAACTGTATCAATTCCCACGGGCATTCCTCAAAAGTGAGTTAATGATATGATGCAAATAATTTTTTGATCGGTTCAACTGAAGGTATAAACAACAACAAGGACACGCTGGCACATTTTCGGTGGATAGCTCTTGAGGGCCAAGTATTTTTAATTCCAATGAGAGCAAATCCAAGGTCAGACTCTGAACTTCCTGGCCATTAAGAGATCACAAAGACTAGCAAGTGAGAGTGCATAATATCCACACAGCTATTTTTGGCCTCAAATTAAAATATATGACATGTTGAAATGACTGCAATGTGCAAGAGAGGTATTCAAACTAGACACTAATGATGCTTATTAATGGCGTGAATGAAGTCTTGACAGGTCGTGTGTCATTTTCCAAGGAATGCTTCACTGGCATAATGGCTAATGTAAGTGGGTGTAATTATATATATTATACCCTGTCCTATTGTATTTTGGCAGCGGTTTGAGGGAGTCAGACAGTTAGGATGAAAATCAAAGCCGTTATGCGGAAGGAACAGGAGAGCTAGAGGAATTGTAGGCCGCTGCCAATTTTTGCTCGTTTCATGTGGACAATGTTTAAGCCAATAGCATCTATTAGTGGTCAATTGCAGAGTTTGCCAGAACAGGTTTCACATATACATGCATAGAATTGCATAGTATGTTGCAGCATTAGTGGAAACTAAACGTCACAGATTAATCTCCTCCAACAGATGACAAAATCCTATAGGCTCTTTTTAGCAAAAAAAAAAAAAAAAAAAGATCTCTAATTGGAGGCCCTGAGGTAAAGCCTTTCATTAATCATTAAGCTTTGCAGTCTTGATAACAGATCTGGGAAGCTCAAACACCTCTCTCATTTATTTTTATTTACATATTTCCCCTCTCTCTCCTTTTTTATCCAAAGGGAACGAGGTATGGAAAACCCGTCAAAAGAACAGACAGGCAAAAGGGTCGGAAAATGGTAACTTATGCTCACTGGGAATTACCAAAGCACTTAGTAATTAAATCTAAATTGACATTCTAGTAATTAGCCCCTTAATTACGAGGAATAACACAATTAGCCACCGAGTCTTTGCTAATTGTTAATTAGCACAGGGAAAGTTATTGTGTGTGGCAGAAAGAAGCACGCAAAAGAACAAATGTTCATTTGTCTCATTCAACATCCTTTTTTATTCTGTTCATTCACATATTCTACATGTTCAATTTGAGTAGTGATTTAAAAATGATCATTATCATCATGAACAGTTTATAAAATTTCTATTGTCCTGTTTCTGCTTAGCTGAGAAAGAAGAAAGTTGCCGTCATGTCCAGACAGTTTTTGTTAATAGATTGCACTTTCTTTGAAAAAGTGATATCAATACAATATATGTATATACAGTGTGTGTGTATATATATATATATATATATATATATATATATATATATATATATATATATATATATATATACTCATTTTTAATCATTATATTTCGTATTATTATTTTTTATTTACGCATGTTTACCTGATGTATGGGTGGTGGAAGAAAAAACACCCCTGAAGGTGTCCTGTGATATCTGGCTCCAAGACGTTAGCTGCAGATCCTTTAAGTCCTGTAGGTTGCGAGGTGGAGCTGCAGTGGATCAAACTTGTTGGTCCAGCACATCCCACAGATGCTCAATTGGATTGATTAAACCATTCCTGAACAATGTGTGCAGTCTGGCAGGGTGCATTATGCTGCTTAAAGACGCCACTTCCACCAGAGAACACCTTTATCATGAAGGGGTGTACCTGGTCTGCAGCAATGTTTAGGCAGGTGGAATGTGTCAAATTTCCTTTTGCAAAATGTCCAGATGAATGGCCAGATCCAGGGTTTCAAAGCAGAACATTGCCCAGAGCATCACATTCCCTCCACCGGCTTGTCGTTGTTCTACAGTGCATCCTGTTGCCATCATTTCCCCAGGTAGACGTACACAACCATACACGTTATGTAAAAGAAAACGGGACTCATCGGACCAGACGACCACGGCTCTAAGGTCCAGTTTCGACGCTCGCGTGCCCATTATAGGTAGTTTTGACGGTGGACAGGGGTCATCATAGGCGCTCTGATTGGTCCGCGGCCACGCAGCCCCATGCGCAGCGGAGTGTGATGCACTGTGTGTTGTGACACATTCCTCCCATAACCATCACTACAATTGTATGTGACTTGTGCCACAGTAGACCTTCTGTTGGCTCAGACCAGATGGGATAGCCTTCGTTGCCCTCGTGTATCGATGAGCCTTGGGCGTCCAACACCCTTCCGCCGGTTTGTCCCTAAATACCTCCTTGGACAACTGTTGGTAAATTCTCCCCACTGTTGACAGGGAGCAATGCACAAGCCTTGCCATTTCAGAGATACTCTGACCCAGTTTCCTTGCCATATCAATATGGCTCTTGTCAAAGTTATTCCTGCCCATTTCTTAACATGTGGCCTTAACATGTGGCCTGGATAGAAGATGATCAACCATATTCACTTTACTGTGACTGGTCATGTTTTGGCTCATCAGTGTACACACATACACACATAATCTTACCACATTATTTGGATCTAAAATAAAAACAAACATAAATAGAATTAGAATACACAGCAAAACAAAGGGCCTGCTTGCATTTTAGTCTACCACAGCACCACCATACCAGCACCCCATTGCAAACCCTGAGGTTCCTTTTAAAGTGGTCTCAAAGAGTGGATTCAGCCCTAATGCCTCATGGTTGAAGCAGTATTGGCAGTGCAGAGGATTTAACCAAATGCTGTTATCACAGGGTTCAGCATGCACACAACCTCCTGCCCTCCATGACTCCAGTGTCCTTCCTTTCCGGTGGCAGCTTCAAAGATAAGTGTATGTACTCAGCCACAGATTACCCCGCTGACTCACAACAAATATTTGGCTGGCGGATGAGCCATCTTAGAATCCAACCGAACATGAAATTAAGCGGTGTGCAGACGGGCAGGGGTGCAGAGCAACCAAAAACATGATTTAGGCCTCTGTAAATACAACAGAGTGGGTGGCAAAGGTGTGGAGCAGAGGAGGTCGAAGGTGACATATGAACATGGCTGTGAACAAAAAAAGAAAAAGAAAAAAGAATTAACTCATGTAATGCTATGACATTTTAAACAAAAAGACTTTAAAAATAAACAGTTGTGTATCTTAAAAGTTACATTTCAACAGCACGTCAGAGCATATTGTGGCAAACTAAGCGATTCCGCTTCTTTATCTCACTTGCCCTCGCTGCAGTCAGAGTGCAGTGTGAATCTAAAGCCCCCACTGCTCTTTTCCTACTGTGTCTTTAATTGGATCCTTATTACCATTCCGGCTCCCTGAGAATGATGAATTTGTATGTGTGAGAATTTCATTAATCATTCTTATTCACAGTCCACCCAGACGAGAAAAGAGACGGAGAGAGTGAGAGGAGATAGAGAAGGAAGAAATTAATAATTTTTCGAGACTGGGATATATTTCGTAATGAATATTCATGCCTGTAGGATATTTGGGGTCAGCCATAATCAGGCAGGTAATTTGTAATTTGCTGTGTTTTCACCAAGGACCTGCCGCATAGGTTAATATGCATCTATTTGAACAGAACTAAGGGGATTTTTGAAGTACTGCCTGCCTTACCTGGGCTATTTATTTATTATTTATAGTGCAATTATGAAATTTCAAAAACTTGTCATTTGACATTTTCACTGAGTATGTTATAGAAAATCAAAAGATTTTTAGAGGTTGCAACAATTGGCCAGGTTATTATTTAGAAATGACACTGAATTGCTTATTGTAAATTCAGGATCCTTTTTTCAAACAGCATTTTTTAATCTGCACAAATTGGATTTTAATGCAATGTTGCAAAGCATAATAGGATTTGGATTTACTCTGTATTGAAATGAAAAGCAGCTGAAATAAACTAAAACACAGATCCACAAATTATATCTATATCTACTACAGTATAGATATACAGATATACCTAAATTACAGTATAATGTTAGTCTGTTCTTTTGAGCCTATTAAAAGATTCCTGAAAAAAAAAATAACGGTTTCCACGTAGATATTAAGCAGCAGAACTTTTTCCATCATTGATAATAATAATAAATGTTTCTTGAGCACCAAATCAGTATATTAGAATGATTTCTGGAGGATCATGTGACACCAAAGACTAGAGTAATTCAGGTATCATTACAGAATTAAACTGCATTTTAAAAAATATTAAAATAAAAAAGTTATTTTAAATTGTAATAATGTGCAATATTATGCTTTAACTGTATTGACTTGCATTGATCAAATAAATACAACCTTGGCAAGTATAAAATACTTTACATTACCGACCCAAAACCTTTGAACGGTAGTGTATATAAAAGAAAGAATTAATTAAAAATGGCTAGCATTACACAAATAAAAAAAAATAAAAAAAACATTCTTTTATTTAGGCTTCAACATTTAAAATGTAGATTATAAGGACACCTTCAATTAATTGGGGGCAAAATCTGCTATCATGTATGTATTTAATTTATTTGGGGGGGGTTGACTGTAAGTACTCATTTCAGACTAGATTAATATCAGACAAGTTCCCATATTCACATATTGGCTCTCAGTGGCACCTGTTAAATAGTACAACTCTGCCATTTAAAGCGAGTGCACTCAATTTTAAATATATCTCAGGGCTAAAAGCGAAGAACTCGCGCTCCGTGCAAACAAGCGAAAAAAATATCCATAGTTAGTCTCTTCTGTCCAAACAAGACCAAAGACCCACTTTAGGGAGGAAAAAAGTGTTTTTGAACATGAAAGAAACCAAACTGCCGACACTTGGTTCATAAATTCACAGCGCCTGTACTTTAAAGTCTTCACCCCCAAAAGGATTTTTCCAATTCTTTTTGAAATTATACCCACCTGGCATCACTTAAAGTTACTTAATTAATAATTAATCGATACATTTTGGGATGATTAAAATTCATGATGAGAAAGTGTTTTTAAAATAATGTCCAACCCCCCAGGGAGACTAATCAGTTTGAAGCAGTCGCTAGATCTCGCTGAAATAATTAATTGCACCTGAATGTTTAGCAAGGTCAGAGAATGGTAGCACAATGCCTGAGGTATAGAGGGATGTTTATAACATCACTTGATTGCGCTAAACCAACATTTTCATCTGGAAATTAATTCAGGAACCGAAGCTGGAGGCACAAACATTGCCCCTTAGCCCCCTCCTGTGTGAAACGAGCATCGTTTTAATATGACTTTGATCATAACCGGTGGAAGAAACCTGATGTGTCAGATTTAGAAAGTGGAGGAGAGAATGTGTGAGAAGGAGAAGGAAAAGCAACGAATTTAAGAGCACATTCCCAACTGTTTTCAACAAACGCTCATTAAAAGGAAAGCAGTTTATGACGCCAAAAACATTAACCCCTGAACTTGGCGAAAGGATGATTTAGAAAATCACTGTGTGCAATGTCACAGAGACATCCTTCGCTCAACAAAATACAATTTCCTGTTTTTTTTAGCCCTCGTATCTGGGAACGTTTCGGATAAACAGGCTACCTGCTCCTCTGAGATCCATAAAAAAGGTGAATAGGAGAATGGCATGCCTCTAGCCTTCATAGTCTATTTGTACCTAGCAATCTTACCTGACAAACAGAGAGATCAAGTTCTCAAAATGAACGCCGACAGAATTCGAACCGAACAAAGATAATTGTTCTGTAAAGCTGAAAAACTAAAAAAACAACAGCATTTCAAAAGCAACTGTTTGATTGACATATCACTGGTTAGGGAGTGACTGACGCGTTTGCCAGTCTGAAAGGGAATGAGGGAGGTTATTTTCCTGCTGGACATGACGCATTATGAGAGGTTGATTGGGGACTGTTGGCAGCAGGTTAAGGAAGCTGTCATGTTGCAGGTCTTTGTGTAACTCTCCCCAGGGCAAAGCAATTGACAGGAAAGGGGGCCTGGGACAACACAGACCCCTAAAAGGGGGGTTCGTACAAGGATGGAAACATAAAAGTAACATCAAGGAGATGCTTTGCTGTATCTGAATTTTTTGAAATGTGACAGACAGGACTAAATACATAGGTTAGATTGGTCTTGAATATTAAGTTTGATTATTAAATGAGGCGTCGTTGAGTTTGACACTTCCACAGTTGAATGCTAAAGTTTGATCACAAAGTTTGACAATAACATTAACCTAACATTATAAATTTGCCAATTAAACACAGGGCTTTCAAACTGGGGTCCACAAAAATTCTCCCGGGGACCAAAGAGAAGATATAAAGATTAAAATGTACAGTGTTTCTGTCTAACTTATGGTGTGTAAATCATTGTAATATGTAGTGATGAATCAAAATAATATTATTATTATTATTAATTTTACAATCTGATATACTGTATTCTTAATCAAAGTTAATATACTAATGAAAGTGTTTCTGAGAAAATCTGGGCATCTCAGGGTTCTGACCTAGAAAAGTAATTAATATTGACTGCAAACAGAAAACAACATTTAACATATTGATATGGAAACAAATAATTGTGGAAGGGAAAATGAATCAAGGAACTATACATTTGTCCAGATGAAGCTGAAGAGAGTTAATGGGGCAAAAGAAATTAATCTGAATAATTGTAGTATCTCTCTGATGGAGGTAAGATCACATTTATGTATAGCCTATTATTTCAGACTCATGCATTATATATAAATATATATCTTACACCCTGGGTTCAAAGGCACAACACCCATGAGGGTTTAGGACTCTTTTAAAGATATGTGCTCGCTTAATCACTCAAGAAAGAGCCCCCATGAGTGAGCCTAATATTACAATTAATTAATTCAGCAAAAAAGGGTATTAAATTTCCTCCCTCTAAGGATATTATCTGAATTCATTGACCTTTTTGGAAATCGCCCTCTAATTGTAACCAGGTTCCATTGCATTTAGCGACTAACTTGTTTCCCTTCCTCGCTCTCTCTCCATATCTTCTCCTTTCTTTTTTCAAGAGCTGTAATAATAGTTGAGAAGAGCTTCTTGGTGCCTTATGTGGTGTTAAGATCTCTCCGCCACAAAGTCATTCCAGGGCTTTATCTCCTGCGAGCGGTACAGACGAAAGAAGAAACTTTTCTTATTACCTGGAAAGTGAAAATGGAATCCAACTTTAAGTCTCCACATATCTCAGAGGAAGACTGGATCCAACCCAACACTTTCAGGACACACTGACTCTCACTGAAGTTCTGGAGGTTTGGCTTCTAGGCTCCTCAGCAAAGAGAGAGGGGGTTTAAGTGGGATCCCAGCAGCGGCAGCATTGTCCAAGACTTTAAATCGGCAGAAATAAGAAAGGCATTATGTAGGCAACTATATTATTCTTCATTTTATTCCAGGATTAGTACTCAAATGAGTCAGATCTATGACTGTAGGGGCAACTTCATATTCCAGTGTTAGTACAGTATCAAGGCTGAATGATGTATTGACCTCTAAGAGTATTAATTCTAAAGAAGGATATTATGAAATCACATTATTGCAGAAGGGAAGCCAAGCATTGAACAGACATTACAACAAGTGGTTTTAGAAATCAATAAAGCACGCAATCTCACGCCACAAGTAATCACAGCCGTGCTGATATTCAGACCCAACAGAATTGCTAGCGTGATATTGTTATTTTATACAGCAGTTCAGCAAACAAGGAGTTAATATTGAGTAGCTTACATTAAGACAAAATATCCCCACTTACTTCGTCTGTTTTATGTTTTTGCTCCGCAAATGTTTTGCTCCCAAACGAAATCAAAGTAGAATCACGCTGGGCGTGTCCGAGGTACGTTAGGCCTACACACTACATTTGCAATGTTTCGTCACTGAATGAATCAATAATTTAGACAAATCAGTTAAATTAACGATTCGGTGACTTACTCAAAAAGACAAGGGCTGAATTCGAAACACCATGATACTATTCTACTCCTTTCCTGAAATATCTTTAAATAGCAGAAATAGTCGATCCCTCACAGGCTCGCTTTCATACCTGTTATGGCGCTGCTCTGAGGCCATGTCCACACTAATACGGTTTCGTTTGAAAACGCATCTTTTTCTCTCCGTTTTGGCCTTCCGTCCACACTGAGACGGCGTTTTTATTAATGAAAACGAAGCTTTTTGAAAACGCACTCCAAAGCGTATAAATTTGAAAACGCCGTTTTTGCGTTGTAGTGTGGACTGTGAAACCGGAGGGATTTAAAAACGATGACGTAAATGTAGTCATGTGACGCATATTGTACCAATAGATATTCATGTACCAGTATTGCGCCTGTTGTGTGCGTTTCACTTTCACACTGTTGCTAAAAATATTCTACATTGCACACTCTTCATATCACAGTCCTGCAAAGATGACAGAATTTACCAAGCGGCAACCTCCCCGTCTCTCTCTTGAAACCAACACGGAAGTGAGTTAAACTGCAATTCATTAACTGGCCGCTTGGCCTGGCTGCAGAAGTGAGTCAAATCTGTATCTCCCTCATGTTAAAATTGCCAACTTTACAGCAGAAAAAAACATGTTTACAGCCTGGATCTCTATGTGGCTTTGGTCTATACAGCTAATTTTGCCCTTCATAACAACTGTGAGGGGGGTGAATTTTTTTATAACTCGTCCGTTTAGTTGATTAATATTTAAATTTAAGGGTGTGGCCACTTGAGTGACAGATGGATTGCCGCTGTCAATGCTAGCCGTTTGTCTGCTGTTACTAGCCGTCACTTCACCTCAGCAAATGTTAGCTGCTGAACTTGCCTTCTCTGCAGTGTTTGTGCTTTTTTTCGGGATTATTTCATAAAATGTAATACTTGGGTACAAAGCCCACGTCTTTGGATTCCGTCGTTATCGTTTGAGAGAACAACCAGCGCTGTATTTCAGTTGTTTTCCTCTGTGAACATGGATGGATGTCTGACAATTTCTTTGCTTTTTGGGGTTCTCAAATTTAAAACGTCAATAAAGGCTCGTTCATTCTGCTATCATGGAACAGATGGATTATAATATGCTTATGTACTGTCAGATGAAATCATGCAGGCGTCGGCGCTTTCTCCGTCCGTGCATTAAATGCACATGAATGAGCGCGGATTTTCTAGCGCATTTACTTGCACTTCAAAGGCAATATATCTATGGTTTAACGGTTTAACCAATTTGAGAGGCGGCCAAAATCAGAATTTAAAATGGACTGAATAAGCTCTCTACGAACTTGAGCGATGCCGCGCTGACGGTCCATGAAAGAGTGACTGACATGTAACGTTATGCACATAAATCACTGTCACGCACAAACACTCTCGAAGTAATACACAGTCTCACTTGTAGCCATGTCTTTTAACTATTATAATATTTCGAAGGGCAAAAATAGGAACTTTTAATTGGCTTTACATCATCAGCTAACTCGATCACGTCGAGCTAGGTGATTTCAGATAGCCAGGCTCATATCTATGGCCAGGCTTCTTAGCTCCACTCACGCCTGTTTGCCTATTTTCTGTTATCCGGGAGTGACGCAAGGCCAAGACGGCGACGGCCGGCTCCGCCCACTTTAGGCTTCAAAAATGCTCTTCAGAAACCTACGGGTGACGTCACGGACACTACGTCCATATTTTTTTTACAGTCTATGGAATTTACTCACATTTGCTGTCCTGCGGTAATACATGAGAGCAGTCGCGTTTTAGACCAAACGTGTCTGCGTGCGACCTGGACGCATCAGTGAATGGTGAGATATTTTACTAAATAAAATTATCCTGTTAGAAGAATTGCGCGATAACTTCATTATTTATTTTTTCCATCTGAATCATATCAGTGAGCTTTTACACATGCGCAGTAAAGGTGAATTTAGCGTTTTCAGGCGTTTTTCAAAAGTTTCTCATCCACACTGAAACGTCCGAAAACGCTTGAAAACGCTAGTGTGGACGGAGAGCGTTTATAAACGAAAACGCCGTTTTCAAATGTATCCGGATTAATGTAGACGTAGCCTGAATAAGGTCTATTCATTCGGCTCGCGACTCTCACAGTGCATTATGGGTATTCTGTAGCCTTTGAGATTGAATGAGTGCACTCGATAACGTCCACTATGGTTTCGGAAACCACTACAAATGGCTGTCTTCTCAAATAGTGCCCTATTTAAGGGTATACATGAATATCAGATGATGTCACCAAAGTCTCCTCACTGACGTCACTCACTTCTAAAACTTGTCTGCCGCCATCTTGAGAACCTTATTCGGCAAGATCGATATGTCAGTTGCAAAGGAACTAGCTAGCTATGCTTTCACAACACGGTAACATAAATATAACTTAAATGTAACATAACATAAATCTGTAACGTTCGTTATTTTGAATAGAAATCATCACTCAAAAAGCATTCATTCACGTCTTCTCCGGTTTATTTGTGTTCAAATACATGCAATACAGTATCCGCCAGGGCTATTAGTCCAATGGTAATCAGTGTTTGGTGTAGGCAATCAGTACAGTGATTGATATGACCAATGAAAACTTTAGAATCAGCTGCAGGGCGGGATTTCCGCTGAAGTGGTTTAAAAAAAAAAAAAAAAAAATCACGCTTCTGTTCTGCCTGCGGTCCTGCATGACTTCCTCATTCTGACATCCGTGATAACAAAGCTAAAGTAACATCTCTTCACCTGAAACAAGAAGCTAATAAATGCACGGTTTGAAGTATATGTGATTTGTGTGTGATTTTCGTGCGATTGGGGAATTTTCATATGAATAAAGAATGTTTACAGTATGCATGCTAGGTAAGGATAGGCCATAGCTTCATATAAAATGTTAAATATAACATATTTCAAAATGTTTTTTTGACTTGAAACCATTTTAAACCGCGACCGGAATATGATACAAATCCTCGATGGTGTTTTAAAGTGAGTTAAAAGTAAAAGTGTAATATTAATCAATTAAATTGTGTCATGTAACTTTATGCTACCTGTTGTGCTAATGCACCTGCTGCAGGAGCTATTCTATTCCATACAATAATTTTTGTTAAAGAATTCAAATAATGTTTCAAGAATAGTTATTTTTTTGTTTGTTTTCTAACAAGACTTGAGATAATAGGTTTGTCAGTACCATAGACAGTACTCGGTAGGTACTCAAGATGGCGGCCGTCAACTGGAAAAAGAGCGGATGACGTAAGAGGTCACGTGACTGATATTCATGAATAGGGGGCGATTTCGGACACAGACAATTTCCTCAATGAATCATTAAATTATTTTTAAACAGTTAATTGTCGCCACCTACTGGCCTGTGTTTCGTCTGCAATGCTTTTTAATTTTTTATCTATTAATGTACAGTTCAGGGGCATAATTAAGTAAGTGTTTTTATTTTCTTTGATTAATCACACTAAATTAAAATGTTAAATTGACAGCCTTATAATTTGA
The DNA here is from genome assembly GCF_965113295.1 of Leuciscus leuciscus. Taxonomy (NCBI): domain Eukaryota; kingdom Metazoa; phylum Chordata; class Actinopteri; order Cypriniformes; family Leuciscidae; genus Leuciscus; species Leuciscus leuciscus. Next base: position 13,781,239 of record NC_138747.1, on the reverse strand, counting down.
TATGTGTAGGCCTATGGGCCAACATGTTCCATAATGTGTCCTGCTGTTTGACATTCGTGAATTTGATTCAGTTTGGACAGCTGTTTCTCTTTTCCATTTTGATATGGTATATCAAGCAGTGTAAACAGTGATTATTGCACAAGGTTTTTGCAACAGAATTATTGTGAAAGACATTTTGTGTGTTGGTGTTGTAGTTGGCAAAGGCATTATTGCGTAACCATTTTCTTGCATTCTTCATGCAGTCCTTAGGGTCAAGCACCAACTGAAAAAATATGAGCACTCTCTTCTTTCTCTATCTTCCTCTGTCAATTAAATTTGTATGTGCTGAGTTGAATTTTAGATCTCTATATATTTCTATAGGCTATTTCAACTGGATAATAAGCTTTAAATGAAAATATTTCATGAAAAATGTTATGTTTGGTGTCTTATAAAACCTCCGGTACCCCAAACATACAGAAAATTAAGTCAGCCTCAACAGAGCCTGACAGTATGTTTGTTTCCCCAAATACCCACAAAACAACTAATAATATGTACAGTTGCAACATACAGAACATGAATTTTGCTCTCAGGCTGCAGTCTGCTCTCAGGCATCATTTACTGACCTTAAAGACACGGTGAAGTGTGAACCACTGCTTCCCCCTGTTGGTTCTCTGGGTTCTGGTTTCTGCTATGTCTTCTGGTTGCTGGATGGTGTATTTAGTCTCTCATCTGCATATTGTTCTGGTGTTCAGGTGAGGAGATCTGTAGCAAGGCCCACAGGGAGGAATATGGGTCTTAATCAGGCTCTGCTCTGGTTTATTTAGTTTGGAGATTCATTCAACCAGAGCAGGGCCCAGTAAAACACAGCTGGAGGCTCATCAGAGAGTATACAAACATCCATCATGTAACATTTAAACACATGAGCGTGCAAACAGACACACAGACAAACAAACATGCACACTGGACTGCAACATTTTAATAATTACATGTTTTTAATAAACGATCAAACATAAATAAGCAATTTGCTTATTTATAGCCTATTGTTTTTTGTCAAATTGACATTTTGGGGTACATGACCTAAGGTTATACCTACAAATAAATACATTTTCATTTATTCTAAATGGTATGCAAAATATGTAAAATATGTATATAAGATTTGTATTGAATTAGGGGAAAATATGCTAAATAAGATTATTTTTTATATATGTGTCAGACTATTGGATTCTGCTGTATTTTTGGTAACAGTTTACAATAATATTTAATTTGTTAAAGGCCCACTGAAGTGCCTTGAAACTCGCAGCATTATTCAATGTGTTGACGTAATTTCCACTAGAACAGGAAGACAGGGCGGGACATATCGAACAGCTCCTCCCCTTTTTAAAAATAGCCAATAGCATTTAGTTTATCACAGCTCGGCCAGAGTCGTTGAGCTCGGTTCTTTCCACTTTCAACAGCGTTTCTCAGAAATTGCTTCCTGCACCTTTAATAAATACTGTAAAAATATATTGTTCATTGTTAGTTCATGTTAGTTAAATGTACACTATGTAACTTTTTTTTAAATGTAACACAATTTAAATAATGAGTCAATACATCATCAATCCTTCTTCCAAAACATGTTTTTGTCTTACTCTGATTCACTACGGTAAGTGTATTATAAGAGTTTATATTTAAGACCTAGCGGAATGGTTTTCACTCGCCCCTGAATGTCTTGTCATGTCCGTAACTAGAGAAAAGTTGCTCCGGCTACTTATGTGCTTCTCAAACAGAAGGCTGCATCCTAGTGAGGCTGCGTCCTTCCTAGTCAAATCCTTCGGAGGCTTGTAGTCCTCAGCGTTAAATGCTAGAATGAGATGGTTTAGTAAGTACGCATGGCTGCATCATACACGTTCCCACCCCCACTGTCACAGCATGAAAATACTATTAAAACTTAATTTTGGAAAAATACTTTGTATTAAAGTCTTAATTGCTTTCTATTAATACAATACAGTGAATGATAACTGCTGTGGTCCCCCTTGTGGTTTAAGTGTTAAGTGATTCATTTACACCAAAACTAAAGATACCTTTATTTTCGAAAACATTTCCACCGGTTCTTTTTGTGTGAATTTGAATGTGTGCAAAGGATTGTGGGTGATTGAAGGAAGCAAAGGATACACTTGAAGCATCCTTCAAAATGAGCTGAATGAAGGACGCAAAACAAAGGCTGCCTTCCAAGGATCCTTCAAAACCTTCAGATTCAGGTTTGATATTTGGCCCATTCTTCGTTTGGTACATGTTGCTTGTGCAGGTTTCAGATGATGGCACTCAGTTGGGTTGAGATCACGAGTTTGTCTGTTTAACTGAAGTGTTCACTGGTTTTCAAAAACTTGAAGCATGAAACGATTTTAAGAAGGAAAAGTCCTTTCATTATGTATGCACTTTAAAACCTTTCAGCACTCCTTCTGTAAACGTTAGAATGACAGAGGTTGATCAGCACGGGAGCTCACCGAGCAGAAGAACCCCAGCCGGAGCTGCCGTGGGCCTCAAAGGAAGCTCAGATCCATCCTTGGGGCAGCCTAGATTGGTTACACTGGGACAGAGTGGATTCTGCGTGGGGGTCTAATCTTCAAGGTCATTCCGTGGTTATAGATGACCTTCTAACTAATCCTTTACAGCACTAGCACTAAAAGAGACCGTCGGTAGCAGAATCCCATCTTTTATTCTCACTCATTCCCTTGTTAATTACCAGCGAGTTGATTTGATCTCTCCATTCTATAAGTTGTAAATTGACCTCTTATTTCCTGATTTTCAAGCCCAGCTTACTTAATTAAGCCTATATGAAAAGAAGAAAGAACCTTGTGAGACATCGGCAGGTCGCAGGCGACGTCGCGAGGGAGAATTGTGATCTGTGCCGGATTAAAGAGTGATGGCATTCTCAAGGCTGAACAATGTCATTTTCCTACCTTCTCTCACCTCTGCTCCTTTGGCCTCGACTCACGTTCTCTAGACGCGAAAGGGCAATCAGTCTCCCAACCATGTTAATGCAGAAGAGAATTATTCACCTTCTTTTCTCACCCCTGCCAATTTGGGCCTCCGTCTGATGGTGGATTGAAATAAGTCAGGAAAAAAAGTATTAAATATGTAGTGGAGTCTGCAGCGAAGGAAGAGAGGAAGATGACAGGGTAACTACCTGAGAGGAAGCTGTCACCGAACATAATTGACCTTTCTGGGAGGAAAAAAGAGCCCCCATTTACTTCTCTGACACAATCCTCCATGTGTCGATTGTCCAACTTTATTATTCTCTTTTTGAGGCTCTTCTCTCAGGACACAGAGTTTGGTCTCATTTCCCTCATTAAAATAGGCCACTGCAGACAGGCGGAGGTTACAATTGATCATCTCACCATAAAGAATACATAACCTTCAATTTTGCACCGAATCCACACGTTCAGTGCATTGGCAGAGAAAATGAGCTGTCAATTTCTCAAGACAAGATCATAAAAAAGCCCCTGATGAATAGTGTGGTAATGGATAAGTGTAGGATCAATAAGCAATATTAGAAGTTTTAAAACCATCCAGTATGCATAAACCTTTACGAACTTCACAATGTCACTTTGTGTTCATAAAAGTTTTTTTTACTGTCTTGTGAACAAAATGTGATAAATTTATCCCAATCTGTCAGGTTTTACAGCCTCCAGCCCCCTCCTCCTTACTGATCTTGACACATGCCTATTAAAAAGGATAGAGGATAGATAGAGAGATACATGGGGCTAAATTACCTCAATCAGCCGATATTTGCCCTCTGCTCTCTGGGTTTAACCCTGATGATACACTGCCCTGATAGGCAGGGTTCAGGAGAAGCCCTTGGAGGAACAGAACATGATGGAAAAAGCACAGACGCATGTAAGGAGATGTCATCTGATGGCGGAAAGTGTCAGATAAAGAAGTCATCTTTCCAGGTTTTAAGGGAGCAAAACAACTGTGGTTACCTGGGGCATGAATGGATGGATGGATGGATAGAATCCTGCCATGTGCACAGCAAGAGCAAATACCACAATTTTAAAGATACAATCTCCGACACCTTTTACTCTGACAGATGAAAAATAGACCACACTTTCACTGTTGGATATCCAGACCTTATTTTAGTGAGAAGAAAAAAGCACGCAAGCTCCACATAATGGGCCTTTCCCCCCAGTTCAGTCTCCTTTCAAAAGTGCTGCTCTTTGACTTTTTCTTTTCTTTTCCTTTTTTCATTGTAGACCGCACTCCATGCACACAATCTATTACATACAGTAGGCTACCCTCTGATTGATAGTTCATACTTTTTTATTTTTTCAGATAAAAGGCCTTTTATAATTGTACCTAAACATCATTTTAATGCAAAAATTGTCCATTACAATCTACAAAAATAAATTCGTCTTAGCAACAAACACTGCAACAATATTGAACTCCTCTGATATAATTTTCACTAAACTCTATAACTGAGACGGAAGACGGCGCTAGCTGCATTTGTATGAAACAAGAGGATTCTGCGGAGTGATACGAGAGACATGGAAGTAGCGCCGGTTTCAGGTACACTGTTTGTTGAGGCAATACAAGGACCTATATTTGATCATCTTCCCTTTTTTCTAGTTTATGTGCCGTTATTCTCCTCCACCCCCCTTCTGCATGCCATCTGAAAGCTCTTCCAGAGCACCAAAGAGGCTTTTCTGCAAAGCACCAGAGCGGGCAGGATATGTAGAGCCCGCCCAGGCCACCTCCAGGGCAGACATGCTTCAGCAGTGCTAAAACCTTGTGGCGTAACACTAGCCCTCCTGTACCTTAATTTATGTTTCCACATTTGATTTTTCTCTTCCTCAAACTTACAAGGTTTTTCGTCAGGAAACCACGAGGAAGTATGTGCTGGTCAGGCATTTTTGCATGTGTTTTGACGACGACGAGCAGGGGGAGGAAAATAAGCCGGAGGGTGAATTAAGGAATAAAGGTGTATGTGTATTGAGGGGGGGTGGGAGGAAGGATTCCAACAAGCGGGCCATAACATCTCCACACTTCAAATCTACAGGGATTTATTAGATATGGAAGTCCATTAGCATCATAAAGAACAGGCAGTGAATGGCGCTTCGCCAGGGCTGGGGCCTGAGGAAGCTTAAAGACACATGGACGTCTGGATCTGAATAAGCCGATTTGTCTTGATTTAAGCACAAGACGGGCTGTTTAACCCAGATATGCATCTTCAGCTCTCAGAGTCTGAAGGAAGGTGAATAATCATGGGGCAGGACTTGAGAGAAGGAAGACCACCAACAGTCCACACTTGCACGGCACTTTCTTTATGCCAGTGCCCAATTTGATGCAGATGGTACCTTGGCGAATGAGTGTGTGAGTGTGTACATGCATGTGCACAGCAGAAGCAAATACGGTCTTAAAGATACAATCTCCAGCACCTTTTACTTTGACAGATGAAAAATAGACCACACTTTCACTGTTGGATATCCATTTAGTGAGTAGAAAACTACATGCAAGCTTCACATTCAATGGGCCTTTTTCCAGGTCCAGTCTTATTTCGAAAGTGCTGGTCTTTGACTTTTTCTTTTTGTAGTTTTGCATTGTAGACCATACTCCATGGGAATCTGGTCAAATCGCAAGCTTGGGTATGCCTCAAGTTTTTATTCTCATCATCAAATTCACATTGCTTAAGCCTATAAAGCCAACATTATCATATTTGATACATTCATTTCTAAGGCCCTTTAAATAATTAAAACCTGTTGCACACAATCTGCATGCCTTCTGCCCAATGATTGATAGGTCACACTTTTTTTGCAAGTAAAAGGCCTTTTAGTTTAATTGGAAAAATGTCCACCTTCAGGTCGAGGTAAATGCCTTTTTGCAGTGAAATCTTTAATGATTTGGGGATTTGTTCAAATATGAATAACTTTTATACTGTTAGTAATATTTGTGTGTTCAAAAAAAAGTTTTTCTGACTATTTCATGTTTTAAACATCTTTTGGACGAATGTATTTTTTTTTTACAAACAATTTTGGTAGTATTTAATATTAAAATGCAATATATAATAAAGAGCACAAATGAAGAATAATAAGTTATAAATGCATTAGATAAGTCTTTTGGAGTGTGAACTGTGTGTTTCTGTATTTTATTAAAAATGTAGTGACTTTGTGTGCTCTTTAATAGTTTTATTTAGTTTTATTAATATTAAAATAGCCAATAGCTCCAATATATATATTTTTTTTATCACAGCTTTATTTCTATTACCGAAAATTATTTTTAATCATTTTAGTTAACAGTAACAATACTACTAGGTAATTCAGGTAGGCTATTCCATTCATTCATACAGGAAATAGACTCTGCTGAGTATGCATTCTATAGACTGCAGAAACTGTAGTAAAGTAAAATGATAGCCTACACTATTCTGAATGTTTTCAGCTTCCAGTAATACACACTTTTAACAAAAAAATCTAAAAGCATCCATATAGTAATTAAATAAAATATATTTTGTATATCAAAAGGTCGGCTTAATTGACGCCAATCATAAAGAGCAAATTAATTCTACAGTTGTTCTCAGTCTCTGTTTACAGTTCACTCGTTTTAATGAAGCAACACAGTTCTCGGACAGAACGTTTCATATGCGTGAGGTGGCAAGATGACTGCAAGCTAATTATTCCTCACCTCGTCCTATTTTAAGCCTCTCTTTATCTGGGATAAACCGCCCTAATAAAATTGTATTTAAAAATAGGTTAATTGCATTGCAGTGCTGTTTCTGTAATTGTTACAGGAAATAAATGAGGTTGCACTGAGGGAGTTTCACAGTTCTCTGGTGCCCCCTAGAGGATACAGAGTGTTTTTTTATTTTATTTTATTTTGTGTGTGTGGTTTTTTTTTGCGACTGCTTTAGTCATACTTCCCAGTTCCCACGGAAGATAATCTCTTGATTCACGAGTGTATGGGGAAATTAAGTGGTTATGGCAGATTAGTCAAGATTGATGCTTGAGTTAAGTAATGAGTCCATGTTCACATTTAATCTATTTATACCCTTGAAAAATTTGTAATTTGTGCCAAACCAAATAAGTATGGTGCTAAACACATCAAGCTGCATGCTGTTCATGTCATTGATATAAGAAATCCGATATAATACAAGGTAGGCTAATATTATTGGTGTAAGACACAAAACAAAGAGGTCAGCTGAGCTCATCTCTGATGAAAAAACATTTCCTGTTTTTTTTTTTGTTTTTTTGTTTTTTTTACGGCCTACTTTTGCATAAAACTTCAAAAATGTTTGCCAGGGTTTATAGTTATTTCTTCCTTCATTGTTGCATCTTTCCTCTCGGCAGAGATCTTTTATTTAATTAGGCTACTATATGGATGCTTTCTGTGTAAAAAAAAAAAAAAAATTGAAGTGTGTATTACTGAAAGCTGAAAACATTCAGAATAGTGTATAGGCTACTATCATTTTACTTTACTACAGTTTCTGCAGTCTATAGAATGCATACTCAGCAGAGTCTATTTCCTGTATGAATGAAAGAATGGAATTCCTGAATTACCTAGTAGTATTGTTACTGTTAACTAAAACTATTAAAAAATAATTTTCGGTAATAGAAATAAAGCTGTAATAATTTTTTTTATTGGAGCTATGGGCTATTTTATTAAGAAAACTAAATAAAACAAAAAAAAAGTACACAAAGTCACTAAAAATAAAATAAAATAATATTAAAATGGAAAATATAAAAACTAAATCTAACTCAAAATAGTAGCTAATAAATAAGTAGTAGGCTAATAAATCCTATAATAGCATACTAAAATGCAATTCAACACCTCTTTCCTAACGAATTTGATTAAACAGCCAGAAGTTGAAATTTGAAATAATCTGTAGCCTATATTTTAAATAAATAAATAAAATTATACTACCGTTTCAAATGACTAAATCACTATATGAATTTAACATTTAGTGTAATGAGATTAATTCAGTATGCTGGTGTAGAGCGCCCTCTCATGGCACTTTAGAGAAACGGTCATATCCTGAAGACCATTAAAACCCATGGCTACATCCGAAATCTCATACTTCATGTAGGCGAAAAACAAAAGAAGTGTGTACGAATTCACACTAATAAAAGAGTAGATAAAAAGTACCCGGATGACCAACTACTTCCGGCGAGATTCTGAAGTGTGCTTATGATGGACACTTTACTATCCCATGAGGCCACGGGGGAGGATTAGTGAATGGCAGTGGTGCGACAACTTACTGGTAGGACACATATTCATAATGTTATTAGAAGGAAAACGGATATTATATTCAAGTTAAATAATTTTGATATATGTGGGCATATTATTCCAATGAAAATAATAATGATTGTATTTTTCTTGTACAACTTTTTATTATTTGGGGGAAGTTCCATATACACAAGAGGAAATTGTCAGGGTCCAAGCTATTTTTTTACAGTCTATGGGTCCAAGCCAAATTTCATCCACTTTCTCCAGGAGATCAAAGACTACAGCACTTTGAATATTGAGAATATTGACAACAACAAAAAAAAAAAAAAAAAAAAAAAAAGGAAGAAAGAAAGCTTTTTTCATTACTACAGCGGTTTGAATTAATGAATGGATGTTCTGCACACTGCCATTTTTCTGTACATTTCTGTATACTGTTGTATATTCTGTTCTGTTAATAAAAAATAAATAAAGGCTGGTGGGTCACATGATAATGACAATATGGCGGATGTAGTACGTCCCGGCGGATACTACACACATTCATAGTAATTTAAGTAATCACTTATTCAAAATAAGTACCTATACCTACTCAAGAGAAGATGAGATTTCAATTAATACGCAACCCATTATTAAGTGCACAAAACACACAAGCCAGTCAATATATACCATCAACTTAAATACATTTAATGTGAGGTGTCATTTACTTCCAGAGATTTATGAAAGAGCAAATCCCATAAACATGACACATCCACAGTACTGAAACATTCTCAATGCCTTCAGAGGGTTTTGGTAAAAACTTGAGACACATTCTGTTTGTATTGTCTTTCAGCATGCTGTATAATGAAATGCCAAAGTGTTTTTTTTTTTTTTCTTCTTTTTAATCATCAAGATATTTTACCAAAGCACACTCTTTACTTCAAGTGATTTATCTTCTCAAACCTTCTCATTCTTGGTGCATGGCTAAAACAAAACAAAACAAAATGTCACACAAGCAAAATTAGAAGCCCCTTCCTGCTATGCTATCCAAAATGCCCTTGCTTATTTTGCAACGCTATGCCTATTCTAACTAACCAAGTCAAAGATTTGCATAGAGTAACAAACTCTTAATACGAGCTGTTGGCTGGTTTTTAACTCAGCTGAATTCGGTGTATGATCCAGTTAGTCATACACCTGCAATAATAATGGATAAAATACACTATCACAAAAAGTGTCTCTAGTATTTTCAATACTAATTCATGAGGTTTGAATGGTGCTGTTTCAGCACCTAAGTACTGTACCTTTAAAACAATAAAGCAGTAAAACAGGGAGAGGTGGTTAGGCAATAAGACACTGGAGGAGCATCGTGCTGTTTCTGAGGACAGCGCATAGGTTCTATTAAAGCTCATGTTCAACACAGCCACCTTAGTTTAACTGTACAATACATAAAATTCACATTCTCAATGTTTTAATTAAAATTGAATGAAAACAATGAATCACTACTCAACAGTATCACTTTTCCTCAACTGTCTTTTTCTTAAAAAAGGAATAAAATCAATATAAAAACAACATTACACATTGTTCTTTAAATCTCTTAAAAGTCTAATGTGTTTTAACGATTCTGTACACACACAAAAAAAAAAGAGAAAAGAAAAATATAATATGGCTCTGCACTTGCCACTTGTATAATAGTATGGCAGAAATATATATTTTTTTTTATATTTTAATGGCTCGGCAGTGATAGAAAAAAATAAAAAAAGGTCAGGTAAAGTACATTTAAATGGCTTAGTGGCATAAAACATTTGAAATAAAACTCGCTTCATAAAATCTTTATAATATCAATAAAATTAAAATAGTATTTTTTCCAGTGCTTTTAAAAAAAAAGAAAAGAAAAAAAAAAGAAAAGAGAGCGAAAGAGAAAACCTATAATAATACATGTACATTTTCTATATATTAAACATCCTTCAGTGTACAGCTCAAAAGCTGGATCAAGTTTCATGTTGATCCAGGTTCCCTGAAAGGCACCTTGGGCTGTATGAACTTCAGTTGGACAAATGGGCGCTCACAGCTGTCGGCTTTATTTTACAGCGTGCCAATACAAGAGGGCATTTCAGTGTGTGCTTGAAGAATCCGGCCTTGGCTTTAAGGCACCTTACTAGGAGTGTGTGGCAACAGGACTAACTAGTTAATTTATGTTGCATTCTGCTGCACTGTCCACTGAACGTACTGTCACACTAGCACCTGGTCTGGCCTGCAAACAGAAGCCTCAACATTGCTTAAAGCAGCTATCTATATCTATATATTGTTGTCTATATATATATATATATATATATATAAATAAAGAGGCTTTTGTTTAAAACTAATGCTAAAAGGTAATAGAGCAGGTTTCTTTGATACCTTTATTTCCAAGTCTCTCCATATTGGTGGAGAGTCACACCTGAGTATGACCTGTCCTTTTTCTTCTTGCCTTTCTCTGCATGGACATTACAGGGCCCTACTGGAGTTCCCAGACACTTTAACCAATGAATTTTCCAGGGCCTTTCAAGTTTCAGTGTCACTTTTACAAATTGATTTAAATTCAGACTGATTCACTAATGAATCATTCAGACTGTTTTGTGAATCTGTATAACTCATTAAAAAGAACCAAAAAATAAAATAAAAAATGATTCACCTCTTAGGACTAAGATTAACTACAACTAAGATTGTATTAATGTATTAATCTGAATGAATTCCTTGATATTTCCAGGTTTTCCATGGCTGTGGGAACCCTGTCCTTCCTGCGTTTTGATAAACTGTCTGAGGATAAGCTGCCTTTGCATATTGCTCTGATAGAGCAGGCACTGTGTTTAAGAGCTCAGATGTGGCGGTATAAAAAAATAAAATGCTCCAATAATCATTTCTGTCTGGATTTAGAGGACATTAAGTGTGACAGTCTCACTTGTGGGAAAGGCTGACATATGTCAAAGCGAAAAATATATAATTCTACAGATAGAGAATGTGAGTGTGTGGTTTGGACTGTGACAATTCTAGGGTGAATAAGTGTATCTAAAAGGCAGATTTCAATTTGTTTGGACTATTCAAAATATATACTGCTATATTGCAGGGAGTGTAAAAGTTCAGACTCAAAACAGCACTATTTCATAGCCTTCAAGACAATCTGTGTGTATCAGAGTACATATTTTTGTACAGTCACTCTGGTTACCCGAAGATTACCGGTTCGATTCTCAATACCGACAGGAAATGACTGAGGTGAGCAAGGCGCCTAACCCCTTATCGCTCCCCGGACGCCACAGCAAAATGGCTGCCCACTGCTCCGGGAGTGTGTGTTCACTGTTTTTAGTGTGTGTGTGTTCACTACTCACTACTCCTAATGTGTGTGCTGTGCACTAACTTGAATGGGTTAAATGCAGAGGACAATTTCTGAGTATGGGTTACCATACTTGGCCTTCACATGTCACAAAAAAGTTTGTATATAGGACAATTCTGGGTGACAGAATTCAAGCATATCAGTTCTCTTTGTTTAGTTGAATGGATCAACGTGCATGACATTTGTGGAGCAAAAAATGTCAGATAAAATTTTTTTAAATGAGCTAAACTTGAATTTCATGGAGGCAGGACGCATCAAAAACGCACCTTTCCCCGTTAACAGTGTGCCAGACTAAATGCAATATCTGTGTGTGTGTGTGTGTGTGTGTGTGTGGCATCATATGAACGTGGTGCAGTGGCACCCAAGGCTGTCCAGGTCACAGTATGTCCGAGTCCTCAATGCTGAAGCTGCTACGGCGGCTGCTGTCAACAGAAGCATCGGGGGACATGGCGGACAGCAGCGGGTCTCCTCCCAGCGGCGACAGGGCCTCTTCCATCAGCAAGAAGCCTAGCTCGCTCTTCTTTCCCATCGGCGCGACACCTCCGCCCAAAGAGCAGAGATCCCCCATGCCATCCTGATATCCTGGGATGCCGCCGTTGCACAAGTCCAGCGACTGGGCATAGTCAAAGTGCTGGGAGCTGCCCACTGCTGGGTACTGCAGTGGGGGCTGGGGGTGGAGGTGCTGGTGCTGGTGGAGTTGAGGGTGGGACAGGGGCTGCTGCTGCTGATGCTGGGGGTAGTGAGGAGGGAGATGGGGCTGATGCGGGAGGTGGTTCTCTTCAGGGCTGCTCTCCTGCTTGACGAAGGGGTTTAGAACCTCAGTGTTGTTCAGGCCCGATGGAGAGGTGCTGGGGAGGCCGTGCATTCGGGCCTGCCTTTCAAGCTCCTGGAGAATAAGCACAAGAAGATCACAATAAGATGGTCAGTTTAACATCTCTCAAAATACCAGTTCTCATTTTTAATGTATTTTTGTATGATGAGTGGGGAAACACAATATATTCATACCATATTACTTATGTGTCGATATTAGATTGGTTTATAATTAATTTTTTATTGTTCTATATCAGTGTTATTTTAGGATCATTGAGATCCTTGTTTTTATTAATAGTTGAATTTGTTTTATTTTAATATTTTCCATTACATTTTTGTTAAGGTTTTCAGTCAGTTTTATATATTTTTAATATGTCTATATAATTTTTTATTAAATTTTTTGTTATTTTAGTACATCAAGTTAAACTAAATAAAAAATGAGAAAAATAAGTAAACGTTATTTTATTTTAGTAAAAAAAAAAATGGACAAACAAGGAACTGATATGGTTTAATATGGTTTTCAGTGTTTATCTTGTTGCTAGGCCAACAAGCGGATACTTAAGGTTTTATTTTTGTAATGACTATATTATCTGACACATAAGTCCTGAATGAATGTTCACCTGAATACGAATCCACAGCTGTTTGTTTGCCATCTCCATCCTCCTGAAGTTGTTCTCCACCTCTCTGGTTCTATGGATGTCTTTCTGCATGCGTTTAATATACTCCACAGAGGCCCTCAGAATAGTGCCTTTATTCCAGCGCACATCCCTGAACACAAGAGGATCCAGGGGGTCAAGTGCTTCTCAATGAAAGAATACTACAGTTCATCTCCAAGTCTACAAAATTCACATAAATAAACAACACAAACTTACAGGTCATTGGTTTTGGGAATCATGGTGCCCAGCTCCTTAATTCGATCATTGATGTTAAACCTTCTCCTCCTTTCAACTAAAAGAAAAAAAAAAAAAAAAAATTGTCAGTATGGTAGTACTAAAAATTAGTAGTATTAGGAGAAAAAGAGGAATCCACCCCACTCTTTCTCATACAGACTTTCATTTCTATAGCATGATGTCTGACCTTGACCATCATGTGGCTATCGTTTTTTATTTTTATATTTTATTGACTCAATCTAATGAGGGGAAATGAGATCGGTTCTGGTGTGTAAATTGTTTATAATGCACTAGCAATATATATCCTCTTATACCAAAGTACTTGGGAACAGGCCAAGCTTCTTATTGTACAACTCCAATACTTGTGAAATGCCACAGGCAATTACATTTTAATGCCACGGCAGCAGGATCTGTCTGAGTTAACGATAGACCAAAGTATAGTGCGCTGTCAGCTAAATTTGCCCAGAGGTGATGGTGACAGGGGGTGTCAATGGCAGGGCACTAGCGGAGATAGTGTACTTTAAACTGTGAGGGGTTGTAAACTGAAAGAAATGAGGGGGGAAAAGCGCATACTCACTCAGGTTGTGGTTGTCTTTCTTCTGCCTCTCTTTAGCCATTGCCCGAACTTCAGCATCTTGCCAAAAACAAGAGGCAATACTGTCAACTAACATGTTTTGCTATACACGCAAATGCTGTCAGAACTGGATTTATGAGGCTTTGCAATAGTGGTGATAAGTAACATTGCCTTGGAATAGTGAAATGTGCTTACATTTTAACCAGCAAAGTTTCTCTCGTGTCTTACAGATGTTAAGAAGTGTCTTTTAGGCTCTGCTCAATTTCCAGTTTTTTTTTTTTTTTTGGTTCGTACGGCAACACATTACTCAAGACACAACACTCATGATATAAAAAATTTAAAACAACAAAAAAATTTGAGTATGATCTAACATTCTCATCAATTTGATGTCAAAATGATGTCATGTTTGCTTCCCATAATTCAGATCACTTACATACACTCTTTTTAAGGGTATAACCTACTATATACTACCAGTTAAATGTTTAGACACTCTTGAATGTATGTTTTTCATGTCATATAAATTCTGTAGATGAATTAAATCAATCCTGCATTTGGATTTCTTAGCAAAACAAATGTTTTCAATATTTATATATATTTTTTATGGTTTTTAATAGGGAAAAACAATAAGGTGACACAGGAAATTGGTTGAGAAGTTATTTACTATTATTTAATTTGATACATTTTTATACATAATTCCTATTCTTTCATTTGTTTTATTTCACATGGATTATTATTTTTTACCACCATTTTAAAAATAGTCTAAAATCTGGGAAGTAGTGCTAATAATGTGTCTAAACTTTAGATTTTTGCTGGAACTTTTGATGCCATTGCTGGAATTGTATGTGGTTCCTAACTGTAATGTCTGTATGTGCAGCAGTGCTTTGTTTTGTAGATTTCTAGAAAATGTACCTGACAGCTCTCTCTTTATGGCCAGATTTGCAGGACAGGAGTTGCTGGTCATGGCGATAGCTGATCCGGACATACCTGGCCCCGTGTACACATCCAAATGGCTGCTGGACAGCGGGAGCTACAGTGCAAAAAGAGTTATATGTGAGTCTTGGTGAGTAAGACGACAACAGCTGTATTTAAAGCTACTAAGACAAATATCTTTCATACCATTGAGTATCAATTAAACTAAACCATGGGTACAGTTGACAAACATATTCCCCTTAATTTGAAGACTACTGCATGTCCTTACTGCAATCTATGCTTTACTTACTGGAGAAGATACAACTAGTTTGTCTTGCAAATGGCATTTTTATGAAGCTATATTCAGCGTAACCCTGGTAAATCATCACAATCACTAGAAACCCAATAAACACTCAGCTTATCTCTAGAGCAAAGCCATAAACACTTGAGATAATGGAGATAAAACAAAAAAATATCACACTCGGCAATTGCTTCTAGGTGAGAGAAATGATTGACTATGTTCTTTCTTATCTGGGTCTTTATAGTTTTATACCAGTTGTATCTTTTATTCCATCTTAGTGTCAGAGTATAATTGTAAGTGAGCTGGCTATGAGCTCCTAATGAGCCGTGACAGATAAATCAGCTCAGATACCTTATCACAGAAGCTACTGTGAAGCACGAAGGCAAACAAACACAAATCAACAGTAAAAAAAAAAAGTGGTGCCCGTTATGCGAAGCCATTACTTTTGGATAAACGTGCAACCACCGTTTCATAAATTCTTACGATTTTCTTACGATCAATTTCTCGGCGAAGCACGCCTCAGTGGCATACTGAGTAAACAGAAACGGCTCATTTAGCATTTCGGATGCGATAAGAGAAACCAAGAGGAAAGTGTATAAAAGAGGGTGTGAACTTATAAATGCTGCTTCCTGACAAACAATGGCGATGATTCAAAGTATGTGTATGCACAATGCAAAGTGTTTGATGCCCTATCGGTTTAGGGAATTCCATCCTTAGAAGTTTTTAATCACTGATCAAAGAAACCGTGATCAAAGAGGGACATGGTCAACAGGGTCAGAGGCGGCCTTTGCGGCCTCATTAGGAGTTGAAACCCCACCTCTTCACCCCAAAGTATTTTCCGACCCTAATGCCCCACAGAAAAATATAGTTTGCACACTAAATATTGAGCAAAGTGGTCAATGTAACTCATCAAATCTGAGACTATTTACACCATTTTGCTTTTTCAATGGCCATATCACAAATCCACCAGGATTAGGGATTTAACTGTTCTGTGGATAAGCATAATAACATCATTTATCAAGGAAAACCTTTGCATATGGAAAGAATGGTTGGGAAAAATGGCAAGGTGTGTGACTCATTCAGGTAAATATGTTGCTGGTAAACAGAAGAAAACCAACAGTAGCACTTCCTTATGCGTGATGATTCCTGTATGCAGGAGACCAAGTCAGAGAGTCTGGAACCAAAGATCAATCATTACAATGGAAAATAGATCCCTAAGAACACTGATCAATAGGAGATTCAATCAGACGCATTCACTCAATATTGTAAAAATTTAATTCTGTTAAAAAGAATATAATATAATTAATATAATATAATATAATATAATATAATATAATATAATATAATTCTGTTATCATGTATTCACTCTCATATCGTTCCAAACCTGTATTGCTTTTTTTCTTATTCTGTGAAACATATTTTGAAGTTTTGTCTGTATAATGAAAATCAGTGGGGTCCAAAACAACAATGAACCCCACTGGCTTCCACTGTGTGTCTATGTTTGGAACACCATGAGGAAATGACAGAAATTGTAATTAATGGGTGAACTATCTCTTTAACAGTTGAACCAGTTGTACTCAGTTGCTCCCCTGCAGGTCCACCTAAACAACAGCCATAAACAACGAGCCATTTACAGATATATGAGCACAAGTTGCTATAAGTGTACAGCTAAATGTGTGTGACAAGGTTACCGGTGTCCTTAAAGTGCACATGGCATTTGCATTTTTCTTTCTAGTCCCTCTAGTTTCAAGGAATCAGACGCACAGAAACAAATAGCAGCAAGACTAAACAACCCCACCCCCCTCTTCGGCCTGCAGAAAGGAGAGTGATGGGAAAAAGTCGGCCTTACCAGCTGAATCTTCTCTCCATCGATAACCTCCACAATAGCATAAGTTTTATTTGTGTCTTTCATATTGGCCTCTGAATCTTTCATTGCTGCACACACTTGTCGTTCACCCTAGACCTCTCCGAAGAGACTAACTTGAGCCGCCCAGGGACCTTCTCTCTTCTACTTTCTCCTAACCACTAAACACTGAACTTTCCCCTATCTGGACTTTCAGCCTCCCCTCCCCAGCCCTCTCTCTCCCAAACCTCCCCCTGCTCCCCCACCTTCACGAAATGCCTTGTAAACAAGTTGAACTCTAACTGAGAGCGGCTTAATTGTTAATGTTGGGCAGTTACTTTAAATACAAAGCACAGTGCTCCCACTTTCCTGATTTCTAACGCAATGTCTTCCCTTGAGTAAATCAGGCCACGATTTTAAGTCAATTAAACATTTTAAATACTTAAAACATTTCCCCCGAGACATGTCGAAAGTAAGCTGGCAAGGTCCCAATATCAGTTATCCAATAAATCCAGCACAAAAAATTCAGCAGGCAAAGTTCTTGATGAGTCTAAACAGAAAATAAGGCATTTTGAGGTTGCATGAGAGAAAAACAGTTGCTTCATTTTACTGAGATGGTGCTTTGCTATAATTAGACGTGACTTTTGGAAATCAGACAAAGATGCTTTTCATCCCTATAACCCTGATAAAAAGCAGCACAACAAATGGATCCAGCATAATTCCTCCATTGTCAAAGTAAGAGGTTGCGGGGGTTTCAAAAATAGACCTATTCATAGACAAGACGACGCAGACTGTGCATCACAAACAGGAATTATTCACTCAATTTTCCACTTACCTTCTGGGATTCAGTGATCTGTATTAGTCACAGGCGGCAATATCAACGACTAAAAGGCCTGAACTGAGTGAAGTCTTTACTTACTGTGTTTGGCATCTGGACCACGGGGTCAATATAAGCCTGGATGTCATCATAACTGGACTGCAGGCTGATGATGTCATCAATAACCTCATCCATCTTGTCCAAAACACATAAGGAGAATTTAGACACCTTGTGCATTTGCATTCTACAAATTATGTACACTTGATTACTAAAGATTTTTGCTATAAATTCTCCAAAATAACTGTGCTGAGTAAATATCTAATTATAATATCACTGAAAATTACTGATGAAAGATGTATTCCTCTAAAGAGCCGTACAGACATAATCCCTCTGTAGCTTAGCTCATAAAGGTTGTTAGTGTGCCACAAGCAAACATTCACTTAGTATCCCATAGGATTTGGTGGCATTGGGAGCGGAGGAAGGAAGGAAGGACCAAAGTCTGCTTCGTTCCAAAGGGCCATCCTGCCCTGGGTTCCCTGTCACTCTTTAATCTGTAATTATACCTCAACAGCCATAATTGGCCACTTAAACTCCAATGACAATGGAGTTAAGTTAGTTAAAACTCTGACCTTTATATGCACCTGGGCAAAAAAACACCAACCAAGGGTGAGAAATGGAGAAAATCATAAAGCGTATGAAAGACGAGCAAGACATTGTCATTTACTGAACTTAAGGTTTCTGTGAACTGAAAGAGGAACTATGGTGCTAAATATAAAACTGTGACAGATATACAAACTGTAAATCAAATGTGTTGAGACATCAAAATTAATAATTGATGATTGTGAAGATATGTTATGGGAAAAGTATAATTTTTTCATCATTTCAAACATGCCTCGACATGTTTCCAACCCACAACTGTATGAAAACTAAGAAACTACCTCATTCTCATGGCTGGAGCCGATGTTGAGCATGGCCATGGGACTGTTGGGTGCGCTGTTCCCAGCGGAATTCATGAGCTGCTCAGTGCGCATGCAAGAAGAGGGCATGGTTGGTGGGACGTTTCCTGTCTGACCCTGGGGCATGGTGGGTGGAGAGGGCTGTACCAAGCTTGTGACAGCGTGTACTACCTGCTTGGTGGCATATGTGGTGGACAGGTACTCCTTGACTTGCTGCCGTTGAGACTGTCGAATGTGGTAGTCTGTGGGGTTCTCAAGATGGGTCTGCACCTGTAAAATATAATTATGATATGATATGATATGATATATGATAAAATTCTGTCATCATGTTTTCACTCTCATGTCGTTCCAAACCTGTATTGCTTTTATAATATAATAGAACAGTACTAATAGTAATAGTACACTAATAGTACATAATAGTACACTTATGTTCAAAAGTTTGGGATAAGTAAAAACCTTTCTTTGAAAGAAATTAATTATTTTATTCACAAGGATATATTAAATTGATCAAAAGTGACAGTAAAGGCATTTACATATGTAACAAAATTTCTATTTCAAATAAATGCTGTTTTCTTTTGAACTTTCTTCAAATCAGATCAGCATATTAGAATGATTTTTGAAGGATCATGATACACTGTGATAATGGCTGCTAAAATTTTAAAATATATTTGAATAGGAAACTTAAACCTCAGAGAGACTTCTTTCAAAAACATTCTCCAAATGTACGGTAGTGGAAATATATTTTGACAGAAATGCAAGAACTGTAAGAATGCAATACCTTGCAAAAGTACACAAAACAAAAAAGTATTTAAAAAATGTGTGCATCATCTGGCAATATCATGTCTCATGACTTACTATTCCAGTGGAAAGTACAGTGTTTTTACTGTCACCATTACACATTAGAAAAAAAACAACAAGCCAAAGCCTTCAGTCTCATCAACCAGGTATGTTTCAGAGCCACAGTCATAGATGGTTATGCAACTGTGGGGTTTAAATCTAGGCATGTACGGAGCACACAGGGGCCAGAAAGAGCCTCTAGAGAGGTTCAATGAATCACACAGGCACCTGCTGGTGGAGGTTCAGAGCGGGGGTGACGTCTGACTGGACTGGCCTCATTCTTTCACTTCAAAGCCAGACTGTCTTTAACTGAGTGATTTAGTACACAAAACTGACATTTGATAAAATGTGTGATAGATGTGCAGTGATGAAAAGCAAAAGGATTTAAGTGCTAGCAAAGCAACATATTGCCTGTGAACTTTTGCGTGACTGTGCTCATATTTGAGCGAGCATGCATATCAACAAAATTGAGTTCCAATGCCTGTATACTGATGGAAAATATTAGCCACAATACATCAACCACATTCCTGAATGAAAACAAGCCTCAGGATTAGTGGATGAAAGCCTTTACTCTTCAGCTTGCAAATTATTCAATTTCAGTCCAATCACTTGTATTATTTAACTGAAAGATTAAAGAACATGATGGAGCAAGTAAAACTTTTATAGGCAGTGTAAGTGAAGGATACAGGACTCCAATTTACACACACAAGCTGTAAACCAGGGACAGTGTCTGGGAGGGCAATTCCCTGTTGTTAAACCTCTCCGTGAAGGCTTTGTAAAGGAATTTTGGGTAGAGCCAGTTGCTCTGAGCTCTCAGAGGTGAAATTACAGAAGGTTAGTTGTGGTTAGAAGTGCATCAAGCATGGAGCTCTTCATTACATATTTTTATTCAGTCTAGGAACGGTGGTGGTAAATGTCCAGCTAAATAATACGCTCTGTGTGAAACATGAGCTACTGTTGCTTAATCCTGAGGTAACACATGGTTGGCCGCATGGGAAATTAGCAACAACATGCTAGTGCCACAAGTTATTGCCACTTACACTCAAGAAAGTAATACTACTTTGGTCTGAGCAAAACAGAGGTTTGACTATGCAAACAGGTTCCGTTTGGCTCAGTTAAACATTATAACTAAAGACCGAGTCGACTAATATTACTTTATGATCTAGATACAGATTATTTTAATGTTTGATTTATGATAACCAACATGCCAATTGTCAGATGTCATTTTATTTATTTAATTTAAACTGAATTTAAATGATGCACAACAGTTGAAATGTTTGGGGTCAGTACGTTTTTTCAGCAAGGATGCATTGATCAAAAGTGACAGCAAAGACATTCATAACATCACAAAAGATTCCTATTTCAAATAAATGCTGTTTATTTTAACTGTCAATTCCTGAATAAAATGTATCATGGTTTCCACAAAATATATTAGGCAGCACAACTTAAATGTTTTCAATGTTTCTTGAGCAGCAAATCAGCATATTAGAAAGATTCCTGAAGGATCATGTGACACTGATGACTGGAGTAATGATGCTGAAAATTCAGCTTTGCCATCACAGGAATAAATTACATGTTTAAATATATTAGAATATAAAAATATCTTTCCCAAATATGACAACTTTTGATCAAATAAATGCAGACTTGGTGAGCATAAGAGACTTCTTTTAAAAACATCTTACTGACCCCAAAACTTTAGAACGGTAGTAAAAGTAGTTTTATTTATGCTTTTAAACACAATTAAATGACCTTAAAGTAAACATTAACACCATAATTTGCATAATAGTTAATTATTAATTATATTAATATTAGTAGTAGTATTGTTTTTTTATTATTTGATACAATTTACATATATAAACAGTCAAACTGATTTTGAGTCTATCTCTATTGTTAACGGTTCCTAAGTAATTTATCAGATATTATTGTCTTAAAACCTTAATGTTTTTAGTCGCCTACCACACACAAAGTTGTTGAGCAAGTAACAAAGCCTGTTACTGTCTATTCAAAGAAGCACAAGAAGTAACTACAATAAATGATTAAATAACTCTACAATAAATTCCACAACCTCAACTTTCTAAAGCTTTACAGATCCCCCCCCGAAAAAAAACTGTGGGGATGTTTTGTCAGGCTCTAAAAAAAAACTAAAAAAAACATCCGGATAAAAACTTATTGTAGGTGAAGTACAAAGTTTCATAACATCGCACACACCTAAACTCAAAATTCCATGTATGTACAACTGAGCACAGAGTCGCTTTCTTTAAACAAACTGATAACAATCCAGGATAACAGATGGAATCAGACAGAAACATGTCACCTGTAAGAATGTCTTCCTGTGTGTTATCTCTGTATAAGTCATGTCAGAGTCGCCCTTCTTTTCTGTCTCTTTCCTCTTACCTGGCTGCCGTTCCACCGCATTCTTCTACAAATATTCCTCACTTTGTTTTTGATCTTGGTTGAAATGTAATCCGGCACAACAAAGCCGTGGTCAGTCCTGCACGACCCACTGACTTCTGGACTTTGCCCACTACTCTTTCACCGCAATACAAGAGGAGATTACCAGAGTACTTAATCTTGCCTAATTTGGTCTTCGTGCACTCCTTAGAACTCATTCATCCAGTTGGGACCACTAGGGTGGCCGGAGCACGGCTAGACTACCCAATGGAAGGCAAGATTAGGGTCTCATGGGGGAGCTCTTTCATACTACAGAACACATAGCTGCACAATGATTAGATGGAATTTGGCAAGATTTAAGGGAGAGGGCATTTCTTATCTTAGCAAAGTATTTCCCACAAACACCTATCACGCTTTTCATGAAAACCAAAAAAGGTTTTCAACTAACAGACATTTTTCACATTTCTGGGGTTCTCAGGAGCAGAAGTGTTCATAGTTGGGTAAACTTCTATAGTGGTGAACAGAAACTACAACAAAAATAATTTTTTGGATTACCAATTGATCCAATATCAATAAATAACATCTGAAAATGAATGTCAAGGTACTAAAACACAAAGGGCAGATTTACTAATAGCTTGTGCCCGTGCAAACCCTCTTTTGGCATTTAAAACTGCTATTAGGATTTACTAAAGACACGCAGTGAGAAATAGACACTTTTTTTTGCACTTATTGCATATGAGATTATTGTATTATTGCACCTGTCAGACAGCAAAACTTATGGGCGGAGATTATTTATTTTGGTTTGCACTTTGCAGTAGTCAATTTAGTGGTATTTCCAGCATTAGATGAGTATGTGTTAACTGATTTTGCATCTGACATGGCATTGAATTTGCTGAAATTTCCTCCCATCTGAGTTTTTATTAGATTGCGGGTCCGTGTTAATCTGCCGTTCAGTAAATCTTTCCCAAAGTAGTCTTTAATGTACATTAAAAAAAAAGAAAATATAAAAAATGTTTTGCTAGACTTTATATTAATTGTGTATTAATAACTGTGGAAATGCATCAATTGTGTATTAATAACTGTGGAAATGCATCATCACAGTGTACGAAAAGGGTCCATTTAAACCTTTATGATTATTGTTGGCTCTTTGACAAAGTGCTTTTTTTCCTTTTTGTTAATTCGCTTCATCACACCCAAATTCGGATGAGCACACACAGGATGGTGGATGTACCTACTTTTAGCACTTCAACAGGCACCTGCATGGGCGCCTGGTAGTGAGTTGGTGCGCTGATGGCTAATGAGGGTGCAGTTTGGCGAGGCTGCATGTAATGCATGGGCGCTGCCTGTTGTTGCCGCTCCCGCTGCTCCTCCTGCTGCATTTGGTCCCGCATGAGCTGCAGGCGCAGGCCGATGCGTGACGACATGGCTGGGGGACGCGGGGGGCGGGCTGCTGTCGCCGCGCAGTCCAGCCCGAAGAGTGGTGGGGAGTCTGCAAAGGAAATAGTTACAGTAAGTGAATATGAAGTAAATGGATCCAAAGAATTATACTTTATATTTATACTGTTTTAAAAACAGTATCAGTAACAACATTTTAATAAAAATTTTTTTTTTTATATATATATATATTTATTGATAAAATAAATTAATGCTGACCCCGAATTTTTGTTATCACAAAATAAACCCTGTCAGGGTGATCAGGGATATTATTATTAATAAATAAATTTATAAATAATCATCTTTTTTTAACAAGCTACCATCTTCAAACACAGCTACATGGTTAAGATGGATTCTTACACACACACACACACACACACACACACACACACACACACACACACACACACACACACACACACACACACACACACACACACACACACACACACACACACACACACACACACACACACACACACACACACACACACACACACACACACACACACACACACACACACACACACACACAGACACACACACACACACAATGTATAGACTGTAGCTTAACATATTTATAAGGTACAATCACAATCTAAAGCCTCAAGTTTAAATTAATAACAGAATAAAGTGTAGAACCTAAAGACGAACTTAAAAGATAAATCATGTAACTTGGCATTTCCCCCCAAAAAAAAAAATCATTGTGTACAAACAAATATTTTAAGAATTTTAGGAAGCTATTATACCCACATTTCCCATTTAACCACCATATGATACATCCATAATGTCATTTAGGTGTCTTCAAATTGCCCGTAAGAATATCAAAAGCCTCAGGCATTCCTATGGTACCACAAGGCAAGGCAAGGCAAGGCAAGTTTATTTATATAGCACATTTCATACACAATGGCAATTCAAAGTGCTTTACATAGAAGAAATTAAAATAATAAAAAGAAATAAGAATAATTAAAACAGTTTAGTAAAATTAAAAAAAATACAGTACTTATTAAAAAAAAGAATATTATTATAGATCTTTCCTTCAAAAGGATTCCCACAAGGAGACCGAAGGCTCTAAATAAATACAATTCAGAAGTAACGATGAGTGTGATGGGGAAGTCATGTGAGGGTCAGGTGGTGTTCTTCTTTTCTTTTAAAGCTCATGTGAGTTGCCTTTTTAATTTGGAAATGTCTCCAAAACAGACATGTCCATTACCCCACTATAAAGGCCCACACCCTGTTTCTTCTGTGGTCCAGGGGAGTCCCTATTTGAACGAGTTCCTCTTTTTGGGGTGCCACAGAAGACCAATATGCAAACAAGCATGACTTTGCTAACAGGAAGTGGAATTTAAGTGTCCTTAAGATTGGGTACCAAGCATGCACACTATGCTAGATAAAGCCATCTGAAGTCTGCCAAGCGCGTCCTCTCTTGCTTCACATCACAAACTATACTGTACATAGCCACGGGGGGAAAGGACAATCCAGAGGGACTGGGCCGCCTATGGAGAAAAGCTTATTGTACTAGAGGTACAATAAGCAAAGCAGCTCCTATTGAGATAGTACTGAAGCAGTATTTAGCCCACAGTGTACATTTCAGCGGTGGAGGGGGGCAAACACACTACAAGCTTTGTGGTTCATGCTGGTCAGTGGACACTTTCAGGCTCTGTCACCAGGGCAGTTGCCAGAGGTTGACTCAGTTCCAGGAGAGCAGAGTTTTGGGACGGGCTGTCTCGCAAACAGCTGGACTGATATACAGAAGAACCGGACCACAGGGGTGGTTCATTACCTGCTGGTATTTGATTTTAAAATGAGTGAGGCGAGATCAAATTTGAAGGTGGCACCAGACCATTTGAAAAAATGACTGTTATGATACTCGTGGGCAGGTGTTATTATGTTGCTTTAATGCTTGGAAAGATATTCTGGGAAGTTTCTAGAGCAGGAGTTTGCAAACCTGCTCCTGGAGGGCCAGTGACCGAAGAGTTTAGCTCCAACTTGCTTGTTGCCTCAATACACCTGTCTGGAAGTTTCTAGCGCTGCGTTTGAAATCGCTTACTATAGTAGTACTACACTTGGTTTGAAACTTACTTCAGGACAGATTTTAAAAAAGTATGCTCTATATAGTATGAAAGTTGGACGTACTACATCTGCCATGTTGTCATTGTCACGTGCCATACGACATCGGTTGCGTCGATTCACTTCCATTTAGAGTGATTTCCACAATTTGCTTCGGGTTCAGTTGATAATGTGAATTCTCTTTGTTAACCAAAAGAAAGCTGCTTGGTTTGAAAGTGACTTCTGTCATTGCAACACTATAAAAAAAAAAGAAAATCTAAGCAATCTGCCATTGGCCTTACAGCTGGTCCCACCCCAAGTTACACCATTGGTTGAGTCAGTGTTGTTGTGTCGGGCTGATCGGGATTCAAGCAAACAGAGCAATGTTTTGATAGTGCCACACAGCCACAGTATTTATACTTTTCAAAAAGGATGCACTTATATTAAAATTCTGTCCAGTACTGGTAACCCGATAATTATTTTCATGTTATGATCTATATTAAAATTATATATTATTTTGAATAAATAAAAAATAAAATAATAGAAACAATCGTTTTAAATTCTACAAGTGAACACAACACTAATGCACAGTATGAATAATGGATATTCATTTTATATTTTGCTAAATATTACATTTAACTGTGTTTATATATTAATTTACCATTTACCATAACTGAAAAGACAGGAAAATACCAATATTTAGAAAATCTCTAATATCAGCCAATAACTACTTTTCAAGGGAATCAAACTATCAATAGCTTGCATATAGTCATATCTGCCTCTTAAATGGGAATAGGAGTATTTTAACATTGAAAAATACTTAAGTTGTAAGTATGAGCAATAGCTTTGGCACATGACTAGGTGGCAATTTATAACTGGTCAGATAACTGGTAAACATTTCCCAGTTCTTCCAATGAAGAAACAACCTGATGGCTTGATTGTTTCTCAGAAGTCCACTGAAGAGTCAGAGTTGGACGTTCTCATATCTTGTATCAACAAAACATTTCAGGCTCAGCCCTGAACATAGTGACGTATATATCCGGCATATACTGACGCTGCTCTATGCGTAAACCACCTCCTTTTGTGACGTCGCTCTCCCACACCGCCCATCAGCGAATGCCAGGCATACACTGCCCCGATGGAGATGCATCCAAACAGAGCCAGCTATCAAAGTGCTCCATTGTCACAGTAGCCAGTGAATTCATGGCATCTCTACATCAAATGATGAAGAAAAAATTGAAAAAGCCACAAAGCTTATGCACATACACACAAACAAACCTGCATGCTTACAAAGTCTCATAGCATTCAATATGTCACTATGCCTGTGTGCCGCCTTTAACACAGCAAAGCTCAATACTGCTAAATATTATATATCTATTATATATTCCAGAATTGGTTGCAAACAAACATTTATTTGCATGATGGAAAAGATAATGCATGTCTTCCTTAATTGGCAAAGACAGTGATAAAGAATAAAAATCAGGAAATGACATGAGTCAGACTCAAACTCGCATTGCCTACACAAACACCATATGTCAGAGCACATGGCATGCACTAACCACCAGGCCAATACTCAAACAAATGTCCTAAACATAACAATTCTAGGAAACATGCAAATCTGAAAATGCCCTCAGAACACCTGTGTGTGAATACTAATGCAAGAATACTAATACACTGGGTGGGTCAAGGTTTGCCAACTAGCCCCTGCTACCAGATAATGTAACTACACAAAATGGATACAAAAACATCCTTATGTATTAACGGCCATTTAAAAGTTTATTCGGACAAAAATAAAACAATTTGCAGGGAATCTGAAACATATGGCTACTATTTCATCATAGCATGACAGACATTTTCAGGGAATGGAATTGCTTGCTTAGGTCATCATTATTTCCTAGAATGCAATGAGCATTAGCCAGAGTAGCTAAAAGTGATCAGTTTGTGTTCAGAGCTAGCGTCTGCAATATCAGACATGAACTCATTCACAAATCTGAGATTTGGTGAGTAACTGCTGCTTATATGCAAATATGAATATACCTCGTAGTCGTGGGGTTTTGGACACTGCAGTAACCTGCACAGGAATGGTGGGCAGGGGTCTGGTAAAGGACCAGATTATGTTGGCTCTTCAGTTTCTCCCCACACTTGATTTACCATCCGCCCTCTCTAGCAAAGCAGCGAGGCAAGCGGAACCAAAAATAACACCCACACTTTCTGTTCCTGTTTGCTGAGACACCCTGTTCCCTCAGGGTAATAGACTGCTGCAGTGTAAAATGACTCTGCAGCACACAGTGAACTTTCCATGCTCTGGCCAAGTTATCCAGCATGTTCTAAGGATTCACACTCGCACATGGGATTAACGCTCGCCGGGATAATGCTAGGTGGGATGGGTAAGGGAAGGACATCACTCAAGTAGGAAGTTGAACCTTTTGACAGTGTCTTCACAGCACCCTTTTCCTTCCTCTTTTTCCTCAAGATAATCAAGAGCTCAATTACTTTGAGTTTTGATTTGGTACAAACCAGGTCACAAACATTACAAGGAATTCAACTGGAGCAGATAACGACAAATGGCAGATATTAAAATTCTATGCTATTGTCAAAATAAATAATCTACAAGCAAATGTAGGCATCACAACTTTATAGTGTAAAGTATAAACTATAAACAAAATGGACATTCATTTTGAGATTTGCTAAAGATTGCATTTAACAGTGATATTAAAGTAATGTTTTTAATGTTGAACTTTTAAGTTAGCCTAATCGTTACCGATATGCTAAACAATATATGATAATTTAAAACAATTCTGCATTTCTTCTCTTGTTGGTTTCCTAATCTAGTTGTGTAATAAACCTAGCATTGTGTACTACAATGATAGTTGGCTCTCTGATGAATCCTTTGTTTTCCCTCTGTAAGTCGCTTTGGATAAAAGTGTCTCCTAAATGCATAAATGTAAATGTAAAAAACATAAACAACAACTTAAATATAGTATTGATATATTGTGCATCATTTTTATAAATTCCGTACAATAATCACAAAGATGGCAGAGATTTTTAAAACAATATGGAGCACTTCTATTGATAAACTGAATATCATCTAGGGTCTCATGATTTCAAGAAAATAAAAACAGAAAAATCCCCAAATGATGCTTGTGTCATGTGCAGTGTGGTCATGCCTTTTGGGCTCCCAACAACACAGCGATTACCTCACTCGCAAACTCATGCAATCAAGTAAATAAACATCACTAAGACTTCTGCTTTTAAAGTCACTGATTCTGCTGTCCTCATTCCAAAACTGTTTCATTTCACTGTTGATTGACAATGAGAATGGAGAAAATGCCAATTTACTAAATATCAAAAGAGAACAAACACTTTCAGGTTTCCCTGCTTTCACGTGAACAAGACACTTCCATGACCTCCCATACTTTTAACTCTTTCCCTGCCATTGATGGAGTTTTTCTGTCATTTATTATTAAAGCTTTCCCGCCATTGACAGATTTTTTTCCGGCAATCCATGTTTTCACTGTTATACGGTAGGGGTGCTATGACACATCTTCTTAAAATGTACAGAATCTCCGGATCCAAAAACAAGCAAAGAAGAAGCGATAGAAGCATTGCTTATGCACATGTAAGCTAACATGATCATCAAACATTAAACAGCTTAGAAATGTTACTGAATGAAAGTCGAACCCAGGAAGAGGTATAGGACTTTGAAGCTCTGGGAGTGTTGATGGACTCAATCTACTCAGTCTATATTTTGATCATTGTTTTGTATCTGATCCGAACAGAAGCAGTGTTTGACAAAAACAAAATTTTCTCAGCTTTTTGTTCAAAATGTTGCTTTTTTATATTTATTATAAATAAATATATATATATGATCAGATATTCATTCAACAAAATATTCTGGGTTCCATGACATTTTGTAAAAATAATCAAAAATGCTGTCGCTGTCTGGCAACTTTTCAAAAAAATGCTGGTAGGGAAAGAGTTAAGTGGTCATATGCTGGATTAAACGGATTGCTGGATTTAGTCCAAGATGCAAGACAGCTTAATCCTGACACAGCTGTCACAATACATTACACACAGTATGTTTACTTTCTACAACACAGCTGGTTTTTCCAGACAGTTTTAAAATATAATGTGTGTGTATATATATATATATATATATATATATATATATATATATATATATATATAATTAAAATATAAGTATATTTTGTTTGGCTGCATTTTTTTTTTAATCAAAAATACAGAAATATTATTACTATTTAAAATAACTGTTTTCTATTTATACATATTAAAATGTAAATTTATTTCTGTGATGGCAAAGCTGAATTTTCAGCATCATTACTCCAGTCTTCAGTGTCACATGATCCTTCAGAAATCATTCTAATATGCTGATTTGCTGCTCAAGAAAAATGTCTTAATATCAATGTTGCAAACAGTTCTGCTGCTTAATATTTTTGTGGAATCTGTGCATTTTTTTTTAGGATTCCTTGATGGATGACTAGAACGTTTAAAATAATAAATTTGAAACAGACTTTTTTGTGACTTTTTATCAATTTAATGCATCCTTACTGAATAAAAGTATTAATTTATCTAAAAAATGTAGGCCTATATATACTTCCTCTCAATACCACCAGTAGTTATATTTACAATCTAGAAAAAATAATAGTGGAAATACAAAACTGAGGATGACACTCCTACATTCCTGAAATGTCACTGTTGTACAAGTGTGTCAAGATTCTTGATAAAATCTAGAGCATTGTCAAGCTCAAATATGTGCTAGTGTGTAGACTAACTTGATTAGATTCTAACTTATCTAACAACTGCAATGACCTGTGGGTGACTTCTTTCAAAATGTTCAAAACATACACAAACAACATGTCGTTTCTACCGTCTTTGCCATGTCAATTACTATGTGACCTCTTGACTCTGAAGCAGTGGAAAATATAATTGTTTATTATTATCAGACAATGCTGCTATTGAGAAGTCTGTTTTTAAAAATAAATCATCTAATATTGCAAACGCTGTGGTGTGCAGTCAGAGCCACGTGCAAAGTTATTCATGGACTTGGGAAGGATCATAAAAAGTTTCTGTTAGACCAAGTAAGATTTAAAAACAATGTTTATTATATAAAGCCCTTTCATTTGGGTCATTTTATTATGAGGGGGCATTATATTTACTCAACCCATGTCACTGATTACTCACTCGTTCAACAGGAAATCATAACCCAATACGACCTAATGCAACTTCCAACTTTGTCGGCACTTACGGGAAAATACACAAACGACCCAATGGATTTTCCTAACAGACAAGCCCAGCTGCACTTGGACACACGCTGAATGCTGTATTCTCCACGGCTTTCTGTGCCTTTATTCATTTCTCTCTGTGAGAAATATCTCACAATTACCTCTTTGTGTAGAAAGTGCTGAAAGTGATCTGGGTGTCCTCCACGCGCTGCTCTCTACATGACTGGGTGCCTGCCTATGAGTGGGCTGAAAAACTGGAAGAGAAACACAGAGATGTGTATTAGTGGCCATGCTTTGTCCAGTGAGTAACATGAAGAGGTGTCCGGTTGTGGATGAATCGGAGTGATGAGAATACTGCAGATACAGTAGCTGCGGCTGTGCTGTTACTAGCGGTCAAAGTAACAAGGCAACAGGTGTATCGCAGATATTTATATTTATATGCACAGTTGATATCTGGGTCAAACCATGAAACGTCTAATTAAACTTCTTACCAAACTGTGAGAATTAAACTTGTACAGTGCATTCATTCTTATAGACCCAACAACTCTGTAAAGTTATTCTGCACAATGACGTGTAACTCTGAGTATCCATGTTAAAGCTGATGATAAAGATTTTATAATGTGACCACAATCTTTATGTTCAGTGTGATCCAATGATCTTGGAGAGATGCCTCCAGTACAGGAAATGTTTTTTTTTGTTAGCCATAAAGCTCTTGAAATGCTTTTATACTGCTAATATTTAAATGCTAATATTTATTGTGATGTGAACTATCCCTGTAAAAATAATAAAATAAAATAAATACTACAGTTGAAAAGTAGCTCTTAAATAATACTGCTAATATTCACATGCTAATATTTATTGTGAACTGTTCCTGTAAAAATAAAATAAAAAATAAAATAGGGACTGCAGTTGAAAAGTAGCTCTTAAATAATACTGCTAATATTCAGATGCTAATATTTATTGTGAATTGTCTTTGTAAAAATAATAATAATAAAATTAAATAAATAAAATTAAATAAAAACCACCAGACCATTTGAAAAAAATCTTTTGTTTGTCTATCTAATGTTTTGGCTAAATATATTATGCTTTATAATTTTACGCAGTGGTTTTTAAATGTTATAGCCCTATTGTGTGAGTGCCGTGAAACAGCATTGAAACTGCACTAACAACTATCGTTCTCCAAAGTGCAACAATGGAGGTAAACTCTGAGCTCTGTTAAACACACTTTACTATATTTAAACCTAATCTGCAGATTTATACCTCAAAATCAGCACAGAAAAGTCCAAAAAGTCCAGTGACTCCATCAAGACCAGCTTATGGGTCTCTGCCACTGATTTATCCCACAATACTATGACCATCATAATAAAAGTACAAGTCAAAACGCCCTATAAACTGTTTAAAAGAGCTCCACAAGTATATCTCTGTTAAATGTGAGACTTCCAATAAAACACATTTCCCAACCATTGAGATGACTTTCACTAAATATGTGTGCCCATTAATATTCAAGCCCGCTATGGGTCGTTGATGTCAAATTACACAAATCTCGGTAATGATTCACTCTTTATACCTTATATGCAGTTGTAGACAGGCAGTGCAAATGAAGAAGGCCGGTCAATGATTATCTCGTCCTATTCACCACAAATACACAATCCTCATGTAAGTCCAAACCCAAGTGGCGTCCTAACAGAATGCTTAGCCTTCATGTTGAAGCGTGGCTCTTATACTAGAGACTAGACTGTGCTGGCTGACAGCGCCGCCACTCGTGACCAATTGCCACAGAGAAAGAGAGAGGGAGAGCGATCAACAGTCACAGGGAAATCCTTAGTCATGAAGCCTTACAGTACAGTGTCCACAACTTCTCTTCTTCTGTCTATTACCTCCTCCAGTTCCCATAAATGACCCAGACCCTGTGAGCTTCTGTGAGAGAGGAACAAGGGAACTTTATTGTCCCTTATCCCTTTCCTTAAGTCCTCTTCAGTCTCCTCTGAATGTAATGAGTCTGGGGGAGTGTGATGAATCACTGGTTAGGCTTGGTCAGCAAAACACTCATGTGGACATGCGTGTCAACACACTTCACATGACTATATCTGGACTATATACCGTGAGTGAGCTATTAGGGAAGTGACTTAAAATGTGATAACTGCTGCACGATGTTGTCCCTCAAGATCTTATCTTCACCGCAAGTTGAAGCATGCAGATACACTTGAACGTCACATGAATGTCTACTAATTCAGTGGTTCCCAACCTTTTATTGTCTGAGACCCCCTTTTCCCCAAGAAAATATTTTAGGGCCTCCCTTCACATTTAATGATATTATCGCTCTTGTAAGCTTGCAGCAAGGATGACAGAATATGTTGTTTTCAAGCAAACGGTATGTTTACTATAACCAGATATGTTTATGCACAAATAATAGCCTATAATATTGAAAATACAATAGCAAAAACATCAGTAGGCCCTTTGTAATTAAAAAATGTAAGCCTAGGAGTAGCCTATAAATTGGCCCTATTTGTAAAAAAAAAAAAAAGCATATAGGCTATTACTAAATGACTGCTGTCTGGGACCTCAATACTTGCATGTTATTTGTGAGGCTTTATCAATGTGAGGCTTTATTTTTGACGCTTTTGGCGCTATAGCGAGCGATAATAAACTTGCGTTTATTAACAGAATAATGCGTCTTTCGGAAGAACATTGTAGCCGGAACTACTTCTCTCTGTGTACGTCTATGACGAGTAACGCAGGTACTGGGCTACTCCGCAGCAGCAGCGATCCGAACCAGTGTGAAATAGTCCCAATGTAAACACTTATTATAGGTGTAGGCTACCATAGTGGTTCAGGATAAGACAAAAACACGGATTGGAAAATGGATTCATGATGAACTCGCTCATTATATACATTTTGTACATTTTGAACAGAAAAAAGTTAAGGACTTTTATTTAATGCTCATTGCTCAAAACTATTCAAAATACGACGCGACCCCCCACAGAGCTCGCTGAGGCCCCCTTGTGGGCCGCGACCCCCCTGTTGGGAACCGATGTACTAATTAATTCGGCAGGTTTTAATCCAAAGCGACTTGCATTCTTGTGTTTTTATAACCAGTTCCTGGGCATTTAAACCATAACCAGGGTGTTGCTAGCATTATGCTCTACCATTAGTACATGATGATGCTCTGATATGGTCTTCAAGTTTTACATGATGATGATGATGATGGTTAAGGCTTCACATACACTACTGTTCACAAGTCATCATTCTTTTAAATATTTTTGAAAGTCTCTTTTGCTCACTAAGGCTGCATTAATTTGATGAAAAATACATTAATATTTTTGTAGAAACCATGATTCACTTTTTTTCCAGGATTCTTATTAAACAGAACAGCATTTATTTAAAACAGACTACTGACACTTTTGACCAATTTAATGCATCTTTTGTTGAATAAAAGTGTTAATTATTTTTATTTATTTTTAAATACTGCCCCCAAACTTTTGAATGGTAATGTACAAGATGTCACTTTTTAAGATAGAAGCACCTTAAACAATAACTGTTCGATTTAATGATCAAAGTAATTTTTTTTGTTAAAACTGTCTAAAATACAGAAATCCCCATTCACATGTCTAAATTCAGTCAGTCAAATTGAGTCACACTTCATAAAGATCATTTGCTTCCTCATGTCAGTCAGAACCCATTTTCTTGTGGGATACACAATGAGTTAATATTAAATTATGTCATCATTTTCTCACCCTCATGTTGTTCCAAACCTGTATTACTTATTTTATTTTTTGGAACACAAAAGAAGATATTTAGAAAAAAGTGTTTTTCTCAATACTATGAAAATGAATGGGGTTCAGGTGTTGTTTCGACCCCAACATGCTCCATTTTGTATTGAGCAGAAGAAAGTGTCATAGACGTTTGCAATGACATGGGGGTGAGTAAATATTCTGGCAAAAATATGAACCTTGAATGAAGCTTTGGATAAATGATTCTGCTAAATTGCAAATGCTTCGATTCTTGTCTTTTAGGGTGTGAAAAGTCAAATGTAATGGAAGGTGAATTACTAGAAAGCAAAAAACATGATACAGCGAGAGCTTTCCTAACATGTTAGATCAAGCCAAAGACATTAAGAAATGTTCCATGGTGCTTTTTAGAGTAAAATAACAGCTGTGAAACTGTGTCTCCCCCTAGTGGTCATAAAAATAGTCTAAAATATTATCTAAGCGGTTTATATTAAGTGAAAAGTTCCAGTAAGTGCCTTTGGTAAAGGCCAGATGTGCAATTTAAGGAATGACACCACGATTTTGGGCCATAAATTTACTAACTCAGCATGTGTAGTTAATAAACAGAGAACTATATCAACCATTACCACCAAATTTATGAATCACAATCAGACAAAACAAAGACTGATGGAAGGGTGAGTTTAGAGGAAGCGAGATGTCAGTTACAAGAAATGACTATTGCATTATGCCTGAATAATTCCCACCTCTGCTTTAGATCATGTGCACATATAAAAAATAGATTTCTGCATTATGGGGTTCTGTGACATTTAGAATGACATTGGAGGACCAAACTTTGCCAGAATACCATTGGTTCTCTATAGAACAAAATTGTTATAATGAAAGATTTAAATGTGCTAAATTTACTATAAGCTGCATACATTTTTTACACT
The DNA here is from genome assembly GCF_965113295.1 of Leuciscus leuciscus. Lineage (NCBI taxonomy): Eukaryota > Metazoa > Chordata > Actinopteri > Cypriniformes > Leuciscidae > Leuciscus > Leuciscus leuciscus. The sequence goes on along the minus strand of NC_138747.1, from coordinate 13,746,016 downwards.
TTTATTCAGCGAGGATACATACCATTTATCAAAAGAGACAGCTAAATCATTTATAACATTTCAAAATATTTCTGTTCCAAATAATTGCTGAGCTTTTGAACATTCTATCCATCAAGTAATCTTGAAAAAATGTAGATCATGGTTTCCACAAAACATTTAGCAGCATAACTGAAATATTTATTGTGCATCAAAGCAGTATTAGAATGATTTCTGAAGGATCATGTGACACTGAAGTCTGGAGTAATGGCAGCTGAAAACTTTATCTGCCCAAATTTGGGGAAAAAATGAAAATAAAATGGCAAGTGCTTTCACTTGTATTTTCGCTGCTTCCCATGACCCATAGCACTCATCCAACAGTAGAAAACCACAGTTACAGTATATACCATATTAATGACACATTATTCCAGTCTGCTAGAAATGTTTTGTAATTGTATGCATGCATTACTTTCTATAAAGGTTAAACAAGCATCTTAGGGTGCACATGCAAAGAAGACTAGCAATAAACCAAAGTTACCAAAATAACAATGAGACAGCAGAGCGTCTGTGGCCATTTATGGAAGCTTACAGATTCTGTTTTGATGGCAAACTAATGTGAAAGTGCCTATCAGAGCTCCACAACAGGGCCAGACTGGGCTAACCCAACATAAGTCAATTTTTAACCATTTTTACACAAAAATACATGCATTTTCAATTGCGTCTGCTCCTGTTTATTTGTTATCACATGACTACTTTAAATAGCTCCATTAGGGCTTTTAGTCCAAAAGAGTGCACATTTAGAAAACATAGAAATATAGATTTTTCATGTTCACATCACATTTCTTTAGAGAGAATGATAATTAGTAGTAATTTTATGCTAAATTATGCCATCTGAGAAGCTTTGCGCACTCTCTCCCATCTCACTATACTGTTACCCATCACATTATACTCACATTGCTCACTCATAGAAAAGTTGTAAACAGCAGATCAGCTGCGTCTCTGAGCAACGAGCGGTTTCGTTCCTGAATGAATCAGCGTTTTTGAACGAATCAGTAGAGTAAATGATTCAATGACCCATTCATAAACACATACTGAATTCGGAATCACATACTATTCTTACTATTTGTGATGCGATCTGGGAAAACCCACCACATGGTGAAATTTTACCTATTACAGGTTTTGATATCATATTGAAGCTGGTATCAAGCCCTTTCCAAATCTGTTTTTATTTGTATCATAGCTTGTTGGTAGCAAAAGTTATGTTTATCTGAAGTCGGCTGATCGCTATGATTTTCTGGAACGGAATTTTGAGAAAAACAGGTTTAATAACGGTCACCGTCGGGACGCTTGGCACTCTTTTTTTTAAACCGGATTGGCGCGAAATGCGCACTAATACACATTCACTGTACATGTTATGTGGTTTATTTTATAGGCTAGGTAAACTATCTTTGTAGTGTTAAGAGACGGACAGGTGTATGGGATATACGGCGATTGTTTTGTTTTTTCACCTCTGCGTGCGTTAGACGCGTTTTGAGAAAATGGTCGCATAGATTGCATTAGAGAAAGAGAGTATTTTAAGCTTGACACTATCGCTGTTTTTCTGCACTAAACAAGGGAATTTTGCCAAGATATTTTCAGAGATAAGAGAAAAGATGTTATAGAATAATAATTTAATGAAAAAAAAATTTGACAAAAAACTGACATTCAAACTATTTTGGAATTTACTGAAAACGGCCCAGCGCGACATCCGACGGGTTTTCCTAGATCGCATCACATTTATTAAAAGTAGTATGCTAGTCTGCTGTTCAGAATCCGAATTTAGTCACAGTCATTTGCTCCATTCCTGAATGAATCAGCGTTTTGAACGAATCGGTTAAATAAATGATTTAACTCACTCAGTGATTTGCTGCCACCTACTGGAGGTTTTAGATTCAAGTTGAAAAGAATCATACTTTTTTTTTTTATTTCAATCACTTCCACAAACTTCAATCTCATAATATCATTAATATTATTGTAATTGCAGTGTAAATGCACCTCTGTGCCACCTCTGGCTTTTGTTTACTGATCTCATTTGATTGGTAATAGACCTATTTTGTCTTTTTATTCTTTTTTTATAACTGAATTTATTGATTACATTTAAGAATTTGACCCAAAAAAATAAAATAAAAAATACTTCTAGTAGTAGTTTTGATATTATATTGTATTGTAATGGCTATTTAATATTACCTCTAAACTTTGACTGGGCTTGGCATGTTGCATATTAATTGTTCTAGGAACTACAAAGCGTAGGCCTAGTTTACTTGTGCTACTCTATAATGATGTTGTTCTAGTTGAGGTCATTTGTAGAGGGCCTGAACCGTGACTAAAGCCCAAGGGCCCACAGCCCCCGATATACTTAAAAAAAAAAATCGAAGAACGAACTGATGATGTGATGTAATTTCGAACAAAATCAGGCCGAAAGGAAGTTCGTGTGGAGTTTTGGGAGTTTGAAACAGCTTGCCAAAGCAAACTTTCTGGAAAAGTTCGCTACAAACACCTTCGTACTACGATCGGTCCTTTGCGATTATACATAATAGGTAGGTGTGCGTGGAGGCTCCGCCTTCTTTCACGTGGAAATCTTTTCCGATTTGTTTCTCCTGTTCAGTCAGTCGAGATCAGACGTCTGCGAGTGAAAACACTGAACACACTGAAGAGCTGCTTTATAGCAGAAAATGAAGTTGTACTTCTGATGAAACGAGACACAAACTGTTGCTTGATTTTAAGCAATCTATTGTATAAACTGTTATATAAATTAGCGTTATATGACATCACAAGAGTGCCGAATTGCAGAGCTGGTGCAAACATATCCACGTTGCTATGATCAGATGCTTTTCTTATGCTTTATTAAAATGCTTGCTGTTTTCTCAATTTTGTTGTGAGTTTATTTTGTTATTGAGAGGAAAGCGTGAAGCACATATTTACATATTCATCTAAACTTCGCTCTCATCAGAGTGGGCGGCGTCGGATGTTCGTTTCGCTCTCGGACTTGGTTTCACCCCTAAGAAAAGAACGGAAAAGAACTTCGCCGTGAGTATATCGGGCCTTAAGTCCTGTCCTGCTCAGCAATGTCACAAACCTTTGATTATGATTAACTGAAACAAGCAGTTTATTTTCAAATGCATTTAATTATTCTAAATTTGATTCTTAACATTAAAAAAATATACCCCCATCACCTTTAAGCTGTATCTTTCTTTCTCTGTGGGCTTCTGTGATCAATTCAAAGCTCTGTTTTTTTTTTCTATGGCTTTGTTTGGAAGGTGCATGATGGGTAATAAAAGGCTGGACACCATGCATTTCCATTCAGGGGCTGTGACCTCTGCAGAGTACTAAAACCACCGGTGACCTTTCCTCTAAAAAGACCTCGCTAGGGGGCTTTTTAAATGATAAACAGACAGAAAGAGTTACGCAGATGCAAACTGTAGCAAAAGCGATTTAAATGGCTTGTTGACGCTCAGCATGCGAGACAAGACCAGCCTTGTGCGCACACACTGAGGCAGTTTAATAAACTAAATACAGACAACAATGTATTTATTTACAGTAGTATTTGGGCCATGGAAGGAGTGTTAGAAACAAATCTGCATTTCATTGGTCTGAACAGCTGCGGGCCTGTTGCAATGATCCAGCTCCTGTGTAGGAGGCCATGTTTATGACCAAGGAACTGTTGTGTTCCTGACAATAGCCTATGGAAAGGAGGATATTTCTAGACCCTGACTATGTCTAAACCAGCTGGTCTGGCATTTCTATTATTTTCCCTCAGTTTTTCTGATCAGGAGGAAACTTAAAACTTGTGCATTTTGCAATGACATTAAAATGTATGAGGGGGATCCCAAAGTTACATATTCACGGTCTGCTTGTGGAGTGTTTTTGTAATAACATAGGTGTTATTTAAGCCTGACTGAATAAAAAGTTTAGAACGTTTTTTGTGACATTTTGAATTTTTCCAATATTATATAATAATAATAATAATATAATAAAAAATATAAATATATATATACATATACACACACACACACACATACACACACAAAAAATGTATATATTATATTTATATAAATATATATTATAAATTATTTTCTTCGGTCTGTTTCAGGCGTCAAGTGTAACCTCTAAGTGAGGAATACCAGAGGGTTAAATTGTTGGTGAGGGCTTAAACAAGAATGCTTGGAGATCAGCCATCGGGCTCTTTGGGAGATATGTTGAGAGATTAGGAGCGTTGGTAGCGGTAGAACACTGTTTGCGATTGTCAGTGTTGCTTATTCTGCATTACATCGCAGGATCCACCTCCCCCACTCAAAACTAGCAGCATTTACGTGACAGTATGGCAACTATGCCCGGCTTTGGCCTATCTGGCATGTGTGTGGAGAGAGTAAGGTTGAGAAAGAGAGACGGGATGCTTTGGGACCTTAGTCACAGGGTAAAGAAAGCAACCATGTCCATGTTTAGCTGTGTGAGATTTACAGGCCAGGGTGATGCTGAAATAAACATTGTGCATGCTGTGAGACAATATGGGAATGAGAACAAACGAATGTCATTTCATTTGTTATTATTACACAATATGGTAACTCAGTACTAGCGGAGGACAACTGTACACAGATGATGCCAATTAGACTAAACGGCACAATGTCTGGTCATCATTATAGCTTATTTTGGTCAAAGGCTCAAACACAGTTTGTTTTAATTACATAATCAGATTGGAACTGGAGATTACCCAACACTTCCCATGTTTGTACGCAATATGCATCAGATGGTAAGTAAATAGGCCCTGCCACATGAGTCTAGAACAGTGGTTCCCCCATTGTCAAAGCCCCCCAAGATATTTCTGAAACTACTGTAATGAAAAAGCTGCTAATTTTCAAAATAAATAAATAAATAAAAATACAAAATTACAGAAACTGTCTCAATATATTAAAATAAGTTAAGTTAACTAAATAAGTTAAATTAAATATTGATTATTAAAGCATCACACACATGACCAGCGTCGGCCAATAGTGAGCCAGCGTTCTGACGTACAACCCAGAAGGGGGGTTGCACACAAAAAGTATTTTCGTCGCTTGATAAACTTATGGTTGAGCCACTGTAGTCACTAGGACTATTTTAAACATTGTCTTTACTAACTTTCTGGGCCGGCAAGTTTCAATTACAGAGAAGCCTATGGAGGAGTGAGCCAGCTCTCAGATTTCATAAAAAATATCTTAATATGTGTTCCGAAGATGAACGAAAGTCTTACAGGGTTGGAACAACATGACGGTGAGTACTGATAGAATTTTCATTTTTTGGTGAACTTTCCCTTTAAACAGGATATTGCGCTTCTGTATACATAAGAACAGGACCGCCTGGTCGGGTTTCAGGTTGGATTGCACGGCAACAGCTTCCTGAAGTCATGAATTAGGCTGCTACACCACTAGAATAGAACTATTATGAAATGTGCACATTGTTGCAAATTACATAATAGATCAAATCAGGTGCTTTTGAGGATTGTGTCCAATAGTTGGTTTAGCATTTCAATAATAACGTTAAAGTTTAGGATAGATGTTTAAAATGGATAGTTCAATTAAAAATTCCAAACCTGTATGACTTTTTTTCTGTCTTTGTATGGACAAAAACAGTTTGTTTCAATGAAAGTCAATGGGGTCCAAAACAACAGTGGACCCAATTGACTCTTTATTTTATGGACAAAAGTAACATTAAGACATTTTTCTATATAATTTTGTGTTTGACAGAAGAAGAAAAAAAGTCATCCAGGGGTGCGTTTCCCGAAAGCATTGTTAGCTGCAAGTTCCAATGTTACTAACATAGTTCAGCATTTTCCCGAAACCATAGTTCCAACGAACATTCCCAAACAGCAACACAAACTTATGTGTTTGGAACTACAGTTCTCAACCTGTAGTTAGAAGCATAGTTTCTTCCTAAATGACATGGCACTGGCACAATAAGCAAGCTAGCACTCAGTATATTCTATATACTTCATTCGATTTAAATATATATACATTTTAAGCTATAACTATATTTTAGTGTCAGCATCAGCACCGTTTTACAGAGTGTGTAAAATGCGCAAGGGAACTCCGGAGTATAACGAATGAGGGAAACCGTGATTAACCAAACATCAAATAAACCAAAATGACACGGCACATAATGAGTACTTCACTGTTTATGTTCCATGTATGTAACAGCAGCATCTCGGATATCTCGAATAGATTATTTAGCAGAAGTTATTACTCCTCCACCTGAGTGTGACGGCATAAGGACAGTCCTATATTGTTGAACCAATGTGGTTCAAACCACAGATGTAGAAACAGTTTCAGAAACATTACTTCAGTTTCAGGAAACAGTCATGACTAGTTGGTTTGTAAAATGATGCATCGTACTATGGTGATAATAAACAAGTTACGAACATCATTGGTGAAATGCACCCCAGGTTTGGAATGTCATGAGGGTGAGTAAAAGATGACAATGTTCATTTTTGGGTGACCTAGCCATTTAAGACCACTACTAAATAACTGCTTTGCAAACAGCCTCTTTTTTTATGGATCATTTTATAATTTTGCAGTGTCATGTTATTAAAAACGGGTCAAGTAGACACTACCAGAATGTGTGTCTCATCCATTTTGAATCTTCAGTTTTGCTAAGTTACAAATCTCTGCCCATGCCGAACCGAGAGGCTTGCTATTGGTCGGTGCTGCAAATTCATGTGTAAAAGTTCTCAAAAACTTGAACCCAATGAAATTCACATAAGGAAATTTCTTTGCCACTGGAACTCCCTCAGGCTGATGTCATCAGAGAAGGAGCGCCATGCACCCTTTTCACATTTCCGGGTGGAAGCGTAAGTCGTCATAGTTGGGAAAACTTCTATAGCGGTGAATAAGAGACTACATAAAATATATTTTTTGTGTTCCCATTTGCTCAAATATCAAAAGAAAAACTCCACAATAGTGTTTTCACAACTTTCAAAAAGAGGGCAAAATAGAGAGAGATTGGTAACGGCAGTCAGAAGAGAGAAAGACGCCAATTTTACCATCACTCCCATAGCCACTGTATTAGAAACACCCTCACAACAGCGTTAACTAGTTTCTTGTAATTTGATGCAAAGGTAATATAATACAAAGTATAGTGTTATAAATGACAATGTACATACATATTTTACAAAAAATGAAAATATAAAAAACATTGCAGGATTACGATGTTGATGAATGTTTAAACGCATCATCACACTCTGTGAAAAGGGTCCATTCCAGAGGGGGAGCAATTTTGACTAAAATTACAAAGACAAACAATTTTGTCTGTGGATTAACTTGCACTTAATAATGTGAGCTAGCAAATAGGGTCCATTTTGATTCCAAGCAGAATTTTAGGCTAAGATTCATCGCAAAAGTCGTGGCCATGTCACGCTAAGCTGACCAAGACTGCAGATTTTACATAACCAAAGATTTCTTTTAAAATTCCTGAAAATGTTCTCAGACAGCAAAACCATGGCCAAAATCTGTGCACCAGACTTTAGAAACAGAACAGAGAGCTGTATTGTCCATCGTACATTCTACTTTCTCAGTCAGTAATGCCTCCGTCATTGTTGAGAACAGCTGTTGCATTAAATGGCCCACTGCTTTTTCTCTCTCCACGCTCCATCAGCTTCAAGTATCGCCTCAGAGTAGCATTGTGAAAACAAGCAGAGAGGAACAAAATTTGGTTTCACATTTACAGGAAAGGGTTACAGCTACAAAGAAGGCTTTTGGCGCATGATTTGGTGCAAGAGTTGGCTAAAAAAAGGCACATCTTGACCTTTTCGTTTTTGAAGTGCTGGCCTGAACATAGGGCGCAAGTTGTTCAACCAAACAATACTGAATTACAGTTAAATCAAATGATGACTATAACAGTCATTTAATTTAATTTTCCTTTTGACTTATGTCACAGCCTATACATGAAAAAGGGAAGGAATTTAATCCACTGTTCATTTGTGTACACCAACGTATTGTTCCACTAAAGTTCCAGCAACTCATTTTAAGTCAAGACGACGGGGTCATGTCTAGAATTAACACAAGTGTAGTTTATGTTCAACTAAAATGCTTGACTCAAAGGCAGCGTAATGGAAACAAAGAAACAGCAAGCCAACCCAAATACTCAAATGCACAGTAACACATGTGTTTACCGTTGTCCTCGCTGCTGGGTGTTTGTGTGTCCACAGGTGTGCGGGAGAGGTGAGTGTTCTGGAGTTACCTTTCATCAGCCATACTGTCTTCCTTTCAGTGTATATCTGATTCAAGTCACTCAGTTGCATCAAAATAAACACATAACTGCCGCCTAATGCCCTGACTTTGTTTGGATGACATGCACCGGTCAAACGTGTCGGCGCGTGTGATGGACAAGGCTGTGGTGCCACACCTGTGACAAGACTGTGTGTTTATCTCTTACCATCAGAGAGGATAGATAAAGCCTCCAGATTTCTGCTGCTCTCTGATATGACCTGCGGGTGAACTTGATTTTCTGGCATGTCAGAAAATTTCTCCTATGGATGATTCAGCTGAACTACAAGAAGCAGCGGAGGGAACGGACAGGCCCATTCAATTTAATGCGAAACACAAGAAAGTCACTTTTCACTTGTGTGAAAGTCAACAAAATCAAAGAGAAAACTAACTTACCGAACCTAAATAAAGTTAAACACAACCGTCCTGTCATGTTTAATTCTCACAACACAAGTATTTTTTGTGACAATTTTTTTTTTTTTTTTAAAGATACATTTTAAATATTGCATCAGCTGAATGACTAAAAGAAAAACTATAGGCTATATATTTCTCACAGCCTCACTTTTTATTTGAGAAAAAATTAAATATGCAGTCAACATTATTTAAATGCTTTTAATTTTCCTTTGTGAAGTTTTGTGTAGGATGGCAGAAGGGAAAGACACAATGATAAACAAACAAGGGATTCGTTTGATACTATCAGTTTCACTGAGGCAAAAACCTTCATACATTGTTCACTTTTTCGCTTGACTAAATCTGAATACGGGATTATACTGTAGTCATGTACTGGTTTTTTTATAGTGTGGGTTATCTGATACTTGTACCAAACCAACGCTATCATAAAAACACCTAGCTACTACAACTCTCAAACAGATTATAATGACATTGTGGTTGGGATTAGTGACGGAATGACTGTTCACTACACAGTGATTTTGTCACCATACTGAAAGTAAGACCATAAATGACTGCATTCACATGCACAACAATATTCAGATTAATATTGGAATATATAAATTACTATAAAACATTGCAAAATATTTTTTTGGTGAGTACGTTTATTCAGAATATGCTCGTTTTCGTAAGAAACTCTTAATGACACTAGATGGAGCTCAATCAGAAAACTAGCATGCGCATATAAATGTGCGCATCTGGTTAATGTGTTCTCTGATACAGATCTGTATAGCCATACTGAAGTTGTCATGGTCTCAGTTAGACTAGGAAGTATATTCAGATGCCTTGCTTAAGCTCCCTATAAATAACTTGCGCGCTATATTTGTACATTATGTGTAAATAAATAGCTTAAACTTTTATAGGGGACGCATATGTGGGTGTTTGCGCACGCTGCGCTGTTCGCATTACATAAGACGCTGTTTATACATATTTAGAGTTTATGCAGATATCAGCAGTAGCCTGTATGGCTCTGTGCCAATAATATAAGCACATACAACTTGCAATAACCATGCGTTATGTCAATATATATAAACACTTGACCTAGTGAACAGCATCGAAAATAAATATATATTCAATAACAAAAATAAAGAAGTCACGGAGCGTAGACAACTTGAATTTAAGGCAGCTATAGTCATTTCAAACATTACTAAGTTTATGAATATACAGTTTTGAGTCAATTTTCGCTCCAATAAGAGTCAATGACTTTCAAAAAACGAGAAGCATACGCACCAACTGCGTTTCTGCCTATTGTTAACATGTAAAATATGTATGTAAACACTGTCGCTGTGGAATAAGCTGGAAAAGAATGCAACTCAAGCAGAGGCAGACTTATTTAGACACAAGAGTGGAGCGCAATGGGCTGTATCACTTACCCGCTGAAGGTCAGAAAGTACAAAGTTGGGACGTAGTTTTTTGGAAAGGAGCGGCAATAGTGCAGACTTCAAGTCAACCTGGTATCAGTTCCCTCTACATTCGTATGGAAGCGAAACTGCGAAAGAGCACCGTTTACAACTTCTCGATAATTTCTGCAGAACTCACTCACTCCCCTGTGTGATGTGCGATTTGTTTTCTCACTGCGCTGTGATGTGACAGCGCTGTACACCAGTCACCTGTAGGCACTTGTGACAGCCGCATCCACCAATCACAGCGCGCACAGTGCATTGTGGGAAATGTCGTTCAGTTTGGACAATGGTAAAGGATGACTGTAAACATAACTGTGCGTGTGTGTGTATTTATTATGTAAACCTTTGAAAATACTGTTCCGCAGTGCCAAACACATTGTATACAAGCAATTATATTCACTTTCAATGCACTTTTTTGAGCAGTTCATTTTTTTTTCAATTCCATGGCATTAAACATTATATTTAAATACCTCTTTTTAATGTAGTTTATATGTCTGTCGTGTTTTTACATATGCTTTAAGGCATACCATGTGCAAATTCATAAGTCAACACCATTGCAGAGTATTAATTGCCCAATATATATTTTTCTGTTATATATATCTACGATGTTATGATGAACTATATGCCTTTCTCCACTGACATTCTAAGTGGTTCAAAGCATTTCTATTCATTAGGATACTGATTTTTAGAAGGAAGCTGTCTGACTCTGAGATGGCAAACGATAAAAGTTTTGTGTAACATAAGCAACACATTATTAGCTGTTTGATAGCAAAAGGCTAATAATATTAATCCCCTGTCCTAAAGAGCGATACATAAAAAGCATTACCATTCTAATACATCGACTTTTTAGACGAGCCTGTATAATTCACTCTTACCAATCAGTTTCTGGTTCAAACATATATGGCTGAATTAAAATAGTATTTCCACTTGCCATTGTGCAGCGTTTACTACAGTAAAGTTGACTGAGTGGATCTCTAAACTGTTGTGAGTGAGTGGAGGCGGAGCTCATTTGCATATTCATGGTTCCGTGTATACTAAACGAAGCAAGGGTGTACTTATGCCGCGTTCCAGGCAACCTGTAACCCGTGTTTTTCCAACTCGTAACTGGGAGTACATCGATCTAGTACGAGTTCACGGGTGGGAAGTCACGGGTTTGACTGCCGTTCCAGGGCACTTTCACGGGTATAAGGTTGGAAAAACACGGGTTACAGGTTGCCTGGAACGACGTACTCCCAGTTGCGAGTTGGAAAAACACGGGTTACAGGTTGCCTGGAACGCGGCATTACATTCAAGATATTTTAAGGCATGAAGAAATATTTTTCACAAGAAAAAGTTGTTTACATAAAGACAAGATGTGTTAAACAAGATGTTTAAATATGTAATTTTGGTGATCAAAGTTGAGTTTTAAGGGATAATATTGACTTCCGGAGGACTTTAAAATAATTATCCAAAATGGAACTAGATTAAGATCAAATGTTGTTTTACTATTATTTAGAATCTTATATTGTCTATAAATTAAGGGATAACGCACAGTCAGTCGGTAACTAGTGCAAATAAATTTAGCCAGAATGAAAAATAAAAGCAGAGGCAGAGCCGCTGACTCATTACAAATATATAAACTTCATTATGATTGGTCATTTGCAGCATTCAGTTGTCAAGCATTTGTTTTATGCACAGCTGTTCTTAACTCCAGCAAGTATATAATCATACAGTGTGTAATTCAGTGGTATTACAATCAAAAAGTAGCAACATAATCAGACAAACGCCACTGTTGTTTCAGCTTGACCCACCGGGTGTCAGTATATTTTCCCATGCAGGACAGAACCACAAAACAGATTACAGCTCATTTTATTTAATAGTGCAAAACATCAGTGCCCTCTGATGCAACTTTCCAGTCTAAAACAAAATGCCTCAAGGCTTACAAGAAACTGAACTTACTTCACAAACTTCTATGATTTGATTATAAGGAAATAAATTACCTGATTTAATCTATAAATTTAATAACTTCTTTATCACAAACAATATCATTCTTTTAACCAAGACACTTTAATATCTACAACACTTAGGAACTCCCTCGCCAATGCAGTCAATTAGAACCCCTTTAACTAGGCAATCATGCACCGTAGCAAAGTTGAACTCATAACGGCCCCAAAGAAAGCACTGAATACATGAATTGCCAGCTTTTCTTCCCTAAATCTAACACCAATCTAAAAGTTATTCAAAATGGGTTAAGTTACACCTCTCCAGCGCAGCCTTAAGAGATTTTTTCTTAACACTACGATTTTTTTGATAGATTTGAATGTTCATCCAGTTTACCGAATCACAAATTTGCAGAGAGACAGAAAAAAAAAAAAGAAAAAAAAAAAACTACAGTTCCGGTGAATCTTGGGAATGCTACATAGGACAGACAAAAACCACCAACTATAAAAAAAATATATAATAAAAAAAATTAAAAAAACCACAAAACAAAAAAAACACATATGATTCAAGATTAGAGTCATGCAAATCCGACTATGCAACTGTTACGATGACATGATGCTAAATTACTAAATCACTTTCAAAGGAAAGCACAGCACACCATGTACTCTGATGTAGATGTCATATTTAATTAGATTTTTTTTTTGTGCCATACACGAAAACTGAGGGAGGCAAGTAGTCTGTTCAGAAAGTACATTTGTGCACTTGGAACTCGATCATTCAAGAATTTTTTTAGTGGACTAAAAAAAAAGAAACAGGTTGAAAATTAACAGTATGACATCCCACTTTGTTTTCATTTATGTCAAATTAAATATGGCAGCTACCCGAACTATTAAGGCAATTTCCTCCAATGTCCTGAGACCTTGAGTTAGGACTTCTGATCAAACTGAAGTGTCCATAAAAGCAGTACACTAAGCGCAAAGCCTAAAAATCTACAGAAAAACAAATAGTGACTGCCAAGCCGACTCAGGACTTTATGATTGGTTGAAACAGGCCTGAATTGTCTTCTGCAATATTTCTATAATCCAGAAGGTTGGTGGAGTTCATCAGTCTAATTATATGAAGATGTGGGGTACTGAGGGTGCCACCAGTCCAGGAGACGCACGCTGTGGACAGGGTCCAGCACTACCTGCACCCCCTGTTCACCCCTGAGCTTCCTTCCTCGAATGACTGGTGAATCCTGGAACTCCAGGCGCACTCGGTGGTGCCTCATGTCTGTGCTCACATTAATGTTGAACTGAAAGACAAGGAGCGAAATATTCATTGTCATTTATGACATCAGCATGACTTGTGAAAATGCAAGTAAAAACTTCCGCAAAGATGAATGTGGCAACTTCACCACTAGGCATAATGCTGAAGTTCCTCTGAGGCTATAGATTCAACACTACAAATATCAAGTGACATCTAGCTTAAATAAAGGAGCAGATTACTAAAGGCTGGAATTTACTACACAACTTTTAGGGAATCATACATTTGCAGACTTTGTAAATGGCTACAGAAAAACTGGGCATCATTCAATAATAGACAGAGGATCAAACAAACATATCCGTCGTTCTGAACCCGAACACAACAAACTCGTGCAGAAAAGGAGTTCTCGGAAACGCACAAGTAAAAAAAAAATTATCCCAGAGTCTGAATATACCTACTGCCCTACTATTAAGTGTGTGAAAAGAATTGTATGTCCAGTCCAAATTCACAGTACTCATTAAACAGTAGGTGCAAAGAACCCGGATGACCTACTACTTCCGGCAATACTCTGAAGTAGAGCTGAACGATTAATCGCAATAAACTTGAAATCGCGCTTAAACCGATTTGGCTTATTGCGATTATGAAATTGCAAAGGCTGCGATTATTTGTTATGCGCAGCTTGTGAGTGACGTACGGCTCTGTAATCAGTAGTAAATGCTGCTCCATCTGAAAGCACTGCGAGTTTGAGTCACTTATAACGTTACTTTGAAAAAGCAACACACACCAAAGATGAGAAGCATTTATGAACCTCTTGTCCAACAAATTAAAGCTTTTCAATCTTCTGTTTATTCAGCTACAGCGATAGTATGACCATAGGGATTTCCTGGAATGAAGTGGGTTATCTACTTCTATGGGGCATATTTGAAGTTTCTGCACGAGAGCGCCCTCTGGCATCAGATGAGGCAGCATTTACTACTGAACTGCGCATAAAATAAATGGCAGACTTTACCAAATCACGTGCCTTTTAATATTGATAATCGTGCAGCCCTGTTCTGAAGTGCGCGTTTGAGGGACACTTTACTATGGGAGAGGAGTTGTGAATGGATTTAAAGCGACAACTGATGCCGAATGTTGTATGGGCGAATTTCACTCACTACATACATTCACAATATATAGAACATTAAAGGGATAGTTCACAGTTAATGGGCCCCATTAACTTTCATAGTATTTTTGTTTTCTTTTTCGATACTACGGAAGTCAATGGGGCCCATAAACTGTTTGGTTACACATATTCTTCCAAATATCTTCTTGCTTGCATTTAGCAGAAGAAAGAAATTCATATTGGGTGAACTAACCCTTTAATGATCGGATGATTAGATTAAGCAAAAGAATTACAGATATATAGTATAGCCTACTCCTGTAATTAAACAATGTTATATATACATAATCATAACATGTTAAATAGATTATCTCATAACTCACCAAAGTTAATGTCATGCCCATCACAACAGAAGTAAAAATGAAATTGAGGGTAGTGACCCGCAGTAGATAACAGTCTGAGTCTGGATTAGTGTGAACATCTTTATACTGCTTGGGCAGCTGAAGTCCCATACTACATCCATTTTTGCCCTTGGTTGGCTGAAAGTTAAAATACAATGAAATTAAAACGATGCAATCATCTCATATTCTGCTTTTACAACAATGTTGTTGTGGGCATACCAGTTTCACAAACTTGAAGTTGAATTCCCACATCGGCTCTGACCTACTTCCAGAAACTTTGTGGATCCAAAACAATAAACACTATAGGAACAAGAAAGGCATCAACAGAAAAATCCTCACATTAAATGGGTGAATTAAATGAAATTAAAATGAAGCATTTAAAAGAGAAAGTACATCTATTCTACACACCTTGGAATTGAGGAGTGTAGTAGGTGTAGATTCAGGAAGAGGAGGGCTTTTGGACACCCGCGAGCTAAAGGGCTCATATAAGTGAAAAAGCGAGCGAATCACACGGGCACGAAGACAATGCATCCTTGCGATAAAATCAGGCTGAAGGCGATCGGGGAGGTCTGCATCAAGATTATAGTGCCTGGGGAAAGGTAAAAAACATCAAGAGGGAATTTAGTCATGCATAAATGCCCTGGATGAGGAAAACAAATGTCTAATAGTGCACAACAGTGCCCGTATACATTTTCAGCAAGCTTGGTTCCGAAAGAATCTTTCCCATTCATTTTTCTCATAGGGATTATAAAAAAGCCTTTGTTAAAGAGTTATGACATGAAAAAAAACAACCAGCTATGAGGTGAATCAACATTACAAACTTGAAAAATGGGACAAAAAGACAAAGGTACTTGTGCACTTAACAGCTTTAATGAGGGACAAAAGGACAATCCCATGAAGCATTGTGTGAATAACAACACAAATAAAAACTAAGGAGAAATATAAAATTATTAATTTAAAGATTAACCGACTGTTGCAATTTTACTAAATATGTTAAATAATCTTTTTTTGGCAGCCCACCTTTTGTAGAGTCGTTTCCAAAATGCAGCAGTGCATGTGGCAGTCCACGCATTCTTGCAGATCAAAGAGAATCTGCAGACGTCTTCTGGACGAATGTATGCAGCAAGCACAAGCCAAATATCAATGGGATACTCCTCTCCATCTATGTTTTCACTGTGTTCTGACATTCATAATGACAGGGTTTACTTATCTCAACAAACAAGAAAATTAATAATATTAGAATACATTAGAACAGGGATTCCCAAACTTTTGGTCAGCCAAACCCCTTTTACAAATGAAGTACCCCTTAAGTTAATATTTAAACTTTTAATTTAATATTTAAAATAAAAGGATAAGTTCACCAAGACATTTTTAATTCTGTCAATTACTCAACCTTGTGTTGTTCCAAACCCAAGACTTTCATTCATCTTCAGAACACAAATTAAGATATTTTTTATAATAATAAGTCGTAACATTTATATAACGCTTTTCTTGGCACTCAAATCGCTTTAAATATAAGGGGGGAATCTCCTCAACCACCACCAATGTGCAGCATCCACCTGGATGATGCGACGGCAGCCATACTGCACCAGAACACCCACCACACACCAGCTTATTGGTGGAGAGGAGACAATCAGTATATATGGGGATGATTAGGAGGCCATGATGAACGACAGAGGTTAATGAAACCTCAAATATTTATATCCCTCTTTTGAAGGTCTTTTCAATCAAAACTCTGGATTTCTTTTACAGTCTTCTCTTGAAGCATCAAATTAATCAAGTGGTGTAATCAATCGCTTCATATCATGAACAGATTTAATTTAGGCTTTTATTCATATACTGTATTAACAATTGATCAGTGAACATACATAGAGCACTCAAATATGGTAAACAAAAGTTAAAGCATGCTTGTTTGTTTCGAAGTCTAGAACTTGAGAGAGTAATTAATGAAAGAATTTTAATTGTTGGGTGAACTAACCCTAATAATAATCATGTATAAAAATCACACAAAAAAAATTGTGAGTGTTTTCATTAACTCACAAACCCACTTCAGTTCCCTCATAAACCCCAGTTTGGGAAACTCTGCATTAGAAAACTCCCTAGTGGTTACCTTTGCGTCTTTTGTTTTTCTTTTTGCAGGACCCTTTGATTTCATCCCCTTCCTCTGAGTCCAGTTCGTCACTGCTCTCATGAACTGCGTTACTCACACCGACTGCAGACGAGAGCACTTCCTGCACAGGACCCTGTGATGCCTCGAGTCCACGGAGTAATTTCACTGAAAAAGAATAAAGATCACTGTTTTTTTTATTTTTTTTATCTTAAAGTGTCAAATGTCATCATAGCAATTTATACTGATAATCTCAACATACTGGATAACAGCATCTTCTAAATAATCTGAACTAGAGGTGTTCAGTCAAACTTTTGGAGATTTAACATCCTGAAGTAGAGTTTAGTTTTGTTTTAATCAAACACACCTGAATCAGATAATTAGACTGTAATTGTAAATTACAAGCAGGTGTATAAAAGGGATAGTTAACCCAAAAAATTCTGTCATAATATACTTACCCTCATGTTGTTCCAAACCAGTAAGACCTTTGTTCGTCTTCGGAACACAAATGAAGATCTTTTTGATGAAACATGAGAGCTTTCTGTCCCTCTGTTGACAGCTACGCAACTACCACTTTGACGCTTCATAAAGTTCATAATAAGATCGTAAAACTAATCCATATGAATTAAGCGTTTAGTCCACATTTTTTGTGGACGTAGGCCAGTCCTGGTATATGCTTTCCCCCCCTTTTTCAGCCTGCATTATTTCAACTTTTGTGTTTAACATCAGAATTTGTGGTGAAAAACTACATTACCCATGATTCTGTACAGAAAATTCCACCAATTAGATCGATGTAATAGTGCCTCTCTGCACTTTAAAAATACTTGAATATTTCAGGACATATTATATGCATATTTTGCAATAAACTTAAAATACATTGTTTCATATTTAATCAACATGTGTCAATGAGAAGTTTTTAATTCAATTATGCTTTCTGCAATGGTTGATGGGATTGTAGTTCTTTCCCTCACTAAAGCCTAAATAAAATTGTGATTCACCTCGTAGCTGTATGGCTTTTTAATGGTTTAAAACTCTTAAACAAAGACATTTTAAAAAGTCCTATGAGAAAAAAGAATGAAGAAAAAAAAATACTTCCGGAACCAACGCCACTGAAAATGTGGGTGGACACTAATGCACTCTATTGATATGATCTCAAATGAGTGACAGGCTGTCCCGCCATGATTGCAATTATGTTATGGTGACTTTAGTATTTCTGAAATTAAGTTACCTTCTTTTTCAATTGCATTAACAACAGCCTTTTTAACTCTTCCTGACTTCACGATGGCTGGATCAGCGTTGGCATAGTCAGCCACAGTTACTGTGAGAAAAAGATGAAGGAATACAAAAAATTAAGTTGGCATTAAAGTGGACCTCAACACACATCGTAACATCAGCCCGTCTCGCTCTATTTTTACCTGACTCCGAGCAAACATCCTCGGCTTTAAATTTCAGCCGTTTTCGGTTCCCTTTCTTGGGCATGACGAGAGCGGGGGTCTGTGGCCGTTTATCGAGGCTGTGTGCCCTGCCATCTTTCCAGCAGAGGTAACGAAAACCCGATAAAAATGAGGGTGAAATTAAAGAAAGCTCCTCCAGGATCTTCAGCCATTATGGAACTGACACTCAAGGTCGCGTACATTCTCGCGAGATCTCAGAGGGCAAACGACTCAGAAGACTGGACGCTAATTGGACGCAGAAATCATATGTGAGATGAATCGTCCAATCAGACGGTGTATATTCATAACCCCAGGCTTCAGAGAAAAATATGTACGTTTAAAACCGTGACGTCATCTCAGATGTTTTGTTTTTTTCTTGTTGAAAGTTCTTGAAGTACTAATATTTAGACAAATAAATATATTGGAGAGACACTAAACATTAAAAAGACTACTGAACCTAATTTTAGGAAGAAGTTTAAACGGAATCCTTTTAGATAAAAAGGACAACCAGTTAAAAAAAAACACTTTCTTTTTCTCAACAAATTTTCTCTTCTTTTATTTGTACTTTATTTAATCTAAACCATGTTTTAATGTTCTTTTTTTTCTTTTCTTTTTTTACTTTTAGTTAAACTTGATGCCAGTAATGTTAATTAAACAATGCACAAAAATGCAACAAAATTGAATAAAATACTGTATAACATTTAAGAACAATATTATAAATATGTGATTTGCTACAAAAGATGCATGAAAAAAAATCCCTTTTAGTTTTTTTAATTTATATTTTAACACTTCGTGATAGGTCTGTCATTTCTGTGCACCTGCCTACCGCCAGAGGGCGCTGCGCGTGACAACATTTCTCACACTGGCGTCTCGTGCTTGACAGTCATGTAGTCGCGTGGTGCTGATGTGAGGAACTCCGATTTTACGCTGTTTGCACGAGCTTTACAGAGCCACGCCGAGTGGATATGATTTTCGCCGACGACGTGGGAGACGTTTAACCTTTACATCCACCAAAGCGTCGGTGCATTCATATTTTAAAACATGCGCGAATGTTTGTGGAGATAGCGGAATAGCTTTGTTGCAAGCGGGAATGAGCTCGTAGAGGGAGGAGCGCTTCGCTCGGCTCGCCGTGAAGGGAGATGATGATGATGATGATGGTGGCAGAGGGATCTGAAGGATGCGGCAGACGCGAATTTCAACGTTTTCTGAAAGGTTAATGGCAACTGGTGGATGTTAAAGCTAAGGGCGCCGAGGTTCAAGCAGCTGAAATCGGAATATGCATGTGGCGAGCGCTGCGATGAGCGTGCATCGAAATGCATTGAGTTCCAAGTCAAACTAGGTGGATAATGTCAGAGCGGAAAAGGCCGACAGTCATGGACCAGAGAGGTCAAGGTGTGTGAAGAATCCAGACAGGGATGCAATTAGTAAAATTAGAGGATGCATTTTAAAATACATGGATATTAATGTGCATTTAAATGGCACTAAATATTAATAGTGCACCTCAATCCTGAAAAAAAATAACACACAAAAAAAATTTTTCCAAGCAATTTCTAATTTGACTTAGACTTCATAGTATACCGAGCAATATGATGTGCGAAGTGATGCCGACCATAAATGAAGGAGACTCGGTGAGTTCCCAGAGAGGCTCTCAGAACGGCACGGATGCCGAGGCTAATTTTGAACAGCTGATGGTGAATATGTTAGATGAGAGAGATAAGCTGCTGGAGTCTTTACGGGAGACACAGGAGACCCTCATCCAGTCGCAGACCAAACTCCAGGATGTTCTTCACGAGAGAGACGTGCTTCAGAGACAGCTCAACTCCGCCTTACCGCAGGTAAACACACACACCTGGCACAGGTACACAGGAAGTTGCGTGATGGCTAAAATGGCTTCTTCTTTTTTTTTTTTTACTGTAAAACCCGCAATAAATTAAATGTGAGATCTTTGATCAGCGAAGAAGCTAATTTGAACGTCTATTTTTTATGTGTCCAAATTGACAATAACTGTAGCAGCTATTTTGAAAGAAACTATGGTTACTAGCCCAGTGAATTCAAAATAGTTTTTTTTCCAGCCCATTGATATGTTTAAAGACCCCATGATATTGCTTGACCAGTGTTGACATATTTCCTGTGGAAACAGGAAGTAGGGGCAGGACATGCCAAAGGGCTCCTCCCATTTTGTTTAGCCCGGCCCGTCTACTTTTTCAACGGTCTTGGTTCTGGAAGTATTTTGCCCATAGGGATTTTTAAGACATAATTTTTTTCCCAGAGGGATGTCCTTGTTTAAGACTTATGAGCCATGGACCAACTACGAGGTAAATCACAACATTACAAACTTTGATTTGAAGCATAATAGGCATAGTACTGATTGCATAGTACTGATTGTCTATATCACAGTGCTTAATGGGAGTGGATGGGCCTTAAAGAGTTATTTTGGTGTGATTTGCTAATTTCTTTGCAGAATCATGGGCAATGTAGTTTTTTTTTTTATTTTTTTTTTAGAAATTCCATTGTTGAGCATGATTATTAAAAAAAAAAAAAAAGAAGAAGAAGAAGAAAAAGTTGATATAATGCAGGATGATGGCTTCAACAAAAGCATGTACTATCGATATAAATATCATAACCCACAGTAGGCCTGAGGAAGTCATCTTCTGAGGAAGTCTCAGGACCAAAAAATGTTTGTCCAATCATTGCATTCGGTCCGAATGCAATGATAGGATGTCCTACTTGCCTGTCAACGTATGTTTTTCCATACCTCCACGCACCCTGCTTGCGCAGACATCACATGTCATCAGTGCTTTCCATAATATAGAGAGTTGTGGACAGACAGTCACCAAGCACCACAAAAAAACTGCAGCCACCTTTTACAGTTCCTCCTGAACCAAAACAACAAGCTTATGCTGCGTTCACGGCATGTCAAACCGTAATTACGAGATGGCAACCCAGACTGGGATTTATGCGATTCTATGTCAACACTATCAACGCCAAAATGAATCTGTAAGTTGTTTATGTTCATTATCTTTGTATTGTTATGTGCTTTGAGACATGAGGTAATTTAACGCCTTCTCTCGTCTCTTGCCACTTTGCAGACTCAGCTGTTTTCGTTCATGTGTTTTTGAGGGAGACGTGGCTTTGGAGACGCTCTGAAGGGAGGCTGGGAACTCATGCTTTCCAAGCGAGCTTGCTATTGCTAGCCTTTCCAAAATTGCCTACCCTACCTTTAACTGTTAGGTGTACACTAACATAGTAACTTCAAATCTAACAGACAATGATGATTTGATTTTGTAAGATCTTCCAATGAAGCTTTAAAAGTTTCCTCATTGTTTATGACTTAAGTCAGCCTTTCTCAAACTTTTTTCAGTCAGGGCACCTTTCAAAAGTGCATAAAATCTCAAGGCACCCCAGTGTAAAATATAATTTAAAAACACTGCATAACCCAAATGTAAATGCAAATTTTATATATATATTTATCTAAAATGAATTTACAATTTTATTAATCCGATCATATGTTTAACCCTTTCACACGTACATTTAAAATATTCTGGCTGACCCGCCAGCGTGAGTTTTTCAAGGTGACCGTTATTTAGAATGTGTCACTTTATGGTTTCCATGGTGACGCGTCATTGCTTGTCACGTGACACACCGCAGCAACAACAGAGCTGAATGAATGATGATCTGCTTTTATGTCATTTTTCCTTTTTTATTCAAAATATTCACAAATTTGTTAGATATGGCATGAAATATCTGATATTCCGATTGTCAAATATATGCAAGTGGAAGTGTTTTGTTTTTTGAACACAATTATTACGATCGCGTTAGTTGAGCTGTATGCGCGATGGGCGCCGCCATGTTAGTTTGTGCCGCAGACGCAGTTCAGAGAATCGGATCTGTTTTGGATTTGTCGGATAAGTGAATTCATCCACTTCTCCCGAAATACATAAAAGTAAGTGGCAGGTGAACTGGGAGAAGAATAGAGTAAACTTTAAAGTTACTTACACAATGTGTATCTGATATGAATAAAACTAATTATAATGGAAAGGATTATTATTGCCTCTTCCTTTGACATCAGTGTGTATTTTACAAACTCTAAATGTATTGTTTTTTTTTGTACTTATGTCTGAAACCTAAAACAAACATTATGTGGATGAAAACACTGAAAAGTTGTGATATATGACAGCTGAGCGCGCCTGTCTCTGGCTCAGCTCCAGCCAACGCGCGAAAGCACATTTGAATTTAGCAGTTGATCACGTCATGCACTGACCGTTCTAATCACACCGGTGCGCGATATTTTTTTTCACAGGATGGTAGGGGAAGACTCATGAATATTCATTAGGGAAGTCATCCCTGATTGGTCTTAACCCCAGTGACGGGTAGGTTTAGGGCGGGGTTAGGGGTAGGTCATCAGACCCCCAGTGGCGGGTAGGTTTAGGGGTGGGGTTAGGGGTAGGTCATCAGACCAATCAGGGATGACTTCCCTAATGAATATTCATGAGTCTTCCCCTACCATCCTGTGAAAAACAATATTGCCACCGTGCTCCAGGGACCAGCCTAGACTGATCACACCGGTGTGAGCGTACGTGCGAAAGGGTTAAAAAGAAGAAGAATGTATTTATGTAAATTCAAATATATTTCTATATGAAATGTCCGATTTTTTTTTATTTATTTATTTTTTTTAGCCTTTTTGGCGGCACCCCTGACACAGTCAGGGGGCACCCCAGTGTGCCGCGGCACCCACTTTGAGAAAGGCTGACTTAAGTGACCATTAATATGGTATTATGGTGGATTTTTTTTTGCAAATGTGTAGTTATATGAACCAATAATTGTCCTCAGAAGAAATGTTCCCAGATGAATTGTTTTGGCAAAATAGCTAAAACTGATCTATTATTCATTTTGTGTGTGTTCTGTTAAGTAGCTTCTTGGACCCACACAATTATAGGGGATGCAAGGTGGAACTGCTGGTGGCATAAACACTTGTTTCCACAAAGGTGCATCATTTACTTGAATATCTGTGTCCCAGAAATGTCAGCGGTTGTGATTGTGCATGCATCCCAGTCAAATAATGGCAACAAGGTTACAAATCCTACCCACAATTATGCATATCAAAAGCATTTACTTTTTTCCCTTGTGAGGTGTATGAGGGTGGGGGTTGGTTAGGCTTCAGAGGAGCAGAGATGAAGAGGGCATCTTCTAGTGTATCTTCCTCTGTATCACATTGCTCTTTTTGGTCATTCGCCAAGGACACAAGTGATATTTATCGATTCATCTGAGTATCCTGTCCCCTTCCTTTCCCCCCGTCTCCCTCCCTCTAATTTTGTCTTTCACACAAGTGATGCAAAAGCAGCTTACTTCTCAGTTTACGTCATCCTGCTCATCCAGACTGCTAATAGGTGGATCAAGAAATCTCTTCCTGTGGGAAGATTTTAAGACTGTTACTTGCAAACTAGTTTTAAAAGGTGACTGAACCCTGGAAACAGAGACCAGGGGCCTCATGTATCAATCTTGCGTACGCACAAAAACGTTGCGTACGCCAGCTTTCACGCTTACGGTCGTATGTACTAACAGTGAAATTAACGCGAGAATGTGCGTTCCTCCACGCCAGTTTCATGTCTGGCTTACGTACATTTCTCATTGTTTTTGTCCGTTGGCGACTCTTACAGGCAATGAAGTGAAGTTACAAACATTACACAACGAATTTTCGTTCTACAAGTCTATCGCACCACCACCTGTGGGAAGCATTGCTATTAATTTGCAATTTATAAAATAATTGACATATATTGTGGAGCCTTATGGGAATATTCTATCAATTTTGCAATTAAGTGAGAACATATAAAAGCATATGCAAATTGATACAACCCTTAGTCTATGGCAATGGCAGCTTTGGTGTAGTAATGTCCACCTTTATATCAGACCATTTCTTTTTAAGGTCATTTAGGGTAGACTGTGTACAGTTGAGACATGTGTACAGTTGAGACACCTTAAATAACTTGCGTTCGCAGCAAGCACAAGTTGTGATTTTTGCTGTGGGTGCGTATAGTGTCCTCTTTGATCGTGGGAAATTTGAACAACGGACGCATCTCCGATCCGAAGATATCGGGGAAAGTTTTTTTTTTCTAAGATATGACGTTCACTTCACCATGCACTCTCCACAATGAATAGCTTATTATCCTTATGTGACTGTTAAACGTAACTGGTATCACCACAAACGTTATTCTGTATTTCATGGTACTGTGTCATGCAAGGTAATTGCAAAATCTAGAGAAATGTGCGAGGTGGCCAGCGGGGGATTGTTGAGACACATATCTACTGTACCCCCGATAGAGTTCTATTAGGAAACACATTGTTTAGTTGTTCAGTGTTATGATAACAGTTTAAACGCCGTAATTAGCCAGCATAGGATGCAAATGAAAATAAAATGTGATATTTGTGATATTTAAACTGTGTATTATTAATAAATATTGTTACATATCTTGTTCCTGCTTTATACATTTTAACCAGTGCTAATTTAAATAAAATGAATGAATATAAATGGATGAATAAACAAAAATGTTGCCCAATTGTTATTTTCTTTATTTGTCTTTATTCTTTTTATTTATTTACAATGAATGGTTAGTTACCTTCACATCATTAAAAAAGGGGGTGTCTCAACTGTACCATGCACTGTCTCAACTGTACCATGCACCACATGATATGGGTACAGTTGAGACAAAGCTGACACAAAAAGCACCTTATTTTTATGAGCTAATTGTGGAAAATATAAACTACTTGTGGGTATTATTGATTGATAATATCTTAGTCTACAAGGTAATGAAATGTCATGTGGCGTGTCATGTGGAAATTCACTTCTTTTCAGTGTCTATTTTTGTGTGAAAAAATCAAAACGCAAAAAGTGTCTCAACTGTACTCAGTCTACTCTACAGTGCGACTTTCAGATCCCACCGCATTGACGGCATCAGCCAAACTCTCCCACTCATATTTTTTCCTTTTGTTATTAATTCCGGAGGACAAAGTTCCAAATATTTTTTTTTTCGTTTCTACCTCCGATAGTAGCACCTCCAATTCACTCTCTGTAAAGTTTCGTTTCTTGCCGCCATTCTCTTACTGCTTTCTTTTGCCAAAGTGGACTCATTACCATATTTAAATTAATTGAATTAAGGGAGGAGACTGGGTGGGGCGTTGTGCTCGTGCATGTGCGCTCAATTTTACGTTAACTGGGATGTACAAAGAGAATATGCGTGGGATCCTTCGTACGCAGAGATTCATACATCTGGGTTTTTTTGTGCGTACGCACATTTACAGCTTTGTCCGTACGCAATGTTTTAGTATGAATTCAACGCAAGTCTTTGTACATGAGGCCCCAGGACCAGCGTATGTAGTTGAGAGATGCATCACCATTCTGTCTCTAGAGGAAAATTGGACTTCCTGTCTTGCGGCTTGCATGTCTAGGACTGTTCAAAGGAAAAGGCCTCCTTTCATGTGATGCTCTGGGGTATGTGAGACTGTTGCTACGAGGCCAATTAATCTAGTTAACAGCCAACGTTTACATTTTAAACCCTCTGATTTAACTTATTGGCTGTATACTGTAGTATTATCCTCAAATGGCATGTAACCTCAGACCTCAGACTGTTAGCACTTTCTTGACCTGGCAAGCTCTAATTTTATTGGCTGTCTCTGGGAGTAAAGGTCTTATTTATAAGGTACTGAGATGAAGCATGTAATGAATGCTTTTGTTAGGCACTCATTAGCAAGTCATCAGATATTCAGATTTGCTCTACAGAAGTTGGGGTCAATAAGTTTTATTTTATTTTATTTTGAAATAAATTATACTTTTATAATGTACAATTATAATGTTACAATGTATTTTTTTTAATTTATTTTTTTATAAATGATGTTCTTAAAAAAAAAAAAAGTATCATGGTTTCCACAAAAATATTAAGCAGTACAAATGTTTTCGAGTTTCAAATCAGCATATTAGAATGAATGATCATGTGACACTTAAAGGTGCTCTAAGCGATGCTGGGTGACGTCACTTCTTGTTGACGTTCGAAGCATTGTCAAACAAAACGGAGGCTAGCTCGACTCTCCCTCCTCCTCATCCCGTCCCGCCCCCCTCCCTTCCGTGCTTCCTAAAACATTCATGAACCATTTAGAAAAAACAAACTGGATTTACCCACCTGTCCAGCAAAAACAGAGCCACCTGAATGTCGGATTGGAAGCCCTTCTGCCGGCGGAGTTCTCGCCACCTTTTGAAAGCTTTTCCAATGTAAATTCTGGACTTTGCGTTCCTTCTCCTTTTCCCTATTCTTTGTTATTTGTTCATCGTAACGTTGTCTCTTTGTTCGTGTTTCGGCCATATAAAAATTCTCAAGAATATACAATTTTAACGTTAGTCGTTGTTAGGACATCTCTCCTCTAGCTATCTTCCTTCTTCATGCTTTTCTGTCCTCCACTCCCCACACACTGATTACTCTTTCTTCATGTGCACGCGCACTAACCCCCCAACCCCCACCCCCAAATCATTCTTGTCGGTTATTGGCTGGAACACTGTTTGTTATGTTTCGTGGCCAAGGCTGGGCCAGTTTGTTTTTCTTGCCGTTTGTGGAGCCTGGGCTGTCTACAGAGACCGCGTTTTTTTTTTTACAGTGTGTTCAGGGGACAGGCAGCTAGCAGATAGTGAGGAGATGTTTGCTGGATGTTACAAAAAAAGTTTTGGTCTAAAAAACGCGCCACATCGCTTAAAGCACCTTTAAGACAGTGACGACTGCTGAAAATTCAGCTTTGACATCACAGAAATAAATGACATTTTAAGAGATATAGTTATTTTAAAGCTGCAGTCCGTAGTTTTTCCTCTTTGTCGCCATCTCTGTTCGAAATGTGCTATTGCAGTTAATCGCGGAATTATTAACTTTACGTGGGTTTTGCCTCGGCACAGCACAGCGCGGATGAATCCAATGTTTTGAGGAGAATGTGCGGCTGTCAGTCACCGCGCGGGTGTGGATACTGTTATTCACAATCACAGATTCTACTTTTTGGAAGTATGACCAACATAAGAATTTCACTGGAAAATGTCATCTGAACAAGTAACATCCATTTTTGTTCTGACCAGCTAAGGGAAAAAAAGCATTGCAGTAAATCACGCTGATTAAATCACTTATCATATCATGTCAAACCGTGCAAATTATACTTTGTTCTCAAATTGTTAATGCTAACAAAATCAGCATTGCGTGACTACATTTAATGCCCTTCCGATATTTATCCTTGTTTTCGCATGGGCCCGGATGCAGTCTCTTTTTTTTCTGTAGCCGCTCCGAAGTCCAAACAAAGTCTTTTGCATTTTACAATGGGTGAATCTCCAGTTGTCCCTGATGATTGTCGTTTGAACCTTTCTGGATCCGCCATCAAATTGATAAGTTTAATTATATCAAGTTCTGCGAGAAAAGGGTACAAATCTCCACCTCCATTTACATTTACATTTACATTTATTCATTTAGCAGACTGTTTTAACCAAAGCAATTTACAAAGGAGAACAATATAAGCAGTTAAACTAACAGTAGGACAACAATATGCAAGTGCTATGACCCTTCTCAGTTTAATCTAACGCAGTAAATGTAAAAAAAAAATATATATATATATATATTTTTTTTTCATTATTATAGAACAGAATAGAATCGAATAGTAGAGAGAAAGTGTTTGTATTACTGGATCAAGTGCTGTCGAAAAAGAAGCGTCTTCAGCCGTTTCTTGAAAGTGGCTGTGGACTCAGCAGCTCTGGTTGAGTTCCAACATCCTCACATGCAATATAGCCTACTAGCCGAGACACCTTCTTTATGTGTACAGATGTGACGTAATGACGCAAAGACATGCTCGAATTTCCCGTGGAAATCCACCAGTACTACTGGAATTAAAAACATTATTACAAGCTTACCGTTTTGAATTGAGCTAAGGCATCCAGATAGTTTTGAACACTGGCTGGTTATGTACTTGCTCAAAAATTTATTTTGGATAATAATGCTGCTTTAAATTGTACGAATATTTCAAAACACTACTGTTTTAACAGTATTTTTGCACCAAGTCAGCCTCGGTGAGCATAATAAATTACTTTCAAACATATTAAACAAACTTACTGTAACCGATCTTAGTGTAAAATAATTGCTGGTGTTTCATTTTTAATAATAATGATAAAATATCAGTTCTGTCAATTTAATATCTTTATGATTCAGTACCTTTAACTCCCATTTGCATTGTATTGTAATTTCATAGGCCGCTGTAGGTGCAGTAAACTGTTTCATTGATATTCGTTTAGTGCACACCACCTTTCTTTCTGTCCATAGTGTATAAAGCTAATTATACCTTGCCATGGTTGATCACTTCTGTTTTGGTTGGTGGTCTGTAATTGCTGTTGAGCAGCTAGTAAGAGTAGGTTTTCAAACACAAAGATGTGCTTTACATCCTTTAGTTAGGTCCTGGAAATTCATTGGCACTGTGTGATTATGAGTGTATTGTTAATGCAGAGCATGAAGACAGTATTGAGGATGGTGATGATACATGAACAGTATACAGACTTGATTCTGCAGAGTCATCTTTAAGACAACTGGCAAAGACAGCTGACAGATATATGTGTCCTGCACTCATGGGGTTTACCTCAGTGCAGAGTTAGCATCCTCCTCCTCACTCTTGAAATTATAGTCTATCAGGGATGTTGGCTTGTCAGCAGTGCCGTCAATCAAACATGTTTGTCCATTCAGATCAGGGAGAACTGGAGTGGGTATGAGGGCTGGGGAACTGGCCGAACGCCATGCATGCACTGAGTGGGGAGAAACGCCAGGCTGTCTCTGTCTGCTGTGGGGAGGAGCTCCGTACCCTGTTGATCTGAGTGATGTTTAGAGGAACTGGCATGTGGAGATGGTTCTTGAGTTGAGCAGTTAAATCCTGAGTCATCTGCTCATTCATGTAGAATGGAGGTCAAGTGTGGGATTGTTTAATTTGTCCACCAAGCAGTTGTTCCAAGAAGACCTTGAATAATAAGCTCTACTAAATAGCAAAAGGGATCCATTTGATCACCCTAGCACTGTGTGTGATCTGTGGCGGGGTGGATTCTGTAGCAGTGTGTGAGACATGAGAATACTGAGAAGTCCTGTCTGGGAGAACTGAGACGTTTCTGCTTCTTTGTGCTTGTGTATCTGATGAAAACTGTCTTTTGATGTCTTTTCCCGTTTTAAGCTAGATTAATATCTATTTCTTTTTAAATGGTTGCCAGTCAGGGTTTTTGATTAAATTTGATGTTTAATGGCTTCAAAGGATGACTGCTTTCAATCAGAGGATCCAACATTTCAACCAAACATCCAGTATAGCCAAGCAGATTCAAAATGTTTAATCAAGAAGAAAAATACAGTAAAAAAAATATATTCTAATTCAGAATTATTCACTCCTTTTTTCCCCAAATGAAAATACAAGGGAAAATATTTGTAAACAAATTCTTGCAGCTGAAAAATAAATAGTAATACACACTACTGTTTAAAAGTTGGGGGTCAGTAAGTTGTTAAAAAAGATACTTTATAAAAAGTAATGGCATAGTCTTTAGGAAAATTAATGGCCAAATAAAAAAAATATTGTCAGCAGAATCTCAGCAAATATATGATAGCTTTTCGATATTGCTTAGCCTTAGTTTTCACTCCGATTTTTATGGATGTGTCATGCAGTATCTTAATCCTTACAATCATTAATGCTACTTTTCTAAAATAACAGACCCCAGAACAGCTCCCGTCCTATTAACCCCTGAAATAAAGTTTGCTGTGCTTCACTGACAACACAACGGCTCTTCGTCTCCCGTCATTGAGCGACTCAGCATTCCCCAGCTCTCAGTGATAGATGAGCCTGATCAATAAATGCTATTTTCTCATCACTGCCTCACTGGAGGATGTGTCAGTTTTGCAGAGTCTCTGAAAATTTACACTCTACTTTCAGAGAACAGTGCGACCCTGCAGACAGTTTAATTTTAGGCAGCTGGGCCAATATTATAGAAATAGCATGATGCATTTCCTCATTTGTAAGTCGCTTTGGATAAAAGCGTCTGCTAAATGATTAAAATGTAAATGCAGAAAATGCCATTGCTGGTATAATCCATACACTGATATTACACTGATAATTATGTTTCATCAAATCAACAAATACAGTTTGCATTTGTTTATTATATGCGAAAAGAAACAGTACTGGCTTTGTTTTCTTAAACTCACACCATTGCAGACTGGTACCGTGCCAGCACAGGTGTAAAAACAGCATCACATGGCTTTTGGCAGCTGCTGTAATCTCCAGCATGACACCTCTGAGCTGCCGGACCCTCCCTCAGCAGCTGCGGGCCATTTGTTGAGTTAACCTCACACATGCACACATTTCACTCTTTTTCTTTGTTTTGGACAAAGCAATGCTCTTGAATTTTATATTATGTACATTTACTGATATTTCAGTCATCTGTCAAACATATATCAATCATTTGTTTAACGTATTCTTGTTTATTTCAGATGGTTTGGTTGTGTTTTTCTTTTTAAAGTGGACCACCCTGACATTAGAGTATCTCAGGCATTTAGCACCGGATTTTTTTTGGTCATCTGCTGGTTCATGGTCTCTATTGCAGCTGATTGAAAGGAAAATAAATTTGGATCCGCCCCTTCACATCATTTTTGTTCTGCTGCATTTTTGTGTGTGTGTGTGCATGTAATTAAATTAAAATGAAGCACCCCGAAGCGTGTGGCCGGCTTATGTCTGAAGTCATTTGCGCACTCGAGCTTGTAGCGCACAGCTGACTGTACAGAAGTGCCGGAGAAAAGGACTATATTCTCACATGATCTCTGACAACACTTTCCCATCAAGGTCTTTTACCCAGACGGCTTTACAAATGCAGTTAAATTAGAGGAATCATGCTTGTTCCTTAACAAAATAACTCATGTCAGGCTGCTTTTATCAAGTCTAACTCCATGTAAAGATATTACATTTGGACCAAATACAGTAATGATTGTTTCATGCAGGGTTCCCAAAGGAAAGATTGGAAGGAAGGGGCTGTAATCCAAGATGTCTTTTCTTTCTCATGTTAGAGTATAAAAGTCATTTTTTATTATCTATAGCTTTATGTTAACAGCTATGAAAGAAGACAAGAACCCTTGATATAATAGAGGGGAAATTGATTTGCAATTTCTCAAGGACCTTTTCCTTCAAGACTGAAGCTGAAGGCAAAATCTGAGGGTCTCTTGTAGGGGATTATGAGATCTTGGGTTGTAGAGTGAAGAACCAACCATATAAAAAATAAAAAAATCTGGAAAAGTCTTTCATGGTGGTCTGGGTTTATGATTGTCATGCCAAAGTTTGTCATGTACGAAACCTCAAGAAATATGTGTGGAATTGGAATTGGTCCGTTATCTTTGGTGTGTTTTCCTCCAGGCGTGATATAAGCGTAATGCCACTCAGATGCTGTGGCAGGGGATTAAGAAGAGAGCTTTGGTGACTTGACAAACAGTGAAAGAGTATTGCAAAGTGAGAGGAAGAGAGTCACAGAGCAAGCGAGAGAGTTTTTGAGTATCTTAAGGGATTAGTCTGAGGGCAGTTACTGTGTACAGAAGGGGAATTTTTTTTTTGAAATGTTGGAGACAAGGTGAGAATTACAGATTTGGGGAAAAAGTGCATGGAGGTTGACAGCTTTTTTTTAGGTCATGCTAAAATGTAGACTTGTGTCACGGGCTAAACATGAAAGTGTTTATGTATATTTAAAGGAGACTGCATAAGCGAGCAGAGAACTTCTGGTCTATTTTTATTTTTCGAGATGCTGTGACTTTTTTTGTGTGTGTGACTCATTTTGTGCTAGCTTTTGTATAGTTAGAAAATAAACGGACACAGTATCTATTTGCCTATTTTGACATTTTTAAAGTGATCAAATACTGGGGAAAATCAAAGATCATTGTGGATCCTTATTGTGTCTCCTGTTTCAAGCAAGGGGGCGGATAACCCATGAAACGCATGAGGAGACATGTTTTTATATTTATTTTCATTAATGCCTGAATGTGCTGTCAAATCTTTGAGGTCTTATTGATTCAAGAAATGCAAAATCTGAATGACAGTTCCTGGAATACAAATTAGGAAAATAAGCCTTTTCATTTGTGAAGAATTGGCCCTGTTTGAAACGGTCTGAACACTCTTTTGTGGAAGCAGGAGGTGTTTGCTCAGTGAGATGGCAATTTTTAAACATAGTCGAATGTGTGGTGTTCTTGGCTGAAAAAAGACAGAAAGATTGTTAAAAATGAGTCCGTACCATTCCCATTTTAATTTATAATAAAAACGCATATATACAGTTTGGGGTCTGTAAGATATTTTTTCAAGTTATTCAGCAAGAATGCACTACATTGACCAAAAGAGTCATTAACATTTATTATGTTAAGTATTTTATAATGTTAAAGAATTTCTTAGTGAAATAAATGCAATTTCTGTTTGAAATAACTGTCTATTCTAAAAAAATATATACATATATATATATATCACGATTTTCCACTTACATATTAAGCAGCACAACTGTTTTTAACATTGCATTTCTTATCACTATCAAATCAGCATTTTAGAATGATTTCTGAAAGATCATGTGACGCTGAAGACTGGAGTAATGATGCTGTAAATTCAGCATTGCCGTCATTGGAATACATTATGTTTTAAAATATATTAAAATAGAAAATGTTTTTATTTAAAATTGTAATAATACTTCATATTATTATGGTTTCTATTTTTGATCAAACAAGCGCATGGTAAGCATAAGAGACATCTTTCAAAAGCATTTAAAAAATCTTACCAACCCCAAACCTTTGAAAATAAATTTGTATTGTTAGTCTTATCATGACAGCACACCTCTCCTCAACAAACCACAAAGTTTCATGTTTATTCATAGCAATTTTGATACTACTACAAAAACTAAAATGCCATTAAAAACAAGTAAAGTAATTAAGAATGATAAAAAACAACTGAAGAAAGATGAATAATTTTTATTTTATTTTATTGTATTGTCAACTAAGTATCAAAGTACTAATACTTTAGACATCCTGAATTTTAGGGATCATTCATCTCCATAGCACAAACAGTGCTGGGCGAGTTAGTTGCCAAGGTTTAATTGTTAAGGTTAAGGTGGTTCTTTTTTTCTTTGCTGTTCTGCCACCTCTGTAGTTTACTGCCACAACCACGGCTAGTGTCTTGTGATGTCCCGGCTGTGCTGTACACAACCCTGACCAGAGTTCACTCCTTTGTGCGTTCACGTAAAGATAAGACTCTTGAACACTAATGAAAAATTGCTGTGAGTGCTTTCACGCAGCATGATGCCGTGTCTTAGCCTCTGTAGGTTTGCCAAACCATCTGCCACCAAAGGCTCTCAGCACGATTAGCTCACCGAGATGCCAATTTGTCCCTTCTTGCCATCACACGGGGTGAATATTAGCTGCAACATGGAAACTGTCTCCCTTGAATGCAGAGTAATCATTTGTGGGTTTTTAAAAAATGAGCACTTTGCGTAACTTTTTAAGAACCCTAATATGCCAATTTAGATTTAGCAAAACATGTCATTTTTGCATGTATTTCTTCATACAGATTCTTCCAAGCATGAATGAATGCAGAACTATGGTGACTAATTCTTCAATAAAACTCCAGCTCTGAATACTACCAGTCCTGACACGAGGATCCATTGATAAAGCTTTCATCTTTCAGCACTCTCTGTTAATATAAAGTGTTAGAAGTGGTACCTAGATCGCTATAGTAAAACAGTTTTTCTTCTATAAAGAAAATATGCTGCGTCATTGTTGGCCGCTCTGTCTAAGCTTGCACTTGCAGTGCATGATCTGTCAGTATAAATGTCCAACTCTTTATTACAGAAACACATAATATGTCAGGCATGTTGATCTGTGTGCAGGACATTAACTTCAGCTGTCCGTCACTCAAGCCAGGAACAAGAAAGCATTTCCCCTCGAGGGCTTGACTGTCAGTTTTTCAGGAAACAGCCCATTTCTGAATCTTTTGCAATACTCCCACAACATCACTGGAGTGCCGAACCCTTCTGAGGCCCAGCGCTCTTTAAAAAGTCATAGCGGTAGCATTAGCGCATGGTGAGGAGGCTGCATTTGGTGTATTTAAGGATATGATGTATAATTAATGCATATTTGATTTAGCATGAAAGATTCTGAGAGATGGATGTGGAAATCAGAGGAGGATATTTGGCTTATGAGCATTTCATGGAGATGATTTTTCTCTTCTTCCCTTCCCTTCCCTTCCCTTCCCTTCCCTTCCCTTCCCTTCCCTTCCCTTCCCTTCCCTTCCCTTCCCTTCCCTTCCCTTCCCTTCCCTTCCCTTCCCTTCCCTTCCCTTCCCTTCCCTTCCCTTCCCTTCCCTTCCCTTCCCTTCCCTTCCCTTCCAGTGTTTGACAGGACTGTGAATAATCGCTCAATGTAGTCATTGAGGCAGTCAATTTAGAGTCCAGTTACTGTAACATCATCAGCCCTCACACCCGCCCTCACGGCTAAGCCAAACACGGATGTGATAGCCTCATTACATTGAGGAGCCAATGAAAGCGTTGCCATTTGTCACTGGACTGAGGGAAGGTGACAAGGAAGATTTCATGCACAAGATGGAACGTTTGAAGTCGCTTAAGATCCTTTTAGGGGGTCGACCGTGACTCATAGTGGCGTCTATTTTAAAACTGGATAAGTGGAGAATGGGTCAAGGACAGTAGGGGATAGTGGGGAAAGATGTGTAAGTGGGTAAGCGCCCCTAAATTTAGCAAACTGTGCACATACATGACCTTATGTTTGGAAAAGGCCCTTCATATACAGCTAAACGAGACACTTTTTTTAATGTAATTTCTTACATGAAAGGTTAGACCAGTTTTATATCAAAGAAAATGTATACAGATTAAAAAATATTACACATGTTGGTGAATTGCTAATGTACAGAACCATGCAATTATTTGCCTAAAACTTAGTCATTGATAAATTAAGGATTTTTCCCCAAAATGCTACATGTAGCTAGTGTGTCAGATTCTTTGATATAAGCTCTTTTTTTTCCATGTAGAAAATAGTATTAAAAACACTCCTACAAAAAAAAAATCATTTTAATATTCTGAATGTTAAACCTAAAAATGGAAAAATTAAATGTATCAAAATCCGTCCATTTATCCATCCATCCATCCATCCAGAAATATAACTATTACTTTAAACTCTTTCTAATTTCTCCTTGTTGTTCTCCTTGTCAACTTGAATACAACTTGAGTGGCACAGTATACAATGTAACAGTAATGCTTTCCTCTCTATATAGCATCTGTGTTATTTTCTTACACGTTAACAATCCCTCTCCAGGACAGGCTTGTGTTTGTGTGCGTTTGTGAGTTGGTATTATCTCCCACCAGCCTGTCCATTTACAGAGCTGGTTTACTGTGGCATGTCGTGGAAGACACAACAATTGGCAGCCACAGCTGAATAATCAATTAGACGCTGTCTTATTTCCTTCATGACTTTCACGGGGAAAATAATCCAATTTAATTACATTTAGGATGAGCTCATTTTTTCGGTTGTCATGGACATTGTTTTGCTCATGCATGCAGTAGTAAACACATTCACTTAATGATATTCTAGTATTTTAAAGCATTTCCAAATCCTCGACTAATACGCGTAGCTCTGGCATATCCTTGTGAACACCCCCGAGACGTCAAGACATGCACGTTGCCAAGAAGGTGCCATGCTGGACCCAAAAATCAATGGAGAGGAAAATATCTCAAGGAGGTTCAAGTAAATTCGCCTCTGTCATGCTAAATAGGTCATCCACTGAGCCAGACAGCTAAATTTTAGCATGCCCAAAAGGTACAGTATGACATGAAGAAAATATGAGCAGTCTGTTAGAGGAACTGGTCGGTTTATGTAGCGTAGCACTTGTGTGGACCATTACATGGGAACATGGAAAGCATAGATTGGGGCCTAAGATGCTCAATGATAATCGTTGAATAATTTAATTCTGTAAAGTCAGGCTAAAGAAATTAAATTAGGCAGT
The DNA here is from genome assembly GCF_965113295.1 of Leuciscus leuciscus. NCBI lineage: Eukaryota > Metazoa > Chordata > Actinopteri > Cypriniformes > Leuciscidae > Leuciscus > Leuciscus leuciscus. Next base: position 13,709,661 of record NC_138747.1, on the reverse strand, counting down.
CAAGAAGACTTTTAATGAAGTCCTAACTAGGTTAATGATTCCCATTGGGAGAGAAGACGTAGAGGAGATGTTACCACTTCTGAAAAACTTCGAAAGCAGTTTTACATAACTTTCTTTTTTATTGTATCTGAATCAAAGGAACTTTAGCCTCAAAATAAGTTTATACTACCGCATCATGGAACGTTTTCCTGGAGCGCCCAGTGCTGCTTTTGCACTTACTGGCAAGAAAGTGCTTCACTTGCAGCCAGAGCCAGTAACACGCTGCTGACCCACCAAAGCTTCAACCTCCAACTGTCCTCAGAAAAAAAAAAAAAAACACTTGGCAAAATGTAATACTTAGTTTTTCACTGTAACAGTTACTTTCTCTGTTTCACATGCACAATGATGGATGCTTCTGTTCATGCCAAAGCAGTTCACTGCAAAAAGAACTGCCAAAGTCCAACACAGTCCCTGTAAGCCAAGTCGCCACCTCTTGGCAGCTATTTTTCATGTGGGCAGTAGACATACAAGTACAGCTGCTTGAATCCTCCAGACTGGTCCAGCTAATGTGCAGGTTTGTTCTAGAGTTAAAAGAAAAAGAGAGAGAAAAAAACATTGATGCCACTATCAGAAAGCATTTGGCTCCATTTCGACATCCGTATTGAGCATTGTGACTTTCCTATTCATTTTTCTTTGAATGCTCCATCATTTCCTCCTCCTTTCTCTGGTATCACTCACTAAGTGGTTGAAGACAAAGTCCTTTTTAAAGCAAGTCAGTCCAGCCAGTGGCCTTGGTAGTCTTGGGCAGCCATTTCCATTCATAGAAACAGTACAGCCCCTATACAGGCAATTTGAATAGGCTGAAATTGCTTTCTGTTTAAACTGTTTTCCGAGCTTGAGTTTCGATAATATGTTTTGTCAGATGACAAAATACCAATAAAATATTAAATTTTTCTCCAAAATATGTGTGCCAAAATTATTGCCACCCCTACATATTCTAATAAGTACAAATCTAACTGAAGTATATTCCCAATCATATGGTAAGTTTTTAAGTTCACCTTAGTGATCAGTAATACTTAAGTGATAAGTCATGACTTCCTGTTTCACTGGGCTCTAAAGATGGAGTGACACACAGGCCAAATTCCTATAGTTATCCATCACTATCGGAAAGATCTGAGAACACATAATTAATGTGTGACAAAAGGTTGTTGAGCTGCACAAATCTTGAAATGGCTATAATATAATAGTTTACTTGTTGGAATACAAATTTTCACTATCTGGAGAATTAAGTAATAGGCTAATTAATAAGTTTAAACCAACTGGAGATTGTAACATTCTACCTGAAAAAGGATGTGTGTCCTTTGAGTAAATGATGACAGATTTTTCTTTTTTGTGAACTATTCCTTTAAGACACTGACAGGCTGTTAACTTTATATTAGTCATCATTTGATTTCACTCAGTCTTTGTGACTGGAGACATAGGTCTTGTCAACTAGTTTTAAAAGACTTAAAAACAGCTGAGATTAAACTCATGTGGCTTCACAAGCCTCAAGAAACCGAGCATGCCAACAAGAAAGGGAAAAAAAAGAAATCAACTTAGCTAATGAGACTTTTAACCTGTTCCACTAAACTGTGAAATAAGCCATGTGATTAATTTGATTAGGGCTGTAATTGGGATGTGTAGCACCCTTTGCTGTGCTAGCAGGACTCCCTGAATGTCCCCAGCACAGGGCTTTTGCTAAGAGAGACAGTCTCAGTAAACAGTGAGTCAGGCCAAATCATGTGTCCTGAGAATTCAATTTGCTGCAAAACTTCACGATTTTTTTATCTGCATTCTGGTCAAAATTTGACATGAAGACATAAAGAGCCACTAAAAGATTTGATCCAGCACATACAAGTAAATGCATAATTTTTTTTTTAGGGCTGTCAATTTAATACATTAAATGTGCTGTATGTTTTGACTGTACTAAAGCATACAAATACCATAATATGTTTGCAGATTTAGGAAACATGTTCAAAATAAGAGTTCATATACTCGTTTCTCTGAAAAACAGTGGCACAGCCAGTTATTTTACTTTGAAATGTGTGTTCCGTGTCGGAATGTCTGTCTTTGTTTTGGTCTGTGCGATACCGCACGTTGCCAATTTACCCAATAGTATTTCGCCACCACAGGTTGCCAGTTGGCGGAAAACACAGCATATTGCTGTGTGAACAAACTGGGTCAGAGATCACAGATACTACCCGACCTAAAAAGCCTCTGCGCCTGCGCCCATCTAAAAATCTCAATGAACAGGAGCATATTAAAATGCGATATCAACTCAGCTTAAATCAATAAATCCACTCATCAGCTTACACGTAAGTCTCCTCGCATTCCATTGTCAATTGCGCTCGTTCCTGTTGCATGTCCCCAATCTGGCAACCCGTGTGAGCGTTGAGTCTGTGGAGGAAGGGGCAGGGGAAACGACTCTCTCCAATATTTTGAATTTGGACTGCAGTACCCATTTCAATCGCTAGCTGTCAATCTCACATACTGCACCTTTAATTTAGTTCCGATTTTTAGCATGTAGTAATGAATTTTTAACAATTATATCACAAAAGTCATAGTTATATAGGCTAATATAAAATAGAATATAAAATTAACACAATATAATCTTTTTTCCCCCTCCATCACTTGATTTTAGTACAGTACAACCCTAGGCAACATGAGCCAAACACTCAGCCATATTTACATGTAACTTTTATGAGATGTTTATTTTGGGTCTTCTCCTTCAGTATGCTATTTTGGACCTCCAGGCATGCCCAGAAGATCAATACAAACCCGTTCATTCAATGTCCAGCTTGGGTCAATGTAGACCTTAACACTTGGCTACAGTCCTCGATGCAAGAGAGGGAGGACAATACAGTCGGAAAGGAGATTAGGGTGGAAAAGGCATACATTTTGTAAATAACAAATATTAGTCCTTGAATATTTAGTAATCCCCATGTGTGACAGATTCCCTGTCCCAGAGCCATGAATGTCAATGTTGTTTTCCACCGTGTCCCAGTCACCCGAAACGGCGGGCCTCTGTTCTGTATATCTCAAGCTCCCTACACTCTTGTTAACTACCTCTTCAGATGTTTTGCTTTTAATAGAGGCACAAACATGACCGCTCCTGCTTGTGGTTACACTGTGATCTCCGTGGGAAAGAACACTTCAAACATTCCCTATAATTTCATTAATCACTACTAGTATGCTACTTAATTGATAGTTAGCATACATAGCACACATCTATAATATGAGATATAAAGACCTTTTCTTTTGGGCCCGTGTGTCTTCAGGGCACTATCTAAGGTGGGATAAAAAGATGATTTTAAATAAATAATATGATAGTTATTAAAATCAATATATAAGGAAAATATTAAATGGCAATATATTCCAATTTAAATGCACACTAGGGGGCCTCAGCAAATTTGTAAGGGGGCCATGGGATGACTTGATTATTTAAATTCATATATTATTATTAAACTGTATTATTATTATTATTGTTATTATATAAAAACAGTTAAACAATTAAAATGTTACACAGTCATCGTCATACACTTGTATTCGTGTTTTATTTTTATATTGAAATGTACAAAATAAATTATTAAATAAATAGAAATCCAGTATTCAGCATATTCCCTGTCATTATTAATGTAATACGGCACAATCAATATTCATTAGGTCGTGCAACCATGTAATTTCTTCATTTCAACCAACAAATAATAGGTCAAAGTGAACAAATGGCTGAAAACTCAATTTTGAATAGTTATTTTAATCAATTATTTTTCTGTCTTTAAAAGTAAAGTTACTAAATATCTGGCTACTAGAATGTGATAATTCTAAATGAATATGAATAAAATACACAACCACAAAATAATAATGTGTTAGGCACTGTAGTCATCCTAAGGGTTACTTTGCTAAGATTTCACTTAGAAATAAAATTAGGAATATATACAACTATTTGGTTGTACCGCCTGACATTTTTTAATGGTAAAAAGTAACCAAATAAAAGTCAAAAATGATTTTCAACACTTTTTGTGTAAATGTTATTTAACAATAGCCTGGAAATCCAGACCTAAATCTGAAAGATTAATGGTCTGGCATCGACAAATGAAAATCGGCCAGCTCGAGGGGCGGCACCAAGCATGCATTTGAAAATCTCACTGCACGCAATTGGATAACACTACGACCAATCAAAACAAGCACCATACACTTAGCTACCAGCGGAGCTAACTGGTAGATTAGACTATTGCCTTATCCGGTCGGCAAAACAACAAAAACGCCCTTCTTGCAAAGGAATGATTTAGATAAAAAGCCAAGTCTAACTCGTTCATTATAGCGGCCAAAGCCGTTTCAAACAACTGGTATTCATCCATTGCCATCTTGCAATGTTTACTAATGACTTCGACGTCACAGCTCTGTCGTCATCTGTTTAGTTCGCCTCTATATCAGATAACCCGATGTGATTGGTGCAGCTCGGATACAAGGGGCATATTTAATGAGCATCATTACTCGACGCCAGGGTAAACTCTGAGCAAATTCAACTTGTGCTCTCGTGAGAACTCTGGATTTCCAGGGTAATTTAACAAATGAAATTGGATACCATTTTAAAAGCTTTATTTATCAATGACCTGCCTTTGAAACCTTGGAAGTTTACTGAGGCCCCCTGGTTCAGAACCACTGCTCTAGAAACCTCCAGTGTTTGTTTTCAATGTCCGAAAAGTTCTGAAAGCTCTTATCAGTGCAGATTATTCAGCGAAATCAACAAAATGCCTGACCTCTACTGAAGAGTGACGGTCGGGTGCACTTCTTGTGTCTTTCTTGTATTTCTTTGGCTCTTTTGCATCCACATTGTTTTCCTCTGGCTTTCTCCAGGTCTCTCAGGGTTAATCAATGTTTTCCTTTTTGTGTGCACATGCATCAGGGTGTCCTTTATCTTTAGGGTGGACACGCAGGCTCCACACACTCTTTCTCACACACATACACACAGGACAATGCCCTTTAATTGTTCAAGATTGGATGCGGTCACTGGCATGTAAACTAAAGACACTGGCAAGGCGCTGAGAGGAATTGAAGCATTCTTCTGATCAGTGCCATTCCTTTCCACTCAGTTTGCCAATCATAATTGGCGTTCATAAGACTCACGTGGCTCATGTGTGTGTGGTCCTATAACCGTTACACTTGAGACTGAAATAGATCTGTTCCAATGTAAGCATATGTCTTCTTGCCCATATTAAAATGTAATGTGTATAAACGTGGCACGTTGACTGCCTGACATGAGCACCTTTACTCTTTTGTTAAAAATAGATCACGTCTGATCCTCGCAATTCCAAACTGTTTCCATGGTAGCCATCTTAAGATTAATATGGCTCCAGGCATTCTCCACAGCGTCTTTTGAGAAAGAGAACTGCGAGAAAGTGTGGTGGGATAGGTTTCTGCACACCATTGCATGTTTGAGATCACTTTAACTGATGCTTTTTTGGAAGTCAATGCTAATGATTATGCATTAGGCATAAATAAGGATTCCTAGGAGAGATGCTAAATCTTGAGTGGTGGAAATCGCTGATTTTTAGGTTAGAAAAAGGATGTTGTGTTATTTATTCTTAAGCCCACATAAGTTTTGGGAGAGTGACAGCAGCATTTGAATGCAGGAGGAAATTATCTAAATTATCATGCTGTATTTGTTAGGAGTCACTCCTGAAATCGCAGTGGTTGACAGCTGCAGTGATTTAGTAATGTTTCATCAATATTTTTGTTAAACAAATCTTTTAAGTTAATAAATCCTTCTAGTTTACTTTAATGAGCATTTGAGTGTGGGCTCTGTGTTTAAGGTGTGGTCCATTAGTGAAGTTTCGCTTGCAAAAAGGTTCATTGTCTATTGAGATACTGTAGTGATGTATGAAGCACAGCTCACACAGAAATCACTTTCAAACCAAGCAGCTTGAACAATTGACCACTGAATATGGCAAACTCACATTACCAACGGAACACAATGTGAACCCCATCTGTATGGAGAATTCTTTCTTGGATTCCAGATCAATCATGTGGATTCCTTTTGTAAAATGACTGAATTCTCCCCTCGAAGATTTGCAGAACAACAGAAAATCTCTGTACCTTTAATAAGTAGCATGAACGCTTCAATGACTTGTGTAAAATGATTCAAGACCCAGATATACGGCATTTTCCGCTCCGTCTTGTGCACAGTTGAGCGCTTAAACCTTTCAAAGGATACTCTAATGGTGAATGTCCACTACAGCTGAAAAATTCAGCTTAGTGCCGCTGACAATGCTAAAATGCCTCAGCTTTAGGGTGTGTCTGTAGCAAATGTGTTCATCACAAATACAAACGATTACATTTGGAAAGAGGTAAGCGTTGCTTCTGAATGCCCGAAGTAAAGAGATTCTGGCAATTTTATAAATGTTTGTAAACCCAGCCAGTATAATGTGAAGGCCAAGTATAGTAACCCAAACTTGGAATTTGTCCTCTGCATTTAACCCATCCAAGTTAGTGCACACACATGAGGAGTAGTGAGTAATGAACACACACACACTGCAAACCATGGACACACACCCCGGAGCAGTGGGCAGCCATTCACTGCAGCGCCAGGGGAGCGATTGGGGGTTAGGTGTCTTACTCAAGGGCACCTCGGTCGTTTCCTGCCGATATTGACCCTTGACCCATGATATAAGAAGTCCGACTCTAACCATTAGGCCACAACTGACCATAATCACAATGAAAGCATCCAGACTGCAATATTTAACATATAAACTTTTGCCGCTCTCAACACTTTCTCCGGTTCGCTGTCAATCCCACAATTCATCACGTGAGCGTGAAGCTCAACTTTCTATAGGAATGAATTGAAAACGTTCTGCTACGCTCCGCACATGCACCAAAATGGCCATAAATGACGGGTGAATGTGCTCAGAGTGAGCACACTATTCAGTCTTCCTTTCTTTTCAAGCACTCAAATCATTCCCACATGCTGTTGTCTGACACAAAAAGCAGACTGCACGCAAAAATTGTCACGCAGACTTGAGCTTGACGAACGGAAGCACATTTTTGTCTTAAAGGGGTCCTATTATGCTTTTTCACCTTTTCAACTTTAGTTGGTGTAATGTTGCTATTTGAGCATAAAAAAGATCTGCAAGGTAGCAAAACTCAAAGTTCAATCCAAAGGGAGATATTTTACTTAACAGAATTCACTTTCCAAGAACTACAACAAACATCTCGTTTGGACTACTACAACGCATTTTTTCCCGGGCTTTGTTTATTCATAGTATTACTCATTTAAATAATCCCCATCCACGGAATACTCAAAAAAGCAGACGAGGCCCGGTTGAGCTGCTGCTATGTCAAAGAGACGCTGTTCTCATTTGTTTGACCTTCCTAAGTCTGACAAACATAAAATTTATTTTAAACACTGTTCCTGAACATTATAATCCCAAAGTTTATCTGTGTGCTGCACATTTTACGGAGAATAACTTCCAGAACCACTACACACTAAAGCTTCTCCTGAAATGAAGCAGTTTCCACTTTGTCTGGACAATCTGTTGTTTGTGGATCACAACTTTTAAGGATGTCTTATTATTTGTAGTTGCATTTTCTATTAACAGTTCCAATTATAAGTTTTATCTTGTTGCTACGTTTGCCTGCTTGCCAACATTAGGGTTGATATAGTGTTTCTGTAGCTTTTGTAAGCTCTTGCTTTTGTAAGGCTGTTCACCAGCCCTTAGGAAAATTAACCATGTTTTTGTGATCAGTTACTGTTTGTTTTACTATAGTTTTGGAGGGGCAGGACATTTCCCGAACACACGCCAAGCCATGCCAATCACAACACTTTGGGCCAGCAAACCAATCATAGCACATTAGGATAAATGATTCACAATTTAAACCTTAAGATATAGTTGAAGTAGTTGGCGGTTTTTAATTTTCCCACTATTTGTTTTAATTAGAGATGCACCGATTACAATTTTCTGGGCCGATTCCGATTTCCGATTTTTCATTAAGTTTGACCTGCCGATACCGATTTTAGCCGATTCCGATTTCATTTTTTCTGACCACTTTACAGCACACACAAATATTTATTTTATATCTTTTCTGTAATAGAACATTTTACAATTTGCATAGTACATATTTTTTTGAACAGATAAATGCTATAAAATAGAACTATATAAATTACTCCAGGTGTGGGTAATTCACACACATCTAAAGTGCAGTGTTATGGAAGAACCATTTCCTTTTCACATTCAATATCCAATCATTTTTTTATACATGTATTTAGCAAACTAAACGTCTGTATGAAAACAGGGAATGGCGATAAAATAATATATAAATAAAAAATTAAATAAATATAGCCTTGCAGTATAAAGATATTTCTCAAAGCACACACACAGGCCTATTGCAATCACTTGTACAAACTGAATAATAAAACAAGTTTTTAATGGGTACATTTTCTATAAATATTGTTCTTCGTTTTCTTTTCTGACATTGCCAGTTCTTGTTAAAACACAAAAATTTCTGTGCATTTTGGGCACTTTTTTGTGAAACCCTATTTAGGCTATTTTGTCCATCAAAAGTGTGCTTTCCCTTTAATTGAGCGTGAGCAGTGCAGCAAATAGACTCGGCGCCGAAACACGCGCTTCACTGCTCGCGACGCTCCTGCTTGACGCTCACGCGCTGCTCTGCTCCCGTTGTGAATGCACTCATTGATTAACATGCACGCCGGAAAAAAATACGCGCTTGCGGTCTGAACGGACGTAATTCACGAGGTTTCCTACATGTGTGTTGCGTGTGCACGTGTGATGCTGATGTTGCGCGATGTTAATCATGCGGCGCCCGAGTGCATTTGACCGGCATAAAATCGGTGTTTGTCAGACTGACCGGCCGGTCGCCGGTCACGGCCGATCACGTGAAAATCGGCCAATTCCGGTCACCAGCCGATCAATCGGTGCATCTCTAGTTTTAATGTCAAAGTGGTTCGCCCCCTGAAAAAAGCTGCTCGAAATCCTCCGTGTTGCTCAATTAAACGGTTAAATACAGTCAGTTCTCTTTCTCTTCCATTCCTTCCTTCCCCAGATCTCTGTGACTAATGTTCTTTTACCACACAACAGTAATCTCCATTGTCGGTGTAATGGTCTCTTGTTGTGTTTAAGTGATAGTGGGTGTACATCGGTGTGCCAGACTGGGACGGGCTGTAATTAAAAATAAGGGTCATGTGTGGCTCCACAGGCCGTTCTGGAATGGCCGTGGCTGTCTGGGCCAGCGCTCACTGGGACTCGATGACAGGGTCATGTCATTTGTGCCGCTTCTGGGAAATAGTGCAGGAGGTTATGATGACGTCATAGCTTGCCAGGGGTGTTTTTGGAGGAGGTTTTGGCTGGGGATTTAAATGTAGGCCAAGTAGAGTCAGTAAAATTGGAAGCAGTTGTTGGGTTTTGAAATAGCAAGGTGCATATATGGTCTAATGTTTTCTCTTGAGGAAAGCATTGTATTGTGTTGATGGAACAGTTGAGCGCTACCCTTATGTGCTTTTTAAAGCTTGTGACAAAGAGGGGCTCGTCTATTTAAGTGTATGCAGCATGTAAACACGACCGCTATAGCTCGCTTGTGTTTACACTGTGTATATTGGTTGGGTATGCTGACCGTTTTCCATTCAGAAGTCACATTCGGTAACTCGTGCCCTGCCTCTTTGCTCTCTGGACATTTTGTCTCTTTCTTTCCTTGTTTAAAAACAAAAAATGGCTCATGTCCAGGGGCCCTGAAAATCCTGTCTCCTTGGAAACAGCGAGACGTTGTGGCAGCTGAAGTCAACTTTACATCTCCCATCTACCCCAAGAGGTGTAAACAGTCAGCGACTTCCTTTCACAAATGCACACACGAGGAAACAACCTCACCAGATTTTAGGATTGATGGGTTTTTTCTTGGTCTCATTCTCCAGGCAGGTGCAAATACTGACCAACAACTTGTCTGTTAGAAAAGTACAGTGAGTTATAGGTATAGTTCAACCAAAAATGAAAATTCTGTTGTTATTTACTCATGTAATCCAAATGTGTGATGTTTTCCATGGTGCTATTGTCATGAAATGAACATTCATAGTGACCAGTTAACAAGCTCCTTAAAATCACCAAAAATGCTACAAATGTAAAATAAATGTAGTCCATATGAATAATGCACTATATTTCAAGTCTTCTGAAGCCTTATGATGACTTTGTGTTAGGAATATACCCACATTTAAGTCATATTGACAATTTTTGAATTTGGACATGGGTACAAACTTTGGCTGAAGTGAAGATATTCAGCGAATATTTTTTAAAGTTATTTTCTTACACTTACACATGGCTTATATTAGAGAATGTGAATGTAGTTTATGAGTCATATTAACTTCTTTTATGCTGTTACAAAATTTCTCTTTTGTGTATTCCATGGCAGAAAGATAGTTGAAAAACACACTGTCAAAAAAAGAAAAAAAAAGAGGCGATAATTGTACCATTAAGGCTTGATACTGGGGCAGTACCCTTAAATGGACAAATTTGGTACCTTATCTACCCCTAAAATGTGCACATTTAGTACCTTAAAGTAGTGATATGTACCTTTAAGGTAATACTATGAACCTTTTAGGGGTAAATAAGGTACAAAGTTATCCCTTTGAGGGTACAGTGACAAGCTACAGTACCCATATACAATTTTGTTTTATTCTGAAATTGTAAACTGTAAAAAAGAAAAAAGAAAGAAAGAAATAAGACAAAATCTGGCAATTCAAAAATCTGGCAAATCCAACAATCGGTAAATCCAGTCATTCCAACATTCCTTTTTTTTGTTTACTTCCAAAAATGGTACATTTAACAGTATTTTACTGTAAATTGTCATGAAATGTGCATATTTTTTCACAGTGTAAGTTTGAAACTATGAAGGCGAGTAAAAATACAATTTTTAATAGAAGATACAGTCCTTTGTTTGTAAATGTCGAGTTTTAAGGCAGTTTTTCATTATATGAGCAGAGTGAATTACATCATTCTCTTTGTGTCATTGTCTGCCTCTTGATCCTCAGCCAAATTATGAGTGCATTTTTGGGACATGGTCGCAGTGAATTGCTCGTAAACTGTGAATGCTATAGAAGAATATAGTTAAAGATCCGTGAAATGTTTGATTCACACTTCCTAAATTGAACACTTAAACTCAGAGGGACTCATGAATTATTCAAACAGTGATTATTTATACTGTAAGACATTTTCCTTAAAGCGTTTTTACAGCTAATGCCAAGAGTGCATTGCATACGCTGTTTATAAATGTGTCATCTTAACCATGTTAGCCGACGGGCGCAATCATACATGTACACAGTGGAAAGAGCAAATAAAGGACAACCTTGTTTGGGTCTGTCAGTCAATTAGACATACTACAATTTTTAGTATGCCGTTTCTAATGTTATATCACACCTGTTCCTTAAGTGGGATTAGTTTTTTCATCATCCTATATGGGTACTGGATCAATTCTGTTTTTGTAGCTGTCCTGTCGTGACTGATAGTCAGTCGTGCATGGGTGGGGTGTGGTGTCTCTAGTTTCAGACACAAAGAGACGACACTGTCTGCCATCTACAGTGCCATGCCAGCCCAGTAGGGGGTGACTCGAGGTTGGCACGTGCTCCAACTACACCTCTAGCTCGGTGTGGTCTTGCTCGCACACAGAGGAGAAAGTTGTTGTTTTGACATTGTGCCAGTGGATATTAAATCTGTTTGCACCTCATGAGGTGGTGTTTGAAGTTGCTACTCGTTGATATTCCAAAAACAGATTTTGTAGCTCCATTTGTGTTATGTTGGGAATTTACAAAGTAAAAATGCCCAGGATTGGAGCCGACAGAGGGAAATTGTTCTTCCAGACTTGTGAGATGAAGACAATGTGTTACATAGTAAAAAAAAATATAAAAAAATACTAAACCGCTCCAGAAGCATTACATCATACTAATGCTAATCCACAGTCTGGCTGAGTAGCGTGTCTCTTCATTATTCATGGAGTGAGTGCAGAGGCGCTAGAGCTGTTCATGGGCTGTGCTGTCAGTATCGCGAGCTAAACCAATCCTGGGCCAAAAATACCATCCAGATGCCTCGGTTAAGACCTTGAGGATAGAAAGAAGCTCACATTTATGATATAGTCTTAAAGATGAAATTCAAAGGAATGTCCATATCTGTTCTGTGATAGAGACATTTCAACAGTTCATTGTCATCATTTTTAAGTTGCACAAGGATAGCATTTGCATATTACATTATTTAAATTGATTGCTCTCTGTCGATTTGCCTTGGTGGGTTAATGTGAACATGAAATTAAAACCTAACTGGCCCTATTTAATTTTTAAATGCAAATTCTTGGTCTTATTGGTTTATATCAGATATTTATTTGCACATGCTAATTTTCCCTATTTTTATTATGTCATCTAACACTCACTTACAGTTAATCTTTAAAAACACTAATAAATAAATAAAACTAATTGTAATCTTTATCAAATCTTAAAATTAATATCTATTTTTATACTGTTCTTTATAATGTTGTGATTTCTAAATTTGTATTATTTATATACTATTATTAATAATATTTTGAATATGATTAAATTTTTTATATTTTCATTTGAGGTTTAGTAATCTTTTCATTTCTTTTGTAATTTTTATTATTATTATTATTATTTAATTTTTTTTGTATTTCTATTTAGCTTTAATTTATTTTTTTATTTTAGTACTTCAACTTATTTTGTCAGTTAGCTACCAAGGCAACATTTCACATTTTTGTTAATTTTTCTATAATTTCTATTCTGTTTTTCTAAAGTTTCTATAAGGTCTGGTATTTATATTGTATTTTTATTTTAGCTTTTTTCAAATAGCATTTTTATTTATTTATTTATATATATAGTTTTAGTTAACAGTAATGACCGTCCTAGATTAATCTGTAGCATTTAAAATGAATTTTTTTTAAACTAGATTAAACAATATAGAATTTTAAAGGACCATTTATCAGTTATCAGCCTTATTCTTTTCAGCCATTATTTTAATTTCAGTACATCCCTGTTCATAATATTTATTTAATCTTAATATAATTTATATAATCTTTATAAATCCAAGTTTCACTCTCAAATCCCAAAGTAAAATGCATTACAAACTGTTTTTAATTATTTCATTAATTTGTTTTATGGACATATGTTCTATAATATATAACACTGAACTGTACCCGACATATGGGAGACGCTACACAAATTAATGTATTTTTATTATTATTATTTTTTACTTCTCCTTCTTTAATGAGAGTTGTTTTGACTGGTCTGCTCTCAAGGTCACTAAAACTCATCACCTGTCCCGAGTGGAGCGCTTCTTTGAGACCCAGCTCCTCTACTTGGCCGTCCTGTAACAGTGTAAGGGCTTATAGGATCACTTTGCACAAGTTCACGTTCACATATGCGGTCGTGAATGCAGAAATACATGCACACGAACATGCTCATATTCTCTCTCTCCGTCATGGCTTCTCTCTCACCCAGACTCCATGTGCCTCCCCCAGCCTCCTCCCTGTCATTGGACAGACACACACAGCTTTAAATACAGCTCTGAAGTCATAAGTCTCAGATGTCTCTGGGTGGCCGTGGCGGATCTCAGCAGCACCGCTGTAGCTCTCTCTCTTTCAGGGAGCGTGTCTGATTTATTTATGAAATGTGTGTTTTTTTTCTCTCTTCCGGCTGGGGAACTGAAGCTTCTCGCAGGTTAATGCTGTTGTTTAAAGGCTGTCCGGCGTGAATGCTGTTAAATCAAATAGATTAGAGCGGTATGACGGACGCTGTGAAACAGGAAACAGCCAGGCCGTTGTGGTCAGTGATTTTACTCCCAGTTACAGTAGAGAGAGGGCCATTAATATTCTGCGGCGTCAACATAACTGCTTTTTATTGATGTAAGAAAAGTGATATGGGTTTTAATGAAGCTATTTCTTTGAAAAACGATACAGTGTTTTGTGTTAAAAAAAAAGCCTGACTATGAGAAAGACGACACAATCACTGAAATAAATGAACCTCTAATCCATCTATCTATCTATCTATCTATCTATCTATCTATCTATCTATCTATCTATCTATCTATCTATCTATCTATCTATCTATCTATCTATCTATCTATCTATCTATCTATCTATCTATCTATCTATCTATCTATCTATCTATCTATCTATCTATCTTTCTGTCTTAGTCTCTATCCTTCTGTCACTCATTTTCTTTCTTTTGCTCCCTCTCACTCTTTGTTCTGTTCTCTTTTGCTTTTTCTTTTGCATTTCCTTCACTCTTTCTCACTCTTTTGCCCCTTTGTTTCTCTTTTGGTCTTTTTTGCTCTTTCTTTTGCTCTTTCTCTCATTATTTTCCCCTTTTTATTTTTCCCTCTTTTTATTTAGCTTTCTTTCTTTCTTTCTTTCTTTCTTTCTTTCTTTCTTTCTTTCTTTCTTTCTTTCTTTCTTTCTTTCTTTCTTTCTTTCTTTCTTTCTTTCTTTCTTTCTCTGTAATTCTTTTGCTATTTCTTCTTTTGCTCTTTCTCTCACTATTTTCCCCTTTTTATTTTTCACTCTTTTTATTCAGCTTTCTTTCTTTCATTTTCTGTAATTCTTTTGCTATTTCTTCTTTTGCTCTTTCCTTCTCTGTGATTGTCTTTTCCTCTTTCGCTTTCTTTTATTCTTTCTCGCTCTTTCTGTTTCTTTGTTTTGCTCTTTCTTTCTCTGTTTCTTTCTTTTGCTCTTTATTTCATTCTTTCATGTCTTCTTTTTCTCTCTATCTCTATCTCTCTTTCTCTTGCTCTTTCCTTTTCTGTTTCTATTTTTCATTGTTTCACTCGTTTGCTCTTTCTTTCGCTCTTTTCCCTTTCTCTCTCTTACTCTTTCATTTGCTCTTTCTTTTATTATTTTGCTCTTCTTTCACTCATTTTTCTTTTTTCTTTTGCTCTATTTCTTTTTGCTCATTCTTTAATTCTTTTGTCTTTCGCTTTGTCTCTTACTTTTGCTCTTTCCTCGCTTTTTTTATCTACTTTGTTTGTCTCACTTTAAATTAAGTGATTGTGAATGTGATTTGAGAACTACAGTGATTTTCACCCAGTAATGACTTAAATTTTGCTCTTTTCTTCACAAGCCTATGGCTTTAGAATACTTATCTATAGACAAATCTATAGTTTTTTTTTTTTTTTTGCCAGAGAATATATAGTACATGAGGTTTTGGAGTGACGTGACAGGAAGGTTGATGTGTTGTCTAGTCATGACAGGACCAGAGCCTGGACAAAGAGCAGATTTGAACAGGAGTGTGCTATAGTGCTGCAATGTCTTAGAAAGGACACTCGGTCATCTAGGACGTCTCCTGGGGTTATATGAAGGTGATGACTGAATTACTTTTAACCAAGATAGAAAAGCGTGAGAGGGGAAGGTCTTGGCTGGGAGATAGAGGAGCTTAGTCTTGTCAAGGATAATCGGGAGGTGATGAGTAGTCATCCAGGTCAATATGTCAGGAAGGCATGCCAAGTCCGCCTCTGAGAATGTAGAGGAAGGAAATGAGATGCACAGTATTGGCGGCTTAACGGTGATAAGATAATCTATACAGCTGGATAACAGTGCTAAGATATCTACTATAGTAAAATGAACCTTTCCAGCTAACTTTGTGTGATCTGATCTAGGCAATATACCAGGAAAATGCAGATTCAGTAATACTCTTTGAGCACTGAGATGAATTTCACTCAATACTCAATTTAAGTTTTATTCATGCACATAATTTTTTCATTCATGTGTCCTCGTAATCTTTAATCAAAAACATTAATGTCCCCTTGCAATGATATATCTTCTCTGATGACTTTGTGTGCAATATGATACAATAATTCCTCCCCTCCAGAACCGCATGAGAACACTATTATCAAATAAAAGTCAAAAAATTCAATCAATTCCAAGTGGACTAAAATCTACAAGAAAATAGACTATCGCAACTTTCGTAGCATGCCAACTTTAAGCATTTAATAAGTCATATTATATTATATTATATTATATTTAGTGCTGTCAAAATTAACTCGTAAACACATGCAATAAATTTTTTCAGTTTAACGTGTTATTGTATAATGAGAAAAGCTCTTGCATAATTTGTATATTTGGTTTGGTATTTCGGATCTGATGCAATGGCATTTAGACAATATTTTAGTGTCCAGAATTTATTGTCTCAAATACTTTTTGGCCCACAGTATTTGTCTGCCTTTGTCTGATGGGACATTATGCCATAAGCTATAGGCCTATATATATATATATATATATATATATATATATATATATATATATTCCTCATGAAACTTGGACATCTGGTCACCCCATTCAATACTGAGCTTTATTTAGAGTAAATCATGTAAACGTGACTAAATACACAAGAATGTTTACAGTGAGATGACAGAGTGTTAGCATCTATATTTTATTAATGAGTAGGAGTGTGATGCGCATAGCCGCATACAGGAAAAAGGTCAAGATTAAGGCTGTGGCACCACCCTAGCTTCCTACCACATGACCTTCTCCTTTCTCTCCCATTCAAATCCCAGCGTCCACCTTAAGGTGTAAGGTTTCATCTCTCCACTGCTGAGATATTCAATCAAACACATACACGTTATTTTGGTGAAGATGTGAGGATATGAGTAGCTGTGGCCTTGACCTCTTCTTTATGTTCCAGCATTCACTTCCATAAACATGACTTTATAAAGGCATTAGTCCGCCCATGCTCACTACATACTCACAAACTCTGCAAAATGTGCCTTAACCACTCCCACTGGAATGAGCTTCCACTTCCTCTCTCTCACCCTTCCTCCTGTTTCATCTCTTTCCCCTCCTCCTCTTGATAAATGTGATGCAGGTATCAGATCATGTCCCGTATTAGATTACACAGGCTGTTCACTAATAGCACTCACAGATTACATCGGAGAGGGCGTTCAGTGATATTAAAATCTGATTTAATAATGAAATTGAACGTCTGGGTAATAAAATGATATTTAGAGTGACACATAAAAAGCTGTATCAATGGAAAACAATTATCAATGTACAGAAATCATGCAGAATTGTAAAATGTGGTATTGAGATTCTGCCTGACACAGATAAGAATTTTGTCATGTTATGGCCAGTAAATGTCCAATATTAAAATTCTATAGTATTTTTTTAGAAATAAATATAAATTAAGAACATAATTCCTAAAAACTAAAATCAGACATTTAAAAAAATACAACTAAATGTATTAAGAGATATGAGATTTTCTAAAGATTAAATTTGACAATGTTATTAAATTACTGTTTAAAGATTAATGTTAAGTGAGTATTAAATGATGGCAAAGGCAATCTTAAATTGTAAAAATTGTGGAAATGAGAATGTACATTAAATATCCAATATCCACAAACAAGTCTAATACATATACACATACGTGTGTGTGTGTGTGTGTGTATGAGCAAAATCACACTAGTAGTGTGATATGGCTCTATATCAGCATGGCTTTGAATCGTCCGTAGGCACGAGACGAGGTCGCTGGCCAAGTGCTGTATGCAATCACAGACGTGCTGATATAGAGCCATATCGCCCTATTATGATTTTACAACAGATTGACGGCACAAGTGTGTAAATAAATAAGGACCAACAACGGGGTGTCATAAAAAACTCCAAACTTGTGTGTGGAATTACATCCTTCCACCGCAGATTCAAATCTCAAATTGACAATTTAACGGTTGAGCCCAAGTCTCCATTACTTGTGAAACACGTAATGGAAGAGAGATCAAATGAGCGAGTGTGATTACCTGCATCTGATACAGCATTTATTCTTCCGGTCAGTCTTATATTCATAATAGGAAAGCTATATCTTTGTCGCAGTATCCTTTCAACGGTTATGGGGATGTCCCATGGCAACGCTGGTTGTTGAAAGTAAAAATAATGTCCTTGTTTACAATCTTGTGTCAGTCCCTTTCAATATAAAAGTCTTTGCTAATGATTTTGCGATAAAGACAGTCTCTAACAACGCCCCTTTGCTGTTCTAAATTAATTCACGGCTTCAAGGGGCTTATTGCTTTATTTTAATACATTGACCAAGTTTAGTGTATTCTTCTTCCCAGTATAACATACTCCTCACATTTGGATTGTTGAATAGAACCTGAATTGTCATTAAAAGCAAATATTGTGCAAATATCCCCTCCAGACATCACTTTTGGCCACTACTGTACATTATGTGGAAACTCGTAGCTTTCCGCAGAATTCTCTGGGCGCAGAGATTGCTTGTGATCCTGTCAATGGGGGGAAAAATCTGCATAACAGACCTCAAAAAGCAAAAATGGGCATTTCGCATGCATTCCTGTGCTCAGAGATTTTCATTGATGTGAATAAGCACTTGAAATAGAATGGCTTTCCTTGTTGTGCTATCTTGTCTACTGATAGCTCCTTCAGCTTTGTTGTAGGCTTTTCCATGATTGAAGCTTTGAATGAGGCAATTTTACTATTTGGCATTGTGCATGACTGACTAATGAGGAAGGAGCTTGCAGGCACATGACACTGACATGCAGCAAGTTAAAATGTGTACAGAGATTCAGAGAAGGAAAGGAAAACACACATTCACACACCCTTGAGAGCTATAATGGCATGGCCATGTACATGAAAGGCTTTGTTAACAGATGACACAGTATGCTTGGAAAAGGAGGCAGACTCAAAGAAAGAGAGAATGGAAAGACATGATAGCAGAGAGACGGGTGAACCAACTATTGTAATAATTGCTTGTGACAACTGTAAAGGAGGGAATATGTCATTTGCTTAGATGTGTCTGAGCTGTTTTGACTTATGTAGTTCATTGTGTGTGTAATAAACATGTATAGGCCTATGTGTTCATGAGAGCATGCGTGTTTTTGTGGTTGGCAAATATACAAAGTCTGAGACTACAAGTGCAAAAAAAAAAATCTATTTTGCATTTCTTTAAATAGAATTAAAATGTTCTTAACAAATGTATTTTTACATTTTATATCTATATATCTATATATATATATATATATATATATATATATATATATATATATATATATATATATATACTGTGTATATATATACACACACACACACACAAATAGTTAGCATGATATTAAACACGCACACAATATGTATATATACATATATACACACACCACACATGCAGCATGATATTCTAAAGACATTATACACACACACACACACACACACACACACACACACACACACACACACACACACACACACTATCTATATATATATATATATATATATATATATATATAGTGTGTGTGTATAATGTCTTTAGAATATCATGCTGCATGTGTATATGTATATATATACACACACATACATACATACAGTGTGGGCATAAATATATATATCATATTCAAATGTTGTCTTTATAATATTAGTAAATAATAGTAAATAGTAATAGTAACAGTAATAATAGTAAAAATGGTGTGAAAAAAAATATTGTCAAAAAATGGTGTGAAAAAATATAGTGACTGTATTAGTGAGCTATGTATTTTAGTTTAGATACGTTTATTTTAAGAATTATACAAAGTAAATGAGGGGAAAAAAAATTCAGAACATTTTAGCATTTGGATTGTCTCTGTTTTGCTGTAAATAGCATCATGGATAACCTTCTCATGCTAAAATAAAATCCCTCACTCACATTCTGTTCTCAGCACTACATGGTATGAGTGATTAATGGTTTGCTTATGCCATTTTGCAATGATGGATTAGAGCTGTAACTCAGCATCAGGTTAACCAGCACCTTTTCTGACAGATGTTATGCACAGAAATCTTACATTACGAGAAGATATAGAGCTTGAGTCGTCCCTGAAATCCCAGTGGTGATTTTTTTTGGAGGTGAATTGACCTCACCAGGGACACCTAAGGGTGTGGCCGCAGTTATTGTGTGCTTGTGAGAGCTATATATGTGGCTGAGTCTCTGTTTTTGTGCTGACACCGGCAACTGGGCGTTAACGTGCATGTGCATGTACAGTATGTTCCTCGAGAACCGTGCTGAGCTGTAAAATGGCTCCTCGGTCATGCAGTCACCCAGTCCAACATAAGGAGATTATCTGAAGGGGTGCTTTAAGAAAACCGCAGGAAAGAAAGATGCATGGTGTGGGGTAAAAGAGATGAGACAGGGTGGGAATAGATGAGCGAAAGCTTTTTGGTAGAGCTGCTGACATCATTGTGCCCTGTGGGGAAACCCTGTCTTCCTTCCAGAAATGTGTCTCTTTCTTCACTTTATGGTGATGAGACAGAAAAGGGGTGATGGGATTATCACCAATGTTAATGCAACTGAAGCAAATACATAAAATATTTGTAAAATGTCAGCTATTCTGTCCTTGTCATAGTGCTTTGTCTCTTCATCATCTAGGTTAGAAGTTGTGTTAAACATGCCATATAATATTTTGACAAGCCCTCTCTGCTTTCCTGTGCCTGTGTGTTTCTACTGAAAAAGTCATTTTTGAAATGCTTTTATTAAATATTACATTTCCTGGAAAAGAAAGACTTATAGAAATTTTAAATGTGTTTATCTGCTACAAATGCTATTTTTTCCATCAATTTTTATAAGTGCACAAGCACAGGGGTTGTCAAACGGGTGACTATTAATAATTAAAATAATATAATATAAAGCAATATTAAATATATTTTATTAAATGTTGTCTTTATAATATGCTAACTCGCGTAGTAAAAATGCATCTTAAAACATAAAGATGGCTACAGTATGTATGAAAGAAGTTCTTCGACAGGGGATCATCATTAGTGGGTCCTTCACATCAAACAGATTTGGAAAGCAAATGGGACACAATTGTAAAGGCCACAAATTGCAGTCACACATTGGACTACACGTCACATAACTCTAATTGTCATGTTTTTAGAGAGAGTGTGTAATTTGAAATTCAGCTGCTCTTCATCAAGCTGTTACTGAAGAACATCTGTTTTAGAGCATCATGGGAAATGCAGTCAGAGAAGCGGCCCCGCTCCAGGTCAGCACTTACACCTCCTAGTCACAAGGGGGCTCAGTCTCATTACAAATGATGGAGCAGGCCTCCAACAGTGGCTTGTGGGGGGAGGCGAGACCTGAGGGGATATTTTAATTTTTCATGTCGGAACTTTCACTTCACTGTTTTTCAAAGTGAGGTCATCATGATATTCTCATCTCACCCATTGCCTTTGAGTGTCCAATGACAGCAATCTGTTTTACTGATGCATTAATGTATTGTGTGTGCCAGACCCCTCCAGTTTCAGTCTGGCCTCCAGCCCGAACGCACTATTGTTATTTCTCATTAGAAAACTTGCTGCTTAAAAAACTCTGCTGAGAATCTGTGGTTAAGATGGCTTATTCAAGCTCAATTATTCCTTCAGTGACTTTCTAGAGCTCCCATAAGAAGTGAAGGATAGAGCTGCTCATTTAGCTTGGTGTGTTCATTGTGTCGTGTTTAATAGTGACCGTAGCGCTGCTCTCCTGTAATCTCTTCTCCTCAGAACCAGATTCTTACTTGGCATAGATATGTTACTGTTTCCTTGACAACTGCATTTAAGTGCAGTGTGTTTGAACCGACTGAACAAGTGGATATGAGATTGGTAATTAGTTCTCGGTTGAAGATTAAAGACTTCCAGACAGGGAACAAGAACATTCAGCATGTGTGAAAACATGAAGTCATAAAGAGCAAAAATATTTCTCAGAGGTCACTCTTTCATAACACCACTTGAGTGGTGATAGTGTAGAGCTATTTGTGAAGTTTTACAAATGCACAATTTTATTATTTTTTTTTTAGAAAACATCACTCCTAACTTTCTAGTTGATAAATTAGCAGACATGTTATTTTATGTTTTATATAAGTCTCACTCAGTTTTTTCCTAAACTATTTGAGGAGACATGAATGAAATGGTTTTTAACAGTATGTGTATTTTGATTATTGCATATTTAATTGGATATGCTAATTTCCTTATTTTTACATTTATCTTTGCCGTCATCTAGTCCTCACTTAAAGTTAGCCTTTACAAACTAACAACAAATATATATAATTTAATCGCGCTGTTAATTTTTCATACTGTACAGGCTATTTATTTATTAAAAAAAAAAGATTTTATGAAAAAAATTATTAGCTTATTGGTATCAAACCTAAATGTAATGTAGTTTCCATAGCTCAGATAACTTGGTTTTGGGAGAATTAGATTAGAAATATTTGAATTCATAAGGAAATCTCTGCTCTTTTTGACATATGTAATATTTCTGTTTCTCAGAGAATTGTTCTCACAGTTTTACACAATCAGTTGTGGGAAAGCCTGTGTTTATATTCAGTGGCTTTGATTATTCAAGTGTGGCATTTATAAATTAGGTCCCATAGACACATATGCAAATGTGCTTCTGTTGATCAGAG
The DNA here is from genome assembly GCF_965113295.1 of Leuciscus leuciscus. Classification (NCBI taxonomy): domain Eukaryota; kingdom Metazoa; phylum Chordata; class Actinopteri; order Cypriniformes; family Leuciscidae; genus Leuciscus; species Leuciscus leuciscus. Next base: position 13,687,252 of record NC_138747.1, on the reverse strand, counting down.
GTGGTTCTTTATTTGTGGTCTGAGAGCTTAATAATTCAGAGATTGATCTTAGCTGGTACAAGGATTGCTCTTTTCTGGATCTGGATCTTCACCTTTAACTGCATCTGCTGCAGTTGTGCTGGGATACCCCTGTCTTCACCGGAATTACGTTGGCTTTTTTCCATTGATCTGGTTCTAAGTGCTTGTTCTTGTACCGCCATGATTCGAGTCTTTGTGCTTTCTTTTAGTCCTGCCATTATGTCCTCCCACGTGTGGGACTCTCCAGTCAGTGTCAACCGCCTGTAATACCCAGTGCTTGTGTTGTCCCATTGGGTGTTTTGTCTTGCCATTACACTTCCTGTTCTTCTTCCTCCTCATCTAGTGTCTTCCACAGCACGTCTCTTAGCCTAATCATGTCTCCCACGGTCCCAGCAGATGTCTGTCACTCTTCTTCCTCTCACTAACCAAACACACTGTTCCCAGATCAGTTTAGCTTTTCAGCACGAGTCTCGACAAAAGGATTTTCTGTTTTCCCTTAAACATCCAGACTGTCCCTATTAATTTTAAAATGCAAACCACCACACAAACTGTGAAATCCCAGTAGCTCTATGTCTGTTGGGTGAAATCTTGTGGTTTGAGAGATGACGATGAGAAAAAAAACAAAAACAAGAAAAAGTAGAAATGACAAACACACACACATATAGAGATGAAGGATGTGTGTTTTACAGAGCGAGCTCTGCTTCAATATACATTCACATCTTCTCTGTGCCTTGAGACATGGTTTGGTTTCTTGAAAACTTTTCTTGGTAAGGCTTTTGGGAGAACCAGTCACTTTTACTCAAAAAAGCCTTTGAGCTGTGTGTTGTGAGCTGAACAGTGGCTGTATGTCTAACCCAGAAACAGAAGAATATGATGCTAATCCCTTCCCCTTTATAGCAGCCTCTGTTTTTGTTTTGCGTCAAGTTGCATTGTTATTGGCTTATATTTCAGTGCAAGTGTAATTCTTGCTATAGAACTAGCCCCTAATATCATCACTATGAGGTTTTTATGAAAGCGATTTAGTGTTAATTGACTTGGCTTAGGGCTTGATTTGTCTCAGACCCATATATCACACCCTTGAATACATATAGTAAATTCTTGGACCGCTTAATGTGCTTAACACCTTCTGAATGTTAGGGTGCACATTTTCTTTTCCCTTTATGTCCTATTATGTAGGACAGTGGAGATTTGGCCAGGAAAACAGAGGGAGCGAGAGGGGGAATGGCTTCAGGACATGACCCAGGTCAGATTTTGAGTGTTATCACTCTTTCGTTCCACAGACTATTATTGTGGTGATATCCATTTCAGATTTGCCTGCCCCTAAATATCACATAAAAACAGGTCATTTTATATGTGCAGTTTCCATTTATACTGTAAAAACTGCCCTTTTTTGCTGCTTTGGCTTTTATTTTGTCATTGTCTTACATCCAAAGCAAGGTCAAATATTTGTTGTCTGTGATGTCATATAAAATATGATTTCCAGTGCACACAGACAATTTCTTTATTTGTGAAAATACTTTAATATGATTATTGATTACAGAATCAAGTTTATATCTGAAGTATAAACCTTTTTTATTTTACAGATTTGTTTCTTTCAATTAGAATTTTTATGTCATGTTGAATTTTACCATCTTGTCACATTATTTACTATCTTTAAATAAAATATTGTGATATCACATATCGACTATATCTGTCGACCACCCTGCTCCTTGATATCGGCATCAGAAAAAAACGAAAAAAAAAACACATAAATAGACAGACAGACAGACAGATATATAGACAGATAGACAGACAGACAGACTGTGGCTGTCAATAGAATAAGATAATTATGGTTATTATCTGGATATCTGATCTTATGAGAGCTGATTAAAATCATAAGATCAAATTATCTGAAGTTAATATTTTATCTTAAAAAACATTCAGTAAAAGTGATGTTTCATTTGAAAAACCCTGATTAGACCAGCGTAATATTGTGGTTATTAAATGAAGCCCTAAACACTGTCAGGTTAAGATGAACAGCTCTCAGCTAAACACCAATGCCTCAAATGCTAGTCACATGTCTTTTTCTTTGGCTCATCTGCTCTTATTTAACAAATGTATAAAGCTGACAAAGATGGCCCTGGTATAGTAGCTCTTCCATGTGAATTTTTTGATGAAGCCATTACGAGGTTTGGATGACAGGTGGGCTGATGTCCACCATATTTTGAACCCTTTCTGTCTCCATAGCCCCTTTGACACAGAGATTCCGGAAAATACACTGATAATGTGTCCCGGGATTTGTCCCGGGATAGTTTGATTTTGGTTCATTCACACTGCCAGTGATTTTCTGGAATCTGTGCATGCGTTCTCACCAAGCGGCAACCTCCCTGTCTCTCTCTTGAAACCAACATGGAAGTGAATTAAACGGCAATTCATCAACTGGCCGCTTGAGGCAGAAGTGAGTCAAATCTGCATCTCCCCCATGTTAAAATGCCCAACTTTACAGCAGAAAAAAACATGTTTACAGCCTGGAGAAAAAAGTGGCTTTGGTCTATACAGCTAATTTTGCCCTTCATGACAACTGTGAGGGGGGTGAATTTTTTTATAACTCATCCATTTAAATTATATTAAGCCTTAAATTTCTGCATAATTAAGGGTGTCCACTTTTGAGTGACAGGTGGATTCCCGCTGCTGTGGCCATTAGTCATCATTAGCCGTTTGTCTGCTGTTTGTTAACGGTCACGTTACTTCTGCTAATTGTCTGACTGTAAAAATAAATAAATTCGGGAGTGACGCGCTACCAAGATGGCGACAGTCGGCCATGCCCACTTTAGGCTTCAAAAACGGTCTATAGAAACCTACGGTTGACGTCACGGACACTACGTCCATATTTTTTTACAGTCTATGGTTCTCATACATCCATTTTTTTCTGATTCGATCATAAACTAGCGCATCGCGTACCCGTTCCACTAAGCTGGCAACGATGTCAGCTTCAGCGTCATCACTATGACACACCCTCTACGGCATTGGTCCTGCTTTTTGTTCACACAGGCCACGTTCTAGGACTGATCCCGCTAATGTTACCAGGTCCCCATCCCGGAATCAATTCCGGGATCAATCCTGGGACGTGTATGCGTTCACACAGAAGGCACACCAGCAATTTTATGGCAATTTTCTGGGATCAACGCTCTGTGTGAAAGGGGCTCATGTAACCCCACATGCGATGCCTGTAAACGCTCTATCCAAACTATCTGTTAGTGTCCCTCCCATCCTCATTCTGTTGCCTCTCCCATTTCCTTTTCTGTTTTGCACTGTGTAGCATCCTTTTTTCTTGCTACACTCTCTCTCCTACACCCCCCACCTCCCCCCATGTCTCTCTCTCAGTCTCTCTCTTTCGTTTTCATGTGGGTCTCTGTCCGGAGAGTTGTGTTGCACCGCTGTCTGCTGAGCAGAGCCGGCATCGAAGACTTTAATTTATTCTCTAGCTTACTGTCATCCATCAGGGATTTAGAGACAGAGGGAGACTTGTGTTCTCTCTCTCTGTCTCTCTCTCTCTTCTTCCACCCTCCCCTTCACTCCTCGCTGCGGGGGGGCTCGCAGATCCAAACCAGGTTCTGATATGATTCTTGCGAGATGAACCTCACCTCTCCGAAGATCCAACTAAACAATGGGATCTACTTTAGCACATACATGTATCAGGTAGGTGAAGGGCTGTGACCCATCCTGCCATTGGCTGGCTGTTTAAACATGTACATCTGCGTCAGCTGTCCAAGGTGTTTCTTGTTAGAGCCTTTGCCTACGTGGGAATTCTTGTGCAGAGTCATTCTGTAAGTAAATCGCAGAAGGGAACACAGACTAAGTGGCTGTTTGACTTGCTTACATTGCAGGTTTGACGGTGCATTAATTAACTCAAAGCAGGGATACAGGCCACTCTCAGTGGCGTATTTAAACTTTAGTGTGTGTATGGAAGCGTATATACGTATGTTGCTATTTTCAAGTGTTTTGTGTTGAGGTATTTGTTATGTTTGTATTGTTTCCCAGTAAAGATCATCGTTAAATGATATACATTTTCATGAGAAGTTAATAAGACTTGTATTCCAAGAATATATCTTGAATTTGTTTGTTCTTTTATACCCAGTTGGCAAATAGTTGTTTTAAGCATAAATCTAACTAAATTATTTAAGATTAGATTTATGCTTGAAACAGACACAAACTCAATATTTATGTTCTTGTCTTAATATGTTATGCAATTTTCCTTTTTAATTATTTATTTTTGTTTTAAGGATGCTTAGATGTTTTACTAGAAAAAAAGAAAAGAATACTGAGTTGGGAAATGTTGCAAATATATATATTTTTCATATGTTAAGTAATATTTAAAATATATGATTATTTATTATATATTATTATTTTACGTATTCTTTCTTTTTATATATTTTAACACATTTTTATAAAGACTATTTCTATAAATATATATCAGGTTTTTTTTATATTAGTTTTTTTGTTCACAGTGTTAATATTGGGAAATTATTTAGTGCCTTTTTGGGTGTCTGTACACAGTGGTCCACAAAGCTGTCCCCATCACAGTGGCAGATCCACATTTATGCCCAGTACAGTGGCATCTTTCAGTGCCCCGCACGTGTGTTATCGCTAATTAAAGACAAGCTGTTGTCTTTGGTGCTGTGCTGCTGAATGATAACTGCCTATATGTGTCTGTAGATTGTATGCATAGACTAATTGCAGTGTTTGCAAAACATTTTGCAGTTGGTCTTTTCATTCTTGCATCTTTAAACTTCTGTAGCCTCCCTTACACTGAACTGGTATTGCATCACTTGCCTTACACAGCTGAAAACAAGATACACACTGATGAGTGTCATGACATCAATGGATGCAAAATTTCATTTACATGAAGCAAAAACTTTGAACTTGAAGGTAGCTTAAACTTGTTGGCCGATACACTGTTCTTGGACTGACACTGACATGTATATTTGTAGAAAAAAACACATCATTATTTTATGCATTATTTTAAATTAACTGAAATTGTTCAGTAATCGGAGGGTTACCAAGATGGTCTATAAAACGTAACTTAGAAAGTAAAAATGTCTCTGAGATTGGAATTTGCAACCATAATTGTATCTTTTCCTTTTTTTCCCTTTTTTCCTTCTTCTTAATTTTAAGTTAAATGTTTTGCTTATAACTTGCTTTCATTATGCTATGGCTCTAATGGGCTAAGCCACAAATGTAATTTATGTTTAGCGATGCCCTGGGTGGTATAATGCTTGTATATAATGTTCAACTATATTCATAATAGCTTGAGTAAATCTCCAAGCTGCATATTTCTCTACATAAAACAGTGTCCTGTTCCAAGATGCATTCTCAAGCACTGACTGCAGTGAACTTCTTGAGCTTTTGAGCTTTTTCTGTCGCCTGGTTCCCCAGAGAGAGAGAGAGAGAGAGAGAGAGAGAGATATTTGGAGGGACTCCAAGCCAGGTTTCTTGAGACATTTTGTTGTTTGATAATGAGGAATACATGAGTGAAGCTATTTTGGGTTGAGGCACCACAGAGAACAAGAGAAAGAACGATAGAGGAGGTGAGCTGATGTGAAAGTTGTTGTATATAACTAACTTTGGTTCTGTCAGGAGGTGCCGACCGACACTGTCTTTTGTGTTCTCTTGTGTATCTGATGATAGATATTCTCTCTATCTCACCAAAGGCACTTTTGAGCTTGTCAAAATCAGACTGTCTGTGATGCATGAAAGAACGAAACTCTGGAAGAGCTGATGGTGTGGATGTGACGGTTCCCTTGGTCATGTTATGTCACATCACCTAAAAGATTCACTTTCAGTATTGAGGCTCAGTTCAACTCTTGTTATATCCTTACCCAAAATCCTGTCAGGCTGGCTAGCCGTATATGTCCTTTGAAATGTGTCGTATTTATGTTCCTGCCGAATGCGAGTCTGCTTCCTCTCGTTCTCGGTGAGCCTGATGACTGTGCTGGACGTTACTGGAGTTCACCGATGAAAACGACATCTGTCCGCACCTTCACAGCATCTGCCTCCACTAGAGTGTGACTGACAGATTCGGTCTGATGAGAGATGTGTCCCTCGGTCTGTTTGTGAACTCTCTGCTTTTTTCTCTCTATTTGTTTATCTGTCTCACTGTTTAGCTTACTTGCTACATCCAAATTCATTCAACCTGTTTACTCGCGATTAACCCTAAAACCCATACCTCGGGTCTTTAGTGCCACGGGACGTCATTCACTACCCTCCTCCTCATCAACCTTCTTAGTATTCCTCAATCAATTAATTATAAACAATATAACAAGAAAAAATTATTAAAGAATGCTTGTTTTCACATTATCTTTTAGTAAAAATTGTATAGGGTCACTAACAACCTGAGGTGTGTAATAGAATAGTATATTTTCCTGCTCAACAATAATTGAATCTTTGATGACTAAATAAGTGTAACTCACCTTTATTCCACAAGGTGGCAATGTCTGAGACACAATGACGAAGTGACGTTTCACTCATAGTTACTGCAGGCAGAAAACAATGGCTCAGCGATTTACTGGAGAGCAAGTACTGAATGCAGTCTAATATTGGTGTCACTTGATGCTGGATCTGGTGAAGCTGACAGTGATCAAAATATTGATTTTTAATGATGTTGAAATTTTGAGAATTTTTTTGAGATCGCGATTATGAGCTTGAATGTATGAGCTGGGCTGAATGTACCGGGAAATGAGCTCTGACGAGGACAGTGATGATGGTATAAAACATCATCTCAAACTAAACCCATCCAAGCTCCAAAAGGTAACAAAATATGCTTTATTTTATTCTTCTGTCGTTGTTACTCTATAATATCAGGAGAGTGTTAATATTATTGTGACAGGAAGTGATTTATCTGTGTTATATATAGATACGGGTCGCTAAAGGCCCGAATTTAGGCATTTAGGGTTAAGTCTTACGCAAGTGATACGCAAAAATTCTTGACTGAAACCAAAATTTCTGGACACACTGGGATAAATTGGGGGTTATACTATATATTTTTCTGAAAGAAGTTGTTTATGCTCACCAAGACTGAATTTATTGATAGAAAAAACTGTTATTATATTATAATTTAAAATAACTGTTTTCTGTTGTAATATATTTAAAAATGTAATTAATTTCTGTGATGCAAAGCTAAATTTACAGTATCATTACTCCAGTCTTCAGTGTCACATGATCTTTCAGAAATCATTCCAATATGCTGATTTGATGCTCAAGAAACATTTATTATTAGTTTTATCAATGTTAAAAAACAGTTGTGCTGCTTAATTTTTTGTGTGCTAATCGTGATATTTTTTTTTTCATGATTCTTTTTAATGCATTTATTTGGAATAAAATATTCTTTTATTCCTTGCATCCTTGCTCAATAAAACTATTAAATCTTACTGACTCCAAACCTTTGAATGGTTGTGTAATTGTACTAATTTTTGTCAATTGGTGTGATTACAAAAGCATATTTTAAAATACTGCTGTTAAAATAAATGTATAGGGGAAAAAAGATTAGTTATGCATCTATTGATGAATGAAATTTGTCAGAACTTTAGTTGTTTTACAGTATATTTGGTCTCTTTTCTGTGTGATTTTTCAGTTCTTATCTTCTCGGTTTCTGTCAGTAATCTTTGCTTTGGGCTGTAGGATCAGAACCGGTCCCACTGAGCCGTGTCTCCTGTCTGTGACACACTTCAATGTGTATTCTGGCATTTTGTCAACTCAGCTTTTGTTGCCTTTGCACCTAATTAAATTTGTGTACGACTGATTCATACTTTTGGTCCTGTGCCAAAACCTTTTTTCAGTTATCGGGTGGCTGCTTCTTCTGACATTTTACAATCTCCAAGGCCCTGTTTACACCCGGTATTAAGATGTGTTTTGGTCGATCGGATCATAAGTAGACGAGGCAGAAACATACCCGTTTACACCTGGTGTTTTAATCCGTCTCTTTTGTCCACTTTCAACCACTTCTGTCCTGATTTCTTTGAGGGGAGGGTCAATGGGTAGGTAAATGCAGTTGTTCTTCAGATCTTTCGATCTAATGGACATAATAAGCTTGCGCAATTTACATATGAACATCTAACTATGTATACTATCCTTATTTATAGTATGGGGATGTTGAATGCTTGGTTCTGATTGGTTGAAGAACATTCTAAGGTGTGCAGTTATTTTTCAGGACATGCACAGCTAAAGTAGTTCCAGGCAAGTCTGTATTAGAGTTCCATATCACTTCGCTAATTTTTTTTTTGTTATTTCAAGGTTCTTACAGTCAACAACAGCAAAATAACCAAAACCCAAGTGCATATATATATATATATATATATATATATATATATATATATATAAAACAAGTAATTTGATCAAAAATGACAAACTATTTCCATTATATATTACTATTTACACAATTTCATACTATTTTCCACAAAATTAAGCTTTATTATCTATGGAAAAGTCAGCATTGGCAACTTTATCAATAAAACAGTTTTGCATCTAAAAAGCTACAGGACATTTTTCAGAATGAAAGAAGAAAAGTTTCTGTACTTGAAGCAATTTCGCTGTTAGTAGAGACGCTGCTGCTGGATACTGCTGAGAGAATTCACATACACTATATCTCTCTCCCTCTTTCATAACTGCATTAGTCTGCATATCAGTGGCTCAAGTCTCCATTACTACCTCTAAAATGACCTTTTGGAATTAGCAACGGAGGCTTAGGTGATATTTCATCAATTGTTCCTTACTAACCAGCTACACTGTAAGAAAAATAAATAAATCCATAGCAGAAAAAAACTAATAATGTCCTGGCAGAAAATTGCCTGTACTTTTCCGTTAAGTTTACGGACATTTAAAACAACACAATGCAATGCATAATTCAAAATACAGGTAAAACATCGAATTACTTCATATTAACATGGTACAGAGTGATATGAGACACATCACACTATAGCGCTGATGTGTAGGAAATTGGATGCCTGGGACAACAGTAATTTATCCAGATTTACTGCAGAGTCAGAATCAAGTATTCATGAGAGCCCTGTTATAATTGATTTTTTAAAAACTGTCTCTTTAAACAAGCCCAGTTGTATATGTTAGGGTGTAGTGTAGTAATGGCAAAGGCTTGTCTGTGTTTCTAACACACACAAAGTTCAGGGGTGCATCGCTTTCTGCCTCATTGGCAGAGGTGATGACAACGGATGTGTTCGAGCCATCGTTACCATGGTACTGATATCACACCTCAGAGGGAAGTGGAGGTGCTGGAAACACTAATCTGTATTTACTTATGCATTCTGTATGCTGATCAACCGAGTCTCTTTAGTATGTATTGAAGAAGATCACGGGTGTTATGGAAAAATCTGATCCTAGATTCTCTGTGTTATCTGGTACTTCATCCATAAATCTGCATTCAGATGTGAGACTGGAGGCCCATTTGAAATGATAAATGAAATGGTCTACAAACACTGTGAATATTATGGTGTGATGGTCCATACACATGCTTCAGACATTTGTAGAAGAACTGTTTATTGTGATCTAATGTTTATTATTAATATATACAATTATGTATTTTATTATATTGCTATTGCTGCCACTTTTTAAAAGCAATAAGCCACTCGAGACAATGCATTGCAGGGATTTTATCATATCTTTGCTTCATGTCACGCCAATGTGCCCATGGTAAAATCACTGTAATACATGACCTTGAGTGACTTATTGATTTATTCTGTCCTTCAGTGACATTTTGTATTTTTTCTGCAACATCGGGTTTGATTTTACTCCGTATTGTCACCCATGGGACTCCCTGTGGCCAGTGATTTATAACTTTTCTGTGACCCTTACCTGGAATGAAGTCTTTGTTTAACTACTGCATTGATGAGTGATTGGTATAATTTTCACATTGGTTTGTCAGTGAACCCATCTGTGCTGCTAGCAGTTGATTTGATAAAACAGCGTTAACTGCTTTGCCTTTACTCTCACTGTTTTTATTCACATTTCATATTTGCACTGTTATAACTGAGCCGGCATAAGTTTACTTTCCATGTGTCATGTCAGAGAGTGAGCAAATTGATAGAAACTGTTCTTTTTTTTTTTTTTATAAAGTCTGAGAATACAATCTCTTTGTGAAATGACTGATAAAGGGAGTGGTGAATCTGCAGGATGTTGGTTTCTGAGTGAAAATTAATTATTTGTGGAGTGCCTTGATCAATCAGAATGTTTTGGGACTCTTTAAATGCCAACTTAAAAGTCTAGCCCCTTGCCTCTGCTAGGCCTGTTCCAGTGCCCACAGGCATCCTGTCAGCATTTAGGCCACTGCTGTCCAAACCTCACATGCCTGTCTCTGCACTCTTCCCAACTGATTCCAGCCCTGGAGCGCATGGCCCTAATCTGTCCTGATCCCACAGGAGATGCCGTGTTTTAGAGGAACCAATCCATTAGCAGCTAATTAAGCACCAGGTTCTGCATACTTTCCAACAATTCCCTCTTTGCATTGGGCCAAGGGAAAGATGAGCCAAAAAAGAGCAGCTGTGGTATGAAATAAACCAATATCAGTCCTTAATAACCCATCAACACCAAGCCAAGAGATTCAATCTGCTTTTTGTACTCTGACATGCCCACTGATGGACCGTCATAGTGTATAGATGTATAAAGCAATGTTTATTCGCAATATAGTCACAATTTTAATAATAGTAAGCAAAATGTAATCTTCCAATGACTTCAATGTTATTGATGATTCATTAAATTCATGATTGTTTCTTGTATTGCAGCTTGCATGTATGGTGATGTTTCAATAGTGCCTTGTCTAAAAAAGCCTTTTTTTAGCTGCATCGTCCTATTCAAGCACACTTTGCTAACAAGGTCTACATTGAAAAGATAGACCATGTGGTTTCTGTGCTATTGCAGTAAGATTGATCATATTTCACATGCTTTCCAACATGTAAAGAAGCTAATGAAAGCAGATTCCCACTAAGCAAAATGAAGATGGAATAGATTACTAGTATGAGCTGACTGTCTGTACATTGTGCCTGAGAGCCATCTCACAGATAGCTTGAGGTGATTAATTAAAGCTAATAGCGTTCTTTCCTAGATTTCTTCCATCCTATCTCCAGACGTATTCACTTATTCAATTAGAAAACTGTTAGATGTTAGATTATTTTTTTAATGAAAAGAAATCATGTTGATTTCTAAGTTGTCACATCTTATTTGCTAGAAGTTTCCGTGCGCCACACGGAACATTTATCAACTCGGCTCAAAACACATCTTGAACATGCAGCCACTAAACAGCGCTGTGAGATCCAGTGAAAAAGTGTTCCATTTTGGTGTTGTCCTATACAAACAACAAATCAAATGCCTCGTGATGTAAACTAGTTAAAAGTCAGATGAAACAGCGTTGACATTATCACCAACACTGATACGGAAAACAGGAGAAACATTGAGCCACAATGATACAGTTTCTAAGATTTCTAAGACGTAACATTTAATATTAATTTGTGAAATGTTTACCTGTTTGGCAAGTGTTTGTCATGTTCTGATAATAAAACCACAATTAACTGTCTGGTTTTCACTCAAGAGCAAAAATCTGGCTTTAAACTTCAAAGAAATAAAGATTTGACGTTTAACGTGATAATTAAAGGTATCAACTGATATTAACAATTTTATTGTTATTTTTCGGGCCTTTAATGGGCCATATCGTCCAACCCTACTGACATTTATTTAGTGTAATATAAATATGTGATGTGGGTTGTGATGGTATTAAATCGCAAGTCCAGTTTGACATTTATTATTCTTTATATCATTTTTTTTCTTATTTTTTTTCTATTGAGTGCATTTACACGCATTTACATTTGCATCAAACACTGGTTAGGGTTAAACCATCATCATATTCTTTAATTGGAGAAAGGTCACTAATGATGTACGAAAACCCAATGGACATGTTTGTTGCCCATTACCCTGATTTAGTTTATTTATCAGCATCATGTCTGGTTATTAAATATGCACAAATCTGACATGCATTTTTGGTTAAATCATTTCCCTGTAAATTTTTTTATTTATTTATAATGAGCTGATTTTTTCTAGTGATTATCTTTTTGTTGCACGTGTAAAAGCACTCATTGAGCAGGAAGGCTTGACTAAGCGGTCTCAGTCAGCAACAGAGAGCGACTAAATACCAGAACAGATGTTTGCTCTTAGTTGTGTGGCCTTTCTTCAATACTGGATTTTCAACATGTTTCTTTATTCAGAACCCATTTCATGTGTAAGACATTGGACATTGTTATGGATTTGGGTAGACTAAGAGAAATCGGCTTACTGTAAGCTTGTCTGGTAGAGGTGGGGAAAAAGTTTAAAGCTGTTTGTGGCATTTCTGAATGAGCGTCTGTGGAGCATTTATGGAAAACTGAAGTACTTTGTTTTTAATGCCGATATTATATGTTGTGTTTCAAGCCTTTAGGGTCATTCAGTGTCATCTCAGGTCCCTGGTTCAAATTTGTGATTTTATTTTTTATTTATTTTTTTTCTGTACAAATACAAACATAAAAAGTGATGAAAGCCAAAAAAATTTATGTCACAGATATTTACTGGGTAATCTACTATTTTGTAGAGGGAGGTCAAAATGACAATTTTCACCTGAGATTTGGAGCCAAATTAGAGGGGGGAAAAAATTACTTTGGAAAGATGGCAGCATCATTATTTAAAGCTGTTGACTTTAGCAAGCTTTGCTGCATTATATGCCAACAGTGACAGTTCAAAAATTTGCATGCCTGACTGTAACTCAAGAAGTATTAAAGATATCTTGAGTATTAAATCAACAATACTGTTAAATCTGTTGTATACTATGGAAACCATTTGTAGCATATTGAATAGCCTCTATAATGTGTGTGTGAGTGTTGTCTATTGGTGCTTGTAGTAATGCGGGCTGCAGAATGACTTAATCCTGTGCTCAAAAACGCTGCTGTATTTGGCAACATTCCTTCCTTTCCTTAATCCCAAGGCTTTTACCAACCAAACACAGAGAAATCCCTGGAGCTGTCTGAGCTCAACACTGCTCACCTGCCGACAACCGTCTCTCAAGGTCACAATGCTGGCCGACATGTTGTGGATTTTTCTCTCTTTTATCGGTACAGCAATATTTGGCATTTTAGAAACCCCTTTGTGAGTTTAGATGCCATGCAAAACATTGTCTTGATTTGAAAGAGTATTTTTGCCTTATACATTTTTAAAGTAATTGAGGATGGTGGTTTATAGCCATCAAAAATAACAGAAACATATAGGTTAAGTTTGTATCTAGTATTTTAAGAGCTAAATAGGCATTAAAAGTGTTCACATGAGACAAAAAGATGGTATAAAAAAAGCACTCACACCTCATATGTTATCACCTCATGAAAACACACAACTATAAGTTCACTGTTTTTACACGATAGATGTCCATAAAATGACCTGTAACAGCAGTGTTCCTTTCCTGTGGTGCCATTTCTTTCTTTCTTTCTAGGAAAATGGTAATTATGTCAGCCTTATAATTTCCTCTGCTGATAAAATGGTTTTAAAACACACAGCAAAGTTAACCGTGGTGCCTACATTGAAGCCTAAATGAAGAAAGTGTTCCCAGAGGCTCAGCCTATGAATTATATCTCAGTTGGACTGATTTGCTTTTCACATAGTATTCACCTGAAGAGTTTTAGAAGTTCTGTGCTTATGACTGGAATAATCAGAGCTGTTGCAAGTGTTTAACACCAATAGGGCTTAAAGTGTATGAATGCCAATTAGGCTGCATATGTACAGTATGCACATTGCATATTATACTGGTACCATATCCGTTATCAGCCAATATTGGGTATTTCATTATGCATGCTCATTTCCCCTAATTTTAGGGGAAAGCTCTAAGAATTAGGGGAAATGCAATCCTTAGCAAAAAAAAATAATAATATATACTTTTAAATTCAATCATTGCAGTTAAAACTAATGATTACAATTTTTGAGACAAAATGCAGATTTTTAATATTGCCCATTTTTTGATATGGCATCACTCATTTACACAGTGTGAAAGTTTCTGGATTAATTGGAGAATCAGGTACCAGTGTTTATAACCAGATATTATATCTAATATATTGTTACCACATTTGAAAGTACCCTATATCAAATACTAAATCTGAAAAAAAAAAAAAATGCACTTTGCAGTTTGAAATATTATTTTTGTAAAGACTCATTTATTGCATTAATAGTTGTTGGGTTGAGTTCAAGAGCTGAAAAGTTTTAAAGCAACCACTTTTAAGCAGAACCACAAGCTCTAGATGAGAAAGTAAGTCGACTACTAACTGGGGGGATTTCAGCTTTTCACGCTCACAAGTCACAATACAAAAATAATCCAGGGTTTCAAATGCAAAACCTCAGCACAGAAAATCCTCTTGTGTTACTTCTATAGTTCGGGAGATGCAATTTACCTTTGAATTGAGCACTGAAACAGCGATCTCTGATGACAAACCCCAAATGCTTGGTTTCAATTCCTTTTTTGTTTACTCTCAAGCATTTATCGAGGAGCCGTGACCTATTGAAATAGAATTGCTTTATTTGATACAATGTGTTTTAGTTTCTTTTTTTTTTCACTCATGCCCTGCTATATCAGAGAAATGCTCGAAAGGCTGTTGCAGTGATTGAAAGAGGCGGGAAGAGCCAACATCTGTTTGTGGATTTGAACGTGCTTCCTGCCTATTCCTTCACTCCTGTGAAAAAAAATCAAATGAACGCACTGACCCATTTTCCTTTTTCTCTTCCCCCTCCCAGTCCTTTCTGCCCCTATATTTCAGTCAGGCAGCATTATTCAAAAAGCAGAAAAACAGTGCACTAACACAATGTGTGGCCTTGAAAGTATTCATTAAGCATGGCAATCATAGCTGACCCAATAGCCTGAATACAGTGTGTTAAACTCATTTGCTGCTTCTGAAATTGCTTACTATACTGTAGGTACTACATTTGGTTTGAAACTTACTTTGCGACCGTTAAAATAGTATGTTGTATATAGTATGAATGTGTGTAGTTAGTATGAATGAAATTCGGAGGTACTACATTCACTATGTTGTCATTGTCACGTGACATACGGCGGCAGTTGCGTCGCTTCACTTGGAGTTTGTCCATTCACAAATCCTCTCCTGTGGCCTCATGGGATAGTCAAGTGTCCATTTAATGCGCACTTCAGAATTTCGCCGGAAGAAGTTGGTCATCCGGGTACTTTTCGTCTACTGTTTTATAAATACTATGAAATCAGACATACTGCGTGCTCGGCTCACGTACTGTGTTTCACCTACTATATTGTATGGAAGTATGCATTTTTGAATGCAGCGATTGTCAGTGTGGTCATCTCTACATTAGCAGGAATCAAGAGTCATTAAGACAGCTCTCAGAAGAGAAACTTCCATATGGAACATGTGACGGTCAATTAAAGTGATAGTTCATTCAAAAAATGAAAGTCTTGTCTTCATTTACTCACCCTCATGTCGTTCATTACTTTCTTTTTTTCTGTGGAACACCATAGAAGGTATTTTCGTTTTTGCCCACATATTGCAAGTCAATGTCCAAATTAACACCACCATTGACTTTTAGGCCACATTTACACATAGCCGGGTATTTAGAGAAACGAATATTTCTCCCCCTCCGTTTTCAAAAATAACATCGTGCACACAATATCGTTTTCAAAAACAGTTGCCGTTTACATCAACCCGCATAAATACAAAGGGGCGGCAGTGTAAGGAGAAGGATAAAGCCATGCAAGCCAATCAGAATCCTCAAAATCGACAACGACGAATAGCACGAGCGACTTCCTGTTCCTTTCAAAACAATAGACATGGCGCGAGGTTCGTTCGTGTGGACAGACAGCGAAGCAAATGCAAACAGGCCAAAAGCGTTTTCACAAAAGTAAAAATGAGTACCACTTTAACAGCATCCATGATCAAATAGTAGCCAAACAAACTCATAGACAGTATGGAACAAACTCTAAACATAGGGCGCTCACATGACGTAAGCATTTTCGGGCGCATAATGTGACGTTTGAGAACCTAAAACCCCGTTTCTCCCAGTTGACACGGCAACACATAACCGGCGTTTTCAGAAATCTCCACTTTGGCCGGAGTTTTTAAAAATAATCGTTTTCTGGGATAAAAACGGCGTTTTCGTGTAAATGACAGGCCAAAACGCAGGGAAATATCTGCGTTTTCCCATCGTGTAAACGGGGCCTAAGTGAATGTGCAAAAAACATTCTTCAAAATATCTTCTTTCATGTTCCACAGAAGAAAGAAAGACATAGACATAGGTCCTTTCCACCAATAAGCTGGTGTGTGGTGGGCATTCTGGTGCAATATGGCTGCCGTTGCATCATCGAGGTGGATGCTGCACATTGGTGGTGGTTGAAGAGATTCGATTTGAGTACCCAAAAAAGATAAAAGCTAGGATTGTTATTGCTCCGCCACAGCAAAATAATTTCATATACCCCTG
This sequence comes from Leuciscus leuciscus, assembly GCF_965113295.1. NCBI lineage: Eukaryota > Metazoa > Chordata > Actinopteri > Cypriniformes > Leuciscidae > Leuciscus > Leuciscus leuciscus. The sequence continues at coordinate 13,670,755 of NC_138747.1, read as the reverse complement.
TTGCCGCTCAGCAAGGATGACAGTTTCTCCTGTCCATTTCACCATCTGTGGAAAATCCATGTGACCGTTTTTTTCAGCCCCCTAGTATTTTGTGCACTTGAATTAAAGAGCGTATGAATGCATGCATGCCAAAACAGGAGGGGGTATTGACATGCTTCAGCAGTGCCCTGAACGTTTCCCAAAAGACCACGAGTAACAGCTGGGTTAACTGGGCCTAGTGCCAGAGGCCCGGCCAGGGCACTTCGCAGAACAGAGCAATTGAGCCATGCAAGACTGCGGTCCTGATGCCGGCGGGACTGAGAGGCAGAGCCCAAATCAGAATGTCGCTGCCTTAATGAGAAATGCAGTGTAAATGTTAGTGGAATGTAATGCATAAAATGGCTGATGTCCTGTTATAGATCCATCTCATCCTTGAAATACAAGGTTTTTGTTTTTGTTTAATGGACGTTCTGTTATATTAACTAATCATGAAACACAATATTTCTCTTGCCCTGAAATAAAATAATTTGATGTACTACGTAGGAGGTTCATTCACAGCAAATTGGTGTGAAAATTTTGAACCTATTCCAATAACTGTGGGGGAATTTTTGGACTGGATTTTGTCCGTGGAATTTTGCAGTGCAAAGGAAAATATGAATGCACTATCCAGAAATGGTTATGATGTCATGACCATGAGCCCACATTTACACATCAGTACCTATTTAGTAGTACTCGCAACACTCATGATAAACTGACAGCAGATCCAGATATGCCAGTAAGAAGAGAGCAGCGGTCATTCACATATACTGTATATTGTAGAGGTCTTAAAGCTATAGTTGCAAAAACTAAACCCTTTACAATTATAATGTTCATCTTGCAAGTAAACATTACATTTGTTTATTTGTTGCAAAAATAACCACAAGTTCACAAAAAAAAAAAAAAAAACGTTTTTACAAGGATATTTTTGGTACATCACCAACTTTGATTAATATTAATAAATGGAATTAAAGAGGATAAAATAAAAAGATAAAATAAACAAAGAAATGAATAAAAAAAAATATATAAAAACTTAGAAAACATCTCTAAAAGTAACAAACTGATCTTAAAATGTGACTGGTGTTTTGGCATTTGTGCTGGCTGAATGTACAACTCACACCACAAAAAAATAAGTGATGTCCATCTGTGTGGTCCTGTGTTCAAAATGTGTGGCCCTGGTCAATAAAAGGCCAGTAATTGTGGGAACAGGACTTGAAGCTTCACTAACTCTGGAGCTCTATGGGCTGTGAGCATTCATTCTCATAGCCTCATGAGGAGACTGTAAAGATAGATCAGTAAATAACATACAGTATGAAATCGGACTATTTGAACTATTTGTGACAATTGGTTGTTATAATTTTTTGAGCAGATATGTATAGTCCTGGAAGAATATTTATGGAAAAAAAATAAGAAATGTCAAACCACTGCGTTGTCTATTAGTTTGGTGTAACAGTAGCATATTGGTGTGAATTATTTATATTGAATGAAATAATTAATTTCCCTCCTTTCTCTCTCTCCTGACAGGAGTTTGCTACCCTGACTAAGGAGCTGAATTTGTGTCGAGAGCAGCTTCTAGAAAAAGAGGAGGAGATATCAGAGCTTAAAGCAGAGAGGAATAATACCAGGGTAAGTGTGTGTGTGTGTGTGTGTGTGTGTGTGTAATCAAATAATGCTGTTCTTTTACAACTTCAAACTTCAAATAATCCTGAAAAAACTGTATTAAGAATTTCCACCAAAGAAAATATGCAGCATAACAGTTTTAAACACTGATAATAATAAGAAATATTTCTTGAGCACCAAATCAGCATATTAGAAGGATTTCTGTGGAATCATGTGACACTAAAGACTGGAATAATAATGCTGAAAATTCAGCTTTGCCATTACAGGAACAAATTACATTGTAAAATATATTAAAATGTATATATTGTAAATTCTTATAATATTTCAGAGTATATCTGTTTTTACCCTATTTTGAACAAATAAATGCAGCCCTGGTGAGCATAAGTGACTTAAAAAAAAAACATACTGAGCTTAAACCGTTGAATGGTAAAATCACTCATTTTTCAACTAGTTGTCCTGAAATGTAATCAGTGGGTTTGTAAATGTTTCATGTTTATGTAAATGCTTCACTTAATTAAATGACTTGCCATACATCGTGCAGAATCAGCGGTCTTTATGTTTCTAGCAAAACCAATGCTGCTATAGTATGAATGGAGAGGATGTTCATACAGCTGAGATGATGCGGGTGACAAATGGAAGTGTGCATATCTCCATTGCCAGATTCGTGCTGCTACATTGTCATGAACAATGGAAAAGATGCCCATTTGCTTGTAGACTCTCTCAGCCTCTAGGCAACACTTGATTCGCTTCAGGGCAGTTTGCAAGGTTTTTGACTTGTATGGTATAAGCACCCCAGATGAACTCAGACCATTAATGTCGCAGTGCCAGCTAAATTCACTGACGACATGCTTTTCCAATTCAAAGCACCCAAAATTCACTTTATTTTCACTCTTGTGTGATTTTAATAATGTATTGTGCTGTTACATATAACTATACAAAGCTAATGAGTAGCAGTGTGTGAAGAGAAATTTTCTTCCTGTTAGTGTAACCATGTAAAGAACAAGCTTAGCTGAAGTTATGTGATACAGGACTTGTCGATGGATGTGCTAGCGATGGATCTTTATGTTGTTGTATAGCTTCTTTTGGAGCACCTGGAGTGTCTGGTGTCTCGTCACGAGCGTTCGCTGAGGATGACTGTGGTGAAGAGGCAGGCTCCTCCGCCGTCCGGTGTGTCCAGTGAGGTGGAGGTGCTCAAGGCTTTGAAATCCCTCTTCGAGCATCATAAGGCCCTGGACGAAAAAGTGAGACTTTTTAAATTCATATTGTATTATAACATTCAATTTTCAACTTTTTTGATCAGATTCCAATCGGATTTGCATAAAAATCGGATTTGGACTGACAGTCTGAACGAGGCCTTAGAGACAGGAACTAAACAGAGCGTTACTGACAGTCTGGGAAGAGAGGTGTAGCAACAATGTAAAATATGTGGGAAAAATTTTTTTTTTGGAACATTCAAGCATAAAAACCTATTCTAGTAGACCCCGAAAACAAAATCAAGACTTTGTAAAAGGGCATAAAAGGTCCTCCTTAAAGGGATAGTTCACTTTGAAATTAATTTTTGGTATGTTTTAGCTTACCTCAAGGGCATCCAAGATGTAGGTGTCTTTTTTTCCGCAGTAGTTAAAATTTTTATATTTTTAGGTCAAACCGTTCTTGTCTGTCAGTCATAATGCACGTCTATGGTCATTATCTCAAAACACAAGCACAGAGTCCAAATTAAAACAATTCCCCGTCGTCCAAATTAAACAATTCCCCATCGTAAGTACACATTGATGGCCTAAGACACGAAACGAGCGGTTTGTGTGAGAAAACGAACAGTATTTATATAGTTTTTACCGCTTATACACAGCCATGTCCGAGTGATCTGATCTGACGTGTGGCAGACTGGTGCATAGATATATACACACTAGATGTCGCCTTGTCTACGGCAGTTCATTGAACGAATGTCTTTAAGGCGACATCTAGTGTATATATCTATGCACCAGTCTGCGTACACGTCAGATCAGATCACTTCGACATGGCTGTGTATAAGAGGTAAAAACGATATAAATACTGTTCGTTTTCTCACACAAACCGCTCGTTTCGTGTCTTAGGCCATCAATGTGTACTTACGATGGGGAATTGTTTAATTTGGACGACGGGGAATTGTTTTAATTTGGACTCTGTGCATGCTCTTTGAGACAGTGACCATCGACCTGCATTATATGACTGACAGACAAGAACGGTTTGACCTAAAAATATAAAAATTTAAACTACTGCGGAAAAAAAGACACCTACATCTTGGATGCCCTTGAGGTAAGCTAAAACATACCAAAAATTAATTTCAAAGTGAACTATCCCTTTAATGCTTTTCAATTAAGTCTGTATGAGCATGTAATATTAGTGGTAGTTCAAGTGGAATACAGTAGATGCTGACAGGGCTTTGTTGGCACGTGTACATTTGGCAATTAATGTCTCTTTTGTTTTTCATTTGCACAGGTGCGTGAAAGGTTACGGGTGGCTCTTGAAAGGGTAACTACATTAGAAGGACAGCTGGCAGCCGCCAGTCAGGAGGTACGGTTGTTTTGTTACATGTGTGTGTTTAGGTATATGCATGAACACTTGTATAGATTTGCTGATCTCATCTCATTAACTTCTGTCCAATGAGCACCTGCCCCCTGCTGTCAACCCATGCAGGAAATGCACGCTGTTGTTTCCATAACTCATATGCCACTGAGAGTTGCATGCACTTGGCATAGCATAGATTTACACTAAGAAAAAGCATTGAAAACACAATTACTCACTGCACTTAATTTTCAATGCATTCTGTTTTTGTAGCTTATACGAATAATTGAATGTGGTTTTTGCTTACCATAATTCATGGGGCCTAATTGGTTTCTTTGGAACATCACACTTTTTTTTTTAATCTTTGTTAATGCATGTTGTTCATTAATTGATGATTTGTGAATTTGCGAATAAAACTAAATATACTTTTTTACAAACCAATTATACTCATTATTTGTAACTTACATTTTAATATTTCAGTAACTACTAACTACTTTTTTTCTTTCTTTTTTTTAACAAAAAATGCCCATCATCTAGTTTCAGCAGTAGTTTCTCTTCATTTACACAGAGAATATATTTTAGATGCTATTTGCAGTAACTGCCTTCAGCAATTCACTGCAGCTGCTTTAGAGACTTTGTGCAAACTATGCAAACATCAACAACACTTTCTAGTGTCACCTTTATAAAATCTAGTTCAACGGAAATTAAAATTCTGTCATCAAAAATGTTGATTACATTTCAGTGGATGGACAAAAATGATGAGAGAATATTAGTAATATCTTAATTTGTGTTCAATGAACTAAAGGCTTGTGGGTTTGGACATTTTTGTGTGAACTATCTCATTATTGTTTAATTTAAAAGCTTAAGTAGGATGGATTTATATACAGTATATATTAAACGCTCATTATGGTGCCTTTATTTTACAAAGACACAAAGTTTTCTTGTTATTTTATGGAGTAATTTAAGTTGTTTCTGATCGCGCTGGCGCCTCCATGTCATGCAGTAAGCGTGCAAATACTTTAGCTTCCACACTATACACAAACATTTTGATATGTTCCTAATAATAGCTCATATTTATCTAGGTTAACGTTAGAGCCATGTAAAGTTGCTACTTGCATGTTTCAAATGATAAGCCATATTTGAGGTCAATGGATGATAGGCGAACATTTGGATTTCCTGACAGACATACTGTAATTACCACAAATAACCATCGTTAACGATCTGTCCAGGGCCAGACTGCGCCACACGTTTTTTTTTTCTTCTAAAACTAACCGACTAACGTTTAGTTGACTATTAGGGGGCAGCCCTAGAAAAATACATAAGAAATGTCAAATACATGTCCTTTGTTTAAATAGGCCTACATGTTTAAATACATGTCCTTTGCCTTAATATCCCAGTTTTTACACTGCCCCATTGAATACATCTTCACATCATTCATAACTGTCTAGTACAGGTCAGTCAGCATGTGTGAACACACTGACAAAAAAGCTATTTTTTCATCATCCGCTGAGTAAGAGGAGTCTTTGGCTGCAGCCCGCACTGCAGAGGCGGCATGAGAAGTGGCCTCTGGGTGTCATGATGCTGCATTTAGACCAACGGGAAGATTTTATGCTGACAAACAGGACCTAATGCTGCAAAGGGAACAAGGGAAGTGGTCATCACTAGTGTTGGGGTATCTACTCTGAAATTCCCAAGCTACAAGCTAATCATAATTTTAAGTAGTTAAACTACAGCCAAGCTACCCACCTTATTTTTACATAAGAGCATTTTTTATTTGAGCATTTAAGGCTTCTGATTTGGTTTATTTTATATGTACAAAAACTGTTTGTTATGCTGCTTGATATTGCAAACTGTTATTTTTTATTTAGAATCATAATCATAAACACGCTGGTTTGTACTGCAAGATAGTTTTACCTTTTATTGCATTATTGCTGCATGTTTGATTTTTACCTCAGCTCAGATATTAAAACAGCGATGAAGCATTTGGTCATGTTACTCTTTGGAAAAAGCTACACTACTTTGAAAACCGATATTGCTATTGCTACCATTACCTAGTTACTCACCATTAATGGTCACTGTGTCATAAAACTCTAAGAACACAAACTTTCTTTCATTTCACTCTCCCAAACCTGATTTTATTGTTCTAATGCTGGAGAAAGAGAGTCTGTAATTCTGCCTTTTCTTCAGTCTATTTTGTAACTGTGTTGAAAGTAGTTGGTTTTGAGGTATTATAACGAAGCGGTATCGCTCACTTTGTATCGCCAGCCTGCTCTAATATTCTAATACAAACGAGCTGTAATAAAGAGAGCTTTGCGAATATGTAAATCAGATCCCTTCATCCAAATACTGGCATGCAAATGAATGTGTACATATTTTAATTGTCTTCCTCCAATTTTCACATTCACTGGTCCTGATATGGCAGGATTCAAATGCAAATGGCCTACCAGTATTTCATTAATACCTTAATAACATGCTGCTTTTAAGCACAATGATAAGTTAATTCCTCAAAATGGGTAGTTCGCATAATCTTATCTCCCGCAAGACTCCTAGCCTGCCTTAAGAAGACAGGAACAGCGCTCAAATGCTATTAAAAGGAACACTATTAAATCCCACTATCACTGAAAATGTACATCTTCATAATGTGCAATTGGGAAAAAGTGCATCATTGCCTGTGCTGTGCTTTGTGAACAGTGATTATGTGGTATGCCACATTAATGTATTTAACATGAATGTTATTTGTTTAACACTTTGATAGAGTGACTTTTTTGCTGTGTTTTTGTTTAGGTGATCATGTTGAGACAGAGAAAGGATGGACGAGCAGATGGGGATGCTGTGGACAGGATGGACAGCTCGAAACCTACTTGGAAGGTATGTTCGTGTTTGCTTAAAGTTGGATTAGCATGAATTTAAATATTTTTATTTAGTCAGTGCTTAAAATAGTCACTTGTGCTAAAGCATTCTAAAGTACATGTTTCTTCAAACTTTTAATAATCAGTTAGAATTTAGATTTTATTTAAGGGGGTCAAATCACGGGGAAACATAAAAAAAGAATAATAATTAAGCTACATTAGTGACCTTGCTGAGAACGTGCTTTACCTCATTCTGTAAATTCTGACCTCCTTGAATCCCTAAGAAAACAATGCAAGTGTCATGCCAAAATACACTAACTTTCAGTTAGTGGGTTTGGGGTCAGTTTGGGGTCAGCACAACTGTTTCAATATTTATAATAATAAGAAATGTTTCTCGAGCACCAAATACGCATATTAGAATGATTTCTAATATGATCATGTGACACTGAAGACTGGAGTAATGATGCTGAAAATTCAGCTTTGCCATCACAGGAATACATTTCTTTTTAAAATATATTAAAACAGTTATAATCAAAACAGTTATTTTAAATTGCAAAACTATTTCACAATTTACTGTTTTTACTGTATTCTTTATCAAATAAATGTAGACTTGGTGAGCATTAGAGACTTTCAAAAATATTAAAACATCTTACCAACCCCAGACTTTTGAATGATAGGGTATGACCCCATAGGTTTTATCATTAATTAAACTTTGTTACTGTTTATATCTGAGGCATTGGTCCAAAAGGGATTCCTCCTGCTCTGATACCTCTCTCACAGATGGCATTTTCTTCGCTACTGAGAAACAAACTGCATTGATTATGCGCCAAGTGCTTTTGCCCTTCAACCTTCAGCAAAGGCTGCTAAAGTGTCTCCTGTCTCTTAGTGTGACTCACTTGTAGCAGCCAGCCAACTGGAGTCTGGTCAATAGGAGAATTGTAAATTGCTCTTCAACTTTGATCCCGTGGTTCATTGTTTAAATATCACCTTATCTTTTATTTATGTATTTGAAATGCTATTGATTGATTTTCTGTAGTAAGAGATTTTTTTCAATGCAGCAGTATCGATTTGTCCATTAGTACACAAAATTAGTTTGGGAGCAGATATTAGCTTGTGGTTTCATTATAAAGGTCTGTCTTTAAAGTCGGCATGAAATGAAAATTCACCCTATTTGCTAAAGGCATGTTATAGATCTTATTGTGAATTATTCACCCATGTATGTGTTTCGTAAGAAAAAATAACTGACCTCGTATTTTTTTCAGACTTTTCTCTGGTGACAAATGCAAATTCTTCAATCATTCAGTCTGCCTCCCCTTTTAGGTGCAACGTCCACATCGGAAAATGTATTTTTCGATAATCACCTACAGTACACTCGCATTTAAATCACAATACGGAAGAGCTGATGCAACTTTAGTTTCATTGCGACCTACTCTGATAGACTTCACGAACACAGATTTCTGTCCATGTTGATGCATTTCCTATTAAAACAGGAGATTATGGCAGGGCATTTTTTAAGATATAAAAATATTACATTTAAAGAAGTTAATACATTCTAAAGTGTATATTTACTAAAATATAAACTATTTTTGTTAGCTTTTATGAGTGCAATAGCATATAGATGAACTTTATAGTTGAAGTCGGCATGAAACATAAATTGCGATAGTCTTTTCTTCATTATTGCGTACAGTATATCCAAGTGAAACAGCTTCTTGAACAAAAAAAATGTAGGACGGGACTTTATTTTGTCCATTGCGAATTGATTGAATTGATTTTTGTCGGTAAACAATGGTGCAAATACCAGTAAATTGACTAGTGCAAACCTTAGTAAATTACCTTGCATGATTCATTTAAAATACTGTCCTCCAATAGGTTTTGCTGTCTGACAGGGAAAATCCTACAAATGCATATGCAATAACCACACCTTTTCAGCGCAATTTTTTCACTGCGTGTCTTTAGTAAATACTGACAGTAGTTTTTTATAACACCAAAAGAGGGTTTGCGCTGGTGCAAGCTGTTAGTGAATCTGGCCAATAGGTTTTTTTAAGGAGCTAGTTTAACATAATTTTCTCCAATTTTGTTGATTGCCAATGTTCTGTGTCAGCGTTTTTCTGAAAGGTTTCTGACTCTGAAAAGGTAACTGAAATGTTACCACTCCTAATGAGGAAGAATATTGCCACGCTGACTGTTTGATACCTCACAGTGTGTGATTCACTGTCTCATCACCAGTCTCTGAAGCTCTTTAAGTTCTCTACTTTTGCCATTTATCAGTGGAGCTCCTCCAGGTGTCATGGTCTGGCTCTTCTGTACTTTTTTTAGATCATCACTGTCAGGTATTTAAGTAGTCAGAGACTAAGAAAATGTGGACTGAGGAAGCCAAGTAAATTTTTTATATTTTTTTTTTTCCAAAATACAAGTGCTCTAATCACTCTGATGTTATGGTTATAATTTCTATAATTTTATTTTAATAGAACAAAGCAAAACATGTTCTGGCAGGTCTCCTCTGGGAGTAGTTCGCACCTGAAAGGTTGCGCTTTATAATATTACACCTTCAGGGGAAGATAATTTTTCCAAACATACCTTTCTTGAAAGTTAGCAGAAAATCGGACGTTTCTGTGAATTGTACATTTGAATCTGCATTTGCGATTAGAAAGGATGAATCATATCGAGCTGGATGGAGAGGATGAAGGCAGACAGAAGTAGATTCCCAGACACGGCAGACGTGGTCCAGACTGTGTCTCTCTGGAGAGCTGGCTGAAGCCTCCCTGGAGGGCAGAAATATGGCTGATAGTCCCTGGGGTTCATGGTTCATCAAATACTGTTAGAGGCCGACGTGGGTTTCTCAGCGGACTCCCAGTAGAGTGACGGAGAGGGTTTCCACAAAATTTCAAATAAAGCCATAGTTTTTTTTTTGTCACATTGAGCCACATCATGAATCAGTCATTTCCAACTTACTTTTTTTTTCTTATTATTATTCTGAGAAAACTTTATTATAGATAAAATTGTTGGTCATGGTAGAAATACTATATATATGTTCACTTTTTGTTTGGATCATTATAGTTATAAAAAATAGATTTTTATGACATTTTCATATTTTATGTTTGTGACAAGGTTAAAACAATGCATATGAAATCAATACATAAAGCTGTTTAAAAAGGAGCACAAATATGTTGATGCCATAGTATAAAATATTTTGTTTTATAGCTAAAGGTAATACATTGAAACACGTAAGACACGAAAGTGCCTGTAGTTCAAGTGCCTGTTCTGTTCAGAAAGTAGGCCTATTAAATTATTTAAATGAAAAAAGAAGAGGTTTTAGTGGCAGTGTGTTAAATTCGTATATTAAGCTATTGCAAATGTAAATATAAGGGTTAAATGTCATATAGATGCAAGAGACAAGAAACTGTAAATTAGTTGGCTGCCGGATTGCCTGCTGCCCTTCTGAATCTGGAGATCTCTCTGAAGAATTATTTAATTAACAGCATGTAATTCATTTTAAGGCCGAGAAGCGCATCAAATCATCTGCCAATCAACATTACTGACATCCACAAACACATATGTACAAAAACACTTCAGGCAGGGCTGTTAAAAAGTCCCTGTCTCAGCTTTCCTGTAGTGATATAGAGCCAAGCATATCAGTAAAGCAAACTCCACTCACTTTTGACAGTCATGTAAAAGTGTCTTCATTAAATATGCCTCATTGGAATTCTGTCAGCCCCGAATTGGACATTTCTGTTTTGAGGAAGCTGGTCATTTAGGGGGCAAAGATATGCATCTCACCCAGGTCGTATTTTTGTTCCCAATAATGTGCTGAGGAACCCTGAGTTTCAGGGCTGGCAAAATGACAAATCTGGAGGTTTTAATTTGCTCAGCTGTTTAAAGTAGATTGATGAAATGCACGGTCACAATGTGATGCATGCGAGAGAACCTCTGAACTCCTGAGGCCATAATTGCAATGAAGCTGCTTAACTTGCTGACCGTGTTCTTCAGACTCTGACTCAGCATATTTCGCCTCTCTGAAGCTTATTTAGAAGCTTATTTAGGACCCTGAGTGGAAATCAGGGGACCGCTAAACAAGTTCTCAACTAGCCCTCCATTGTATCTCTAACATTTCTTTGTGTTTGTGACAGAGGCTTCCCAATGGCTCCATCGATGCGCACGATGACAACAGCAGGTGTGTGGAGCTGCAGGAACTGCTGGATAAGGCCAATAAGGAGCTGGCCCAAAACAGAGACCGGATCAGCAGCCTGACCAATCACATGTCCGAGCTTGAGACGGAACTGGCTACCGCCCGCAAAGACTTACTGAAGAGCGAAGAGCTGAGCACTAAACACCAGAGGGACATACGCGAGGTTAGAATGATTGGGGGGAGAGGAAAGGGACAGAATGGGGACAGACCGACGAGAGCTTGTCTCAGGGAAGATACAGCGTCAGGCAGCAAGGACATTTTCTCAGCTCTGCTTTATTTTTGCTGAGAGACAGAAGGTTACAAAAAAATACAATTGTGACTCATTCCTTGACAAGGTCTAAAGTTAGGGTATTTAAAAACAGCTCTCCCCAAAAACAAACATTTACTTTGCAAACCAGTATCACTTTTTTTGGTGGAACATGTTGTTATTTTCCATACATTTAAAGCATATTCACATCATGTTGCTCCAGGTTTGACATCAGCAACGAACAAACTAAATAATATAGGTTCTTGTGTCTTGTACCCAAATGTGACAGGAACCTGAATGAGATTTCAAAGCTACAGCGGAAGTGATGCTTTTCAGTGAATAATGGCTTAAATTTTCCTCTGTTCTTCACGTAAAACTATGACATGGAATAAAGTGCACATAGATTACTTTTATGATACTTTGATGGTGTTTTTGTCATATTTGGAGCTTGATATTATTACCGTTCACTTTCATTGTATAGAAGAATAGCTTCAAGATTCTGGTAGCGTAAGAGTAGCTTGAAGATTCTGTTTACCACCAAAAAAGAAAGTCATATTGGTTTGGAATGAAATTGAAATGAGTACAGAATTTTCATTTTTGGACGAACTATACCTTTTTATAATGATTGTAAAAATTTCTAGTAAAGTCACAATGTATGAGAACTGTCGACAGAAACTGTGACACATCCAAGCGAAACAGATTGTCGAAAACATGTAAGGTGGGGACTTGGTTCTATCTGTGGTAGTTGATTGAATGGAAGCAGATTTGATTGTAAGTAAGGGGAGTGGTTTAAGCTGACTAAATACATTTCTATTTCATGCTGACTTTAAGCACCATTTCATGGTTTAAAAAAATCTTTCCCAAATGTTGTAGTAGTCTATTAAAGGTTTTCAAACTTCCCAAGGGTTTTTGTTTTCTCTTACTATGTGCCTGTTCGACAGGCGATGGCACAGAAGGAGGACATGGAGGAGCGAATCACAACATTAGAAAAGCGTTATCTGGCCGCCCAGAGAGAAACCACCTCAATCCATGACCTGAATGACAAGCTAGAGAACGAATTGGCCACCAAGGACTCACTTTACCGACAGGTACGTCAACCTTGAATCAGACCTGGGCTGATTTGAAGTTCATTTCAAATGAACGCCGCAAGTCAATGCTGGTTGATGTCCCATAATTCAGTTGAGATGTTATGAGAGTCATGTTCCATCTGTGCGTATGAAGGGTATGTGTTAGTCAGAGGGGGTTTAATTAGACCTAAAGCAGCAGACTCATGTTAGAATCCTTCAGAATCCTACAGCATGCTGAGAAGAGGCATGCTGGGAGGAAACAGGTACCACCCGACTGTTTTAATATCCAGATCCATCATCTGGAGAAAGAAAGAGGATTCCCAACTGCATTGATGGTGGTGCCAGTTTGGACAGAGTGTTTGTTTTGAATGCAGTGGGTATAAATATCTCAAAAGAAATAGATAAATCAAGACATCTGCTCTTGTTTAGACAGCATAAGTTTGTGATTTTGCACTCCAGGCAGGGCTATCGTCAGTGGGGACATCCAGCAACGTTATTTGTTGGGCCCAGGGGAGAGTGGGCAGACCCAATAAAATGTTGAATATTAGCCCTGTTTAATACTGCATTACATTACATTAATGTACAATACCATTCAAAAGTTTGGGGTCAGTAAGATTTTAATACTTTTATTAATCAAGGATGCATTAAATGGATCAAAAGCTACAGTAAAGACATTTATAAAGCTGCGGAAGGTTTCTATTTTAAATAAATGCTGTTCTTTGGAACTTTCTATTTATCAAAGAATTATGGTAATATTAAGCAACACAACTGTTTTCAACATTGATAAAATTAGAAATGTTTCTTGAGCAGCAAATCAGCATATTAGAATGATTTCTGAAGAATAATGTGACACTGAAGACTGGAGTAATGATGCTGAAAATTCAGCTTTGCCATCACATGAATAAATTATTTATTAAAATAGAAAACAATTATTTTAAATTGTAACAATATTTAACGATATTACTGTTTTTACTGTATTTTTTATCAAATAAATGCAGCCTTGGTGAGCATAAAAGACTTCTTTCAAAAACCTTTTAAAATCTTACCCCTTACTTTTGAATGGTGGTGTATAATCCAAATTTTGATTTGGATACTTTTATCCTGTCTTTATATTTTGTGTGTGTTGTGTATATACGTACACTGGTGGTTTGTTTTTATGTGCACTTATTTATTTCATATTGTATGTGTGCTTCCTTTTCATATGTATGGTATGTTTTTCCGTTCATGTGTGTATGTTGTGAGTACCCTGTAACCTTGTGTGGACTTAATATATTTGTGTGTGGGAATGCATATGTTGGGTGTATACTATCTCTAAAATGGGTGTGTTTATGGTGTCTACATGAGTGTACACCCTCTGTTTGTCTTATTTTCGTGCGGTTTGTGTGCGTGTGTCTTTTTTTTTATCAGAGTGAGGAGAAGGTACGACACCTCCAGGAATTGCTGGAGTTGGCAGAACAGCGTCTGCAGCAGACTATGAGGAAGGCAGAGACTTTGCCCGAGGTGGAGGCTGAACTGGCCCAGAGAGTGGCCGCCCTCACCAAGGCGAGTACTCAATCACTCCTCCAGACAACAGCGACAGGAAACAATGAGAGAGTCAGTTCATAAGATTCTTTTCTGTCAGGAAAACACCCTCTGAGATGGTGATGAAACAAAATGATAAGGTAAAGAAGGGCGGAAACTGACATGAAAAGATTAGATTACACAGCAGGATTAGATAAGAGATAAACAACATAGGCTGTTCAAAAGACATTTTAGCCTACTGAGACATGATTAGAGAAACACAAGTTCTGTGATGGGTAAAGACCCAAATTTGGGTTGCAAATGCAACTGATTGCATATTAAACATATACATATAAGTTAAACAGTTAACTTATTAAGCAGCCAAGGTTTTTTTTTTTTTTTTTTTAGAATTAGAATTAGAATTAGTTTTAGTCCTTTAAAAAAAAAAAAAAATTATTATACCTTTATTTAACCAGGAGGTCCCATTGAGATTCAGAATAGAGACCTGGCCAAGGTAGCAGCCAAATCACAACAAATGCATACATAACAAACACCAAATTACATTTTCACACAGTCCTGGTTCACACTGTCATTTTTTAAGAACCTAAGGATACAAAAAAATAACTGGCTTTAATGACATATATTTTGCGAAGGAACTTTTCGAACATCCAGAACAATGCTCTGTGCTGGGCTAAATGCGCACGTTGTATGATAGTATTTTTCAGCTGAGAAGAGCTTATTAAATGTGTAAAAGAGTCAAAACAGCAGCAGGAATTCCTCTGTTGCACACAAACTGCTGCAAGTAAGTCGGCATTTCTGAAACCTGTACCAAACTGTAATGGGCAATGTAGCTCCTGTGGCGAGAACATTTTTGAGCATTTTGTTCTTTTTAGGGCTGCATATTGTGACATCATGTCCTGTTTTTGGTTCATATTTCAGTCGAGCCGGACACCGGGGTTCAGATGGCAGCGTTCACACTTATTCAAATGAACCAAAATAACAGAGCAATCTCACCAGAGTTTTAACCTGCTGAACACAACACACCTTTAAACTTATTTTATTTCAGTTAGCAGCCGTTTTAATTTGAATCTAGTTTAAATTTGTAATTTAAATTTAGTACATTTTTATATTTTATTTTAAATTTCAGTTTTATTTGTTTTTGATAGTTTAATAGTTTAACAACACTGACTCAACAGGTCAATCACACATCTGCTATTGTTTATGCATTTATAAAACTTAATTATTTGAATAACTTCCTATTAATCTGTTATGTATATTTTCTTTAAGCAAATTTGGTTTGTCTTACTGTGGTGGATCTGCACTTGATGTCCAATGTAAAATCTGGATCCTGAAGCAAAACCATTTGAGGATCACTGATTCAAACCATTTGTTTTGGTCAGACCTGTGGCCTAGCAGTCAGGCAATGAGTTTTGGTGCTCATGCATGTTTGAGTCTGGCAGTATTTCTTTATCTCGTTCCAATTCCTCATTTCTGCAATAAGTTCCAAAAAATACAGCTGTACTGTTCATGATAAAGCGCTCCATCAAACATGCACAGGTAGAGCAGATATTTCTCTTTTACAGGCTTCCGTCTCCTTTTCTTGCCAGTTTAGATAATCCTCACTCGGTTGCAGTCATGTTCCTTCCGAACATCAGCTGGAATTGTAGATGACAGTGTTTTTCCAAGGCAGCCAAATGTCTTGTCAGTGTGGCAGAGAGGCAGTGGGGTTTTGTTTATTGTCTCGCTAATGCATCTAATTAAAAATGGCAACATTTTGTCATTCTCAGTCAGTGGCATCCTGTCACACACCTCATGCTCCTAATGATACATATCCAACATCCTTCCTTAGATCCCATTTATTATACACAGCACATGCCATCATTGGTCTATAGACCTTAGTCAGGGAAGCTGAACTGTACAATAATACGCACTGAAAAAAACTGTACATTCATGACAAATATTCATTTAAATATGGTTTATTCAAATATATGACAAAAAAAAAATTATCCAACCAATAAAATATAAGCAATTTCTAAACCTCTTTCTTCTTGAAGGTGAAGTGTCTAATTCTTGAAGGTCTTTGCTCTGCTCTCTTTATACTAATGTCAGTGTTTCCTACAGGCGGAGGAGCGTCATGGGAACATCGAAGAGCGTTTGCGCCAACTAGAGGCTCAGCTGGAGGAGAAGAACCAAGAGCTGGGCAGGGTGAGGATTGGGTTGGGGGTCAGGACACCAAAAGGGAATGGGATATAGAGTGTGTCATTGAGAGAGTGAATGTTTGATAGAGAAATTATGAGATTGCTTGAAGGATGATTGGAGGGAGAAAATGAGGAAGTGTGAGTGGCTTTGGTTCATTATGTGTGGTTTTGATTTGTTTAAGTGCACATAAGAATGAACACTATAAAGAGGCACCAGTGTTTTTTTGTGTGAATGTGTGGCCACAATGTCTCCTCAAAAATTTGAAATACCTGTTTCAAATGGTTCCTATTAAGGAAAAGGCTTAATAGATTTAAGGAAAAGACTTGATAGATTTACTAAATTAACAAAATTTAAAAATGAAGTATAGTATACAAAAGATGTATATGAGTTGTGTTTATGGATTTAACCAAGGGTTGGAATAAGGGATATTAGCTCAGTATTAAACAATTCATTGGAAATGTTTGTTAAGCCATATTGTTTGTAGTATTTTATACAATATATATATGAAAAATATATGCAAAAGCCTCTAAGTGCCATCTGAAATTTTCTGATTTTCTGAAATGATCATTTTTATCAAGCTCGTATATTTAAATTCAGTAATTTCACTTAAATGACGCATTGCCATTTAAGTGAAATTACTGAATTTAAATATACGAGCTTGATAAAAATGATCATTCTAGAAGAAAATTTCAGATGGCACTTAGAGGCTTTTGCATCAGAACTCTTCATATAATAAAATAAAAATTCCATTTGTTAACTAAATACTGTACGTTATCATCAGTTAAAAAAAATAATATATATATAATACAATAAAATTCCATTTTTTAACTAAATACTGTACGTTATCATCAGCTAAAAGTTAATATTAAGCCAAATTAATAGCCAAATTAAGTTAATATTAATTTCAAAAGTTGTATCTGTTCATATTATTTAATGGACCTGAACTTATTGAACAGGTAGGCTATATTTTTTATTAACTAACATTAACAAGGATTAATAAATACTGTAACAAATGTATTCCTAATGGTTAGTTAATGTTAGTTAATACATTTAACTGTTACCTAATGGGATTTTTATGCAAAGTGTTACAATGATGTATTGTAAATATATTATAATGTATCTTTAAAATAAAATATATGATTTATTTATTAATATTTATTTATTTTTTATTTATTTCATTATTAGCTCAGTGTCAGAAGTCAATAAAGTGGAAATCAGTCCAAATGTTTAAATAGCCATTGGTGACAAATTAGTCCCTAATAGCAGTTTGCATTATTTAATGCTAAATGTATTCAAAAAAAAAAAAAAAAAAAAAAAAAATGTTCTTGTAGTTTGGGTCAACGTTAGACTGTAGTAATTTTCAATGTATTCAATTCAATTCACATTTATTTGTATAGCGCTTTTCACAATACATATTGTTTCAAAGCAGCTTTACAGAAATATAATAATAACATATACATTTTTTAAGTATATGGTCCTAATTAGATTGTAAACGTGTGTGTGTGTTTAAGAAGATGTGAAGATGTTACCTGTTGCACTATCGGTCTTGACCAGGCCTTCAGGCGGTGTGTTTGACCTCACAGTAGGGACTCCGATTAGCCTGTGCTGCTTTGCCCGTTCTTGCGTTTCTAACACACAAACTGAGGCATACAAAGGTCGATATGCTAGCACTCCTGTACAAACACACTCACACACGCATATGCCGCTGCTCTGTGAATATGGGCCATTTTTTAGCTCATCTTGCAGATGAATTTCCCCACCCCCAGTGAGAGCAGAGCTGTAATTGGCTGCTATATTTGGATTTTGAATAATTCATGCATGGTTAATTTTCTCTTGCATGTGAGCTGATGGTTGTAATGACTTAAAGCAGTCAAAGAGAGTCCGCCTTAATTAAACTTTGATACATCCACCTCAGACTGAGCTTTAGTTTGAATTCTTCCCCTGACAGTCACAAAGCTCTGTGTTGATTACATTTTAAAGGCTGTTTGCCACCAAAAGAAAATTAAGATTTTGTTGCCAGGCAACTGAGTACCCACATCCCACCACAACTGTGTTTAAAAGTCATCACCCCTGCATTCAACTACAAGGACTGTCATTATTAATTTTCAAGAGGGATGGTCACAGAATACACACCTTTAGAAATATGTGAGAAGTTAGTATTACTTTCTGAATCAAAATGTGAACCGTCAGAGTCAGCTGGGTTTTAATATCATGAACCAGACTTAAAAATCAGACGTAAAACTCCTAGAATATGTTCACAGAGCTTTAGGGTGTAATACTGCCCTCTATTGGTTATACTGTGCATACGGTATATCATCAGAAAAAAAAATCCTATGTTACATTTTCTTCTAAACATCTAGTTTTACTGTGAAAATAAATAATGCTGTTTCATACTTCTATTTTTTCTTTCTCTTCTCTATTTACTCCCTCACTCTTTCTCAGGCTCGACAGAGGGAGAAGATGAATGAGGAGCATAACAAACGTCTGTCTGACACTGTGGACCGTCTCCTCACCGAGTCCAATGAACGTCTTCAGCTGCACCTGAAGGAGCGCATGGCTGCGCTGGAGGACAAGGTATGGATTTTACCATGTCTGCCTGCACATATACTGTACACACTTATTATAACCTTAAACACTATTATCATCTGATGCTTAATGCATTCAAGCAGCACACAGCCACAAACAGGCATTCAATTTTCATCCTTAGGACTAAAACAAAAAAAGAAAGGAAAATTGCATAAGATATTAAGAGCAATCTTCAGAAATAAAATTTTAATTACTTTTGGCAGATAGTTTTTTATTGTTGCTTTTTCTTTTCTTAATAAATTTACTTAAAAATAAATGTTATTTAAAATAAATAAATAAAAGAATATACATGTACTTAATGTACATGTACTTGATTATTTAAATTATGATTGAACCCTTGCAACGTATTAAAAAAACTGTATTCCTGTGTCTTTTTGGACAAGATGGAGCATAAGCTTATAAAACAGTCATAACTTAATATGTTTTTAATATTATACATAACTAAAACCATATTGTATCTGATCAGTAACTTCTCATTAATGTTACCATATTTTTTACGTTATTACTGCATTTACCCCATTTCTATAAATTAATTATTTGAAATTTAAAATGTTATGAGAACTACAGAAAAAAAACAACGTGAAGAAAGAAAATTCTCCTTTTTAGGCTGCAACGGTTCATCGATAGATGGCAACAGATTGAAATGTGGACTTCTCCTTTTTCGAACCCTCTTTCCATTTTCAAATTTAGAATATTTGGTCTATGAACTTTTGATCTACAAACAGACATTAATTTAATTTGTCATTTTATTTTAATTTCAGTGTGTGCGTGTACAGTCATGTTTAGAAACAAAATGCAGTACCAGTTGGAAGGAAAAATGTGTGTGCAAATGTAGGAAAGAGGCTAAATGTTCTTTACAAAAGTCATTTGAGAGAAATTTAACTAACAGATGTACTAAACAGCATAATTTCGTGTGTAAAGCCACTTCCGGGTCAAATGGACCCGAACGAAAAATTTGTAAAATCTCTATGGTTATTATTATTTTATTTTTTATCTGAAAAATATATAGATAAATGATGCATAATTTAACAGTCTTAAAACATATCCAAAGTTTCTTTTTCATACTAAAAACTGGATTTTTTTTTAGAAATGTGTAATAATGATGTACCTCTTCCTAGTGAAAACGTACCCAAATGCATTAGAAATGATTGAAACTAAGAAATGATTGAAAATAATTGTTTAAAAAGAAATGAGTGAAACAGAATATCTATATTTATACTCTGCCTACTATACCCTAGAGAGTGCAAGGCCATATTCTAGGCATATACTGAAATGGCACAAGGAATAGCTTGTAAAAAAGAGATGTAAAGGTTCCCTATTTAGCTTGAATTAATAGAACCCAGTTTGTTTCTCTTTTGAGCTGTAAACCGAGAGGACAGAACAGACTGAATGCCAAATGTGAAGAGACAGGCTGAAGCACCACATGTAGAGAGAGAGAGAATGTGCAGGTTATTGCATGCACAACCTGCTGCTTTAAGCTTATTCTCAACTTTCTTCTGT
Source organism: Leuciscus leuciscus (assembly GCF_965113295.1). Taxonomy (NCBI): domain Eukaryota; kingdom Metazoa; phylum Chordata; class Actinopteri; order Cypriniformes; family Leuciscidae; genus Leuciscus; species Leuciscus leuciscus. The sequence goes on along the minus strand of NC_138747.1, from coordinate 13,650,442 downwards.
CGTTTCTCCCATAAAGAATTCACTCATCCATGATCTGGAGAATTCCCAAAAACAACTGGAGGAGTTCCATCACAATAAGGTACCACTGCTCATTAATATCACACAGATCTGCAAAGCAACAGCAACAGTCAGAGATGTTGCAATTGCAAGAAATATCTGAGTAGCATAAAGTATTAACATTAAGACTTTAAATTAAGATATTTATATCAATGTATAAAGAAGTGTATACGTCTGTATCCTGTGAACTGTCACTATTTCATTTGTTTTTTAATATTTTTAAACAACTTTTCGCCTTCATTGTCCTGCGTTGTAATAATTTTTTAAAGGTACAAATATTTATTTAAAAAATATGTACATATATACACTACCGTTTAGATGTTTGGGGTTGGTAAGATTTTTTATGTTTTTGAAAGAAGACTTATGCTCACCAAGGCTGGATTTATTTGATCAAAAGTACAGTAAAGACAGTAATAAGTTGTTTTCTGTTTGAATATACTTTAAAATGTTATTTATTCCTGTGATGGAAAAGCTGAGTTTTCAACATCATTACTCCAGTCTTCAGTGTCACATGATCCTTCAGAAATCAGTATATTATGCTGATTTGGTGCTCAATCAACATTAAATATTGATAAATATTATTAATGCTAAAAACAGTTGTGCTGCTTAATATGTTTTGTGTTAATATTTTGCAGGATTATTTGAAAATGAAAATGGGATTTTTTTTTTGTAACATTATAAATACTGTCACTTTTGATAAATTGAATGCATCCTTGATGAAAAAAATTATTAATTTCTTTTTTTTTTAATCGTACTGATCCCGAACTTTTGAACAGTAATGTATTTTTACAAGGTATATTAGTCTCAATTGAGTACATAAAAGCAATTTTCCTTGTAATTCTAAAAGAATTACATTGATTCGAGATTGCTGGACTAATCAAGTGTTTTCTGGCTGTGTAGGAGAGGCTCATTGGGGAGATTGAGAAGTTACGGGCCGAACTCGATCATCTGAAGCGCAGGAGCGGGGCATATGGAGACGGAACACATCCTAGGTGACATCCAGATTTAAAATGATGATTGATTTAAAAAAATTAAAATTATTAAATATGAGCCCTGTTTTTATTTGCTCATTTAAAAGTGATATGTCTGTAAACATGCCAAGTAAAGTATTTGAGCCTCTTTTTCGTGTCTCTCTATGTGCTGTATTAGGTCTCATGTTGGCAGTGCCACAGACCTGCGGTTCTCAGTGGTGGAAGGTCAGGGGGATCATTACTCCTCCACAGGGGTCATACGACGGGCTCAGAAAGGACGACTGGTGGCACTCAGGGATGAACCAATGAAGGTGTCAATGTCACACATCTCACATCTGTCACTGTCTTAACCAAAACTTCTCTTCCTGTTCTCTTCTCTGTACTAATAAGTATGAGCAATTGTATAACTGGTGCAAGTCACTGACAATCCTTGTTCTAATCTAATAGACATGAACAATGTTTATTGTTTTAGTCATATCTCTCTCTTTCTCTCTGTTCTTTTCTTTTGCCTCGTTGGATGTGTTCATTGTAAGTTCCGGGTTCTCAAATCCACAACAAAACATGTTTATGGCACATTAGATCTTAATGAAACACTAAAATCTGGAAGCCTGATTCGAAAAAATCCTCAAAATATTAGTTTGTGCACTGATCCATGTCTTTATTCCCAGATCCTGCCAATGGCGGAGCAGGATTGGGATCGCTCTCAACCTTCCAGCTTGCGGGCCAGCCGGACTCACCTGATGGGAAGTGACACTGAGCTGTCTGACTTGGACGATGAAGACCGCGATACTATATTCAGCTCAGCCGATATGCTGTCCCCCAGCGGGCACTCAGACGCCCAGACGCTTGCCCTCATGCTTCAAGAACAGCTGGATGCCATCAATGAGGAAATCAGGTTGGAAATATAGACTATTAAAGGAAGACATAACATGGAAAACTGGGGTTCAGTATGCAACCACCTTGCAGAAGGTGTTCCTAGCAGTGCCAGGGCATGGGCAGTGGGCAGGGCAGTGCCACCTAGAACCACTCGATCAACACATTATCATGTGACCACCCACATTTATATATCAAAACCTATTCAGTGTTCATTGTTATGATGGGGGCGTTGTTACTCATTTAACTTGTAAAAACGTTAGCCAATCAACAGAAGGCATTTGCATTAGTCTTAAAGGTACAGTAGCTAAAACAGGCTATTTAATTTATTTTTAGTTCAAGAAACCTTGACTAACATTAAAAGAAAATGACATGCTAGAAAAGTGTAAATTAAAGGTGCTTAAAGCTTACAATATATAATTTTTCGCCACCAGAAGTGGCATTTTCAAAACAATAACAAAGGCGAAGCTAGATGACGCTATGAAGGAGAGTGGAACGATGGGAGATGTTGTTTTCACCATCCAGAGATGTAATTTTTGAATCATGTTCACGGATAAAGTAATAAATTAGTTTTTGTATTACCTATACGTTTGATCACACTATTTTATGTCATCGTAATGATTTAGCTGCAAGGAACGTGAAATAAATGGGGGGTTTCTGTACTCGCCATCAATAATCGTGAACCATGATGACTGAACGACACAACAGCGGCGTGCGAGATATTATATCATAGATAAATAGATCCTCATTGGTGGCTTACGTATAGCGGCCCATTGAAACGGCCACTGATGAGGCATATATATATATATGGGCATATAGATAAGATATTGCGTCATTGATAGGCGACAATGAGAAGGGACGAGCCATTATTTAAAACTGGAATTTTTCTGGATTTACAAATCCTTAGGAACTTTTGGGATAATGAAAGTACACAACTGTATGAAATATATCACACTGTGAAAGTGGTTTTTGAATATTTTATTACAAAAATCTTACATATTGTACCTCATCTCACTGATGTATTTCTCATCAGTTTGAACAGCTTTTCATAAAAACTCTTTTACAGTTAAGGATTACACTTTACAATATTTGCTTTAGTATATGAATACTTGCATTAGACCTAGTTATCTGCCTCGAGTATATCAGCTTAGAGCCTTCAAATGTCATGTTCATTTGTCTTATTGATCCAAGCTTGTGCTTTTAAATGCATGCTCTGTTGAACACAGTATTCAGACTGGTGGCCAGTTAATGCCTGAGTCAACTTTCTTCTCAAACTCACTGACTTTTTTCGATTTCAGAATGACTTGAGTAAAGGAGCTCCTCTGCTTCTCTGTGCTCTGACAGACCGCAGATATAACTAGAACGGTAACAGAACCTGTCAGGCAGGCCGAAAACTTCAGTCTAAATCCAAACAGTCCTCTGAAGCTTGTCCTGATACCGAGCTGTCTGGATTCCTTTCAGCTGCACAAAGCACTGGCGGTAGAACATCTGTCATATATGGCAATAAGCTGAACAGTCTGTAAGCTGAATCTGCCCATCTCACAAATTGATTCTGAGTTGTGGATGAATATAAATGCCAGACAATAGCAGAGCTATCACCTGAAATGTGCAGATAGTGATGACTCATGACCTGAGCTGTGGGTGAAACTCATGAGGGTTCAACAGACAAGTTCCCCTTCCACCGCATGAATACTAATAGATATCAATAGTAAGCGGAGTCCTGATGGCATTTGAAAGTTGAATACATAATGCCCCATAAGGCTATTAGTAGTGCATTTTATGGTTTAACAATGAATTCTAGCCACTGCTATAATATATTATAATATACAGCCATTTATTTTTCCACATCATGCACTTATAATTAATTTTAAGATGTAACATAAGACATGAAATTGGATGATAATGCATTATTTACATAATTTATGTGTATAACTTTATTTATAACTTTAAATATAAAAAAATGGGTAGTCGACATTGAATATTGTATCACTTTAAAAGTACTTTACAAGTACTTGCTATAGTAAATGCAGTAAATTATGCTCAATTAATTATTGAACTAACCCTAAACAAGCAAAAATTGTGTATATATATATATATATATGTATATATATATATGTGTGTGTGTGTTTATTTTTTTATAATATAGTCTAAATTGTTTTTGCAGGTCCATTTGGTTATGGGGAAATAAGAAATTGTGCATTTTCTCCTGAAATGAAAAAATTAGCAACAAAAGCTTGGGAAAGGATGGCAGATGTGCTTACTGCTCTTCAGACACACTTGAGTTTGGCTTTGATTTGAAGTGTATTCTGCAGAGAATATGTGCTGTCTAGGGATATGTGTGTTTTATGTAGGAAGTTTGAGTTCTTGCTGTCCATGTGCTGAGTGCTCTCTTTATCTCTCTCGTCTTCTGTTCTAGAATGATCCAGGTGGAGAGGGAATCAGCAGAGCTCCGGGCTGATGAGATTGAGAGTCGAGTGAACAGCGGCAGTATGGACGGCCTCAATGTGACCCTGCGCCCGCGCTCCTCCATCCCCACCTCCGTCACAGCCCTTTCTCTGGCCAGTTCATCGCCTCCCGTCAGCGGCCGATCCACACCAAAACTGACATCCGGTTCAGCGGCCCACGAGTTGGGCATCATGACCCTGGTGATCCTTGCTTCACATTGCAATGCTTTTATTTTGTGCTAACCCTGTTAAGTCTCCCTTTTCTAACACTGACAACACTTAATCATCTGTCTCCCTGTATTTTTCCTCTGTCTCTTTCTTCCTGCTAACACTTTCAGCCTAGTGATTTAAGGAAACACCGCAGGAGAGTGGCTGTAAGTGTGTCTTCATCTCTAAATGACTGAACACCAGCTTGCTTGTTCTAATTCAGTGCGTGTGTAGCTTCTGTGGATAAAGAATGTGAAGGAAATGAATATGACTCTGTATTTGCAGGTGACAAAGTACAATATAAATGAGTTTCTGTTCAGAGGAGTGGGAAAGATTTGGTGTCATTAGCTTTTTGCTAATGTTAGGGTATATTATGACCATGTTGTCTGTTTGTTTGTTTGTGTGTGTGTGTGTTTGCTTGTCCCAGTCCCCTGTGGAGGCCAGAGAGGACAAAGCCACCATCAAGTGCGAGACGTCGCCCCCTCCCTCCCCCCGAAGTCTCAGACTAGACCAAATGAACTTCGCTCAGCTAACAGGAAGCCTTGAGGATGGCCGAGGGTAAACGCACACACAAATCCATAGACGATCACGTCTCAGGTGCTAATAGATTCCTCCCTGATTGAACTAGATGAGACATAATTTACCCAGCAGGCATACTTGAGGACAGATGAGAGTTTGTTACTGGCACAGACTCTCCCACACACACTCAACTGCTCTTGAGACTATGGATCTATAAAGTAGTTAATTACTGTCAGTTTGCCTTTGTTCAAGTCACATGCAAGCCACATTTGTCCTGTTATACACCTCAAGGTGTGTCATGCACCCCCCTCTCCGCACACACACACAGATTTTTGAGCCAAAAAACTTTAATCATAACTTGTGTCTAAAACACAGTTACATTTCAAAATTTCAGCTCTTTAATAAAGTTATACCTTGTGCAGTTCATTTGCTTTAAATGGACCATTGTAATTATCATCTACACGCCCTAATGTCGATCTAAACTTGTATAATGTTTTTCCCATGAAAGACGATGTCAAATATATATATATATATATATATATATTCAAACATTTATCAACGTCCGATTATTTGTACGATGGGATTGGCAGTATACATGTTTCATGAATCACACGTGAACCTTGTCGTAAGATGATATCTGCGCTCGTTTCTACGTTAGATTGATAAATCAGCCCCAGTGTCTCTACATACTTTCCAATCTTACACTTATACAAAGAACAAAAAGATTTCCTGGTGGGCAGCACCATATTTAGCTGAGTTTTTAATGATGTTCCTCCAGATGTTCTCTCTAGAGAATCTTCTTCTATTTGAGCTCTGTGAGGTTTTAGCTGTGTGTGATGTTTTTAATGATGAACTACCATGGGCATTGTCAAATAAAAATCACACTTCTGTAGTCTGGCTAATTTAATTTAAATAAGACCTGCACTCTCAGACTAATACACATTGATTTGAATCAAAGCAATAAACCAAACCTGATGTGCTCTTTTTCAGTCTCCCTCTGTCCTTTCTACTTTCACATCATTGTTAGGGAGTTAAACGGCATCTCAGAGCAGCCAGACTCTATCAGAACGTAATGCTTCACACAAATTTATGGTGATGTCAGGGGAGGAGTGATTTCATTATGATTGAATTGGCTTCAATAGATCCAAATGAGAGTGCATGAATAACAAAGCATTTCTCTGCAGGGCAGGCAGATAAAAAGGTTACAAACAGAAATGATCATGCATGTTATAGAATATAAGGTGATGTTCACACAGGGCGGGTTTTTAGCATTTTATCTGCACTTTTTTAAAAATGTTTGTTTATACACAATCATTCAGATGAATGTTTTTAACCACTGCGTCCAATCTTGCTGTTTTTTTGTTGTTGTTGTTGTTTTTTTTGTCGTTTTTTTACGACACTGTGATGCATTCGCACTAATTTCCATCCAAATTTGCGAATTAAACACTGTTTCCATCCAATGTGTTCAAGAGAACAAAACGGTCACTTCCTTAGAAATTGGTGCAAAACATCTGTAATTAAAATGAAAGTTGCTGCAATTGGGGAAACCACTGTAGTGCTGTTTTCCTATAGAGTAAATAACTTGCGGCACAGACCGCGCAGGCAAAACACAATAAATGCTGTCATGTTATCTTGCGTTGGGAGCCGGAAGCCAGTTCTGGAAGGTAATTATACCAAATCATTTTGATGACAGATTTTGGCTCAGGCATAAGGTCTGCTGGTTAGTTCAGTTATGCCATCTCCCATGATCTGTTGAAGCAAAGTTTGTTTGTTTTTGCGCATTGAGAGATTTATTAAGTAAAAGTGTTTCCCTCGTAGTTTATCAGATTAAAAATTATCCGTCAAAAATTGAGCGCATATGTTTTTAATGAGAATTTGTACAGTTTATGTGCATACTAAACCCATTTGCAATTCCCACATTGCTTTACTTCTCATTTGCATAAAATTAAGTTAATTTACTATTGCTAATAGTTGCTTATTCCACCAGAAATTATGACACCACAAATCTCTGTCAGTGTGAACACCCATTACAAAGCTAAAAGTCACACAATGTTATCTTTTTCTCACTTTCTCTTTTTCTCTCTGCTTAGGGGCAACAAAAAGAAGGGCATAAAGTCCTCCATCGGCCGTCTTTTTGGCAAGAAGGAGAAAGCGCGTTTTGATCAGCCTATGAGCAGGGACGGCCAGGTGACACCACCTGTCATTCCAGGTACCATGAAACAAACACACACACACATTACACGCAGGAAATCTCATTTTTATTCGATTTTAGATAACTAAGTAAATGAAGATCATACACTCCTTAACTAACTATTTTAATATGTTGTGTCACAGATTTCGAGATGGGTATTGGAGATACCATGACGTTGAGCAAACTGGGCACACAGGCAGAGCGAGACCGCAGGATGAAGAAAAAGTAGGTCGTCCCTTCTCTGTGATTCTCACTCAAACAGCTCCTTCACACTGACGCACACCAAATCACCCTGAGACATTCAATAATCTGACCTAATCCTTATTACCTAATTACACGGCTCAATTAAAGCAAATGACCAATCAATTCAATGGCAAAGTGCCATTTCCTGCAGATAAACAAGTTACAAATAACGCTTAATAGTAGGCTAATACCAGGGCCTAATTTAAGTGTACTTTACCATTCTGTCGAGTCTGTCCTCATCTCCACATCTTATCTCTGTCCCCTGACCATTAGTGTGACAGAAAAAGATAGGTTTCCTAATTAACACCTGCCATGTGGATGTGTGTGTGTGTGTGTGTGTGTGTGTGTGTGTGTGTGTGTGTGTGTGTGTGTGTGTGTGTGTGTGTGTGTGTGTGTGTGTGTGTGTGTGTGTGTGTGTGTGTGTGTGTGTGTGTGTGTGTGTGTGTGTGTGTGTGTGTGTGTGTGTGTGTGTGTGTGTGTGTGTGTCCATTTTTTGGCACTGTGCTAAGAACAAAATGTACTTCTTGTTTGGGTGTAAGATGAGGAAAAGATATTGAATAGCCTTTGCAGTCTAATAAAATGTCAGTAAGGGTGCATTAAAGTGATCAAAAGTGACAGGAAAGTAATTTATAATTTTACAAAAGATTTCTAAATAAATGCTGTTTGTTTGAACGTTCTATTCATCGAAGAATCCTGAAAAAAATGATCCGTTGCCACGATGGATTTCCATCAATTGATTTGCAGAGAGGCCATGTAGATGATGTTTAGAAGAATGTCGGTAACCAAACACTTGATGGACCCCATAGACTTCCATAGTATTTTTCTTTCCATACTGTGGAAGTCAATGGGGCCCAGCAACTGTTTGGTTACACTTATTCTTCAAAATATCTTATTTTGTGTTCAGCAGAAGAAAGAAATTCATACAGGTTTGACAGCCATGGTGAGCATAAGAGACTTCTTTCAAAAATATGTATATTGGTTGATATCAGCTAACCTTCTCTCAAGAGATTGTACAGAACATTGGACGGTGAAAAGCCTATATGTTTTAACTACTTCACTCTATGCTGATGTTGATGTCTCTGGGGTTGTATTTCCTCTCAGCTCTGACCTTTCTTTGTCTTCTATTAGGCATGAGCTACTGGAGGATGCCAGGAGGAAAGGGCTTCCTTTTGCTCAGTGGGACGGCCCCACTGTGGTCTCCTGGCTCGAGGTACAAAGACATCAGCCACCATCCCTCCCACCGTGCAGTAATGAGCACAGCACTCATGATCTCCATGATTATAATCACACAAATCATGGGGGGGGGGATTCGGATGACAATAATTAGGATAATTACTTACTCGCTCTGATGATGACGGAGATAACGAAGATGCATCTTGACGGTCTTTTCTCTGACATCCTCCAGCTGTGGGTGGGCATGCCAGCTTGGTACGTGGCAGCGTGTCGCGCCAATGTGAAGAGCGGCGCCATCATGTCGGCTCTGTCGGACACGGAGATTCAGCGAGAGATCGGCATCAGTAACCCACTGCATCGGTTGAAGCTGAGACTGGCCATCCAAGAAATGGTGTCACTGACGAGTCCATCAGCTCCTCTCACCTCACGCACAGTAAGATGCCTGCTCCTAAACTGCTCATTTTCACATACAGTCTCAAACTGAAAACAAATATGAATCAAAAATTTGTCAGTGCAGATCCTTTCCTTTGTCTTTGTAACAATATTACATAAACATGCTTATTACATTATTGGCTTATTGGTAATATGTGACCTTTAGACAGATGCTGTGTTCATATGGGAGTTGCCGGTTGCAATGTAGCATTAATCATGTCCCAATCCCATTCCTTTCTCTTTGCTCAAAATTTTCCTCCATATTTTTAAATTTAGAGATATATTATGTGTATTTTAATGTAATTTTTTATCTTTTTTTTTATCAACAATTTATGTAACAATTTTTTTTTTATTAAAACATATTTTAAATATATTTTATTAAATTGTTGTTTTAAAAAATATATTTTATTTAATGTGATTTTTAATCATGATTTTTAGCATTTTTTTATTTTCTTATTGTTTTAATCATTTATATAAAAAATGATTATATTAAAAATCTATGTAACTTTAAAACTACATACAAATATATAATATACGACATAAAAATAATTTAACAACAATTTGTGTGTAAAACATGTAATTAACAAACACTTTTAGAGATTTTGGTCTTTCCCCATTTAAACAGCTTTAAATAGGCACCTGTTCGCCTATTACATACATAGAAAATAGTTTCCCGGGGGCGTTAGTAACATGGCTGCCAAAGTTACTTTGCTGTAAACACTCACTCATAAAGGTGTTTATGAGGAATATGCAATGTGTGATCATTTATCTGTGTGTGTGCGCCTCTTTTTCTCCGTGCAGTCTTCCGGAAATGTGTGGGTGACTCACGAGGAGATGGAAAACATGGCAACCTCCACCAAAATGGTTAGTCCATCTGGGTGACTCCCTTGTGCCCGCGGTGCCATGCATATGCCACGCTTCCGCAGCCCTCACAACCCCCAGCCTGCTGCCCCTGACTCTACCCCCATCCCCCTCTGCCCTGCAATCTACCCAAAGAGTGCGCTTATTAAACCTTTTCGCATGTTTCTGTGTGATTCATGTCCTGTTGCTTTGCTAAATGAATCCATATTTAACTGCATTTGCAATAATTGTTACCTAGTAACAAGCACTGATGCTGTTGCTTGGTGTGCACATCATTTCCCGACTGAACTGAGCTAAGTGAGCTATTTAGCTAGAAGAGAGTATTGCTAACACTGTCTCCTCTGTGCTCTAACACGCTGTCACTCTGACATTTGACTGACAGGAGAATGAGGAAGGAAGCTGGGCTCAGGTGAGAGAGCTGGCTGTCTTTGACCAAACAAAAGCCTTCCACTGACTCTTATATGTGGTGTTCACTTGCCTTTCCATTAACAATTATTTTTCAAAGTCTGTTATCGACTTGGTTTATGGCTTAGAAAGAATGCATTATCTTTATATGGAATGAGATTTTATTGAAAATGTGTCACGGTTTGTCACATTGAAATGAATGCAGTTATACTGTATGTGGAAGGTAACATTTTTCATATTTGGTAGTTATGATGAAATGATAGATTATATAAATTTTTAGTGGGCAAAATACATATTTTTTAGATTATTAATCTTTAATTATCATTCAGATTTAATATAAGTTTATTATATTATGGACAATTTTAAATGTATTTAATGCTATAACTAAATAGTTTTATGTTATAATAAAATGAAAATCTTAATTATAAAATATAAATACTGATATATATTATAAATACTGTACTATATATTATAAATACATATTTTATATATAATCGATTTTGTTTATTATATAGTTATTTACTATATATAAATGTATATTTTATATTAATTTAATAAAAGTATATTTTTTTACTCTATGTAAAATCTAATTAAAATGACTGTTTAAACTAACTAAACCCATTTAAGATTCAGTTGTCAGAGGCACAGTAGAATAATTTATCTTTTCTTTCTTAGACGTTAGCATATGGTGATATGAACCATGAGTGGATTGGGAACGAGTGGCTGCCAAGTCTTGGACTGCCTCAGTACCGCAGCTACTTCATGGAGTGCTTGGTGGACGCTCGTATGCTGGACCACCTTACTAAGAAAGACCTGCGGACACATCTCAAGATGGTGGACAGCTTCCACCGGTAAACTATAGCAGTGATTGCTCATTTTTAACAACCGCAGTGTGAACTAGACTTTACATACAATGGTACGTTCATTATATTCTTACAGGGCTAGTTTGCACTATGGCATCATGTGCTTAAAAAGGCTGAACTATGACAGGAAGGAGTTGGAGCGAAGAAGAGAGGATTTCCAACATGACATTAAAGGTACAAGTAAATTATCATTGCACGCTCTGGATTCATTACTTCTAACTTATGAAGGGAAGAGCACTATCTAGTGGCCGTACCTGTTACTTGCATTTCGGTGGCAGGAATGTGTGAGGTCAACAGCTGAGCTTTTTAGTGTCAAATCCATTTAAAGGGACGGCGCCCGGCTGAACTTCAGCATAACACATGAACTTGACACAGCTGTCACAGCTTTTTTAAATCTTTCATCTTCATAGCTAAAGACACACGCACCAACTGCTTAAGACACACACACACACACTTAAGCACAATTACGCACAGGATTGAACACACAGAAAGCAGGCTAGCCAGCTGTGCAAAATGATCACACTCCACATATACTATTACCTAAACACAGATATTTCCAGTACAGTTGTAAACACAGCCCCTTCGAAGATTTGCTTTATTAATGTTTGCTGTATGGGTTAGAGGTGGTCTGACCGAAATCGTTTTATATCACGATAACTGTATATACTTGTTGTTGTTGTTAATTCAACAATTTTACATGTTTTATAATATGGCTTTATAATGCAAGTACTATGAGTCAGTTTAATGTGAAACCAATAAAGCATTTTGTGTCTAGCAAAAGTAATAGCAAATGCATGTACCACTGTCTGTTCCAGATACCCTGGTGTGGACCAATGATCACGTGATGCAGTGGATTCAGAACATCGGTCTGAAGGAATACTCTAATAACCTGCTGGAATGTGGCGTGCATGGAGCTCTCATTGCCCTAGATGAGACATTTGACTTCTGCAGCTTGGCCCTCATTCTACAGATCCCCATGCAGAACACCCAGGTGAGGACCGCACAGATGTTAAAGGACTTCTGTAATGTTCTAACATATAAAACTCACTTATGTGATATGGTGGTTCAGCATACTGAGGGTCTTTCCAAAATCCTGTATCTCTGATGTGTCTTCCAGGCCAGGCAGATTCTGGAGAGGGAGTTCAATAACCTCTTAGCATTGGGAACTGACCGGCGCCTGGAAGAGGTAGGTGATGATTTGGATTCTGGTTGGATTTCAGCCAAAATTCATGGAATTTTCCAGGTCATCAGAAGTGACCCTTCTGCAGTGGAGCTGGAAATGCACTGTAGTCCACTTGGGTTGGTTTTCTTATGAAGCCAGAAGCATGTAACAAAAGATTGTCATGGTAATTCATTATGGTTTTTCTTTTGTTTTAACTGTATTCTTTTGAATGGGGGAAATAATGATTGCAGGTGCAAAATGTAGAGCTAAGAACGACACTGTCATGATTTATCTGTTACTTAGTCAGCGCTGGTCAAGATGGAGCAATCATAATCATTTTTGATTACATGATAAGGCATCTTATTTAGTCATTTTATAGAAATGATGGGGTGGATATATTTTTATTTATATGTTAGGTATCAATCATTTTATTTAATGTTTAAATAATAGTATGTATACAGTATATATTTTATATATAATTTTATTTTGTATTAATTTTATCTGTTTAATTATAGCTTTTTCAAAATAAATCAAACATAAAATAAACATATATTTGTTTATTTTATGTGTAACAGCTTTTTTTTTAAGTGAAACAGTGAAACAGAAACAGAAAATATATTTCTAAATAATATATAAAATACATATTTATTTTTTCCTTTTTCTTTTCTGTGTAACAGCTTTTCAAAATTAAACAAACTAGAATTTTTATTTTATTGTTTATATATATATAACAACTTTTTCTATAAAGATAATAAAAAATGCGAAATAGTATGAAATGTGATTTTAAAATGTCATATAGTTGCTTTTACATTTGTGAACATTTGAGTGCATGTCTGCAGCGAGACCCTTCTGCAGAAATAGCCAGGATTGCTCTTCTCATCATTAACGTTGACATTTGTTCACCATAGAATGAGAAAATTAGCTGAAGCTTTTATATCGTTGTGCTGTCATATGCATTCTCTGTTGCCATATTTGAAATAATACGGATGTGTGTGCAGTTACACTTTTGAACAAGATCTGAACCCAGTTGTTGTGATGTCATCCTTCTCATCAGAGTGATGACAAGTCATTCCGAAGGTCTCCGTCGTGGCGCAAGCGCTTCAGACCGAGGGAGGGCCAGGGTCTTGGTATGATGCCGGGGTCCATAGAGACTCTTCCCGCTAGCTTCCGCCTCAACACCATGACCATTCCCGCTTCTATGGCTGCTGTGCCCAAGAGACAGCTGCAACCAGAAGGTAGAAAGGGGGGCAGGGTGTTTTACAAGGGGGAAAGGAGTTCAGCATTGCCATTAGCACGTTGCTCTTTAATGGTTGCAGTACTGTACTAACAATTAGTGCCTTCTCTAACTCTTTTACAGTATATCTTACGACACTAATTGCAAAACATGAATGCATATTGACTGAAAGCATGTGTTAAAAGTTACTAATATGAATGGCACAGGTCGGGGTCACAGTTTATGTCATTGCATGTTTTCTCCCCTCTGTGTCTGTGGTTCAGCAGCCGGTCCCCCGGCCCCGCAGAGACTAGACCCCTCAGCTGTCAGGACTTACTCCTGCTAACTTGCTTTTACTAATCACTGCACTTACACTAACAGGTAAGCTGTTCACTTCAGCCTCTCGTCTATAAGCTCTGATGGCTCAGTAAGAGATGTTTAACACCTTCTCCTAACCAGACGCGATACGATTCCTGCGTCAAGCAGTCTGTCCACACGAGTCCACACTGTCAAAAATCACAGCCAATCAGAAGAGTGAACTGCACTCACAATAAAATGAATAAGTACATTATCAAATTCATAAATATTACACCATTTTAACATTGTTAAAAAACACATACTGAGTGACTGATACTATCTTTGTCATAGAATACACTTGTTTGTTTGCATTGAGTTCAAAGTTTGAACGTTCTTGTTTCCTGTAAAAAAAAAAAAAAAATCTGAGTTGAATTATCCTTTGTCACTTTCAGTATGGCTATACAGGTCATGCAAAATGATATTCAAACTCACATTAAATTATTTTAACATTAACCCCTTAATAATAAATAAAGCACATAATCAGTAGCTGAGATTATCATTGTCATACTTTGTATGTTGTTTTTCTAGCTGCAGCATCTCAGAAAAATAGAAACCGTATCTAAAATAGAATGGTTGAGTATCGCCGTTGCAGCTGGATAGGATTAAAACCCTGATTAACATGGAAAAGAAACCTTTTATCGCATGCCGCAGCATCGCGTCGCATCTGGTTAGGTAATGATGCTCAGATTTGTTGCTTGGCTTTTTTTCTTCTTTTTGTACATGAATGGTCAGTTGAGTTTCTTTTGGCAAGGCAAAAAGTTGAAAAGTTTCTTTTCAAGTGCTTGAATTCAAAGTAGCGTAAACTTCTATAAAACGGAATTGAATGAAAGTTCATATAATCCTTTCAGCACTCCTAGGAACCACCTAGCAACCAATCAGAACACATTAGAAACTACATAGCAACACACTGACATCCATATATGAAGTACTGATTGCAATGGATTATTTTTATTTTTTTTTTCATTTAAATTTTCAGTGTCCTTTCATTTATATTAATTCAGTCTCATGGATTATATGAACATCTGAATTTATTATATTTTCTGTCTTTACATGATTTAATCAAGTATTTAATTTGTGTTATGATGTATTAAAATGTGTCATATTTTATAATTATTGCACTGATATTGGTAAAGTGTTGTTCTGGGTTTGATACAAGTTAAGCTCAACTGTCATAACTTGTAGCGTAATGTTGGAGAACTATTTCAAAGCAGATGTTGCAGTTAGAGTAAGGGGCCATTCACACAGAACACGTTTTTGCATTTCCATTGTTTTTCAATGTTAATCTGCTCTAGACAGACGTGTTTGACTGTTGCGCTCACGTCTCACGTCTTGCTCATAGCAAGCCGTTCTAAAATGCAGCACTCAAGTTAAAAGAGTTTCAACCTTTAAAAGAGAAGACCTTGCTTCAACCTTTAAAAGAGAAGACCTTGTTTGTTTTTTCATTCCACTGCCTGGGATCTTGCATTTTTAGTCCGACACTAAAAAACACATTTTTGCATTCCACTGCACTGCTTAACCATTGTGTTTCTATGTAAACATACACACATTGACAATTTGACTGTAGCGCTTGTGTCTTTTGTAGCATCTGCCGCATTGCACATACAAATCTGGCTCTCAAGTTAAGTTGTTAACTTAAAGGGATAGTTCACCCAAAAATGAAAATTCTGTCATTATTTACTCACCCTCAAGTTGTTTCAAACCTGTATGAATTTCTTTTTTCTGCTGAACACAAAAGAAGACATTTTGAAATATGTCGGTAACCAAACAGTTGATGGACCCCATTGACTTCCATAGTATTTTTTTTTCCTACTATGGAAGTCAATGGGGTCCATCAACTGTTTGGTTACCGACATTTTTCAAAATATATTCTTTTGTGTTCAGCAGAAAAAAGAAATTCATACAGGTTTGAAACAACTTGAGGGTGAGTAAATGATGACAGAATTTTCATTTTTGGGTGAACTATCCCTTTAATGGAACCGTATGTAAGATTGTGGCCAAAACTGGTACTGCAATCACTTTCAAATTACTGTAGAGCGGTGTATCCCCTCCCCCTCCCCCCTGACTCGAGGTTGCCAGATAGGCTGGCATTTTTTATCCGACACGTTTGTAGCTGCAGCTGTGGTAACTAGAGCAGAGCTGGCAACCCGGATGCCGAAACACTACTGACTTCGTGATTGGTAGATAGGTGGAGGGTGGAGCATCAGGCCAAAACACAAGATGACAACATCAACATCAGTTGAGGGCTGCAACTTCACTTTTAAATGACAATATCCTGGCCGGACTACTGTTGTCAGTGATATAAGTATTTGAAATGAACATGATTTCTTAATGTCTAGTGACATATCAGGGCCATTTTATGATTAATTGAAATAAATTTCTTACATACAGCTCCTTTAGAAGTAGAAGAAGCAAACAAACAACACAAGACACAAGTGCAACGGTCACACGTTGCACTTAGGTCTTGTATTGTTTGTTGCATTCTGAAAATGTGCCGCTCAAGGTTAAAAGCCCAAATAATAAAATAAAACGCTTTTTTTATTTATTCCAATGCCCTCCATCTCACACTTATAAATGCATGCGTTCTGTGTGTATAACCCCTTACAATGGAACACACAAAAGCTAAATGCTAAGTTGATCATTTTTGCGTGAATTCTTCCATAAAATAACTTCTATTTACTTGCCATTGATATGATCATTTGTAGGTATACTGACTGCTTTTTTATGCCCTGACATGCCCGAACCCGGAACAAATTGTTTTTAAGACCCCGTAAATATGATTTTGATGATTTCTTGTGATTTTCTATCCTCTCATTTCCCTGCCAGTGCATTCCCACTACCTGTACGGACACATGCTTGCGGCCTTTCGACAATGAAATATGCCAAAATCTGGGGACACCTTGAAAAGATGAGGGAAGGGTTAACCTCCGCCCCTCCCCTGTCCTGAACCACACCAGAGCTTTCTTGGACACCGTGCAATAGAGGGGGACAGAAAGACGAATTTTGAACTCTTCAGCGCGTGGAACGCATCGCAGCCGCAAAGGAGAAATCTCGTCATATCAGTCGTTTCCCAGTAATCCCGGTTATATAGTCTTTGTGGTGGTCGTACTTAACTGGTGTACTTGGCCCTGTAGTCTGTCAGTGCTAGTCTGCTCCTTTGGGTGTGCCATTGGCATTTTACTGTATAAGGCTTTCTTCCCTTTGGTTATGCAAATTATTAATCAATGTCTATGTATATATGAAAAACAGAAAATTATGCGATTATGTTTTTTATGGAAATATATATCAGACTTGTATATCGAGATGAATATATCATTATTATATGAGTTTTAAAGTCTCAGTTGTGACTGTTTCCTGTCGGTTAGACAGCTCCGTCTGCTAGAAAGGGTGTTACACTTGTAGTCGGTGTTGACTGAAGAAACGTGCGTTTGTGTTCACATCAGCAGTGCTTATCCACGTAGAGTTTCGGTCCACACACTTCCAGGACATCGAGATCGTATGAAGCCATGATGCTAAATATTGTCAAGCATCAGGGAAAGCAATTGACTTCAGTTCACTTAGCATCAGGAGGAAAAAAAAAAAAAGGAAAAAAAAAAGATTTCCAGCACGTAGGACCTGCAAATGAACATATGATCTCCTTTGGTGCCGCCACTTGAAATTTAAACACTATGGGAGCAAATGATTCTTGAGCAACATACCTACCAAACAAGCTATGAGCGCGTTGGGCTTTTCTTCTTTTTTTTAAGACAATATTTTCTGTATAATTCACAGGATGTATCGTGCTATTGTGGCAGCTACTGTACTGTGTGTGAAAACGTGTGTATGTGTATTTTAAGTGTTACACAATGCTGACAAATCATGTTCTTACTTTAAGAAGTGCTCTCTATTAAAAAAAAAAGTATTAATATAAGTGACTGTTTTTTCATTTTATACGCAAAAAAACCCATCATAATCATCATTCTTAATATCCTTTGAAATGAATGAATGATCTTGTTTGTGCTGTGTGGGTCACTGTTGGCATCGGGGCGTCCGGTGGAGCATGCATGCCACTAAACTTGACAATCACTGTAGCATCTATTGCCTCTCTTTCTCACTCTCAATCGTCATTACCACAGATCTAAAGGAATATATCACCACGCAAACACTTGAACTTGAAATCCTGTGGTGTGCTGCTCTTTTTTTTAAGCCTCGGTCTGCCAATTGTGCCTAGCCTCTCACAGCCAGTTTTAGTTGTTTCTGTTTCATTTATAATGCCTCTTTAATGTTCAGCACGCTCGCTGAATAACGATTTGATCCTTTAGTGGCTTGCTAAAAAAAATGCCTTGACGAGGACCAAGCGTTAGTACAATGCCGAGACGTTTCCCTGATGCGACAGTGGTGGAGTAACTGAAGCCTCTTGCTTTGCAGCGTGTTCTCCTGTGATGGTCATTTTTACGCTAATTTGTTTCTGTAGCTCTTGACAGTAATGTGAACTGTAAAACAGGTGCAGGTCTCTCTCTCTCTCTCTCTCTCTCTCTCTCTCTCTCTCTCTCTCTCTCTCTCTCTCTCTCTCTCTCTCTCTCTCTCTCTCTCTCTAGCCCTCTCACAAACTCTTTCTCTTTTGTGTGCATGTAAGGTTTAATGTGTGTGTAAATAGATGATTTATGTATATAATTCTGTATAGAATAGATGCAGATTCCACATAAAGCATGTGGTTGAACAAGTGAGAATTTTTTCTTTTAATGTGATGTTTGTTTGTTTAGTACGTGTCAGATACTGTTTGAGTTTTTCCTTTTTCACCTTAAATGTAAAAATCTGTCACAAATAATTATATATGAATATATAAAATAAATATTTACCTTATGTATTATAAATCATTTCTTGGATTTTTGGGTTGGTTTTGTTTTTTGCACACAAGCTTAAACTAAAGCATATTTTAGCGATGAATGGGAATGCTGGGAAAGTACTTAATTTTGTTTTATGAATGTGATAACCAAATCAGCAAAAGAAAGAAGGAAATCGTTTTTTTAGATGATGATTAGAAATGAATATATATACAAATACACAACAATCTTTATTATAAAAGTCCAAATAAGTTATTCCAAACACACAGGAAAAAATACAAAATAAAATAACAAAACCACTCTGTAGAAAATAGGAACATATTTACATAACTGGCATTCGGAACTAGTTTAAATTAAGCAGAAATTGGTCAAAACCAGATGTAAAACATTGGACCCACAAATGTTTCTTTTTTGTTGGTAAGCATAAAGCACACACAAACAGAGTGAAAAAATAAAGGAATCAAGAGGAAAAAAAGGACAAATTATGAAAATATGATTTGCCCAGCCTGACTGTCTTAAGTTTCAGCAGGAATTAGGCTGATCTGAAATTCGTTCTTATTCCCACAGAGATAAGAAACATTTGGAAATATAATCATATGTACCTCAAGATTTGTCTGGAAATTAAGCCCCCAAGGCTTTTATGACTTTAAAAAGGTTCTTCGTTCACCTTGGGTGTCATAGATAGTGCTGTTATGGTCGTTGAAAGGTGGTCTGAACATAACGGTAGGGTCACCCCCCTCATTTATTTGCTTATGTCCACTGAATAGGGCACGGGAGTCACCTCTGTTCCTGTAATGCTGTCCACAATAGAGGTCAGAGACCTCAGGTTGGTCTGCTCTGGGGAGTCGTCATTCAGGAGATCTGAGGAAAATGTCACTGTCACATGTTTGCCAGGCAAGTCGTTCAAACCTCACATTTTAATGTAAAATTCACAAATAAGGTTTTCTTGATGCATTATTTTGATCCTTCATATTTGTCATCGGGTTAGTTAGTGTAGGTAGGTGTGGTGGTCTTACCCTCGTGGGTGGAGCTGTAGACGGGGACGCAGTGCTCCGATGCGCTGCTCCACTCTGGACTGCTAGAGCAGGTGCTGCCAGAGCCCTGCTCGCTGGAGGACGACACCTGTTACACACAAACACACACACACTACTGTCAGTCATATCGCCAGCTACCCCACCCGACCACTGGACCCCCAACACCCTCACGACCGTCAGGAACAAGCACTGCTCTCGGCAACCTATTATCGTCTTTTACACATTTGATTAAAAAAAAATTTATAGGGGTTTTCGTGCTTTTAAAAGTTGAAACATGCAAACTACTGACATTTTTATACTATTTAATTGATATAAAAATTCATTTAAATTATCATTTTTTTATTACATTTAAACAAAATTTCAATTTTAACTTTTATTCTAATTGCTCGTTTTTTTTGTTTGTTTTTGGAATGCATGCTGCATTCTAGGCTCTATTTAGTCTTCAATTTAAAATTGTATTCATATATTTTTATTTAAATTAAAAAAAAAATCTTTTTTGCAATGCATGCTGCATTTAAGGCTGCATTTGGCCTTCATTTTAAAATACAATTTAAATTAAAAAAAAATACTTTTTTGCATTGCAGGCAGCTTTATCATCATTTTCATATATTCACAATTAATGAATGAAAAGAAATGAAATAGGTATTGTAATAGAAATAGGTAATTAAATACCCACAAAAGAGTGCCCACTTAATTAATGTGAAGTGCTTTCCAATAACTTTTGCTTTGAGAAAAAAGAAGAAGGTGCAGGTTTTGGAAGTACAGTCCTGTTTGACAACATCTAAGTCATTGCTAAATCCCAGCATACACCTGCCCCTGTTCCCCCAAGCTTCACTCACCCCTTGAGGAGCTGCGGCTCTATAATGCAGGTTTCCTTGCTCATGTTCCTGCTGGTTGAGGGAGCTGACCAACGCTTGCAGTCTCTCGATGTATTGGATGGCGCTGCGCAGGATTTCCACCTTAGGCAGCCTCTGGTTGGGATTCATAAGCGTGCTTCTTTTAAGAGCCTCAAAGGCCTCGTTGACTTTCTTCAACCTCCTCTTCTCCCTCAAAGTGGCGGCTTTCCGTCGATCCATAGTCACCGACTTGCGCTTGCACACCTTGCAGGCCCAAGGCAGACACTGACCCGGACAGTGCTGCTGCTCCTGATGAGGAGACATGGACAAACCGAGGCTAGATGATGGAGACGGTTTGTCCTCCAGTCCCACTCCGTTGGACAGCATCCTTCCGTCTCCACACAAGCCCATCATGGAGCTTCTATCCTGATATCCTGCTTGGTCGAAGCCTCCGGCCAGCCTGGACTGGAAGAAGTTATCGCCGCCTTCGTAAAAACGCTGGTCTGCGAAGAAGTAGGGGTTGGTCTCGAAAAGCTCCATGTCTCGCTGGAATTAGAGTCCACCGGCTCTGCTGTGTCTTCTCTGAAAGCGTTATAGGTCCTTTACGGTCCTTGCGAGCGTGTGTGGGTGTAACCCTCGGAGCTGAGCTCGTGCTGAAGAAGATCTGTGGACGACAACTGCTCCACACCAACTGCAGTGGTGGCATTTAAACTCTCTGCCTGGTGTTAGATCAGTAGGTTAAATATAGCCAGGGCTCTGAGAAACCTGACCCTGCGTTTAGCTGTTGCCACACATCTAAACTTTACATCTCTTTTCATTCCCCAATCTTCTGGGGATTTGGGACCGGTTTGCTTCAAGAACGGCGTCAGGCCGCTGTTGAAAGTGCAGGAACATGATCTGGGTGCTGTGGAAATCAAACAGACTGCAGCAGATATGAAAGATCCACTATGGCTCCTTAATTAACTGATCTAAATTCTTGTCAGACAATATCACCTTCTCTTCTTAAGCAGAATAATGTATTATTAGCAGTTCATTGTTTCTATAGCTCGGCTGGAGCAATTCATTATTGAGGGTGTCTGTTTGGAAAAAGAAGCTAAATGGCTAAACGATTATTGGGAAATTATTGGGATCCTCTGGTTTTATTTTTATACTCTCTGTTGTTTCAGAGACTATAAATGCAATTAATATAACTAAATATAATCAAAATATAATAAATAATATTGTAAAATAATTTAGAATAATAAGTAGAATATATTAATATATACAAATAAAAAACATACAACAATATTACATTAGTTATATATATTTATATTGGTCATTGGTCATATATATATAAAGTTATATTGGTCGTATATATATATATATATATATATATATATATACTGTAACTAAATTCTCTGTTTATATTTAAACTAAAACCGATGAATTTACAGTTTACAGTTTACATGCTGACCATTTTCTCAATCTTTTTTCTAATTTCAAAAAGATTTAATCAAAATTCAATAAAAAAATCTAATTTTTGATAATAATAATAATACTTGCATTTTAATATTATAATAATAGTGTTAAGAATGTATAATAATAATAATAATAATAATACATATATTAATAAATAAATGTATGATCTTCTAAACATTTTTATATTATTCTTAAAATAATATAGAAATAATAAATATATATATTTTTTATTATCTTCTTAATCTTTGTTCAATTAACTGATAATTTGGTTTTGTTAATAATAATAATAATAATAATAAATATTATTTTAATATTGAATAAAATATAATAAACAAATACATTAATATATTTAATATTTAAAATGATCATGTTCGCAATCTTTGTCCTATTAACAAATTAATTATTTAGTTTTTTTGCTGCATGTTTTTCTTAAAATCTTTGTGGTATCTACTGTGTGTCTATACGTTTACCTGTCCTGTAATGTCTGGCATTGGTTCGGTAAGGTAGACCTTTCTTGTCCCTGACCCCAAAAAGTGAGGTAGGCTCTCCGGATGCTGGAAATCCCTGATGTGCTTGTCTGGGCTCATAGCTCACATGATAATTCGGAAGAGCTTCCGCTATGTTCCCTAATGAATCCACAGGCTTATTTATGGTTACTGACACACCACAGCTATTCAAGGTTCATGTAGTTACATGGTGAAGGGGGTTTTTCACTATGATATTTTCCTTGAGTGACAGTATGCTGAACACTTCTACAATGTCACTGATGAAAGAATCCCTAAAATACTTGACCGTGTCCTTACAGATCTTTAAATTGTGAATGTAGAAGTGGAAACCTGTTTCAGAACTTAAAGGTACTTTCTGCCCTTGTCCAGCACAGGTCCGAAGCTGGAAGCCCCGTGGTGCTCTCGTCATGGTAACCCAAGCCTCCATCCTTGGCAGGATTAGGAGGCTGTGCAGTTGGCTGTCAGGTTAAAATGTGATGGATGATCACTGATGGTTGAGGAGCACAATGGAGCCTCTGTGGCTGTCCTGGCTGCAGGGCAGTCATTCACCCCGGACCTTCTCTCAGCCTACTGTCAGCAGAAATGGAGGATGGCAGGGTGACAGGTCCATGCAACCAACCACACACGCACACACACACTTTGGGTTTTCATGTTTTATGGGGAGATAATGAGTTTTACACTGTACAAACTGTATGTTTTATCCCCTAACCCTAGACCTACCCCTAAACACAACCCTCACAGAAAACTTTCAGCATTTGCATTTTCCCAAAACATTTAGTGTGATTTAGAAGCTGGTTTCCACATGGGTGCCAATTTTTATTTTATTTTTGTCCCCACAACTCAGGGTTTACCATGAGCACACACAAGACACACACACCACCCAGGAACTCTTCCTGAAGAGGAAAGCACTTTCTCAGCATTTTTAGTAAAGGTCAGGTTACCAATGTTATAACACAGTTGTCTTGTTCAAAAGGTGTATCACAAAGAGGGGTGTCCATGACAAAAATCTTTTGAAAAAAACTATGTATGTATGTATATGTATATGTATATGTATATATATATATATGTATATATATATATATATATATAGCCTATATATGTGTGTGTATATATATATATATATATATATATATATATTTCTTACAAAATAATTATTTGTGTTCACACTGGCATCATATGTTTTTGAAAAACAACACAATTATCCATTAATTAACAAGAAAGTTTCAATGCAATGACTATAAATATGCGGTTCACCATCTAGTAAAAAGTAATATCATTGATCTTAATCATTATTTTCAAACATAAATGTATTTCTTTTTGTATCAATAACCATAACTAATACTTCATAAATGTCATTACATTTTTGGTTAGTCACACCACATGACATTTCACAAACATTTCCTTGTCATTAAAAGTAAACTTTGCCAGCTTGTGGACAATATTTGGCAACCCCATGCAGTATCTTAGCATTGTGAAAGAACATGGGCAAGAACTTCGCATATTTTGCAGAAAATGTCAAAATCTAGCTTAAAGGGATTGTTCACCCAAAAGGAAAATGACCCGATGATTTGCTCACCCTCAAGCCATCCTAGGTGTACATGACATTCTTCTTTCAGACAAACACAATCAGAGTTATATTTAAAAATGTCCTGGCTCTTCCAAGCTTTATAATGGCAGTGAATGGCCGTTTATGTTTTGAAGTCCATCAAAGTGCACCCATCCATGATAAAAGTGCTCCACGCAGCTTAATAAAGGCCTTCTGAAGCAAAGCGATGCGTTCGTGTAAGAAACATATCCATATTTAAAACTCACAAGTAAACTGTATTTACCAAAAGTTTTAAACACTTTAAAAACAGTATTGTAACTACACTGCCCACCCAAAAAAATAAAAGTCGCTGTTTGGATTTAAATTGGCAAATGATTAAGAGTCTATGATTGGATCATTATTGCAGCGATTATTATGTTTCTAGCATGTTATAAGTTTAATAATTGATGGAGTGTGTAGCTTTTCATTTCTTAAACAACCATGTATGAAGACATATCATGGCCATATTCCAGGATGACAATGTCAGGATTCATCAAGCTCAAATTATGAAAGAATGGTTGGGAGTGAGCATGAAGAATTTAATTTTCACACATGAATTGGCACCTCTGAGTCAAGACCTTGAATTCATTGAAAGTCTTTGGGATGTGCTGGAGGAGACTTTACAGAGTGCTTCACTCTTGCATTGTCAATACAAGATCTTGACCAAAAGGTCTGGACTCAGAGGTGCCAATTCATGTATGAAAATGATTCTTCATGCTCCCTCCCAACCGTTTTTTTGCCAGATTTTTTTAGCAATTTGAGCCTGATGAATCTTGGCTTTGTCATCCTGGAATAAGGCAATGGTGTGTCTTCCTACATGGTTGTTTAAGAAATGAAAAGTAATAACGCAATCCAATCATATCTCTGCAATAACAGTCCAATCATAGACTCTTAAGCATTTGCCTATTTAAATCCAAACAGCAACTTTTTGGGGGGTGCAGGCAGTGTATTTTGTAAAGAAAAATATTATTTGGGTCTGTGCAGCTACCTGTGCTGCTTTTGTGTCTCTTTGTGAATTGGCTGATTGATTGTCGTTTTATTCACCATTTTTTAAAACTCTTATACAAGGTACCAATCACCATGCAATCAATCTTTTTCATAATATGACTTCAACTACTTGAAGTCACTATGATCCGTTTCAAGTTCAAGTGTCCCTAACTACCGGTAAGCACGCTAGAAACAAAGGTTTATCACGGGGGATTGAGTAGATCCTCAACCAGACAGATGATATCAGTCTGTTTGAGTGGGTCTTAGGTGTAAGGCGACATGGTGTGCTGCCCTGTCACTGAAAACAGTGCGCTACTTCTCTTCACTGACAAGCAGCAGCACATTGCAGGACAGCTGGCAGAAAGGGAGGAGGAGAGAGGGGGAATTGGCTTCTTGTGAAGAAATGCCCAGAACGTGGCTGCATTAGCCATGGAATGCTCACTCTTCGCTCATATTTGGCTCTCAAACCCTAGAAAGATATTATGAGCTCTGTTATTGCTGTTAGGAGAGGGAGTAGCGACTGGAACAGATGCTTGGATCCTCTGGACCGCATGCAGCGCTGAGCTGGCCTAGCAACAGGTTCAAGTCTCATCAGGGCTGTTTGTCAGGGACTCTCTCTTTTCAAGCACCTCTGTTGGACTTCTAAGCATGCCTTATCAAATGCGGCCCAAGAAAGTGTTTAAGACGCACTTATAAATGAATGATTGCATTGCATTAGATATACAGAAGGACATACAAGTGAAGTGTACCGTACAAAAAAGTGTAGAATCACGTTTGCAGATGCCATATTGATGTTGCAACACTTTATGCAATAACATTTTTACATTATTAAAAATGATTGTGTCCAAATACTTCTGGGGTCACACTCTTTATTGGCATTTATGGTTCTATGAAGAACCTTCAACATCCATGGGACCTTTCCATTCACAAAAGGTTCTTTATAGTGGAAAAAAGTTTCTTTAGATTATGGAAATGTTGTTCACAAGAATTTTTTTTTTTTTTTTTTTTTTTTTGAGTGCACTTTGTCTGCCCCTTAGTCAAAACATTTGTAAATCTGTAAACCTTTTTATCAGTTTGTTTACACTTCAAAAAAATGATTTGCATAATACATATTTTAGTCTTATCCACCCCCAAATAAAAGTAAAGTTAAATAGAAATAAAGTGACAAAAGCACATAAAATGAATATAGCACGTAATGAAAATATTTTAAAAAGCTAATTCAAAATATGACTAAACACTATATAAATAATTCTAAAATAACACTGACCAGTACCTGTGTTTTTACTGTGTCTTTAGGGCTCTCGGTCAGAAAGAAACAGTAGTGGACAGGGCCTTACAATACGATAGTCACTGGTCTCTTTTATCAGGTTATAATCCTCTACAACAAACAGAATGGAAAGCATGTGCGTGTGCAGCTGTCGATGTCTTAGTGCAAGTGGTGTCATGTTTAGTCACAGGAATGATCCTGGCTCTCGGAGCACCATGACTGCCTCACCCCTCCATGGCACGCTACTCACTGTTAGTAAATGCCTCTCTCCAAGAGACCACAAACAAATCTGCCTCACTGTAGGAGTGGAAAGAAGAATACCACATAAAAACAATTTGGTGGATTCAGTCTACCTGAGAGGCTGACCAATTTAACCTTCATAATCTGTTGTGATTGACTGTTGTACTGTTTGGGGTCCCTGAGAAGAATGTATGTGTAAAAATAAGACATTTTGAAATTAGCCTTTTTTATTTTTATCTTTTTTTTTTTTTTTGCCCAACTTTTTAAAATGTGTCCTCTGATCTAACAAAACCCCTGTATGCAGATATTATTGTAAAAGCATCAACTTTGGGTCCACCTGACCCAAATTAAAAGTAAAACACATTTGATTATAATATGTTTTTCAAACGCCAAACAACACACTTGTTAAAAAAGAGAACTCTTTGAGTCAATTCCAGACTCATATTCTGATTCTTAAAAAAATGGAAGGTAATGAGATCTTACAGTAAATACTGCAATATAATCTATACTATTATGATTGATATTGTCAAAGATATTTTGACAGTTTCTATCAAAAATGGAATATAGATCCACTCTTTATAGAGAACTTTGAAGTCCATGTCAGCTGAGAAAGTCTCTGTAAGCAAGCATTTGCCATCAGTGTTACCGATATGTTTTAAGTTGATCAGCTAGTTCTTTTTATTGTTGCCGTTTTATTTGATTTGCATATCTAAATGTTGAACGTGTTTTTGGTAAACAGAATCAAACGATACGCTGAGATGAATCAAAATTTCCAATACTAGCTGTTGGCTCTTTTAATGGAGTCAACTCTCCTTCAAATTCGACTCTCAATTCTCAAGGCCTCAGAATGGAAGAAGTGATTCTTTTTGCGATCTACATATTTTCTCATTTCTAAATGAAGCTCTAGAAAAGTAACAGTGCAGTGCCAAGCAGGAAACCTTCTCCAATTTTTGGATTCATTTACAAAACTATACCACTTTTATGATACTGTTGGGGTCATTTAACATTTCATCTACACACTATACCATTCAAATGTTTGGGGTCAGTAAGATCTCATGCCCACCAAGGCTGCATTTATTTGATCAAAATTATTAAAATATTATAATATTTTATATTTAAAATAACTTTTCTATGTTCATATATTTTAAAATGTAATTTACTCCTGTGATGGCAGAGCTGAATTTTCAGCATCATTAGTCCAGTCTACAGATTTGGCGCTCAAAAAACATTTCTTATTGACAGTGTTGAAAGCATTTCAGTGTAGCATTTTCAGGATTTTTTGGTGATTGTCTAATGACACATTTTTTATTAATTTAAAGCATCTTTGCTGAATGAAAGTATTAATTTCTTAAAAAAAAAAAAAAAAAATAATCTTACTGACCCCAAGATTTTTAATGGTAGTATATGTACTATGTAAAAACAATATAATTAAAATTAGGGCCTAATTCCTTTCACTAAAACATCAGAAGTATTAAAGGGTTAGTTTAAAATGAAATTTCTGTCGTTAATTTCTCATCCTCGTGTTGTTCCAAACCCGTAAGACCTTCATTCATCTTCAGAACACGAAGATATTTTGGTGAAATCCCAGAGCTTTCTGTCAGAACGTCGCCTCACTATTGGCCGGCTCCTGCTTCAGCATCACACGCATGTGTCGTAGTGCTCACGTGACCACCGTCGTCCAATAGTGAGGCGCCGTTCTGGTGCAGAACCCAGAAGCGTCGCACTGTGTTTCCTACGTCAACAGCGTAGGACAATGACGTGGGAGAGAAGAGATTGTTGAATAAAGTCGTTATTTTTGGGGGGGTTTCCGCACAAAACGTTTTATCGTCGCTTCATAACATTAAGGTTGAATCACTGTAGTCACATGGACTATTTTAATGATGTCTTTACTACCTTCCTGGGCCTTGAAAGTGGTTGTTGCATTGCAGTCTATGGATGGTTCGAAGAGCTCTCTGATTTCATCAAAAAAATATTCATTTGTGTTCTGAAGATGAACGAATGTCTTAACGGTTTAGAACGACACGAGGGAGAAATTGAATTTTTGGGTGAACTTGCCCTTTAACCTTGCTTTCAGCTCATTCAGGGATAGATTGTTTCCATAAGTCATATGTGCCCAATTAGCATGTATTCCACAACAGTATCAACCTCACAAGGAAAACTATCAATCATCTTCTTAAACTGTGGCAGTGCGACTGCGGCCTCTCATGGGTCATTTAAATAGACCAGACAAGCCGTTAACGATACATCACTTTCTAAGTGCACAATCATGGCGGCTGTCCATGTGGGAAGCTGGTGGAAACACCTCTCGACAAGAGCATCATAGAACAGCTGACAAACCCATTAAACCTCATAATATGCTGCATTGCCCTTCAAGAGACATCATGGAAAAAAGCACCTCTGCATGTAGGCCTATAACTGCTAAAAATGGATCACCTATGACCTCCCTATGAATTGCATCAGTCAAAATCAAGATTGGATATCTATTCTGTTTTTTCTTCTTCTTCACATAACAGGGTGTGTGTTCCTGTTGAATTCCATTTGGTTGTCACCCACAGACCTACACTGATGCCTCAATGCCACGAACATCCAGGAATGCTTCTCAGAATAGCATCCTTTAAATACCTTTTCTCTGCAGTTTGTGGACCTAATATTAGTCTTTGGAATTCGAAATATAGATTTCAAAGACGTGCATATTTTTCATTCTCAGCAGTTAACGGCGATCATTCCATGGATGAATGCATGGAAATCGCCACGCTTTTCAATTCAAACATTTGTGATCATTACTTGTATATGACATCCATTCGAAAAGGTGGGGCAGGGATGGGACCGCGTTCAAATGTTCTCTGCGGAAACTATGTCGGTAATGGTCCTAATTTTGTTTGTCTTCCATGTCTGGATTCCAGTTGGGACGTTAAGGAAAGTTGAGCCCCGTCCCAGGCTTTATCTGCGAGTAAAAATATGGCCTACAAGCTTCTCTGCTCGTCCCTCTCTGTTTATATCTGACTCTGGGCTCCAGTGACCTTCTCCCATGTCATCAGGAGCACAAATTTAGCGCTTCGGTTTCTGGAGCGACCAAATAGTTAGACAACATTGAAGACGGGGTGAGAATGCCCATGATGCAGATACGGTTACTCTTACTTGAAGAGACATAAACGGAATAGTGTAAACATCCCAGTCACTGGAATGCAAATCTAGGAAAGTGGCACAGATACCAGGCATATCCCTGACTTCAATGACTTGATAAACAAAGACAGGTTCCAGTCAAGGCGGCTTCCTGCATAAACATACCACAACCTTCCTACTCTCCGTGTTTGAAAGCATAAAGGCTTGTTTACGACAGAACTGTGTTTTAGGAGTCGCCGGTTAGAGTGGCATGTTGCAGAGTGTTTTTGTGGGGCGTTGGGATGACACGGAATGACAGTTATGTTGTAGTTGTGCTGACATGTCTGTGGCATGTTCATGCCAGCACAGTGGCATCTGATGTGTCACTGTTTTTTTTTTTTTTCAATCTTGTTTGGATCACTGTGTTTTAAAAACCGAGTTCTGACTGATTTGCAATGCTGATGCAACATGATCAAAAACAACTTTACAATTATCCAGTGATCATTTTTAAGATACATTAATTTAAGATACATTCTTAGCAGTTTTAGTTAATTTGAATATTGTGATATGATTTAAAAATGTTCATTTATTTATCCATTATGAAATGTGTAAAATGTGCTATACAAATAAATGGCTCATATAGATTAAATATTTTTTAAATATTTAAGTATTATTTTTCTTTTTACTTTTGCATTTTCATAGTGCATACATATTGTTATTTGTTCCATTTCTTCAGGTTTAATTTGTATACTATTCAAAAGACTTTTTTTCTCTTATGGTCACTAAAGCTGCATTTATTTGATCAAAAATACAGTAAAAAAATGTATGTTACAATTAAAAAATAACTGTTTTCTATCTTAATATATTTAAAACTGTAATGCCAAAGCTGAATTTTCAGCATCATTACTCAGTCTTCAGTGTCACATGATCCTTCAGAAATCACAAATATGCTGCTCAAGAAACATTTCTGATTATTGTCAATATTGAAACGGTTGTGCGGTTTAATATTTTTGTGGAAACTATGATACACAACCGTGACACTTCAGCATTGTTTGATTTACAAAAAACAGGATTTATTTAAAATATACATTTGTGTTGCATTTTACGTATGTCTGTACTGTCACTTTTGATCAATTTACTGCATCCTTGCTGAATAAAAGTATTAATGTCCTTTAAAAAAAACTTGTACTGATCCCAAACTCTTTGAACGATAGAATATTCTGTAAGTCATGTAAAATAAATTATTGATTTGCTATAAGGTCAAATATCTAAACGGCTCCAAATGGGCATTATATTTGATTCTTTGAGAAGAGCAACTGGTTACTTTTTTATACTGAACAATACAAAATGGCAATTAGCAATAAAGTAATGTGTTTTGGCACTAATCTGAGGTGGTCTGAGGAGAGAGTTTGTGACCATAGATGGAGAATAGTAGGCAGGTGGCCATGCAAGGCCTGTCGTGAGGAAGAGTGGAGCTGACAGCTGGCCCTGTCAAACAATGACTTATTCTTCACAGCACTGTAAATCTGCTCTTAACCGCACACACACTCCAAGGCCCATGTGCGTTTGACCATATGTGTAATTATTCTCCTCTGATATTACTCTGAAAAAATAAGTTGCTTACATTTTTTAAGTACAGTCAACTTAGATGTTTAAGTAATTTCAACTTACTTTCTTCATTACCATTAAACTGACTATAAAAAATGAGTTGAATCTTGTATAACCTCTATAAAAAAGTTGCAAATTGCTTAACTTATTTTGATGAGTTAAAGCAATGTAAAAACATGTTATCATAACTTATTGATTATATTCTTTTTTAAGTTCAGTATCAATATTTCAGAGTATTTGAGGTTGGTTTCTAATATTTGATGTTGATGTTTTTCAAAGCTGTTTCTAAAGACTTTTGATAATAAAATCTTTTTTTTTTTTATTATTGCAGCATTATAGTTTCTTAATGTGTTTTGGGTCCTTTTTTCATAACAAATACCATTATTAAACACACTTAGAAAAAAGGTTAAATGGGGTTATAGAACCGTAGTGCTGAAAGGATGACATAATTTTGTTGGCCAAAACCCATCGTCCTGAAGTCAATGTTTGATTGTTTTTTGAAGGGGATGTTGGTTAAAAGCCTAAAGGTCTGTGATGAACACTAACTCAAGATTTTATTCTACAACACAAAATACACCCATATACCCCACTCGAGATTTTATAAAGCTGAATTGAAAAAGGCGGTGATGCTAAATACAGACGTTGTTGGGGACGTTAGAACCTTTTCTTCTAAGAGTTACATTGCTGTTTCCATGGTAACAGAAAGTGATCCTTATTTTAGGGAGAAAGAAGGATGTGAGTGTTATTTTGCAGGTGAAAGGATGTGAATTGAATTGAATTTGTTGAGGGGAGAGATATGCAGCATATATTAGTTCCTCAAATCTTGAACTCTTGAATCAAACTTAGGGAAATGTCCACTGTTATCTATAGGATTTGATGTATAGTTTGTAATAAACAATTTATTTATTTATTTTTAACACAGATTAACACTGTTGTTTAAACTTGTTTAAAAAATCTCTGGATTATTTAACATTCCAGTCAGATATTTTAACTTTTATAGGCTGATCATATTTTATTACAAAGCTGTAATAAAATGCTAAAATTAAACAGTTGCAATTTGCCTTTAGCAACTGTCAAATAATTAATTAATTTTTAATTCTAAAATTACATTTTTTTGTAAGGATGAGAAAAATGTTTTTTATATACGCTCATCCAGACCGGCAGGTGGCGCTGATCATCATCGAGCTCAGCAGGATTAACGCATACAAAACAATAGACGAGAAATATCTGTTATGAATGTGGAAATAATAGCTTGATAGAGACTTCAGTGATATTTTATGAACACACAATGTCCAAACTGCAAATTTTAAGGATTGTTCTGACAGAGCGATTAACTTTAGCTGCGCAGGAGATATTCAAGGCTGTGGAAGACATATTTTCAGAGTATAATGAGGAGAT
This sequence comes from Leuciscus leuciscus, assembly GCF_965113295.1. Lineage (NCBI taxonomy): Eukaryota > Metazoa > Chordata > Actinopteri > Cypriniformes > Leuciscidae > Leuciscus > Leuciscus leuciscus. The sequence continues at coordinate 13,617,630 of NC_138747.1, read as the reverse complement.
GTGTCGCTCCAGACAGGAGATTGAGCTGCTCAAGAGGAGACTGCAGCAGGCAGGAGTTCAGATGGACTCTGGTTAGTCAATTCACCTTAAATCTGACTATCATACTTATTTATTTTATGTTATGGTTTTTATGAACACGAAATCTCGATAATTAGTCTTTATTTCCTTTACCATAGCCATTTAAGTCAACCATGATCCTTTAAATAGTATACATTATTAACATTAGCTTATTGAGATGTTTAGGTTGTGTCACTAATTTGGCATTTTTATAATGCATTGTTCTTTGTTATTCACGTATTATTTTGACTAATGTACGCTTGGCACATTGTACACTTGACATTAACTCCCCGTTTATGATCTTTAAGAACTAAAGTATGTTTATTTTGTTTATTCATTATAGAATTGCAGCCCTGTTCCTCTGAGACTCACACTCAGAAATACACCCAGGCATTTTCAGAGGAATGGAGATCTGAACATGACTTGAAGGATACAGAAATGCATATGAAGCTTGAAGTTTATACACAGCAAGAGGAGAATGAAGTGCAAATACCTGTGTGCCACGAATCAGCACCTTTATCGCCATGTATGGACATTTACCATGATCAGATACCCAGCAAAGACACTGAAACCCAAATGATGGACAGCAGCGAGAACACTTTTCCATTTATTAATCAAGCACCTCAAATTAAAAATGAACCTGAGACTAATACTGAAACAGGTACCACCTTTCAGGCACAACAGCACATCACAAGACACGGCTTGGATGATTCAGGGGCCAGTGATGCATCCAGTGATGTCAGCAAAATCAAAGTTGGCTCCCCCAAACATAAGACACGAGCATTTAACGTAAGTCTGTGTTTATGCAAAACAAACAAAACTATGGAAGATTGTTTCCGCCACTGTTTTAAAATATGTATAAAAGAGGTAATTGTGACTTTTTATCTCACAATTCTGACTTTTTTTGCACGTTTAAATCTAGCAATTCAAACTTCAGAGAAAAAAGCCAGAATTGTGAGATATAAACTATTGGAATTCAGATTTTTTTCTTGTGGCTGAGTTTATATGTCACAATTCTGGTAACTTGCTGTCTCACAATTCAGAAAAAAAAAAAGATATGACTCACAATTGCAAGAAGAAAAAGGCAGATTTGTGAGATAAAATCTCCCAATTACCTTTTTTTATTTTTTATTCTGTGGCTTAAACAAGCTTGTATTGAAAAGTGGAGGACTAGGACTATTATTTTTATTGAATTGTAAGACACCTAGCTATAAATGTGAGCTGATGGATGTCGTTGTTTTTACAGCTGCCCCTCAGAAATCAAGAGATGTTGACACAGCATAGGATGGAGCTGGCTCAGATTAGAGAGAGGTACTTGAATTGATTCTTTAGTGTTTCATCTGTGCTGACTTGATTTGTCTTATTCTAGTTATATGAAATGTGCACAAATCCTTTGCCTGTCATACATGTAATGTAACTACTGTTAGTTGCTAATTTCAATCGGTGACTCTACTGTTGCACATGAGTCCAAATCTTTAAAAAAATTGTACAACAGTTAGTCTTTTAACTATTATTTACAACAGGATCTGCATTTTCATGTTTTTTGTTTTTGTTTTTGTTTTAAGAGACAATAAAAAACATCCTTGTGCATAAAAAACACTGAACTTGAAAAATGAGCCAAACATGTCAGTCTCTGAGTAATGTTATTTTTTTAAGCCACGAAATAAACTTAATTCTGTAAAATAAGTATAATGAGCCATGCAAAAAACATTTCTAACATCTTATAACGTTTTGTAATTACCCAAAAATCAAACATAGTTCACCCCTCACATACGTTTTCACATCCGTCAAAAACTTAGGCTGGCTGTCGGTTGGAATATTAGAATTAAAAACATCAACATAACATACTCATGGCCATCAGTCAATTCACTGAATATTTATCGGCAAAGAAATAAAAAAAATTATTACCTTACTATCATTCTGTTTTCAAATTCAAACATTTTAAATTTCAAAAACATTGATGTCTATAAAAAAATAACGTGCACAATACACGGTAGTATTTATGAGAAGCAGAGGTCCAGGTAGTGCACACATTTTCTGGAAAACCCTACACCCACTATTGGATGTTTTGACCTTGTCATTGCTTTCCGAGAAGAGGGAGAAAATGCCGGCCTGAGCGGTCTGTCAGAGACGATAATGTACCTAATACAATTTTCTTCTAGAATGATCATTTTTATCAACCTTGTATATTTAAGTTCAGTAATTTCACTTAAATGGCAATGAAGATTACCTATTAATTGTCATTTAAGTGAAATTACTGAACTTAAATATATGAAAATTTCAGATGGCACTTAGAGGCTTTTGCATCTGAACTCTTCATATATATATATATATATATATGTATGTATAATAGAATAGAGTAAAATATATTATTCTCTTATATTATGTATATTCTCTATATGTTACCTTTTTAAAACTCCCTCCACTGATGTACATATTTGAATAAATCAACTAAATGGTGTAAATATTTTCATTTCAGAATGTCTTTCACAATCCAGCTCCGTAACTCGGGGCGTGAAAGTAAGAAAAGTCAACCGTTTGTCTGTCAGGATGAAGTGTCAAAATATGACAAGTGGAAAGCCAAAAATGCGAGATACAGTCAGGCCTGGAGGGATCGTTTGAAAGAAGATCCTGTAAAATTTGCTGAGTTCAAAGCTTTGGAAGCTGCAAGAGCAAAGGAGTATAGAAGAAAGAGGGCTGCTGCTTCTATAGAAATTGATAAGGAAAATAATCGTGAGCGACAGAGAAGATTCAGAGCCAAAAAGAAGTTACAATGTAGAAGAACAGATGAAAAGCAGTGTAAAGCGGATGAAGAGCTTCCGCCACCTAAGAAAAGAAAAGTCTTAACAAGAAATGAGAGGATGAAGAAACGAGAGTATGATAGGATAAAGAAAAGAGAGGAGAGGGAGAGGATGGGAGAGCTGAAGAAAATACTAATTCGTGAAAGAGATGCGTCCCGAAAGAGGGAAAAAAGAAACAAGACAAAAAAGCGAACTGACACTCCACAAACAAATGTTGGCTCTCCAATTTGTACAGCTGGATCTACAGGCTTTAGAACTAAATCGGCAAAACAAATGGCAGTGTCACGGATGTGCAAAAAAATTCCGGCTGATGCAGAAAAGTTTGCGGACATTGTAATGGACTTCATCCATCACTGTACTCCTCGTAAACAAGCAGCTTTAAAAGCCAGAGGTCTGAAAACAGCTTGTCGACGAATAGATTTTGATGAGCCATCTCAAGAAAAACTTCGATCCACGATTGAAGCTCTAAAGAAGAAGAAGGATGCAGCATCCTTGGAGAAGAGGCGCCTGATTGTCACTAGTTTGATGGTTGCCAAAAAGTACAGAATGCAACATATTTTAGCAAGGCGCTTTAACCTCCGTCCAGCATATCTCACCAATTTACCAAATTCCTCATTCAATGAAGGTTTAGATAAAAAACGCAAGTCTGATGCCACTTGCATGGATGTTGTGAACAATATAACTGCTTTCTATCGTAATTCTAAGGTAGCTCGGGAACTTCCTTACATGAGGACTGTAAAGAAACAAGAACAAAGATTCCTCATGGAGATCTCTCTACAGGAAGCCTATGAACTTTGGAAGCTGGAAAATCCAGAAAAGAATGTTGTGTCCTTTCCGGTTTTCTCATGGCTTCGACCTTCATGTGTTCTTCTTCAGAGTCGGACAGACAGAAACCAGTGTCTCTGTGAATATTGTACTGGAGTTTTACTGAAGCTTCAGAGCCTGAACAGAATTCTCACTGCTACTAACAATGCCGAGTGTATAAAACTCAAGATCAAAAACAAATATGAACTTATCAGTTTTTCTCTATGTCCCAAAAGTGGCAACAGCAAGTACCATAATCTAAAGTGCATTAACAGAACCTGCTCCGACTGTGGTGTATCACTACTCAAGGAAAAGTTAAAAATGGTAGTAGATTTGTATGGCAAACAAGAAGTGTCCTGGCAAAATTGGGAGAATAAGGCTTTCAACCATGATGGTAAACAAAAGACCAAGAAGTTTCAATCAACTAAGTGTGGCACATTCAAGACAATGTTTGACGAGTTATTGCGCGAAACAGACTTTTTGGCTAAACATCTGTTTGCAGCCAACTGGCAGCACGAACAGTTTTCCCTTATCCGGGAAAAGTTGCCCAACACTTGGTCTTTGTTCATCATGGATTTTGCAGAAAATTTCTCGTGCATATCCCAAGACGAAATACAGCCGGCACATTGGTCCACACAGCAGATAACCGTTCACCCGATTATTTGTTACTACAAGTGTCCCACAGAGGGTCATGAATACACCATCCAGGAAGCTATGGTTTTTGTCTCTGATGACCTCAACCATGATACCAATGCCGTTCACCACTTCGAAACTCTGGCTATAAAGCACCTAAAAGAAAAGCGAGGACTGAAGTTAGAGCATGTAGTTGAATTCACAAATGGTTGTGGCGCACAATACAAGTCAATGGTGGCATTTGCTGACATTAGCAACTCCAAGGCTTCACATGGTTTGTCTGTTGAAAGATGTTACTTTGGATCCCACCACAGCAAGGGGCCCAGTGATGGTGTCTCTGGGTTTGTAAAATCATCTGTTCAACATGCTATCCAGTCACATAGGATCACTATCAAAAATGCAGAGGAGATGTATAATTTCTGCAATCTAAATTTGACAAAAGATGGCTGTGATGGGCAACTCCGTACATTTTACCTGGTTAAACGAGGTGAAATTCAGCGTGACCGTCCAATAACACAAGTGAAGTCTGCCCTTGCTGGAACTCGTGTTCTCCATTCTGTACGTTGTGTTTCCACTGGGGTCCTGGATACTCGTGTGTATTCATGCTTCTGTGATGGCTGTATGAATGTTGATGATGGAAGCCAGTGTTCCAACTCAAATTATGTCTTTCCCTGGCAACGACGTACCTTGAACATAGATGCTGAAATAGTTGATTTATACCAGCCTGTGACTGAAGATGAGAACACCGTACCTGCTAATTCTGCTACAAGTGAATATGACCAACATCCTGGTGAACAAATAGAAGATCTCTGGATGAAACTTACTAACCCAGGTAAGGGCTCCATTTGATTATAGTATAGCTCCAACTTAAACATAAAATTGTGTGTAATGTTCTGTCATTTAGAGCCAATAGCTGTAGTTTTGCCTTCAAAAACTCAAGTCTCTGTAAAATTAAACAAACCGTTGTATGAGTGGCATGCTGATTAAAGCAACAGGCTATAGCTTTGATGATTGTTTGATCAAATTCAAAGTGTTTAACCATGTGATCTGTCCAATGTTCAAAAGATTCCTAATAAAATCCAATGTCCAAACATGCCAAAAATGGCCAATAGGGCTTGGCCCAGGAATTGCTGCTAGAAGCTATTTATTTCATTGTAGTTGTAAAAGATCTGACTCCAGGTTGAAGTCACTATTGCTGCTATGTCTAAGTCTTGAAATGCTATACTGATTTAAGACTTAGATATAGCTGCAGCAGCAATTTTAACTTAAAGTCAGACTTTTGAAAAACGGGTCATTATCACCATTAATCTCCTTTCAGAACTTCCAACTGATGACTTGGAAATGCATTTGTTTCAAGAAGATAAGGGACAAGAAACAAGTAATTAAACAAACAATGAAAGGCCTATTGAAGTGCAGGTGGGTAAAAAAAAAAAAAAAAAAATCCTTTGTTTTTTACTTTATTATTCAATCATTAGTCCTATATCCATGTACCAGAGTCCCGGTTTCATAAAGCTGACTTATAGTTGAGTATTAGGGTTGAGGCCATTGATGTACTGTTGTCACCATTAGCATCTTAAGCTGGGGACACACTTAATGACTGTAAGGCCGATTATGAATGTAATTTGATACTTACGACTGATCATATCCAAACGCGCCAAGTCGGAGACTGTTGCGTTCAGTCGGTGTTTAAAATCTGCTCCAGTCATTGGAAACAATAAGTCTGTTCATTTCAGTCTTAGAATGTTTCAGCTAGTGGTTAAGTGTGTCCCTGGCATTAGACGTTTTACCATGAAGCATACTTTATGAATGCAGAGCCCGGGATCACTATTAATTGCACTGTTTAATGTATGGAAGACAATGGGCTGGGAACTTAAGAATTTTGTTGGAATGGTGCCCAGGTAAAAAAAAAAAATAGGCACTTAGTAAAGCAGTATTATTTATTATTGTGTTATTTCAGGATTTGCAGATGGAATTTATTTGGGAATATGTCCACCTGTCCACCCAAGTGGTGCTTGGGCAGAGTTCTTGAATTACCAACTGACAAAGGAGTCCGGATGAAGAAGGAGCAGCGTGGAGTAAGCAATTTGTTTTCCTGACCCAAGGCTCCTGATGTTCAATTAGTGGATACAGTCCAGAGTCCACATATTTCATGGACCTGTAAACTTGATTGGACACCATCCATTCTCTGTTAATGAAGAGGAGTTTAAAAACAGACAATAAAAAGACAATAAAAAAAAAAATGCATTTTTGCATCAAAGAATGCATCAAGCATAATTGTAATATGGAGTGTATACTGACTGTCTCAATAGTTATTCGTGTTGAGTTTAATGTTACATTTTATTACCCTTTGTTTGATTTTTTGAGAGAGGCGCTTACTTATCTGTGCTGATTTGATTTGACTTATTCTAGTTAAATGAAGTGTGCACAAATCCTTTGCCTGTCATACATGTAAAATGCTATTAATGCTCAAATGTGACACTCCCTTGTCAGCTCTAAACTAAGTTTATATGTAAATACAAACAAATTAAATATGACTTTCTTTTTTAGGCTGTCTACAGTCAGTGTTATACTAAAAACAGTATCTAAAAAAATGAAATATATATTTTTTTCAAATAAAACTTTTTGATGCTTTTGATCAGTTCTCATCTTGGGTGATTCTTACATACACATCAGAACATATTCTGGTCAACCACACCAAAGTCATGTTAACTATTACTTAAATAAGGCTGTACTGTAACTACTGTAACCATTAGTTGCTCATTTCAGTTGATGACTCTTTTTGTTGCACATATTTCTCAGAACCGCATAGTTAGACAGTTTTAATTTGTAATGTGAACTTTATGTTAAAGCATAATTCATATCAATACTTCTACCAAAACAGTTTTTGGAAAGCCAAGGCTGCATTTGTTAAATTAAAAATACAGTGTTAAAATAATTGTTTTCTAGTTAAACATATTTTATAAAGTAATTTATTCCTGTGATGACTAAGTTGAATTTTCAGCAGCCATTAGGGATGACGTACATATTTTTGTTGGCCAAAACCCAGAAACGAGTCCACTCATCCTGAAGTCAATGTTTTTTTTTGAAAAACAACTCAAGATTTTATTCTGTAACACAAAATACACCAGTATACCCATCTCGTGATTTTTTAAAAAAGCTTTTAAAAGTTGCTATATGGGACTACAGACATTGTTGGGGACGTTAAATGTCATAACACTGAACAGGTAAACTCATCTAAGTTTAGAATCACTCTCTTGCAAACTATTTTAACTCATATTTTCAGGGAAAATTGGTTCAATATGGGAACCCATTAAGGTACTATGAAGTGTATGACAGAACCCAAAGGTTCAGGGCCTTTTCTTCTAAGAGTTACATTCGTGTATCCATGGCAAACAGAAAATTATCCTCAGGGCAGCATAGCTGTATCCTTCCCTGCCTTTGATATCCCACAATCCTGTGCTTCCATTCTGTGATAGTTGAACTTGAAAAAGAAAGATGGCGTCTAAAAGTTGTGGTTGGTGGTCAGTTTGTATGTAAATGTACATTTTTGACCGACTTTTTTAGAAGAAATTATTATAGTAACAATTCGCTTAGTTATCACCAAAACTCTCTATTTTGTTGCAGGTAATGAAACCGTTTTGCTGCCTCAGAAGTCTGTCCGAAATCAGTTTCGTGAGGTACCTTCATGTGCAAACACTGCCTGCAAAGTCATTGCTAAGTCAGCTGCCTAAGCCAGGGATGGGCAAACTCAGTCCTGGACAGCACTGTACTGTAGAGTTTAGCTCCAACCCTGATAAAACCCACCTGCCTGTAGCCTTCTAGTGATCCTGAAGACATTGATTAACTGGTTCAAGTGTGTTTGATTAGATTTGGAGGAGCTAAACTCTGCAGGACAGTGGCCTAAGCAGTGACCAGGACCGAGTTTGTTCAATGTCGGACGCAGCGTTCATCCAGACCGGCAGGTGGCGCTGATCATCATCGAGCTCAGCAGGATGACCGCAAACAAAACAATAGACGAGAAATGTCTGTTATGAATGTGGAAATAACAGCTTGATAGAGACTTCAGTGATATTTATCAAGGAATAATGTCCAAACTCCAGATTTTAAGCATTTTTCTGACAGAGCGATTAACTTTAGCTGCGCAGGAGATATTCAAGGCTGTGGAAGACATATTTTCAGAGTATAATGAGGAGATGTGTCGCTCCAGACAGGAGATTGAGCTGCTCAAGAGGAGACTGCAGCAGGCAGGAGTTCAGATGGACTCTGGTTAGTCAATTCACATTAAATCTGACTATCATACTTATTTATTTCATGTTATGGTTTTTATGAACACGAAATCTCGATAGTTAGTCTTTAATTCCTTTACCATAGCCATTTAAGTCAACCATGATCCTTTAAATAGTATACATTATTAACATTAGCTTATTGAGATGTTTAGGTTGTGTCACTTATTTGGCATTTTTATAATGCATTGTTCTTTGTTATTCACGTATTATTTTGACTAATGTACGCTTGGCACATTGTACACTTGACATAATCTCCCCGTTTATGATCTTTAAGAACTAAAGTATGTTTATTTTGTTTATTCATTATAGAATTGCAGCCCTGTTCCTCTGAGACTCACACTCAGAAATACACCCAGGCGTTTTCAGAGGAATGGAGATCTGAACATGACTTGAAGGATACAGAAATGCATATGAAGCTTGAAGTTTATACACAGCAAGAGGAGAATGAAGTGCAAATACCTGTGTGCCACGAATCAGCACCTTTATCGCCATGTATGGACATTTACCATGATCAGATACCCAGCAAAGACACTGAAACCCTAATGATGGACAGCAGCGAGAACACTTTTCCATTTATTAATCAAGCACCTCAAATTAAAAATGAACCTGAGACTAATACTGAAACAGGTACCACCTTTCAGGCACAACAGCACATCACAAGACACGGCTTGGATGATTCAGGGGCCAGTGATGCATCCAGTGATGTCAGCAAAATCAAAGTTGGCTCCCCCAAACATAAGACACAAGCATTTAACGTAAGTCTGTGTTTATGCAAAACTAACTATGGAAGATTGTTTCCGCCACTGATTTAAGAAAATAAATAAATAAATAAAACTTATATATATATATATATATATATATATATATATATATATATATATATATATATATATAAAAAGAGGTAATTGTGACTTTTTATCTCACAATTCTGTATTATTTCTAGCAGTTCTAAATTTATATCTCAAAATTTGGAGAAAAAAAGAGATATAACTAGCAGTTGCGATGGAAAAAAACTCACATCCGTGGCTTAAACAAGCTTCTATTGAAAAGTGGAGGACTATTATTTTTATTGAATTGTAAGACACCTAGCTATAAATGTGAGCTGATGGATGTCGTTGTTTTTACAGCTGCCCCTCAGAAATCAAGAGATGTTGACACAGCATAGGATGGAGCTGGCTCAGATAAGAGAGAGGTACTTGAATTGATTCTTTAGTGTTTCATCTGTGCTGACTTGATTTGACTTATTCTAGTTATATGAAGTGTGCACAAATCCTTTGCCTGAAAATTTGCTAATAATTCTCAATTGTGACACTCCCTTGTCAGCTGAGCTCTAAACTAAGTTTGTATGCAAATACAAATTTATTAAATATGACTTTCTTGTTTCAGACTGCCTACAGTCAGTATTATACTAAAAACAGTGTCTCCAAAAACGAAATATATTTTATTTTCAGATGCTTTGATTTGTGCTCATCCTGGGTGATTCTCACATACACATCAGAACATATCCTGGTCAACTACACCATAATCATATTTACTGTAACATACATATTGCTGTACTGTAACTACTGTTAGTTGCTTATTTTAATCGGATGACTTTCTTTACTTTTGCACATATTTCTCAAAACCGCATAAACGCATTAGACAGTTTTAATTAGTAATGTGAACGCTACATTATGTCAGAGAACTTCATGTTAAAGCATAATTGATTTCAATACTTTTATCAAAACATTATTGAATTAATACACTACCATTCAAAAGTTTGGGGTCAGTAAGATTTTAATTAAAATCTCTTATGATCACCAAGGCTGCATTTATTTAATAATAAAAAAACTCTGAAATATTATTACAGTTTTAAATAAATAATTTTTATATTTTAATATATTTTAAAATGTAATTTATTCCTGTGATGGCAAAGCTGAATTTTCAGTATCATCCTTCAGAAATCATTCTATATGCTGATTTGGTGATCTAGAAACATTTCGTATTATCAATGTTGAAAAAAGTTGTGCTGCTTAAAGAGAGAGTTCACCCAAAAACGAAAATTCTGTCATCATTTACTCACCCTAAAGTTGTTCCAAACTTGTATGTGTTTTTTCTTCGGTTTAACACAAAATAATATATTTTAAGGAATGTTGGTAACCAGACAGTTAACAGTAGCCATTGACTTCCAAATACTATGTCTAGTTACCAACATTCCTTAAAATATATTCTTTTGTGTAAAACAGAAGAAATTCATACAGGTTTGGAACAACTTGAGGGTGAGTGAGTAAGTAATGACAACATTTTTATTTTTGAGTAAACTATCCCTTTAATATTTTTGTGGAAAACATTTTCATTTTCAGGATTCTTTGACTAATAGAAAGATCAGCATTTATTTAAAATATATATTTATATATTATAAATATATTTACTGACATGTTTGATGCATACTTCCTTAAAATAGATATTTTTTCCACAAAAAAGTCGTACATTTAAGCAATAAGTTGCTATATTATGATTACAGTCACGCTTGACTACAAACTCCATTCCCCTTCAGTCATACGCATGTGAACGCAGGGCATCCCACTAGCCAGGTGTTCAGCAGATTTCCAGGTAGGTTTTTGTAGCTGTATTTTTATCTCTCAGGTAGCAGGTGGGTGTTAATGGCCCTGCTTGGTCTCCGACAATATCCAACGTCTGATTTTATTGCTCAGTCGGACTTGGAAATTACCATTGAAACAAGTTCTATTTGGATCTGGCAACTTTTTTCACACGGTTTTCAGAGGTTTTCCTACACATCTACGGCAAGACCTGGATGGATAAACAAAATCACACTCATTCAGGGCAAAGTCAGAGGCAGTGATTTAGCCTGTTACAGCCTCTTCTTTTCTTAGCCTGTGCATGTGACAGAAAAGCTCCAACAGAAAAGGGTGAGATCTGTGCTGAAATAGTCTGCAGGTGTGACATCCCCTACCAAAATAGAGTTGTTCTGAGTTGTCTAGTGGGACACCGCCCTAAAGAAGCAAATACATATGATAGTTCCTTTTTTAAGGTCAAATCTTTCTTGTTGTTTAGATTGGCAGATGAAGAGCGAAAGAAGGCTGCAGCAAGCGCTAGAACCCAAAAGCACAGGCAGAAAGTGTACGGGAATCCTGAGCTTCGTGATGCATACAGGAAAAAGGAGAGAGAGAGGTATACTGCAGCTTACATGAGGAACTATACTGTTCAGGAGTGACTGTAGGTTAGATGCTTTATTACCAATGCAAGTACATAATGCATTGGTGTAGTAACAACTGAACATGTATTCTTCATAAATACACTACCGTTTAAAAGTTAGGGGTCAGTGAGATTTTAATTTTTAAATGAATTAATACTTTTAATCTTTTATTCAGCAGTGAGGCATTAAATTGATGAAAAATGACAGTAAAGACATTTCAAATGTTACAAAATAGATTACTATCTCAAATAAATGCATGTTCTCTGTGTCACTGTGTCTAATTATGTAATAATGTTTTATTTATGAATATAGATATATAGATAGATAGATATATAAAAAGATAAATATATATATATATCTTCTTTTGAACTTTCTATTCATCAAAGAATTGTGGAAAAAAAATTGTACACAACTGTTTTCAACATTGATAATAATAATGAATGTTTCTTGAGCATCAAATCATCATATTAGAATGATTTCTGAAGGATCATGTGACACTGAAGACTGGAGTAATGATGCTGAAAATTCAGTTTTGATCACAGGAATAAATTACTTTACTGTATATTCACATAGAAAACAGCTGTTTTAAATTGGAATAATATTTCACAATATTACTGTTTTTGTTTGTATTTTTAATCAAATAAATGCAGCCTTGGTGAGCAGAAGAGACTTCTTTTAAAAACATTACAAATCTTACTGACCCCAAACTTTTGAACGGTAGTGTATATATTGTCAGATAGAGCTGTCTCCCTTATAATATCATCTTGCCTCCACACTTTGAGAACCACTGCTTTACAGGTTGCATGTGACATGTTGCAGTGTATTTAGAAATGGGGTCTTTATGTGAAAATCAGCTTTAGATTGAGCTTTTTAGACACTGACTCGTTGATATTTCTCATTTTTGTAGATATCAAAGACGAAAATCTCAGGGGAAAGTGAAATTCGCTAAAGATCTGAGCCCATTAGAATTGAGAAGGCAACAGAAAAAGTGGAGGAACAGTTCTGCTGCATACAGGAAAAAGAAAGCATTTCAGGAGGTTTTAGACAACATTAAAGAAGACATTAATCAAATCACCCCAGAGCCAGTGCCGACCACCTCCTCTGCTCAACATTAGTGCTTTTTAGAAATATGTGCAAAATATACTTGTATTCCTGTAACTCAACTGGTGGAGCATGTCCCTAGCCAATGCCAAAGTCATTGGTACTATTCCCAGAAAATGCACTTGATGATAAAACTATGTATTTAATGTGCTTTTTAAAGCATCTGCAAAAATGCAAATATTTCATAAAGTAAACTGTGCATGCAGTTTCTGACAAAAATGCTATCAAATACACATTAATTTCATGTCATCAGTGTAATAATTTTTCTTACTGTACTTTAGATTTCAGAAAATGGACCAAGTATTTTGATTCATGAATTTTTATGCTCTTTGAATTTTTAAATAAAAAAGTGAATTAAGCAGTTCCATGCAGTTTGCTTGCTCTTTTTGCTGTGTGAGTGAAGATTTGCCATTGCTTTGATAAGTGAGGGGAAAATACTCTAGAAATTATAAATAAAATATGGTGGATGTCAACATACAACAACTTTAGGAAAATACAAAAATGCTTTTTTGTTGTTGTTGATAACTAGAAATATTAATTGTATTTTAAAGGACAAGTTCGGTATTTTACACTTAAAGCCCTGTTTTCAGATTGTTTCTGATGAAATAGAACGGTTAAGATTGGAATTTGGACACATGCTGCTGTCCCGAGAATTTTCGGTTTCTGTTGTAGAACCCCCCCACCTCTGCAATGGTTGCATAGGTGCACTGGAACAATCCTTCCTAAAACACATTAAACTTTCGTTTACAAAGACGTGAAACTCACCGAGTGGTCCAGGGGTGTTCACTGATATGCTCACACAAAAATCGCTGCAAAAGATGCTTTCCAACAGGTTTTATTGTAGTTTTTGTCCAACTCTATTGACTTGTATTGGATGTGCTGTGAGGTACGGTATTACTCCGCCGCTGGGCTGGAGTGTCTATTATTCAAGCTCTCAATGGAAGAATGTACGGGTGTGAGGCGTTTGGAAAAATAGGTCCACAGTTTTACAACGAATGGTAAAACGCCTGTTGGAAAGCATCTTTTGCAGCGATACCACAGAAACCGAAAATTCTCGGGACAGCAGCATGTGTCCAAATTTCAATCTTAACAGTTCTATTTCATCAGAAACTATCTGAAAACAGGGCTTTAAGTGTAAAATACCGAACTTGTCCTTTAAGTACAGAGGTTTGCCAAGTAGAAATATTTATATTATTTGGACATTACATTATCGTGAGAATAACCCCATGAAAATAGGCCTATAGTATTATAGGATCCTTTTTCCCGATAAATCTCATCAATAAATACTGCTTTAATCCAAGTAATGTGTATTTCTTTTTCCCACAAGTAAATTGCAATCACAGCGGGAAAGAAACAAGAGGAATAAGAGTGAAAATGAGGAAATGCACAGAATAAAGAAGATCCGGCACATAGAAGAAGTGGCACTTGATAAAGAACAACAAGCACAACAACAACAACAAATGCGTAAGGACATTTTAACTATACTAATTAAAAATCAATGTAATAATGACATTTTGAAGAAGTATTGGTCAGAAGTGGCGTTTTTCTTTTCTTTTAGATGCACAGGATAAACGTAAAACTGTAATTTCGCCTCTTCTTTAGAATCCAAGACAAACCTGGCTGACATTTGTTTGGAAGACGTTCAGCATGAAGAGGAGCTGTCTGAAAGTTACCCGCCGCATCACGACATTCACGGAAATCCACACGGTACAGGAGAGTATTTGTGTTTCGTGTGTCGCAGAAGATTCAGCTCACCAGGACTGTTGAAAATTCATCTGAGAGTTCACTCCGGAGAGAAACCCTACCACTGCAACTTTTGTGGGAAAAACTTTAGACAATCCAGCCACCTGAACACACATGTCAGGATCCACACTGGAGAGAGACCTCACATCTGTCAGAACTGCGGGAAGACGTTTATTGACTCGAGTGCAAGAAACAGACACTTCAAAAAATGTGTTCTTATCTCTCTGCAGGGACAATGAAATCATAAGGAGCATCTGTTGAAGGTCTTTCCCGTTGTTTGCTGAAATGGAAATGTCAAGGTAAATCATTTTAAGGCTGGATTTTTTTAATGGTTGTGTATTAATTGATTATGCCCAATCCAGTGTCATTACAAAAATGAACCATTAAATGAGTTATGTGTCATAGTGTGGAGAACAGCTCCTCCTGTCTTTAAAAAGATTTTACCTGTTTTTTCCAGAGAAATTCCACTTGAACTCTTTAAAGCACTTGCAATGGTACTTTTTCCACAGCTGGACTAATAGTATTTCTTGACATGTATGGCTCACATTTTAACCATGTAATGCAGTGTTCATTTAATGAGCAATGATTCTTTTTTTTCCGAAAAAGCTGTTCATGCCCCAAGATTTGATCTTGTTTGTTGCTTCTACATTATATTAAATGTTTATTAGCTAGCATATTTATGAGGAATTTTGCTACTTTATTTATTACTGTTTTCTAATCAAACAATATTTTATTTCATTTTAATACATTTCTTTGGTCTCCTCTTTCACTGTTAGTATAAAATGTATAAACATTACTGCAGTTTATAGACAGTTGTTGTTTTTTTAAAAGGTGAATATTGTCTGTAAAGTCTTATAAATTAAAGTTTATGCTGTCTTTTATTCTAATTTGTTTATTTCTGAGGATTTCTCTTGGCATGAACGGTAATGTTTACAACTGAAATATATATATATATATATATATATATATATATATATATATATATATATATATATATATATATATATATATATATATATAAACCAGACAAAAATAAAAATGACATGCTAGTGTAGTAATTGTAATTAAAGATACAATATGAAACTTTTTTGTTCAAAATGAACAAAATGTAAATATCATCAGCTCACTATGGTGAGCCTATTATAAGTTTTTATATTTAGACCTAGTGGGATGGTTTTCGCGGGAAATTACGTATACATCACTCACCAGTGCATTGTAAAGCATTATCTATTGTGTTAGTGAAGGGTCATTTCATTATGGTTGTAGCGCTGTGCTGGAATTTATTTTCAAGGAAGTAGCCTTCTGTGTATAGGGTATTAATGCGTAAAGCTACAGTATCTTTAGCTAGTCAGCTTTAGATTCTTTCCATCTAAACTGGTTATATCTCTTAAGCCTAGTAGTGAATGTTTTATGAGCAGAAGGATAATCATATTCATCCGCTCATTCACGCAGAGTCGAAGCACAAACAAAATAATGTTCTTCCGCAAAATGCACGCAATCTCATTGTTTAACCGCTAGAGGGCCAAGAGTTACAGCGTACCTTTAAATTATGTTGAATTAACGCGTGAGGATTATGAATTTATCACTCCATAAATCTCACAAATTAATTTCATTAGAAGGATTACAGCAATGATGACTTGTCATATACAATGTAATCCAAAAGAAAAAATTAAACGGTTGTGATTTTTCAGAATATAATTAGTCAATTTGCAATCTATTTTTGTACATAAAACAGTAGCTGACTTGGAAGTATTTTAACATTAAAAAGACTGGTGAAATGGCCTGGGTTGCTGCCCTTCTGATGACTGCTTTGACTGAGACTCTAGGTGGCAGAAGTGATCCACTGTCCTTTTTATTATCAAAAGAAGCTTTTTAATGGCACTTTCTGTTCATTAAAAAAAAGAACAATCTCAAAAAGCAGTTTTTTTTTTTTTTTTTTTTTTTTTTTACGCCATACAGGCAGCCTTTTTTCCATCCACTTGTTTATACAGTTGCTAATTCAATTTATTAGAAGTCAATTGTTGCCACCACAACACTGAGACCTTTTTAAAATGAAAAGCTTTGACTGTAAGAGCTAACACTACAAACAATCCACACAGCACACATTTGCATTCACGCAGCTCTAACGTCAATAGGCAAGTCAATAGAAATCTACATTACGATTAGCCTTGCTAACCCACATTCCTCCCGGCCTGTGAATGATGCCGGAAGAGTCGTACAGACTGTGTTTACAGAGTAATGAATACACTGTATTAGTAAACCACTGAAGCGCAGTTCACCTGCAGCTTCTTGAACTTTTTAAACTCCCTGAATGAAAATCGTATCACTCTGCAAGCATTACAGTGTTATTTACTCAGCTTTGTGGTATTCCTTTCTGGCAAGTCAATTTTGACCTTCGTGAGAGAACAAAGAAACAAAAAGGCTATACAGAAACAAAAAAAATTGTATATTTTTCAAAAGCTTGTGCAATTACCCATCCTAACAGTTGAATTATTGTGAGGGTCATACAAAACGATGTGAGGAAAGATGCCCTTGTTTAATGCCTGATAAAAAAGTATTTAAATGATTCTATTAAACAAACAACAAACATTGCTGTAGGGATACAGATAGCTTCACACTGGTCTGACCACATTATTTATTTTTTTTCTCACGAAGAATGGAAGAATATTCGGCTAAGCTCATTAGTTTAAAATAACAAGCTCAGATAATAACACAATTTGTTTTGTCGTGTCGGTATGAAGAGCACATTGGTTCCTTTTGTTTGCTAGATCATTTTGTTTTCAGTCTAGGACTTCTGCCCAAGTGGAAGGTCATTTGTATGTTTTTTAATACATTTATTTATAG
This sequence comes from Leuciscus leuciscus, assembly GCF_965113295.1. Taxonomy (NCBI): domain Eukaryota; kingdom Metazoa; phylum Chordata; class Actinopteri; order Cypriniformes; family Leuciscidae; genus Leuciscus; species Leuciscus leuciscus. The sequence goes on along the minus strand of NC_138747.1, from coordinate 13,600,165 downwards.
CTAAATGCCTATTTTTTTTTTAGAAGTGTTCTGACATTTTGACACTTTTCAACTATGTGCATAATTTTGAAAATATAAAGAACACAAATACCGCAGTAAACTCTTGGCCTGTATAGCTCATTGGTATTTTCGATAGACTCTTGGCTGTGGATCGCCTAAGGCACAGTCGAAGGAAAAAACACATTAAAGTCCTCATAAAGTAGCTTTCTGAATTCTATATGTTCGGTTTTTTTCCTCTTTGAGAAACACCTACTATAACACAACTGATGTGCTAAAAGATATGCATAGCCGTCGTCAAGTATTACATGGGCTATGTTGAAGTCAGTTGTGTGATTTATTAGCTATATGATAATATGCAGTATTGGAAGCTCTATAGCTGCATGTGGTCAATATCAAGCACTGCAGTATTTATAATCTGGTCTTGTGGTTCTCATCTATCCTTGGGTTTTCTGTAATACATGAGTTGTGTCTGGTCTCTTTCCCCTGCGGTCAGACCTCCAGGCCAATCAAACCCAAGGCCTCTTGCTCACCAAAGCCTTGAAGTACTTTACCGTTTCTATGGCAACATCCGCCTCTTTGATAAGTGGAGGACTGCGCCTATTTTTTCTTGCAATTAAGAGTTGAACTGCTGTACACAAAAGCCTTGCAGGCTTAGTAGTGAGCTCATATCTCAAAAGACTCATGTTGTGCTTCACCGCTGTTGCTAGACTGACACTGGATCAACACTGAAAGAAAAATCCACTTCATTTAGTACTGTCATGTGAACATACAATGAAAAGTGACAGTAGCTGTGGAAGAAAAGCACTGTATGTTACCTTTCCAATGTTTGGGGATAGTAAGATTTTTTTAATACCTTTATTCAGCAAGGATGCATAAAATTATTCAAAAGTGACAGTAACAACATTTGCATTGTACAACAAATCTATTTCGAATAAATGCTGTTCTAATTACTAATTTCTAATTAAGATTCTAAAGAAAAAATGTATCACGGTTTCATAAAAAAAATAAGGAAGCACAACTGTTTTCAATTGCCAAAGTCTTTCCCTTGTTTAAAGCTGGTGATCCTTGTTGTTTTACTAATTATAGACCCATTTCTAATTATAATTAGATAATTTTTCATTTAGATTCCTATATGATTCTTTATAACCACCAGTATGGTTTTCGAAAAAATCATTCAACTTATATGGCTTTACTTCATCTTGTTGATAAGGTTTTTTCTGCACTTGAAAATAATGAGTTTGCTTGCAGTATATTTTTGGATTTTTCAAAAGCATTTGATACAATAAATCACTATATCCTTCTTGCTAAATTATACAAATATGGTTTCCAAGATATCACCTATAAATGGTTATCAAGTTATGTTTCAAATAGAGCACAGTTTGTTTCTTTTAAGGGTTATTTTTCCAATAAAGCTAAACTAAAATGTGGGGTCCCACAGGGGTCTATTCTTGGACCACTGTTGTTCCTCATTTATATAAATGATATGTTTAGTGTTCTTTCCCCTATCATGTTTGCGGATGATACAACCCTTGTTCTTTCACATTCACATTTTAGTACTTTAATGAGCAATGCAAATGTTGGCTTAGTTGCTTACACTGCTTGGTTCACGTTAAATAAATTATCTTTAAATATTAAGAAATGTAATTTTGTTGTTTTCAGTGGCAGAAAAGCATATAACAAAGAACTAGTGCAAATTAGAATTGGGCCTGCTGAGATGCTTCAGTTAACAACAACAAAATTTTTGGGAGTTATTATTGATGAAGGTTTGAGTTGGAGAGGACACATAGACTATGTTTGTGGCAAAATTAACAAGTCAATTGGCATAATAAGGAGGATTAGTCATCTTGTTACTCCAAAATGTCTCCGTACCTTATATTACAGTTTAATTTATCCGTATTTGTCATATTCTAACATGGTGTGGGGGAGCACATTTCCTACAAAGCTACATAAAATTTTAATTCTCCAGAAACGGTTTGTCAGGATAGTGGCTCGTTCAGGTTCCTACACATCTTCAGCTATGTTATTTAAGAAACTGCAGTTTTTTTCAATTTTTGACATTAATACCTTCCAAATATGTGTTTTCATGTACAAATTATTTTCATCGGAAGGAAAGATTCCTAGTCAGTTCATGTTATATTTTAAAGCAAACTCAGCTGTTCATGCTCATAATACCAGGCAGGTAATGGATGTCCATCCTCCAAACTTTACCACATGTAGAGGCCAATTTTCAATAAGATTTAAAGTCAAGTCAAGTCAAGTCAAGTTTATTTGTATAGCGCTTTTCACAATACAGATTGTATCAAAGCAGCTTCACAGTATTACATTTAAATAATACAACAAAGTTTGTTTCAAGAGGAATTTATTGATTGATAAAATTAAATTAAATATCCCCAAAATATCCCCAACTGAGCAAGCCAAAGGCAACAGTGGCAAGGAACCGAAAAACTCCATCAAGTGACCTAATGGTGTCCTAAAACTCCATCAGGTGACCTAATGGAGAAAAAAAAAAAACCTTGGGAGAACCCAGGCTCAGTCAGGGGCCAGTTCTCCTCTGGCATTTATGAGCTAAAGGTGCACAGATATGGAATAGATTTTCTCATGTGGCGAGACAATGTACCTCAGTAGAGAGTTTTAAAAGAGTTTTAAGAGGTCTGCTGATAAACTTTTTTTTTTTTTTTTTTATACATTTTTTTATTTTATTGTATTTTCATTTATTGGGAAGTGTTTGTTGTTTTATCATCAATATTATCATGACATGTTTTTTTCTTTTACTAATGTTTATATGAGTTGTATTGTGTTTGCATTCTTTGGTTATTTTTATCTTTCTTTGGTGGAGGCTTTAGATAAGCCATACTGGCTTTTTTGCCTTCTCCAGCACTGTATATGCATCAGTATGTCCTTGGTGTTGTATTTTTTTTTCTTTTAATTTGTGCAAAAAAAAAACAAAACAAAAAAAAAATTACTGATAATAATAATAAGTGTTTCTTGAGCACCAAATCAGCATATTAGAATGATTTCTGAAAGGATCATGTGACACCGAAGACTAGAGTAATGATAATGAAAATTCAGCTTTGCCATCATAGAAATATATTACATTAAAAAAGTATTAAAATAGAAAACATGTCACAATATTACTGTTTTTGCCATTTTAATTGATCAAATAAATGAGTGAGTGAGTATATAATGTATGTGTATAGGTACGTATGCAAATTCAAATTCTGTCATCTTTTACCATGTTTTTCAACACCCAGATGCTACATCTAAATAATATTATAAAATTAACAATAAAGTGCGCAAGCCCACTTTTATGGTGCTTTTGTGTCTGTTTTGTAGCATGAAAGCCTTTTATTTTCTTACAGAAGAAAGACTGGTTTCAAAGTCTTTTGTTGTCGTGTAAACGTACGCTTAGCTTGTCTTTTAACTTGGAAGCCATTTATTGTAATCTTTGGTTAATAAAAATAACAAAACATAAATATATTTAAAATCTACAGCTGTGCAGAGATGTTTGCAAAACTAAGAGTGCAGGTTGGATACCAACCGAATGTTGGCTGCAACCCAAACACACGGTTACTTTCTATCACAAATAGATCGGAAGCCTGGCACTTGTAATTGTCAACATCTGCTCTTCCAGATTTTTGTTTTTGAAAACTATTCAAAATTCAAAAGATGTCTGTGTGTCATAAATATACCTTTAACATTCAACATTAACATTCATAAGCTTGGTGTCAGATCAGTAAGATTTTTATTAGTCTCTTTACGCTCACCAAGGCTGCATTTATTCAGAATACAGTAAATACAGTCATTTAAATTAATTTACTGATTATATTGAATGTATTTTATCCCTGTGATGGGAAAGCTGAATTTTCATCATCATTACTCCTGTCTTCAGTGTCACATGATCCTTCAGAAATCATTCAAATATACTGATTTGCTGCTCAAGAAACATTTCTTATTATACATGATTAAGAGTTGTGCTGTTTAATATTTTTGTGGAAACCGTTTTTTCGTGATTCTTTGATTAATAGAAAGTTCAAAAGAACAGTATTTATTTAAAATATATATTTTTGAAAATACATCAAAAATGTATTTACTGTCACTCTTGATCAGTTTAATGCATCCTTGCAAATGAGGTATTAATTTCTTTAAAATAAAACTTATTGATCCCAAACTTTTGAATGTTAGTATACATACAGTATATCTATAATGTTGAATATTATTCCTACACAGGAATTTTCTGATATTCTGAAATTAAGCCATCCAAGGTGTATATGACTTTCTTCTTTCAGCCAAACACCTTATATTTAAATATTAAATATATATTAAATATTAAATAATATCCTGGCTCTTCCAAGCTTTATAATGGGAGTGAATAGTAACTGAGATTTTGAAGCCCACAAAATCGCATTCATCCTTCATAAAAGTAATCCATATGGCTCCGGGGGCCTTCTGAAGCGAAGCGATGTGTTTTTGTTAGAAATATACAGTATATATATATATTAGGGCTGGGAATCGATTAAAAAAAATTAACTAATTAATTGCACAATTTCTGTAATTAATTGCAATTAATTGCGCTTCCCCCAAGCTTGTAATCATCAATATTTAAACTTAGAATCACCTAATTAAACAACACAGGAAAAAAAGGGAACAGAAAATAGCCCTATATTAAAATATTAAACATCAATATATCAATATATTATTCTTTTTCAATAATCAATCAACATAATCAATTTAACAGATTATTATTATTATTATTATTTTATTAATTATTAAAACAAAATATAGTCCTACAAAGCTATTATTACCAGAGCATGTGATCAGAGCAGGTCATTTTACCATTGTTGCCCAGCATGACTATACCAGCTCAGCAAACAGAAGTCAACAGAGAAATTTCACGTTACTTGAGTGGACTTTACTTTTCCAGTGCTTAGTACATGATTGAAGCCTTTGGGCCGTTAACGACAGAGCCGCCGACACACACACACACACACACACACACACACGGAACGGAGAGCTCGCCGCTGCTGGGCCATTAACGACAGAGCGAGCCGACACACACACACACGCACGCGCGCGCGCGGAGCACAGAGCGCGCCGACCGACCGACCGACCGACACACACACACACACACACACACACACACACACTCACGCGCGCGGAGCACAGAGCGCGACGCACATACCGAGCGGAAAAGACCCGCTCATGAAAGCTGCCCGAGAATGAAACCTGACCGCCGAACATGGAGGGGCGGGACGGCATATTTCGGCCTTTTTAATAGCAGACGCAACAGGAAATCATTAAAACGAGGCAAAAAAAAAAGTGCTGCGTCAATTGCGTTTTTTTTTTTTTACGCGTTAAACATTTCAAATTAATCGCAAAGATTAACGCGTTAATTCCCCCAGCCCTAATATATATATATATATATATATATATATATATATTTATAACTAGAATTACTTACTTCCGGTAACGGCCGTATACGCAAGTCAAATTGCGGCAGAAGAGTGACCTCTGACCCTGAACTAACCCTTTAACATGAGTTAAATCAAAATACAACTGGTTCATGTTGAATAATCATGTATTTACCGGTAACTAACGTAAACGAATGGAACCTTACAATAAAATGTTAACATAATATAATAATTATTTTATTATATTGTATTATCCAATGTAAATATAATATATAGTCTAGCTAGTCTAAAAACGACCAGAAGCTGGTTTGATTGTTGGTTGAATTTTGTCTACCAGGTTGTACCAGCTTCTGATCAGGGGCGCGTTTCCCAAAACCAACTATGGTCGCAAGTTCCGTTGTTGCCAACAGAGTTCAAAGAAACTTGCGACCATAGTTGGCTAACAATGCTTTTGGGAAACGCACCCCCAGTTGAATGCTGCTAGAAACCAGTTACAAAACACTACCAGCAAAAGACCAACAGTGAATGGATTACAGGTCCCGGGTGTTGAGTAAAAGCAATGGGGCTGGTTATAGCCATCTGTGTTCAGAGTCTGACTCACTTTGTACTTTAAATGGATCATGAGTGGCATGACTTTTTGCCCAAACAGCAGCACTGTTAGATTTTGGTGTATTTGGCCTAGCAGTGGTTTGGGTGGCTCGCCAATGTATTAGATTTCTCCAATACATAAAATAAGTAAGCTTGACCAGAGTTCTTGTGGGGAGAAGAATTTATTGAAGGTTTGTAGTGTAGCAGTCCTTCAGCAGCGATGTTAGCATGTCGCCCTTCAACAATCTTAACCCAAAGTTCTGTGTCTGAGACAGAACTTTATACATGAAGACAAAAGGGCTACAAACAAAGGAAAACTGTTAGGACCTCCCACAGGAGATCGATCTATACTGTAATCTACCTTGAGCAATGTGGTTTCACACCCATCAGCTTCTATGGGCCATTTGTCTGTATGGGCCATATGACTGTGGGCCATTTGGTTCACACCTTTAGACACTGTTTTCAGTTGATTAAATCTAAGTCACAATGTAGATGAAACTGATGACTGAAAATACAAAATCTTTCAATCATTTAGTTTGTCCCTCACACATAAGCTTTCACTCCCATACTGGCAAGTGGGAGACAGTTGCCATGGATAGTTGCTAGGCTAGTGTGCTGGCGGAGGCCTGAGGTCGAGGGCGAGGGGTGCAGTGCTTCTGTTGGGACGGGCTGACCTCTTAACTCTGGCTGATCATGAGCGGTTTGCCTGCTTTACTGCATTATGGAAAAACAGGTTGCTGAGAATTATTCTGTTTTCTAGATTCTGAGTCGTCGTTCTTTGTGTGGCTTTTGTGACTTATTTAAATTTATTTCAATTAACATAAATGTTTTAATAGTTTTAGTTAACTATAATAACCCTGGTTACAGCTTATGGTAAATCCACTATTTCCTCATTCTACTTAGGAATAAACAGGAAACATTTTGACATGTTTTGATGTAAAAAAATAAAATAAAGAGAAAACCCAAATGATGCTTTATAGTGGGCAAAAAGACATACCCCTAACTTCAAAGTTGGTGGAAATTGAATTCATTTGACATACTGAATAATTCATCTGCCTGTGTGTATCTGCCTGATTTTATGCTAACAGAAAAAACCCAACATCACTGAAAGGAATTTACACTGATGCCACATTCATATACCAAAACACAAGACTCAGATTATGTGACCCATGGGAATGGTGGCATCTAGGCGGATTCATGAGCTAAAATCTTATTTATCCAGCAAATGACAGGTACTGTTACAGGCTACGGTGACATGGGATTTAATGTCTGGAAATATGTCTCTTATGAAGGCCAGTCGAAGTGAAAGGCGCTTTTCTTTGTAAACGTTATAATCACACTTTACATTGCATGTGCTACATAATACATGTAAATAAAAGTCAGTACAATAATACCACAATCATCAAAATAATTACATATTGCTCATATTTACATTACCGTTCAAAAGTTTGGGGTCACTAAGATTTTTTTTAAAAGAAATTAATACATTTATTCAGCAAGGATGCATTACATAAAAAAAAAAAAAAAATTTATTAAATGCTGTACTTTTGAACTTTCTATTATTTAAAGAATTCAGAAAAAAATGGTTCCACAAAAATGTTAAGCTGTTTTTTTTTTTTACAATTAGTACCCACTTTCTAATGCCCCCCTTCCCCCCATAGTTACAATGAATTTCGGCCTGTTCCACACAAAAAGCTCTCATATGCTTCAAATTTAGATCAAATGGGGTATGTTCTGTCCTTGTATGAAGCAGCCATTTATTGCTTGGATATTAAAGACTAGCATAGTCTTTTGAATGTAATCTTGTGAGTTCCACAGAAAAAAGAAAGTCACTGAGGTTTGGTACGACATGAAGGTGAGTAAATGATGACAGAATGTTCTTTTTTCTTGCTGTTATTGTATGACACAAGAACAGACAAAATAGATAAACAGATTTTAAAATACCTAAGATGGTAGGCCACATGAAATATATTGACACATAAAAAAAAAAAAAGATATTCAATTCCGTTTCCAGCAAAGCCCAAGTGCCAAGTCATATCTGGAGATGTAACAAAGGAAATTCCATGGACACTGAACAAAGCTTCAGACATCAGACAAGAACAGAAAAAAACGTTATACAATTGACATTTACTTACCTTGCACAGGTTGCAGTACCAAATAAAATACCCAGGGGGAGCTGTCATTCAAAGTACAAAGTGATTAAATCACTCTAGCCAATGCTATGCTGCAACATGAGTTTGTGACATGCCTTATTTCATGGTTACATCAGAGCAAAGCACTATGGATAAACAAGTGTGACTGCGATATTGCAGAGTAGGACATACTCATCAGACATCCTCGTTGATCTTCGAACAACATTCCTAACAATTCGTATTTTAGTAATAAATCAGGAAAAGTATCTGAGTTAAGGGGTTCAACATTATCTCTGATTTGATGAGCAGTTCATGGTAAGGTTTGAGAATCTTTGATAGGAATGTTCTTCCAGTGAGAACAAAACAATTATAACCCAGTTAAAGCATTACTTTTACCTTCCAGTGTTCTCTCACTGTCACCTGTTTGCACAAGTGACTTGTGCACACAGCAACATGATTTCTTCCTCAATTCCCTGAGAAAATGTCATTATGCAATAGACCTGCAAAAACAGATTGACTGAAAAACACTGTTTATTGCAATTGTCCTTCCTTATACTCACCCCTATGGCCATTTCGAAAAACTCATCGTGCTACTGGATTGCAGCAGGCACGCAAGCCCCTCCACCTGAGAAAGATTCTCTGCAATTGCCATGGAAACTGTCTGAAAAGAAACCAGCAGAAACCTGTTGCCATTTTCTCTGCCTCCTACATCTACATCCACATAACGGTAGAAACGGCAACAACAACAACAAACTCGCATTGGCAAAAGCTCCAGGCAGCTGCTAAGCCAAACTAAGGTTACACATATTAGGGTATGTGAGGGGGTGGGCCTTGCTTTAACACGATAAGCAAACGAACAGGTCAGCTCCGATGCTGGTGGTACCGATCATGCTGGTAAATCCAATAGCCTAAACACTCTTAATAGGGAATAAGAGTACTACGTTATCTTGCTTGAAATTGGGAGCAGGCAAAATTATTCCCAAATGTTTTTATCATTACGCGAACATATATCTATGCTTGTGGCATACAGCTACTTCCCGAGAAAATTTAGTTCAGGGTTTCACCGCCTCATCTCCCTAATAATGTGAAACATTCATTTAATCCTTAAGACAGAATCCTCCTCCAAATCCCAATCCTCCTCCAACATCAGCTTTTATTTTATCATATTGTAAATGCTCCTCAGTGGAATTTGTTATTACTTTACCTGGTTATTATGTACTCTGTGGCAATCTGGAATACTTGATTCTGATTGGTCAATCTCTGCATTCAGCAGTCTGATATGTCCTAATGTTCTCTGTCATCCATTGCAAAATACTGAAACATGTGCCACTTTAATGTGTCTCGTACTGTATCATACGGTACGGAGCCCGTAAAGAGACATGGTGAAGCAAAAAAAATTGTCAATGCCTTTACGTTCTCTCGCAAACGTTCTGCGTTTCCCCGAGAACCTTTGTGTTCTCTTGCAAAAACGTTTGCGTTCCGCTGGGAAACTTTGCGTTCGCTCGCAAAGAGCTCATAAGGTTTTGCGAGGGACCGCAAAGTTTCTCGGCGGAACTTAAACGTTTTGCGAGGAAACACATAGTTTCTCTGGGGAACGAAAAACATTTGCGAGAGAACGCAAATGCATTGATTTATTATTTTTCCTCATATTGATTTAATATTTTTCTCATATTTGTTTTCACCACCATATTCCCTTTAGGGGGACATACTAAAGGAAACTTTGCATCTGCTCGCAAAACATTTGCGTTCCCCAGATAAACTTGGCTTCCGTTCGAAAAACGTTTGCGTTCCCCCGAGAAACTTTGCGTTCACTCACGAAGAACACACGAAAGGAAACGCGAAAGCATTGAAATATTTTTTCCTCCCCTCTCATTTTTTTTTTCCTTCACCATGTCCCTTTAGGGGCTTTGTACTTTGTACCCAGTCAAGGTGACATTTACATCAATTGATTTTAAGCAACTCAATATATGTGGATAGTTCCCCATCCATAACTTATACACTCTCAAAGGGACATACCTTATTTACCCTCAAAAGTTCAGATAGTAGTAGTATCTTAACCTTATAAAGCCTATGATATCATATTTTATATGCAAGTTTCTAAGGTCACTAAATTATCATCTGCTGAATAAAAAGCTGTTGCACACAATCTACCACATGGTTTCTTTTGTCTGATTGATAGTTCATACTTTTTTAGCAAGTAAAAGGCAAGTAAAAAGTATAATTCGAAGACTGTGGTATACACACACAGGTCTTTGTGTACTGTATTTTATTACATTTAATATTGTTAGTAATATTTTGTGATGAACATTTACTGGACTGAAACATCTTAGGTTTACTTGATTACCAATGCATCATTTTTTAGTCAAGTCATGTTAAAATGTATCAAATATGATACAACGGATTTTGAGGAGCATTTATTTATACATCTCTCAGTCATCATTGAATTGCATTGCATTATGGTTTGCCCCTCACAATTAAACACTACAGAGCTTTGATCATTAAGCATTTAAAAATCATCTTACTAGGACTTATTATTTTATCATTTTATACAAGTCTGCTATACGGTTGAAAAAAATCATTGATTAACATTATAAGCAATTAGAATTTCATCTTACTTTTTGGTTATGTAAATATCAGCAACTGTTCCAGATTGCATATTTTTGAATCTGAATAAAACTACGTTTATTTTTTTTCCTCAAGTAAGCTCCATATATATCATACTACTGTAAAGCCATAAAAGCCTGGTGTATCAAATATGATACTCAAACCCCCCAAAAAACAAACATATGCAGACATTTTAGATTTTGTCTAAAGGTTCGATAAACTTCCTTTATTATTATTATTGATTTTTCAGACTATTATATAATATGTCAGGTTTTATGGGGTATATTTCTCAGATAAGATAAAACTAATGGTCACTTATACTACTCTAGTGCCGATGTGGGTTTTTTCTGACAGGGAATGTGTGTCCTTTACTTTTGGCCTCATCTGTGAAAAGCTAAACAATTTACAGAAATTTTTTTGTTTTTCAGAATACTTGCCCAAGACAATAAGTACTTAAAGGATTTATGTGCTCACAGGATTTTTTTTAACCCACATTATCTCATGTATTGTCTTCATTCAGTTTTTGAAAAGCTAATATACTTTGGGCCAATTTCAGAGCTCAATGTATGCAAGTGTTCTGGCATGGCTTGATATTACAAGTAAGTGTTTTTGGGCACAGGTACAAGTACAGGTCAGCGATGAAAGGTCTGATTGATGATGTCTATATAAATGATGTCTAATCATCAAGGCTAAATTGACCAAAATTCCCACAGCTTAATAGAGTAAATATACACTATTAAATAAATGGCATAATATTTCTTTTGATATTCCAAATAGTAGTTTGATGTTGTTCATAGGAACCATCTCATAATGTGATACGGGTCAACATATCTATTTGTTGTAATCCAAGCTTTCTGTTCTCTGCACCACTTTCATTTTCCAGCAAATGTGAGGTAGCTGTTTAAATTAAATGAACAAACTGCAGATGGTTTCATGAGAATACAAATTGACCTCTCCGTGTCTATCATGTTTATGAAAAATAAATACTTGATTCAATCAATTATTTGAATATTTTAGGTCAGTCACCTTCCCTAAAAACCACCGGCAGTATAATTCTTGTATGTGCAGAAGCACAATTCTTAATGCGTTTCTTCTCTAAAGAAAAATGGGGTCTTATTTGTCAAACTGAACTAGACAGATCCACTTGACTATGTGGGTTTAATTATGTGTCTGAATATATCAAATCAAAACGTTTTTCTCAGTTTTTATATGAAAAAAGTAATACAACTTTAACCATAATTAGTTGGGGTAACCATAGTTCATCCAGTTGGTGTAATTTCCTAGTTCCAAAAAAAAAGTTACTACTTTCTATTTTTTCTTTTTCTATTCTTTCAATTCTCAATTTCCTAACAGCCCATGTGTTGAATTGTGCTTAAAACAAAGTGACAGATGATTTTTTTTAATAACTGGAAACCTAAAAGAATATAGTAATGTCATATAGCCCAATCTTTATTTAAAACTGAGTTCGGGTAAATTCATAAATATATGATAATTAATCATTGAATTTAAAAATTACCGGTTATTTATTAAAATATTTTAAAATAAATAAACCCCACCCCACCCAACCCCCAGATTTTGTGGTGCCGTTTTTTTTTTTTTTTTCATGCCTTGTTTTTTTTTCCTGTTTTCATTTTATCCTGAAAAACAGATTACTGTGCCAGTTTGTGTGGAATACCATCTATCACATGGAGGCTTGATCAGGTATATGGATCGATTCAATTCACTTTCATGCCCTTGTTTCAGTGACCTCCATGATCAAGAGCTTTGTAGTGTAGCAAACTCCATAATGCTGTGAGCAGCTGTAGCTTCAGACACTTTATCATATCAACTAAATTACACAGCAGAATTACTGGGCATCCCAAAAAAAGTGTATGCATCCAACAATAATGTACAGTGTATTGTAAATACAGAAAATATACAGTATACTATTTGCCTACTTAAAAAAAAAAAAAAAAACTGTATCAATGTCATACAATTAAACTGCATATATATCTCCAAATAATATTAAAATAACATGGTCTATAAAATCAGTCACAATTTGTGTATTTGATTAGTGAACAAAAAAAATGGTGCAGAATCTTATTAGTATCTTATTAGTATTACTGTCACACTTGGTTGCAGAGAGTCGCACGAATACAAGGAGTAACTAAAACCTTCTTTAATGAGCAGAATCCACAGGAGAACATGTAGGAGATAACTCTGAAATAACTGACAGTCAAATAAAACATAGATGACACTGAACAATGAACTAAAAGAACTAAGGGCTTAACACAAGAAGAGTAATCAACAGAGAACAGAACAGGTGTGAAAATTAATTAACAACCAAGGAAACTAACGATGATCAGGAGCAGTGAAAACAAAGCCAAAACAGACACATTACAATTACATCATTTAACATTTTCCAAAATCCTAAACTCCGAGTGTATGAGTCTAACCAAGACTATAAAGATAGATGATGGTTGGATCCCATCAGCAAGAGCCAAGACAGTGTCTCAACTACCCTAAATCTTTTTCTCTCTCAACTCTTCCAAACCAAGAAGATTCATGTCTGTCTGCATTAAAGAGATGAGGTAGAAAGGGACCATTTGAAGTTGATACATGTTGCTCTTGTAGGAATGCCGCCCCTATGCAATTTAGTAGAGAAAAAAAGAAAGAGAGGAATAGCAGAACAAAAAGTAGAATACATTTCCATTTAATCTGTCGATATAGAGTCATCTCTCCAGGGGAGCCTTTGATCTGAGATGCAAAGCTTTATTTCACTGTCAGTAGGTACTGTGTAATTATGTCTGGGTAGTGTGGAGTGAGATTCAGACAGGACACACACACACACACAAATGCTGGGTTTCCAGGGGGAACTATCCTTGTGAGCACAAAACATATAGGGAGATACAACCACACACACACGCACAGACCAAAGTTCACGCCGATGTTGGAAACTAAAACTTTTTTAAATACTGAAGGTCAAATTGATTCAGTCCTGTGACTTTATTTTCGAACAATAGCCTTGTTCAGACTATCAGTCCAAATAAACATTTTGTGTATATCCGATTCAAATCGGATCATATTTAGCAAGTGTGATTGACAAATTGTTGTTGCTGAAACAAGGTTGTGTTGTTGTCGATGTGCAGGTCACGCAGAAAATTATAATATAATGGAGACATATCCGCTGCCCAGTGATGAGGTATCTTCAATTCTTTCACTGTGCGGCGGAGACGGCAACACGAAATAAAGTCGTGCATTCCAGCCTCCTATGTCTCTGACAGGCGCTGTGCTACTGGGCTACCACGCCTAATTAAGCAGCCTTCATTAGACGTAGTAGCCTAGCGCACAGCGCTTTTCATATTGCAAGACAACATTGCAAACCCATCCTAGTTGTTTTGGACGTAGGCCTACCAATGCAACATTATTGCCAGAGAAACCATAGAAACCAACTCAGATATTCCAGAAAACGTAAGACAAGTCGAATCTAAACAGTTGCGATACAGTGTTAATCATTTAGATCAGATTCGAATTGGATACACAAATAATCGGATTTGGACTGACACTGTGAACATAGTCTATAGACCCTTTCACACATACAGTGTTTACTGGTAAATTACCGTTAAGAGATCATGTGAGAACAGGACATTTTCAAAAATACTATAAATCAAAAAGCAATTTTCCGGGATGAGAGGTTGTAACATTACCAGTAAGTTACCGGTATGATGCTATCGCTGCATCCGAAATAGCAGACCGTATAGTAGGTACTACTTTTGGTTTGAAACTTACTTCACAACCATTAAAATAGTACATTCTATATAGTATGAATGTTTGTAGTATGAATGAAATTTGGACGTACTACATCCGGCATGTTGTCACTGTCATGTGACCTACTGGGTCAGCTGCGTCGCTTCAACACCATTCACAAATCTTTTCCCGTGGCCTCATGGGATAGTAAAGTGTCTATCGAATGCGCACTTCAGAATCTCGGCAGAGTTATGTAGGTCATCCAGGTACTTTTCGCCGACTCTATGTATTCGGACATACTATCCTGTTGGTGTAGTTTTACACATACTTTATAAGTTAGTAGGGAAGTATTCGATTTCAGACGTATGTGTGAACAAGAACAGGAAACCCGGTAAGCATATACATTTTAAATGTACCGGTATAATATTAAATTTACTTTAATTTGACTGAATAGTTGCTAATATATAGTATAGGCCTACTAACATTTGATCATCATCCAATAAGAGGCTCAATATCAAGGTGTACTTTTATATTAATGATGCACTTGTAATATTAGTCTTGACACTTTTGTCTGTACTCAACACACTTAACTAGATGTTATAAAATAAACTGTGATTCAGTATTGCCAAATAAACATGTTCCTTCTACTAACCTAACATTATTTTATTGAACAAACCCACATATATGGATCTGTGTAAACATTTCCTATCCTGATAGCATCTGTGACCCTGGATGTTGTTCAGTCATCTATTAATCCATTATGCGCTGAGGAGCTGGTGATTGAACTTTTAACAAGGTCTGAAATCACCCAACTAAAGCCATAGCGAATTCCATCAAAAACGTAAATTGTCCTGAGAGTGGGAATGTGTTATTTGAGAATGAGACATCTACCACAGTAATCTTAGCAGACACAATTGGAAATTGAATCGTAAATTAACAAGATGGTTTAGAGGCTCACAGATTTCCAATGCATGTTGAAGGAAACAAACAACAATACTTTTGGAAAAAAAGAGAGAAACAAATACATTTTAAACTTACATACAGAAATCCTGTTGGTAACAATAACAATTCAATTTAACCATGAAAATGTGCTGTATTAAGCAGACATAAATGAATAATGAATATTGATATTTAAAAAAGAAATATTATTTTTTATATGAATAACATCATATATTATGATAAATATCCAAATATTTATAAAGTATTACAAATATTTTTAGAAATGTGATGTTGAATTTAATCTGATTAATTAAGTACAATAAAATTATCCTAACTGTATTAACCTAAAAAAAATCCTAATAATTGTTTTTATTCATTGTTGTTCATACATAAAATGTCTACATTTTAGATGTTGTCAACATGTTAAGTACTTAAGCATCTATAACAGTTAATCTGTGCTGTAACCTTAATTCACAAACACCTATGATTATTAATAAGATCACATTAAAATGTTTACACTATCACTGTGCAGCTGTTTTGATATCTTCTAATCTATAATGGTTATAATATGAATACATAACATGGTTCCCGAAGTCAGCAGATACATCTTTATAAATTTTGCCGAATGTATCCGGAAAATAGCCTTAATCAACTCATTGTACTCGTAAATTCTCACTCCTGAATTCTGAGAGGAAAATATTCAGATTATAAATGAAGTGGTTCACATGATGGTCACATTACAACTCATGCATTAAATCACAATGTAAGCGTTGGTTTGTGGTTAACATAATGGCAATGAAAATTACCCACAATTCTATGAAATATAAGAAGGACACTCTAAACGCTTTGCGTGGGCTCTGTGGTAAATCAGAACAAGATATGCAAAATCTATTCTCTTGCCTGAGGCATGAATAACAAGCCTTTTTCTTGACCCAGAATGTGTTTGCTTATACAATATATATAAATCTCAACATGAGAAAAAGATGCATGAAAATTATTAACGTAGCACTACAGCACAAGATCATAAAGCAATAAATCATCCGCAATGCAAACTGTCTGCGCCGAACTGTACACAGCTATGCAGGTGTACTAACATAAAATATACTTTCCTTACAACACCATAGTAATTTATCATAATTTTAAATAGTTCAGTAAAATTACAATGATTATTACAGTTATAATCATGTATGCCAGTATTATTATGTACATTGATACAGTAACATTTTGTTTTGTTCCCAGAGGAAGTCATGATGAATTAAACAGTGTCTTTAGCGGTGGTTCTATTCATTTGCCACTTTACTGTATTGATGCTTGATTTAATATGCACATGCAATATGTAGCGTGTGTGACCATATGTTCACATATGTCTTTTACATGTTTAATAATAAAACACGTTCAGATGTGACAGATGGTGGTGGTTTGAAAGCTATTAGCGGTCAAAGAAAGTGGTAATCTGTGCCTCCACTGTACACAGCTAGCTAAATAAAAAATAAATGTGTTAGACGTGTTATGCAAGGACTTTATCACTGGATAACAAAATTAGAGATTTTCCCACTGTGGAAAATCATTGGACCCATTGCTATTGTTCATATTTAGTGTTAGGGATTTTAACCACTGCTATTAAAGTGAAATCATGAAATCTATTTATGGAATATTGTGTTTTTTATTATAAACAAATAATCTGTGCACATCATTTTTTTTATTAATGTTCCCTCATAATCTTTAAACAAAATAAAAGATTTTAAGCATCACATCAAACTACCATCCCATCAATTCCATGATGGACAAAATCCCGCCTATATTTGTTCTTGTTCGAGAAGCAGTTTCACTCGGATAAACATTACAATAGGGAGGAAAATACTATTGAAACTTAGCCTGGTTAAAACCAGACCATTCTCAGTAGTAACTGAGTTATGGTCTGGCAAAGCTGCATTAATAACTCATTTCCAAAGGGGCGTCACCAACGGACGTCGCTCAAATGCCTCTGGGCGCAAAACCAATCAGAGCGATCGTCATCGTGTAAAGCCATATGCTGCGTCCTAAGTTACACTACGCCATAAAAGTATGTTCTCTTTTTGTGAAGAAAAGGTATTTACTTTTGAATGTGTAGCAAAAAAGTAGGCAAGCTTTGGGACATAATACTTCGTCATCTTTATCAGACGGATCTGTCGCGTGCATCCTGTCATGTAAACTGCCCTGTCAATCATCTTGTCACAGTTAAAATCCTCTATTAAATCTAATTTAATTTCCTACCGTTTCGGAGAGAAATGTAGTAGCACGTTCATCTGCCAGTGGGTCTTCCATGGAGACTGTCCTCATATGTTTGCAATTTGAATATAATAATGCATTTAAAAGTTGATGCGCTTCACCAACGGACGTCGCTCAAATGCCTCTGGGCGCAATTGGATAGACCTAAAACCAATCAGAGCGATCGTCATCGTGTAAAGCCCGCCTCAACGTTTCTGACTGGTGCCGCGATTTCTAGGCCATGGAAATGGGCTTGAATGGGCTCTTTGCCAGACTTCTCGAGCAAATCTAAATTTGCCGGAAGTTGTCTGGGTTTTCCCAGGCTAATTTAAACTCCCATTTCATGCTGACTTTAAACTTTAGTGCATAACTTCTAGTGCTGATTCTACTTTTGTATATTCAGGCTGAGCTTGTACACTAAAAAAAAAAGAAAAAAGGATTGCTGCTTTAAATTTTTAAGTGCAATCAACTTGGATGTGTAAGACATTACACTGAATCACTTAAAAAGGTGATTTGAATCTTGTAGAACTTGTAGAATTGTTTAACTTATTTTGATGAGTTAAAGCAATGTAAAAACATATGTTGATCATATATGTTTGTACAGTGTATGCTGTATCTTTATTCTTATATTGCATAATATGCTGAATCATATCAATTATTTACTAGTACTATTACTTCCTACTACTATTCACTTTTTACAACAATCTTATATGCACAAAAATTCTAGTATGCAGTACAGAAGAATGCACTACAAGTTAGTATGCACCGTATTTATTCTGTGATAACACACATTACCACATTTGTTAGCATCCATTATTACTTACGCAGGGCTGAAATAGTGTTTACTTACTGCACATTGTTGAGTAAACAAAGCATTAACCCAAATATTTTGTTGCATATACTGATGGGATGATGGGGGGGAAACACTATATTTGAATGCTTGCCTGAAGCTTGATGTTTCACATGCTCTTAAAACATTTATTTAAGTTCTAAGTGCATTGATTTAGTGAAACTAAATACTGTCATTATGTAATATGCTGTCGAGAAAGAGGGACGCTCTGGTGTAGGATTGAGTGAATTAATCAGAAAACAGTGTGAGATAATTCACTATTCCAGAGATATGGCTACAAAAATCAGATCATTAGCTTCTCTGGATGGCCTTTGGAGCCACGCTGCCCGAACGGATGCAACCTGCAGTCCAAACGCAGACCAGCACAGTGGTAACATGCAGGTTCCCTTTAGATTTGGCAGGCAGAAAGAAATAAGCACCAGGCACCCATGGATCATCACGTGTACGGTTGCCTGGAGCTTTCATTTCCACTTTAATCATTTTTTATATGCCTGTTTTAAATTGCTAAGATGCATTCTTCTATGTCTCTAAGTACATACTGTAGTACTGGAGAGCACCTAGTAACCGATTCAAACTTAGAGTTTAAACTCATTTGTGCTAGGCCCATAAAAGAGAGGATTTTTTCCTGAAGGAAGGTCAAACTAAAGGCTTAGATGAATTAGTATTAACCTATGTGGGATGGTTTAACACTTTCTTCTCCGGGTTGCACTCATCTATGTTCGTCAGTTCTGCTTTCACATCCCCCGCAATGTATAGTTATTCCTCTGGAAGGCACATTTGTATTCTGTGAAAGTCTGTTTATGATGGCGTATCCTGGCAACTGTGGGCCGCTGGCACCAGGAGAGCAGTGTGCTGGCAGAGGCGTCTCTACTGCAGCACAGGCAGCGAGGAGAACACTACCTGCACAGGAGGCGCTGGGTTAAACACGCTAAAGCGTGAAGGAGGGAAGGCCACCTAACAGAGCTAGGGCTCTGTTTGCACACAGCCTGGAGAATGGTGACACACTGACTCTGGCATAATGGAGTATCAGCGTGAATGGAAAATGTGGCACCGGTGACAGCTGATGTGCAAATAAGGACAAATTTGCATCTAGATTCAACATGCTGAAGTGGGCTTTACAGCATTAAATCAGACAAAAAGATAGGCATGCACGCATATGCACATGAACACATTTTATTTAAAGGTCCAAGCGGAACTTTTTCTGTAAATACACAAAAAGGTTTTTTTTAAGAATATAAAATATTATATTATTAGAATATAAAATGTGAAATCAGTGTAAATGTTTGCTGATATACGCTATTGTATAATAAAATTGTACACAATATACATTACAAATTGTAAAATGTAACTATCAATATATATTTATTACTATTATTGCTATACTAATTAATTTATACTAAATTAATTTATATTATATATTTAACTTTGTTAAATAATTTAAATATTATTCAGGCCAGATGTCTAAGACCAAAAAAAAAAACACTTTAACACAAATGTATTAATTACAACTTGTATTAAATATATTAATATTAAATGATCAGTTTTACTATTAGGTGCAATTAATTGCAATACAAAATATAAAAGTAAGAGATTTTAATTTCTATATAATCCTTAAAATAACAAATCATTGTACGTGCCCTCATTAAAGAAACCTATAGGGAGGCTCTCTCCCTTTGCCCTCATTCTTCTGCAATCAAAAAAAGCATTAACCAATGAAACCCAGTTAAAATTGTAGGGGTTTCACAAGAGCTTTACAGTCTGTGTCCCTCAGGTAATGAGCAGCATCACGGTCAGGAGACAGTGGCTATTATCGATAACAGTCCACTCAAGACTGAACGCTTGCATGAGCTGAAAGTGATGTACATAAGGTGGAACAAAAAGACCCAGAGAGATAAGACTATATGATGATATCTATGAATAACTGATGGCTGAACAAAATTAACTGATTTAAATAATAAAAAATATATATAATAATTCCACACATTACAAATATGCACTGAAATAAACTGAGCTATACTTAAACACACATTGGGTAGTGGAAACCGTACCGAAGTGGAATTAGACATGAAAGCAGAACTACTGAATCTTGTTATCTACTAGCTAGAAAAATTCAATAAGCATGCTAAATGTAACTTTTTATGATATGGAAAGAAAAATAAGTTGCTACATAATGTATGGTGTTGCTGGGAAGCATAACGAAGAGAAAACTCATCATTATACTGACATTTTCTCAGTACACTATAATTAAACCTATTAAACCATTATAATTTTGTAGCCCACCCTCAACCTAAGCACAAGCTCCACTCCACAATCATAACCCAAAAACTCCAACAAAACAGACACTGTAAAAATACACGAACAACTCATTTTGCTCAAAAACATGTAAAACAACACAACAAAACACCAAGACAACCATTCTTCTTGGCAAGTAACAGACATTTGGCAGAGATTCTTTTTGTTAGCAAATTGTCTTCAGTGGTGGCCTGGCTTTCACAAACAAGTGAATTTATAATCGAACAGAGCACAGAACAAGGCAAACTTGATTTTTTTAAACTAAACTAAACTTTTATTAAAAATTTTTGTTGTTGTTGTGAAGGGTGAACTATATTAAGGCAGATTTTGACAGAAAAGCTAAATTGTGTTCTCAGGACAAAGGTATTCCATAAATGTCAGGTCAGTTTGTCATATTTTTTATATGTCATGTTTCGTGTTTTATAAATTTATACAGGTTAAGTACAATATTTGATGGCCAAAGCAAGTTGTGCCACACACATTCCCAGAAGAATCTACAAAAACAAAAGATCTGTGACATCTCTCAAACAGCCGTCTCTGTCGGAGAGACCAGAACATGTCAGATACCTCATCTCACCAAGTTCAGGAATGTCAGAGCAACCTCCACTTTCAAAATGTAATCTCAGCGTCTTGGTATTCTTTCAGCAATCCGTCAATCATAGCCATTGGCCCTGACAATGTCTCTTGTGTGCATCAGTACCTTGAAATCTTTCCTATCTTCAGGCAGTAACCTCATGCCCCTCATAAACTCAACAATATGAAGTGGTTATACTACTTGTGTTGCCACTGTTCCCTCAAAAAGTTTAATTTCTCTTCTGATTCTCTGTCAGTTCACTTTAAGAAGACAAAAATGAAAGGCATTATTGACCAGTCGTCCACCACTCCACAATATAACCATCTATCCAGCTCAATGCAAAGAGAAACAATCAATCAAGCCTGTAAGGTCAGTGATCCCATGTCTGATCCACTCACAATCAACCAAATTTGCACTTTTCAGATTCACACACATTAAACATGGATGGAAACAAGGTCAAGGGTGTTTCATCACTCAGTATAGAAAATGCAAGAGTCATAGGAAAGAGTTTTACGGTCAAAATTGGACAACTATAAGTCAGAAGAGTTACCATCTGTCTCTATTAATCTACCGTATGTAGAAGGATAGAACTACTGTATAGTATTTCAGTGCTTTATATCAAAATCCATATAACTGCACTTGTAGTAAACATTATGCTATTAAGTTTAGTAAATCACAGAATGGACCTTGCTAATTTCTTAATCCATTTTGTCTGTATAAGAATCAAATCAATGATCATTCTCTGTTCTTAATCCTGCAGTATAAAGCTGGTTCAGTCACCTCTCAGCTCAGGTATTTTACCACAGTGGGGTGTCTTTTTATTTTAATTTTTATTTTTAGGTATTCTGAGGTGAATTTCTCTTTTAGTGCAGCTATATTTCATTAATTGATGTTACATAAGCCGTCACCAATAAAGCTGCTTTGTGTCTGTCTACTAAATCCCTGTTGGCTTCCCATCATAACCCAAATAGAAATTGTAATTGAACCCAGATCATGGAGCCTGTGGGCATATATGTCTTTAAAAGAACCCAACTGTCCTTGTCCTGTCTAAAAGGTAAAGGAGGTTAGATCTAAACTCATCTTCTAAGGTAAATAAGAATTTGTTTCAGTTCAAGTCAAAGCAAAATTCAGCACAAAAGTTTCTATTCTCTTCTGTAGAAGAGTTTCTCTGTTACTTTTATAAAACACTGCCAGTCTTCTTATTTCTTCAGGCTTCAGTATTTCAAAAAAGTTCTTTGTTAGGATTAGATATGGATACTGTTAATTATTTAGGCAAATAAATGTTTTACTTTTTTTTTTTTTACTTTAGCAGCATTACTCTCCCCACCAATTCAACTATTGGTGGACTTTATCTTTCAAAGGTTATTTCTAAACGCCATTAAAATTCCCTTTAAAATCTGAGCTGAAAGGTAAATTCTTCAGAAGCATCTCATCAACACATGTATGAAAACTTTACTGCATGTTATGTTACGTTTCTGAGCTATTTTGCAAAAATGTCAGTCAAAAGATCAGACAAACCTTTTCGTTTTTTATTATTAGTGCTGTCAAATAGATGAATCGCATCTAACATAAAAGTTTTTGTTTACATAATATATGTGTGTGTGTGTGCGTGCGTGCGTGCGTGCGTATATATACACACTCACCTAAAGGATTATAAGGAACACCATACTAATACTGTGTTTGACCCCCTTTCGCCTTCAGAACTGCCTTAATTCTACGTGGCATTGATTCAACAAGGTGCTGAAAGCATTCTTTAGACATGTTGGCCCATATTGATAGGATAGCATCTTGCAGTTGATGGAGATTTGTGGGATGCACATCCAGGGCACGAAGCTCCTGTTCCACCACATCCCAAAGATGCTGTATTGGGTTGAGATCTGGTGACTGTGGGGGCCATTTTAGTACAGTGAACTCATTGTCATGTTCAAGAAACCAATTTGAAATGATTCGAGCTTTGTGACATGGTGCATTATCCTGCTGGAAGTAGCCATCAGAGGATGGGTACATGGTGGTCATAAAGGGATGGACATGGTCAGAAACAATGCTCAGGTAGGCCATGGCATTTAAACGATGCCCAATTGGCACTAAGGGGCCTAAAGTGTGCCAAGAAAACATCCCCCACACCATTACACCACCACCAGCAGCCTGCACAGTGGTAACAAGGCATGATGGATCCATGTTCTCATTCTGTTTACGCCAAATTCTGACTCTACCATCTGAATGTCTCAACAGAAATCGAGACTCATCAGACCAGGCAACATTTTTCCAGTCTTCAACTTTGGTGAGCTTGTGCAAATTGTAGCCTCTTTTTCCTATTTGTAGTGGAGATGAGTGGTACCCGGTGGGGTCTTCTGCTGTTGTAGCCCATCCACCTCAAGGTTGTGCGTGTTGTGGCTTCACAAATGCTTTGCTGCATACCTTGGTTGTAATGAGTGGTTATTTCAGTCAAAGTTGCTCTTCTATCAGCTTGAATCAGTCGGCCCATTCTCCTCTGACCTCTAGCATCAACAAGGCATTTTCGCCCACAGGACTGCTGCATACTGGATGTTTTTCCCTTTTCACACCATTCTTTGTAAACCCTAGAAATGGTTGTGCGTGAAAATCCCAGTAACTGAGCAGATTGTGAAATACTCAGACCGGCCCGTCTGGCACCAACAACCATGCCACGCTCAAAATTGCTTAAATCACCTTTCTTTCCCATTCTGACATTCAGTTTGGAGTTCAGAAGATTGTCTTGACCAGGACCACACCCCTAAATGCATTGAAGCAACTGCCATGTGATTGGTTGATTAGATAATTGCATTAATGAGAAATTGAACAGGTGTTCCTAATAATCCTTTAGGTGAGTGTATTTTTAATGGTAAAAATACAGCATATATTTTAGCTTCTTCAAAGTTTCAGAAAGTGCATCCTGTAATAAAATAATCTGATTAAAATGTAAGTTTTGTAAATATATTTATAAGCATAATATATATTTGTCTACAAACCTATAATGAATTTAAGCATTAGCCTTTAGTTTGTAAGATCATGATTCTGTTTTATTCAAACTTGGTAGTCTACTGGTGACTGGTAGTGTATTTTCAAAACAAAACCATAATCAAGTTTAATAGAAGTGCTGAGATGACTCAGTTATAACAGGGACAGACCTGTGGGAGCAACCATGTAAACATCTAATGTGGCTTGTTCAGGGGCACAATGGTAATAAAGCAGGATTTTGAAACTGTAACTCTGGACACTAATCTGACCACAGCTCAAACATCTACTCATGCTTGCAAATGAAAAAGAGGTTCTCAAGGGCAGGGTTTTAGAACAAACACAAATTGTACAGACATCACTAATATAGGCACAAATAAATTCAGCAAGCAACAGATCCTCTTGTTAATAAGGTATGGACTGAAATAAACAATAAACAGTTATACCACACAGTTGGAATATTGTAATGATAACAAACCACAAGGACAAAAATTGGTAAAGCTGGTTGCAAGTAGACCAGAACATCGGTCCAGTCATTAGCACAATATGCCCATAATGCCTGCTCTTAATTATATGGCAGTTTACCAGCACTTATTCCTGGGTGTTAAGCACCCAAAGAGCATGTCAACAATTATAGCGAAGAAGCATGATGGATACTGAATGAGGGCTCGATATACATGAGAGGTATCTTTCTGGCACACAGACATTTTTAAAGGTCCCATTGCATGAATTATTTTATTACTTTAGAATGTTTCCTGGGGTGCCCTTATAATGTTAGTATGTTTTTTAGATCAAAAGTTGTTTTAATTTAGAAATAAAAGGCATATTTCAGAGCCTGATTTTAGCCTCTGATTTGAACGCTCTGTTTGAAGGGGCGTGTCTGCTGTGAGACTTCAGTGTAAACACCCACTGCTGTGATTGGCTGACATGCTTGCATATGAAATATTTAGCATTACATGTGGAACTCTCTCGAAAACTTTTACTATTACAGCTATTGGGTCTCATTCATGAAACACGAGCAGAACGAATTTTTGTGTAAATTGTGTGTAAAGTGGTTCTGGCGTAAATTTTCGGATTCATTAAAATGTTCGTATTTTCCAAATGTTAGTTGGTACGAAAGAATTATACACCTGCTCCCAGCCGCGCGTAAATAGTGCGTTTAACATCAGAACGTTTTGCTCATTAATAAGGCTGTATTTTAATTCACCTTAATCGGGTACATATTTACACAGCATTTTGAAAAAATATTATATATAGTAATTACAAACGGTTTTTCTTTTTACTTTTATTATGAGAGCTAGTAATAGCATCTGCAAACGGAACACAAGTCCGCAAGTCACAAGTGTTGCAGTCAAGCTTCATGTCGAACCATTTTCTTTTCACTTCTGGGACTGTTCGATTAACAGATGAAACTCCATTAACTGCATCTGTAATATGCTGCCAAGCTTTCTTTTTTTTAGGACCTGATACGCCAGCCCGATCTCATCCCAAGTCGTCATATACTGACGCTTTTGACATTTCGTCTACATCAAACGCACATGGCACCCTTTAGCGTCAATATGAGATGCAGATAGATATGGGCCAGAAGGCACCTCCTAGCGGTCTAACCCTAACCTTACCCCAGACCTAAACCTACCCATAACCGAACAAAGCTCTGTGCGTCTCATATTGACGCTAAAGGGTGCCATGTGCGTTTGATGTAGACGAAATGTCAAAAGCGTCAGTATATGACGCCCTAGGATGAGAATGCGTTGGATACGCCACTATGTACGCTTGAAAATAAAATGTGGCGTTTTGAATGAACTTCTGATAATAAAACTTCAATTTCTGCATCTGAGAAATTTCTCTTTTTCATTCGCTTTTGAGAAGACATGTTGAAATCCTTCGTTTGGTGTCATAATATGTTGCCCATATATAGTTGTCAGTCGGATTTAATGGCCGTGATTTATGGTAATTGAGAATGAGCGTGCACGCGCGTCCCATTTACGACTGATTGGAATTCATTAACACACACACACACATTTCACTATCACATCTGACGTTTACGAAGTATTTGTGAATCAGGAGAAGAGTTTTCGGGAAGGTCTCTTTACACGCAAATCACTCACATATTTACTCGTATATTTACGAATGTTTCATGAATGAGACCCATTATACGTTTTTACTATTACAGCTATCGGGAATAACGAATCGTGAGAAGTTTTAAGTATTTAGATCTATTCCCATCACATAATAAAAGGTTCGCAGTGATGAGCATTGAGCAGATGACAGCCTGTTGACTGCGTGAATGAAGATATTATCATTGCAACGCAGTTTCTGCACTCTCACTAATGCTTTCACCAATGCAAACATGAGGTAAGTACAGTAAGAGCTTCGTTGTGCAGCGTAACAGCGTCATTGATTTCATAACAAGTGTCCAGATAAACTCGCGCTGTGTGATTGACAGCTTGGACGATTGGAAAGGGATTATTCTTTGATCGCTTTCTGTATATGTATATTAATCACAGTTTAAGTATGATTATTTTCATCCTACTAAGAGAAACGACGTGAAGTTGATCGTTTAGTCACTGGCTTGATTTACTGATGCATAAACAGTATTGAACGATTTTGAGAGAAAGATTATCTGTCTGAACTTGAACAATTACACATCAGAAATTCACATAACCCACTGGTTCTTCAGAAGCTCGGATGAAGGAACTAAAAAATTATTTTGTGTTCATTTGTACATCCAAACACTGAGCAACTGCCATGCTTCGTTCGTTTGCAAGCCATGATGTCTCTCGAGGAAAAACCAATATCGCACTCGCGCAGCTCATTTTCTCATGGGCGGGCCAAATTCTTTTTGCGGGCAAAGAAGAGAAAGGGGAGGTAACCTTTCCCCTTATGACGACATAAGGGGAAGATTTCTAGATTCGCCCGTCTGAGCTTTCATTTTTTCAAAAATATCCAGGGCTTGGTTTACATCCATCAAAACGGCTAGCCACTGGGGGACCATAGGCAGGGAAACTCATATTAAGGTTAAAAAGCTCATAAAGTGAAATTTTCATGCAATGGGACCTTTTAATATGTGCAATTTGATCAAACACGTCAATCGCAGGCATGTCTTCTGCAATATACATGCAATGTGGAAACATGCCTGCCAGACACGGAGTGCTGATGAATAATGTACCATCAGAGACATCCATGCATGGATATATATGTTGCACATCTTTCCTTGATGTATTGTGTCTGGCTATGCCAACTTTCACTCATCAACCAGAGGAAACTCCATTAAATTATATACAAAATCTAATTTACAACAGCCAACTGAAGAAGAAATTGGGCATGATTCATAGAAAAAGTAAATGTTTGTTACAGAAGAGCTAGTTATTTAAAGTTAAAATTTAGCTTAGTCAGCTCACCCGTAGGCACATCCTGTCCTAGTATAATATAAAAATAGCCCCACAAATTATTAAAACAGTTTCCTAAAAAATGAATTATTTGGCGTTCTTTGGCTTGTCATAAAATATTTCTGTCCTAACAACAAGATATAGCTATACGTAAGCTTTCCATTTACAATGTGGCTAACCAGAATTCATGGCAAGTCTAAAGGCATGAAAATAACACAGCTCTATAAAACATGATGGTAAATAAAAAATTTCTCAACACTCATTTTTCAGTGAACATGTACGGTCATGATTTTGACACCATGATTTTGTCAATTAAGACAGACGTCCCTGTCTGAAAGTTTTGTCCCAACCCTATTCCTACCCCTGAACCTAAACCTATCCACATAACTTATCCCTAAAATCAGGGGGAAATTATATGTGAGTAACACTGATGTAGAAGCACCTAACCCTGGTTGTAAGCCTAAACTTAACATAAACTTTTCCCTCAAATCTGACTGGTTGATTGGAATGTTGTTCCAAGATGTTGATACAGAAACATGTTGTTCTTGGTGAAATGCACGTTCACCGAACAAGTCCGTATACCAACCAGTATGACAAAGTATGACAAAAGTGTTATGATATGACCACAAATTGTGACCTACAATACAGTTTCCACTAAATAATTAACGTAGCACAAGGGATTATGTACAGAACAGTTACGGTCACTATCGCAATATACACCCAAAATAAACGACACTGCAGACCAGAGCGCGATCAATAATTATATAATATTAGTTCATTACATTTATATAGAGCATTTCTGGGTTCTCAAAGTGCTTCACATATGGAAGGGGGAATCTCCTCAACCACCACCAATGTGCATCATCCACCTGGATGATTCGACGGCAGCCATATTGCGCCTGAACGCCCACCACACACCAGCTTATTGGTGGAGAGGAGACAGAGTGATGAAGCCAATGAGTATATATGGGGATGATTAGGAGGCAATGATAGAGGCCAAAGGGCTAATTTGGCCAGGATGCTGGGGTTAAACCCCTACTCTTTTTACGAAGGACATCCTGGGATTTTTAATGACCACAGAGAGTCAGGACCTCGGTTTAACCTCTCATCCGAAAGATGGTGCTTGTTTCAGTATAGTGTCCCCATCACTATACTGGGGCGTTAGGACTCACACAGACCACAGGGTGCGGAGCACCCACTAACACATCTCCCAGCAGCAAGCTGGTTTTCCCAGGAGGTCTCCCATCCAGATCCTGACCAGGCTCAATCCTGCTTAGCTTCAGTGGGCAACCAGTCTTCATGGGCTAGAGTGTGAGAGAATTTCACAGCATTCGCAGAGATGAAACTGAGATGCTAGATGTCGCCTAGAGTGCGTCCATGATGTGAAACACCAGGTGAAACAGTTGTCGCATTTCG
Source organism: Leuciscus leuciscus (assembly GCF_965113295.1). NCBI lineage: Eukaryota > Metazoa > Chordata > Actinopteri > Cypriniformes > Leuciscidae > Leuciscus > Leuciscus leuciscus. The sequence goes on along the minus strand of NC_138747.1, from coordinate 13,571,027 downwards.
TTGCGACAGCTTGAGGGGCCATTCACACAGAACGTGTTTTTGATGCAAGGACACATTTTTAAAAGTTGAACAACTTCTAACTTGAGCGCTGCATTTTTTATAACATATTCATATTTAGTTTTTTATAACGCGACACGCTGCAAAAGACACGAGCAATCGTCAAAAACACCATGTTTACATAGAAAAACGATGAAAACGTGTGCACTAGAATAAAAAATAAAAAAACAACTCTTGTGTGTAAACCGCTACTAGTGAATGATACAAATTAATTGGTTGTCAGAAGTAGTGAAACCGACTGGAGTACATAAAAAATAGAACGGGACATTAGTTTAGTACGGGCGACTCGTTCCGCCACATTTAGTTTAGACCGAATCACTGCGCTGTGCCACTCATGTCCGGTGAAGACACAGTGTAAGTGACCATTCACACAGAACGTGTTTTTGCAGTTAAAACCATAGACTGTATAAAACAACGTCACCTGTAGGTTTCTGAAGAGCATTTTTGAAGCACAAAGTGGGCGGAGCCGGCCGTCACCATCTTGGCAGCGTAGTATTAGAGAGACACGCAATAAACAAAATTAAATATACAGTACATTAAACAGTGTGCAGATGACCTTCCCTTCAACTTGGCATGTCAAAGGAAGCATGCCATACTGTGCAGACAGGCAGACAACATGTCTGTTCCATTCAGGTAAGAAGAATTGCCTCGTACACCCTCTCTCTCACCTGTTACTAATCAATTTGTCTGCATTAATTAGGCATTCCCATTCCCCACATTCATGAGCTGTCAAATGAATCAACTATGGTGTCACAGAAAGCAAACTGAGCTTGGTTGACAGACACCAGGTACAAAACGGTTCTTTAGTTTCTCTGCTCTTTGGATCTAATTACAGCTCATTGCTTGTTACACTTACAAACAGTAGTTTAATTTTACCATGCAAATTATCCAAATGAGATTAAATGTGTAATGATAACATGAGCTAATGCAACTGATTCTTTGCCCTTTCTCTCGTTTGAGAATTGGAAATTCAAGCTTTATAACATAAGCAATCTCTGGCATAAAGGTGTTAACATTTGGTGCACAAACAATAGGCTATTTTGTGTGTGTGTGTGGGCTGCACTTCACCATCAGCACTGACCAAGGCTACTGTCCTTAACAAACCTCCCAATTTATAAGTTTGTCCAACCTTCCCCACATGAACACAATGTTCAAATGCATTGCAATCGAACATGCCAATCAAATGAAAGGAAACGATGCATCAGTTTGTGAGTGAGTGACTCTGTGGTCAAATGTCAATACCTCTACTTACTCGCCTGTGTCATTTTACATGAGCACATGCATTATGCTCTATTCTACTCAGCCTCACGAAACTGCAGTGGCTCCCTAGCAACTCGTTGCTATTAGATACTGCTGGGCCAGTCACCATGGCAGCGGATTCTCACTCATTTTCTTTCCCTTTGCACTGTAAACCCTTGCTCTCTCTTCTATGACATGAAAAACGAACAGTGCGTGTGTGTGAAATGGGGATATTCTGTGAAATCATGTGGGCATTCTGTGTAAAAATACTGACATTCAGCATGTGTATAATGAAGCTCCACACACCCACACAAACTATAGCAATACTGCAGTGTGAGTATGGAACCTGTATAATCCTGATCCATTAGTCTGTTCCTTTCCAAAATTACACTTACAACAAGCATAACAGCCCATAAGTGATCATACACAAGAGACACTAGAAACTGTGAGAAAAAGTGTGTATACACTTACTGTTCATGGCAGTGAAAATATACACTTACTGTTCATGGCAGCTGAAATCCTGTAAGGCAGGTCCTTTGAGACAGAAACACAGATAATATATATATACTAATTTGTTAAATAATACAAAAGACATGCATTGTATAGTATCATCTCTGTGCATTTAAGTTCTGCTCAGCATCCATTACCAAAAATTAAATTCTGTCATTATTTAATCAGTTTTGTGTTAATTCATTGTAATTGCAATAAAAGCAACATTAGCTCAATGGGAAAACATGCCTAGACCTACATTTTTGTAAAACTCAAAAAATATAGCAACTGTATACATATAAGTCTCTGCAGTTTTCAGCTGAAATGGCAGTAAAACAGGAAGCCAGTCATTACAGTTTATAAAGTTAGAATTATTAATATTTTTCTAACAAAACGCATCGCTTCGCTTTAGAAGGCCTTTATTAACCCCCTGGAGTCGTATGGATTACTTTTATGATGGATGGATGCGCTTTTCTGTGCTTCAAAATCTTCAAAAAAGTTACTATTCACGCCAATTATAAAGCTTGGAAGAGCCAGGATATTTTTTAATATAACTCTGATTGTGTTTGGCTGAAAGAAGAAAGTAATTTACATCAGGAGGGCTTGATGGTGAGTAAATTATGGGATAATTTACATTTTTGGATGAACTAATTCTTTAACCTGTCCTGACTGGACATTTCATTTCCAAACTGCCACGATACAACAACAAAAAATTATAAAATGTTGTCAGATTCACAATAATCTGTTTTGGATGCCACACACTGGGCATTTCACTTTGACTTTGTTGTGAAACATGCAAGAAGCAACATAATATCATTTTGCAGAAATGTCCTCATGTTTTTCCAAAGAGCCTGGGTTGATTAAAAGAGCGACCACCAGTGCAATTCTTCAAAATCTTCCTTTTGTGTTCCACTGAAGAAAGTAAGTCACACAGGTTTGGAATGACATGAGGGTAAGTAAATGATGACAGAATTCTCATTTTGGTGTGAACTTTTCCTTTAAAAGTGTGAATAAGCTGCAGGGAACCACAAAATGTTTATATGTACCACAAACATTTTTTTAATGCAATGAGTCACAATGGTACAATTACAATTTATAATCAGATCTCATTAATAACATAATATATTGACCTTGTCATTATATTAAAGAAAAACGCAATGTTATGCCTATTATGTGTTTAAACATGAATACACAAAAAAGCAATGCTATTAGGGAAAGGACAGCTGATTTTGATGTTTATAAATACAGAACAATAACCCAGGGTCATTTCTTCTGAATTGTAAATAACACATTTGCTAATATTTGGCATGAAATGAAGAACTGTCTCATTTAAGAAACCCGAATGAGGAAATAAAAAACAAAAAAACAGCAGTTTGAACAAATTTGTGTCTGTAAGCTACAGTCATTTGTAGGTGCTTCTTTTAGGCTGTGGAAAAAGGGATATAATGTATAGCAACTTTTTAATTACAGTTAAAGTGAGAGTTCAGCCAAATAGGAACATTTTCTCATCATGTATCATGTATAATTTATTTTTAAATTGTGACAGCCACATTTGTTTTATGGAAACAAGCAGCCTGGGTATTCTGCTAAATATCTTTTGTTCCTTACGAAAAATAAATAAATATATTTTTAACATTACAATGCTTTTTTTATTTCACTGTCCCTTTAAATTTGTAGGCGCTGAGCTGAATTCCCTATATTTGGCACAATCAGCAGAGCACACCAAACAGGTGTGTGGATCCTACATCCTGGCCCTTCTCCCACTAGCTGGCAGCGCCAGCTTGACCACATGGAGGTCACTATAGCACAGATGGGCAAATGGTATAGAGGTCTGTTGTTTTTCTTCTCTGGCATCCCCCTGTCGGACAGATATAGAGTCAGCTTAATCCAAATTCAAGCTTTAACGATTTCGAATGGAACCCTGAAGGTTTAACACCAACTTCTCAGCCAAAAGTCCTCTTCTGTCCCCAACCTTTGCTGGCCAACCAGATGCATCTCTGTCCTCCCTATTACCTCACAGTTTGGGAATGAAGCCCCCTGCAGTGACAGCTGCTGACAGATTTGACTGCCACTTACAGCGTCAAGGTCAGAAACACAGCACTCTGTTGCTGCCCCAGGTGAGGGTTCAGTGCACTTCCACATGATTGACAGGGTTCACAGGTAGGTTAAAAGTCTTGGTTGTTTTTTGTCCTCTGTGTAAACTTCTCCCAAACAAAGGCAAAAGTATCTGCTGTATCTAGATTTTAAATGAGAACAGATTAGTTAGAAGTTAAATCCTGGGTGTAGCAACTGAGGAGGCTGCTCCTTCTTGCACTTTCACTGAGGAGAAAGACACAGGGGAGAATTGAAACTCAACATATCTTCTCTCTAATTTCACCCTAATTGGATTGGTTCTCTGTTCTGTGTTGGAAATCAACTCCTCTGGCACCTAGCCACTCTCATCAAACCTTTGACTACATCTCAAATGCACATCTGGGCTTCTCCTAACAGGAACACAATTAAGCAATGGTACACTCATCTATCAGTCTGCTAACATTCCCTGATGAGCAGTTTTGTTGGCTATTTCTTTTTATTTTCTTCCAGCAAGGAATTACACAGCACTGGACCCTCTCTCTGACGCTTTTGTAGCCCACAGTGTTTGATTGCAATATTGTTGGTTGTGTTTGGAGACTTTCCAAGCTTAAACGAGGCATTACAGAGACATTGTACCTTTTTACAGAAACATTTTCCTTGCTACTTTTCTCGTATTTCCTTTACAGCTTGAGTTCTGAACGTCAGTTTTTATGGTAAAAGCAAGAATACATAAAAATAACTAAATTGTAGAAGAAAACATAAGTGGCATTTGTCCACGCAAAATCTGTCGCCATAATGATTGGGTATAGAGAGTGATTGCTAGGGGTGTTCTAGTTGGTTGTTTACTGGCCAAAATCAAAATACCTAAATGTGGCTTGGGTCCCTCCTTCTCGTCAAAGCAATTTTCCGATGTTTTTTTGTCTGCTGGGTATATGTTTTGATTGCTTAAAAGAGAAATAGCACACCTCAGTCAGCCTGCATGTTTTGAGGTATCTTTCATATCCATTATAGCACATTGCAATTACACACTCAAATGTGACAAATCAGGGTAAGATGTTTGTTCAAACCTCTAATGTATTCTGCCTTAGCAAACACCACTAATAATAATAATTATAAAGTACATTTACATTTATTTAGAAGATGCTTTTATCCAAAGCGACTTACAAAGGAGGAACATCACAAGCAATTTGTCAAAAGAGCCATCAATGCACAATGCCAAGTATAAGCTAGATTAATACACAAGCTAAAAGATAAAGATTTTTTAGTTTGAAAAAAAGTTATCATCAATGAGTACTAATAAAATAAATAAATAATAATAATACTAACAAAAGGCGCAATAGCTTTGAAGTATGTTTCTAAAAGGATACTTTCTAGCTTATAAATGCAGCTACATGTGTTGTCTGCTTGTCATCTCTGTCAAGAAAACAAATAATTCATGAGGAATCTCTTCCCTGTTGTAAAACAAGGTTGGCAGAAACATCTTGCTGCTTTTCCAAAAACATAGTCTCATCTTTGGCTGACTGAGAGTGTTAGCCTTCATCTGCCTGAAATCATATCAGAAACGGATTAAGCTGTCGCTCTGTTTACCTGACTGTGGACAACAATACCAGCAGCACTGGTAAATGGAACCAAAGTCACGTCTTAGAGAACTGCTCGCTTGCTCTATACAAGGTAGGCCAGCTTGTAAACTAGAAAACATCACGACTGGTTTAGGATGAACAAAGCTCCTTCATCTCCAATAAATGCATTTGGGAGTCTATAGCAGCAGCAGGCATTCCCACGTGACACGACGCAAAGATGAAACGTATTTCAGTCATATTGTTACCGTTTTTACATACTGTTGTTGAGTAAAAGCTTCCAGTAATGGTCCACTGAGGATGTTTAGATCCCTTCACCCCCTCCCCACTTCCTTTGGAGTGAAAGTGCTCTGAGCCTATGGGATAATGGGAATGAAGTATAGTGGTATCATGTTACCTGAAAAGAGAGAGCCTTAGATCTTTCCCCATTCAGGCTTCCCGCGGTGCAGTCTGCCAGCATCTCCTGTCGCCTGCCTTCTTTTCTACTCTCTCCTCGCTATTTCAGTCAAAAAGTTAGATAGGTAGCTTTCTTCAAAGGTGTCTCATCACTTTCCCCTCAAATCTAACTTCTTTGACAGCTATAGAATGATGACTAGTCCTAATTCCTCAAAGCTCGAGAGTTCGCCTTTGTATATGAGAGAACCTGTGAGGTTGGAAAGGTGATGGGATGCTCTGCCTAAAGTGACACTATAGCTGTAAGATATGCTCCTGTGTAGATTCTCACTGGACAGACTGTCAGTTTGGAAGTAAATTATCCATTATGTGTCAAATTGTAGAGGCAAAGTGACTTTTTGTGAGAGTGGTCCAAGAAAGCACTTTCGGACAGTGAAAACCCCCAGGTAAGTCAACTGCAGGGAGACCAAATGACAAGTTTTAGTACAATGACACTAGAACTGTGAAGCCTTGGTCTTCAGTCCCACTCCTTTTCTCAGCTCAGGTCACGGCAAATGTTTTGACCCTGTCAACTCAATGAGGCTACTGCAGGCCTTATAAATGAATTCCTCTCACCTCACAAAAACAAAGATAAAGATCCAATTTTCTCTGCAATACCCTGGAAGGGGTTTTCTTTGAAATATGATCAGGTATTCAATTAAAACCATAGAGCAAAACCAAGACAACTTGCCAGACATGGCCCAGAGATGTTGAATATTACATGGAAACGTACTATGATACTGGACTGATCAAAGACAATGATATGAGAGAGTGAATCTTACAGCATTATTAAAAGGGCCATTACATTTTTGGGAGTAGAAACCGGACACTTGTTGATTTATGACTCGAATTGATGACTTTAACATTCTTTACAGCCACAATAAAGAAATCTGCAATTATGGAGAGCAGAAATCTATTTCAAGAACTTCCAGTGAAGGGACAAAATGCAATTAGCAGTGTCTAGAACACAAAGTGCTTAACGTCTGCAGAGAGTGAGAGACGGGGGGGAGAGAAAGAAGAGGCACAGCCGAAGGGAAACGAAGGGGAAATGGAGATAACTCATTCTCTCATTTGAAAAAGGAATGCTCCCCTAGTGTTGCCATGGCGACATGTCCTCTCAGATCCTCGTCGACATGCTAGTTCTCGGCCTCAGTGCTTTCTAGCCTCCAGGATCGGTGTTGGTGGGGGCGGGGGCACTGCCATCCTGAATGAATCAGGCTAATGAAGGAGAAAGTCATTAGAGACACAGAATGTGCAACAGAAGTCAGTATACTGGCCCTTGTTGCCTCAGGAACAACAGACATTCAAAAAGAAATAGTTTATGGTATATGCCTGAGCAGGAGCCAGGTGGTTCATATGTCCTCAGATCTACAGTTGGACCAAGGGCGTACAGCAGAAGCGTACAGCAGATGACCTGGTTTAGATGTTTGACGATTGCTTTAATACTATATCTATTCATCCACCCATTCAGGTTTTCGACAATGTTAGCATAAATCCTCTTTTTGGTGTAAATGCATTTAAGTAACTAGCAAGTACTAAATAAGAACCATAAATAATTTTTTTTTAATATATTATTATTATTACATACTGATGGACAAATAAACACCATCAGACATGCTCATTTGGCAGTTGTGGTGCCTGATTATTGGATTAAATCTTAATCTTTTTAAAATATGATTGGATCAGAACATCTTTATAGCTTTAGAGAACAGATTGATTGCCAATAAAAGATTAGTACACAACTGACCAATTACACAGGTTAGAGAGGTTTATCAAAGGGTCTAGTATATTTTTCAGATTTTTTTTTTTTTTTTTTTTCAGTAATCAATAAACAAGTATTTATGCTGATATATATGAAGAGTTCAGATGCAAAAGCCTCTAAATGCCATCTGAAATTTTCTTATAGAATGATCATTTTTATCAAGCTTGTATATTTAAGTTCAGTAATTTCACTTAAATGACAATTAATAGGTAATCTTCATTGCCATTTAAGTGAAATTATTGAATTTAAATATACGAGCTTGATAAAAATTATCATTCTATAAGAAAATTTCAGATGGCATTTAGAGGCTTTTGCATCTGAACTCTTCATATACACAGATGAGCCAAAACTAAATGACCACCTGTGCTGTTGGTCCTCCGTGTGCTGCCAAGACCTGCAGATACATGAACTCTACAAGACCCCTGAAGGTGTCCCATGTAGGTTGTGTGGGGAGTTGCCGTGGATAGAACTTGTTGGTCCAGCACATCCCACAGATACTCAGTTGGATTGAGATCTGGGGAATTTGGAGGCCAGGGCAACAGCTTGGACTCTTCACCATGTTCCTCAAACCATTCCTGAACAATGTGTGCAGTCTGGCAGGGTGCATTATCCTGTTGAAAGATGCCACTTCCACCAGAGAACATCTTTGTCACAAAGGGGTGTACCTGGTGTGCAACAATGTTTAGGTAGGTGGCACTTGTCAAATTTATGTCCAGATGAATGGCCAGATCCAGGGTTTCCCAGCAGAACATTGCCCAGAGCATCACATTCCCTCCACCGGTTTGTCATCATCCCACAGTGCATCCTGGTACCATCATTTCCCCAGGTAAACAGCGCACACATACTCGGCCGTACACGTGATGTAAAAGAAAATGGGACTCATTTCTTCCACTGCTTCAAGGTCCAGTTCATTAGTTTGTGGTTTGTACCTCCTCTGACCACTGTTGGTAAATTCTCACCACTACTGACCGGAAGCAAAGCACAGAAATACTTTGACCCATTTGCACTGACATAACAATATGACACTTGTCAAAGTCACTCAGATCTTTATTCCTGCCCATTTCTCCTGCATCCATCACGCTGATTACAAGAACTGATTATTTGCTTACCATCTAATCTACCCAAACCTTAACATGTGGCCTTGATAGAAGATGATCAACCATATTCACTTCACCTGTGACTGATCATAATGTTTTGGTTCATCAGTGTATAGTCAAGTCAGTCAATTTGATTCGTATAGTGCTTTTCACAATACAATTTTTTTTAAAGCAGCTTCACAGAAATGTGTGATGTTACTGTTTGTAATACCTTAATGTCTAATTGTCCACATTTAGCCTTTAGAGCCAATTGTTTTAAAATAAATTAATACCTTTGTTCAGCAAGGATGCATTGAACTGATTATAAGTGACAGATTAAACTTTGTTACAGAATATTTCTATTTCAAATGCTGTTCTTTGGAACTTCATTAAATATAATGTATTATGGTTTCCAAAAAAAAAAAAAAAAAAAAAAATTTGAATATTAGAATGATTTCTGAAGGATCATGAACACTGGAATAATGGCAAAATGGAATTTCAGTAGCCATTGCAGCATTGAATTACATTTTTAAATGTATCAGAAATCAGTTATACTTTAAATTGAAATAATATTTTACGATATTACTGTTTTACTGTAGCCTGGTTAAAACCAGACAATTCTCAGTAGTAACTGAGTTATGGTCTGGCAAAGCTTCATTAATAACTCATTTCCAAAGGGGCGTCACCAACGGACGTCGCTCAAATGCCTCTCGGCGCAATTGGATAGACCTAAAACCAATCAGAGCGATCGTCATCGTGTAAAGCCATATGCTGCGTCCCAATTCGCCTAAGTTACACTACGCCATAAAAGTATGTACTCTTTTTGTGAAGAAAAGGTAGTAACTTTTGAATGTGTAGCAAAAAAGTAGGCAAGCTTTGGGACATAATACTTCGTCATCTTTATTGGACGGATCTGTCGCGTGCATCCTGTCACGCAAACTGCCCTGTCAATCATCTTGTCACAGTTAAAATCCTCTATTAAATCTAATTTAATTTCCTACCGTTTCGGAGAGAAATGTAGTAGCACGTTCATCTGCCAGTGGGTCTTTCATGGAGACTGTCCTCATGTGTTTGCAATTTGAATATAATAATGCATTTAAACGTTAATGCACCAACGGACGTCGCTCAAATGCCTCTGGGCGCAATTGGATAGACCTAAAACCAATCAGAGCGATCGTCATCGTGTAAAGCCCGCCTCAACGTTTCTGACTGGTGCCGCGATTTCGACGGATTAGAAATGGGCTTGAATGGGCTCTTTGTCAAACTACTTGCAGAGCAAATCTAAATTTGCCGGAAGTTGTCTGGGTTTTCCCAGGCTAGTTTTACTGTATTTTTGCTCAAATAAATGTGACCATGGTGAGCATAGAGACTTCTTCCAAAAACATTTATTTTTGGCTAATATAAATATTGCAATACAATTCTGTGCTTTGTCAATTATTTTCAATTAATGTTTAGTAATACTATAATACTGAGAAGTAACGTTTAGGAGCAACCCTGCAGACATGAAAAAAGGAAAGAAATAGATTTGAGTATACATTATGCCACTGATTCACCACTAGTTTGTTGATATTAGTGCAAATGTTGGAGTTTAGAGAAAAGCATTCACTGCAATTAAGAGAACATAAACTACGATCAAAGAATGAGAAAAGTACACAATTCACAAAGAGGTCTTAACAGACTGCTACATGATTAGGGCGGGATGGAGGGAACACGACCACTGCAACGCTTAAGTTCAAGAGAAATAAAAAAATAAAACACCTCCTTCTAAAGAGCCATAGACATGACTATTTCAGATCTCTTTCATGTCAGGGATGAAAATAGTTGAAAATAGCAGACAATAGAAAAAAAATTACTTTGTCTGACTAAATGTCAACATGCTTTTAAACATGCTCAGCGATACAGAATACCGAGGTAAACAGAGGCTGGATTTTAGTTTTATTCCTTTTTAAGCTAATTGTTCTCTCTCTCTCTCTCTCTCTCTCTCTCTCTCTTTTTAGTCCTGTATTTCCTACAGGGCAAATTGAATGACTGGCCCCGCAGACCTTTCAATAGGGGTCAGACACCTCCAAAATGGGAATCAGTACCTCCCCATGGTTCATCAAAGGGAGCATAAAATAAAAATAGAGGGTGAAAACAGCGAGAGAAAGAGCTGTGCGAGATATGTATCGCTGGCTGAAGTGGATTCAGCGGCGAGATAGTGAAAGCGAATAAACCTTTCAGATGGAAATGAGGGCACACCATACAAACCAAGGCCAAGCACAGCCTGTGCATCGTCACCATGGCAATCCGCTGCGAAACAGAGAGGGACCTGTGAAATAGGACCACAAAGAATCTCAGAGGGCCGGGCTCGTCGTTTAAAAACTCAAAGTCACTTTTCTTATTCAAAAGCTTGAGGCTGTGTAGGAGTCATGGAGCTGCCGTACAGAATAATCAAGGAAACTGAATAACTCTGCATATATAGCTTAGAAATGGCTGCAAATCCATTTCCTCTTTGTTGTTTATTAGGTCACAGGCCGCATAAAAGCAACCTGTCATTTCAAGACACATCAAATAACGCCCAGCACTTTTTTTTTCCCTCTGTTAACTCATGCATTGAGAGAGACTGGGGGTAAAATCACTCTGAGTAGACAGCGTCTCCGCTGCCTTTGCTAATGTATTGCATTCCCCATTCTCTCTGTCTTACCCTCTTTCTCCTGCTCTGCAATGTCCCACCGAGTTCAGTGACCCTAAAGAGAAATCAATATGCTTTCTTGTCATGCCACTGAAGCTATCTCCTCTGGTGCTGTTTCTCTCCCCTTCTGTTTTCCTTCTTGACACACTTGATGTGCTTTCCCTGTAGTTACAAAAAAAAAAAAAGAAAAAAAGAAGAAGACGTAAAAACATGAGGGGAATGGAAGGCTTGCAGCTTTATAGCATTAAATAAATAGCCTCGTATCTCCCCTGTACCTGTGCCATATGCTCCATCCTGGGAATAAAATGCACCCCTTTACTTTTACCTAAACTCACATTAGGAATGTACACATCATTACAAGTGATACACAGCTCAAACTGAGGTTTAAAGATTTCTCTATGCCTTTCTGGTGTTTTACTTCCTTATGAAAATCAATACCTTATTAAGTGAAACTACCAGGATTACCATACTTAAATTCTGACATCATTTACTATATATAAAACATGTTTTGGACCCAATTGACTTTCTTTATATGGACACTAACAGTTCAAACATTTTTCAGAAAATAAAGAATGTCATACAGGTTGAATTAGTTCCAGCCCCCCCCACAGCAAATGACATTTATCTTGCTTTTGGCAATATTACTGATTTATTTAGCAATTATGCATTTAAACAACACAAAACATGAAAATGATCTGACCAAAGACCATGATACAAGAGAGATTAAATCTTACAGTATCATTAAATGGTCCATTAAAGACATGAGAGTGAAAAATGGACTGATTTACGGTTTGAGTCAGAACATTTTTTTTGCAGTCAAAATACAGAAATGTGTAATCACAAAAGAAAAACTCAAGAGAGTCCAGGGAAGAGACAACATAATTATTTATTTGATTATAAAGATGATGTAAATATTTACTCAGCATCATGTGACATTTTCCAATCTGTCAAGAAGTAGAGGCAAATTTTTCCCTGTGATTTTTGGCTGTATTCAAATTGCGCTCCAGTTAATTTCCAGCTCACTGCTTGACTTCTGAATGTGAGACAAACAGGAGAAAGAAAGTTTGTGCAATTCATAGTTCAAAAGACTGTCAACAATGGCATGCGAATGGCTGAGAGCATAAACATACAGCACATAGTGGAGATCCCAGGGGTTGTCATAGCTTGACTTCAAAAAGGCGAACCACGGAAAGTGAGAATATCTGGGAACAAAGTGAATGCTGCAGCCTCCATGTGGAGAAGGTTCGGGTATACTACTGTCATTCAAGGTAAAGTGACAGAGAAATGTTTGCAGTGGTTGCAGACACGAACCGCTCAAATGGTTGAGATTTGGTACTGCACTCTTGGAGACTATGTGTGAATAATTCAGAGCCTCTGGGGATGCCAATAGAAGAGGAGCTCGGGGGGAAGTCACTGTACTTCTTCACCTGCCATGTCTGTACAGGTAACACATCAGGGCAAAACAGCTTGGAAACACTCACATTTTCAGGGTTCTGCCCTGACAGTCTTGTCTCCATTCAATATTTCTTTGTTTGTCTTGTGCCTGAGCACATGGCTTTGTCTTTGTTTGTGTTGGCCATTTGCTCCTCTTGTACCGCCTCCTTGTTTCCCTTTACCACACCCCCTTGTTTAGTCTTTTCTCAATATGCATTCTTGTCTGTACTTGTGTTCTCGTGGACTTGTGAAACGTCATCAGTCGCTGCCCAAGTACTGTTCCAATTCAAAGTTCACATTTAGCCAAGTCCAGTTCAAATCCCCGGATGTGTTCTTGATCCGCCCCATTTATCGAGGATGCATCGAGAGATGACTTGTGCGGACTTGAGACAGCCAGGTATCCCAGAATGCATCTCGCACCAACCAGCAAGGGTCAATAGCAGAGGAGGAACCCCGCGTAATTTAAAAATACTGCTGTTATTGTCACGAAATGTAGTTTTAAGAGTTTTTCAGGCGAGAATGTAGTTGATTAAAGCTCAAATATGTAGTTTATTTATAAAGATAGCGCCTATTTTAAAATTTGATATGATGTTTTCGCCATTGTGAGATCCAGGTGATCACCGGGCGCTCAGTGCTCATGTACCCCTCCTGGAACAGCCCTTCCTCGACTAGTCCTTCTGACGTTTGCCGCTGGCTCTGATGTCTCTAGTCTATAGTCTCTATAACTTGTATAGTAGTCTCGAGATATAATTCGTTCTTGTGTATATCTAACAGGTGATCTTTGGTCTCATTAAACTATAATTTGTTCCCTTGCAAATCTTTTGGCTGAGGGCAAAGTGAAGTTTCATAAATGTATATATTTAGGCGGCTATTTAACTTTAACGTTGTAGACTACTAGAGAGGTGACTTATGTTTTACTGAATCGTTTGCTTTATTTCTTATTGTATAGCTTCACCTTTTAGGCTACTTATACTTTTATAATGGCTATTATTTATCATTAAAATTGACATTTAACAAAAAGGTTTTGTCATTTTATTTTATATATTTAAAATATTTATGTACATTCTCTTCACTCTATGTAGGCTACAGTACATGTATAATAAAATAAAATTACACAACACTGTCTCTTTTTGTTAAATGTAGTTTTAATGATCAATATAATAATGTTTCATATTTTTTTTAATGAAAACAAAAAAAGGCAGGGTTGTGTTTTATAGTTTGTGTGAAGATAATCATTGTAGCTACTCGTTACCTGAACCACATTTGTGTGGCTATTAATATGTTTAAGATTTTTTAAATGAAAAAGAAAAGAGGAAGAGTGGTGTTTTATAACATATTTTGTTTTATTGTAGCCTAAATATACATAACCGGCTAGAGCGAGCTGAGTGACACTATCAAGAACGCTGCTGTTCCATTTGCAGAATTACCGGACTTGAGTCCTCGGGAGTTCGTGAGTCGAACTTGGCAAGTCCGAACTAAGGATGCAAGTCCGAAGTCTGCGTACTTGGTAAACGGCCCTTGTTTGGTCCTTGTTTCACTAATGGTGCTCACCTGATCCTCATGTGCTCTGATCCCTTTATATTGTGCTCCTTTCCATCATGTCTTTGCTGGTTCTTTGTGTGTGTATGTGTGAGATTTGTCTACTGATCTTTTTAGACAGTGTTCCCTGCCAGTTCTAGTTTTTACTTGTTTTTTTTCTATCTGCAGTTAAATTAGCTTATTTCTTTTCTCTAGTTGCTGTGTTGGGTCAGTTTATTTCAGTTTTTTCTTCTCTCTCTCTATTGTTGTGTTCGTTCCTGTCCTCCATCCTGATCCACCCTGGCTGCTACTCCCTAGACCAGGCAGTAAGACAGATACAGCTTCAGTTGCAGCTCAAAGTTTCCAGCCTCTGGTTCCTCAAACTACTGCCTGATTTCCAGTGTTGTCATTATCTGGTCCATCTCCTCAGTTCTCCTGCCTAGCTTATTCTTTTTATATTCGTCATTTTATTTCAAGCACACAATGAAAAAGTGTACAGTATGTACAACATAAGACAATAATCGAAAGAACACTGATGATCAAACAAATAAAATTCACTCCCTTGTGCTGCGTTCCAGTCCACTTTTAGACACGCACTCGCAAACTTCCCTAAGCACTTCCCCTCGGGGGAATCCCCGCCGCCATTTTGAAGTGCGTTCCACTTCGTGAAGTGGACGAGGGAAGTTTAGATGGACAGACCCTCGTTCCCTCGATTTGGACAGAGGGAGCGAGTCTACTTCATATGTACACTTCAGGCACCTATATGTCCCACAATGCAGTACGATTGTGACGTCACCACAGATCTCGTCTAATCACCACCACAACAAACAACTCTATGATATATTAATTCTTTTTCTTTTTTTTATTGAAAACAACCCAAAAAACATATATACATTTGGATGCTGCATTAAACAAATTATTAAAGGGAAAACAAATGTAAATAATAAATAAACTCCACAGCTGATTCCAAGTGATCAAGGGCTTAGGACGTTCCAATTCAGCCCATTGCAGTTTCCGCCAGTAGTGGGCACTCGCAATGATGTACATCCGAGTGAACGAGACGGAGGGAAGTTAGCAAGTGAAGGGCATGACAATTTTGGACTGTAACGCAGCCTTGGTCATTCTGCATCTGGGTCCTCTTTCTCCATAAGATTGCCATGATAAAGCCTGACACAAATCTTCAGCACTGAGGCTTTACAGATTTTAATACACTCTTTAAAAGCATGGACGCTCTAAATAATTGTAATGAAAAAATATAACTGAACCGTTGTTACATACGGTGGCGTCCAAAAGTCTGAGGCCGTGTCTGGGATTCAAAATGTTGATTTGAAACCTTGAAATAAAAAAAGTTGTAGTATTTAGGAGAAAAAATATGATGACACAAATAAGGAATTTTTACTATTCTCCACTATTTCTAGGCACATTAGATGCTCTCAAATCATGTTGAAATACTAAGACATTCTGAATTTCATGTGAATTTTATCACACACATATGTGTGATAAAATTCACATGAAATTCAAAATGCCAGTATTTCAGCATGATATATTCTAAAGAAACTTTACATTTAAATACACTTTAAAAGAATGGTTCACATACATTTAATTATGTCATAATTTACTCACCCTCAAGTTGTTTCAAACCTGTATGAATTCCTTTCTTCTACTGAACACAAAAGAAGATATCGTGAAGAATGTCGGTAACCGGACAGGGGTGTGTTTCCCGAACAACGGCGTAACTCGCTGCTTAACTACCGAAGTGCGATGCATCGTTGAAGAAATCACCTAGCTAGTCACGACTGTTTCCCGAAACGCAAATTGGTCATTCAACCACGTTGGTTAATGTCACGCATGTGGTGGAGTAGCCTAATACCTTCGAGTTCGAATTAACGCTAGATGTTTTGATATAAATTACAGGCATGGCATTTGAGGACTATTTCTCATTTTTCTCAGTTATTTTTATTTATTTCCAGATTCAATCATAGGCTCGTTCTTAGTCGAGCACGTTCACACATGCGCTGTCTTCAAAAACGGTGGTTTAAATCTCTTGACAAACTAAAAGACGTAAATTACATTTTCACGTATTCTAAATTAAAGACAGGTTGTTCTGAATGTCAGCTTGCTTATTTGGCTCAAGATAAGGATTTATTAAGTCCACATGTCATGCAAACTAGGTGGAGAGCTGTCGTTCCAACCACACAATTTTGCGATGCTGTTTGCGAATGTTCGTTGGAACGATGGTTTCGGGAAACACGGACTCGTTGAACTATGCTGATAACGATGGAACTTGCGAACATAGTTGGCCAACGATGCTTTTGGGAAATGCACCCCAAGTTGATGTACTTGATACTATACTTCCATAGTATTTTTTCCTACTATGGAAGTCAATGGGGCCCAACAATTGTCTGGTTACCAACATTCTTCAAAATATCTTCTTTTGTGTTCAACAGAAGAAAGAAATTCACACAGGTTTGAAACAACTTAAGGGTGAGTAAATGATGACAGAATTTTCATTTTTAAGTGGATTATTCCTTTAAATTCATTCATGTTAAACGATCAATAAACGTTTGGCTGCCCTGGCTGCCTGCTCCAAATGTCTGTGAAAAACACTCTGCTTGTATAATACATTTATTTTTAGAAATTCTCAATTTCATATTTTAGAAAACAGAAGATGGGCATCAGTCCGGAAACACAAATAATTTCCTATACTCCATTTTCTTTTTTCCATTCTGATCCAGACCTTGAAATTACATTAGTATTCCATTCTTGTCCATAATGGGAGCCCTAATACATGTAAATTTTCTTTCTCCTGTTCTTAAAGAGCTAAACTGGTGGCAAAGATAGTCGTGCTATGTAGGTCGATTTCTCTGCTGCGCTCCGCTGTGCTCATCTGGAAATCAAAAGCTATGAAAGCCGAGGGAATGACCTGTGTCAAAGAGGCGAAGAATGAAATCATCAAAATGGAAGCGGCAGCCAGCCACACTGCACTGACAACAGCTTTGTTAGAGCAAGTGCATGGCAGCCTCTTTCCCCTTGAGCCACAGGTTGGAGTCCTGCAGGACATGTTCCATCTGATGAAAGGCCCATCTTTGTCCCAGAGAATATTGACTGAGTGTGCTATCTCTAGTTCCTGAATATGCTCTTCCCAAAACACTACACACAATGATAGATATGCACAGGAGAGAGAAAGAGCAGCTGTCCACTAATTGGTTTGATTCATGCAAAATGAGATGATCTGAAATATCTAATGTCTCAAAATCAGGCAGAGCTTAATTCATGTCTTTTGTGAAGATGGCAAGTGTAAATGACAGCAGACTCCTTGAGGAGCTTTGCTGAGAAACATTCCTCCATAAACTGTCAACGACATAAAAATAGGATTTCTAAAACTGAGAGTTTTTTTTTTTTTTTTAAGGCAATGCTGTTAAGCAAGTTTGTCATGCCGACTATAGCAGGTGCTAGAAGCAAAAAGCAAGCTTTTGCCTGGAGTTAGGCACAATTAATTAGTGACAGAATTATACATACACATGTGTAATTTATGCTTCCAAGACCTGTCTGGTGATTCAGATCGCCTGAGGAAAAAGAAAAATCCCAGAAATCTTCAACAGCCTCGCTCTTGGATGAGCCGTTTGTGAAAACAGCCACATGCTGAGTTTCAATTGGCAAAAACTCGGAAAATCAGTCACATATAACAATAATACAATCATTAAATCTTAGAACGATGCATTTTGATGAAATTTCAAGACTGTTTCTCAGTATGTCCTTCTAAATCACAAGGGTATTTTAACTTCACCTTGAGTGTCTGTATAACCCCAATTAAAACCAAAAGAGCTGTTAAAGTTCTGGCTTGATTTGAAATTAATTAATGTTAAGCAGCAAAATAAGAAACTTTTCCAAGAGGCTAATTAGTTCTCTTAATGGTCAAATTAAATAATTAGTCTGAACAATAGGGAATATTACAGAGAACAAAATTTAAAAGCAGTCCATGAGTTTAGAAATGTGCGTTTAAAGGCACACAGGGGTCAGTTGGAGTTTTGCTGCCAGCTTTCGGATTATTTGAAATGGAAAAGTGTAAGACAGTCTGACTCCAGGCAAGTAAATGTGAAAAAAAAGAGGAAGGATTAGATTAAACCTCTAGAGATGATTCGTGGGCTTAATTCTCCTCTAATTCCTTGAAGTTTACAATTTGTGTGGTGCAGGAGAGGTAGATCTCTCTAATGAGGTTGGCACTAGTAGTCAAGGGTTGGCGTTCGGAATGCCGTTTGGTTCCAGACGTGGGCATGTCATTTGTACGTATCGGAGATCAAAGTACATGTATGTGCTGACAGTGTCCTCAAAGCATCTTAATTAGGCAGTGATGTACGCTGGGACTCCTCATAATTCACACCAACGCGAAAAAAAGAAAAAGAAAAAAAGGAGTTCTCTCAGGTTTGCCAGATCCTGTAACAATAGAAGGAGTAGAAACATTTTGCATCTGAGAGATGACTTCTAAAAAGATGAAAACAAACAAAGACGAGCTTTTTAAACATGGAAAGCGTTAGCAAAGATTGTCTGGGGAGGTAAGCCTGTATGATTCATCACATATTTGAAATATTTGAAACATGAGATGTTCTTGGCTCGATATTGCTGCAGTTAATGACTGCTGGTTCATAACAAATAACTAGAGGAGGAAAAGGAAGTGAGATTGATGAAGAAAACTCTTATATTGATGCACACCTCTGTTTGGGGTCGGCAAAGGTTTTCAAAAAAATAGGTCTTCCGCTGCAATTTGTGGGTGAGAAAAATTGTTCTTATCTTTTCCAAACTGCTCACCGTTGCTTGCTAGTCAGGCAGTTTCCTTGTGGTTTATAACTGGTGAAAAGGTTTATCCATGCAA
The DNA here is from genome assembly GCF_965113295.1 of Leuciscus leuciscus. NCBI lineage: Eukaryota > Metazoa > Chordata > Actinopteri > Cypriniformes > Leuciscidae > Leuciscus > Leuciscus leuciscus. Next base: position 13,551,829 of record NC_138747.1, on the reverse strand, counting down.
AAATATTCTCTGTCCAGATATAGTATCATCCAAAGATGACGATTTGTGAAGCCACCCTCACCAATTCTAGCTGAGCTTCAAGTGTCAACACATATTTACATCATTTTCTTTAGCAAACAGAGTGTGAATAGTGAGGGAACCCAGCAAGCAATAGCCGCAATTTCACGTCTAGGTTAACTATAGACCTGTCACCCGATTTAGTCCGGCTATGAGTAACCCACTTCTAGCCAAAATAACCTTGAATTTGGTTTCATGACGTTTTGTTCTATGCGTAGCCTGTGCGTCTATTCTTGGGCTATTGTTAGACGTCTATTAAATTTTCACTGACAGCCCAAATTTTTCCTTGTTTTAGCCTAGATGTCAGGGCTGTGTTTGGACAGCTATTAGACGTCTTTTTAAATGCAAAATAGCTTTCTGGAAAGTCCTCACACAGCCAGGGGTGTGTTTCCCATACAACGACGTTACTCGCTGGTTCACTAGTACGATGCATCGTCGAAGAAATCAACTAGCCAGTCACGACTGTTTCCCGAAACCGTATTGTCTCAAATTGGTCGTTCAACCACGTTGGTTAATGTCACGCAGGTGGTGGAGAAATAACTTTCTTTAACAAATCTGTTTGAAATCGAATTAATGCTAGATGTTTTGCTATAAATTAAGAACATGGCATCTGAGGACTATTTCTCATCTTTCTCAGTTATTTTGCTTTATTTCCAGATTCAATCATAGTCTCGTTCTTACGTGGTAGAACACGTTCGCACATGCGCACTCTTCAAACACGGTGCTTTAAATCTCTTGACAAACTAAGGACGTAATGACATTTGTATGTATTCTAAATAAAAGATACAGATTGTAATGAATGTCAGCTTGCTTATTTTGCTCAAGACAAGGATTTATTAAGTCCAAAGTCAAACTATGCTTCTAACCACAGGTCAAAAGCTGTCATTCCAATCACACAACTTTTTAATGCTGTTTGCGAATGTTCGTTAGAACGCTGGTTTCGGGAAACAACGACTCGTTGAACTGCTGATAACGACGGAACTTGCGACCATAGTTGGCTAACGATGCTTTCGGGAAACGCACCCCAGACCGACTGAAGGGAATTGTGTTAGTCAAAAACATCCTTGCACTTTCCAAACCTTGAAGTGAATCCGAAGCCCTTTCTGTTTTGGTTTATGCTGTCATTGTGTCAGTCATTCTTTGCTAGGGAAGCTTTGTAATAACTTCCTGTTGGATCAAAAAGGGCAGCATCAGAGAGATGTATGACTGCAATCTGCACTGAGCTCAGCTCTACTGCTCACGATAACAATAGAAAGCAAGAATGAGGATTTGCAAATGTGTCAGATGTGTCTGTTAAAAGTATCAACTCCTAATCTTTTCTGCTGTTAATTTTGCAACATTCTCCGGTTTTCAGCTAAGCTACCCAATATTACATGTTTCTGGATTTTGATAAATACCACAAATGTTTTTTTTTATTTTATTTATATGTTTCATTTATCAAAATGCAAGATTTAAATGTCATCATTCACTAATATCTGGAAACATAGTGCAACAGTGCAATGGATTATGGATATTTCTGCACACAATGTTGATGTTTTTAAGAGAACTTTGACTTATACTAAACTTTTCCTCTTTTTTTTTTTTGTTTTATTGTGCATTTAGTCTTTATATGCATTTGTCTTGTATTTGTGCTATTAAAGGGATAGTTCACCCAAAAATGAAAATGGTCATCATTTACTCACCCTCAAGTTGTGGTTTAAACCTGTATGAATTGCTTTCTTCTGTTGAACACAAAAGAAGATATTTTGAAGAATGCACAGTAACCAAAGAGTTGATTGGTCCCATTGACTTCCATAGTACTTTTTTCCTTACTGTGGAAGTCAGTGGGGCCCATTAAATGTTTGGTTGCCCATATTCTTCAAAATATCTTCCTTTATGTTCAACAAAAGAAAGAAATTCATACAGGATTGGAACAATTTGTGGGTGAGTAAATGCTGACAGAATTTTCATTTTTGGGTGAACTATTCCAATAACACATTCATTTTAGCTATTGGCAACAAGCATTGCAAAAATGAGCATGTGAAAAATAAACTTTGTACTTTGAAGGCCTGGGGTGCTTGTCAAATGATGCCCAAACCTGCCAGAAGTATCAAACCATGTCCCATGAAATGAAATTAGAGTGATGAGTAATTTTCTAGTTTTCTTTCCTGTATTTACATTTTGTAAATACACTTTGGGATTGTCCTGACTAAAATTCAGCCAAAATAATGATCACAAAATGTTTTTAAGTTTTTTTTTAAATGCATATTAATTTATTTATAAATGTTAATCTCTTATTCCTTGCATATAAATACATATACAAATGTACTGCTTTAAGAATGGGTAATATTTGAGGGGACTTGACTTTAAAAATTTGAATCACAGCCATGATTATTTGTTACTCACTAGTCGGTTGCAGGTGATATTTGGAAGAGGGACCTTTTCATTCAATATTCTGACACAAATCTGCGTAGTGCAGGATTAATCAATTGTCCAGGAAGAGAAATACTTTAAATGTTAAATGTGTATCTGCTAAAAGTGAATTTTGTAAACTAGCATATGTAGATGGGTTCAAGGGCCACAAAATACTCATTTTGATTTTGTGGGGTCTTAACTTGTGCTTTGATGACAAAAACAGAACAAAGCAAGAAAGTTTGGCAACTGTGAAACTGTCCAACCACACTCATTACCGAGGTACATCCAGAAACTCCTAATCTAGTTTCAGGGATTTGTTTTTAACCCCACAAATTCAATGATGATTAGAGGGCAAAGGTAGTAGCAGAAAATAGATAGCGGGGGAAAAAAGAGAGCAAGACAGGCTTTCTGAAGTAAAAGAAGGGATTATCATAGTAAGACCTTTAAAAAGTGAGACTGAGGATTATTTCACCTTCTCATGGAGGGATGCATAATTCATGTGGTCTGGAATCCTCAGTGAGTGTAGTGGCTTCTTCCTCATTTCTTCTATATCTTCTCTCATTCTGTTCTTCCATTCCTTCTGGACTGATGATTTTCCTGCGTTCCCAAAGTGTTAAAGAAGGCTGCTTTATCTGCTTGTCTGCAAGGAACATTTTAATGTCAGTTGCAGTCTGAATTCCCCCTACTGCCCATCTGCTCATATCTTCAAACTTCTACAAACTTTATAGTTCTTGCTGAACTCCTTCATCGTCTTGATTCTATATTTTAAAATGTAATTTATTTAAGCTGAATTTTCAGCAGTCATTACTCCAGTCTTCAGAGTCATCAGAAATCAGAAATCGTTCTAATATGTTGATTTGGTGCTAATGAAACCTTTATTATTATTATCATCAGAAACAGTAACTTGCATATTCTTAAAAACAGTACATACATTTACCTGACGGTAAAGCAGAGCCATGTGCTCTATTTAAATGGAACCTTTATGTTTACCATAAACACAAGGACAATGTGAAGCAACCTGTCCATCATCAGCCCAATATCCTGAACATCACATTCATTTTGCTTCTAAATATTTAAAGGGTTGGTATCAGCACTTTTGTGCATTATCCTTTCTTGGGCCCCTGTGACATTTCCTGACAGTCCGGCATTCTAAAGCTGGAGATCTCCCAGTACCGCTAACCATTAGCTTCAATGCCACTATAAGTGAAATTGTACACAGGTTCCTATCCAACATGTCACTTGTAATGTGCCAAACAGTATTCACAATACTAAATACAAAAGATGTGCATTCATAATGTTTAATAAAATATGGAATAATTATTAATAAACCATATATGTAAACATCATTTATATTTGTATGTATAACTTTCAAGAGGAAATTTTACTTCAGACAACTGAGGCTATAACTTTTGCATGACCCACTTGTAGTATTTCTCCTCCCCAAGAGAAGTTTGTCTTCAGTGTTTATCGTGCAGGTTATTTGGAGCTGCATATTTTTCTAAATTGAAAGAGGCACTACATATCAGGGACAAAAAATACTGCAATCATTTGTCACTTGCCTGATTTAAATGAGAAAGTGGATGAGAGAGTGAGAGAATTAACAGGAGAATGTATCCTGTGGACATAACTGATCTTCAAACACTGAGATTCATTTGAAATTCAGATTTGGGTTCTATTTTTAGGCAGGACTGTGACGAGCGCCAAATCATGGCAGATTCAGCTGTTCAGTTTTTTTTTCTTTTTTTCTTTATACCTCTGGGTCCCTGAAGGCTGAGCTTTCATGGCATTGCCATAAATTCTGCCATTAATCCATGATGCAATGTATGCTCATCTCAGGTCTGGAGATTGTCCAAAACGTCATCTCTTCTCAACTGTTCTTACCTTCTCATGCTGCATTGAGGGCTGGAGTTGAATCGAACAAAAACGTAATCAATAGTAGAGTTGTACATGTGTTTGGTTAACTAATTATTTGTTAGTAAATTACAAGCTAGACACGATGCAACTGCAAAGACGTCCGTCTGCATATACACAGACCAACGTTTAAAAATAGTGAACTAAAAGGTGAGTTTTTTGGTTTATTTTAACATCCTGATCGTATGTGCATTGTAAGTATTTGCAGCGTCTTTGTTTGGTTGCGCTGTGAGTATTTGCAACATAACACAATCCAGTAACATTAAACATAAAGAGCTATGTCCCATTTTTAAGAATGGAAGAACTATGGAATTATGAATCATAAAGTCGCAGCATTGTATAATGTTTTAAACATCAGACTTGGTAGAGAAACAATAGAAGCTAAGTGCAGATAACATGAAAGCTGTTGCAGGCAGATCTTAGCCAAGTAAACAGTAGGAGGTGGGCATGTGTAGGAGTAGAGGATGATGGAAGGGGTGGGTTTGGGGACGTCAAGACTACAAAATTACCCTCATTAGTCTAGTGAATGGGTCAACAGGGAAAGGTCTTCTTCAAAGGGATTTTAAACAGCAGAGGAAGAACTGAAGGACAGGAAGCAACTCACACATCCAACACGCTGCTAATTGCAGCCAAACTCCTGATGCGTTTTGATGATAATATTTCTCTTAGTTACCTTAATTTGGGTCCCAAGGCTGCATTTGGTTTCTGCATGGGCTTGATGTTGAGCTGCTCGGACTGATGGTGTGTTAAAAGAGTGAATCCTTCGCGTACACGTGGGAATGGCTTAACTGAGAGTTTTCTTTCTTCTACAGTTTATCTCTCTCATTCAAACACACTATTGCAGAAAAGAAAAATTGTCACACATTCTGTTTGGAAGAAGGAGGTTGAAGCGTGGGCAAGCGGCAGACAGACCTACAGTTCGGAGAGGACTAATGTAATTAATGGAGCTTGCTGGGCTAGGCTGGCGTGGGACTGATCCAGCTGCAATGTGTGTCACCGGGCAATTAATTCACTTGACAGGGCCTCCCAAAAATTGCAAAAGGTCAGGGGACCAGGATCTGGGCCTTAACTGGCAATAAAGCCTTGAAAAAGCCTTGGAAAGTTGCTCACCGAAGGCCTCAGAAAGTTAATTCGCTGTTAACCTGCTGTGTAGGACATTTCAAAGTCTTTAATGTCAGGGATAGTTTTTAATCTAGAGGTCAAACCAGGGAAATATAATTTAAATAAAGGATAAATAGAAGATAAGTTATTGTTTTTGTACAGTTTTAAAGCAGCAGCATGTGACAGACTTCTCTTCTGAGTTTTTAATCCAATGTAAATACATATTTTATTTGATGCTTTTCTAGGTAAAAGACATGCACTTTAAAATAATTTACCTTACACTTGATATTGTCAACAAGCACGCAGAATCATTTATTAAAGCCAAGTCACATCAAAGCCTCATACATTTTTAAATATGTTTTGCATTGCCTCAAAAATAATACTAGTATATAACAATAAGAGGCATATTCTTTTTTATTTATTTAACTGTTGTTTGGCTATCATTGTTTATATTCACCTTCTATTCGCACCATTAGTCAAATCTTCAGTAAACACAATAGGTGTTTACTGAAATAGTGGAGACAGGCACAAAGGTGCATCCAAAAACCAACTATTCACAGATCATTTCATGTTTCAAGGGAAATTGCACTTCTGAAGTCATAATCAAGAGTTTGTCGTGTTCAAGTGCTTTTTTCAAAAAGAATAGGAATCAAAGACGCCAGGTTAATTTTTGCTTATATCTTGAGGAAATCAAAGCCAAAATTTATGTAAGATGTTTAGACGATTCTGGAGTTTCAAGTAAATGTTATTTTCACTGTGTAAAATACAAACAATCATCACAGCCATTTTGATATCCAGACCAACAACACGAATGCAAGCGATACTGATTTTATACAACAATACATTTTAGACACAAAATATACCAATTAGTTAATATGTGTTCTTCTGCTCTCCCAATGAAAGTAGTTCCAAACAAAGAAATGGTGAAAGCAGAACCGTCTCACCTCACGTCTCCGAGTAACGCAGAGTAGTGGTGTTCATTCAGGAATGAATTGGTTCTTGAGCAAATCTATTGAGTGGATGATTCAATGACTCACTCATTAAGACAGCCACTTGTTTCATTGAATACTGGGTATTTTTGAAGGAATTGGAAGATAATGAATCAATGACTCACTCAAAAGACGATGGCTGGATCCGAAATCGTATACTTCTCTACTATAAAAAAGGTGAAAAACAGTATGTAGCAAAATAAGTATTCACATAAAAGAGTAAGCAAAAATGACCCACTACTTTGGGCAAGATTTTGAAGTGTGCATACAATGGACACCTTACTATCCCATAAGGCCACAGGAGAGGATTTGTGAATGGCAGTTAAGTGACGCAACTGACGCTGGTTGGTCACATGCTAATTACAACATGGCAAATGTAATGTGTCCGGATTACATTTATACTACACACATTCATACTATAAAGAACATACTTTTTAGTGGAACATAGCCTAATTTTTACTTGTTTCGTTCCTGAATGAATCAGAATTTGTGAATCCTTCACTCGAGTGAATGATTCAAATGACTCACTGATAAAGACAGTAGTGACTAGTCGCCATCTACTGGCATAACTTTAATGCCATGATGTGACGATGGTTAGAGTATCAGACTGGTAAGAGTAGAGTATCAGACTGGTAACCCGAAGGTTGCGGGTTCGATTCTTAATACCGGCAGGAAATGACTGAGGTGCCCTTGAGCAAGGCACCTAACGGGCACCACAGCAAAATAGCTTGCCCAAGGTTTGCTGTGTGTGTGTGTGTGTGTGTGTGTGTGCTACCTACTCCTAATGTGTGTAACTTAGATGGGTTAAATGCAGAGGTCAAAGTATGGGTTTCCACATGTCACTATATAACCCTTTAACAACCATTACATAATATATTAAGTTCAAAATAGGCCTACAGCTAAGTTTGCTTGTTGCCCTTAATTAAAGATTATCTCCTCATGTACTCAAGGGTCCTCTTGACATCTTACGACTTTAACTAACCCATAAGCATTTAAAGGAGGCATTAGTTTGACATCAAGAAAGCATCATGTCTCAAGGGAGGCAAAATGTACGCTTGTCCTCACTCCGAGAACACTATATAGATCAACCGCTACATAGTTTCTGCACTCAAGCGATTGTAAACGTCAATAATTTAAGCATAATGGCTCACATTTACTGATATAGAGACAATCGTTCTTTGTGCCTATGAGATTCATGATAGGCTTTGTTCTTCTGTGTGAACACTAAAGAGTCTTTCACTGTCTTGAACAAACATTTTGCACAATACAAACAAAATAGCATATTCACAGTAAACATTATCCATCTTATTCATATCACCTCATTTCAAAAAGATCAGCAATACAATGGAAAATGACGAAACACTGACTCAAGCTCTTCTAATTGAGAGAAAAACACAATAATTGTAAAAGTTCAGGCTAGAAAGTATAAAGTGTGCCCACACAGGTAATGGCAGCAAGGAAGAACCTAGTCTGAAAAATCATAAGTGGAACAATCAGCACTCTAAACATAAATGTACATGCAGTACCAACAAATAAACAGTGTTGTCTTACACAATCGAGCTCAAAAGGGCTATAAAATCTAGTAGATTAATTGGCCATTGGAATTAAAGTAGTATGTTTTAGCAATAATACAACTTTTGATTTCTAACAGAAATTATACAACATGCAGGTTCTGTCATCACATACGTAGACCATTTTGAGATGCTTGTGAGATGCTTGTGAATATTTTTGGATGAATTTATGTTAATTATAACACAATCATGTCATATCTGCAGCTTTAATATAAACAATGTCAATGTTTACTGATCACTCTCAGCCTTTTTTTGTGTAATGCTCTTTGTAGGTTAGGCTAGATAACACCTAGATTCACAGTTTTTACAAACGGCTGACAAAATCTAACCCTTGATCTGCACAGCATGATTATGTGTGAAGTCCTGAGCTGACTAAGAATGCTGTAATACATATGCTAAGTGCACGGCATGCATATTCTTACCAGATATGTGAGAAGAAAAAAAAGTGTTGTCAAAAGTGAAAAAGACAGGCATAGAGAAGGATTTTAACAGTATCAATATCCTCATTTTCACATTAACAAAAAAATTGGATCAAAGTCACCATTAGCTGGCCATAAATGTGGTTTTATTTTCACAGTTTCACTTGTCAGAGCTTATAGAATGCATGTCATTTTGCATGCAATACATGGAGGGAGCTACTTTTGGAAGGATGCTAAAGTGCTGGCTGTGAACGAGTGCATGGCCTGCTGACATGCCTTTGGGCAGCGGATGAGCCCTCAAAACGATATTGCATGAGACGGTGGCAGGATCAGTAGAGCTATGGGCCGAATCAGACAAATAGAGCAGTCTGGGGTAGTGGAGCTTGTTGTCACACTTGTTACTCCAGTGGGTTTTACTTGGGGTAGTTTTATTTATTGAAAATCACTTTGTATATACATTAAAGTCTGGACTACAAAAATGCTATTGAACATTTCAACTGTCAATACCTAGAAAAATATATAGGGGGAGACAGGTTATGGTTGTAACATGGGGAGTTGTAACACCACCAATACCACCAATACCACCAATGAGGGATCAGCTAGGAGTCCTATGATCATTTCAGTTTTTACTCACTTCCTCCCATATCCTACTGTTTATGAATGGTTGTAAAGGCTGGAAATAGGCATATGAAGATTTTATAAAGAAAAAAAAGATTTTGAGGTAAGAATGTACATTTTGAATGAAAATTTTTTTTTGACCAAAACTATATTTTGTTTAAACTTTTGCAGATAAAATTATCTAACTTATATTAGATTAAAATGTAGTTTCTCAGACAAAAAGTTTTTTTATTCAGCTAATTTCAAACTATTATGCTAAAATGGTTAGCTAAACAATGGCTGTGATTGAGAATGTTCACACACTGACACAAACACACAACTTCACTGTGAGTTTACATTAAGCATAAATACCATCTAGTTGACTAATTTACACACATATGCACACACTCATGAGTCAAACAGTAGTGAATTTGAGCTGTGGTCAGTCACAGAATGAGAGACATTATTTTTGATTGTTTCAATAAACCTGTTTTTGAATAATTTTGCATGGTGCGGCCGCTGTTTTTGCTTCTTTTGTCTTATTGTTATAACCTGGTAGTGGGGTAGATTGTACCATATATTTGAGGGGCTGTGATATTCTTGCAGAGGTTTGAATTGGTGCATTTTGTAGGAAACAAATGTTGATAATTTGTATGTAGGTTTGAGCACTCAAATATTAAGTAAGTTACAGATGCTGAAGCAAAAAGTGTTAGGCTACAACCTTACCCAGTCTTCCCCCATACACACACTATTGTTCAAAAGTTTTTTCAGCAAGAATGTCTATTACTATTAAAATAACTAAAAAGGACAGTTATTTGCTTTATAATGTTACAAAATGTTTTTATTTCAAATAAATGTTCTTTTCAATTTTCTATTCATCAAAGAATCCTGAGACAAAATGATATCTACAAAAATATTATTTTTTAGCACCAAATCAGAGCATATTAGAAAGATTTCTAGAGTAAGCTAAACATGACTCTACTTGACATTCTGTTTACTCAGATAAATGAGAAACTTTAAAGATCTTTGTACAGAGAGTGAGTTTTTTTTTTTGCAGACATCATTGAATGTTTACATACAAAAAAGGGCAGTAACGAGCATTGCCATGATCAAAATATCATCTTTGCAATATAACAAAATGTTGCAGCATTCAGTTGAATGAGAGAAGTCTCTTTTAAGAACAAAGAGCATCTTCCTCACTGAACGATCAGCGACAGCAGCCGTAACCCAGGACTCTTCTTCAGCGAAAAAAAGGAAATGCAATCTGAACTGGGCCATGAGTAAGATGAGATGGCTCTTTTATCTTAGTCACAGAACCAAACCGATACCCTAACCCAACATCACTCAACCCAGCACTCAGTCAAGGAGGATGATGGGAGAAAAAGCAGATTTATCCATCATGCAGAAGGTTTGGGCTCTCCAGCCGCCAAAGTCTCTGATGCATGATTTCTGTCTCTACCACACTTGCCCTTCCAACCTAGAAGAATTTCAAATCAAGTGTCGACAGAGGGAGCAGATTTGAAACCAGAAACAATCAGTATAGTATCATGCCTATGAAGGCAAAGAACAATGAGGCAAAAGTTTTAGCCAAATTGAAACATGTACACAACAAATTTGATAATATAACAAATGGTTCCCATCACTAAACTTATGTATTCACCTTCATCTTCCATGGAGAACAAAAGGAGAAATCTGAATATTGTTTTGAAGCTTTCAAGCATTAAAATAGATGCAAAAGCACCATAAAAATGTCATGAAAAACATTCCATATAACCTACATAAAAATGACTTAAATTTCAGACATGCCTTCAGATGACTTTCAATAGTCATCTAAAGGCATTTAATAGTTTGCCTTTTTTTATGCCCTACATTTTTATGACCCGTCCGTATGTAAAATAGCTTTACTGAGAGAATTAGCATTGTGGTGCAAATGACCTATGTTCTCTTCTCTGTCATGTCAGCTATTTTCTAATGCACCCATGCAAACCAAAGGTCAACTTGACTATTAAGAAAAATAGCATTTCAAAGACATGACCCATCGCTCTTTTTAATTGTCTGTCTGAAAAACAGCCTGCTTTGCTTCCTTAGGACACCATTTCTCTCACGTTTAATTTCTGCCATGGCTTTCTGCCCTGTCATTGACGTCTCAGCCAGTGATATAAGACGCTCTGTTGATTGTTTTTATGTGATATATATCCAAGCGCTGAAATTGGCACAGATTGAAACCTCATCTGCTGTTCGTGCTACGTCTGTAACAGCTTTGATTACTAAGCCCACTGTGTTGTTACAAGTTTTGAAATTACATGCTTGAGATGATGGCAATGGAAAATGGGAGACTGAGGATCACAGACAGCAGCTTAGCCTCATTGGTCCCCAGAAATCATTTTCTCCAGTATAGTGTCATGATCAGCCGCTTGACCACTTTTAAAATGTAATGGTGAAAAGGCCAGGCTGGTCAATTTTGGCCAGTAGCACTTGTCAAATAACGGGTTTGCCCATCATCTATATGAGCAAAAAGCAGACATACTGTATGGGTTTTAGGAGAGCTTGGGGTTAAAGCTCAGCCACTTCAAGAACCTTGCTCTGGCTCCACTGCCATTCAATTTCCACACTCATCAGTCTTCACACTCACATTTCATATTACACCCTCCACCACCCTGTTCTCTTTTCTTTGCCTGCCTCCTCTCATCCATTCAAATAGACATCAGAATAATGATGGCAAGGCACGGGTTATCGATCAAACACTCACGCTCAAACTGGCGCAGGACAAATCATCGTGCCATTTTGGTCGTAGAAAAGGGACTTAGTGGACTGTGATCCCTCCCGCTCTCTGATCCAACCCCCTCGGGTGATGTGTCCTCGTGGAGAAGAGCGTTTGGCTGCTGTAAGGCTGTTTAATTGATGTCAAAGCTGGTCGTGTGAGCATTTTCTACAGCGCGGATCTGAGCGTCTTGTCACGGCAGTGCATAATGGATATTCCTGTAGACATGCCATAGACACATCCATTCATCATGCCAGAGATGGCAATAAAAAATTCATTATCACAAGAAAACTTGTGAAATGCTGCTAAATTGAGAAAAGCTCTGCTCTATCGCTATCTCATTGAAATTTAATACAGCATGCCTGGTGAAAATATTGTGAAGCTCTGACTATATACTGTATGGCTCATATAGACTATAACGCAGTGCATGGATCTGAAACAGTCAGTCCGACGGTACATCTTTATACTGATAAATGTATCTAGAAAAGGAAAAGTCTTGCCTAAAAGTAAGACAAAAGAAAAAGTCTGAAGCTTTCATTGGAAGTCTACATGATTTTTGTGATTTATCAAAATCTGTACTGGGAGAAAAATCTTGATCATTAGTACAATAAAGTCAGAACAAACTGAATGTCTCTGCCCAGTTTGGTGACGTTAAGGTTGTGAATCATAGAGATTTGAATTGAGAATGCCTTTTAAGTTCCAATTCTATTGCTGAATTTGAACTTGCATTTCAGTGTAAGAAAGTAATTAAAAAGAAAAAAAGAAATACACAATTTTCAACTTGAAAATACGTTTTTTGGATGGATGGATGGATGAGTATATAACTGGACCCCTAAACCTAAGCTTTAGAGGGCCATGAGCAGATCTTGCAAAAACACACAGATGGGATAATATAAAAGCTCAAATTTTGCTCCCGGGTTAGTGACTTATAAAAAGTTCTAACAGAGTGGTGCTCAATCCATTAGATATGTCATCCCTGGTCCACAGGAAAAGTGAACCTGAATGGATATGTCTATGAAAGCATACCATTAACCAAACAAAATCAAAGTCAGTCTTTCATATGCAAGAGCTGCTGGAAGGCAGGGGACCATCTAACAGTAGCTGCACTTTAGAAGATGCACCTGACTATAGCAGCCCAGTTACATGGCAAAGGGGCAAGTGAGGCAACAACAGGTTTCATATACTGTTCTGACTGTGAGAAAGAAATGAAGGAGAGGTGGAAAAATAGAGCAGACAGCAAAGGGGTTGGGGGCAAGAAAGGGAGACTTTTAAAAGGAGGAGGTGGGGCTACACGGTAAGGGCAGAGAGAGAGAGAGAGAGAGAGAGAGAGAGAGAGAGAGAGAGAGAGAGAGAGCGCACACAGATCCGTTCTCTATAGATCGCCTACACAGTGTCAGAAATAGAGCTGAGTTTAAGGCAGGTGCGTCTGTATGAAACCCTAGGCGATGCGCTAATACAAAGTGGTGAGAGAGGATACAGGTTGATTGACTAACGTCAAGAAGGAAAACGAAAAGAAAAACGCAAAGAAGAAAAAAGCAAAGAAGAAGAACAGACCGAGATGTACGCTGAAATGACCCATCACTTCACGGTAGGGAAGTTTATCATTTTCTCTTTAGGTCGAAACATTTACGCGTTGCATTAGAACGCGCACTGCAGTTGCTTTTCTAGTGGTGTTGACACAAGAAGGGCAAAAAAAAAAAAAATGTCTCGACCAACCTGTCAGAAATCATCATAAGCACGTTATTCTTCAACATTTAAGGATAATTTGACTGTGTTTGTGTGTCTCAAAATCTCGTGCGGTAAAGTGTCGGTAGTTTGAAACGGAGCTCAAGTTGTGCGATGCACTGACAAGTCGAGACTTTTCCACGCTCACGCTGCATGGCAGTTATGGTCAGCATGCAGAGCACATCGGGATAGAGTAGCACTGACTCACACATTAGCTTGGCCGAGGAGAGAGAGAGAGAGAGAGAGAGTGAGAGAGAGGAAAACGCTTCATGCCGCATTGAAATTCCACAGCTTTGCGAAAATAAGGAAAACGCAGTGTGCGCGCGCGTTTGTGTGGATCATGTATGGGGACGCATCTGTCATTTCATTGAAGTGATTAGCGTCCAGAAACTCTCCCTCCCTCTCTTCCTCTATCCTCCTCTTCCTCCTCCCTGCTGTTGCCATCCGTGTCCGCGTCGCTGCCGCTGTCGCAGTTGAATTTGCAAAAGCTAGCTTGCGCGCTCTGCTTCTCCACAGCGAGCCTATTGTTGTTGTCCTCCTCCACACTCTCCTCTGAGGGGTGTCAGCTCACGGTGCTAATCATCCTTCTCGGCCTCTTCATGTGTGGGGAGGAAGTGTGCGCGTGTGGGTGTCATCCTGGAAGACTGGACCAACACACGTGAGAGTGTTGGCAGGTGTCCGGTGCATTATGCGGCTCGGAGAGAGAGAGAGAACGAGTGTGCAATGAGGACAGATTGGGTGTGATAAATACATTAGATGATGCTCAAATGTATTTCGTATTGGACGTCTGTGTGGTTGTTTCTTGTTTGTGCATACAGGCTATATAGAGTTGAACTAAACCAAATAGCCACTTGAGGAACCGCATTTTAAAAGCTTAGGTGGTCAAGGTGCTCAACCTATTTTACTCCACAAAAGTATTTTAGAGAAAACAAAAACTTTATTTAATCCATCAAAAAAATTTATTGGATTGTGAAAAGGGATGTTACACATCGGAATGTAGCCAATTTTAGGAAAGGAGGGGTTGAAAAATAAAAACACTGAGGGTCTTAGTGACGTCAGTCAAAAACGATAGTCGTTTTAAAGGCGGATCAAGTTATAACATTTTGTTCTATGCTTTATAACATTTTAAAAATGGAAATAAAATCAATAAGGCTATACCAAAGAATGTGCATTAAGAAAGTAAAGAGACAGTAAAGAGAAAAAGAAGAAAAAAAGAAAATATTATGGGCCTAATAGTTTCTTCCCCAAAACACAAAAAAAGAAAATCAGCCATGAAATGAGTTTTGGACATGGTGATGATGATGTGTTGATGACAGTGAATCACGCAGTCCAATTTGTTATGAAGAATATTCTGACAGCTCATAAAAATGCACCCAGACATCAATGAATAAATTCTTAATAAGTCATACCAAGAAATTAAACACATGACTTGTCCTGACAACTAGACTGGAAAGATAATTGCATAGTTTGTTTATCACAATGTTGATTAGCCCACAGTGTTGTGTATGGGCATGATTACTGAATGCAAATCTTGCATGAGGGAGCTCTACAGTCCTGACAGTGCATCACTGTAAACATTATTATCTTTACAGTTCCTCGTCATTTAGTGGCTTATATTAGTTCCTCAAGATAGGAGTTTTTTATAAGGCAAACGTTAGCCAACCCAATGGAATATTGTTATCTACAACAATAAATTTAGTGGCATGGCTTATTTCATTCAATTCAATGAAAACTAATACCATGACCCTTAAATTACTCCCAATTAATGATTTAGCAAGACTTTAACCAGATTTACAGTCCCAGTGGGCTGTATGTAGCTATAGAATGTGCTGGAGTAGATAGTAAACCATAAATGTTCTCTTATAGGATAAAATTATTTTGCCTGTGCCGAAAACTCATTTGTTCAACCCAAATCCACTTTGAATCCTCAGATGTCTTGATTCCATAATGCTCACATCTATTGTTCTCTAAATCAACCTTTATCGTGCTTCACATCTAATCTAGATCCAAAGGCAATCTAAATGAGAGGCAATTTATTTGAGTTCAGCTTAGAGTTATTTTGAATGTTTCCATCGCAATGAGAAAAGTATCCAAAGAAGGGCGCAAAAGATGATGTCTAAGAACAGCAGAAAAAAGTGAGTTGCCCATTAAACTACCTAACTAATGACTAACATGAGCTATGATTTATTAATTCAAAAAGACTGAATAATTTCATTTTATTCAAAATATATACTGTATATATATATATATCCCATAATCTCAGATGTAAAAAAAAATATGTTAACAGTTAGTCTTGCACTCTTAAAAATAAAGGTTCCAAAATGGGCGTTTTAGCATCAATGCCATAGAAGAACCATTTTCAGTTCCCCAAAGAACCTTTCAGTCAACAGTTCTTAAAATAACCATTTATTCCCCCTTAGTGTGAAGAAGAACATTCTAAAAATCATAAGAACCCTTTCCCCCTATATAACCTTTTGTGGAATGGAAAGGTTCCATGAATGTTAAAAGTTCTTCATGTAACCATCAATGTCAATAAATAACCTTTATTTTTAAGATTGTGGAGAATAAACTGTAATCACAAACACTCCTACTTGACATGTTCCCTACCGGTTCCCCTATAGAATAACACGCTTGACCACTAGTGTCTGCTCTGCCTTTGAAAAACATTGGGATTGGCTCGTTAAAAGGTGACAGCGGCGCGTGTCCAGGCCTACGGTGCACTGTCAACAACCACTTCACATTGAGCATAAGACAAGAACCCCCACCGAAGGGCGAAACGCTGCCACGGCTCTGCTTTCTAAAAATAAAAACACTAGGGGCTGACTGTACAGCTGCAAACAATTACTAAGGGTTACCTTGCTTGCAAATACAAATAAAACACAACTCTGCCCTCTATGCCACCGTTTCGTGCTGGCTTTGAGGCTTGTGTGGTCTGTTAGGAGGAGTTTTTAGCTTTTAATGTCTTCATCCTGCAGGTAAGTGTGAGCTGGTTTGTTATAAACATCTGTTAAATCCTCCTCATGTTAGCATGGCTAATGAGGCGGAGGGTGTGACAGAACAGATGCCTCCGAGTGCGAAAAAGAGATACAGAGGCGAGAATGGAAGAAACGGAGAGAATGAAAGGGTGAGTGATGGGAGAAAATGTATGCAGCACATCCCTTCATCCCGTACAGATGAGTCTTCAGTGAGGGCAGATGTTTCAATGATTAAGAAGTTGAGACAGCCTAGGTGCTGCTTGGCAGATATATTTGCTGTTGCAAAGACATGCCCATTTGACTATAACGGCAGGGTCGATTATGTTTATCGATCTGCCACAAAGGAAACAGTCTTGTGCTATTTACCACATGCACACGGCTCTCTCGTTCCATATGGTTGACAATGACATGCAAGAGCCTCAAACCAAATTAAGACTTGTGAGTGTGATGCCTTGTTTAACTTATCATCATTCCATGAACGTCCCTGCCATCTAGCTGCTGTAATCCCCTTTTATTATCATGGATCGGCCTGTGAACAATTTGAGATAATCCCTAATAAACTGGTCTTAATAAAAATGTATAGCAATAAAAGCCAATGGATTTGATTTGGAGAGACATAGGGGAAAAACTCCTAAAAAGAAATATAAAGTTTATGTGTGTGGTTCAGCAGAATATAATATGATGACACATAGGGTTGGGAATAGAGAACCGTTTGTTTTTCAGAACTGGTTTCATACTGTAACTGTATGATTTATGACATCAGTTCTGTTAATGGATCTTAAACATAAAAAAAAAAACCCCCAAAAAAAACCCACAGATGTGAATGATATATGTATTTTTTATTTTAGTTTGAGTTTGCAGTCTTTCACTGGTGCTGTTAAATTATACAAAAATATCTAATATAATAAAATCTAAATAATGTAATTGTAAATGATATATGTCAGTAAGATTTTATTAAAGAACTTTATACTTTTGTTCAGCACACATTAAATTAATCAAAAGTGACGGTAAAGACAATGTTACAAAATATTTCTATTTGAACTTTCTATTCATCAAAGAATCCGAAAAAAAATATATATCATGGTTTCTGTATAGATTGTCTTTAACGCTGATAATAATAAGAAATGTTTCTTGTGACTTGTGGCAATGAAGACTGGAGTAATGGCTTCTGAATATTAGCTTTGCCATCAAATGAATAAATTATCAAATACAAATCAATGCAGACTATTGAACATAAGAGAGTTCTTTAAAAAAATTTATAAAAATCTTACAGACCCCAAACTTTTAAACTGTACTGTAATATATATTTATAGTACTGCTTAGTTTGGACCAGTTTTTGGGAGGGGACTTTTGGGAAAAGTACTAAATGAATCATTAATGGAATAATTAGGAAACCAGAATAGTTTTTCTGTATGATTCCCAATCCAAAGACATGTACAAAAAGTCTGTCCGCATCCAAGTGGATTCCCAGTGGCTTTACTTTGATGTGTATAATCTCACATAGCTTAATTATGTACAGCACACCGGACAGTCAGCTTTAAGCACACACCTCTCTCTCTATTGCTCGGCTCGGTCATCCCCGGGCAAGGACTCCAGGCCATGACAAACAGCAGTACTGCAAATGAGCCTCGTGTGTGTATGTGCAGATGTGCACAAATGTGAGCGAGCATATGCGTAATAGGGTCAAAAGGACTGTTGGACTTCACCTCTTGTACTCGCCGAAGAGGGCAGATGAACTCAGGGCAGGAAAGATCACAGACATCTGTCTGACAGAGAAAGAAAAAAAATTGCACTGTCACAACACAGCCCATCACCACACATGCACCCAGACGCACTGTTCTGTCTGTGCGCTGGATTTCTGTAAGCACATATACAAAAAAATCAGCTAAAGGAGCTGAGAAATCCAATTGAATCAAAGTAAAAGACAGGACCAGGATGTGATGTCTCCTCTGTGTAGCTCATATGGCTCCAAGGCTTCAGTCGCCTTACAGGCACCCTACAAAAAGACAAATAAGGCTGAGTATTTTGTGCATCATATCTGCATAGGCATATAGTATGCATTGCTGTCAGAAATGAATATGTTTTGTGCAGAGAGTGGTACGGATCCGTCTGAAAGAGGAGGTGAAGACAGAGCACTGCTCACAAACCTCAAGGGCATATCTGTGAATAAGCAAACACATCAGTCTGCCATCTTGCAGCACGATGATGAACGCAAACAGTGACAGTGAAACAACTCGAACAGATTTATCAAGCAGTCGGCCATTAACATTTCATTTTGTAGCTCGACAGAACAACGTTTTCGTACATTGTAGACATACTGGTAAAGAGCAAAAAGCTCATTGAACCAGTTTTTTGGATTGCTTACACTGAAATCTGCAAAGAAAATCATTAAATATTGGTATTTTTTATATATGAAGTATATATTTGATTGCTTTTAATTATATGCATTTTGTTTTTGATAAAACAGAAACGTTTTTCCTTGCGTTTTTGGCAAAACAATTCACACGGATCCACAAAAATGATTAAAAACGCTGGATTCTGCTGTCAGAACCGTAATTGGCAATATCACTTAAGAAACATTACGCTCCTATAGACTGAACATGAAATACACATGCACATGACGTCACCGTTTTTTTTTTATTCTCATTTTTGTAGTTTACACAGAGACGATAATGGTGTTGTTTTCAAAAACGTGCACATTGAAACACAATTTCAAAAGTTTGCCCCCATTACACTGTTGTCGTGTAAATGAACGGCCAAATGCATACAAAGTTTTCATATTTGAATAACAAATAACTAATGAACAAAAAACTGTCAATATATTTAAAGGCAAGAAATTAGCAGCTATTATAGGACTGTAAATTGTTGTTTTTAGGCAAATTGAAAAGCTATTTTTCAGTGTGTAATTTTAACACCCATCACACTGACTTAAAAGGCATGTATGCCATTTTAGAAAAAAGCACAAAAAGGGAAAAGAACAGTAATGACACATCACTCTGATTTGACAATCCGTTTTTAATCTTATCCTGTACTGCAGCAAGCTACAAAGATTTTGAGTTACTTTGTAGAAAATTGTTTACTCTCGCCGCTGGTTGAATCAAATCCTTTATGACTTCAGTTTTCAACTCACAATGCTTATTGTCTGATTCACAGTGTCATTTGTGAGCATTACATCTGAACTCATTTGGACATACAAAAAATGCATTTGCCTGTACAAACAAGAGTTTTTTTTTTTTTTATGAAATCCCTTTGACTTTGTTTGTGTGGACATACTTTAACAATGTGCTTCAGAAAAACAGAAAAGTAAGGAGGAAAAAACATGCAGTCATGAGATAAAACTTTTTTTATATAAAAAAAAATTAGTGTCTTAATGAGGACGTCAAAAGAACTTGCTTCAGTAACTACATTATGCATTTTTTCCCCTAAATTCTTAAATATATCCTTGCAGGCCTATAGCAATAGAACAGTTCATTAAAAAGGGCTGCCGCTAGAAAAACAAAAATAGTCTGCTTTGTCCTGTAAACTCTCTTCCTGTCTTCTCAAGCGAGCTCAGTTGTGAATACTAAGGCATCTCTTCTCATTAATTGCTCTCACAGGCAGCTTAGCCAGGGTCATCTCTGCATTTTTGACTCAGTCCAATTAATACTAATCACAGCATCAAACTGGCTGAGCGAGAAGATTGCACTGTCGGAGCAACTGATCATTTTGGAAAATTCATTAACAAAAGAAAGAAAAAAAGTGGGACTCTGAGTGGATATGGCAATCTGTTTTGAGATTTCATTTTTCAGCCTTCAGCTTTCAAAATGTTTGGACAATTTGTCATTATCATTCATTAAGGTGCCAGTTCCAGAAAACAAACCAGGTCTTAAATGAACAGATGGACTTTGCCTTGTAGAATGGCCTAACATGGAAGAGGGAGACAGACTGGCTGCTGTCTGCTCCAACGGCTCAAGGCATTCGTGAAATATCAGAAGGTATGCAGCTGAATTATTTATAAGATGGTCCCGTATATTAAATTAAAAGGAAGCAAGTCATAAACAGAGGACAACATGATAGCAGATCAAGGCTTCTGCAAAGCAGAGCACAAGAAGACAGCGATTTTGTTTGTCTTCTACATTTATGCTGGCCAAGTCAGACTTGAAGGTGTCTGCTTGCCATGGCAATATATTCTCTAACCCTTGTGAAAATGTTGGTATTTATTGGCCAAATAAAATAAAATTTCACTCAAAAGTGAAAAATTCTTGATTATATACTCACCCCCAGGCCCTCCAAAATGTATGATTTTCAGCATTCCAGGATTTTTCTCCATCTAATGAAAGTGAACAAAGATAACCTTAGTCCATTTTTAATGTTCCAAAAACCATTTTTAGGCAGCTTCAAAGTAATCCACACGACCCCAGCTGACCCCAAGAGTCTTCACTTGCGAAACGATCAAAAATGTATATACTTTTAACTACAAATGTTCACCTTGGTACTGCTCTGTGGTGCGGGTCCATAAAATGGTTTAGTTCACGACCTCTCGCGCGACCTACACACATTGGGAAGGTCATGCTCCTTCTCCAGACTTGTCAACAATGTCAAGCGTAACCCTTCCCAATGTGCATACGTCACATGGGAGGTCATGAACTAAATCAAAGACTTAACTATCTCGTGGACTGGAATTGCAGAGCTGAATATTTGTAGATTAAAAAGTATATTGTTTTTTTTTATTCAGTATCATATGCATCATTAGAATTCACAAAAAAGCATTCAATATCAAAGAAAAACAAATATTTAAGTTTGCACAACATTAATACGTGTACACATACTGTAAGCAACAGAAGTAAAACAAAGTGTCAACCCAGCAAGCAACACCTCCTGTAACTGGCCTGAAACAATCACACCACCATTGACGGCCTCCATGGAGACCATATTTCTTAACATCCGCTGGAAAACAGACATGCATATGTATGCATCCCTTCATGGCAAATAATTCTACCCCACAATTCAGTAATGAAAAGTCTAAGCATAAAACACCGTTTACCAGGAAAGACATTTCCTAACGAAAACATATGACTTTCTGCCTATATATGCAGGTTGCATAATATATTCTTTACATGGCATCCTGCCACGTGCATGAATTTTCTGAGCTGCTATTTTAGTCCACATCTCACTCAAGTGTAAAATTCACATCTCCTCCTATTTTAGAGCCTAAGTGGAAAACACGCATGTTGATAACCATGTTCAGACGTGCCCCTGCCCAACCATAGAAATGCAATTATTCCCACAAGCCAAGGCCATTTAAGTCATAATGGTCACACTGATATCCATAAATTGGATGGCCGGTCTCATGTCGGCAGGCTAAGTTTTCCATTACCGTGTTAGTCACGTTTCAAGGTTGGCATGTGCATTATGATATCAGAACTCTATTTTTTTTTCCCGCTCGTGAACCATTGCGTCTCTTAATTTCCTGATAAGAAACATAATTGTCGGATTTAATATGAATTCCTAAATAATAAGTGCTTTCCTGGGCAAAATATAACCGGAAAATGATTACTTCAAATTAATTTTCCATAACATTTTTAACTAAAATGTGACATTTACCAGTTGATCTTACAGTGTATGTAAATGCACAAAAAGCCCAACACAGCCTCTCATGCCATAAATATTATTACATGAAACGATAACCCTCTGTAACCAATCAGACCATAACGGCATAGTAATTATAAAACAGGTTTTGCCAGACGACATGCTTAAGACACGCGAATACAGCATGAGACAGGATTTTTCCTGCATCGACGGCCCCAAGGAATCCAGTCAGCTAAATTTATCCGCTGCAAAATTGTTCACACCAGTATAAAAACCAAGTGGACAGTGCTAAACGCCTCCCTAGACAGCAGGCAGTTATACTTAGGTCTCTCAGAATGAATAAATGTTAACAACTTGGGGCCACACGCTCTAACCTTCATGCACATGCCATCCTCTCGCTTTGAGTTTGGCATTTCTTTCTGGGAACGATACAAATCTTTCTTATAAAGAGTAATTCCCATTATTGCGAGCAAGGGCACAGTGTGACCCTCTGCGGAGTGTCAGTGGGAATAAAACGCTTAATGAGTGACACAAATTGAATGTTGTTCCTCTTGGTGCAGGAAGGTGGAGGAAATTGAGGCAAACCTAATGAGCAGTCCGTTCCCTGCAGCGACACCTGACATCGATGGCTGGTGACAGGTCGCACGGCGAGAGAAGAAGAGCAGGGAGGGGACACCTTGCCCCCCTTTTCGCCCGGCGCCATGTGACATGATCCAGGCTGCCACGGGCCATCTGCGCCCAGTGAGAGACTAAGTGGCACTCCTCCCTGCATCTCCCAAAGGAATGGAAGCCTTTAATCACCACCATCAGCGTCATTGCACGCGCACGCACGCGCTCATGCATTCGCACAACCCCTCGGCCTCTTGTGGCCAAAGAGCATGGATAAAATGGAAGAGATGGGTCGTTGCGCATTCAGTGAGACTTCTGCGTGCAAGAGCAGTAGCACTTGTTTGTTATCCGAATGCATGTTTATGTCCCCGCAGACCATCAAACGCATGTCCATTAAGCTTCTGGGCCAAAGTGTAAACAAACTTACGTAACTCTGTCTGTGCATGATTGAACAAATGCAGATATGTACTTTACAAGGGAATGGAGAAGCAAACATCTGCAATTCATTGTTCATCAAATATTTAGTTGAATGAACCAGCTTTAATATCCTCATCTGCCCTATAAGACGATACAGTGGTCACTAATCTTAAAGCCATCTTTCCTTTACCTACAACTGTTATCTGATCAGCAGCAAAGGGTAATGCCAATTTATTGTACATAAGAAAATAATTATATGCAATACTTAGCAATATTCAATTCGGTAATTATTCAGCAAGGATGCACGGAATTGATAAAAAGACAGTTAAGTATTTTACAATACAAAAAAAACTTTCTTTTAAACTTTTTTATCAATCAAATAATCCTGAAAAAATGTATCACAGTTTCCAAAAATATATCAAGCAGCACAGCCATTTTCACCAGTGATAGTAATAAATAATAATTTCTTGAGCACCAAATCAGCATATTAGATTGATTTCTGAAGAAGTATTGGGCAAAGAAAATTCAGCTTTGCCATCACAAGAATAAATTACATTTTGAAATACATTAGAATAGAAAACAATTATTTTACATTGTAAAACTCTTTTACAGTATTATTTTACTGTAGTTTTGGGATGGATGGATGCCCTTTTGGTAGGTGAAAGAATTAACAAATCAAATAAAAAAGGGACTTTTAGAATTTTATGGTTACTTTTCCAATTCTGTGGAGCTTTAATCTAAAAGTGTGTGCTGATTTTACAGTTCTCCACAGAGGAAAGTGGAGCAGTCCTATAAAGAGAGATACTGTCACACATCTGCGGTTGCAAAGCATGTTGGCGTTGATAGGTAGTGCATTGATTTAAATGACATGCCTGATGTTGACGTCCCCCCATTTTACACTCCTACCTTCCTCCGCTTCCATTTAATTTCAAGTGCCATCCTTTGCCTCCGAGCGCACTACTCTTATCTGATTCATTGAGCCATTTAAACGAGAAATTAAATTATATTCTTCAATACGTACTTCAATACGCTTGTTTCCCAAAGAAAAGTTATGGCCAGGCCATTTATTAAAAGCAGACAGTTCCCTTCTTAAACTTCCTCTGATTTACGGAGACTCATTGCCGATAAAAAGCCCAAAATTGGATCAGCATATTCCCACAGTTCGCAAAAGCTGTATTTTCTCCTTGAATGTTGCGATGATAGAGAAACCCCTCAAACACAGCAGGGCACTGTAATAAGTCTGATTACATACAGGAAGTAATTGGAAGGATCTGGATGGATCCACACACTAATGTAAACTAATTTGTCATTTGGGGATTGTGCCAAGATAATTTCCCAAACACCTTTCTGCAATTAGACTGAAGATGCAAAACAGTGAGACTGAAGGAAGAAAGAAAGAAGACTCTACACTGACGGTGATGCTTTGCAGGTTAACGTTTCGTTTGCAGGGGGCACGACCCACAAATCTCACTGAACGCTCGTCCGTTCCATGTGGCTGTCGGCAGAGATCTAACCAGCTTTTATTGATGTATAGACAGACACGACTAGGGTCATGGCCGGAGTATTTTACTGCCCTATTTATGGTCAGGCATGTAAAAGGATTGAGAAGCCAGGCACTTTAATGGCCTATCGTGTAAAAGTCAAGTGTTGGGTAAAATAAAGACAGACATACTCACAGGTTTCTCAGTTGAAATGTGACGGACAAATGGAAAACGGAGAAAAACAAACTTTATATCAGTCAAGGACTTTCTAGAGAGTTATCATTAGCATTTTGATTCATGCTAGACTAGCACTTACAGCCCATGAAGTAAAAAACAAACTGTATGCGACTGTGATAACCCTCAAAAGCAATGTAGTCTGCAACTGCCCAGATAACCAAAAATGTTCTAAGAATGTTTTGCTAACACTTTGAAAACATTTAACAAACGTTCTATTAATGTTACTGGAGAAACGTTTGTTTAAAACTCTGAGAGAATCTTGCCAGAACATAGGCAGGCTGCACATATTTATTAGTAACTATGAAAAACGAGCCCAAAATAAAGTACAAAAAGAGGATATGGCAACACTGAAATGCATTAAAATTAGAAAAGGGCATAAATGTATCCCAATTTGTCTGTTTAAAATAAAGCTTTTAGGCATACTGACAAAATGTGCACTCCTGTCATTCATGTAGGACCGGGAAAGATTTGGTCTCAAAATCAGGCTGCTTATGGTGATGGTGTCAGTCTCCCTCCTTCATGTTTTAGCACTGTGTGAGACTTTTCCTCACTGCATATTTAAAAGCAGCTCCTTCAAGCTTAGCACACTAATAGCTATTTAGGCCTGCTATTGCTTTCTTTACCAGCAGTCTGAGAGGAGGACACACACACTGACACGTACGCAGCTCTGTAAGTCACCAAGACAAGAAAGCAACTCTTGTATTCAATCACATGCTTTTCATTCTCCCTCTTTATCATGTGCTAATCCAGCATCTTGCTTGCTGTATTCAGGCTTTTATTTACAGAAGTGGTTTAAAGAATAAGCACACTCCTACTCCTATTCATATTTATAGCACCCCAGTCCTGTGAGAAGGAGGCACGGGACACTGTAAAATCAACCCTGCATAAAATGCATATGCAATGGCTGATACTCTAACGTGTGATGTCTGTGCGAGCAGGGTGCGCAGAAGTATACAAATACTTGGGTGTGAATCGTCACTGGTCTCACGTTTCAGTTCGATTACGATTATCGTGTCAATGATTCGATTCGATATCACGATGCGTTGCAATATTACTGCACACGGCTACATTTGTCAATGAATACAAGCAGTCAGATAAATGAACTCCCTTTTTATTTTATCTGCTCCAAGAAAGTTCACTTCCTGAATGTAGTCAAACAAAACTTAAGTCTGAACACAGCAGACGACAGGAGCATTTAGAACTAATACTAGTAAATACTAAAGGTACATGAAGCTGTCAAGTAGTACTTAAGTTACAATAACGCTCACACACACAAACACACATTGGCACGCACGCACACTCGCACGCATGTACACACTCGCACATGCACACACACACACACACACACACACACACACACACACACACACACACACACACACACACACACACACACACACTCGCACGCACGGACGCACATGCTGTAAATGTTAAAATAGTCATTTTTGGTTTCACCTTCCTCCGCCATTTTACGCTAGTGAGACAAGCACATGCAACGAATGACGTGAGACAAGCACATATGCAACGAATGACGTCAGAGCAACGTCTATAATCGATTATGGTCTATTACTGAATCGATGCAGAATCATAGAAACGCAATGCATCGTAGAAACGATAAATTTCAACATCCCTAATAAATACATGGGTTGACTGACAAGTACGACATCCTATCATTGTATTCAGACCGAATGCAATGATTGGATGAAAATGTTTTGGTCTTGAGACTTCCACAGAAGATATGTACATTTTTTGGTTTTATATTTATATACCACTTATATTATTGATTGCTATTAGGATGTTTTAACCAGTATAACAAAAGTGTTTCTGAAAAACATTGCCTATACCCTATCTCTAAGCAACATTTCACTGACTATTAAAAAAAGCTAAAAAAAATTACCCTATTCAAGTAAAATGCCAGGAACATACATTCTTTGGGATTTTTTCAGGTTGCATGAATAAAGTTTCTCATTTGCATCTCTGACTTAAGACCTACGTCATCTCTGACAAAACCTGAAGGCCGCGGTTAAAAGCTGAAAAATTCCCATAAGTCTTCTGTTATAAGTATTGTTAACGGTTCTCTAGGGTGAGTGAAGGTTTGCGCTAGGTCAGTGTCTGAGTTTTTCTTTGCCTGTGAACTAAAGCTGGTGTCCTCTTTAAATG
Source organism: Leuciscus leuciscus (assembly GCF_965113295.1). Lineage (NCBI taxonomy): Eukaryota > Metazoa > Chordata > Actinopteri > Cypriniformes > Leuciscidae > Leuciscus > Leuciscus leuciscus. The sequence goes on along the minus strand of NC_138747.1, from coordinate 13,524,857 downwards.
CAGGAACTGCATCCATAATATATGAGGAAGCAGTAGGCACGAAAAATGAGCTATGGGCTTTTACGTTAAAGTTTTAACCAATTTTTAAAGTTTAAGTTCTAGGAGCTGATGGAATTGGTTCAAATATAGAGAAATAGGTCAGCAGATAGTTCGACTGTCATTTCTGCCAAGCAGTTATTCAGCAGGGTAATCGAATGGGAAAAAAGATGAGAAAAATCACATATATTACAGTGCTATGTATATTACAATATGCACACAGAAAAAAATGCTCAGACAGGAAATATTACCATTAGATTACTCTACTAAGTCAGTGATCTTCTAAATGCTAAGCCTCCTCCCATCATGCATGAAGCCCCTCTGTGAGCTAACATTTCTAAACTTTCCCTTTGGTATGTTTTGTACTACGGCCAGTGGAAAGTAGTCAAATGTCCCTTCGCATGATAGCTGATCAGAGGACGGAGAAGCATCTGAGTGACAGCTGTGACATTTCTAGTGAGCGCTGCGAGAGAAATAGAGAGATGCAGATAGAGTGAATGAGAGAGCCCTCGGGTGACCCCTCTCACTGAGCACTAGAGAGGACCATTTGCATTTAATTGAATGCTACGGACATACGGCGGCTTCACTCACATCCACCACCCTTTTTTCTTTGCCATGTCCATTTCCATGTGGAGTCCCACTCAAATCGCACTGCATAAATCTCCATTGGTTAGCGTTAGGTGGCATAGAGAGCTATAAGCACAAGAAGTCTTCAGAACTATGGCTTGGCGTTTCCCCTTTAGCATGAATGCTGCTTAGCATAACAGATGAACACTGACTAGGGTTTGGCCATCATTGCCAAATGAAAGCAAACAAAAGTTGAAGAAGCTGATTTTGTTTGGCAGATATATAACAAATCTCATTTCACTGGTTAGTTTGGGATCACTTTTAGCTTGGTGTATGATCCCTAAGAAACAAACACAAAACCTCAGTACAGTCTTCACTCTACACTGTAAAAATAAAAGGTGCCTGGAGGAACCTTTTGGGGTTCTTCACTTTGCCACACCGGCGGAACCGTCTGTAGATCCTCTAGGCACCCTTTAAAAAGGGGCGGTTCTCTGAGGAACCACACAGGTTTCCTGAGGAACTCTTATATAAGGCACAGTGTGGAACCACTGTGGGTGCCTCCAGGAACCAAATTTCAATTTTATTTTATTTGTATTAAATTAATTTCATGTTGTTACTATGGTTACCACCATTAACTTCTATTATAATAAACAAACTGAACCAAATACAAAATAAGAATTGTTTATTACATATTTTAGATCCATTTTACAGTAATACATACACTTCCATGCACTTGAAAAAAAAAAAGTAACATGAATAATCAACCATGTGTATACAATAGGCTACACAAGAAAAGACATCTCATCAAAATGCATGGAAAACACATGTTCCATGTAATAAATCAATGTAAAAAATTACAATTTTGACTAATTAAAAATGTCCATCTTCACTTAATTTTAAAACATGTGTTTCAGTCCGCTTGTTAAGTCTGACGTCACTGTTTCCAAGTCCAAAAGCTCTATCAGATGCCAAAAACAAACAACAAACAGTGCTAATATACACTCATTGTGCTGTAATATTCCTGAAAATTAGGATCCTAACCTTTATCTCTATTCCGAAATCTCAGATGGTTAGTTATTCAGCTATTTTGAATCATAAAATGTTGAAGTCTGGGACGCCGTGAGACTGGAGACTGAAATGTACACTATGCCTTTTGAAAAGCTTAAATGTGTGACTTGAATCAACAGTTCCCATAAATGGTTGTTGAGTATTCTCAATATCTAGAAACAAGATAGGAAGTAGAAGTAGAGGTTTCGACCTGGAAACAGTATTCCTTATGTCACAACAAGCAGAAAACATTTTCCATTTTAACAGAGTTAAGGTGCAGTAAAATGATCTGTTGTTCTGTGAATGTTCACTGGTGAATTCAGTCATTTCAATAAGAATCCACACGATCAGCAATTTTGTCTTTTTGCCTGTGTAATTTCACGAAATTCACAAATGTGATGCACCTTTACTCGCTGCAACATAAAATGCAATCAATTATAAAATCTTCAGAAGGGACACGTGAGGTACTTAACAAGTTAGAAAAGTGAAAAGGTGCATCAGCTTCATTTTCTGTTTGCTTTTCCTCTTTTCTGGTGGATGGTCCAGGCACTTCAGTGATTTTCAGGTCTACAGGAGGATTTTTATTCTTGATCAAACTTGTATTTCAGCTTACCGAGATCCCTGCAAAGTACAACATTTACTGTTAATAAGGTTATTAAAGTTATTAAATAATTCCCTCAGCCTTGTGACGTTCCAAACCTGTTTGACTTTATGTCTGTGGAACCCGAAAGCAGATCTCATAATGCAACCCGTCACCATTCAATATCACTGCATGAAACACAAGCATAATTTTTTTTTGTAATTCATTCAAACTATTCTTATGTACACTTGTCTAGTTCAATTCAATGCAACAATTTATGTAAAAAATGGTTAAGCTCCAAAAATGTCCCAGAAAAGATCCTAAAAATAGTCAATGAGTTCACAACTCATGTGTTATGGGTTGTGTTGTAAGTCTTCTGAAGTCATATAATAGCTTTTTCCTTTTTTTTGTCGAAAAAGACTAAACTTTAAGTTATAATTCAGGGTTCAAATGTCTTATATTCAAATGCATATGATTAAGGTATAGCCTATAAAAAATGCATAGCATTATTAGCTCCAAACCTGTGATATTATTTTTCTGAGTAACATGAATGAGATTTGAGAGCATGAGGGAAGATTTTCAGAGAATAACTTATTAAAAAAGTACACAGTCAAACAATACAATTTCACACAGAGAAAGTTCATAGTAATAAAGTACTTGCATGTGGTGTATAGGTAACTTACTGTAATTCAATGTTGCCTCTGAAATGTTCAGATTATTTTAGAAATGTACTGGTTGTACTGGGGAAACAAAAGAACAAAGCTGATTATTCACAACATAATATTTATTGACCAGTAAATGGCTTTAAAATGGTATTTGAGAGAATGAGGGCACCTGTAGTAAGTAAAGTTAGGCTAAACAAAAACAGACCAAACTATATTAACCTGCTTTTGTTATTCATAACAAACGCCAATGACGACAGCAGGAATCAGCTACATTAGTTAGGCTATCTCAGCAATTTGAAGACACAGTTTTACAGAATATGTTGAATTGAATGACTAAATCAATCTAATACAATAAGTCAATAATTTCCATTTGTTCATTAACTTACGTTAGATCAACGTAGTTAGCATCGCGGCTAAAACCTTCATACCAGATACTGTGCAATAAACGAGTGGTAAACACTGTAAAAAAGTAGTAATGTATAATCAATTTAGTTTATATATATGTGTGTTTGAATATATAGTGAGTAGACTCTGTATTTATATTTATTTGGCGAGTTTACAAACCTTGTAACGGAGAGCCGATCAAACGGCGGAAGCTTTGATGAGAGGACGGAGCCGTTACCCGATGACGTCGATCAGCTGAGCTTTGTTGCGCGCGAGCAGCGCGAGGATCACTGAAGCGACGATCACTGAAGCGACGACAGCAGAGGAATAGCAGCAGTTTCGTGACAGAATAAAACTTTTCTCCTCCTAGTTCTTCTTCTTCAAATAATAATTTATGAAGAAGTAGGTAAAAATTATTATTTGATTACTATTATTTATTCAATAATAATTAATGAATTCTTCTTATTAATATTATTATAATTTAGTGTTGTTGTTTAAGGTTTAAATTAATCAACAAAATAGGCCTATAGATACTAAATAAATGTAAGCTACCTAGGTGAAAAAGACGTAGGCTACTGTTAAATGTATTAAAAATGCATTAAAGTATATTTGTATTGTAGGCCTACTAAAAACACACTCAAGTTCATTTTTAATAGTACGTCTTTTTTCACCTGGGTATGTAGGCTATACTGAATCAAACTTAAGTAGCCTATAATAATAATAATAGGATAATAATATTCTCATTCTGGCCTCACAGAACCATTGGGTTCCTCCAGATGCTGGCTTTAACATAAGAGATCTTCCAGGAACCACTTAAATGTTAAAAGATCTTCCAATAACCCTTTTATCGCATTCAAGTTCCTCTATTTTCCCCCAAAGCACTTCGAGGTCTCATGGTAATGAAAAGGTGACTCCAGAACCTCTGAACTAAATACAAAGTGCTTAAAGGATCCCATAAGTTCCAGCAAGAACCTCAAAGAATGTCAATGCTCCTCCAGTAACCCTACTATAGGAGAAAGAGCTTTGAGGCACTTAAATTACATTTTGAAGTTCCTTGAGTATCCGACAGGATATTTGAGGCTCCTTTAGTTTTTACAGTGTACAGTCACGCGATCCTTCAGAAATCAGTCTAATATGGAAACATTGACTATATTATCAATGTGGAAAACAGTTGTGCTGCTTCATATTGTTATAGGAACTGATCATTTTTTGCAGAATTCTTTGATGAACAGAAATCTTTTTTTAACATAAATGTCATCACTGTCTCTTTTAATCAATTTAATGTATCCTTGCTAAAAAATATGGCTTTACAATGTCCCTGTTAGACATCTTGCATACTTACTACAGTAATAACAGTAAATGATGCATAATTACAAGCAACTAAACCTAAACCAAACCCTAACCCTTAAGCACATTAACATAATTTAGTATTCATTACACTGTAACAATATAGTGTTTTTCTCTGAGAGCACTACCCTCCAAAAAACCCCTTCTGTGCAGAATGTCACCTCTTGCACTCTGTTTGGTGAATCTTCTGACATTGTGATCAATTTGGCCACGATATGAGAGAGAGAGAGAGTGAGAGAGAGAGAGAGAAAGAGAGAGAGAGAGAGCAAAAATTGCATTGTGAGGAGAACCTTGTCCAGCCAATTACACAAATGCCATCGATCCCTGTGGCTCTTTTGAGGCATAAACCATAAGGATGGACCTTCTGGATGGGTATGGATTTTTCTCCATGGGTTTTCCTTCTTTCCTCCAAAAGACGGGATTAAAGGTGATGAGAGAGGACAGGCAAGCTGACTTACTGGAGGCAGGCTTGTTACAAGGTCTGATCAACTCTGCAAATACACACTCTCGGCCAAGGCCTACTGCAGAACTAAAAGTGTAGAAATATACACCCATATTCCTACAGCTTTTAAAATTAAGATAGATATCCCAGCATGACTGTGGACAGCAGGTCAGTCCTAGGTGAGACATCTGCGGGTGGTAGATCTACCCTTGTTATCATTATCTTCAGCACCACTGAATGTGCATATAGCATGATCCATGAGTCCAGCTTTCCCGCTTAATACTGGTTTCTGATCCAAGAAAAACCACAGAAATGATATCAGTTTGCATCAGGGTTAAGGATATGCTGTGCCTTTTGCTGCTATAGGGGAATATGTCACTTCTTCTGTTGAATAAAGGCAAGCATAATGCTTAATGTAATAAATGTTTATGTTTTAAAGTAAATGCACTCGCTAAATAAAGTCTTTATAGAGCATGTCAGAGGTGAGTTCTGTTCCGGATCGTTCCAGGCTAATATAATTCCCGGGAGAACCCTTTACAGAAAGATCAGTGACACATCAATGTCTTAAGTCAATTTACACTCACAAATCCTAATTATTTATGAATCATTAAGACCACAGATCTACACCAGATCTATACATTTACACCTTTTAAGGGAGGATGCGGAGACCTGGAGTTAATTATTTTTAGCTATTTTCAGCAACAACAAAAAACAAACAAAAAAACAACAACATTGTTTTATTAACTTAATGAAAAAGAAAAGTCTATGTTTTCTAAATCTAAAATTATATTTACAAATATTTGATTAATTATTGAATTGAATTTAATAATTATTATTGAGATGGTGGATGTCATAATTTTTGTTTAAACATGCATTAAAAAATGAAAACAAAAATAGCAGGTTAAGAAAAAAATATAATACATTTATAATATTGTGCATAGATTTAATATTATATGGTTTGTTTATATATATATATATGTGTGTGTGTGTGTGTGTGTGTGTGTGTACTGCTCGGAGACGCTATACAATAAGCAATACTGTATCTTTCAACATATCTTGCGATTTTCATGACTAGTATATGACTAGTAGTAAAGAGGACAAGACGATTGGTTTACTGCCGCTCTGTACTGCCGATAAATATCACACCACATTAAATATATCTGAAAAATGACATTTATTTTGCAAGATGTTGCTTTTTTAAAATACTTTTTTTTTTCAAATGTTAGAGATCAGTGAGATTTGTATTTAAAAATATATATATATATTAAAATAGAAAACAGTTATTTTAAATTCTAATAACGTATTACTGTTTTACTGTATTTTTTTAACAAATAAATGCAGGGCACATTTTGCATTTCACATTTTAAAATGTGTTGCCACTCAAATTCAAAAAGTTATATTAGGCTTAAAGAGTTTTATCTTTAAACCATAGTGTGTGGTGGCAGTTAAGACTAATCTCTTTTCTTCCAGAGAATGTCAGCTCATTACTGGGCAGTCATGGTAAAATGTAGTGCTGTCAAATATTGGAGGCTGCAGACAGGGGCCGTGTGCGGCAATCCAACAGCCTTCTGTATAATTCCGGCGTGATGTGCGAAGGATTTGATTCATTCTGCAGAGCAGCCTCGGTTAAAAATTCCTACTGCACACTAATGATTAATAATTGTGTTTAATTAGCCTTCGACGGTTAGCCCTCATATCTTGGTGAGTTGATAAACACACTTGCTCTGGCCCAGACAGATTTCTTCATTAACCTTCCATGGAACATGTGTGAGCCAGGTGACGGCTGGTGAGCCTAAAAAAATGCTGGAAATGTGTGTATGAGACATTCTGCAGTGGCAGCCTACCTCAACAGTGTCACAGCGAGGTGAAGCTCTTCTCTCTCTCATGCTGGAGTTCCTCTATCTCAGGGCTGTTCCTTTGCCATTTGATCCTTAAAGCAAAGCCGCCAAAAGCTCCTGCAGACCTGCCTCTCTCACCTCAGAACTGTCACCTGAAATGATCCACGTTTCACTAGGATGACATTTTCAAAACTCACAGTAGCGTTGTGACATCCTATGTGGCCTCCAACCATGCCAGAAGGCTGCTGTGCTGCCATTTGCTAGTTCCAAACACCTTAAACAGAAATAATCCAAATGAAAAGTAAATGAACATCTGCAACATTTCATGTGATTTGCAACAATGCTGTAAATGAGTTTAGCCTAATTTGTTAACTTCTGTTAGAGTTTACATCCTCGCATTGAGTTGAGTCCATCTATGACCCCAAAGCGATTCCGTAAAGTGCAACAGTGATTATATAAGTCATAGTTATAAACCTTTAAAGACAGACTTGATAATCAATTCTGTTCAAACGAGGATTTCCTGGTGAAAAACTACATTACCTATTATTCTGTAGAGAAATCTACACCAATCAGAGAATTACAAGCAAATCATGACAAAAGAACTCTTTAGCACCCACCCACTCCTATGAAGCGTTGCGAATTACTACTTATACTACTCAAACTACTTAAATATTTCTATGCCTAATATGCATATTTTGCAATAAACATACATTTAAATCAATAGTTTTATATTGCTCCATTGTTTTTAATATGACTATGTCATTTGCAATGCTTCATGGGATTGTAGTTTTTTACAGTCTCATACCTTTATCTTTTGTCTAATTTTCAAATACTGTTTTGCTTGAAATCCAAGTTTGTAATGTTATGATTCACATCATAGCTTAGCTGGTTGGTTTGTTTCATGGATTGTAGCTCTGAAAGACTTTATTAACCACCTATTTCAGTGATGTCTAAGCAGAAACATTATATGCGTTTTGTTGTAAAAAGCAAAGCAAAGACTACATTACAGATGGAAAATTTCATATTTTAGAAACCTCCAGCTACCTCTCATGCATCTTTCAGTCAATTACCCACTATAATGCAACCTTAAATTACATACAGTAGGCCTATCACAGTCATGTTACGGTTTAAATAGGTCGATCTTTATAGTCAATAGAACATTTTTGTTCTGCATTACAAAACGTACGTCAGCATTGGCCTTTCATATTCATGCCCAGGCCTGCTGAGTCTGGATTAAAGCTTTTAATCACCACTTACGCTCTTTTATCTCCACAGTTAGCTACCAGCATAGCTGACAACAGCATACAATCAAGTGATGCAGTGCAGTGCATCTGCTCCTCTTCCCAGAACCAATCAACATGCTCTCTAACCCTCAAACATCTCATGAAAGTGAATTACTGCACTTTACTCAAAGATTAATTCAATCATTGTCATTAATTCAAATATGTTTAATAAATTGTTGGCTGTAGGCTTCTTATCCAGCGTTCCTCTGAGACTTATCAATATTACAAGCTCCAAGAAATGAGAACTCTCCGAAGGTTTGCTGTTTTTTTGCGCAAGGAAATCCAATTCCATCTTCTAAAAAGCTGTTGGCCGCTAATAGGATCATCTCATTCGAAGATGTCACAGACCAATTTAGACCTCATTAAACGCAATTACGACACACGCTGCTTTATATATGCGATGCGTTCTACAGAAATGCATCCGAGCGAGTTCACAAGTGCCTGAATCACAGCTGGTCTTTACATTAGTAATATATGCATGTCAGGCTCTGACTTCTGCGATATTCTGTAAAATTACAGTCACCATTCGGAGGTTGCAAGGCCAGAGGGTCCTTGTGCTCTGGTAATTCTCAAAGCTTAATTGGCCCGAGTGGTCATAGCTGGCCCGCATGTCAGATTATTGCACGCTTGTCAGAGGAGATCCAAATGACGATGCGCCACGGTCTTGTGGCCGTGCGTGCCGAGGTCATGCTTACAAAAGGGGTGCAAGTCATCTCATTTGCCGTTTCAGCTCTGATTAATGGATGTTACATGATAAGCAAAGACATCTCGTTTCTGATGAAGCAGATGCGTTTTGATGGGAAGCCAGTAATGAATAGGCTTGCTGGCTTTCCGTGGTCGCCATCTGTTCTCATTGAATGATATCCTAATTCAATGTATAAGACCTATACAGTGTTTACTGGTAAGAATAAGCATTTCAGAAGAGACTTCTGGGGACTCAGAGAGAGGGAGAGAGTGGTTACACCCAAGTCCGCGACTCTGTCATCTCTCTAATAGCCTCGTCCTTGTGTAGATAGATGACTGCAGCTGAGCAGTGGGTTTTACTGCTGCACTCTTCGTTTTTTCTCATTTTCTGAGTGGGGGGGTGGTGTCTGATTTATAGGCCTCTCTCCCATCTTCGCAATCTCTTCTCAACTTCAGGCCATCCTTTTTCCTTTGCTCATTTGTCTGTTTCTGAGTCTTATAAACAGCGTGTCTTGATGCACTGCACTGAGGGTCACATTGTGCCACTCAGTCATATCTAATGTGACATGTTGACCTTAAAGGGATAGTTCACCCCCCCAAAAAAAGGGGGGATCCGGGCTGTTGAGCTCAAAACAGGAGCATAAAATGACAAAACAGCACCATATAAGTGGTCCATATGACTTGCACTATATTACAAGACTTCTGGAGCCATACGATAGCTTTGTGTTGTGAAAGGGCTGATATTTACAGAGTTATTAGTCACTGAAAATCTGTTGTTTGGATCTGAATGATATGCATGGACACCCTTTTCCATTAGGCACTTTTTACTTTATATCTCCCAATTGCAATTTTATTTTCCATAATTGCAACTTTATATCTCACAGTTATGATTTTAATTGTTGTAATTGCGACTTAATATCTGACTTGTGATGTGGCTATATCTCACAAAAGCAACACTTCATAACATTTCATTGTCGCTTTATATCTCGTGGTGTAATCTTGTGGTATATCTCACAAACGCAACTTTATAACTCACAATGTGACTTTATATTTCACATATATACATCTTGTGATGTGATTATTTACTGCTATTGTGACTTTATATCTCACAGTGATTTTTCTTATTTTAAACTTTACCTTTCAATACTGTTTATTATTCTTTACACTGAGGTGATACTACAGGTAAAACATTTGAGATCTTTTCCTCACACAAAATTATCTTATGAATATAGAGCCTGAGTTGTACACCCACAGATATACTGTATTTCTAAATCAGCATCAAACCTGAACATGTTAGGTATCTGTCTAAATATCAGGTCATAGTACTGACAGTAAAGCTGACTGAGAATGCAGAGCCCATTTAATTCAGATCACAAAGCGAGCTGACATGCACACACACTGAGGACCTGTGTCTACACCAGAGCTGTAAACACACCTCAGAAGGTCCCACTGGGTGATAGCAATGGCTTCCTGCCATCTCTTTCTGCTTGCTCCACCCTCCCTCTCTCTTTTCCCACTTCACCTCTCCTTCACCTTGAGGGATGAAATCTCTCTAAGCCCAGCATTGGATTTTTCTGGTTGATGCAAATTGAATTTTGGCCCAGTTAGGCCGACGGGGCAGCACTTACAGCCAGCAGTACTTCTCTTAACAGCGAGAGTGATCTTGGGCCTTGGCAGCGGCACAGACAAGAAATGACACCTTTGTTAATTCATCTCCTCTACTTCAGTCAAAGTCTTGTGCCATAGAGAATCTGCCTAAATTAATGACTACAATAACTAAAATGACTAACTAATAAATAAAAACTAAATTTTAATTGAATCTAAAACTAGAAATTAAGAAATTAAACCTAAATAGTAACCTAATGATTTTTTAAACAAAATTACGAAGGCACCTGAAAATATTAAATAATATTTAATTCAAAATATTAATAAAAACTATATTAATATTATGCTAAACAACTCTTGGCAAGCTACAGATTCAAAGGATACCACTATATTGCATTTGTGTAAAAAAAAAAAAAAAAAAAAATCTGAATACAAAATAGCAATGTGTAGTGTGTGTCTGAGAGGGAGAATTCATGTCTGTCTTGTACTACACATTCACATGTTGGAAATAAATGTTCCTCTCAGTTCTGCTTAGTTTACTGTTCTATCGCTTTAGTTTCACATATAAAGAGGGTGTGTTTATTCAACAGCTAATGGGGGCTATAAATCATTTCATTGATGAAATGCAATTACCAAGAGCTGCCAAAGCTATTTAAAAGCCCCGAATGGAAGTAAATGCATGATTTCTTGTGGCTATGACAAGTCTCAAGAGTCAGTGTTTAGAGCATAGCTGAAGATGAATGGTATTGATGCTATGATTTATAGCAAAGCAATTTCGGCCCACAATGTACCTGCCAGTGTGTCTTTAGGCCGAGTCATCACTATTTCAGAGGGGATACTGTGCATCACTTCAGCACCAAGCAAGAAAGAATATACTGTGAAGGGAAGAACATGAATTCATAATTGCCCCTGAAATCTAGCGAATCACCTAACAGCCGGCAGCAACAAAAATGCAACAGAACTGTCAGAGGGAGCTTGTAATTATGCTGGCTTCAGCAGATTTTTGGAGACGCACAAAAAATGATCAAAATGAAGACCGCATGACAGGCAAGCGCAGGGAATAATCTCTGTGCACCTCTTTTTCAACCTCAGAGTGTCTGTTTTAGTTTTCCATGACAATTTTCCAAACTCTTTCTGACTGTTAGAATTAATCAGGCTATGCCTTTAAGAAAAACACTGATATAGTTTTGAACCACTCCATCATTCAATAACAGCCTCTTTGCAAACCCTCCAAAACACTGACAGATTTGCACAATATGCTTCACAAACTGTTAAGAAAACCCCCCAGAAAAGATCAAGGACTATGATCAAATAAAGAAAAAACGAATGTGACCCTTCAGATCTGTAGAGCTGCAGATGCTACACACAACTAAAGCACATAGTTTGACCTCATTTTACTTTTATTGTTAAAAATAAACTTGTTTTTTATGAATAACAGCATCTATCCTACTTCCTCATTATCTCATTGTGATTTGACAGGCCAAGTTTATGAACACTGATCTTTAAACATCAACGCCTATTCAAAAGTATTCTGCCCGACAACAGAAAGTTGTAGAAGTACAAAATTTGATTCGTTTTTTCTTTCACGTTTTGAGTTCTGAAATTTACAGTATGTTTGGGTAACACTTTATTTCGATAGTCCACTTTAGACATTCTACTAACTATGAGTCATTTATTGCAACCACAGTGTATACAGCTTTCCTGTAGCTCAGTGGTAAGAGCATTGCGTTAACAACGCAAGGTTGTGGGTTCGATCCCAGGGGATTGCACATACCTATGTATAAATGAATAGGATAATGCAATGTAAGTCGCTTTGGATAAAAGCGTCTGCCAAATGCATAAATGTAAAATGTAAATGTATGTCTACTACCAGTCATTAGAGTGTTATTTTGATGCTCCCCCGATGGACATTCTATTGACTATAAGTAACTATGCAAGTTACTGTACGTCAACTTACTAACCGTAACCTCACATCATACTAATACTGTAATGAAAGTTAGTCGACATGTAGTTGTAAAGTTACTTATTATGTCTAAAGTGGACTATCGAAATAAAGTGTAACCATATGATTTAATACTATAATTCTCTCACCTCAAAAGATTAATGAAAATTTGCTTCCTCATAATATGACACTTAATAAATGTATCTACTGTATGTATGTGAAATAAACCAATATAGCAAATTCCCATACTGTACTGTTACATTGCAGCTTTCCAAATAACACTGAAAAAAAATGCTATCGAGGTACACCTATAATAATAAAAAATAAAAAAAGCCATTCCCCTTTTGGCAACTTAATTTATTTATGGCCTTGGATCACAGCTAGTTAAATACAGTAAAAGCATTATGAATTGACAATGTTGCTTTAAGGCTTAGATGCAATTGGATTTATAGTGTTTGTATGTGCTTAACTAAACAACACTCAACTGAAAAGGGACATAACAAATGCATTTCCAAAGAACTGAATACTGTTTCAGTCCTTTATGATCCATTATCATATAAACCTCAGTATGCTAGAGCAGATGAAAGCTCATTTTCAACATACGTAATTAATGCCCTCTGTTATAGACATCAACCACTCCAAGGATACCATAGGCTTTTGTCACCAGTCACTGAAGTTACTGCAGGCGCCTTGAAATACCACACACCATCACAGCGTAATGCATAATGAAAATCAACCAAGGGGGTAAATCAAATAAATACAAGCGGAAGAAAACTAAGCGGTAACACTCGCGAGTGACACTTCTGGTTACCATGAGCCTGCTATTGTTAGCAAACTGTGGGATCTACTGCAGAATGCATTAAAAAGACAAAATGCAGCTCCTATTTCCTTGTACCTGCTTTCGCTATAATTCGCCATACTCCGTATAACTTCAAACTATTGAGCGAGGTGCAATGTTGCCGTTCTACGCACAAACACGCTGTTAAAGGGCTGAGAGAAAAGTAAATGGAATCCAGTCTCACACTCTGGTATTATTATTGATTTCTCAAACAATCTGTGAACAGATCGACCCCCCTGGGTTGACATTGCTTTTATGTGCTAACTCTAATTAACATTATAGCACAGAGACTGCAATCCAGAGAGCCCTGGATTAAAAGAGCAGCTTCAGCAAGCTAACTTAATTCATCCTTGGCTGGGGCAAAGGGTTGTCAGATCTTCTGGTCCCGCTCTGACCCTCAGTTTTTTTTACCAGGGGGTTCGGCCTGCTATCTGTCAGGCTTCTCAATCGATGACCCATTTGCAGATCACTCTGCAGTGTGAGCTAAGCGAAGGTTATTTACTGGAGAGCTTCAAGAGCCAATCTAATTAACAAAGGCACATCTTCACTAAATGCAGCACCCAAAAGCATTAGGAAACATTTGCATGTTAAGTTTTTTTTCCCTTTGTCTGTGCAGAATCTTTTCCTCCGTAACTTTAAATATCAAGATTTCACCTTTAAATAGAGAGAAAACAACAATTACATGGATGTATCACAGCTTGCATATAAGGCGACACATGCCCAACTTCCAAAAATCATAGTGTTTTCATTTCTTTTTTTATTTAATTTTTAGCATAAAGAATTTAAATAATTACTTAAAGGGTTAGTTCACCCAAAAAATGAAAATTCTATCATTAATTACTCCCCCTGATGTCATTCCAAACGTATTGAATGATATATACTAAAATTATATATATTTGTATATTTGAGTTATAACTTTGTATACTGTATTTTGAATACATTTTTATTTTTGTATTTTCAGTTTCATTTTATTTAGTTAAAAGTTTTAGTAATTTGTGTGTTTTGTCATTTTTAATAATTATTGTTTTTTAATGTCTTCATAGTTTAATAGTTTCATAATAATCCTCGTCGATACAAGAATACATGTTGTGGTTTATACTACAATGTCAGAAAATTATGTATTTATAGCATCATGCATGTATCTGAAATGGCATCTGATGTACTTTTACCATTCAGCATTTAGGACGCACTAATCTGAATATCACACATGGATAGTATGCCATCTTAGATGGCTGAAATAACTACTTTTCTTCTGTTATGGCCAATGATCATATAACATCTGCTTGACGACGGACAATATGGCATCTTGTCTCAAATGTGAGTCTTCAGTCTAGTATCTTGTCGATCTTCCCCTTAGGGTAGCCCAGAGAGAATAGAGCCTTTAAGCATTACCAAAGTAGGCTGATAGATGGCTTTGTTTCAATTATCTTAGGTGATGGGATAACACACACCCTTGGTCTCAGAGGAGGCATAGAAACAGAGACTGCCAGGAGGGCAGCAAGCAGACACAGACAGGGAATGATGAAGAGATTTTCTCAAGGCACAGGGAAGATTTGGTTTCAGTTCACAGTGATTTCAGATTTATGTGAGAGACAAAGCAAACTATTTAATAATTGACAACAACATAAGGTGGGCTATTATTTTAATCATTGTAATGCTATGAAAGCATGTTCAGCTGTGCTGAAGGTGTATAGAAAATAAAGAGATAAATAAATGTACATTTCCAATCTCACAATAGCCGTTTTTTTTGTGATGCTGTCGCAGTTCTCTGAGATTCTATCCCCTGTTGTAAATGAAAGCCGTCTCCTCTAAAGCTAATTAAAAGTTTATTAGTGGCAGCGCTTGTCTGCTGTGCGTCAATGCCTGGAGGTTTGAGAGGACCATATTGCATGCTGGGATTATTGCCACATCACTCTGTAGCCTACTCCAAAATGGGCACTGGAAAAGGAAAGGGCGTCATTTACTGGAGGGAAAGTACAGAGGGTAAGGAAGAGGTCAGCAGCCTCCAAGCACCAGTAACACGTCATCTAAACATGGGGTATTCTACAGGCCTACATATGGTGACATAAGAAATGATAAGAAATTAATCTACTTTTACTACTGATCCACAATAAATAAATAAATGAAGGATAATATCACAAACTAACACAACAGTTAATTTGAAAATCTATTGCGCATATTTAAGCGACTGAAAGTTATAATAATAATACAAGTTAAGTCTGTCATGTACTGTATAGGGGAATAATGACCATCTTTAAACCAAACCAGATCCTAAAATGAACTACTATACTGTATATTAATAGCATAACATACTACATTTAATTAACAAATAATCATCACGGGACATGGCACATTAAAACACAAGTATATTGAAGAATACATAATATACTGCAAGAAAACAACAGCAATTAACTTTGCACAAGGGGATGCATGAAAACATGAATAAATCAAAGTGTGCTTTTCTTTCTTCTATTGCGAGACGCCCCTTGTAACACACCGGGCATAATGATGAAATTCAGTGTATTTAGTTTTAGATCAATGCACCACACTTAAATTCATTGCCTGTGGTGTATAGATGCATTCAAATGCCTGGATTTCTGCATTATTATGTAGGTGGAAGAAATACATCTTGGAAAAAGCTAAACAGAAGCCATTATGAAGCATTCAGGACTCTTACAGCTCTTGAGAACATGGTTCAGTCATGGACTGTGATATCCAGAATGAGCCAAGCGTCTCATATGTTCTCATCCAAAGTGGTCTTCTGCAAGCCAGTTTTGCCTTGTACCCACATTGTGTTTCCACACACTCTGCCAGGGATATCACACACACTGGCATGTCAGCACAGCCAGTCTATAGCTGGCCAGAATAGACACACAAACAAAGCAAACGTGACATAAGCTCAGCGTTTGACATGTGTTCTGCAGTATTTCAAAGCGAAGGTGAAGTGTAAAGGTCTATTGAGTGGTTTTCACTCATGGCTACAAATACACAAGTGCAGATACACAAACTCTCTCACACACATCCTGAAGGTTTTGAGAGATTGTGTAGGTCAGTAAATGGCTGACTGGGGTTCATGGCGCAGCAGTGGAGGAGTCTGGCTCTCTGTGGCCTGCAGGAGGTTTTAGTTAATCAAACTTAAACCCCTGCGCTGAGACTGAACTCCATTAGTGTATCCATCAGCACAATGGAAAAACGGCTCATCAATCAGTGTCAGACTCAATCGATGGCCGCGGCTTCTGGAACCTCCATTTGATTTTATTACGAAAATGAAAATAAATACGGAAACAAAGGGCGCAAAGTGGGCTTGTGAAGTTGTGGATGCAAGCATGCAGAGGGGATGTAAGCTTCAGTGCATAAATATAAGTTAAACTCGTAGGTGGTGATGAAGTTGAGACCTCACACCAATGAATCCGTCAAGCTAAACGACTGCCAAAAAAACCCATGGAGGCGAAACAAAGAAGGGCGAAGCACTCTTAAAATGAGGCAATCTACAATGCTGCTATACTTGTAAGGAAAAAATAAATACTTACCCGGCAACTTGCAAAAAACAATCGATCAGTCTCGTTCACTGCTGACCCTCATGGAAAAAAAAGCTCAGGTTAATATTATTCTGCATATTTGATGCATGTTTTGCCTCCAGTGCAGTGACATTCTGTAGCCTAGATTCACAGACTGAATAACATCAGATGGGAAGGCAGAAGCAGGGTGCGCTATATTGGAAAGCTGAGTTCTGGCTAGAACATCTAACATAATGCAGTAGCAGAAGATTTAAAAAAACAAAAACACACAAACAAAAAGTGCTGAACTTAAATTTTTACAACTGTCAGGTGTTTTGTGTGTATGTGCTTGTTTGAAAGAGAAATGTGGGCACTGAAGCTTTGTGGTGGAATGGCCCAGCAAGCACAAAACACTTTTCAAGTATTTCATATGTTGGACTTTGGTTGCATTGCAGTAGTGTTTGGAAAATTCTCTAGAATACAAATCTAAAAAACAAACAAATAAAACCTGATGATAATACCAAAAACGATAAGTAACAAACTGTAAATTTTTGAAAAGTTACATTTGAGAAGAAAATATCACATTTCAAACAATTTGCCACAATTGTTAAGTGAACTATTTCAGATTTCTGAATTTTAAAAGTGACTTTTAATTGTCACAAAACAATTTTAAAGTTAAAGTTAAAATGTATTTTTCTTCATGACAAAATATTATGTATTGCTAAAACAACGCTAACGTATAACTGTATTAAACCAAAATAAGTAATGTCATAACATTATGTTTTAGTTTTAAGGTGGAGAAAAAAACATTACTGTTTCAGTATTTTTTAAGCTGTTCAAATGTATTTATTTTATTTTGCAAGAAATTAATTGTTTTTTAAGCAACAATGCATCCAATTAATCAAATATGACGGTAAAGATATTTATATTGTTACAAAAAATATATATTTCAAATAAATGCTGTTCTTTCCATCTTTCTATCATCAAAGAATCCTGAAAAAATATTAAGCAGTATAACTGTTTTCAACATTGATAATAATAATAAATGTTTCTTGAGCACCAATCAATATATTATAATGATTTCTGATGGATCATGTGACACTGAAGACTGGAGTAATGATGCTGAAAATTCAGATATGCCATCACAGGAATAAATTACATTTAAAATATATTAAAATAGAAATAAGTTATTTTAAATTGTAATAATACTTCACAATAAATAAATGTATTTTTTATCAAATAAATGCAGCCTTGGTGAACATAAGAGACTTAAGAAAAAAAATCTTACTAATCTAAAACCTTTGAATATTAGTGTACTGTATATATATATATATATATATATATATATATATTCACACACAGTATATGACATTTATACAATGTTTATTCTTCATTGAACCATGTTGAACTGAATCCCTTTCACAGCCAAAAACATTTGAAAAAATCCAACCCCCAAACTTTTGAACGGTAGTGTATGTAGACCTGATACATCCCTTCAGATTTACATAAATCACATTATTTCACCGTAGCCTATATTATCATTTAAATTTGGACACTAAAATTGGTTATGAAAACGCATACCTCGGGTCTTTAGTGACCCGGGACATCATTCACTACCCTCATCCTCATTCATTTTTTAAAGTTAGACATCAACCTTCTTAGCATTCCTCCATCAATTAATTATAAACAATATAACAAGAAAAACATTTATAAAATTATAAAAGAATGCTTGTTTAAGGCAGAAAACCATAGAATAAAAGTATCATCAGCCAAACTTGAAATGGCTCAGCGATTGACTGCAGAGCAAGTACTAAACGCAATTAGTGTCACTGTCACTTAATGCTGGATCTGGTGAAGAAGCTAACAGCGATCAAAATATTGATTTTGAAGATAAAAAAAAAGAAGTTACAATTTTTAGTTTTGAGACTGTTTGAGATTCTGAATGTACTGGGAAATGAGCTCTGCCAAGGACAGTGATGATGGTATAACATCTGCTCAAACTGATCCCTTCCAAGCTCCAAAAGTGAACAAAATATGCTTAATTTTATTCTTCTGTAATTGTTACTCTAATATCAGGAGAGTTTTGTATTATTGCGACAGGTAGAGACCCATCCGTGATAGATCCGGGTCGCTGAAGTAATAATAATTGGTGAAACATTCATGCTGTGTTTAAACTCTCAGCAGGGTCATGTTACGGCAGGCGGCAGTGTGCACATTTCTTGATTGTAGGCCTACACACAGCTCATTTAAAGCACCAAAGGATAGCATTTCCGTTTCGTTTTTCTGGGTGTGACAGCAACAGTGGGGAAGGGATTGTGTAAAGAGCTAGAGAGACTACCAGCGTGAAGTAAAGATAATCCTTACCTGTTCTGACCTCGCTGAAGCTGATAGGGATACACTGATGTGCGGCAGAGCCCTGGTCTTCAACCGTAGGTCCCACGCTGACCACAGGAGATGGATGACTCTTTCTGTGCAGCGAACGTTAACATACGCATGCACTGTACAGACTAGGACATAAATACTGATAAAGTAACTGCAACAAACAATGTAAACACAGGAAATACATGAACTACGCAGACTGAACAAGTTACAGAAAATTAAAGGTATAGTTCACCTAAAAATTTCTGCCATCGTTTTTTCACCCTCATGTCGCTCCAAACCTCTATAACTTTTTTCTTCTGTGTTACTAAAATAGTGAAATTAAGAATAATATCTAGGTCCTGAAGAACATCCAAACATTATTGGTTCTTCACTTGTTAAATTCCTCTAATGTCACCAGATTTGAGAGCTGCAGTAGAGGGGAGGATTTCAGTAAATAACAATTTCAATTTGAGTTTGTTCCTCACAATGAGTTATCATACAGCTTTAGACGACTTGGAATATATACTATTGTTCAAAAGTTTGGGTAACTTTTTATTTTAAGGTGACGTAGTTACAAGTTAGCCCATTACATGCACTTACTACAGTAAATTATGCATAATTACAAATAACTAACCATAAACCAAACCCTAACTCTATAGTAAGTACATGAAGTTCATTCATATTACTCAGTACTTATTTGAGTTAGTATAATGTAACTATGTCACCTTAAAATAAAGTGTAGCCAAAGGTTTTCTTTTTTCTTTGAAAGAAGTCTCTTATGCTCACCAAGGCTGCATTTATTTGATAAAGAATGCAAGTCAGTCAAGTTTAGGATGAAAGGGTTAGTAAATTATGACAAATTTAAATTTTAAAGTGAACTATACCTTTAAGCAATTATCTTCCTAGATTGATGTTTTCCTCTGCTTTGCCCTAGTTTTCCAAAGTAAAAAGGGCAGATTGCAGGCAAACATGTCTCGGATGATAGTCTGATTGAGCTCCCTCTAAGCTAAGCAATGGCAGGAAGAGGATGAAAGATGTGGCGACTGGGGCAGACAGAAGCAGAGATAGCAATGAAAGCCTCCCAGGAGTGGACACTGACATTGATGCTTAAAGCCAAGTGCTAATGAAGATGAATGTAAGGACCACAGGCAAGCCTCTGTCAATATTATTGAGGGTGGTATGACAGAAGGTCACTCTGAGCATGAGTCATCCTCCCACCAGCAGGGGACCAGCATGGAAGACTCAACCACCAGAGCTAGTTTCAGAGGACGCTTGAGGATACACTCTCTTTCATGATCTGCAAACAGCACAGGCTGATCCCTCGCTCTTGTTCTCGTCACTTTCGGTGAGGTTCGGTAATGGCTGTCTAATTGAGCTGCGTATCATTTGAACGTATCAGTTTGCGTGTTTAGTTTGTCCCTTCTTTCAGCTGGAGAGGGATTTATCCCTTCAACGTCACCATTTTGCCGTTATCCTGGTGAAAACAGAGAGAGAAGAGAATAATAGAGAGACTTTGAGTTTAAACAGCGATACAAACACATGATAAGTGATATCACTAAAGTGTTGGTCCAGTGATATTATTCTGCCATTTTACAAGAACATTTACTGTAAAAGTTTGGGGTCAGTAAGATTTTTTTAAAAGAAATTCATACTTTTATTTAGCAAGGATGCATTAAATTGATCAAAAGTGATAATACATTTACAATATTACAAAGATTTCTATTCTGTTTCTGTTCTTTTGAACTTTCTGTTCATCAAAGAATCACGGTTTCCTCAACAAATCGTGTCACTGAAGACAGGAGTAATGATGCTGAAAATTCAGCTTTGCAGACACATTTGAAAATATTAAAATAGAAAACAGCTATGTTACATTGTTATAATACTTCACAATATTACTGTTTTTATTGCATTGTTGATCAAATAAATAATACTTACTGAACAATGTTTCTTTCAAAAACATTATTCACATGTTTAACATAAAAAAACAAACATTTGAACAATAGTGTACATATACTGCATATATTTTTATATAACTCAAAATTGCTAGTACTGTACATATCATTGGATGTCTACCAGAATTTTTTTTCTTTCAATTTCACTGGAATGGAAAACTGACGGGCACTGACTAGAAGCATAATGTTTAATGTAATGTAATGAAGGTTTTTCGAGTGAGTACACCCACTCAATAGAGATGGAACACAGCTCTGGTTTGCTCCAGTTCAATTTAACCCCTGATTTATCTTTGATATTTAAGTTTCACTTTCTTTGGCATATCCATCTGTCTCTCAACAACACCACTGCTCTTAACAGACATCCCAGACAGACCGAATGAAAAGAGAAAATAAGATGTCAGAGACATGAACACATTTATAGAATTACACAGTGCATCAAGCGGCCACTGTTAGTAAGAGAGAAAATACTGTAATCAGCACACCCCCCCATCCAAAAACAATAAAAATTCAAAAAGGTGCAAAAATGCTGATCAAGAAAATGCATTCAGGAATCACTGCAGGGCTTTCCTGAAATATAAAAGATGAAATACGAGCTGATGTTTACTCCACGTGTGAAAGACTTTCCCATTAATGAAAAACCTCAGGCCTCTTTTGTAACGGAAACAAATACTTAGCATTGTATCTTTGAACTAGAAAGAAGAAGAGAGTTAAAAGAGTTCAACCAGAAAATGAAAGAAAAATGTTCAGTAACACTTTATTTTAAGGTGATGTATTTACACATACTTACTACAGTAATAACAGTAAATTATGCATAATTTCAAGTAACTAACCCTAAACCAAACCAGTAACTCTAAAGAAAGTACATGTAGTTAATTAATATCACTCAGGACTTATTTGAGTAAGTATAATGTAACTATGTCACCTTAAAGTAAAGTGTAACCAAATGTTCAGTTTTACAAAAAAATAAAAATAAATTACTTTACAACCGACATCACTTTAGTTAGGATAAAATGTACACTGTAATAATTTTGTTCTAAAACAGTTTAAAGACCCCCAGTGGTGAAAATTTTGGTTTTATATGTCTATGTGGTATTTTTAATATGCTTTAAGACAAACCTTATGAAAATTCATAAGTCAACACCATTGCTGAGTATTTTCTCTCTCGTTGTTTCTGACGTCACAAACTACCTTGTAACCAATCACGTCAATGTGTGATCATCAACGAGTGGATCTCTGAGCTGGTGTGAGTGAGTGGAGGCGGGGCTAATTTGCATATTCATAGAACCGCGGATATTAAACGAGGCAAGGGTGTAGAGTTACGTTCAAGCTATTTTAAATGAAACATGAAGACATTCTTTTTTCAAGGAAAAAACTTTTAAATATGTCATTTTGGTGATCAAAGATGAGTTTTAAGGGATAAAGTTATTGACTACAGAGGGACTTTTTGGGGCATAAAGAGATGTCAAAAGACATCTCTTTACTTTCTACAAAAGTCAAAGTGGCTGTTGTTTGAGAGAAAAAGCGTTTGATAAGCCCTGCTGTCATTCTGCATCTCCGTCCAGGAAACCTGCCTCGTTCATGCTTGGACACTTGTGGTCCCTCTGATGAGAAATGCCAGTTTAGGTTGTCAGTTCTCTGTCATCACACACTGTAAGCTATAAATGAGGCCTTTACAAAACACCTACATTTTTCAGTGAGATAAATTGATCAAAAGTGACTGTAAAGACAATTTTAATTTGACAAAATATTTCTATTTAAATTAAATGCTGTTCTTTTCTTCTTTCTATTCGTCAAAGAATCCAGACAAAATAATTCTAACAAAAGCATTATTATTTTCAACATTGATAATGTGTAGTAGTGTTTTTGTTTTGTTTTTTAGAACCAAATCAGCATATTAGAATGATTTCTGAAGGATCATGTGACACTGAAGACTGGAGTAATGATGCTGATAATTCAACTTTGCCATCACAGGAATAAATGACATTTCAAATATATTCAATATATAGTTAGTTCTGGTTCTCAAATCTGATAGACCGAGCATCAGCTCCAACTCCAGCACCAGCCCGGTGAAAAATCGAGCAATGCGCTATTCGACTAATATCACACATTAACTGTTTCACAATTTGTATCACTCCACTTGTTTCTGCTGGATATAGCTGCAGCATTTCTCACAGCGAACAACAATGGCAGAAGAGCAAACCCACTATAATTTTACAAATAATAATATATTATTGTGTCACGGAATGTAGTTTTACCATTCTTTTAGGCAAGAATGTAGTTGTGTAGACCTCAAATATGTGATTTATATATAAATAAACTTATTTAGCCATTTTCGGAGTTGCGAGCGCAGCTTCATCTCGGCCAGTCCTTCAGGAATTTGCTGGTGGCTCTTATATAGATAGAGGTATAACTCATTTTGGGTATAGGCCTATCAAAAAGGCAATCTTTGGCCTTATTAATCTATTATTTGTCCCAGGGCAAATCGATTTGACCAAGGACAAAGTTAAGTTTCATAACTTTATATTTTTATTTAACGTAAATCCCGTATAACTAGAGCACTGTTTTTTGTTGTTGTTTTTTTTACTTTTGACGAACTGTTTGCTTGTGTTTATTTCCTCTTGTACAAACTTCTTATACTTTTATAATGGATATTAGTGTTCATTTAAATATCATTGTTCAATAAATAATATTTTATTTTATATAAATAATATGCCATATTTGGTATTAAGAAAGGGGTTAGTGATTGTGATTTCAACTTCAGTGAACGTCACATTATTTATTAAAATTACTTATTAGTCCCACACAAAAGATAGTTTTTAAAGATACTGTAGCTGTTTCTTATTTAGTTACAGTACACACTTCTAAAATGGCCCTTTTAAATGCTGTAAACTGACAAAATGATTGTAATAATACGCAAGTATATGTGAAAAAAGATAAAAGATCATGTGGAAAAAAACAAGACATCTATAAATATGCTATCACCACTACATTTAAAAAACAAAACAAGTATTTATTTATATTTTTAGTGGGCTGTGTGAAGGAGCAGACCTGTTATGCAGAGCTCCTTCAACTTTCACACTGACCTTGTGGAACACGGAGGCAGATCTCCATGGCAACTCTGCAGCGAGAACTGCAATAGCTCCTTCCAAGAAATAAATGACGGTGGCTCTGCAGAGGGTTACAACAGAAAGAGAAAGAGAGGGAGAAGGAGATCTCACAACTTTTTTTTATTAGTAAAGCACATAAGACATTTAAACACACACACAAAAACAAACAGCTGGTCTAGATTACACATTCTTGTAGTGAACTGCCTCTTGTCCCGCTCTGAAAAGAAGCTGTTATCAACTCGCTGCCGCAGCACTCATCTAATTATTACAAAGGTCAATATTCCTCAGGAAGGTGAATGAGAATATACGACACTCTCCTGAGATGCAGGTGGGGGGGATGCTGCGGTAAGGTTGGAATAATTCTTGGTCATATATCCTAGTTTGCATCTATCCAGCATATAAAACTGCTTTATAAAGAGCAATGTGATGGACATATGGGCAATAGCTATTATATATAGGTATAGTCAATATGCAGCGCTGTCAGTTAGTTTTAATTGATGACCAGTGTGCCTATCAGATAATATCTATTCGTAATATATATTAAACCTGTCGCTTTAGTATGAAATCTTTTATATGGAGGATAATTTTTTGAAACTTTCAATAAAACATGAAGAAGAAAGGCCAATGGCATTACATGTTACTGATCAATGTCTTTTACATTTACATCACCGTGATTTGAAGATGGACAGACAAGCAAATCGGTGTAATTTGTGATATGTGAGAAGCTATTCTGCACAGCTTTTAAGGACAATTTTTTATTCACTCTCTAAATGACTCCATCATGTTCCATCAGGTGCATTATAATTACACAAAGACGCTTATGAAAGGGGCTTTGAGGTCGTTCACACAGGACAAGCTCTTGCATTCAAAAACAGCTGCAACTAAACAAAATGCGCCATGGTCAAAGACGTCCATGTACATGAAAGCCATTATAAACAGCCTTCTCGTTTCTCTTCAAATGCTGGTGGGCTCGGTGCCTCATCCCAAATCATGTGTCTAATCACATTTTTTTTAAATGGAGGCAGCGAAGTTCCTTTGAAGTCATGATAATACAAGAGTGCTCACCCTTCCGTCCCCTGGAGGAATTGCCCAAAGCCTTGGTAAGACAGACTCACACTGATGAAGGCAAAGATAACAAGATGAAAATCCCCAATCAGATTCCATCTGTGGCGATGGTGGATTAGCCTGGCTTTGAGTCACCACGACACCAAGTCGATGTTTACGAAGCAGTGGTTGATGCTGGACAGCCTTGGGTAAATCCAATGCTGACACGCTCAAGGGCCCTTCTCCCTGCTTCTCTCAGCCTCTTCTGAAAATAAAGAGGAATATTCAATTAACTTGTGCAGTTGCAGCTTCAGGTGTTGTTCCCCTTGTTATTATTCAAACGCTTTCTTCTTTGTCTCAAGGGTTACTGAAACCAGGTGTGGATCTCACTTTTTGGCTTAAACCAAGCTTGCGTATGCATAAGTTATGTGTGTGTGCGTGCACATGCCTCGGAAACAAACAACTCTTGCAAAGACTGGAACAAATAAGGATTACTTGCGACCAAATAAACACAAACAGATACTGGGAAAGCAGTAGCTTTGGATAATATTGGAAATCTGGTCACTATTGCACAGGACATTAGCATAGATGAGTCCCCATCACAGTTTGCCATAGTAAATTTTGTCACTACTACATTATGAATTTATGATTGTGTCATCTAATACAGAACAAGCATCTCCAATTGTTGAGCAGGAGCTTTTATTTTGTCAATGCGTTATAATGAGTGGCAATATGGTGCTGGAATTTATTTTTTAATGCTGTGTTGTTGTTATTGTTGTTATTAACAAGACAAGTAACAGGGGCAATATGTTCTCTCAAGCACACAGCTGTCAGGCTCCAATCTATTGATTTTCCATTGTTCCATTTACAAAAAAGCACACAAATGTGTAAAGATGCAATTACTTTTTTTTTTTTTTTTTTTACCACTGCTAGATGTAAGAATTTATCCTCTGATTTACACACACACACACACACACACACACACACACACACACACACGCACACACGCACACACACACACACACACACACACACACACACACACACACACACACACACACACACACACACACACACACACACACACACTTATTCATTTATTTAATAAAACAATAAAAGATCATGTTAGATTACATATGTATATAATTCATATAATGTAATGTAATATAACAATATACAATCAAGAGCTAAGACTTTCCGTGATATAAGAGACTGTGCAAGTTACTCCAGGAAAATTCAGGGCCACCGGAAGCAAAAGGGGTCAAAATAAAGTTTTGAGAGGCAGAGAGACACAGTATGTGTGGCAGTAGAGTCAGGTTGTGCTTTCAGAGCCTGAAATTAAGTTGGCAGAAAACATTCTGGCAAGGTCAGTGCAGGTGAAAACAGAAGGAGACAGACAGTAAAAGTTCTTTCAATTCCAATGTTACACACACACAAACACACACTTACAGAAAAACACACAAGACAAACTATTATCTTAAAGATATCTACGTTTTTGGACATTTAAGCCACACTTATGCATGTATGTATAAATGTCATTGTATAGACCTTAGTCAGGGTAGTGCCATGTTTAATTTTTGACAGGAATAAAAATGAGGCTGTGAGGGATAGAAGTACAGTGCATTCAATGGATTGTACTGTTGTTTAAAAACAATCCAATTGTTCAGCTGATGAAACATCTTTCTGAAAAAGAAAAAGAAAAAAGAAAAGAAAAAACTTGCAGGAGACAAAAACTCCATGAAACCATTTTAAAAGTTGTGGGTTGGTTGTGAAAATTATGTGATCTACGACTTTTATACAGTGGATGCCGTCGTAAAGACTAAGACTATCCCTCATAACCTCATTTTTCATCAGTGTCAAATTCAATATGGTGCTAAACTGACTAAAGTCTAAGTAGAAGTAATTGGACTAAAAAGATGGCCAAGAAAGATTAAGTTAGTTTTGAGAAAAGCATTTTTTGTGTGCAGATGTCACTTGGTTTCATATTTTGTATCTAATGTAATTGCATTTAAGATTATAATATGTCCATAGGTGTTCGAATATATCTTGGGGTCAGGATTGAGTTCGTGGTAAAACAAATTCTAAAGTATTCTTTTTGAGTCTTCTCTAATGAATTAAGACTGTCTGGTCCATTTAGTATCTGTGAACATCATACACTCTGCAGCGTGTTCTGTATTCATGTGAAAGAGAGGACCATTTCACATCCCATAACAATTTATGGATTCTACATTGATTCAGATATTCCCTTTTATTTCTTAACCTGAAGCATGCTTCATAAATGATGAATACTGCCAGTCAATTCAGTCCCTTGATGAAACATTAATCAGCATACACATTTTTTTTTTCAAAGAAAAATGGCTCGAAGAAGAAAACCATGATAATACACGAGGATAAGATCGTTTTTGTTTTGTTTTTGTGATGGTATGGATTGTGGACTGGAATTCTAATGAGATAAAAGCATGCAAAAGCAAAGGAATTAAATAAATAAAGCAGGTGTGAAGTTATTACTTTGGCACAGAAAAAACAAACATAAATAGTGTTCGACCCAAAACAGCCGTTAATGCAATGTACAAACTCACCTTTGAGGACCGGGCAATCGTTTCCAGGTGTGTGCAACCACAGAAGAATTATTCATAGAGTCTGGCAAATCTGCATTACTACTAGAGTGCAAACAGACCTTTTTTCTTTTCCACTCACCGTTAAGCTCTGAAATGAGTTGTTGAAGGAGGACAGGAGGAGCTTTGGCACAGAGATCCAGGCATCAGCATGCAGCCAGAGGTGGCTCGTAAACTCGCCTATCAGCAATCATGCCATGAATGAACATCAGGGCCGTAAGGAAACCGGCAGCAGCAAATTCGGTTAATCCCTGCAATCTGCAAAGCAAATCAAGAACATAAATTGAGATTAAACTGAAACAAAGCACGGTTTTATTTGGGTTTTAAAAGAATCTGACAGAAAAGAAAGCTTTTGCAGGAATGCATTTGTCAGGGTAGTGACAGGATTGTATGTTTCATTGGTCAAATCACAAGATGGTGTCAAAATGTCTTTAATGTCTTGCCATTATATTCCCAGGAGAGATAATAGTAGCTTGCACAATCCATTGTTAAGGTCAACAAAAGACGATTATTATGAGCAGGAAGCTTTCAGGGCCACATTGAAACATGTCAGATCCATTCTCATTTGTGCAGACTGCATCAGACATCACAGAATCTGTGTGTAGTAGTACACTCTTGTAGTAGTACACTCTTGTAGTAGTATCGAATGGATACTTTGACAATTTTCAATCTGGTTTCCGACCGCACCACAGCACAGAGACAGCGCTCATAAAGATAATAAACGATATTCGCTTAAATACTGATTCAGGCAAATTATCAGTGCTGGTACTACTCGACCTCAGTGCTGCATTTGACACTGTCGATCATAACATACTTCTTGACAGGCTGGAAAACTGGGTGGGGCTTTCTGGGATAGTCCTAAAATGGTTCAGGTCATATTTAGATGGGAGAGGTTATTATGTGAGTATAGGAGACCATAAGTCTGAGTGGACATCAATGACATGCGGAGTCCCTCAAGGCTCAATTCTTGCGCCACTCCTGTTCAACCTGTATATGCTCCCAATGAGCCAAATAATGAGAAAGAACCAAATTGCTTACCACAGCTATGCAGACGACACACAGCTGTACTTAGCCCTATCGCCTAACGATTACAGCCCCATTGGCTCCCTGTGCCAATGCATTGATGAAGTCAACAGTTGGATGTGCCAAAACTTTCTTCAGTTAAACAAAGATAAAATTGAAGTCATTGCATTTGGAAACAAAGATGAAGTTTTCAAGGTGAACGCATACCTTCACTCCAGGGGTCAAAAAACTAAAAATCAAGTCAGGAATCTTGGTGTGACACTAGAGTCAGACCTTAGTTTCAGTAGTCATGTCAAAGCAATAACTAAATCAGCATACTATCATCTAAAAAATATTGCAAGAATTAGATGCTTTGTTTCCAGACAAGACTTAGAGAAACTTGTGCATGCTTTCATCACCAGCAGGGTGGATTATTGTAATGGACTCCTCACTGGCCTTCCCAAAAAGACCATAAGACAGTTGCAGCTCATACAGAACGCTGCCGCCAGGATTCTGAGCAGAACCAGAAAATATGAACATATCACACCAGTCCTCAGGTCTTTACACTGGCTCCCAGTTAGATTTAGGATTGATTTCAAAGTATTATTACTGGTATATAAATCATTCAATGGCCTAGGACCTCAATACATTGCAGATATGCTCACTGAATATAAACCCAACAGATCACTCAGATCATTAGGATCATATCAGCTAGAAATACCAAGGGTTCACTCTAAGCATGGCGAGTCTGCTTTTAGCTATTATGCCAGCCGCAGCTGGAACCAGCTTCCAGAAGAGATCAGATGTGCTCCTACAGTGGTCACATTCAAATCCAGACTCAAAACACTTCTGTTTAGCTATGCATTTACTGAATGAGCACTGTGCCGCTGTTCGTCCGAATGTACTGTACTGTACTGTATTTCATTTTATTTTTCTAAACTGTTTTAATTATTCTTATTTCTTTTTATTATTTTAATTTCTTCTATGTAAAGCACTTTGAATTGCCATTGTGTATGAAATGTGCTATATAAATAAACTTGCCTTGCCTTGCCTAGTAATTCATGAACAAATCAAAAACAGAGCGCAAACACTATAGCCACATTGTCACAAACGAAAGATACTTTTGAGCCAGTCCTTTTAAGGACTCGTTGAGAAAGACTCAGTAGAATCTGAATGAACTTTATATATTTATATACTTTATGTAAGCAAAATGGACACGAGACTGAACTGAATCTGTATTGCTATCCAGCCCTGATGACATTATGACAGGAAGAGGTGAAAACACATTTATTTTAGAGACGATAAAATGGTACCTACAAGATGGGACCACCTGTTGCATGGCACCACAACAGCTGTTTCCTTCAGGAGGCCTCCTGGATGCACTTTGTCTAGCCTAGCGTGCTTTTTTTCTGGCCAAAATTAGAGCTAAAAGCAGTGAAAAGACAGATTAGTGGGCGAACTCTGCAAATGCATTATTCAGTATGCACAAGCGAGCAGCCCACATGCAAACGTCTCCGTTCTCCTCACATTAGGGGCACTCAAGACACCCTCACAATTTATTACGACGCAGGCAGGGAATTGACAGTACGCAACATGTCCCAGGACCAGCTGGGCCAAGGTAACGGGGTGCATCAAGGGCCAAGCTTCTGCTTGAGAAGTTGACACTTTGTAAATGAGCTTGAAGTTGATGTGCACAAGCCGATGGCTGGCGGGGGAGAGATCAGGGCTTGCTCACATGGGCCCGTTGATAGCTATGGATCGCTCTTCTATCCCTCCACGCCAGTGTGCATATATGAGAGAGAGCAAAGAGGAAGCACAAATAGTCTCTGAACCGGCAGGTAGATCCCTGGGGGACAAAGGAGAGACAGAGAGAACATTACGA
The DNA here is from genome assembly GCF_965113295.1 of Leuciscus leuciscus. Lineage (NCBI taxonomy): Eukaryota > Metazoa > Chordata > Actinopteri > Cypriniformes > Leuciscidae > Leuciscus > Leuciscus leuciscus. Next base: position 13,494,139 of record NC_138747.1, on the reverse strand, counting down.
CTAATTGGGCATTCAGGAGAAGGATGGATTACTGTGGCAGAGCTTTGAGGAAGGGAGGAAAAGGGTGGATACTATAACCAGAGCTAGTATTTCTGCCATTCTACCATGTAGATGTGGTGTCTAAATGACGCATGAATATTGCATCGCTGTGGTGCATGAGGTGCTGTGAAGGGGCCAAAGTCATCTCCAGAAAAGAATATAATATGCATTGTTGTCTAGACTTATGCAATGCCATGCATGTTATCTGAACCCTAATGAAGATTTTTGTTTAAAAGATACAGTATGGTTAGTTTGAAGAGTGTGAGGTGAGAGCATACACTAATGACAGGAACTAAACCAAACCAGGCAATTTATAGTGCAAAAATAAAATTGCATTAACTCCAAAGCTGATGTTCTGAAAGTTAACTATGAAAAGGGTTTCTACTCTTCTCCAAAAGTAGAGAAGCTCTAAATCCAAAGACGACAGTTTTGAAAGATTTCCTCTACGCAGCGTGTCACAAAGTTTAAACAAAGTAGGTTAGACCACAGTCAGAGTTTCCTTTCTTAATGCATTTTTATGTCCCCTCTGAGTCCGAGTCTTGTGAATTTATCCAAAAACATGTCATATTTTCCCCATTCCTTACCAGCCTCCAGCATATGAGTAATACCAGGGCCCTGATTATTTGCAGAGCTAAATCCTAAGCCATGAATTAGGCTCACTAAATTTCAGCCTGCATTTCTCTCGTATTTTCACAGTAGTCATTTTCCGCCATCTACAAGACGTGCAGAGAAATTCAACTGCAATGTCCCAGAACTAATTTAGAGGAGCTCTTTACAATATACAGTCTGAGAAGCATGCAAAGTGTGTTGAAAGCAACCAATATATTTTCCATTCTTTACAGTAACAATTTATAACAATGACTTAACTACTATATTGTATTCTAGATTTATTTACAAAAAAAATAAAAATAAATGCCTGTAAGTGTAAGGGGATTATTGAAAAAGGACAACTGTGGAACAAGTTTGTTGCAAACAAAGTGAAAAGTGAAACAACATATGAAGCTACTGCAATCATACAGCATGCTCTGGCAAATGGAATTATAAAATCTCATGAAATAATTGTTTTCTTTTTTTCTTTTCCAGGTGTGCCCCTAAACCAATCCTAAACTTACTCTACTGTGCTAGGATGTAAGATCACTGGAGTGAGACTGGAGAGAATTAAAGCCATCTGAAGGAGACGGAAAGGGGATTTTGAGATACTCGTGTAACTACTTCACAAGACTGGAGATGAAGAAACGCTTAGTCTTTGAGACAACTTTCTTTGCAAAATTCAACTAAACCCTTGGCTCTCCTGTTACATGAACCTGAGAGATAAGTGATAGACTGGTATTAAAAGCAGGCTGAAGGGTCTAGCTCACAGTGAATCTACATCAAATTATATCAGTTTATATTAATTATGAAAATGGGACAGATTGCAATATTTCTTCTGCACACACATCTGCTGCTTGGAGTCGCAAGCTCCCTGGTCATTCAATCCATGCCCTGGAGAGTGCCCTGCCCTCACCAGTGTGTCTGCCAGATCAAGCCCTGGTACTCTCCCCAGTCTGTGTACAGAGAGGCTCCTACAGTAGACTGCAATGACCTGCTACTTATCCAGCTGCCCACTTCCCTCCCTCAAGAGACACAAACCCTCCGGCTGCAAAGTAACCTCATCAGTTCTGTGGACCAGAGTGAACTCCAGGGCCTTGTCAATCTGACAGAGTTGGATCTCTCACATAACAGCTTTACCAGTACCCGCAACCTGAGAATAACTGACCTGCCAGCTCTTCTTAGCCTACACATGGAGGAAAACCAGCTGAGACACCTCCCAGAAGCAGCTTTCTTTGGTCTCCCTAGCCTGCAGGAGTTGTACCTAAATCACAACAGGCTTCGAAGCATCTCCCCTGGGGCCTTTAAGGGTCTGGATAAACTTATAAGGCTTCATCTTAACTCTAACCGACTGGTTGTAATTGACCGGCGCTGGTTCCATGCTATGCCACAACTGGAGGTGCTCATGATTGGTGGAAACCTTGTGGACACTATTCAGGACCTAAATTTTAAACCACTGGGCTCTTTGCGTAGTCTTGTCCTGGCAGGCATGGGCTTACGTGAGATCTCGGAGCGAGCGCTAGAGGGACTTCAAAATCTGGAGAGCATTAGCTTTTATGATAATCACCTGATAAAGGTTCCAAAAGAAGCATTGCAAAAATTGCCAGGTCTAAAGTTCCTTGACTTGAACAAGAACCCCATTCAGCTAGTGCAGAGGGGAGACTTTAGAAACATGCTTCACCTGAAGGAGCTTGGCTTAAACAACATGGAAGAGCTGATCTCTATCGAGCGCTCAGCAATGGAAAACTTGCCTGAACTGACCAAACTGGAAATCACAAACAATCCTCGGCTCTCCTATATCCACCCTCAGGCCTTCCAAAAGTTATCGAGTATGGAAAGTCTAATGCTGAACAGTAATGCCTTGAGTGCCCTGCATAGCCAGACAGTAAGGTCGCTGCCCAGCCTTCAAGAAATCAGCTTGCACACCAATCCTATTCGCTGTGACTGCCTGATCCGCTGGGTGGGAGCCGACAATGACAAGCCAGTCCGTTTCATTGAGCCTCAATCCACATTCTGTTCTGAGCCTCCTGAGCTGAAAGCCAGGCGAGTTAAAGAAGTATCATTCAGAGAGATGGCAGACAGCTGCCTGCCCTTGATTGCCCCAAGCACATTCCCCTCTTACATTGAAGTCAAACATGGAGACAACGTAGCCTTGCACTGTCGAGCACTTGCAGAACCAGAGCCAAGCATCTACTGGGTCATTCCCCAAGGCGTGAGGTTGACTCCATCCAGCAGTTATGGGCGTTATCAGGTTCTCACAGAAGGCACATTAGAGATTTTTGGAGTCACTGCTGAAGAGGCCGGCTTCTACACTTGTGTTGCGCAGAACCTAGTGGGAGCTGATACTAGAAGCTTGACTCTACAGGTGGAGGGGGGTGACATGATTCGGGCAAATACTCAAAAGACAGAAGATAGCTTTGAAGTTCAAGATGTCAAAGAAAGGTATGCCTTACTGACCTGGCAAGCAAGCCGTAACATTCCAACTGCCCATCTATCTTGGGTGGCCAATGGTAGTCTAGAAGGACATCATAGGTACAGCACTCGAATTCTAGCTGGTACCAGGAGATTCAACCTAACCCGTCTGCAACCAGGCACTCATTACAAAGTTTGTCTACACTTGGGGCCAAATGACACCTCATGTGTCCATCTAAGGACCAAAGAGGTGCCCATGCAAGATCCTTTACCAGACCTGACCCCAGCAGTCCTGTTGGCGGTATCAGCTCTGCTCCTTTTATTAATGGCCCGAGCATGTAATGGGGGAGCCTCATTCAGTTGGAAAGACCACATGCTGGAATTTGAGAAACCCCACACCACCATTATGACCCAGGAGGCGAAGGCTTTCATGACTTCTCCAATACCAGTTAAGCATCTGAATCAGCAAGACACAGACAAAGTCCTATCAGATGGCAGAGGGAAAGGATTCACAAATACTTTGCTGGGGCAAGATTCTCGGGGGCTAACTAAAGAGGCATGCTGAGCAGAGTTCAAGAAGGATGGACATAAATCTGATCTGATCTGACAGTCAAAACTACTGAAAGTCTGAAATAAACAATACTATAAATTTACATAGCAGACCTGCTTCACATAACAGCGACCCTGTTTCAAGTATAGTATAATAACAAAAAGAAAGAAAAGAAAAAAGATATTTGTATTTATTTTGTAACAAAAAAGATACAACACATGTATATTAAAAGCATTTGTTCATATATTCACATTCAATATATCATCGAAGGACACTAAAGCTGTGCTGCCAATCATAAATAACTGTTCATATAGAATCTGTTTATATGCAACCACCCACCTTTTATGAGCCTGTGTCAAAACAGGCCAAATGGTTGTAGAAAGATAAGCACTTATATATTTTTAATACTGAAGACGACAATGACTTGACACAGAAAAGCAAAGAAAGGTGAAAGGTGGTTTTCTGAAAGGTGGTTTACAGGCTGAGGGCAACAATTCACTTTTCTTTTTTGTGGTGAAAAATTAAACTGACTATCTCAAAGCAGGCATTATGAAAAGTGCTGATATAAAGGGAGATGTCTTAAATGTTGTATAACTAATGTTGTATGTACTCTCTCTTTAACAGTGTGTTAAATTGTGCTCTGTACAAGGACCCCAAAATAACACTCCAAAGTTAAAGACCCTCCCAGAGAAAGGGAACGTTTTTAGCGCATAAAAGAAAAATCTTGTTCTCCCCTAAATATAGACTGCTCTATACATCGACAAGGGCCACAAACCTATGACCTAATCTGCTCTGTGGGATGTTTGCCTATGTTGGTTCCCTCATTCCTGAAATATGGCAGACCCTTGGTTAGAAAACCAACCCAAGTGAACAGATGTTCCAGTGATGGACACACAGCCTTGACATATGTGTCAGCCTCTTTGTTCAAACATGTCAAACAAGAACAAAGGGTCACGGAGAAACCTTGAGGAAAATGACGCCATTCCTTCCAGCAATGAAGGCAAACATTTGGTGACAGGGAAGAGATCCACGTCTACATGCACACTGTTTTGTACAAAGCAAGCACGTCAGAGATCCCATCTCTTTCAGTACTGATGAAAGGAACGGATCCTGTCAGGCTGCTAATGGGACACACTTCATGGAAATGTAGTGACAACTCTTTCTGTAAAAAGAGAAAATTGAATTCAAAATGGGCTTTTTCTTTACCCATTTGTCAGGTGACTATTCAATGCACAGTACATGAGCGCTGCTCTGACTGCTGGACAGCTACAGTAATGAGAGACATATCCAGTGAAAGAATGGTCAGAGGGCACCGGTGAGCCCCTCTTTTATCCGGGGAAGAAAATAAAGCAGCATTGGGGATTGTGAACGGTTCTCTTATATTCTCAAATATGGGGAAATCCATTTTTACAGGCTGTCATTTTACAGTAACTTTGCTTTGATTTTTTTTGTTGTCAATTTGTGGTTGATGTGCCCTCCTGTTTCAGTGACACTCTCTCTTACTTGACTGTCTCGTCCTAAAATTGGTTTCCTTAAATTTTTTGTTGATCATTGGTCTTTTCCCAACCCCAAAGCTGTACATAAGTCTATCTGAATTTCCTATTCAACATACCACTTTCTGAAATAATTTAGATGACTGTGTGTTAAATTCTATTTTGAGCTATTATTAAAACATTTTGGACTGATATCAAGGTTTCATCAATTGCAGGACACCTAGTGTGTTTACATGCACTTTAAAAGTTTGATTTCAGTCAGTCTAAAGTAATAATATATATTTTTTAATGTCATATAAACAATCAATATAAGTACCAGTCTGGTTTTTGTTAAGTCTCAAAAACAGAACTAGACAATGTGATTTCTTTTTAGCTTGGCTTCATCTAGCATGCATTATACCTTAATCGGACTACAATTGGCCTTTTGCACTTAATCCAAAATACAGTGTGCAATCAGTGCGCATTTAATCTCCTTGTCAATTATACTTGGAAAGACAGTTTTTGCATGTAAACATACTTAATAGTATGGACATCATATATCACCTCAATGCATATAACCTTTAAATCATGCTCTTAATCAGGATTTTGGGCTACGTTTCCATCTGTTATTATGTTTCATGGAGCCATATGCTGTTGGTCTAAAAGGGGCATCATTCCACAGAAAAATATCCTCCACTTATAATATGAGCAAATATTCAGTCTTTTGAAATGGAATCACCACAACGAGCTACTCCAGTTTCTAGAGATTTGCAAAACTGCCCTCGGCTTCTTAAATTCACTGAGAAAAGAGCCTCAGGCTAGTGATGCTCTTCTTCTCAGCAGCAAATGGTACATCCATCTTCAGTACTCCCCGCTCCAGTGCTCTTACATACCTCAGAATTACTGCAAAGAGCCTGTTGTCTAAACACAGGAACTTTGAGAGATTGATTAATGCCTGAAGAGGAAAAAAATTGTGACACATGTTTGGCAGGGGGCAGTGGTTTATAGGCAACATAATAGCATTATGCTTTGCAGAAATCATACATAATTGTGGATGACTATAATTGCACATTCCCATTATTTAAGGGAATATTGAAAGTGGGATGGCAGGGTTCTGTTTTGTAACACTTACTGCATCCTTCACACTCAAGTGGACCCTCTCCAATCTATCAAGGCTAGAAATGCCAAACTATAAAGCTCAATGCACCACTGAACAGTAACTTTGCCATTTAATGGAGGTAAAAAAAATAAAATATATATTATAAAAGGAATATTCCAATCAAGTGAGCTCAACTACAACACTATCTGTAGCCAAAGTACATAAAAGGTAGGTTTGCTGAATTGTGATTTAATAAATGACCTTCTCGATTCAATTTTCTGATCAATAAGAGATAGAAGTACATTGGATTTCATTGCCTCAAGCTTGAGAATCGTTTATTTATTTTTAGCCCAAGTCAAAAAATATAATTCACAATTAAATGCTACACTAGTCAACTGATATAATGTGACATTTGGTCTATTACTGGCTCAGGTATTAGGATGAATATATATATATATAACTTTAAAGGAAAAAAAAAAATCTCAAGCACATTTACATATAAGTGCCTTACAAAAACATTTTTGGAAATTGAAAATTCCACAATGACAAAAAGACAAGAAATGTTGTATTTACAGAAGCATGCAGTCCCCGTGATGCAAGAGGTCACAAGTTTACATTGATGAAAAAATCATCTTTAATGAGGACACTGCTTGGCCATTTTCTATAAAAACTCCATTCCACTGTTGAGGAATCATTACTCACGTATTGACAAATGAATGTTTGGATGTCACAGCGGGCACTGCTGGTTGAATTATCATGAAGCACAAGCACCATCAAAGCACTGCCTGAAAATGATTGTCCATCAATACTCTCTGCACAAACAATGGGAAAAATCACACGTTCTTTCAACAAGACAATTACACCAAACATATTTACAATAGAGGGACTCCAGAACAAGTATTAAACATCAGGTTTTGATTTTTTTTCTTCTTTTTAAAAGAAAAGATTCAAATATTGTTATTTTAAAAGTCCTCAAAGTTACACATTTTTAAATTTTAACATTGAAGGCAATTTTCACGTCACACCACAGATATTCTACATTGTTCCATGACAAAGCTGTACATTCTAAAGCAGATAATAGCACAAACAGCCTACAACTGTGCTCACTTGTCTCAACTACTGTCAAGAACAACAGTTTGAAGAGAATCTTGCAGAGTATGTTAGATCTCACAAACAATTTATTACTAACCCAACTAAATAACACATTCAATTAAAAGACATACTTTGCTTTCGGCACACTACCGCTTTGAGTCGGTTTTGAATGTTTTAGAAAGAAGAGATTTATGTTCTTTTATGCTCACCAAGGCTGTATACATTTGATAAAAAATACAGTAATACAGTACTACAATTAAAATAACCATTTTGTATTGTTCTATATTTAAAAATGTAATTTATTCCTGTGATGGCAAAGCTGAATTTTCAGCATCATTACTCTCATTCTTTCTTATTACTATCAATGTTGATTCTAGATAGTAAAAATAACAGCATTTATTTGAAATAAATTTTTTTTAAACAACAATGTGACTTTTGATTAATTTAATCCATTATTACTGTATAAAAGTATTAATTTCTTTAAAAAAAAAAAAAACACACACACACTTAACCCCAAACTTTTGAACGACGGTGTATACAATCCTCGCCATAACTGCTAACTGGCTTATAGCAACACTTCTAGCAATGTTATACACAACATTCACCTAAAAACTTTTCAGACTACATACTACATACACCCTTAACCTCAGCCGTTCAAGACCAGGCCAGCAGGAATCTGAGCACCTTAAACATCCTGTTGCTCTCTTTTTCCTTTCCTTTAAAGCGTTCCCATTTTCAAAGCCAGGAAGCAGTTTTGTGGAACGATGATAGAAAAATTGATTGTGAAATCTATTTAGTGTGGCTATCGATTTCCCCATAAGGGGAAGGAAGGCAGACCGTGTGAGTAGGATAATGGAATATGGAACGGGGGAGCAAGAGCCCATAAATGGGAAGTGACACTGGTTAATGGAGTAGAACTGGGCTGTTTTAGGTAGGGCATGTGAGCGTGTGCACATATATCCATGTGAGAGGTCTCCACATCTACTATAACACTCCACATTCAGCTCTGCATTTCAACTCATCTATACTGAAGGAATAAATACAAATTTGGTGATAATTTATGCACTCATATTTCAGTTTCAAATAAATGCTGTTCTTTTGAACTTTCTATTAATTAAAGGATCCTAAAAATAAAATAGCATTTGTAATAATAAGAAATGTTTCTAGAGCACCAAATCAACATGTTAGAATGATTTCTGAAGGATCACGTGACACTGAAGACTGGAGTAATGATGCTTAAAATTCAGCTTTGACATCATAGTAAGTTTCATTTTAAAATGTTCAAACAGAAAACTTACTTTAAATAGTAAAAATATTTCACAGTATTACTGTCTTAATGTATATTTTATCAAACAAATGCAGCCTTGGTGCACATAAGAGATTTTTCTTGGCCTAGGCCTTAAACTTTTAAATGGCATATTTGAAAGGGGCAGCAGCCTTGTTGTACTTTAAAGGGTTAGTTCACCCAAAAATGAAAATTCTGTCATTACTCACCCTTGTTTCGTTCCAAACCTGTAAGACTTTCATTAATCTTCGGAATTGAGAGATTTCTGTTACTCTGTGGCAGCAACAATCTCTTTATGAAGTTTTTGAAGCATCAAAGTGGTAGTGATACTAGTAATCCATGACTTGAACGGTTTAGTCAAAATTTTCTGAAGAGACACGATCGCTTTATTTGATAAACAGATTGAGTTTTGACTTTTATTCACATATAAACATTGATCAGCGAACATCAACGGAAGCTCAACCAAACCTGCTTGACCTAAATTGAATCTGTTCGTCATATAAAGCAATCGTGTCTCTTCAGAAAATTTGCACTAAGCCACTCAATTAATATGGATTAGTTTTACGATCTCTTTATGAACTTTTTGAAGCATCAAAGTGGTAGTTGCGTATGGAGGGACAGGAATCTCTCAGATTTCATCAAAAAAAAAAAAAAAAAATCTTCATTTGTGTTTTCCGAAGATGGAAGTCATAGGGGTTTGGAACAACATCAGGGCGAGTAATGACATCATTTTGAAATGGATTTGAAATCATTTGCAGTTATTTAAAAAGTCTGACCATGACTGTAGCCTATAAGTGAAAACAATGAGACGTCACTCCTCCTGTGTGACTATGGTGTATGACTCATTGTACAGGCAGATCTAAGCTGTGCCATTAGCAGCCAATGCATCAAGCTATTTCAGGATTTCTAATAAGTATTTATCATTAGGGGAATCTTATTTAATGAAATTCACGTTATTGTCTCTGCATTCATGACAGAAATGGATGAATCTTTGAGCCTGACAGCGCCAAAAATATGCAACAGCCTGAAAATGCTACCAAGCAACTTGGGCATATGTGGTCGAATAGTTCCTTCATGAATTGTCAATACCAATTTCTCAAACAACACACCTTCCTTAAAGGCACACAATGTAAGAAATGTTGGAGAAAGATACCTAAAGACAAAGCTCATAAACATGTCAGCCTGGTGCCTGCATAAACACAGCTAAAACAACGGCCTGTGTGTGTAAAGGAGAGAGAATTAGTAAACCAAAGAAAGAAAGAAAGAGGAAAAATAATTACAATGAGTTTCTTCTTCATTATGAGATCACAAAGCATGACAAATGCAAAGAAAATGTCAAATTGAAGCTTGAAACGCTGAGGACTCCTAATTGTCTCATCCTTCTACTAGTGATATGGCAAAGGGCACTGAGCTGATTATGTGTGAACCCCCTCAGCGACCAGCTACTGCCAGTTTAACAGATCTAACCTGATGGTAGGCCCATTAAGACAAAGACCTGAGATGGTGAGAGAATAGAGGTGTGATTAGAGGAAGAACCCAATTATCCTTCAGCATGGAGACTCACCCCTCGAGACACTTTCATTATTGATTTCCAGTTACATCACCGCTTCTATTGGACAGGCCTGATAGACAAAAACAAGCAGAATGTCATGTAAAATTCATGTTCAGTCTTCAGACAACAACAAATTCACTTCAGATTTTGACCAACATTTCAATGTCCAGAATATGCATCATGAACAAACTGGATTTTATGTTTATAAAAATGAACAATTTAAATGGTAGGGTTATGCAAAAGCTCCAAAGGCCAACCTCAAAAGGCAGCAGAGCATTATGTTAGCCTCCCAAAGATTTTCTAAATGATTCTTAAGAAACTGAAAGACTGTTACTGCCTCCTTGTGGTAGAAGTAAAACAACTTATGTTTCTTTTTTTTTTTTTTTGGTAACAGATGTATAGTACTATAGGTTTCATAACAAATAGTCACAAATGCATGGTTGTAGTCAAAATAAAAATACAGCAATGAGGATGAGTAAAATGAAACAGAGCATCCTTTCCATTGGTTTTATTTTATTTTACAATTTAAAAACAACAACAACAAAATTACTGCTCAGACTAAATCTAAACAGAAACAAAGTTTGGAAAACAAACAAACAAAAAACTTCATTTATAACACCATTGGCTTAGGATAAACTTGTTTTAGGTTCCATATTATGAGGCATAATGGCAGTGAAATAGCAGTGTTTGTACCACACAAGAAAGTTCAGGTAAATTTGGATGGGATTGTAATACAGCCTCCACATCCTCAAAAGGTAAATAACACAGTATTAATTAGATACAAGCAAAGCTAGTCCCATGCGTTTGCTGCATGTGAAAAGCTATTTCGCCCTCTGGTGGCAGAGGACAATAGAATTCCTTTTCAAAGAGTCCTTTATGGCTGCACTTAAAACACAACAGAGACCGAATCCACTTTGTTACGGGAAACAACGCATTACTAAGAAAAGCAGAGGACAATAACCCTAAATTCCCACATAACAGAAGTGCTCTGGTAAATTTCACAGCCAACAATACAGATGACCTTTCTGCAAAATAAAGCACTATTTAAAAAAGTATGACAGACATTGCTTTCAAAACACTTTTTTTGTCCCATAAACATCATCTCACCTGGCAGCTCTGTGGAAAATAAGAAATCATTCCACTAATAAATGTTTCTTAACCTTCATAAAAGAAGAACACTTGTGTGTGTGTGGATGACAGGAAAACTGAGGACAGGCAGAGGGTTGAACAGATAGAGCACAAATAGTCCTCAATCATACATCATATCTGTTCAGGATATAGAATAAAAAAACAAAACAAACAAACAAACAAACAATGGAACAAGGAGGAGCCGAGCATCATAAGCAACCAAAGGGTTTGGAAGGAAAAACCGTGGTCATTGGTCTAATTACACTTTTCTATTGTACCGCCTCTACATCCAAAGGTGTTTCAATACCTCACAATCTGTAATATAATTGGTTCTTCTCATTGCACAGGAATGACTTTGACCTGTTGACTGGTCATTCTAGATGCCATCTACAAAAACTAAAGTTTATAAATAAATAAATATTTCTATTTAATCTGTTTCAAGCACCCGTCCAAAGAAAAACCTTTCACCAAGTCAACTTAAGTGATGCTTTAGCTAAGTGCCAGAAATCCGCAAGAAAATCTTCTAAAATAAAGTAAAACCAAAGTTGGTCAAGTACATTGAAAGGCGATTTAAATGTGCTATTACAAACTGAGTGGACTGTACAGAGGTTAGGATTTTAATTATGCATATCTTCACAATAAGGCCGTAGCATATTGTGGTGGCAAACTGTCTTTAGCCAAGTTAGGCTAACAAAACAATGGCGAACTATCAATACGAGGCCAGTTTCTTTAAGTTACATTCTGTACATTATTTATACTCAATTTGTACTGAACAATAAAATTATTATAGATACATTGTACTATTTTCATTTCAGCCCAGCAACTGTTTGTCAATTTTCCCTCCTCCTTGCGTATATACTGTGTATAAACATTTTTTTAAGTCCAACAAGTAGCAAGCGAGTGCGTGTTTAATACATGCGTGCCTTTTAGATGTTTTGGTCATGCTATGAAGGTTTTGATGACCTTCTGTATAACCTGGCCACAGCCTGGGCAAGGAGCATGAAATTTGTGCAGCTTGCGGGCACAGGGAAAACAGGTGATCAGGTGAGCTGTGCGCCCATGGATGATATTGCCGTTTCGCGGCCGCACTCGGCACAGCTTGCAGGGTTCTAGCAAGGCCTCGGGTTGGCATTCTGTCTCCATGTCCAGCGTGTCCTGGCTGTCACCCTCTGAACTCTCCTGTAAGTGGGGGTGAAGCTGGGAAGGACCCTTTCCTTTTGACGACGAAGCGGATGATGGGGGGATGTTTCTAGAGACGTGGTGCGAGGGGAGGACGACAGGGTCAGACACAGTCCTAAGGCAGTCAGGCATGTCGATTCCATCATCCTCCTCGTCTTCCTCCCTCTCAGGACGTGAACTGCAGGCGGGGATGTCTGGAACAGAGATGGAGTGTACGAGACGAGGACAATCCTTGTACCAGTCTTTCCGCAGAGCCCAGCAGCGCATGCAGTACCGTTGAAGAGGGGTGTTAAATTTGCGGCACTCTGAGCACTGCCATGCATCCTGTCAGAAGATAAGGTCATTTGAATAAGTTGTGCCTTTTATCCATGTATAACTATTTTACAAAATAATAATAAAAAAATAGAAACATGATCAACTTAAACACAATCAAACAATATTTTTAACACACCCTATGATTCTTAATTTTTTTCATTATTCTCTACCAATCCTAATTTTAATTTTAGGGGCATTAAATTGACCAAGAACTTGAATTTCAAATAAATGCTGCTTTAAATAAATCCTGAAAAAAAATGCATCACTGTATTCACAAAAATATTAAGCAGCACAACTGTTTTTCAACATTGATAATAAAAATAAATGTTTTTTGAGCCCCAAATCAGCATTTAAAAGGAACAAGGTATACATACTGGGAACTATATTCTCAGAAGGTGAAGCAGTTCTGCTTCTGCGGAGTGATTTACTCCAACTCTGAGCGAACTCTCTTGCTCCTCACCACGGGGCTTCTCAGGTGCTGCGAGTAAATCACTCTGCCCAAGTAGCAGTGCTTCGCCTTCTGAGAATATAGTTCCCAGTATGTATAAGGTTAGAAGATGGATGTGTCTCATGTGACCTTGTTATTTGTACACGCTGTGACTATACAAATCACAACATGTAAATAGGAAAATGTTGGCGTTATTTTGTCACTTATTGGGAGCAGTATGCTAGCTGGAGCCATTTACCTCCAGTCTTTGTGCTTAGCTAGGCTAGCGGTGGGTGCGTCAAACAGACTTACAGCACGCACCGAGATGAAAAGGGTATGTATAGACTTATCTAACTCTGGGGGATACGGGGAATAAGCTAAAGTCCCCAAAAGTCGGCGTGTTCTAGGGATGGGCATTCGTTTAAATTTTCTTAGTCGATCGTCGGGAGAATTAACGATCGACTATCGATTAATCATTAATATTTTTTATAATAAAATTAATTATTTAACTTCTATAATTCAAAAATGCAATGAATACAAAAATACAGCGTGTTTTTCCTCAATGAGACCTTTATTACAAGATTAACTTGTGGCAGACAGTTAAACTACGTTCAGTTAGGCAAACCGAACATATATGCGGTGCTCTAAAGCAGCGGAACCTGCAGCTGCGAGCCGGCGTTCTTAAACAGAGACCTAATTTGTTCCAAAATAATAATAATAAAAAAGAATCATGTTAAACAATAACTTAAACAAAAAAACATAATAATACTTGACAGATTTTGTCAAAATGTAACTCAAAACTATCCACGCCAGAAGAAAGAGGGTGAGAGAACAATTAGGCTAACTTAACAAATGAACGTTAGGCTAGTGAAAAATAACTAACTTTAGTAACTCGCAATCGCATACAACTTCTGCACCAGTCTACTGATTTTTGTTGAGAAACAAGAGCATGTTGACATGATCTGGGGTCAGACGCGACCGCAACCTGGTGACCGTCAGTCCAGCCGCCGAAAACACCCGCTCTGAGGGGACTGACGTTGCCGGGATGCACAGGTACCTCCGCGCTAACTTGGCCAGCGCGGGGAACCTTATTCCGTTCACTTTCCACCAGTCTGTAGGTGTGCAATTCAGGGGTGGGGGAGTCTCCCTCAGAAAGTTCTGAAGTTCTGCTTCAATACCAGCCTCACATTGAGTGGTATAGTGATCCCCAAGGAGTTGTGCCATAGCAGATGACTGGGAGGTCGCGACTTCAGCATCGCAATGTTTGCAGTGAACTATTTCGCCTTTTAAATCAAAATGGTCCCACGCCACACTTCGCCGTGACCTCTTCATGATTATTTTGAAATCAAAACGGAAGATCACAGATAACCGAGTATAGTGTCAAATATTGCCCCCGGGTGGTAAAATGTTTAATTGCTGCCACACAGTGAAATTCATTTAATTGCTTCAAGACTCACACTACGTAACGCAACCTGCATTAGATAAAAAAAATGCATTAGATTAATCGATAACAAATTAACGTGATCGACGAAATTCTTAACGATCAATTATCGATCGTCGATTAATCATGCCCATCCCTAGCGTGTTCCTTTAAGAATAATTTCTGAAGGACCAGGTTATACTGAAGACTGGAGTAATGATGCTGAAAATGTAGCTTTGCAATCACAAAAATAAATATTAAATAACATTTCACAATATTACTGTTTTACTGTATTTTATCACATAAATGCAGCCTTGGTGAGAGTAAAATATTAATAAAAACTAGGGCTGAACATTTAATCGCAATAAAACCGCACGCGATTTGGCAAAGGCTGCGATTATTTTATGCGCAGCTTGTCAGTGGAGTGCAGCTGATTGGTAGCAAATACTGCCCCATTTGAACGCCAGAGGGCGCTCTCCTGCAAACACGATAAATATGCCCCGCCGCAGAAGTACAATAATGTGCATCATTCCAGGAAATCCCTATCGCTGTAGCTGAATAAACAGAAGATTGAAACGCTTTGATTAAACATGACTTATAAATACATGACTGCCTTATTCTGTGTAAGAAGGCACATCATCTCAGAGAAGGATGCTCAGCTGTCGTTATGAAGTGAGTTTGGAGTAAATGCATGTTATTAAATGTTGTCTGTTGTTGGACAAGAGGTTCATAAATGCTTCTCATGTTTTGGAAAGATGTTTGACGCGTGTTGTTTTTTCAAATGCACGTTATAGGTGACTCAAACTCACAGTGCTTTCAGATGGAGCAGCGTTTACAGAGCCGTACATCAATGACAAGCTGCGCATAAAAAAAGAAAAAGAAAAAGGAAAAAAGAAAAATCGCGATAAGCCATCTCGATTTAAGTGTGATTACATGTAAAGTGCGATTAATCGTTCAGCCCTAATAAAAACAAAACAAAAAACAATGACCACTAATATAGAGCACAATTTTCCTGATGATTTCCTGATATGTCTACCTGTGTTGAGATTTCAGTATCAGTGTCATCACTTAAACACTGAGAGTCATCATCCTGTTCTTCTTGCATCTGAAAGTGCATTTTAAGCAGCTGGTTATGATGAGTCCATCATCTTAAACGATAGTCAGTGAAGAAGAAAAAAGCAAGTAACATTACCTTCCTGTCATCTTTATTGTCTTTCCTGGTCTCCTCTTCTTCATGTGGGGACTCTGCATCACTTCCCTGCTCAAGCACCGCCTCCTTCATCTCCACACTCACTTGCTCGCTTTCTGCCTCATTTAGGAACCAAAGATCATCTGTGGTGTCAGAAACGATGGCCGTGTCCTCATCCTGTACAGGAGAGAGCTGTTCCCTCAGTCTAGTTGTGTGACAGTCTCACTACATTGACTTGACTACAAAAAGTGTCAAGTGTTTTTTTTTAAAGTTCTTCTTCATGAATAAGAAAATAGCCATATGAATTATTTTCTGGGGAGCTTGACCTCTTACTTGATTGGTGTGAATATCAGTCGAGCCATTGCTTCGGCGAGTGTAATTACTTCGCAGATTACCCAGAAACCACCAGGGCAACCCAGAAAGGTCCCACTCTTCCAGAGTCACGTCCAGCTTTGGCCGTTTGCAAGCAGATCTGGGTAAATCGTCTGAGGAGTCTGTCAGGATAGAGAGGTGTCTGATCTTTAAATACAAATTACAATTGCAAGTCATGTAAGTCTTTACACTGTCTAAAGTGAGTGCAGTGTTTGTTTCATGATGACCTTCATCAGGATCGCGTGGCCTGCGCTGTGAGCAGCTCTGTGTTGCGCCAGTGCTGGTACTGCCAACAATGAGAGCCTGTCCAGAGCTAATCGACCCACTGGACACCTATACAGTAAAGAAAAAGCCGAATTAGCACAGAGTAATGGCATGACACTCGGTAGGACGGCAGTTCCTTCACAGCAGGTGCCCGTGGTGTGGCGACAAAAGGCCACGTCCTCACAAGTAGAGGGAAGGGGAAAATAATAGGAACTTTCTAAAAAAAGATATTAAACACCATTGCTGCTGTATTGTTTTGTAATATAAATTGCAAATGGAGTGGCAGCAAACAAACAGACATCTGGTACCTAAATAATATCACACCACTAATACGTAATATCGGATGGAAAAAAGCTAATCCAAAATCATAACACTTTTTAAAGTTCATATTATTGGCATAAATCACAAATCACATTTCTATTTAAAGTCCTGTGAATAGCACAAATGCATGACGATACCAGTGACCTCATCCCAGACTACTATTCCCAACCCCACCTGACTTCATTCTGCCAACACACAACCATAAGGTGTTAAATGTGGATGGGTGTATGAGGGGTGAAGAGGGCCAGTGAACTGAGAAGGAAGCTGCAGTCCTTCCGAAAGAAGCAGCGACGCAGAGAAGGAAACTCTGAGCGACAAACAGAGACAGGTACTCTGTCCCCCAGCAGCCAGGCCCATGCTGGTGGCTTCTCCAGAAGGACCACCAGGCCAGGCCGGCAGTGGGGAAGTACAGAGACGGTGCCACTCTGTACAGATACGGCTGGTGGAGACAGCTGCCGCCTTCCCCTTCATGGCAAACAGGCTATTGATCATGATGCAATTCTCCACACAAAAATGCATTGTAGCAAAACTTTGAGCAACTACAATGGAAAGAAAGGATGTGAAAGTTTGGGGAGACAATCACTACATTTAAGTAACTGGTTGATAAGAGCGTAAATAAAAAAGGGGAAAAGCTAACAACAAATGTATAATATGGTCGCTGTAAGTACTGGATGTGGAAATAAAGCAATCACTTGATAACCTGAATCATATTTAAAAGCAAAAGAAAAATACATTTGGTACCCAAAATGCCCTGTACAATGCACTTTTATCAGCCTTAACAAAATAAATCAAATTACATATATCACGAAAGGATTACATTTGATTTTCTGATCAATTGTTTGCCATGAAGAGGAGTAACGGACACTGTTTCTCCTGTGCACCATGCTGTAGTTTTACCTGACCAGGATCTTCACTTGGAGACTCATTAGAATCCTTGCCGACAGAAAGATTCTTTGCAGCATCTGTATTTCAAATAAGACACAGTAACAAAACAAAACAAAAGAAAAAAAACGCCCTTTATTCACCAAGCACACGTCAATCACACTTGGCCCAGACGTAATGCCTTAATCAGTGGTGAAAAATGCAATACTGTTGCAGAAAGTTTTGCACTGTTTTTATTATTATTTTATTTAATTTTTTTTTAAATCAAGTTTATTAAGTTCCTGTGTGAAGATTACACAGTACACTAACCTGATAACACAATGACAAAGTTGAAACCATAAATAAACAAGTTTTTACATACCTACTGTAGCATAAACATCACATTCAGACAACACACACACACACCTCAAAATGAAAGGTGGGGCTAATCAAAATGAGAGAAAGCAAGAGAGTGAAAGTGCTAAAAGACAGAGTGACAAGTCTGTGAGACATTTTTTTACTACAGATCATTCAAAATAAATTCAACAACAAGAAGGATGGACTTACCCGAATTATTCAAAATAAACAAATTCCTCTTCAACATCTCATACACAGGGCTACAAAAGGCAGAAAAGAAAGACGTAAACACCTAAAATATGCTGATTTCTCTAAATAACACAAAAGTTAAGAGATGGGGTGATGCATCAGCCAGAGCAATTAATCAGCTGGTATACTGTATGTGGTATATCTAAGTTTTCAGAGTTGGTTGTTAAAGTTCACTCACACAGGAAAAAAAAACCCAGACATTTCTCAAAACATAACAGTTTATGATCCATCCACATTAGAAAAAAATCTTACAGGTTTGGATCAACATCAGGGCGAGTAAATAGTGACTTAATTAAAGGTGCAGTAAGCAATTTCTAAGAAACACTGTTGAAAGTGGGTAGGCCCAAGCACCAAACAATATAACAAATTTATACCTAGATATCGTCAGCCATCAATGTCACCAGCTGACTTGAATGAGAGAGAGCCGACTCTATTTTCTCTTCCATTTAAATCTCCTTATTGGTAGCTATGAGCTCACCTGGGGTTCTTAACGGAAAAGCTCCCCACTTCCAGTAGCTCTCCGAGTGGGTCATCTTGACAGTGGACGATGTGTTGTCTCTGTTTGTCATACAGCTGCTTCATCATGATGTACTGACCCAGGTAGTGCATGACCTAATAAAAAACACTGCCATTATTAAATATACCTTATCAGGCAGTTCAAACTCTTAATGCTACAGCATTTGTCAATCTGCATAGGTCACTTTGTACACACTCCTCACCTCCTTCAGAGTAAACACCTCCTCCCGAGCACCTGCTACTCTCAGGATCTGCAGTAGAGGAGCTCTGGGGTGGACCTGCGGGGGGCGGGGGATATGGATATGTTTAACCCTGGAGCATATGTTTAACCCTATGAAGCCTACTGTATCATACTTGATACATGAATTTCTAAGGCCTCTAAATTTTCAACATGATCAAATCTTTGCTGAAAAACCTGTTGCATACAATCTACTACATGCCCTCTCATTGAGAGTTCAGCATTTTTAGTAAGTAAAAGGTCTTTTATAGTATAATTGTAAGAATGTGGCTGTGGTATATATGTATTTTTTTGCTGTGAAATCTTTAATAAGCTTCATAAAGTAAACAACTTTTATGTTGTTAGTAATATTTCAAGTACTGGACTGCAGAAATTTAGGTTTACTGATAACACTTTACAATAAAGTTTCATTTGTTAATATTAGTTAACCACATTAGTTAGCATGAACTAAGAATGAGCAATAATTCTACAGCATTTATTAATCATAATCAATGTTAGACTAAGCATTTACTAATACATTCAAGATCAAAAGTTGAATCTGTTTAAATTAATGCACTGTGAACTAACATGAACATCTGTGTTAACTAACATTAACAAAAGTTAATAAATGCTGTAAAAATATTGCTCATTGTTGGTTCATATTAGTTAATGCATTAATTAACATTAAAATGAGACCTTATTGTAAGGTGTTGCTGGTTTAATATCTATACATCCCTTTTTTAGAAAAATCATGTTAAAATGTAATTGTATTTATACAAATTATAATACAATAGGTTTGTAAGAAAAATGTATTGTACATCTCTCAATCATCATTGTATTGCATTATATATTTTGCATCCCAGAAATTGAAACAATTTAAATACAATCTTTCTAAGATATAGTGTGTGATAAAACTGCTTATTTATATGCATTTTCAAGTGTCATTGATTTACATACAAGCTCTCAGAATTTCAATAGACATCAGCAATTGCAGCAAATTGTATATTTTTGCACAGTTTGGGCCACATTCGCGCTTTATCATACTATATGGGCTATAAAAGCATCATGTAGCAAATATGACAAAACGTAAAACACATTTGCAATATTTTTTTATACAAAGATTTTTATAAATTACCACGTCAAAGGGTTCAATAAACTGTTCTATTTGAAAAAGAAGAATGAGAGTTGATATAGAGTGAATGTGCATATTTGTTGCTCACCTGTGTCCCTTCCCCGGGAAGAGTCCTGCATGAAGAGCTTGACCCCGTCAACTGAGATAATGACGACGATGACAGCGAGGTCATGATTGAATCAATAACTGTTAGGAAAACCATTTATATATTTAAAACAAACAACGCCAACGTCTAATGTGTTAATTATACCAACATAGGGCTGTGTATCAAAACCTAGGGAGCTGTCTATGTAGACAACATTTTGGTTATCATAGGTGCATCTTCGTTCAAAACGAGGTTGACATCTCAATAGAAATACAATACATGTACAATACATCCAGTGCACTCAAGCACCTGTTAACAATGTTTAAAAATGAAAATCCCACTGTATTTCTATAAAAACTACTGTATTTCCATGAGGGCGTCACAATATAACGTTAGCTGTTAGCTAACGACATAAAACTAACATTTCTGTCATTTCACGCGCATAGAAACACGCTTGAGGTTAAAATGGCGTTACTTACCATTATCCTAGCTCGGGCATGTGGATAATAAGATAAATTGTGATAGTTGGTTGGATTAGTTGGATAAGTTTCAATTATCCATTCCGTGGCTGAAACGATAATGCTAAGCTAACGTGCGCAAGCTATTAGCCCGCGACATTCAGAAGCATAAAGAGCCGTTAAGACCTCGCGTGATAGTGCTGGTATTGTCCTCACACTCACCGTGTTATCTGTGAACGATTACATGGTTTCCAGATTTTAAAAAATAAGAGTTTGTGCAAAGGAGGGAGAGGTGTGAGTTATTTTTTTTTTTTTTTTTTTTAAGAACAGTTGCAGTCAGTTGAAGTTGACGTGGTGCGTGTCGTCAGCACGGTTGCCAGTGCCAAAAGCAGTTCCCCCGTTTCTAAATTCAAAATGTTATACGTTTCGCCCAATGGCGGCGCTATAAGGACCCTTGTGTTTATTTTACAGCATAGCCCTCACCGGGGCTCATCTTCAGGTTTTTCCATTAAATGTAATTTTATTTATTTACATTATATTAAAATATATTTTTATATATATAATATTATAGATTTTTTATCTATATTTTACAATATTCTATTGATGCTTAACCCTTTCATGCATGAATAATGATAACCTCAGTCAGGATATTTTTCCTATGTGTTTTATTGCTCTTAGGACATGAAAAACAAGATTTGAAATGGTTTTTTGTTTTTTTTACACATATTTTTCAAAGATATTTTCAGAAGTCCACTTGAGTGGACAGCATGCATTTATGGTTTAAACTGAAGAGATACTGTATTAAACATAATAATACCACAGTAATTGTGTGTATTTAACGAACCAATCAATGCAATCATGTGAAAACTATAAAACATATACAAAAAAAATATAAATGTGATGTATTGCAAAGGCAATTGAACTCTACAAGTTGAACTTCGCGTATCTTTGATATCAGAACATGAGGACGTGACTCCATCAGAAATCTCTACAGCCTGTCAAAGGTACAACAGTGGAAACCCAACTCAGATGCTCTCTCCAGTGTATCAGAATATGTAAATTTACCCTTATTAGCTGATAATTCTGATTATATGTTCAAGATGGACACATTTCTAACATAGCTCTTCTCTGAGAAAACCTAGCAGTGTTTTCAAACTCATCTGAAATGAGCAGTGTTGGGGGTAACGCATTACAAGTAACATGCATAGCACAACCGGATTACTTTTTGGATGTTACGAGTAAAGTAATGCGTTACAAGTAACGTGCATTATGTTTTATGTAATCAGATTTTTTTTACTGTTACGAGTAAAGTAATGTATTACAAGTAACATGTATTACGTAATCAGCACGTATTATATAATCAGATTTTGTTAATGCTACGAATAATGTATTACAAGTAGCCTAACATGCATTACGTAATCAGATTACTTTTTGATCTAAGTAAAGTAATGCATTACAAGCAACATGCATTACGTAAACAGCATGTATTATGTAATGAGATTTTTTTAATGCTACGGGTAATGTATTACAAGTGGGGGGATCGACACACCTTGCCTCTTGGTAACAATGTATAGGATGATGCACCAGGGTCCACTGTAGAGGTTGATGTGCAACTATGCCATTAAAACCCATGCAAATGCAAGAAAATGCTTTTTTAATAGCTTTCCACTGTAGTGACCTCTATGCATAAAAGGGTTCATGTGTTTCTGTGTTTAGTGGCTCTACAGACTCCATAGTGAGTGTGTGTAACCCGTCAAATAGGCTACTAAGGGGCAAGTTTTGTTAAATATATAGCTAACATTTTTGTGGTTTATTTAAATTAATTGATTCAGACTTAATTTGACGAGTGTGGTTTTATATTATAATACAAAATACAAGTTCCTTGAATGTCATGAAGAAAATAGTAGGTCTAACCCAATATCCGCTAAATGAAAAATAAAAAAACATAAAAAAGTTAATGTATTATATAGGCTAATATGTGTTAGATATAGGTATATTAGGTACTAACATATATATAAAACCTAATATCTGACACGTTATATTGGAATTCAAACTCTACTGTTAAAGAGAGACACGATGATAGATAGATTACAGCTGTAAACTGGCATCTTCACCTAGCTATCATCCTTTTTTTTTAAGGGGTTTAAAAATGACAAGAAACAAGGACTTGAGCCTCACTGTATTTCAAATTCTAATGGCTTTATTTATATATATAGATTTGTGTGTATATATATATATATAGTTTATATAATAACTTTGACTTCAATTGCTTGATTATCCCTTTTTTTTCATTTTTGTTGTTAAATTTAAACGACAGGACATAAAGAACAAGGCATTCCACATGATCATATCTTACAAAAAAGTAACGAAATTTTGAATGTGTGCACATCACACACATACATTACACAGATAATACACTTGAGTTAGTATAAAGTGATGAAATATGGGCATGACTGAATTCACTTTGACAAAAGAAAGCAAGAGTACAGAGAAAAACAGAGAAAGGAAGAGAGAGAGAGATAGAGCATTGTTATGACAACTGATAAAATTATAATTCATATTTTAATCAAATGAATCTGTTGCATAGTTTGAAGCAAGCAAGACTTGATATTTCAGCATGATAATGATTCTCACAAAAGGAGGGCTAAACAAAATCTGAATTTTTACCCCGCCAATTAAAACACACACTGACTGCAGACACTGTTCATGAAGGTCTGATAGGATGGGGCGAAGATCTTCTTTTCAAAACACACACATTGCTTTCTGAATCCAAAACACCTACTCGATGATTCACTCCAAGTGCGTATTGACAATTAATGAAATGGTAATTCAGCTGCTTATGGAGATTTTTTTTCCATCATGCAGCATGAAGGTTGACACAGTTGGGTCAACTTTACATGAATATAGCGTGGATCAAAATGAGCTCATCTCACACTTTGATGATGGAAAACAAACCAAATAAATGTACTCTACTTTCCATCAAGAACATTTTGGGTCAACTTCTCATCGTTAGACACGGATTCAGTAACAGTATATCCCCCATACTGTCACAGTATAGCCCTTAAAACTACATTATATAAGGTGAGTACATATTCTGTCATCTAAAGAGACTGTAAACAGACAGGACACAGAGCATGAGGCTTTTTAGATTAACCCGTCAACATTTTAATTAAATTATTTAAAATAAATGCAAATCAGATTCACTTTCAGTCGGAATCAATTAAGGCCGCCACGCTTTCCAATACCCAATTATCAGACACAGTTTTCTCATTTTTAATCAATTACTCTGAACTAAATCAGACACAGTGGTGCAGGTTGTCCATGTGGTCCAATGGCACTTCTGTGATCCTAGAGATTGCATGCTTAGTGTAAAAAACACAAAACACTACATTTCTGTAAACAGACCCCCCCACCATTTGTCCCCTACTACTACGCAAAGCCCTTATCCTTCAGAGATCTTATTCAGCAAAACTATTAAATGTACCACAGAAGCCTAATTTTAATAGCCAAAGATATTTATGGCATAATTCTGATGAATGCCTCACATTTACAATAAATACAAAGAATAATTAACATTAACAAATGAGCTGCGGTTTTGATTTTAAGACTACACGTTCACTGGCTGATGTTAACAACTAAACCTAACTTAGATAAGTTTATTAAACAATGCTCTCTCTCTTTCTCAAAGCCCTCAATTAGAGGAAAAGGGTGGGAATAAATACAGTAAAGGGAATCAGTGCATTTCAGGAAAGTGAAATGGGGACTCGAGTACGACTGTAGCCTACCTTGAAAATGCAAGTCCTTCAGCTTTACTGCGCTAGCGTCTTTCATCTTTGATGGATCATGCATGGATGAGAGTGAGCTGTCTGGATGGAGTTGGTAACCCACACAATAAGGTGATGGAACATCAAAGCTCGTACCACTCTGCAATTGGGCAGTTCAATCTACAGCCACAGCTTATGACTATAAAAAACAAAACGAAGCCAAAGCGAAAGCGTAACTGGTAAAAATAAGACTAGAGATCTTTCAAGAACGTACTCTGGCAGTCATTCCCCAATTCCCACACCCCAGTAATTAGGAAATTTAAATGGAGCAATGCTCTCTCATGATGTCTAGACAAGAAACGAGAGACTTTAATTTCCTCGTTGCAGAACATTCTTCTCTGAAATGGCATCGAGTCAGTGTGTGTTTCCTTTGCAGAGTCTATTGATAATGTGCGAGGGAGTGTGTGTGTGTGTGTGTGCGCGTGCATGTTTGTTTGTGTCTCACATTCATTCTGGAAACAAACATTTGGGGACAGCTCATTCCATATGTAATCATGCAGAACATTGAACACATATATTGAACAATTACGATTTTTTTTCCAATGCAGTTTTTTCCCTAAGTACAGCATGGTTTAAGCTACACAGGACATTAAAAATACCAATCGCACCAGGTTGTACATATTGCTTTGAACCACCAATTTGTTTATAAGTAATGCATGCCACATAGATGATATTATGTTTATACAAAAATAACACCAGTGTATATTACTGTTTTATATGAATTACAGAAATCGGATGTTCTATTGACTGCTTTCCCCCACAATCAAATACAATTTTAATTTCACTCAACATCAGATGTAACTGAACTATATGCAAAATAAGTGGTTATAACTTAATGTTACATTCCAGTTTTGAAACACAATCTTTTATTTACAGCTGTGGTGAATCATTACCTCCCGAACAAACAAACAAGAACTGTCAGACAACTTCAGTAGAGTAGTAATGCGATAAAATTCAGTTATTGCACAGCACCTTGAAGCGATTCTCGGTTTACACAATGCATGAGAAACATGTGCAATAACAGAAATTGTTCTAAAAAGCTATTAAAGTGAACCAAAAAAAGAAAAGAAAAATTACAATTTGATCATTTCCCCCTTATATCTGCATCAATCATGTCCAAGCAATGAAGAAATAAAACGGAAGGGGGCATTTTTCAGATCCTGGAGGAAAAACAAACATTAGGGATTCAAATAAGGATGAAATCCAGTTATAAATTATTCTAAATGAACAAGAACAATGTCAGAACTGACTGTACAAAGCAACACTTTGGCAGAATTTATATAAAGCTCTAAATGGAAAACATTTGACTGCTTCCACATTGAAGTCAAATACATTGTGTAACATACAGTGTGTGTATGCTTAATTTGTATCCAGAGTATGAAAAAAACCCAAAAAACCCAAAACAAAATAAATCGAAGTTAAAAACGACAACAGAGAATAAGTAATAATCTCAATTATTTTCCATAACCGACTCTTTGCCACTTTAATGGGTCATTCAGAAATCGCACAGAAAATAAATTACGATGTTTTCAGTCTAAAAGAACACAGAAGTTGAATTTGAAGACCTCAAAACTTTTAATTAGCATTTCTATGAAGGTAATATGATGTCATAAAGAATCGCATGCGCAGGGTAAGATTTGTGAAAGTGTACATAAGATTGCAAGTGTAAATTAAATTTGCATGCGCAAGAGAAGATTTGTAAAGGTGTAAATCGCCTTTCAAGTGTAAGAAAAAACTATTTGCAGCATTTTACTGTTATTCGTAAATGTAATTCATGTATTGTGAAACTGCAGCTTCGTGCTAACGCAAATTAAAGGGATACTTCACCTCTGGGAAGATGAATGTGTATTTAAAATAGGTCATTTAAGTAGAAGAAATGTGAAGAAATTTTTTAATTTGGAGCTTTCTAGACTGAGAAAAGCCAGAAAATGTATTTTTGGCTTATGTAGATGAAAGACAACAACTCCCAGTATGCACTTGCTTCGCTGCCCTAGGAGGCCACGCCTACCGGTAAGAGAGCGCAGTTGAAAACAACAAGGCTATTAGGCTAGCCTACGTGATGAGTTTGCCAGGGATTTAGAGATCGCCCAAAATGTCTGGGATTAGGCTTTTGCGTTCTACAGTCGCCATTCATTATGTTTACTGTGGCGAGCAGGACAAGGCTGACGGCCGCGGGAGAACGGCGCGAGGCCGGTGGCGTCATTTGAGACGCGCTGGGTCTTGCATCTCTCACGGAGGAGCGGGAATTTTCTTAGCAATGGTAAAACGCACATTAACCGATTACTTGTTTAGCGTTCATGTAAACACTACATTCAGACTCACCAATCGGAATGAATTCAGTTAGATTGAAACAAAAGGTGTGCATGTAAACAATGAATGGCGACCGCAGAACGCAAAAGCTGAATCCCGTACATTTTGAACGATCTCGCCCGCCGGACAAGTCCGGGAAAAGGAGGATGGTAACCCCTACTACTCAGCTTTCTCCACAGAACAAGAGCCTGCTAGCTTAGCTTCCAAAGAAAGACAGCTGACACTGTGTACATTCTGTGAGTGAGATCCCTCTATGGGCGGGCTGAAAACATGCGGAACAACGCCTTCTACTGGCTGTAGTCTTTTGCCTCTGGCCAGAAAATCCTCCAATGACGCAAAATGACTTGCAGTGCCTTTTTGCCGTATTTGTGCGAAGAAAATGTGCCAAAAGTGTAAGTGCGGAAAAATAGAAGTCAGAATACAGATCCTATTTATTTTGCGTTAGCACGAAGCTGCAGTTTCACAATACATGAATTACATTTACGAATAACAGTAAAATGCAGCAAATATTTTTTCCTTACACATGCAAAACGATTTACACCTTTACAAATCTTCTCTTGCGCATGCAAATTTAATTTACGCTTGCAATCTTATGTACACTTTCACAAATCTTACCCTGCGCATGCGATTCTTTATGACGTCATATTACCTTCATACATTTCCCACAGTAGCCTAATAGATTCTAATCAGGTGGCAAATAATATATTTTAAAGACTTTGTACGGCCAGCACATCTATCTGTGGCTGCAGGTTTGGAGTACACAATTCGGGATAAGGCCAATAAATGCTCACTCTTCTGTTGAGAACTCGACCAGACCGCTTGACTTTACAGTAAACACGTAACTTTCTCAGCTCGGACATCGAATCTGACACCGCATGTGGTTACAAACGTGGCATAAATATTTATATTTATATATATATATAACTGCAATATGTACTCAACTGCTTATTTAGCTAATTTGTCATGTCACCAAACTCTCTGGCCTATACACCTATATTTATATTTTTTCCAAAATATTAAAAAGTACTTAATATAAAAATACAGAACAATTGTAAAAAAGGAACAAAACATTGAGTTTTATATGAAATTCATGCATGCCTCCCCACAATAACATACCATGTTCCACTTAAGCGAGATAACAAAAACTGCCAGTAGGGGGAAGTGCAGCATTAGCTGACTGCTGTGGAACCGTTCCGTAAACATTAAAGTGGTCCATCTAGTTTTTTTTTTTGTGTGTGTGTGTCCCCTCCCTCCCTTCCTTTCTCCCTTTTTTTATATTTAGGCAGTGACTGTGTTTTTCGAATTTGGTTGGAAATACAAAATAAACTGCAAAAACAATGGGATATAAAAGAACAATTTATAAAATATGGCTCTGAGCAAGTAGAAAAAGGTGTAATTGGAGGAATCCATTTAACCTAGACTGGTATGAGCGGAGGGTTGGTCTGTGGCAGTAGTATGTTTCGTCTAATAAAAAGCACATGTCGTTGAGGCCGCGCTTTTATGAAAACAGTCCGGTCTAGTTTGTCATCCAGGTTTCAACAGAGCTCACAGGGTCCAACTGAGGCCCTAGCTGCATGCTATGGTGTTTGAGTGTTTTCTTTCTTTTTTTAAATGGCAAAAGCATGCTTACTACGTGCAGTATCCTTACTCTCGCAGGCTAAGCTCAAGGAGGGGATTTTGGAGCTCTATCAGTGCTGTCTGCGTAACGTGGAGCTTATGAGGAGCACAGCCTGATGTTAGATAAAAAGGAGAACACCTAACTGCAGAACTGAGGTGAGAAAAAGGTTGGATTTGAAAGTACACCCATACAGAATCACTTCTATCGCAATTTTTTTTTTTTTTTTTTTTAAAGAGGAACAAGTAAAAGGAAAATTCTAGTTATTAGTCGTAATCCCATAAAGATTAGCATTACAATTCCCATTCCTATACAATCAGACACAGATGAACCTAAATACAGATATATGCACACTATGGTGAGGTGCTGTACCTTTGATAAAGTACTTGGTCAATCAGCCGGGGCAATCGTTTTGAGGCAGATGAGCATTAACAAGAGACTAGAGATGCCCAGTGGGTGTGATTTCGATGAGATGATGTGTTGGATGACCCTCCCTGCCCCCTTAAGAGCCAATCAGGTATTCTTAACTCATAGCTATCAAATACGTTTATTATAGTCTTTTATTCTGCTAATGTTCACTATAGCAGCCTTAAATCTGTACATATAAAGTGACAGAACACCCAAAATGAGCATTGCATGGGACAATGTCTGAAAACATAAGAATGTAGTGTGTCTGAACTACTTAAAATGTCCATTAGAGCATAAAATCATTTTAAAAACTAAAAGAACATGGGTAACTTCACTGCCATGTTTTTCAATCCACCTTAGAACTAATTGAGAGAAAAAATAAGAAATCTATTCAAACAGCAATTGAGTGCATGAACACAATCAGCTGTATCAGCAAAAAACTAAACAACAACTATGTAAATGAGAGTCCTGGGACAAATAACATAAATGATTACAGCATTACACAAGACCAGAGACATAACAATATAAAAATGAGAAAAATCACAACTGTAGAAGAGATAAAAATGTCAGTGACAGGCTGAGAGAGGGCGTTTGCCGCAGCATCGCCCTCTAGTGTGTAGGTTAGGCCATGTATCACATGGGCTGCAGGACAGCCGCATGTACTTACAGAGCGCTGCTGCCGCCGACACAGTGCAAGTCGAGAGGGGCAGAGGGGTGGGGGAGATGGAGAGGAGAAAGGGATCATGGTCACCCCATCAGCTGCTGTAGGTGCTGCTGTCTCTCAGATGTGTATCAGCAGGGCTCCACCGGTAGAGTGGTGCACAGGTTTTAAAACAGAACAAAAAAAGATGATGATTTTGGGGCAGTTGCACTGGAGCATGGAGGATGGTGGGAGGGTCACACGGAGAATTCCTGGCTGTGAAGAGAGCGGCCTGGGGGTTCGCCGCCACCTCCGTTTCTGGAAGAGGAGGGGAGCAGCTCGATCTCTACACAGCCCTCGTCTATCGTGGGGATGCGGTGTTCCTCCTCGGAGAGGGGTACAAACCCAGGTTGGGACATGAAGTTATGAATGGAGCTTCTGGATTCTGGCTTCTCTAGGCCCTCGTACAAGGAGCTACGGAATGCGTTCACCACCTTAATCTGCAGAGAGGAGTTGGGAGACAAAAAGAGAAGAAGGAATTAGTGGGATCGTATTTGCATGATGTCCGCTTCAGGGTGGGATGTACTGGATCTGGATGGGAACGAAAATATGGTCAGTGGTGGGAGATGATTTCCTTTCCACAATAGCACTCAAGCTCCTTATGAAATATACAAACAAATAAAAACCAACACAAAAACAACAGCACAGACAGTTGAATAGAGAAACAGGAATAACATGAAAACAAACCATGACTGTAATGCAATTTCCTATTTGGGGCAAGTGAATGAGGAAATCAGGCATAGGATAAAACTGTAAGTGGGACACATCAATCACAAGCTTCAAAACGTTACAAACAAAATTACGACAATCACAGAACCACTGCAAAATGAGACGGACAAGCAACCAATGTTTGTTTAATAAGCCATTTAGTTGCCAAAAACAGCAGATGTTCAGCATCTCTCAGTAGGGGTGGGCGATACAGCAAGTTTGAACCGTAAACTGGTACAAATTGTCAACCGCAGACATTGAATATCATGGTTTTTGTAAAACATCACTACATGGTAATAAAAAAATTAAAATAAAAAAATTAAAAAAAGGCAAACATTTCAATCAGGATGAAAATTAGGGAAGTTACTTGGGTTGGGATACACCGAAATGAAAATTCTTGTCCGAAACCGAAACTTCTGAATGCCCTTGGCCGAAAACCAAAACTGAAAATGACATTTTTTAATAATTACTAATTTCTTTCTTTTTTTTTCTTTTTATAATTGTATTAATATTGTATTAATATATGTATTAACTTTTTAATTAAATTCAATAATTTAATTGAATCTGAATTTAGAAAATACAAGCCATTAAAATAAAATATATTAAAATGAAACCTGAGAGTGAGATGTTTCTTCCTCCATACAAATAGACACAGCATTAAAATGCATAGCATGTGCATCCAGTCCTTCAAAACATATGCTCTGGGCCTCTCAGAGGCGCTGTGTTGTGCGGTAAAACACCAGAAACTAATCTTGCTCTCTTGCAATTTTTATGGTTTCAAACTTGAGAACGACCATAAAGACAAATGTGAATTGGTATAACTTGTTTTGCAAGGGTCTGGATGCTTTTCCCTACAATAAGCTTATGGTAACAACCATGTCTGAAGAACCATCTTCCCTGCCAGCTCAGCCAATCAGCAGTGGCTTAGTCTATTAAATTCCTGTTTATTTCTCAGGTTTACATTATTGTACAATGCAGCTATGTAATTTTGGCAATTTATTATTATATTCAGATTCTGTTATATAAGACCAAGATATTATTATTATTACCACCATATGTATGAACAACTACTAAATCAATTCTAAAAACTGTGGGTAGGCTCTTTTGACTTGAGACAACCACCTAAAGATGATCTAGCAAACGCAGAGCAACATGCTAAAAACACCACATTTCTGCAGAAAATTAAATTTGAGTTAACATTTTAATACACTGCTTGGAAGGATATAGATCTGTCCATACATATAGACATATAGATGTATATATACATCTGTCCATATTTACACTGCTATTTTAAAAATGAACTAATTGAACCTTTAATTTTTCTGTATATTTGGATCGCTCCCATCTATGGTTAAATGAACCCTCTGACCCTATATATGCTTTGTGATCTGCCTAACACACATACACACACTTTTAATGTGTAATGCAAAAGGAAACCTAAATAAGGAAGGCAGAAAAGAAATAAATAATTGGCCCTCACTCATAGCTTCTTCTAGAATATCAATGAAGAGAGATGGAGACAGAGTATAAAGTGTCAGAGCAGAAGACACAAGGTGTGATGAGAGGAGCTGAAAGCATGAGAGTGAGACAGAAACAGGTCTGCAAAGGAAGGAAGGGGGAGAGAGGGGGGGGGGGGGGGGAAGAGAGAGAGAGAGAGAGAGAGAGAAAGAGAGAGAGAGAGAGAGAGAGAGAGAGAGAGAGAGAGAGAGAAAAGTGTGAGCAAGTGTGTGAAAGCAGTTGTGAAAAGAGGGAGAGGGCTGGTGTTAAAAAAAGAGAGAGTGAGCCAGAAAAGAGAAAGAGGGAAAATTCAATAGGAAGGTGAGCATCACTATAACCCCTACTCCCTCCACAGTGCAGAGTAATGGATAATTTTGAGAAAATTCACACCTGTGGAGACAATGACCCCTCCCCAAAATGGCCTATCAATGAAGAATGTGACGGGAACTACAAGAAAAAATCTGAGGACAAAATATTTTTGTTTTTTTTGTTTGTAGTTTATTTATAATCTAGTTAACAATACAATCCAAATATAAATTAGGGTCAAAAGCGCATTTTGATAGTCATACCTGGAAACAAATCCAAATATATAAGTAAACATCACATACCTGGCAAATCCAAGGTGTTTGGTGTTTCTATGCATTGGAGATAAAAGCTTACCTGCTTCCAGTCAGTGAGCTCACCTTCACCATATTTACGTAGAATATCAGTCCAATGTAGCTGTACAGCTCACTGATGCTCACATTTGTCCATTTGACTCTGTGACATTTAGCATTTGCCCTGGCAGCCTGAGCATTTTTGTGCACAAAACCGAGACAACACTCTCAGGGGGAAAAACAAACATTTGAAGAGTCTCATATGAGAGTTTGTGGTCCAAGTTCACATGCAGGCTGGTATCTGGTCACTGTCATTCTCATCTGTACAAAAAAAATTATAATAAAAAAAAATTATATATATATATATATATTTTTTATTATTATTCTTTTTTTTAGAGAGAGAGAGAGAGAGAGAGAGAGAGAGAGAGAGAGAGAGAGAGAGAGAGAGAGAGAGAGAGAGAGAGAAAAAATATCTGTGAGCATGCTGATAACAGGATCATAGCAACAGCAACTATAGGATTAACATTAATATAATGTCCACTCATAATAGAAAACATGATTTTTGTAATGTCATCCATGCTTAAATTATCGTAGAGTACATAGTACACGATTTTTATATTATATCATAGAAACTTTTTTAGTACATTCAAAACATCTACATTGAAGCAGAAATTCACGAACAAAAGCTTCATTGATGAGGCAGTATTTTACAGTAAACACTTCATAAAGTATCCAAAATAGTCCAATAAAATCTTGTCTAAACATTCAATTTACCTTATATTACTATACATTTTCATCCTAGTTTAATACATTGCTTATATCAAATACATTTTATTTCAACATATTTCATTCAATTTCACTAATTTCAGCATAGCAATATGGTTTGGGAAAAGCCAAACTAGTAAATATGTAGATTTATGTCAAAAATAGTGCTGCACGATTAATCATATCGCAATCGCGATGTCAAGCCTACGCGATTATATGACGCAAAATGCTGCGATTTTATATTAAATAAACAAATTAGCGCTGTTAACGCAATTAACGCAGCATCTGTCAATTTTTGCCATTCTAGTGTTACATGATCCCGCTCTTATTCATGCAAATGCTTTTAAACCATTCATGCGCGATAAGACAAAAAAGAACGCGCTGCCTGTGAATGTCCTGACTGTGACACACAGAAAGACTCGCGCTGCCTGTGAATGTCCTGACTGTGACACACAGAAAGACTCGCGCTAATATCGTGCGTGCGCACAAAACAGCATGCCAGAATACAGTTCTCTTTCGAGCTTGAACGAACAATAACACACACAATTATGCCAAAATTTCTTTCTGTCGAGTATCTTCATAACATAAGAGTAGTCTTATGATGAACGTGAAGAGTTGTGACTCGTGAGAGAATGAGGCGCGTGTGAGATCCGCGTCTCTGACAGCAGCGGCTGGTCTTAAAGGGACAGTACACAGTAGCCACTAATTATTATCTGTCGCTAAAGTTAATCAAAGAACAAAGGGAACAGAGAAAAACACTCACTGCTCTTGACTAAAGCTTGACTCAATTATCGCAATATGACATTTTCCCCAAATCGTGCAGCCCTAGTAAAAAATAGCATGTTTTATAATGAGAGAGTAACAATAAGTAACTTACTTGTCAGAAATGATATCCTCAGCTGGATCAAGTAGCTCCACAAAATGAAACCGAAACCAGTCACGCTTTTCTTCTGAGGTAAATTCTTCCAGGATTAGTCCTCACCGCATCTCAAAACAATGTGAAGTCAAATGAATCTGATGAAACGTGATGCGTTTTATCGAGATGATGTGGGCTTTGACTTTACATGGATCGCCTCAGATCATTACCGTATTAATAGCGCGTGCTGTCTGTAGGCGTTTTCACATTAGCAGTAATGAGCTAACACGAGAACGACTGGACATCTCTCTTTTCATACAGATTACATAACATTTGTTTATATATTTGTTTTTGTCTTTAATTAGATCATTTAAAAGTAAACACGTAAATGTTTCTATAGATATAACTGTCTGTGTGACAAGTATTCGCTGAGTTTTGTGACGCGCTCCAGAAAAAAGTTCACGGAAGCCGAGACGGCAGAAGGCACACCCTATTTGTTTTGATTGTACGTGGACACAAATAATAGTAGACACTTTAAGGTTTTGAATGATGTATAACCCATAAATGAAGTATTAAGTCGATTTTGCTGCTATGTAAAAAAAAAAATATATATATTAAAAAATATTTAAAAAACACACCAAACCACGCCGTGCGTTTGACCAATGTTTAAATGTGATTAAAAGCCTAAATTGTATCTGTTCATCATATAAAGTGATTGTGTATCTTTGGAAAAATTTGACTAAACCGCTCAAGTCAAATGGATTAGTTTTACGATCTCTTTATGAACTTTTGAGGCGTCAAAGTGGTAGTTGCGTAGCTGTTAACGGAGGGACAGAAAGCTTTCAGATTTTCATCAAAAAGATCTACATTTGTGCTCTGAAGATGAACTCAATTCATAGGGGTTTGGAACGACATGAGGGTAATTAATGATAGAATTTTCATTTTTGGGTGAACTATCCTTTTAACACTACAAAATTTAAGTGTAGAGAGGGTCCTTCGTGAAGGGATTCAGTTGCTCACTTTCATTTAAAACAATCCTATGTGTGGCATCCTCTTACACTTCAAGGGCACAAAAATTCCAATGAATAAAATCATAGGGCATAATTCATTAATATAATGAATTTCTGTGCAAATTGTTTGTAAAACCATTCTTGCAAAAGTTGTTGCAATGAATTTCAAAGTTTATTTAAGAACAGGTTTTTATGAAAAATGGACACAGACATTAATCCTGTTTGTATTTCATGAATGTGGCCCATTGTGTGGATATTTACTCATCATATTTACTTGATTTTGGCCAATTAGATATCACTGTCGATGGGATTACATCATTACCTAGCATCCGTCAAAATGTTCTGATGCACAACATTGCTGATGATCATAACTCTTACATGGATTTTATCGGTATATCGTTTTACTCTACATTGAGTAAGGGGTAGTTAGGAAATTGTGCTACTGCAAACTGAGCATTAATAAAGTAAATAAAAATATATATAATAAATAAAAAATGATATAAAAATCTTAAAACAAACAAAAAAATATATAAAAATGGACTCTCAGCTGGACATTTATTAAGCATGTTTGTTTGACCCGAAAATAGCAAAAGGAAAAAAAATTAAGAGGATAAAAAAAACCATATAGCCATTACCTCTTATATATATGTACAAATAAAACTATTTCTCCTAATAAAGGCACTGGTAACTCGCATGCAGACAACAGCAAGGCCTTCCATATTCAAATCACACATGATGCACTGGTTCAGGCGTTGGAAAAAATGCAAAGTGAATGAGAAAGAGACAGAAATAATGCAGAGAAGGAGCTTTAGTTGGGAGATTGTGAAGGACAGATTGGGAAAAAAATTTAAAAGAGAGAGGAAGAGTGGTCTAAAAAGGGTGGTTATTGGTTTACTGGAGGTTAACAGGCAGATCATGAAAGCATTCAGAATGGCCATCATGCAATGGCAGTGCTACTTTGTGTTATGTGGCACTCACTGCCTGTAGTAGAAGAGGAAGCAGGGGCGGGCGGCCCAGCAGCTGCAGCAGAGTTGGCAGACAGAGAGGAAGAGGAAATCCCTACATGGGTGGGGCTAGAAACAGTTTTTGCGTCGTTTTGCTGGCTGACCACGGAGGGCTGGCGACGCAGGGCCCCAGGCACCGCCGTTTGGCCTGTCTGGAATGTATAAACCACATCCATCTGCAAAGAACAGGGAGAGGACGGGGGGGGGGGGGGGGGGGGGGGGGGAAGAGGAAGAAGGGGAAAGGGAGTAAAACAAAGACCAAGGGCCAAAAGGAGTGGTTAGAGCAGATAAATTTGTTATTTGAAAGGGAAAAAAGAGAACATCCCCTGAACCCCACAAATAAAAAGTTCAGTTAGTACCAAGTCAGTCTGCCAGGAGAAGAGCTGGCACAGGAAGATAAAACGGAAAGTTTTATGTAAGGAGCTACTTTTTTCAGGAGAAAGGAAAGGGAGCACAAAGGAAACTAGTTCTATAAAGTACTGATGAGTCTGAATCGTACTTGTGCCAATTATTTCTTTCTTTGTGTACCACTAACCATGCATGACAGATATAAAATAGAAATCCATGAGGATTTTGAAAGTGGGATGGTGGGAATGGAGGGGGAGAGATAAGGAGCTAATTAGTAGAGTAGTGTTTTTGCGGTCAGTTCATTGACTCCTAATCAGGAATAAGAGTGAAGGGTGGGAGGAGGAAAGAAGAAGGACGAAAAGACTGTTTGGCCTCTTTCATCCAAGCTTGGAGGGAAGCTTGGTAGATTTAGCAGAGATGGTGATCTGGAACCACAGGGGGTCTGGACGTATCCAGGGCACACACACATTAAAACTATTCCTCCCCTTTCACCCATTACTGTCCAACTGACTTGCCCAGAAGACAAAATAAGATTAGACACAACATACAATGACATGAAAAGTACACAATTTAAGGGTGCTTTCACACTTGGTTCGATTGCCTGTTCCGAACCTGAGTTCGATTGCTCCCCCCTCCCCCTGCCCCCGATGGACTGTGTTCACATTATATTATTTCTATCCGAACCGCGGTACGCTTGCGTCATCAGGCTGCAGCTGGCATAATGGTGTTGCTTGGTGACCGCGAATGAAAAGGCGCCCAAATGGATAGACTTGCTCGGTTGACATTTGTTGTTCTTTTTTTTTAACCTTTGGTTTTGTTTTCAACATAGACATACAGAAACACACTTGCGTCTGTCTGCCGCAAAAATTCTGAAAACGTTTCAAAGACAGCGGGCTGTCCGCAGAAGACACATTATACGTCATCAATAGCGATTCACTTCCGCGGTTTGGTTCGATTGCGTTCATATCAGCAGCGAACCGTACCCGAGTTCACATGAACCGTACCACATACCACCTTTTTAATCGGACTCGAGTACGGTTCGCGGGTGCGCACCCGAGTTCGGAAGACAGCGTTCACATCATCCAAACGAACCGAACTCTGACGTCATTCGAACCTGGGTGCGCACCAAAAGTGCCAGTGTGAAAGCGCCCTAAGACTAGGGTTGGTTCCATTTTAGAACCGGTAACAAATTTCCAAAAAACGTGGATTCGATAAGACGCACACATTTTGATTCCGCTTATCGATTCCTGACTTTGTGGCCATTCACATATCACGGTTTTTGTGCGTGCAAATTTGTTCTTTCCAATGTAGGCGTGAGGCAAGCCGCAGGTCATATGACAAAAAAACAACAACCTTTCCGCAACAACATCGAAAGCTCGGCCAAACAGCTGATCGTGGCCTTTTTATTTCTCATCTCCATAAATATATCTAGTAGTAAAGCTAATGCAAGGTCTAGAAATCAATTTATCCTTTGCTGATGGTTGCATAGCAACGAGACGCCACGGGAGCGCAAGCACTTGTGGAAAGAATGAGAAAGCGGCTTTCCACGCATTTTTAGACATTTAAAATCGTTTTTGTTTTGTTTAAAATGTAGATCACGATTACATAAGACAACTACACAGAATAATATGTTTCAATGTATTAAATAAATAAATAAATAAATAATCATTTGAATCATTAATTCATACACTTTTAAAACTAATTAATTCAGTATCTCATTCATAAATACCTGTTTAATCAATGGATGATTGACCGTTTTTTAACGAATCTCTCGAGTCTTCTTGAATAAATGATTCAATGAAAAAAATTTAATAAATTAAGTCGATTGTTGCCACCTACTGGAGTAATGTAATCAACACAATCTTTATTTGAAGAGACTCCTTTCACTTGAGCCATTTTATTGGTTATTGGTTAAAATTGGCAAGAATAAAAGGTAGAAATATTTATTCTTCAAGTATTTGCCCTTTTTATTTCTCTCCAAAAAATATTGGAATCGGAAACAAGAATCGATAAGAACCGGATTCGATAAGCATAATCGGAATCACTCAAATTTAAAAGATACCCAACCCTATTTAAAACTGTTTAAACATTCATGTTAATATGGGAACAATATAGAAGGTGGTTATATTAGAATAATTGAAAATGAAAAAACAAACAAAAAAACAATTAGATAAAAAAAAAAAAATCTTAAGTATGTCTTATCTAGTAAAAAATATCTAAAAACAGATAATTGATTTTACTTGAACAAAACAGTGTAGGATTTTATACATAGAATGCATATATATCATCTTTAAAACAAGAATCAATTGTTTGATAGATCTTAGTAACTGCAAAAAAAAAAAAAGAAAAAAAAAGGAAAGATTTGCCAATGGCATAAATTATTTTCAAATAAAGAACATATAAATAGTTTATGCCAATAGCAAATAGTTTTTTTTTTCTCTAAATTAATAAATTAACCGATCTGTGAAAATGTATTCATGTTTTAAGGATGTTTAAATAATTTTACTGATAATATCGATATATAAAGTTTTCAGTTAATTCCTAAAAAATGTCCTAGTAAATTCGGAATGAACTGAAAACGCTCGCTCTGTTCTGCTCGCTCCGCGTCCGTTGTGAATGGCCATGCGGCCTTGCGCATTTTAGTGTCGCTTTCAAATTAGCGCAAATTAGGGGGCGAATTGCTTGAATGGTGAGTTCATTAGCCTATTATTCTTAATGAAAAACACAACAACAGTATAGTACAATGACAAATACGCTTAAATAGGCGCTTTTACATTTCACTTTGACACGAAATATCCCTCCATCTTGTCAGTCAGTTCCTCGCTTTCGTGATAAATGAAATCTGACTCCTGCTGCTGATCTGTGCTGCGACTCTCGTTTAGCTCACGATTTAGTAAGCAGACACGTTAAGTTTTTAATTTTAGTGTCTGTTCTCAAACTGAACTAAATTATTTAATTATTTTTTAAAAAAGAGAAGCAAATCGACGGTGGAGGCGGTGCCGCGGTGGGCAAGTGATGTAACCGGTGCTGAACACCAGTAACACTGACTATCGTAGCAAACACATAAATATATATATATATATATATATACACACACATATATACATTGGGGAGAACAAGTATTTGCTACAATGCCGATTTTGCAGGTTTTCCCACTTACAAAGCATGACTCTTCAACTGTGAGTGACGGAATCTAAAACAAAAATGCAGAAAATCACTTTGTATGATTTTTAAGTAATTAATTTGCATTTTATTGCATGACATAAGTATTTGATACATCAGAAAAGCAGAACTTAATATTTGGTACAGAAATCTTTGTTTGCAATTACAGAAATCATACGTTTCCTGTAGTTCTTGACCAGGTTTGCACACACTGCAGCAGGGATTTTGGCCCACTCCTCCATACAGACCTTCTCCAGATCCTTCAAGTTTCGGGACTGTCGCTGGGCAATACGGACTTTCAGCTCCCTCCAAAGATTTTCTATTGGGTTCAGGTCTGGAGACTGGCTAGGCCACTCCAGGACCTTGAAATAATTCTTACGGAGCCATTCCTTAGTTGCCCTGGAAGACCCAGCCACGACCCATCTTCAATGCTCTTACTGAGGGAAGGAGGTTGTTGGCCAAGATCTCGCGATACATGGCCCCATCCATCCTCCCCTCAATACGGTGCAGTCGTCCTGTCCCCTTTGCAGAAAAGCATCCCCAAAGAATGATGTTTCCACCTCCCACCTGCTTCACGGTTGGGATGGTGTTCTTGGGGTTGTACTCATCCTTCTTCTTCCTCCAAACACGGCGAGTGGAGTTTAGACCAAAAAGCTCTATTTTTGTCCCATTCCTCCTCTGGATCATCCAGATTGTCATTTGCAAACTTCAGACGGGCCTGGATATGCGCTGGCTTGAGCAGGGGGACCTTGCGTGCGCTGCAGGATTTTAATCCATGATGGCGAAGTGTGTTACTAATGGTTTTCTTTGAGACAGTGGTCCCAGCTCTCTTCAGGTCATTGACCAGGTCCTGCCGTGTAGTTCTGGGCTGATCCCTTACCTTCCTCATGATCATTGATGCCCCACGAGAGATGTTGCATGGTGCCCCAGGCCGAGGGAGATTGACCGTCATCTTGAACTTCTTCCATTTTCTAATAATTGGGCCAACAGTTGTTACCTTCTCACCAAGCTGCTTGCCTATTGTCCTGTAGCCCATCCCAGCCTTGTGCAGGTCTACAATTTGATCCCTGATGTCCTTACACAGCTCTCTGGTCTTGGCCATTGTGAAGAGGTTAGAGTCTGTTTGATTGAGTGTGTGGACAGGTGTCTTATATACAGGTAACGAGTTCAAACAGGTGCAGTTAATACAGGTAAAGAGTGGAGAACAGGAGGGCTTCTTAAAGAAAAACTAACACGTCTGTGCGAGCCGGAATTCTTACTGGTTGGTAGGTGATCAAATACTTATGTCATGCAATAAAATGCAAATTAATTATTTAAAAATCATAAAACGTGATTTTCTGGATTTTTGTTTTAGATTCCGTCTCTCACAGTTGAAGTGTACCTATAATAAAAATTACAGACCTCTACATGCTTTGTAAGTAGGAAAACCTGCAAAATCAGCAGTGTATCAAATACTTGTGCTCTCTCTCTCCACATATATTTATATATATATATATATATATATATATATATATATATATATATATATATATATATATATATATATATATATATATATATAGACACACACACACACACACACACAATATATTAAACTGATACCCTTAAAATGATTTTTGCAAGAATTGAATCAGAGGTGTGATTACATATAGGAATAACAAAATGGTTTTAACACCACTTTGTAGGCTGTTAATTTTCATATTCACTTCAAATCTTATTTCTCTAACACATTTATATATTGATCTACTACTTCAATATATTTATTCCTAAACCCAAACAACATAATGAGAGCTGTTACAAAAAATAGAGAAGGAATAAAAAAGAGAATAAAAAAGGGTTTGAGATGGTCCCGCATCGCAACATGATTTCCCCATGACCTGGCACATTGCTGAAAGGCAGATTACACATCTCTTAACGATACAAAACAAAGCTAGGAGTGAAGGGAAGCAAATCTAGAGGGATAAATCATTGCCCGTGGAATACATTGACAATCTTAAGTGGGTGGTTTACCATAGTGTTTTATATAGAATATTCTTAATAGAACACCATCTCAGAATGATCGCCCACCAACACACAGACACTCCTGGAGGATTCAGATAAATACATCTGTGAACCCTCTCACTGAATCCACTCATTGTTCGTAAGCAGCAACACTGTGTAATGTATGAAGGCAATGGTAAGTGAAAGGAGATCCTCCCACACGGCCTCCACAAAAAAGTCAGTCCCAGTCATTTACTTGCACATCTTCAGATGAAAGAGAGCGAATGTTGCATTTCCAGAGACAGAGTGAAAAGGATTTGTATCCAAGTCCCTGTGAGCACAGTCCCCTGATATCTCCAGGCAGGTTGTGCATATAGTCAGAGAAACATTGGCTGCTCCACTGGCCTTTTAAGAGTGTCATCTCCAGGGCACATGCTGCTTTTCAACCTGGGCCACCAAAGCAGCTCACAAGTCCCTGCTCAGTCTTAAGAGACTTGCTTTTCCACAAATTAACCCATGGAGAAGCTTGAAGGCCACTAGGGTGATGTCTACATAAAAACAGCCACTGGCTGTCCAGAATGTTCACTAATAATGCCATTCTGAGCAACGTACATGCTGTTTTGATCTCATCCAATTTATTCAGATCAGCAAATTCTGATTATGAAATTGGGCAAAATAGTACAAACCCTGACAAATATTTTTTAATTTAGCTAAACAAATAATATATTGTGTAATTTTCACATTTTTTGCTAGGAATGTGCACAAGTAATCGGACGTCACAGCGACAATCAATCATGAAAGCACTGATTGCCATGACAATTTTTTTTAATCTGATTGGTTATTGCGGCATTTTGGGCGGTACCTGAGGTCTGACCGGTTAGCGTTAGGAACAGCATGATGTCCAGACCAGCAAAATAAAGTGAAAACTATGGATTTAAAAATGCACAGTGCTGCCTGAAATCACTTTGATCATGAAAATACAGTTAAGTGCAAGATGTGCAGCACTAATCTGCCATATACATAACATTATAACGAGAACACTGTTGTAATAGAATGTCATCACTTCTTTGTGCTTTAGTTGCCTGTGTTTCAGTGCGTTGTTACGGGAAGAGCGTATCCACATCGGGGGTTATTATACATTCAGACAAGCATGGTCAAGTTCATGTGCGCATTCGTGTCCTTTTGTAAGTTGTAATGTTACTTTTATGTTGCTTATATCTGGGACCGTATTCACAAAATATCTTAAGGCTAAAAGTAGCTCCTAACTTGCTGATTTAGGAAAAACACTAAATTTTTGCTCTAAGAGTATTTCACAAAGCATTTTAATGCTAAAACCAGTTCCTAAATCTGTGAAAAGTTAGGGGTAGTCAAGAGGACTCTTAAAGGTAACATATTATGCCCCTTTTCACAAGATGTAATATAAATCTATAGTATCCTCAGAATGTGTCTGAAATTTCAGCTCAAAATACCCCCCAGATCATTTATTATAGCTTGTTAAATTTGCCACTTTTTGGGTGTGAGCAAAAACGCTCAGTTTTTGTGTGTGTCCCTTTAAATGCAAATGAGCTGCTGCTCCCCGCCCCCGTTCAGAAGACGGCCGATCCTTTACACAAGCTTCGGATGCAATAACAAATAATCTCACTCATCCAAAATCTCAAATATCCAGTAGCGGAGTGCAGCCTTACAGAGAAAACCCAGGAAGAGGTTGCAGCTTTTAGACTGCACCTGGACATTTCTGAATGGTTAGTGGATACATGTAGTTGTGGAGTTACACTGATTCATCTGATTCTGGGGGATTTCCGTAAAAAATTAAATTAATCCACTGCTCTCGTCTCATCTGAGGCTGGGACTCTAAGTGTTCAGTGCTCATTTGTGCAGCCAACAACAGAACAGTTTGCATGATTTGCTCGAACTTTTGCCATTGCGTTTTAACTGGTTACACTGCTGTAAACCAAATGGCGGCACCGTGGGTGGAAATGCACAGATTAAAGGCCATTGCACACTGAGTCCGAAATTTTCGTATGCGTTTTTTCGTGTTCGTCAGCCTTAAAATTCGTCACGCACAGAAACCTTGCACACTGAGTCCGATGCGTTTTTATTAAACCTTTGCGGAAAAAAAACGCAAAAAAATACAAAATGGATTCATCAAGCAGTGAGGATGATTTTGACTTCTTAAAAAGAGAAAAAGAAAGAGGAAATATTGGGTCCATCCAATCCTGAGATTGCGCCGAGAGGAAGGAGAGTTTCACCTCCTTATCAAGGAGTTGTGAAAATATCCCGAGTGATTCAAAATTTACCTCAGAATGTCAGTGGAATAGTTTGATGCTTTGCTAGCGATACTGGAGCCACATATTAAAAAGAAGACCACCAATTTCCGTGAAACAATCGATCCTGAACAGAGACTGGCAGTATGTCTAAGGTATGGACACACACACACACGGCCGGCGGAAGCGCTGGGCGGACAGAACAGCTGTATACAGGTTATATTTTATACCCAAATAATGATGGATTTTGTCGTTCGCTTGTACGGTGGCTCTATATTGTCAAAAAACATCTCAAAATACTGGCTGTGGATGCGAAAAACGCAGAAAATCGAACCCGATCCGAATTTTTTTATTACGGACGAAAGTTTCGTAGACAGTGTGCAAGCGTGATTGACATAACGTGAGGTCGAATTTTTTTTTTTACGTCCGAAAATTTCGGATGCGAATTTCGGACTCAGTGTGCAATGGCCTTAAGGGGCGGTAATATTATAGGAAGATCCCCTTCCTACGTCAGAAGGGGAGCGAAATCTGATCGGCTTATTTTTTTTTACATGCCTGGAGTAGGAATGTGATGGTGAGGATATTTTAATCGATGGTTAATCGACGTGTGACAACATTGGTAATACCGGTATCACCGGCGGGGGCTTTTAGTAAAATGCGCGTGTCCGCACGTGCATTCATAATGATGCTGAGCAGAGCAGAGGAGCTCTGTTCTGCTCGCTCAACGCCATAAATATTTAAATTTCAAGTAATTGTGACCTCAGGATGTTTGCTATTGTCGGTAAAGGTTTTTATTATGATCGCTGTCTGTTACGGGCTTACTAGATACTATAACTTTGATGTTAGCATTGTCATTAGCAA
Source organism: Leuciscus leuciscus (assembly GCF_965113295.1). Classification (NCBI taxonomy): domain Eukaryota; kingdom Metazoa; phylum Chordata; class Actinopteri; order Cypriniformes; family Leuciscidae; genus Leuciscus; species Leuciscus leuciscus. The sequence continues at coordinate 13,449,652 of NC_138747.1, read as the reverse complement.
ACACGTTTGATTTCTGTAGTTGTTTGGCCGTTCCTCTGTCGGTTTTATTTGTGTAACTTACACTTATTTTATGTCACTAAGTCAACGCGTCTGATAATAGGCAATAAACGTTGCACATATCATGATCGAGCTAAAAAAAACGTTCTGATGTTTTCTTAGACAAGCAAAGGTAAACCGTCATTCTACCAGATGAATTTATAGACCTTGCTAATTTAACTTTAGACAAATATTAGCCTCCGATATATATATTTTTTATGCTCATGCCCACTCTCCCAAAAAAACACACAAAAAAACAAACACGAAAGCAGTAGTTCGCCTCGTTCATATCGTTCATTCCCGGTAAAAATACTAGTATGCATGACAACACAATACATTTTTAAACAAATCGCCATCAGCAAATATTGCTTTACTTAACTCGGTAGACATAACTGGTTTTGAAATAGCCGGTTCCTCTGCTCAGCTGGGTTGACAGCTGATCAGCTGGGTTGCTCGTGGCGAGGAACAACAGTTCGTTTTTACGACAGAGTGTTTGAAAGCATTTACTACCAGACACTAGGGGGGAGCTTCGTAGAGAAAAAACACTCAGGCTTGCCTGGTGTCCCTTTAATCTGCGATCACATAACAAAGGTTAATTTATGTACAGCCTTGTGGGCAGCTCGGGTGACCCGAGTTCGAGTTCCGGCTCGTGGACCTTTCCCAATCTCAGCCCTCCTTTCTCTTTTCCACTTTGCTTCCTGTCTACTCACAGTACTATCATAATAAAAAGGCAAAACCACCAAAAATAAATCTTTCAAAATAAATGAATAAAAAAGAAAATAATGTCAGATTACCTGTGGCACTTACAAATGATCGAATAGAGTAAAATAATTTAGCGTGCTGTCAGAGGGGAGGGCTCCGAGTTTGGAATCGAGCCCAAACCCAGAGTGCTCTCCTGTATCCCCGGCTGGGAATAGGAGGAACCAGCCAAGAGCGAGGAGTTGGGGTGGCGGAGGAATGCGGAAAACTGTCGAGGTAACTAGGTAAGTCGGCTGTGTATATATGTCTCCTCTCGAGTGGATTAGATAGACCATTTTAGCATGCTCCTCTTTGTTTATAAAGCATCATTTGTCACTCTGCAATCTCTTGGGATGCAGACATGTAAGAGGCTGACAATTAGCTGAACATATACTTGTTTAATAAGTGACACTTAGCCTACATAAAAAATAAAAAAATAAAAAATCTTTATCTGAATTTGACAACATTTTCATTTTAAAATCTCTATTTGAATATGGCAACATGATACCTCGCTCTACAATATTTCTGATTAAATCACTGACAGAGACCCATCCCCCATCAGCCAATCACTGTGTGCATTGTTAGTAAGCATGTTGACATCATCCATAGCAACGAGGTCAACCCCACCCTTTCTCTTGGCTTAAGACTTCTCTCTATTTCTCAGTAAAAGTTGGTCCCAGCAGTTTTGTGAATAGGTAAGAGTTAACCAGTCAACCTAAGAACTTTTCTGCTATTTAGGAGAACTCTTAGTGGTAAGATAAAATGTTTTGTGAATACGGCCCTTGTTTAATCTCATATAGGATGCATTTGGTTGAGTTTATTAACCCACTGGCAAAGCGCTTTAGTTTCAGCTCAAACGGCAATGCCTGACATTGACTATGATTGGGTTAAGACAGTCATATTCCTTTTATATTTTTCTTTTTCAAAAACATATATTATATAATTAATAATCCAGCCGTGTTATATTTTTCTCGTCATTTTTTTCAACAGTAGGTTGTAGTTTTTTTTGCATTGTTTTCTCTCCAAATTGTGGTACCCTTTGAAATGAAGAACAAAGTGGCATTGCAATTGTTAAACATTGAGAAAGGATATAAGCGTCAAATAATTGTATCAAAGTTAGATCTAAAACGCCAATAAACCTCACGTATTTCAGCAGTAAGCTGCCAAAGAGCAAAGACGTTTCTCTGGACAACATCTACAGTGGCAAAGTTGTGTGTAGGTCACTGCTGTTGTATTTAAGCCATTAATACGCTCTCCTGGGACAATTGCTGGAAGGAACGAGAAGGAAAGTAGAACCAAAGAGCAGCTTACCTGAGTCTGGATGCGGTTGAGTCCTCTGAACCACAGAATCTGTCCCCTGCGCATCTCCATCTCAGCGTGGTCAATTTCATCAGCACCTTCAGGTAGCACCTCATTAGTGATGTCCTCTTTGGGGATTCCGTGACCAGCCTCCTTCAGGAACTTGAGGCGGTGGGTAGGGACGGCAGTGACGAACTGGAGGAGGATGAGAAAAAAAAAAAGCTCATCAAATAGTGTGTGTATTTGAAGTCGTTTCATTTTAAGTCAATCATATCTTTAGGATAATTCATTCATTTCAATTAAATGGTTATAAAAATTCACTGATCAAATATTTGAATCCCAGCTGTTTTCAATTCAGTTATATCAACAAGGGTGTTTTATTGGTTGTATTTAGTATAAATGTATAATTTCTCTCTTCAAATTTTATTTTTAATCTGATTGAGATCATTATCATTTTTGTCAGATGAATACTGTTTTGACTGAAAATAAATCATGCTGTTATAATGTTCAAAAGACATCGGCCCCCTTAGCTTAAATGTAGACAGTTTCTGCTAAGAGTCTCACTGTAATTTAACCTCTTTAAATTCTAAAACTACAGTTTCAAAGGGGCATTCCAATACAGACACACATACACAAACACATGCCAGTCTCTACCACCTATGGTAGCTCTAAAATAGCTCCTGATATTTATTTGCAATCCCCCATGTAGGTGGCTCTGTTAAAGCGGTTTGAAACGAGACATCACTGAGACAACTTAAACATGGAGAAGAAGTAGTGTGTATTCTCTCTTCTATGTATCAAATTCCCAGTATCTGGTTTGTGAGGCCGCGCGTGTATGCGCACAAACAAATGCTTGCATGCACAAACACCAGCTGAGAAACCCAGTAGGAAGTGGCTTATGTGTGATGCAACTGCCAGAAGGAGCAGACTGCTTGCAGCTTTAAAGACTTTATCCGCACTTGATAACTTCCTCGGCCTTTTGATGACCTAACATGATGCGTCAGTCCTGCATACAGAGTTTTAAATGTACTGTAAGCATGGCTAAATGGAGGCAGAGGACCTTTCATGTGCTGCGGGGTTGATGAAGCTCTGTCCTCTTCTTTCTGAGCTGAACTTTGAAATGGCAGCAACCACTCTCTGGAATTGTGCAGCAAGTTGCCGTCTGCCAGCCTCCCTCGTTCCCTCCCACAGGTTTGAATTCACACACAGCTTCACCTCCCCCTCCCCTCCCCTGCCCTTCCGGTGGGATTGAAGAGAGAACTAAAGATGTTCCACATCACCCACGCGTGTGCATTCTGCTTTGTGCATAGTGATGTTTTCATTATTTCACCACTGACAAGCTTGTGGATCACTCTCTTTCGTGACTTTCGTCACCTGTAAATCTAATCTAACTTACTAGAATGCTAGTTTTTACTCTGATTTTTTATATTTACTAATGTTGTTTAGGCTATAAACAATCAACAGAGCTACTGATTAGTGATAAATAATGACGTACTGTAAGAATTTGCCTTACCTGGCCCCAGAGCAGCTCACCAACCCCGATGAACACACACCAGAGCCACTGATCGAGGGTGAGGGCTGTGCAAGAGAACGGCTTCCCTCCAAACTGCACAATGATGATCTGTAACAAGGTGTACTCCATTAGTCCAGCTATACTGTAGTAAAGCAATAAGCAACGAGAGACTGATTTATAGCGATTTCAACGCGCTTAAGCGGTGTTGTTTGGATTACTTTAAACCTCTGTAGTCAAGATGAAAATAGTTGTAACATATGGCCTCAGGTAGCTTTTTTGCTTTTATAATACAGAAGCAACAGAAGCACAGTTAAACAGTATATCCATAATACTATATCCATTATAAAAAAATCTACTCTACTATATGTAATACAATAAGCTTCAATGAAGAGACTCAAAGTTCCTTCGTTACTAGTTCTATAGTGACGTTTTAGACTCTCTTTAATGTGGTGTGACAGATCACTATATAGGCGCTTCAGTTTAAGCAGCAGCACACTAGTGAACGCGATCATCTCTTCCTAATAAACATGAATGAATATCTGAAGGCATGTTGAAAGATACAGTACAACTTACTGAAACGTATTATATTTTGTGTAATCGCTAAATCAGCGTTTCAACGGCAGAAAGACATCAGTAAAACAGCTTGTAAACAATGTCATGTAGCATTAAATTTACCTCAAGCAAGTAATTCAGCGTCCACAGCTTGTTAGTCAGCTAGAGAAACTCTTTCGCTGAATGTACGCACTATATTAGTCTATATATTCATTATATTTAACTTAACCTGTTACTGGTGTCTTGATTATTTAATGTATGTTTAAAAATGATGTCATGAAAATGACAGCCAGTGTGAAAATTATTATATTTCAACAACGAATTGGAGTAAAATCATAACTAATTAGATTTTTTTTTTTATAACCTGCAGAGCAAATGTTCCTAGTACGACCAAACAGAAAATGGGGTTCCGGTAGATTCCCTCAAACACATTCCTCTCTCCGTGGATCTTGCGGGCATTGATTTCGTTGAAGAGCTGCATCATGACAAAGACGTTGAAGATGATGGTGTAGTGTTCAGACGGCGGGGAGTGGAGAGGGGTGTTCCGGCCGCTATCAATGCTAAAGAACTTCTCACCTTTGGGGACAGAAAAATGTTTTCTGTAAATAAGTGATGTGAAAGTTCAAAATGCATAGTGTTGTATGTCAGGAGTGGCACTGATGGGAATGAGCAATAAATATGTGTTACTGTTCATAAAATAAAACTCTCCTGAAGCACTATGACATGCTTTAGATATAGTCTTTGATGTGATCTTGTAGGGAACAAAAACCAGTATAATACCAGGATCTACAGATAGGCTGTCTATTACTGGCAGGTTTTCACTATGAACTTCGGAATTGGGATGGAGGCCCGAAACTTTATTTATTTAACTTGAAAGCTTAACATGGAAAAAAATACTCTGCAAGAAAAATAGTTGCAATAATGGCCTTAAATTTTTATTTCTAGATCTACAAGAACTCAATATATATTTAAATTTTGCATATGGATATTTTAGAAAAGCCATGTCCAGAGATGACATGTAAACCCTCAGATCCATTTTTCTCTAGAAGGTTTTTCCATATCATGTCCAATACTGTAAAACATTTTATGGTAAAATGTATGGGTGCTAGAGGCAAATTCTGATGCTTTGAATATTGCAAATATAAATGCTAGTTGCTAAGCAACCATGCATCACATCAATCCTTTACACAAAATGCAATTAGCCAGTCCCTTCCTGCAGGGAGTTTTTACTATAGTTCAAAATGCCATAAAACTTAATTTTAACTTAATTCATCAAATTTGCCTAAACCTCATCATGAATACGGAAGCCTCTTACCAGCAAAGAGAAGAGTAAATGTGATGGTAAGTTGGTAAACGGCATGACCTAAAATGTTCTTCATCATAGTCCTGGAAATGAGTGGTTTGTTCCGGCCGTAAGGTCTTCTCAGTAGGAGCGATTCTGTTGGGGGTTCCGTTGCCAAAGCCAAAGAAGCCAGTGTGTCCATAATCAGATTTACCCACAACATCTGAACGGCTTTAAGTGGAGAGTCCTGCAGACACAACAAACCGAAGTGAGACTTCACAGAAAGGACATTACTACAGTTTTGTCATATGTAATGCAGTTAGGCAGGGACACAATAAGACTGTCCGGCTCCAGATTAGCCAAAGCCTGGCACCAGCTCTAAATGGCCACAGTATGTTTCAATAAATATAAAATACTTTGACTTTGCTTGAAGAGTTCTGTTATCATGGCTTATTATGAGGAATCGTCTCCCTAAATGTCATCCTTAGCCACCAAATACTCTGGTGTTTATTTTCCTGAAACCCAGCAATTTATTTTTAAACTTCTCTAGTGGTTATTTCTCTGAGAACATTTATGCATATTTTTAAGTCCTGATATTTATATTAAAGAGGACATCTTGGTATTTTTAGACATGCAAGGATAACGTTCTCTCCTTTGTTTATTTTATTTTTTATATTTTAACTATTTTAATTATAACAAATTTTGATCTCATCATCTAAGGAAAAAACTAAATTAAATTTATTTACAAGTTAATTACAGATAATTATATGAATTTTCAGTACTTTTTTTTTTTTTTTTTACCTGTAGCATCTTGCTTTATTTTTTATAAATGACCTGATGTACTCTACAAAATAAGTGAAATATCCCTTTTAAATTAATATTTTATTTCCTTCCCTCAAAAATCTGTTTTTATCTAAAAACACAAAATAATGATATAATGACATATAAAAAAGGAAATGCTGGGTCCCAGTTAAATTAGAGGATGTTAAATCAGGGTATCTGCACAATTTTTAAAGTCAAATTTAAGGCTTTTTAAGACCTTTTTAAGACCTGAAGAAATCTAAATTAATACCGTACATTAGGGATGCGCAATATTGACGAAAATATGTATCTAGATATTTTCAAAGTTTTGTTGATAATAATTAAATTATATTTTACTGATTGTATTTTTGTACTGGTACCCTGGCTGGTTTAGGCCTGTTGCTGACAGAAGACTCACGAAGATATTCATATTTTTTTATATTCTATGCAGTGGTCAGATCACAGTAGTGACCGAAATTAACATTTTTATTAAGGGGCAATATTTGCCACCTTAAATTGATTTCCAGGGGCATTTTCACCTATATATGGACATTGTTTCTAAACGTATTTATAGGTATGCATCACCTTTTATGTCAAATTCTAACATTCAAATTAAATTATATTAGAATAACACAGTACCAATGTCAAAATAAATCATTAAATTAAAATCCATCCTTGCAGTGCAGAGGTGACACAGAAGCGGCATCAAAACTGGCATTAGCCTACTAAATTTACACCATTTACAATTGCATAAATAAAGCTATTCAATATTTAAATATGAAATGATTTATAATTTTAACGTTTTAATTAAAGGATACTTTAAATATGAAACTGAAACCACCAGTAGGTGGCGGTAAGTCACTGTCTTAATAAGCGAGTTGTTGGAGTCATTTATTCAACCGATTTGATCAAACGGCTGATTCATTCAGAAAAACAAGTGATTGTTCATTGAATCGTTAAAATAATTCGTTCAAAACGCGGATTTCAGTAAAAAAAAAAAAAAAAAAAAAAATCATCGGCTTCATTATGAAATTCTCGTCGGCGATATAAAGTGAAAATTGACAATATTGTGTCCAAAAAGTAACTCACAATGTTAACTTTATTGTTAATTTAACTGTTGTATAAAATAAATAGCACATTTGCAATTGTGCAAAGGAAAACGGCACTCTTGCTCATGTGATATTCTAATATAACAACATATAATATAAATATAAGACAAAAACTCATTTGGGGACATCTATAACTGCACTGACAAATCACGCAGTGAAAGCAAGCCTGAGAGAAACGCGATGTCAGCTCGCACTCGCAGTGCCTCGTACATAGTTAAAACAATGATTACAATATCATCATAGTTCATAGACAATATCGCACACTCCTAAGCACATAAAGAATGAACTTACAATTGAACTGACATTTACTCGTTTTCTTCTCTCCTCTCGCGTGCAGGAGACAGACGTAGGCTAATATACTGCCGTAAGTGACGCGAATTGTCACATGAACAAGCAAATCCACCAAGATAGAATAAAAAAAATTATAAGAGCCGCTAATTAGATATTTTTAATTTCGAAAGCATTTAGATAAGTCTAAGTCAAAGTGTCATCTAAAATTTAAGACCTTTCATAAATAAAAATAAGACATTTTAAAAAAAATTATATTTAAGACTTTTTATGGCCTTAAATAAAAAAAAAATCTAATTTAAGACCTTTTAAGACTTTTTAAGGATCCGCGGGGACCCTGTAAATGTACCTGTGTGATGCAGGCCCCAGTGAAGGCAACAATCACAGCCACCACATTGACAGTCAGTTGAAACTGCAGAAACTTAGAGATGCTGTCATAGACATTACGCCCCCACATCACAGCTTTGACGATACTGGTGAAGTTGTCATCGGTAAGGATGATGTCAGAGGCCTCCTTTGCAACATCTGTCCCTGCAATTCCCTGTAAGATAAAGAACAAAGCTGTTTTTAGAGCGTATTTGTAAATATCAGAGCAGTCTAATGACTGAAGATGCAGGCTCATTCTCAGGAATGAGATGGATCCCATTAACAGGAAGGTTGAAAAAGGAAGAACCTTACCTAAGAACCTAATATAAATGTAAAACATTATTAAAAGTAAGTTTGCAGGTAGCGACATTTAATAAAGTAATCAAATGTAAAATAACACTGGCTAGTCTTCACTGTATAAATTAAGCATAGATTGATCCTTATTAAAGTCTTAAAAAGTTATTTAGTCAAGAGCAGTGAGTGATTTTCTCTTCGTCTTTTGTTCCTTGATTTACATTAATGACAGTATCACAAAAGCTGGCTTAATAGGCTGGTGTCACTTTAAGATCTGAAGCACGTGACGAGGATCCTGATCTGACATGCATCCGATGTCCTCACCACTCTTTGCATTCATTTAACACCCTTTAACTCATTGAAGTCTGTGGTTACGATGATACTCGACAAGCAAACATTTTGGCATACCTTTGTGTGTTTTTGTCGTTTAAGCGTGAAAGATAACTCAACTGTCGTGCTGTCTGAAGCACATTCTGTGCACATGAGTCCTATGTATGTGCATGTCAGACAGACAGAGATTCACAGACCTTGAATCAGTACAGTACCAGTTCCAGTACAGATTTAAGTTCTTATTTTTGAGTCTTATCGCGCTTGAATGGTTTATTAGCACTTGAATGAATGATAGCGTGATCATATACTGTAGCGCAGCCAATGAATGGCAGAACTGATCCTGTGTTAATTATTTAATTAACTGAAAAAACAGCCCTAATTTTTATATAATCAAACAAACATACATTATATGTATTTATTATATTCTTTAGCTCACTCGGTTCCTCTCCGTCCACACCTGTGCTCGTCATCAGTTGTGACTCTATGCTTGCTCGTCCTTTCCACCAACATCATCACCCTCCACACTTTGTTTTTTTAAGTAATCAGCTATTGACCTCTTCATTTTTAGACGATTTAATGCCTAAATTTCCTGAATTCCTAATTTGCGAGTTTTATCATCCGTGTACGTGACTGATAATAGGGACTTTAAGCAGCAGCTGCTGACACAAAGGCAACAGCGTTCTACTACGGGAGAGTAGCAGATTTGCCGAAGTCGATAATACGTGACAGATTAGATAAGTCCCTAATGCAAGTGCAGGTAGGCAGACACCGTTTGTGTGCGTGACCATGCACTAGCACAAATGCAACCACGTCAAATTTCAAACTCGCACATTCTCAAAAATGGTCGCAGTCTGGAGCCCTGCCTGACCATGCGATGATTAAAGTTAATTTTAAATATGCAAAAATGTGGAGCTACCGAGTCTAAATGCGGAAGCAACCGTACGTCGAGTCCATTGCACATAGAAGTGCAGATTCAAAGAGAACTTAGAAAAAGTGAGATAATAACATTGTTTTAAATAATACAATTTTGTTAAATGCCTGACAGTTAAAATAATTCTGGTCTTCTCAGGTCCTCTCAACCCGACCCGTGTCCGAGCGCTCAAAGTTTTGGACCCGAACCCGCTTGAGTCTCAGGTCAGACCTCACGTTTTTGGATTGAAGTGGACCCAAGTGGACCTCTAGTGCGCACACTAAACTTCCCACACAGTGCTTGAGTAAGTAATTGAGTTCCATTTCACGTCTTCTTGAGTTTGAATATTTAAATAGGCAACTGTCCTGAGCGTCGTTCATGTTCTCACAACATTGCACTGATAAAATTCATAAAAATGTTACCGGTCAACTGGCTCTTGACATCTTTTCAAATACTCACCAACGCCGCTTTTTACTCGCATTTGACGCTTGTCAAGTGTTCATTTTAGGCCCTGGTTTTATATAAAGATATTTCAACTAAATGAAGATTCGGTGAAAAGACTGAAGAGGTATTTATGCAAACTCAAACAGCACAGCAAAATGATGAACCAAATTAAAACCATATATTTGAGCTTCAGGGTGTCTATTTCTGAAACAATTAACCATGCCTGCCCTCATCCTAACCTAATGTCCTTTAGTCAGTTGTCTGCACAATTGCACCACCTACAGCTTTTGAAAGAGACACTTCTTAGACTTCTCAGACTCTCTATATAAGTGTTTGAGTGAGAAGCACAAATTAAAACACATTTTCTGGAAGCACCAATTCATTTTATCATTGCTTAAGTTGTGGGGTCATCTGAGCAACAAGCAGGGGTCAGCCACTTATCAGCATGCCGCGATGATGCCCTGAGGCATTCTGGCTTGGTGCAAAGCAAGAGATATTGGGTAAGGATTAGGACGTAACCTCTGTGGTTATTAAAGCAATCTTTGCTACAGTATAACATTGGCTGACAAACCCTCATTGAACAAGCCACTCACCCTGCAACAAACTCTCACAATAAAAAGACAAATTAGCAACAAGGCAGTCATTTTATTAGCAAAACAAAGTGGCTTGAACAGACTAGTGAAAATCAAGAGTATATGCACAATATGCTTGTATTAAACCAGTATCTTTTATGCGGTAACGGTACGATTTGAAACACACACACACAAAAAAAAAAGATTTACCATAGCAAAGCCAACATCTGCCTTTTTAAGGGCAGGACCGTCGTTAGTGCCGTCTCCAGTCACAGCCACCACCTGTCTTGTTTCTCCAACTGTGCTGTCAATGATGCCTAAAAGACAACAACATAGGAACTGCATCAGGGTAAACCAAAATATATGTGACATAGGGCTCATAATAATGGGAGGAAACCCCAACTCCCCTCCAGTGGGTAACTTATTTAATATTATAATACATTGGTGTATTACAAAACAGTGAGGTCAGCTGTGAAAGTGTGGACTAAAATCTCACCTAACTATTCGTAAAAATCTCACCTTTAACCAGAGTGTGTTTGTCTGTTGGGGAAGAACGAGCAAGAACACGCAGTTTGGGCCAGACCTTGTCAAGACGCTCTTGCTCAACCTAAAGATAAAGGCAACACTAAAAAAAGCACTTTCTATGTCGCTTCAGACATCTGTAGTTAAAGTGCTGCAACATTTTACCTCTCCTTGGTCATTGCGAATCTGCTGGTTGAACTCTTTACCCTCCATGCACAGGAAGTCCTCCCCAGGCAGCAGGATTCCACATTTGGTGGCGATGGCACGGGCTGTGTTGATGTTGTCTCCAGTGACCATACGGACCGTGATGCCTGCTCGCTGACATTTAGAGATAGCCTCAGGAACCTGCACACCAGAGGAATAGGAGGACCATTATTTGGTTTGGTACAAAGCAGGTTGGGCAGCCACTGCCATGTCATTATCCATTCAGACACTCCAGTGTAGAATTTGGTGATAAATGGATTTCTGGCAAAAACGAATAAAAATATCAATGCAAAATATTGGATTATATAACTTAGAAATGACTTATCAAGAGTCAAATAAAAAAAAATGTTCCTAGTTGCTCAATAATGACGAAATCTAGGATAAAAGAACGCATCAACAAATAATCCAACATATTCTTTGTCAGGGATAGCTGAGCAGGGAAATACAGGTAGGTAATAGTACAAGAACTTCATGTAGCCAAATGTGCTTCAGCAACCTAAGTTTTAATTCACACCTCTAAATTTCTATCATTTTAGCCACTTTCCACCACTTCTTAAAAAAACACACACACACAAAAACCCCAGGAAGAATTAATTTTAAAAATAAATATAATAATTGATATGATAATTAATATAAAAAATAAATGCTGAGATCAGAGCATTTTCTGTACTGCTTAATTTTGTGATTTAATTGAAATTAACACAAAAATAAAAAATAGTCACCACCACATTGTTCTTCACTTTGTCTTAAAAAAATAAAAATCAGGATGGATGGATGGACAAGGGTTGGTAGTGGGTACCGAAACCTGGTTTCGAAAGTTCATCTCGGTGCCACTTAAATGCCTCAGCTGACGGTTGAAATATTTGCGCTGAAATATCCAATATCCATTGCCCTCTGGTTCTCCGAAACGGACGTAAGCAGCACCATCATCGCTAATTAACCCTTTGACGCGTACGGTCGATCACACTGATAAGCAGCACCAATGATTAGAACATTCAGATCACGTGATCATCAACTTCTAAATTCAAATTCAAAGTAGTCTAAATACAAAACACAACAAGTTTACATAAATTCACAATAAAACCTAAGCCACCTAACCCAAATACAATAATTTAACACAAAATAACACTACAGTACTAATAACAGCAAAGTAGTCTGTATTCTTGGTATGCTACAAACCAGCTTTAAATTTAAGAAATGTGAAATTACTTTTCACATTTTTAGCCTTCTCTGGCCAAATACGACACATCTCCTGACTTATTGTATGTCCTGCACAAGGTGAGCATTATTTTAGAACGCATCACCTTAAATGCCGTGACGCGAAACCCCTCGTGGAAGAAGAACGCCGTCATGTTTACAACTGTGACAATGAGCGTTCATCAGGATCAACTGAATGCTGGATTTTCAAAAGTACGTGAGGTTTGCGGCTCTATTGTTGCAGTAAACTTGCACAACATTCTTGAATGAATAATTTATTAGATGTACGCCGGTCTGTTATTGTATGGACATCGACTTTACATTTTCACACTAAACATGACGCGGAACAAATAACGAACTGTGATTGGTTGCGTTATGTCATTCAGTCCTTGGCTGATATTTTTATTCTTAAATACATGTAACCCAGGATTTCCACCAACTGCGGAACGGCTCCGCTGCATGTCGGCTCCGTGCTCCGCCGTCCTTCAATACCCACCAGGTCCGGATTTGTTGCGGAACGGCTGCGGCCATAACTGACAGATAAAGTCACGAGGACCCACGAGATCTCGCGAATTCACGTATGATCGCGCAATATAAGTGCTGAATTGCTGCGGAGCTCTCCGGCATCCGGCAAAAATAGAAGCTCTGCATATCTGCTCCGGAGGGCTGCGGATCGCCGGAGTCAGAACGCAGCCGTTCCACAGTCAGTGAAAATACACACATTGACTTTAATGGAAACCTAATGACTCGCAGCCGTTCCGCAGTTGGTGGAAATTAGGGGCAAGTGAATGTGTTCAAATCTTTATAATGATCATGATTCATGTTAGTTGATCTATAACGCACAATGGGCGTTAGTAGCCTACGCACCGCAGTTCATAGAATTGTATCTGTCAGGCTACAACGCTTCAATTCATCCACTTCTCACATTATACATTAAAGTAAGTGGCTGGTGAAGTGTGAGAAGAAGAGTCAATTTTATAGTTACCTACACAATGTGTATATAAACACATCATCAATTTATAATTGAAAGAATTGTTATTGCCACTTCCGTATACATCAGTGTGTATATTGTATGTTGTTGTGATATAATATGACAGCGCTGAGAACGTCTGTCTCTGGCTCAGTGCCAGCCAACGCGCGAATACAGATTTGAATTTAGAAGTTGATGATCACGCGATCTGAACATAAAGCACACCAGTGTGAGGGTTAACTAGCAATCACATGCGGTGATGATGTTTCGCACGTCCGTTGTGGAGAACCAGAGGGCAAATATTTCAACCGACAGCAGAGGCATTTAAGTGGCACCGAAATGAGGCACAGAAATCTGCGTTTTGATTCTGTCCGGTTACTTAGGTACAGGTTCCATATCGGTGCCCGGTTTCAGTACCCAACCCTAATCAGTTGTCATTTTTTTTGCCATACCAGCATCTATGGCTATTTTCATGGCAAGATCGATGCATTTTAAAAGAAACAAATAGTGGTAACATACATTTGTAATGAAAATCATCTTGTGTAAACAGTCTGATCATGTATACACTCAAAAAGATAACTTGTAAAAAATATTTTATTTATGATTGGATTGACTTCATATGGCATATTATTAATGTAGCTGTGGCATCCTGCAGTAATAAATTATATTTATGAAATGTTTTTATATATTATAAAGGCTTGTCCCCATGGAAAAGAGACCTCCTGCATTTGGGTGTCATTATGGACTTTATGGCCAAAGGCAAGACAAAATTCTTCCTCAGTGTCATTCCTGGCCTCAGATCAGTGAGAGTCACTGTTTGTCAGTTTGCGGTGCTTGTTAAGTCGTAAGGGTACCAAGACTACCGGTACTTAAAGCATGAAGGTAAAGCATGAAGGGGCTGGATCTAGAGGTTTTGTGTGTGTGTGTGTACGTGTGTGTATGCTGGAGTCCTATGTAATTATCCTCACTCAAGTCTTGCAAGGAATCACATACCCGTAATTAGAACCAATAAGCTCATTTATTTATAGATAATTAAAAACCTCCCAATGTTTCCATGGACAGAGATGCTGCACAATTAATGCATGTGAAAAACATGTTGCATGATGCAAAGAAACTAGTGTGTGCATTACTACAATTTTAGAATTGGCTCTTGTCTTGCCCGTGACAGCAGAAATAAACTAGACAAGCTACAGATTGCTCTGATCATTACTGCAAGAGAGTGATTCTCACTAGGGTAAAAACATTCAAACCCATCTTATCATCGCTACATGACTCTACTATTCCATTTCAAAGCTGTAAATGGGAGAGCGCCACTATCAGACTGCTACCTTAACATAATATTGTCCTCTGCATCAATTCAAGTCATAAGTTACAATCTTTTACTGGCTGTGCATTAAATTCAATAAAATAAAAATAAATTTAACCTAAATATCAGTCATGCGTTCAATTATACAATTATATATGCCACCTCATTTGAGGGAAGCCGACGTCAATTCTGCACTGATCCAATATCCATAATCAAAAACAGCACAATCATGCTACCTGTCATACTTATTTTAAAGGAATTAGGTCAGTTTGTTGCTCCACCGATGAGGCTATTCCTGTCCACACTTTGACATAGTGTTAGACACTCTACAAATAATTCATCATCATCACATGATAAGCACGGTCAATACTTTTTCATTACATGAAATGTGGTGGGTTGCTCCTGTCGAGACAAGCCGTCCCCTAATGCTTGTCATGTCTCATTACTAATGGAGGCCTGAAGTATACAAATGTCCAGCCCTGCACTATGGACAAGCACATTGCTATCAGCAAAAAGCAAACTGGATAAATTTTCTCACCTCAGGACGGACAGGGTCTTCAATGCCCACAACACAAATGCAGGTCAGGTCATTCAGAATGTCAGCCTCGTTTTCCCAGTCTGGCTCAGTAGTGAAGTCCCTCATGGCTACGCAAATGGTCCTTAACCCGTCACAGGCCATTGGCTCGATCACTTTCTGCACCATCTCATCCCGATCTTTGGCCTTGAAGACACGTTGCTGTCCTGAAGCATCAATGATATTGGAACACCTGACAGACAAGAGAAAGGTTTAATAAACACAACAAACAATCATTACAGTTTACTGCAGGAGGAAGATGAAACTATCTTTTAAAAAATAACTCAAAAAGGTAAAAAAAACAGAGGAAGAAAGGGAAATAAAGGGGTCATATAAAACAATTAAATTTGACTCCTGTCATGACCATTTATAATAAAAAAAATAGCCAATTCTTTTGCTGCTGTTCCTTTAAGAAATTCCTCTTAAACCGGCAACACACTACACACGACTGTCAGGCAGATTATTAATGTAATTTGGTCGATACGACTGATCATGCTCAAACGGACAGAGTTTGTTCCAATTGTTTATAGTCATGTAGTGTGCGGTGTCTAAAGATTATAGTCTAAAATGTAAAACCAGCTGTTGCCAGTCATCCTCACAAAGATTTTATTTTATTAAGATTTTAAGATTTATTAAGATTTTATTAAACGTTTAATATTAGCGACTGGTGCCGATAACTATGCTGTGGAAATGCATTCCCAGTCAAACATCATTCATCCTTATTTTTGTAATATTGTCAAACATATATTTTTTATAATATTTAAAGTTTCTTTCAGAATATTTCATTAGTTAACATAGCAAGTTAATTGTTTTCAGGCAATTCATTCAGTTCTGTAAAAATTCTGAATAAGCAGTGATTTCTCTCATTTAAAAAAAATAATATTAAGAAGCTATCCTTTTATTTCAACCTGGAGTCTAATAAAAGTTAAACAGAAAAAAATGAATGGTAGCTTATGTAGGCTATATAACTGCACTTGTTTCTGAATCACAAACATGACATTTGTAAATAAAATAATTTTAAATATACGTTAATTATATCTAATATATTTGAGGAAATAGTTCCTTGAATATCTCTGCAGCTCTTCTGTCAAATGAAGTCATGCTTTCAGAGTTTCCAGTGTCGGCAGTTCCATTAAATAGTATTGGGGGAGTTGTACATTTACTGTAGACTGATAAAAATGAAATTAAAATATACAAATAACCTTCTGTTTCAGAATAAATAAAGCAATATTTTATCTTTTTTTCCAACCACTAACTGGTAACACTGGAATTGGAACAAAAAAAATAGCCTAGCGTTTTTGCTCAGAACAAACCAATTCCTTTTCACAGGATTCATACACCTTTTCCAAGGTCAAATTCAAGCACTTTTCAAACACTTTCAAGGTCCATTTTAAAGCTTTTTCCAGCACTTTACATCACCGTAAATTACCAATACAAAGTCAAAATTATTATTTAGTGTTTTTATCACATTTAAAGAGATAATGCTAATAAACAGCCAAAATTGTGTTTCGTAATAGCAGAAGGATCAGATATTTAAGCAAATAACAGCAAAGTTTTATTTTTCAAAATGTATCACTAAGTAGATAATGCCTATGAATACTACTTTTCATTATATTAATGTCCAAATATTGCTTCCCAGATAATGTGATTCTCAGGCTGTAAAACTGAAGTAATTTCAAGGGCTGAAAATATAAAGACATAGGATTTGAACAGAAATATTTTACAGGCCTTGGTTTTAGGACACATTCTTGAGTTAGACAAGGTTTGAACAAAATCTGAGACACTGCAACAACAACCTGTAATTCCATTTTAACCCAGAAGACTAATAAATAGACCTGCCTGATAAATAGCCTATATTAATTGAAAGAAAAAATGATGTATTTTCATTGCCAAGACTATCTACTGGAATAAAGCAGTGTGAATATTGCATAAGCCCATCCTCAACCTTACAGTAGGCTACTTGTATGACACTCCATCTGACACGATTTCTGTTCAGCAATCTATAATTGTTGTTATGCACTGGGCTAACGTTTGCAGGTTTTAAGTTGCGGGTAGTTAACATTACATTTACTGTGCTGTAACTTTGGCTATGTTCACTGCATATTCAGGACGTTTTGTTGCTGGGTCGACCAAAGCGGAGTGCAGCACTGGCGAGCTCGCGCCCACGCCACGGTCAAAGTTAAAAATAGTTCAACTTTTCCCGCTGCGCTCTGTGACGATTACTCGCGCGGCCAATAAAAACAGTGCATTCAAACAAGCGTGGAAATCAAAATGAAAAGTCCGCCTACTTTTGCTGTCCAGCGTAGCGCAAATCGCTCTGTATCTGAAGGGCTACATTTTATTTCTCCATTTAATAAACAAACTATTCAGTCAGGTAGGTATTTGTTGTGAAAGAAATAGTTACAATTTCAAGCATTTTATCCAAAATGTACACAACACAAAACACAACATCAAAATGCAAGCATTTTCAAGGATTTCAAGCACCCATACGAACCCTGTTTTTAATGCCTGATTTGAGAATAGCAGTCTACATTACTGCTTTATAGTTTCTTTTTTTTTTCTTCTTTTTTTTACAGCACTAGAAATGTTGTAATTAATTAAATGAATCAGGAAATACATAATGAAATGTGTCTATAGGCAATGACGGCAAAAAGAAAACGTGAAAGAGAAACGAAATAAATGAAACCACCAGTGTTGTAGGCATGGTTTTTCCATTTTAGTTTTTTTGCACAAATTGCACTGCAGATAAGTAGTGGCAGCTGTCTGTTGACATCAATGTTTGTTTCGGTACAAGATCTCGCACAGTTGAGTTCGCCAGAATGTTCCATCATGACTCATCAATCGTTAAGTGTGTTGTGTAGTATAGTGGACTGACTAGGTTTGTGCTTCTCTCTGACTGTCAAAGACTAAAATATGCTCCAGTCGATGGAAACAGTCTTTAAGTGTGTTAAGTTAAGTCATAGAATGTCTCAGCTAGTCATTAAGTGTGTCCCCAGCTTTACATGTTTCGGGTTTATGACCCAAGGACTTCAGAAGTAATTTTTGCTGCTTTATTTCAATAAATGGTATTTTTGGATTGAGAGTTTATCTCAAAAGATCAAGTAAACTTTGATATGACCCCTTTAAGAGTGTGAAGATTAGTGTATTTAGCATACTTGCGCAGAACAATCTCAGAGGCGCCCTTGCTGTACATTCGGAAGCCGGGACCATTGGCATTCTTTAGTACGGTGCTCATACTCTTCCGGCTGGAGTTGAATGTGTAAACCTTATAAAGCTTCTCCTCAGGAATCTCATCTCTAATAGGCTGATAGTCCCTCTTCAAGTTCATCACCAGACCAAGAAGGGAACACTCTGTCTTATTACCCACGTGCCTTGGCAGACCTCCCTCCTTCTCTGGGGGCTATGGGAAAGAAAGATAAATTGTGAATAGCAGGCAAGAAAGGTTCAAGAATAGTAATAAATGAATTAAGGCTATCAATCGTTGTAAAAAATCTCTGTAAAAATAATGAATCCCGAATTGATTTCATTAAATATGACAATTATTTTATCAAATTAATTCTATGTAATTACATGTTTTATATATATTTGCTGAGAAAAGGCCCCAAACGAAGATAACTAAAATATATTGTGGCAGACAAGTCTAGCTTTGAACAGACATGTGTTGGTACCATACAGACAGTATTGGCTGAAGACATAAATCTGTCTAGCCACAATGCATTTCACAATTTGTGTTGTCAATCTGTTTCAGGTGGACCAAGTCATTCAGACCAGTGTTTTTTTATTAACATTTTTACTTTTCATTTTACTTTCGTTCTTAATTTAGTAACGTCATGTGCTTTTCTCATTTTAATTTTTCATTCATTTACTTTTTAAAATATTACTAATTACGTTTAATTTAAGTTATAGTTAATTAATTCCGTTTTAGTGCTTCTACAAAGTTTGTTGTCAAGGCACCCTTTCAGATAATTTTTTTATCTTATATTGATATTGATCATTTTATTTCAGCTTTATTCCATTTAACAATAATAAAAAAATAAAAAAAATAATAATATATATATATATAGTTTAATTTATGATACCCTAGTTCAGACAGGATGTGGTGTTGTATCCCGTCTGATATTTGCTTTAAAGGGATAGTTCACTTTGAAATAAATTTTTGGTATGTTTTAGCTTACCTCAAGGGCATCCAAGATGTAGGTGTCTTTTTTTCCACAGTAGTTTCAATTTTGATATTTTTAGGTCAAACCTAAAAATTAAAACAATTCCCCGTCGTCCAAATTAAACAAACATCTGGTGTATATATCTATGCACCAGTCAGCGTACACGTCAGATCAGATCACTTGGACATGGCTGTGTATAAGAGGTAAAAACGATATAAATACTGTTCGTTTTCTCACACAAACCGCTCGTTTCGTGTCTTAGGCCATCAATGTGTACTTACGATGGGGAATTGTTTAATTTGGACGACGGGGAATTGTTTTAATTTGGACTCTGTGCATGCTCTTTGAGACAGTGACCATAGACCTGCATTATATGACTGACAGACAAGAACGGTTTGACCTAAAAATATCAAAATTGAAACTACTGCGGAAAAAAACACACCTACATCTTGGATGCCCTTGAGGTAAGCTAAAACATACAAAAAATTAATTTCAAAGTGAACTATCCCTTTAATTTTTGGTCTATGTACACAAAATGTATCTATATGGGCATTGTGTTCCATCTCCATCTTTTTAGCATCTTGCACAATTACAAATTTAACATGCTTCGAAATGAATCTCAAGGCCCCTGTGTTAAGTTTTATTCTGTTGTGCTCTGTCTAGCTGCCCTTTAAAGTGCCTTGTGTGAATAGCTCCTTAGTCATTTTGTGCTGTCTGCTCTCAATTAGTGTGTTTTGGCTGGGGCTGACTGTGGACTTTTAATTTGACAACCCTATAATTAATAAACAAACAAAACAACAGATCACTCATTCATTATCTCATTTACGTAAGGCTAGTTCTTACCAGGATCTTGGTAGTGTATGCTGAGTTTATGGAGATGCTGTTCACCAGTAGCTCCAGAGTCTGTGGATTTATGGCCTCTGGTTCAGGAACGCTTTTATAGTGTGTGTCACCTATGTAAGCCTGCACCACCGTCATGCGATTCATAGTCAGCGTTCCAGTTTTATCAGAGCAGATGGCAGTGGCATTACCCATGGTCTCACAGGCATCCAGGTGCCTCACCAGGTTGTTGTCTTTCATCATTTTCTGTCGAGGAAAGACAGTTAATCTGGTTTTACTTGGGGAGAGGAGTGTGTTTTAGCCCTTGAACATAGATTAGCAAAAATGTAGAAAATCATGCAACATTTACTAACTTATAACCACCTGAAGGTCCTCAAGATGAACAAAATACAGTTTTGTGTCTGTAAATTAACCCAAAGGCTCTCACCTTGACAGAATAAGCCAGGGAGATAGTAACAGCAAGAGGCAGCCCCTCAGGCACGGCCACCACCAGCACGGTCACACCAATAATGAAAAACTTCACAAAATATTGTATGTAGATGGGAGTACACTCTGCTGTCCACTCACGACCCTGGACGCCAAATGTATCAATTACAAAGTACAGGATAAGGATAATGACGGTCACTGCAGACATGATGAGACCTGCCGGAGGAGAGGGAGTTTCAAGACCAATACAGTAAAGGGGAAAGCAGAGCCTTCTAACTTTTGTTCATAATGGCAACAGCTGTGGTCTGATGTGCTCTATGTAAATGTTATTTGATTGGGTAATTGTAGGAAGTCGGATAATTAGGTGGAACACAGGCCAAAGGGACAAGCCTGTTTCCATATTGGGTGACACTGTTTCTTTAAGCAGTCAGTAAAACAAACCTTGGGAAGCAAATGAACTAATTTACTGTTCATATATCTGAAGAAATATGTGTGCTTTGCACAAGCAAACACATGGCTAATTAGTATAAATATTGTGCAAAATTTTGGAAAGTTATATTGATTTCTTTGTGTAAAGAGTTTAAATAAAAATAAAAAAACAAGAACAAGAGTGCACCTTTAAACTAAAAACAGTTTTTTTTTTTACTTCTGTTCACAATTGGGGTTGGCCGACGTAGGTTGAAAAAAAAATAAAACAATAAACAAGGGTATTTCTTTCTATGTTATAGAACATAGATTCTATTCCTTCTATCAGAGGAAGCACAATTTCTGCCATTACTGCCAAGTAGATTAAAAATGTCAATCAATGTCAAATGTCAATCAGCATTTCAGAGAAAACTAATTAATGTAAAAATTGATGTACTCAAACTTACCAACAAAACCGTTTTTATTATTTAAATTAGCAGTTTTTATTTAAATTAGAGATAAAATATCAGTTTTTACTTTCTTGAAGGATCCCAAAAAATGAGACATTTTTTTAAAATTTTATATATTGATCAATATGTTGTCCAGTCCTACATTAAAACTGTAAACTTGTGCATCAGTATTACACAATATACTAGCTTAATCAGGCACCCTTGACTCTCAGTTATGTGTGGTTTTCTAACCTGCTTTTCCAATCTGAACCGCTAGCCTGGTCAGCTTGCCCTGAAGGACTGACTTTTCTTTCTTGGTGACGTTGACCTTCTTTTTCTCCTTTTCTTCCTTTTCCTCCTTCTCCTCTGACTCTACACCTTCCTCGCTCTTCAGAGGTTGGATCTCCAGGGCGATGCCATCCTGGGTCTTAGCTGTGGAGGTTGATTTCAGGAGTGGTTATGGGAACAAGGGAGGAACATGCCAAAAAGGATGGAGATGAGAGGTGGGGAATTGGGAAAATGGGAAGAGGGGAGGAGAGAATGGGCAATTCAGTAACAGCTAGAGGGCAAGTCATACAGTGGGTTCCTAGAGAATTATACAGAAGAATCATATCAGAAGCACTTATTTATTGTTAGTTGACTTTGCTTGAGTGAATTTAGGCTGGTGAAGAGTAAACTATAAATTCATGGAGCCATTCCCCGGCAGGTTAAGGTGCGCACAGTAAATCTAAATTGGATTCAAGCAGCACACAAGACATTTTGATAATACCGGACCCTACATTGTCAATAGCCAATGAGCTTATCAGTACTGTTATGAAATATAACATAAAAATCATAAAAATTTATTAGTTGTGTAAACTTTTGTGTAATCTTCAAGTTCAAACCATAATTTAATTTTTTTAAATAAATTATCTTAAACTGGCAATGAAAATCTCTTTTTTTTTTGGATTGGGGGTTTGTTTATATTAGGCTGAAATTAAATTAGCCTTTTATTTCTCTTATGGTTTGTATTAATGTGCCATCATGGCTACTCTGGTAGTCGTATCTGATGACGTTCAATTCACTTTTAAAGCAACTTACTGAACTTCTGCAATACTGTAATACCAAATAAATGTATATTAACTAAACCAAACTGGAAAATATGTTTAAAAAAAAGTCCTTTCAGTAAAGGGAATAATACATTTACAGAAAACAAATATCAAGGCAAAACATCGGCTAGTTTTAACATTTCTTTTTACATCAGTAACTTTGATAGTTTTAATTCAATTACACAACTGGCAAGGATAAAATGGCATATTATATTGCACAATTATATTACTCACTAAAATAGAAACTTAATGGAGTTGAAGATCAAATTCAGCCAATTTGCCATGGTTAGGCATTGATCCCTCAGCCCCAGTTCCCATTAAGTCTTTTTAAAAGATACAGAGAGGTCATTTTCTTTTTGCCGTTAGCCTATGTATCATCTCAAACATGGTGTGCAACAGGCTGAAACTCTGTAATAGTGGAGCTCTGAGGTTGAGTTTGAGAAACAGTCCAAAAGCCTACCTGACCACCAGTCACAACAAACAACTGACCAGAACTGACAGAGCTGACCAGAACGACCACACATGAATCAGGGATTGATGGACGGACTGACTGTCTGACTGACTGACAACACGAACAGCGGCACGCACGACGAACAGGAGAGTGATTTACAAACAACTTAAACAGAAAAACAGTCCAAACAGCCAGAGATACAACCACCACAAGAAACAAGGATCAAGAGGAAGACGAAAAAAGATCTGAAAGATTTTGGTTTATTTTTACGCTCCCAAAAGAGAGAGTGCAGTAAAGAGAAAGAGGGTAAAGGTGAAAGAAAAGGCCAAATTTTGACCAAGAGAAGAGTGTACAAGACAGCATGATGTCCTGAGCCACACCCTAGAAAGAAGCAACAGTGAGAAAAACAAAGAGCTAAAGTAAAGAAACGGACAAAAACAACAATCCACAGCCTGTCCATTTTGTAAGGGTGCAACTCCCACATAAGCCACGCCCCTAAGCATTACATTAACATCATAAACCATCAATGAAGCTGGGATTAATTCTTGCACGGATAAATGTACATCTCTACAAAAGCTCGTGGCTGCATTTGAATGAATTATAAGGCAATGTAAGACCCTGCCCGTAACCCACTATACTTGCAACATATTTCCAAGTGAAACAGGATATTCAAGAATAAAGAGAATAAAAAAAAAAAAAAACAAGGGTTGAACTTAAATTTATCTATCAGGAATTGATTAGATTGTGGAGAGTGGGTGTTTTGTTCAAGATCACAACATGGAGCAAGGTTAAATACTCTTAAATAGTTCTTGGCTATCATTTTAAAAACGGAGGAAGACACTAAATACATATACTCGGAGTTGAACCAATACCAGCTTGTGTTTTTGTGCTTGAGACCAAGGGCAAAAGGAAGGAGATCTGTGCAGACAAACTGAGCAGTTCTGTCTGGAGCAGATGCTCAGTCCCCAAGCACTACAGGGGGTGGGGCTGCGGAGGGGTTGTTGGGGTCAGCAAGGGCAGAGTGGGCACACTCTGAAACACAGTACAAATGTTCACAGATGACCCGGACGAGCACACAGAGATAGTTTGTTTCTGAAAAGGAGAGACATCTAAATGTCATTAGTGGAAAACTAGATCTACAAAAAACAAAAACAAAACATTTTATATATATATATATATATATATATATATATATATATATATATATATATATATATATATATATATATATAAAATCATTAGGGTTGCCGATGTTAACGTGTATACTTACAATAAACAAAGTTTTTTAAGGTGTTGAGTTTATCAAATACAAATTGTACGGTAGAAATGAACAAAGCTCAAAGTTTTATAAAAATATTATTGGAGCAAAAAAACACTGGCAATAACAGGGATAGGTAAGATGGTTATTTAGTCCAGGAAATGACTTAGCAAGTCTAGTCATAGCTATGACTCTCAACATGAGTCTTGCGTTTCAAGAACGACATACGTCATTAGAGGTCGACCGATTGATCGATTTTGACTATAAATTGCCACCGGTAACTGATTGCTTGAACACTCGGTTATCGGCAAAAATCCATACCAAGTTTTTCCGGGTTGTAACAGTCGCTGGAGCGGCTGAGAAGGGTGCGCTGTCATTACACAGCACGAGAGCAGCCTCTAGAGGCTGAATAAAAACAATCACTGACGCCTTGTAGTGTTTGTTTTGACACACGAGGCTGCGGAGGGGAACAGAGTGGGACACTTCATATGCGGATTTAAAACGGTATGTTATACAGCACACTACCATTCGTGTTTTCATATCATTATAAAGTAATTCATTTGTTGACTAGAGTAGCCTACCTCAAGTAGTTAAAACAATGTGACAAGTCCGACCCAAATGTTTAATTTCACTGTTGTTACCATCTATTTGCATTCATTTATATCCATTTGTACGCTTTTATGCATTCTTTACACAGCAAAGTTGCATATTTAAAGCTAGTGACATGAGCAAGGAAATTTTTTATTTGCTCAAAAATACAGTAAAAACAGTAATATTGTGAAATTATCACAAATTAAAATAACTATTTTAAACTACTATAAAACAATATAAAACTAATCTTTGATAACCGTGATTTAAATTGACTGACAAACAATGAACTTGCAAAGTCTTCTGGCTGCTTAGTGCCGTTTCCAGCAGGTGAGAGTTGCACCCTTTAACAGTAAAGCGAGGCGAGAAGCTCCCCCGGGCTCAGCAGGAAGGGGTAAGCAACAGCGTGAAAGACAGAGAGAGAAAGTGAGCAAGTGAGTGAGTGGGACTGACACGAGACTCCGAGACTTGCTGCTGAATGGGGAGGGGGAGGGGAGGGGAGGGGGAGAAGGAAGAGGGAGTGGGTAAGGTTACCTTTGTTGCGATTTTCGGGGGGTCCTTGTTTTTTACCTGTTTAAAACGAGAGAGAGAGGGCGGAGGGCTGATATAACATGGCTCAAAGTAAATAAACCAAAGACAGAAAAAGAAAATAAAGAAACACAACAACAAAAAGAATAAGAAAAAAACTAGATAAGTAACACTACATTACATGAGTATATGTGGGATTGGATGTTTCATCTATAGAAAAAGACAAGGACTGGAGGGTCTTTATGCAGGGTACACTGACGGCTCGGTCATTGTTTTTGACTGTGGCACACAACTGACATAACCTCATTACGATTTGGGGTTTTATACATTTCCTAGTTTTATTCGCTTGCTTCACAAACTATGGCAATGCCAACAGGCTTTGGCTGAAACCAAAAAGCAATTCTCTCAATTTTTATTGGCAAACACATTCGACAGAAAGATGTTCTTGAAACCTGAGGGAAAAGGGAAAATTACTGCAGAAATCTGACTGTATATAACTGTCATTATAACAAAATACAGGAATCAAAATATTAAACGTTTTAGAGCTGCTCTTTTAACTTATGAGGCAATGAAAGAGTAAACTATTTAGACCAGTCTGACTGTTGAATTAGGTGCCGACCCAACTATCAGGAACACGTGAGAGACTGAGAGCTGACAGCAGGTGTTGTCAGGTTTTGACATACCCTGGAGGACCAGGAGAGTCAGTGCATGCAGAAGGGACATACTGCATGCTAAATTGGAGGCTAAAATAACATGACAAGAATGAGTTTCTTTGACCATTCAATTATCATGATAATCTCATATATATAAGGTTATGTAGGGCTGGGGCGATATGGCCAAAAAAATACACCACGATTCAATTTTTCATGTCAGTCAATATTGCTAATTATCGTGATAAATGTCAAATCTTTATTTCCTTTAAGTTTAAAGGAAGATTTTTCCCTAAGGGGAAAGTTAGCTGAAAGGCCGTTAACTGTGATTTTAAATAATTTCTTTGTGATTACGCTAGCCTATAGCATTTGTGCATTTATGCTAAATATAATAAATGCACAAATGCTATAGGCTAGCTTAAATCACAAAAAATGCTGTATTTATATTCTATTACTCCTTTAATACATTTATATGTCTACATTAATAAAATTCTAAATTAATAGCCCCACATTTCTGCCACAATACCATGGTGCAGTTAGTGTTACTACTACAGTAAATCCATGGTAAATGATGGAGATTTGTAGATTGAAAAGTCTTCTGACGGTATCGTTGCGCACAGTGTTTCTCCTGTTTGTCAACGCTGTTTCATCTGGCTTTAAACTAGTTTAAATCACCAAGACGTTTGTGTTCTTTGCTGAATTCAACCGTTTAGTTCTCACTGGATCTCACAGCACTGTTTAGGCCGATCAGCTAGTAAACGCATTTGCTTTAGTAAGCGTGCCAGCGCTGCAGTTTGAACTTTGATCCGAGCGGATAAATGGTCCGTGTGCCGCGGTTCAAATGAGTAGTGCCGTTTCGTTGCACTTGTGGCGCATAAACATTATATCAAACATTCATCGAACTCTTGCTGTCGTTTTATCAAGGAAAATCATATAGCGATAATTATAATTAACATTTTATCGCCCAGCCCTAGTGTTTTGTGTGAAAAATAAATAAAAATACATTTACCCAATTAGAAATAACTATCTCAAATTTAGCTTGAGCTAACAGAAAAAAAGAAAGAAAACAAAAAGTAAAGAAAAACTTTAAAAGAGTTAGTAAAATGGAAATTAACTGAAGGGATATTGTACGTCTCCATCGACATACTGTGATTATTCCCCAAATAAATGTTGAATTTTACCCATGGCAGAGGGTTTCAGACCAGCAGGCATTTTTGGGGGAGGGAGACAATTCAGCAAATCATGTAAATGGATCTTACCTCTGGCAGGCTGATTGTAGGTAACCTCCCAACTAGAGAGGTAGACTGGTTTACTCAAAGAGAGAGGGGAGTTATCCAAATGAGCCTGAAAGTATGTTAGATTCTCACCTTTCTTCACCTTCTTCTCCTCATCCTCACTGCCCAAGAGGGTGAAAATGATTCCAGTTTGAGAATTCAGGCCCACAGCAGTGACCACCATTCGGCCAGATCCCTCCATCACATGAGTTCCTGAACGAAATCAGAAGGAAAGGTCGTCACAACACCGGTCAATACCAGTCAACAGTCCTTTATTTTATTTAAAGTTACATTTGAACAAACATGAACTAAATATCCTATTCATAAAGTAAGAATTTCAATTAACAACCTTTGAGTATTTCTCAATTGAATGTTTTTTTTTTTAACTAGTCAATAATAAAGCTAATTAAGCTTGGCCATTAAACTAGTATTAGATTAACATTAAGGCAGTATGCAATCTAAATTTTTAAATAAATTAAGAAGTACTGTGCTGTCACATTAACCAGGTTTTATCCTAAAAAATGTGGTCAAATATCACAGCTGGAGTCTTAAATCTTTCTAATGATACAAAGTTTGTCAGGATCAAATAAGAGTGTAATGGTAGTAGCGTGCAGTTAATGTTGAACAACAATAATCTGGGGCTATTAGTGATAGCAAGATTAAGAGGTAAAAAAAATAAAAATAATTGATAGTAGCATGGTATAGCCTAGTGGCTAAAGCTCAAGGTAGGTAACTTGGTTCGAGAGGCATGAGCTATTTCCACCCAGTTGCATCCAGGTCCAAACGCTCCTTTAGATTCCAAAAGCAAACAACAAACGGTGCTAATATACACTCATGGTGTGCTGTAGTGTTGATCCTATCCAGATGATCATGATCCTAACCTTTATCTCCATTCCAAAATCTTAGTTGGCCAGACAGTTTTAATTTTTTTCATTAAAATATTGTTGTCCAAGACACTGTGAGCCCGGAGACTGTGGTGTACACCATCAATTTTTAAAAGCTTAGCTTAAAGATGTGCCATAAATCAATAGTGCTCATAAACGACTGAGTTTAATTGAGATTGTATTCTCACTTAAAACAGAGTAAAGGCTTGCACCCGGAAACAGTATTATCTGAAGGTCGATGTGTCACAACTTCATAAGCAGACTGTGTGCTTGAGCAAAGCACTTAACACCAAGGCTGCTTCAGGAGGATTTTTTCTGTAGTGTAGTGTATTGTACCTCGCTTTGGATAAAAGCATATGCTAAATGACTGCTTACCTTCTGAATTACAATACTTCAAATAAGAGCAAAGCTGCTAAGTGGTTTCTAGAAAGAGTAGAGCATACATGCCTAGCCCATTAATGTGGGGTCTAAAATTAACCATTTAAAAATTACACTATCAGAATTACAATCTGACAGGATGAAAAAAATATTAATATTACATTTAAAATATATATATATTTAATGACAGCAAATTATTTTGATTTTTTTCATCTTTTCTAAAATCCTAATACTTTGTATATATTTCCACGTTTAAACCAAGATTGTGGTCTATTTTGCACCCTACAACAGAAGCTAACATTTTAAAGAGGATGTGGAAACTCCATCTCACCGGAAAGGAGCATGGGGTCCTTCTCCAGAGATTTGCGGACATGATCGGCCTCCCCAGTCAGAGAGCTTTCATCAATCTTCAGGTCATTACCCTGGATCAAGATACCATCAGCTGGGAGAAGGTCACCTGATGGAAGAGAACATGGGGAGGTGAGTGACAGTGGGATGACAGAGAAATACAGAAAAAGACACATTTCAATTTCCAAATCAGACACAGAGGCTGATTTGGCGACCATGATGACAGATCTCTCCTGTGGCTCTTGGACACCCCACGCGTCGCCCACATAGCAGGCACCACAAGCAGCAGCACAGTGACTCATCCAAGCCGGTAAGCATGAGTCATGAGCCATGCTTTGTGTCTCAGAGAAGACTGGCAGTCACATATGATCTATCACAACCGCTGGTGAATTCAATGAGGAACTGGCTTCTGAGGTTTAACAAAAAAGCCAAAGGGTTTCTGGAGGGAAAACTATACTTTATAAATGCCACAGCATTCATAAAACCCAAATATGACAGAGATCACTGAATCCAGTGACGTGTCACATCTAAATCCGTCATATTGTGGAAATAAATAAACATGTTTATACCATATTTTCTCAACTCTCAGATGGAACCCTCACCATATTTGATTTGTGCGATATCTCCCACAACGATCTCAGCAACAGGGATCTGGATGACCTGACCCTTGCGGATGACTGTAAACTTCTGCTCCTGTTCTATGCGGCTCTGCAGCCCACGGAACTGTTTCTCTTTGCTCCAGTCATTGAAGGCAGTCACCAGCACCACGATTATAACTGAAAACAAGATGGCAGCACCTTCAATCCATCCTGCCTGGGCCTCGCCCTCATCTTCAACACCACCAGCTGCTTGGCCACAGCCTGGAATAAGAGAAAAACAATTAGAGAAAATCAATCCCTTAAAACATCCTGTCAAACGTCTGTATCCAGGGTTCCAGACTGCGACATATGCGACCATTTTTTGAGAATGTGCGAGTTAAAATTTGATGTGGTCGCATTTGTGCGAGTGCATGGTCATGTAGCCTACTACTCAGTTAAATTCACGCATATATTTTCCTGCATTGAACTTGTTTTAGCGCCCGCCAAAGTGATTTTTTGGTCCCGCCAAAGTCTTATTTGATCGGTGAGTAATGTAGATGAACTGCTGCGCTTGTGACAGGGCGCATGTTTAACTAAAAGAACGAGCAGAGAGAGAGAACACCGGTCGCGCGCGCGCACACTCTCTCTTCGGAGACAGGCGAAAGTGTAAACAAGACTTCACCGTCTCCAAACTAAGTGCTGTCTTGCTCTCTCTCCCTCGCACATATTAATCAAAATAAATCAACACGGTGGTTAAAGGTCGGAAGACCAAAGTTTCATGTGGAGCATTCAGAGATTACCGCTGGGTGTGAATTGTGCTAAATAAGTTTCCTTATCTTCTCTGAAAAGCGTTCCGCACATTCAGCTGACATAAAACAACACTTTAATTAAACGAAAAAATCTATCCAGTGATGAAATGTTTTCTGTGTTGACAGAAATCTTGGATGTCCATGTCCTAACTGCTGGGAGAATCATACAACGCGCATGACACGTCCAATTCGCGAACTAATGACTCCTTTGAACCGATTAATTTTAATGAATGGTTAAAACAACTGATCTTTCCAACAGTGAACTCAGGAGACGTCTGAATCGGTGTATAACTAATCAGTAACACTTTACAATAAGGTTCTATTTATTACATAAATTACATAAGTAGGCTACAGTTTGCTTACTCAAGCTTTAAAATAAATAAAACCACTTGTTTTTTTGAAAAGCATATGACTACATTTTTCCACACAGTGCTATCAATAATCGATAAGAGAATCGTTAAAGAATCGGATCAATAAGCAGAATCGTCAGTGGCATTATTATTGATACAATCTTATCAATTCCCATCCCTATGTGAAGACAGTAAAATTATAATCAAACATTAAAGAACATACATGTTTTTTTTGTGGGTTTTTTTTTTAGAGTTAAAAGATTAAAACATTTTGTTAACATGAGGTCTTGTGTCACTGTCAGTCTTTTTACATCAGTGCAAAACTAGGGTATGCAGATTAAGACCACTATTCATCAGCATGCATTGATTAATCCCATAGCATGTAGCAAAAAAAAAAAAGAAAAAAAAAAGAAAGGTGCGACCAAATCATTTGCTGGTGCGACCAACTGAGAAAGTTGGTAGCACCAGTGCAACCAGTGGAAAAGTTAGTCTGGAGCCCTGTCTGTATTTTACAAATCTAAACTATACATAACCTTTAAATAGGTTCATACAACCTTTAGAGACCATTAAGGGGTCCAAGCAATTACAACAGCAGCTGCAAAATTCTGTTTTATCAGAGTCTCTTCTTTGGAAAGTTTCCTCTTGCTAGAAGCATGTTTTATCGCAGATTTACACTTCATTGACCTAATTTCCTCCCAGAGATCTTGAAGACTGTCTAAGGTCATCCTTGTGGTTTGAGCCATATGGGTAATAGGAAGAGCCTGCAGTCGCAGCCAAATTCAAGTTCTTCGGCATTCAGAGCGGTGCTTATAAAAGCAAAGTCCCAAATGAGGCCGTTATTAAAACGTAAGCCAAAATGTTGAGTCACTAATAAAGTCGGAATCAAAACAAAAAACATTAGACTACTTTCTGGACAGTAAAGCAAAGGCAGAGGCTCTACAAAACGTTCCACTTTCAAAAACATAAAAAATAATAATAATAATCGTACTGACTCCAAACTTTTAAACGGTAATGTATTTGTTCTATTTTTTCATACCGTTTTATTCAGATTGTAAGACGAGGTTTTTTTAGTTTTTTAGTTTTTTTTTTTTTTAGACATTTTAAGACCATAAAGATTGAAATTTAAGACCTACCAAAAATAATAATAATTCAAATCAAAGAATTCATTTTATTTCAATGAATTCAGTAATTGAAAAAGCATTTATCTAATTTACAAATAAAGCAATCACATTAGTAACCTTCCACACCCAACAACGTGTGTCAGAGAAAAGAACAGAATCAGATAAAAAAAAAAAAAATAAAAAAAAAATACTTTGCATATTATACTTTAAAAAACACATTGATTTTAGTTGATCATAGTTGATCATAACTAGAGATGAAATGGCATGAACATTTTTATTATAGTGACAAAAATTATCACGGTTATCACAGTAATCCTGTTCAAAAAGTACTAATACTACACAATGAAATCAATTCACCAAGCTTTATATCAAAAACCAGCAAATAACAAATAAAATTAGCATCAATATGCACTTCTTGTTTACATAAACATTAAAATAATACCATTAAAAATGATAGCCAGATTTTAAAAATGTCTTGCAACATGTTATATACTAACATGTACAAGTTCAAATAAAGTTTTGACAAAAAAGGGTTTTATAAAAAGATAAACCTCACATATTTCAGACTTTAAATCATTTTTATTTAATACATTTACAATGCACTTTAGCTTATCTTTTATTTTTAATAGTAAAATTCGGTCCGATTTTCCCGTGGCGTCTGTCGTTGCTATGCAACCATGCACTGCGCTCTCCACAATGACAAAGAAGTTTTAGTGGCTAATGGATTTCCACGACCGAAAAACGCTTGCTGTAGCTCTGCCACAAGATTTATTTACGGAGAAGAGAAAACACCCGTAGTGCACACAAATTATTATTTTTTTTATCTCGTTGCGCCTGGTAAAAAACGAGCGCATCGCTTTAATTATGAGCGCGCTTACCGCGCGCCTACATTTGAACCAACTTGAGCGTGCAAAAGACGCGATATGTGAACGGCCTGTTGGCGAGCTACCTCAAATCAGGCCATGAGCTACTGGTAGCTCGCGAGCAACGTGTTGGAGACCCCTGCTCTAGAGCTCCGCTTTGTAGGCTACGACTCAATACTTTTTTTGCTACTTTGTAATAACTTTCTGCGGCTAGCATTTCTGGAAATAAACGATGGTAAAACAATTTTTAGACCTGACTAAATGAAATTTAAGACCGCGGATGAAAATCTGGCCGTTTTTAAGACGTTTTAAGGCCTTAAATTTAAAGTTCAGAATTTTTGACTTTTTAAAACTTTTTAAGACCCGCAGGAACCCTGAAAAACTCTGTTCAAAGTCACTACTTACTGTCGTTGCCTTCCCCTTGTGGGTGGTAGAAGGACAGGCCCAAAGAAATAATGGCTGCCACCTCCAGAATAATGAGGGTGACATCCTGCAGGGCCTCCCATACCAACTGCAGAAAGGTCTTGGGCTTCTTGGGGGGGATGAAGTTTTTACCGAATGATGTGTGCCGCTTTTCCAAATCAGCAGGGTTACCAGAGAGGCCTGCAAAACATACAAACACAATTATTATTACAACAGAAGGTATAGTTCTGTCTAATTGGATGATACCCATTACTGCAAATCAATGGAATTAATTTTAATGCAGTAGGTTTATAAATGCTAATTAACTATTACTGAACACATGGTTCACTGATTTATAAATACAATACATATATCACCAAAATATGGTAAAATTAGCTCTTGGGCAACAGGTATTTTGAATCACTGATTGGATTGTACACTTAAAACAGTCTGTTCAACTTGACCTTCAGTGTACCACTTTATTTGTGGTTCATTTGCTTTTTAGACCATAGTGGTCGCAGACAAATGAGATGTATTGATGAGAAGCCAGTGTCATTTGTTTTTGTGCGTGCATAATTCATAACAAACATTAAAAACAAACTCAGAAGTGGCAAGGAAAGCAAGCCCAACTAATCGTACACCCTGATTCATTTAATATGGAAACAATTAAGCATGCCTGGCTGGCAACTATGAATTTTAAAACATTCTCCTTGCCATGTCAACTTTCATCAGTGCTTTGTGGTAAATGGTGTTGGAAGAGTCATCACACATGTTCATGGGGTTATTATTTTAATACACGCTCACTAACACACACAATAAAAGCAGTCAGATATTTCCGCGTTTCAGGTGGATTATCATGGATGTGTGTGTCAAGGTTTATAGGAGCAGCGGAACAATTAATCAGTGTTGAGAGCGGGGAGTGCTTGTAGCCGATAAGCCCAGAATATTGAATGAGTTTTAGCCTTTGCTTTAATCAACCAGAAACTAGTGCATAGTGTATGGGAGGGTTTAGGCAAAATAGAAATTTCTTTAAAATGGATTTCTCACAGAAACCATTTTGAAACAAGGCTAGTCATTGTTCTCCTTTTATCTGCTATACTTAGCTAAAAATGTGCCCTGCCAAGATGTCCCTCGCTCACAATCAATCCTCATTTACAAATTGCAGACAGATCAGATATGATTGACTGCTTTATGCCAGCAGCAGGACTTTGAAAAGGCACTGAATCTTGTCAGTGTTTCTAAATACATTATTATGCAACAAGAGAAACATTGGAGAGGACGACAGTGTGTGTGCATTCTTCCTCAGACATGCAGCTGTCAACTGACCAGCCTGTTGATGAGTGACACTGTAGCAAGGCTTCCAGGGGCAATAGAGAACCGAAATCTAGCAACTGGGATTTTAGATAAGAATCAGAGGATAGATGAAATAAGATCTTGGTCATGTAGAGGACAATCCTAATTTACTAATTCATTAAAGAGATTGTTCACCATAAAATACAATTGCCTTGTCTTTTTTTTTGGTCCATACAATGAAAAGCCATCTGTTGTTTTGGACACCATTGACTTTTGACAATTTTTCAAAATATCTTCTCTTGTAGCCTACTCCACAGAAAGAAAGTCCTACAAGTTTGTAATGACATGCAGGAAAGGTTTAATGATGATTTTCCTTTTTAATTTTCACTTTACAGATTGTCGCTTGTTTCTTACATATTCTTTTCTTAAATATTTTGACATTATAATTTGATTATGCCTTCAGTTACCAGTAAAAGTATAGCAGTCTCAGCTCAGTTAAGCACATTTTACCATGTTTATTATAATTCTTACTCAAAATCCGCCAAGAAAATGTAAAACCTCCTGTAGATTGCACCGGGGATTACTCATAAGAATCATTGTGACCAAATATTTCTCTATCAGTGGGATCATGTTTAGTAATCAAGCAATCCTTCTGTTTGCCCTCTACTCTAAACAAGCTGAAGGTCAGAAATGATTGTCCAGAGATTGCCCCCTCTCTTTATTTCTCCCCATCTATTTATCTCTCGGTCCACTCCAGACCGGCCAATGAGTGATTTGTATATGTGTCGACATTTACGGGATTGGGAATTAGGCCAAAAGCATTCTGGGCCTCTCTGTGGAATATCAAGTTGACGTGGCATTTATTTAATCATTTTGAGGATTCTCTACATTATTTTGAGTTCTTTATTTAGGTTGGATGTTGTTTTTCATGCCCTGTCAACATAAAGACGCTGTATTAGGATGTTAAACCAGGTGCATTCCCACAAAACTCCTGACTCACTTCAACAGACAGCATCTGGCCCTGTCAAACAGAATTGTTTCAATTTGGAAGAGAGCAGTCGGTCATGCAAATCAGGCAAAAAACAGTCCCGATCTAGTCTAAGGATGGAAAGTTGGAGCACTCAGGCCTCAGAAAACACTGTGTGGGAAAAAAGTATGAAAATGTTCATCTTGATGCCTTTAAATCAAAAAGTAAAATAATAATAATAATAATAAACAGTAATAACGTGATTATGTAAGGACTTACAGATGGAGGTCTCCATTCAAGAAATCATCATATACAGACACCCAAACATTATTCATGTTTAAACGCTAAAGGCTAACAAGAGCTGACTGCCTTCAAGACAGCTGCAGGCAAATCTATGGATGGGAGGTTGTTGCTGGGAGGCTGGTGTCAAGGTAACTGAAGCAGAGGCTTTGAAAGAGGATGCTGAAGGGAGATGGTTGTGATGGTAATGGAGGAGATCATTAACAGGGCCGCAGAGCTCAGCGGGGCCAGGCTGACAGCCAAGCACAACAAGCTGCATTCCAACTCGGAACACAAGTTACTTTACGAGGGAAAGACTTTCATCTGTTTCATAAAACTATACTACCCACCTTGATTTGTGCTATATGGCATTTTAATATGAATACAATAAATGTGACAGTAATGGAGATGATAAATTAGGGGAAAAGAGAGCTTTGAGTCAATGTGTCATCAGCAAATATTTGCAGTCACGAGACATCTTCACAAACGTCAACATGGTGATGCGTCAAACACAGAAAAAGAGGGGGGAAAGGCAAAGGAAGGGCAGGAACATCACAAACCATTAAGTACAGGTCCAGCCTGTATTATGGGATTCAATCCTTCTATTTTTAGATGTACAGATTGTACCCAATGATTACCAATGCAATAGTAACATATCGGTCATAATTATTTCAAGCTAAATCAAACTATTATCTTGTCATGAAGACCTGAGATGGTATGATGACATATGAAGTTAACATGTTCATGTCCTCATATAGTGAGACGACAGGCACTGAAAACACCCCAAGAGTCACGCAAGCTTCAGTATAGTAGAAAGCAGACAAAACTGTAGCACTCATTCACACAGACAGGCAAACTTCAGCCAAATATTTATGATGCTGTCTGTGATTTTAATGTTAATTAAACAACAAAAGACAAAGGTAAAAATCTCTCACTGCTCATGACTGAATAACTTTTGTTATCTGTTTTTAATTTACAGTGAAGACTATCCAATGTAGGTCTGCACGATTATTTGAAAATAAACCGAAATTGCGATTTGGCTTAGTGCGATTATGAAATTGCAAAAGCTGTGATTTTTTATTAAATAAATATATACACCGTGAAGAGTGGCTCTGACTTTAGCAGTTAATGCTCCATCTCTGACAGCACTGCGAGTGTGAGGCACTTATAACATGCATTTAAAAAAGTAACATGCGTCATCCCAAACTTGTAATACGAAGTGCTAATAAGCCTGTTGTCCAACATAAGACAACATTTAATAAAAACATGTACTTACTCACTTCATAACTTCAGTCGAGTGTTTGAAAGAACTTGAAATACACCATATATTGCGGCAGTCGTGAGTTTGTCTTCTTGATTAATCAGTCAAAGCGTTTCTTTTTATCTTTTTATTCAGCTACAATAGCTTGATGCCTTTGTCCACATTAGGGATTTCCTGTGACGTCATAAGTTACATTACTTCTGTGAGGCATATGTGGAATTTCTGCGCAAGGGTGCCCTCCAACTTACAGTATGAATGAAACAGACATGTGTTTAGCGCTCAGTAATGCTCAGTCCATTTTATTTTGGGTAATAAAAAACAGGAAAGATAATACTTTTCTCTAAAGAAATGTATATAATAATCCTCCATATGCTTTTCTCCAGTGTACAGACGTGTACAGGAAGTTTTTTCTTTCCCCCATAGTAGATGCATAAGAGGCTCATATTTCATATTAAAGACATGGAGTCAGTTTTTGATTTTGCATACCTCCTAAAAAGATTAAGAAATTGGTCACATAATTGTATTATTATAATATAATATTTTATAATAAATACTTAAACCTTTCTAATGATCTTTCTTATAGTTAGTCTGCCTGCATGTTAACAGGTAACCCTGCAGTTTTTCGAAAATGTTTTCTGTAAAATAAAAATATTATCATTATTTTCTTATTATTATATTGCTATTTATTCTTAAAGCTGCAGTCCGTAGTTTTTCCTCTGTCACCATCTCTGTTCGAAATCTGCAATTGCAGTTATTCGCGGAGTAATTTACTTTACGTGGGTTTTGCCTCGGCAGAGCACAGCGCGGATGAATCCAATGTTTTGAGGAGAATGTGTGGCTGTCAGTCACCGCGCCGGTATGGATACTGTCATTCGGAATCACAGATTCCACTTTTTGGAAGTATGACCAACGTAAGAATTTTCTCTGGAAAATGTCATCTGAACAAGTAACATCTACTTTTGTTCTGACCAACTAAGGGGGGAAAAAAAGCAGATTAAATCTAATGATCGCTCATCATATCACGTCAAACCATGCAAATTATACTTTGTTCTCAAATTGTTAATGTTAACAACATCAGTATTGCGCGACTACATTTAATTCCCTTCCGATATTTATCCTTGTTTTCGCATGGGCCCGGATGCAGTCTCTTTCTTTCTGTAGCCGCTCCGAAGTCCAAACACAGTCTTTTGCATTTTACAACGGGTGAATCTCCAGTTGTCCCTGATGATTGTCGTTTAAACCTTTCTGGATCCGCCATCAAATTGATAAGTTTAATTATATCAAGTGCTGTGAGAAAAGGCTATAAATCTCCACCTCCAACATCCTCACAATTAGGGATGCACCGATACCACTTTTTCCAGACCGAGTCCGATACTTTAATTTTTGGTACTCGCCGATACCGATACCGTAACCGATACCTGTATTTTTAATTTTCAATTAATTTTTAATTCATGCATTTGTCATTTTTTAAATGTATTGGTAGAGAAACCAAAAGCATATCAATCATATTAGTTGTTTATTAAATTTAAACTTAATTTGTTCATCAACTATATATTTAATGCACCGCATATTCATTACTGTATAAATTAAATATAGATGGATCTTTTTGTAAAGTAAAAAAAAGGTAGCCTATTTAGTCAAGAGCAGCGAGTAATTTATTTGTCCTTTGTTCGATTAACATTAAAACACAGCAGCAGATTAATTAAACTGCTGCACCTTTAAGACCGAACGCACGGACCCCATTTGAATTATACCAGAGACAATTTACTGTCTACGTTCACTTGAGATATAACAGACTTCGTTTACTAGGATACTCGCCAACAGTGAAAAATTAATTCATCCGTACAAGCGCAAGACGTGAAAGACTTCCATTCAGTATCGCGCGCTGTCTGAGGCGATGGTTTTCGGGGCGCGCGCTTTGGATGTTTGAAGTTCATGTAACTTCTTGACCTGCAAATGTCTTGTAATAATGTAGGCAACCACTCGTTAAACATAAATAAGGTAACAGTTCATGTTTTACTTACATATACGATTTAGTTTTAATCCAAATAACACGTGCTGAGTGAACGATCAGCAATCAAGAGCATTCAACAGAAGTGCTCTCTCTCTCTCTCTCTCTCTCTCTCTGGTCAGTTAACGTTAATAATAAGCTACATGCCTCGTTTTACTTTCTTTGCCATTGACATCCGACTGAACTACAAACTTTCCACTGACGTCTGATGCGCTCGACCAGCTCGCGCGTAAAACTGTGCCGCTTGCGCGCTCAATCCACTGCGTGTTTTTCTCTTATCAGCAGGCGTTACTATATTCTGTTTAATATTTCACTAATAAGATATATTTACCTCATAGACAGCCTTCTTTTTTTATCCCCATTATAATTTCTGTTGTCAGTGTTTCTTTGTCTGGACACAAACACCGTACACACGCGGCCTGATATCGGTTGTTGGTATCGGGGCTTTTTTACGAGTACGAGTACGAGTACATGAGCTCAGTATCGGCCCGATACCCGATACTGGTATCGGTATCGGTGCATCCCTACTCATAATAACGCAATATAGCCTACTAGCCGAGACACCTTCTTTATGTGTACAGATGTGACGTAATGATGCAAAGACATGCTCGAATTTCCCACGGAAATCCACCAATACCACTGGAATTAAAAACATTACTATAAGCAGGTAGTTTTGAACACTGGCTGGTTATGTACTTGCTCAATTTATTTAGGATAATTTTTAACCCCAAAAAAGTTACGGACTGCAGCTTTAAAAACTCAATTTGTTATTTTTTATTAATGAACCTGTAATCACAATAGAAATATTTCTTCTGTTTAAAATGTTTATTTAGCAATAATAATAATAATAATTATTGTTATTGTTATTAGTCATTAATATATAAGCACAAAATTTTGGTCCAAATTGTGCAGCCCTACAAGCAAGCACAACAAACCGTGTGTGTGTGTGTGTGTGTGTGTGTGTGTGTTTATAATAAATAATATCTTTTTTATTTTAAAGGTATAATCTGTAAGATTTTTGTAATAAAATATCCAAAAATCACTTGCACAGTGTGATATATTACCTAGAGTTGTGTACTTACAATATCCCAAAAGTTCCCAAAGATTTTTAATTTCAGAGAAATTCCAATTTTAAATAATGGCTCATCCTTGGTCATTGTCACCTGTCAATGACGTAATATCCGCGTTATCCCTGGTTTCCGCTAGTATAGCCATAGTAACCATGGCGACAGACGAGG
The DNA here is from genome assembly GCF_965113295.1 of Leuciscus leuciscus. Taxonomy (NCBI): domain Eukaryota; kingdom Metazoa; phylum Chordata; class Actinopteri; order Cypriniformes; family Leuciscidae; genus Leuciscus; species Leuciscus leuciscus. Next base: position 13,409,446 of record NC_138747.1, on the reverse strand, counting down.
ACAACTGCATCACGTCTAGAGCATAGACTGTAAAAAATATGGACAAAGCGTCTGTGACGTCACCCATAGACTTTCTGAAGAACGGGTTTGAAGCCGTTTATGGGGGGTATGGGCGGCGCCATCTTGGAAAATCTCGGGAAATCCTAACCCCACCCACCTTCTGGCCAATCCATATATGGGTAAAAGGGCGGGCTTTGTGTGAGACTGGAACGATGTCATTTTCGCGTGAAGAAAGCAACATAAACAACAATGGATGACATACAGCAGATCTTGTTCTTGCTTCCCGGCGTGTTTGTCACAAGAAGCCAAGCGCCGACATTAGGCGTTTCTCGATAGCAAGTACGCAAAGTTCGGACTTAATTACCAGGTCCGACTCAGGAGAATGACTCCCGAGGACGCGAGTCCGGTTATTCTGCGTCACTCAGCTCGCTCTGCTACTCCGGTTATCTCTGTATGTATATTTTAGGCAACAATAAAACGAAATATGTTATAAAACACCACACTGCCTCTTTTCGTTTTAATTTAAAGAAATCTTAAACATTATAGCCACACAAATGTGGTTCAGGCAACGCGTATTGATTATATTCACTGCATAACGTTAGCCTATTTATAACAAAACGAAATATAAAACACAACCCTGCCTCTTTTCGTTTAAATATAATATAGAAATATTAAACATTTTAATATGGTCCACTCCAGGCAATATGTGCATTTACTAAACAACAGATCATCTTCATTGTATTAAAATTTAAAATGACAAAACTCAACCCAGTCTCTTTTTGTTAAATTTCAGTTTTATCAATATTAGCCATTATAAAAGTATAAGTGAAAGGTACAAGAAGGCAGCTATACAAATAAAGCAAACAATTTTTGCTGTTGTTGTTTCGTTCAAACATTATGGACCATGCCAAGCAGACTTTGGGACAAAAGGAGAACTAAAACGAGGATCAATATCAGCGTGGGGTTTTCGAGATGCCAAGAGCTCCACCTCCGCGACTAACTTCGACTTGATAGAGACAGCGCTCTTGCATGTACTTTATTAGACAGGTGAGCAAATGTACATAAAACTAATCAATGTTATATAGCTCAACATGATGAAATGTTATATATGATCAGTGTGTTATTCCAATGTTGATCTAGCTTACTGCTAGTCTCATACAGCCAACAAACTAACACATAGAATAACATTATAACTTTCAACACACACAAATGCAGTTTAGTGTGATAGTGTAGACCAAGTGAAACAGCGCTGCGTTACATCACAAGTTTAATTTGTCAAATAAACTGACCTGTGTGAGTAGTAATTCTGCACTTGCTTGCGGGTAGTTCGGTAGAATGAAATGTCCTCATTCCTTTATATCCGCGGAACTCGCGTGTGGCGCTGATATATGTCTCTCATTAGCAATCGTGCCATGCTTCATACAACAGTCATGTTAAAAACATCAATGTATTCACTCCTCCATAAACATTAATAGATCCATCAGCATGACGACAAGTTCCATAATTCCCCTTATGCGTCATCAACCAACGCCTTTGTCATTGTAAGAGGTTAGCGACCCCTAGCAGCAGCAAAAAAAAAAAAAAAAAAGACATATTGTAGCTTTAAGGACATATGAAAAAAATAAAAATAATAATAGTATATATATATATATATATATATTAATTATACAATTTTAATATTATATATCTGTATTTTTTTTATATTATTATTATTAAATATATAGTATTTTAAATCGCAATTTTAACCAGAAAAAACGTAATTAGGTTGTCAGTTCACCTTTACACACACAGCTCAGTAATTTACTGGAGTGACAACCGTATCTTACAACTAAATCAACTCCTGAAAAATACAGGTAGAGACAACAGCATTTAAAAAAATAAATATTTTTTTTGTTTATATTGTTTATACAGAACAGAAATGAACAACTAGTTGTGTTAATGACACTAGTTAATGACATACAACGAGATTCATAAAAGATGACAGATGCATCTCTGACAAATGTTAAAATACGTATATTTTAACGTGCATCAGAGATGTAATCTCTCGTCTTGTTGTGCAGTGCAAGAAATCACAGGAAGAGCGGCATTAGACTGACTTGTGTTGCCAGATCTTGCAAGCAAATCAGCAAACAAGAACAAGCCCATAAAAAAAAAAGAAATAAATTGAAATGCTTTGTGCTGGAAATGTAAATAAGCCCGAGATATCACGACCACTTGTAATAAGAGGATATGGCAACACTGCAGGACCACACTCTGTGAAGCAGCCTTTACAAGCATAAACAAAACACGACACCTCCGGCAACTGCTATATTAGTTAAAAATGTTGAACATAAGTTTTTTTTGTCACTGTAATATTACTAACCAAACATGCGAGATGCCAGAACGTTGCTATGGTTACCACCACTGTGTCAATCATCGCATTTAAATGGAATCACCTAGATTATTGTTCCATGTGTGTACAGAACAAGACTCACTCCCCCATTTAAATGCGGTTGTCACTTCTGACACTTTACAGTGTGTACGTGGCCTTTGTGTATCTGAATACTACTGTTAGACTAGGGCTGGACGATATGGCCAAAATTTATATCACAATATATTTCTTAAATTCGGTCGATACAATATAATACTGATATCGATATGAACAACATAAAATCCACCGAAAAACTGCCAAAAACACCAACAACAGATGTCTGTACAGTCTACAAACTTCTGAAAAATGAATTTGCCAAGTCTATGAAACCTCCTACTTTAGTTTATTAGTTTTTATTTTAATGTTTACCTTTACATACAAACAAGAAATATGAAATCACCGTCAAATAAACATAAGACTCTCAACTAGGGCTGTGCAATTAATTGAATTTCGATTTCGATTTCGGGTCCCAACGATCACCAAAATAGCACAATCGAGTAAAAACGGTTCAGTGATTCACACTCATTCACGGCCCATATCCATAAACTCGGCTCACGCCGTGTGTGTTTTGAATGTGGAAAAGGTGCCCGCTGTACAGCGCTCATCCCTACACACAAACACGGGCTGCTCTGTGATAAGCACTCATTCAGAGCCCCCGTCAATAAACACAAAACGTGTCCCGTGTAAATCACCCTCTACCAGACCCCTCGTCGGCCCAGATATTACCACTTACGTTTGTCCCCGGGCACATGCCCTTGGGAACGTGCATGTGGACCTTCTCTAGCACGCACAGCGTTTTACATTGGGTTCCCGTAGCGTAAGCTAGCTTACGCAACACGAGAGTACTCTCGTAAGAGAACGCTCTCGGTTACTAACGTAACCTCGGTTCTCTCTAGATGAGGGAATGAGTGTTGCGTAACCCTGCCGTGCTTGTGCTACTTCTGGTTCGCTTCAGATTGAAAAACCTCACGGGCCTGCTTTTATAGCCTGTAGCCACGCCCATTCTGGCGGGACGTGACGCGCACGGGCGCCCGCGCCCTCATTGGTGCTTCGTCACGAGCAGGCCCTGGATAGGTTGCAGCAGTTGCTGCTGAGCAACCAATAGGCGCGCGAGTCGCTCTGCCTAGGTCTGCTTATGCAGCAATGCGTTTTAAACTAATGCAAAATTAAGGATAATTTTTGGCTTCAGTATTCTCGAGAAAAGGGTTTTTCCCGTAGCGTAAGCTAGCTTACGCAACACTCGTTCCCTCATCTAGAGAGAACCGAGGTTATGTTAGTAACCGAGAGCGTTTATGTGCACATTTATATGTCTTTAGCTTCAAATCTGACTATATTTTTGGACATGCGCACACTGCACGAATATACAGTTTCCCGCTGTTTGCGCATAACCATTCTCTTACATTGGTTCATTATTTGTTTTAAAAAGCAGACTTAATATTTATCCATTTCTGATCATAATTTGGAGACAATGAGCATATGAACCGTTGTGCCGTGCTGCTTATATTTCTCATGCAGTAAAAATGCCCATCCCGCACCCAAAACCGTTGTATGTGGATGAAAATCCGAAAGAACAAGGACTGGTAGGATGTTGCCCTGCTCCACTTCACAGATGCTGAGTGAAAGGAGAATTTTATAATGACGGGACACACATTTATATGACACTTAATTCAACAGGAAGAACAGCTCGTTCCGCAAGTCATTACACTATTTCTACGTCATTGCACATGCGCAATCCTTTCAGTTTTCCATCCGATCAAGTTAAAAAAAAAAAAATTTATTGGATTAGAAAATGAATAAACCTTCCCTTACAATCCGATCTAAATTTCAAATTTCAATCTCAATCGGATCAATTGTGATGTTTACATTAAGGCTTTTCAGCATTACTAATGGGTTATTTGGTTGCATGCAAACGTAGCCAGTGACAAATGCTGTAATGTTTATTGAAATATCGGAAATCACCGTTATTAAAAAAAATTATATCGCAATATATATTGATTTTGAATTATTGTCCAGACCTACCATAACATTTTGTATCTTTATTCTATTCTATTTATTTGTGCTCCTGCTTGTAATTTGTTCTTATTTTACTTACTGTTCACTGACTGTTTGTAAATTCAATTCAAAATTTGAAAACAATCTTCTTTGTGCTGAGTAAGCAATTGAGAAAAAAAAAAAAAAAAAAAAAAAAAATACACCATTCAAAAACACAAATACATAGTGTGAGCAAACATTTAGGATGTAGATGAGTTGATTGTAATTTTAAAAAAAAAACTCCAACTCACCTAAGTGGGGATTCACCCCATTTTCCAACATAAAATTAAGGCCCTGCTGAAGACTGGAGTAATGTCTGTTGAAAACACAGCTTTGCCAGAATAAAATTACTTAAAAATCTATTCAAATTGAAAAAGTTATTTTAAATTATAATAATATTTCACAATACTACTGTTTTATTGTTTCTATCATCAAATAAATGCAGCCTTGGTGAGCATAAGTGACTTTTTTATTTAATTTAATTTTTTACATTAAAACTTTTGAATGCTAGTTCATGTCTGTTTAATCAATTATTTGTTTATTTATTTTCTAATTTTTTGGGGGGATTTTAGCAACCAGGCTCATTTTATGCAAACAAACCTTCACAAAATGCAGGATATTTAAGGTGGAATTCATAGTTTTTGCTCTAATGGCCAGAATAAGAGAGATCCTGAACATATGGAGAGCATAAGTCACAACCCCTACAGATAAACAAACTCTCTTTCTCTCTGAACAACATGGCCATTATTCTTTCAGAAAATCTGACCTGAAAAACCTGAAGAAAATCCTTTCTCAGGCTATTTAATGTAACCTGTGTTAGATAAATATAATAAATATAAAAACTGCCTTATGTGCAACTTAAATGTTTTATACAATTCAGTTTTAAATAATTAAGTGTTGATTATTAAATAAGTTTGATTAACTGATTATTTTAATTTATATTACGTATTTTCGGTTTCGGCCAAATGCATCCTGAATTTTCGGTTTCAGCACAGAATTTACATTTCGGTGCCTCTTCTATAGTCCAACTATTTGGACCTACATAAACATGCTGCCTCACATCTTTTGTGGTCAACTGAATGAAGAAAGTCTGAAATTTGGAACAACATGACAGCGTATTCATCTGCTAAAATGCAACAGCACTGGACAGGTAAATCATTTCATATTTAATGGTTGTCAGCTCATCTCTCCGCTGTTCAACAGGGAATGGGTTTTTTTCTTCTAAAATCATCTTGAAAATCTAATTAATTAAAAGTACAAATCACAATTGGTGTATTTTAAATTAAAACATGATGTGTGCTTGTGTTATAATTGCCTACTTATCATTTGATAAAGGTAAAACATTTATAGCTTGATTGCACCATTTTAATGTTTTACCCTCTTTTCCCTGCTAAATCTATTTGCTGCTGCACCGTGAGACTCAATTCCTTAATTTATCTTGCCATTGAACTGCTTAAATTTGTACATCAATTTGTTATTCAAACTATGCATTTGAAAAAAGTCATTTTTTGGCCAAATTGACTTAGGCAATTATGCTATGAGGCTAACGCAATGCTTTCCCACATGACATTACGAAGCAATAACACCCTCTAGTTCATAGCTTTTTTAAGTTGATTGTATGACCCCAAGGATGACTATAGAAGCTTATTTGAATAGATAATTTCTACTACATAAAACAGCATATTATTTTCACAACATTTTCAAGCTACGTGACATTATATCATATGCTATCTTCAAAGCATTTTGTTTGGCCAACCTAAAGGCTAACATTACTACTGGGACTGTTGACCTTGGTCCCATGTAGTTTAAGTACACAAAAATAGCAAGGAAAGACCATTTTCAAATCTGCTTATTTCCATCTAATTAAGCAAGTGTTCATCAGCTCTTTATGATGTGTAGGGGCGCTCAACTTGCCTGTGCAGTGGGATAAAAGCAATAACTATTGCTAACAGGACACAACACTCTTGCTGGATGGAACACTTGAGGAGAATTTAAGGAGGTGTGCACTTAATAAAGGTCTTAGTTTGTCATGCAAGACTGGTCTTCAATTAGCATTTAACTTTTTTTTAAAACACTAGGGGAGAAAAAGACAAGAAAAAATGTGTCGTTTTAATGTGTTTTTTTTTTTGTGCTTTTTTTTCAGCTAGCTCACATCTGAAGAAAGCCCCACTTTAATACACACCAGGCCTCATGCACTTAAAGAAAACCACCTCCATATTTGTTTTCATCTATGTCTGCTTTGCACTAGTAATTCTTAATTGCATTTCAGTAATGCATTTCTGCATAGAAACGTCTCAATACACTGCTGCTTTTTGGCCAAAACAAATGATGAACCATGCAATGTGTATGCATATTAATGCATCTGTCCTTCTCAGTGTGTACTGCCTACAATATGATTTCACACAAAAAGTGCTCAAAATGCACCGAATAAGCATGCCTAGTGTGTTTTAACAAGGAGTATGTCAGAAAAGAAAATTAAAAATTAAAAATATTTATAGAAGATTTACCCATTTAAACTTGTTTTTAATTATTCAGTTTGGGCGAAAGTATGTTGTCTTATAAATGAAATTAGCCAGAAAATATATCATCTAAACTTTCTTTTAGTTATTTTGTAATTCACAGACAGGTAGCCTATATAGGCTCTAGCACTATCCAAATCAAACCTGAGTGTCACTGTGCATTTTTCGCAGTTTGCTGTCTTGTAAACATACCGAAGCATGACTGAAATGACATGATCTGATTTTCTTGGTTGTGTTTGTTCTTGTTCACCATTTACATGCGAATGTTACACCTCTCAGTGTTAACAAACTTTCAAGACTATCAAGTTTATAAAAACAAATATAGTTGTCACTATAAAAAATGCTCACTTATTTAGCTTTGGAGACGCTACTGTGACGCTGTACAAACACTTTCAGTGTGAACTTTCACGTCTGCAGCTTCAGTAACGATGTAGTTGTGAAGCGGCCGAAATTCGCACATTCACAACAGAACGCCAGTAATTTAAGTAATTTTAAATTTTAAGTAAAATTACTTAAATTAAAAATGAAGTAATTTTTTATAAATAAATATAAAGTCAACTTCATCTTCAACTTCACACGTCAAATACACAGGAATGATTATCGGCCTTTTCACATCGGCCCTATTTTGACATCGGAACGATACCGATGTGTAAAAAAATCACCATATCGGCCGATATTATATCAGCGGCCGATATATCGTGCATCACTACGAATATGTGTATCGTTACACCCCTAATAAAAATAAATAAATAATTTTTTTTTTATGGTTTAAGTTTGATAGTTAAAGATTAAAACATTTTGCCAAAAGGAGGTATCGTGTCACTGTCAGTCTTTTTACATCAGTGCAAAACTAGGGTATGCAGATTAAGACAACTATTCATCGGCATGCACTGATTAATTCCATTAATTCCATTCCAGCCTTAACAATAGATTCTCTCTTTTTTAGCAACAGGCTCTTAAGTTACTATGGATGGAAGGATCCTCAAGTCATTGGAGAGGAGGAGGTAGATGGAGAAGATTTGGGGTCCAACAGTGTGGCAAGAGGGACTTTTGATAAATCTTTGTCCCCTGCTTCCAGTGCCCTTTCAAAACACCACCTCTGCATCTCCTCTTGGCACGCAAGAACCTCAGGGGGTTTCTGAACAAACTCAACAGGTTAATTTCACATTGAACAAATTGCAACTAAGAGTTTGAGTTTCACTCTCTCAACAGATATCATTAATTCTACAGAAATTAAAATAATTTCACATCATCATTATAGTGCTGTTCACTGTGAAGATATAACTGGATAACATTACGGTGGCTGTGAGATGTGTTGTAATCACAAATCTAAGATGCCATTTCACAGCTAAGGGAGAAAAGCAGAGAGGAAATTGTATCTGCCATAGGCACTAGTGCATAGGCATGCTGTCCCTCAATTTCTAATGTGTAATTGTTTAAACCTGCTGAATAGATGGATGGCATTTTAGCTTTTCTGTCAGACTACTCAAATGAGCAGGAAATATCCACATTAATTGACCAAGTAAATATATGTAGTTATTACATGGCTTGGTTGAATTCCAATGTAGAATGCGGTCTTATTTCTTGATAACAGACCGCTGCGAAGTATAACACACCATTGCCATGAAAAACAGAGCGTTGCAATGGACGCGGAACGGACTATTTTCTTTAGCGGAAGCAAAACAATCGTTTTTAAATCAATAAAATCCTTTTTAAATCAATATTTTGTGTCAAATTATTGATTTATTTTGTAGGTAGCCATGTAATTAGCGGGATAATGTATAGCGAGGCAGTTGTTATAGTGAATAACAACCCCTTCAGGCTGATTTAAGACCCCGTCGGAGTTGTTATTCGCTATAACAACCGCCTCGCTATACATTATCCCTTACATATAAACCTGCAATTGGACTTAAAGGAATAGTTCACTTAAAAATGAAAATTCTGTCATTATTTACTCACCCTCAAGTTGTTTCAAACCTGTATGAATATCTTTCTTCTGCTGAACACAAAAGATATTTTGAAGAATGCCGGTAAACAAACAGTTGATGTACCCCATTGACTTCCATAGTATTTGTTTTTCCCCTAATGGAAGTCAATGGGGTACATTAACTGTTTGTTTACCGGCATTCTTCAAAATATCTTCTTTTGTGTTCAGCAGAAGACAGATATTCATACAGGTTTGAAACAACTTGAGATGGTGAGTAAATTACAGAATTTTATTTTTTATTCCTTTAAAAGTGGGATGCAATATGCTTCTGCTGCCATTGCAACTTGCTATAGTGTATTCAAATTGCACTTTAAACAGATAGGCTCTTGACCACAGTATTACATGGTCAATTACCTCTTTTCATTCATATGTATGAATGGCACTTTTTAGTTACATTATAGCCTTGACACATTTATTATATTTTCAAATGTTTGGGTCTGTAAGATTTTTTAAATAAATTAACACTTTTATTTAGCTGGTTTACATTAAGTTGATCAAAAGTGACAAAGTTACATGTTTATGTTACAAAATGTTTCTATTTCAAATAAATTATGTTCTTTTGAGCTTTCTATTGATCAAAGAATCCTGAAAAAAGAAATCTTGTGACAACAGTAAAGACTGAAGTATTAAATGCTGAAAATTCAGCTTTGCCATCACAGGTATAATTAACATTTTAAAGTATATCCAAATAAATGCAGTCATTTAAAATTGCAATAATATTTCACAATATTACTGTTTTTATTGTATTTTTGATCGAAACAAAATGTAGCCTTGGTGAGCATTATAGACTTTTATTCAAACTGTAAGAGAAGTTTTAATTCAATGTCTTATAATACTAACCTGTTAGTGACTATAGTGACTAAGCAAAATTATAATTGAACTTTACCAACTTAACATATCCTTAGTGATGAAAATATCCTAAATTATCATTACTTGTTTCAGGCCGTGATTGAAACAGCTGCAGAACCCTTGTCTAATATTAACAGGAAACAAATGAAAGGAAGTGATAAAAGCCAATGTTGGCCATCCAGCCAAATAAATAAGGGAATACCCTCCAAAAAATTCAAACAAAGTACACTGAGAGCCATGGGTGTGAAAACAAGTTGAATTGATTTAGAGTGGAATTTGAGGAGTAGTTGAGTACAACCTGCAAAGTCTAAACGCTGAGATAAGAGGTTGAAATTGTCTTTTGTCTTTATGATTTTGAGTCTTCATGGGAGACCACAACGTAAATCGACCATAAATAGGACACAACCATTCATTCTTGAATGGACTGTAATGGTATTGGCTTTAGCGGTCTGTGTCATGCTGTAATGCAAACAGGAGTGGCCTGGATTTCAAAAAATATTACAGCAGACCAGTGATGATTCATTTTCCCTCACAAGCCAAGAATGCAACAAGAGCTAACAGCGAGTCCAGTGCCAAACTAATACACCTCTACTGTCAATTTCAGTGTTTTTACCTCTTTTAACAAATGTATGAAAGCAGTCAGACTTACACACCCCAGACAAAACCTGTTTGTGCTATGTGATAAGATTGTAAAACCACATCAAAAGGTCTCCTTTAAAAGAAATGCTACTTTGCTTTTTCAACCCACTCCTAAATTTAAGGGTGAAAGAGAAAACATTATTTGCATATTTTATAAACATATTTGCTTAGTGCGATCACGCTGTTCATTAGGACGACAGCAAAGTCTAATCTCAACTTGCACCAACGGAGGTGAAATAAGACAGCCTTGATGACGTGACAAACTCGTTTATGATGAAACATCACTAAGGTCATTGGGTGGGAGGACTGTAGAGCCATTCTGTTAACTGGACTGCATATTCAGTGAGTGCTCGTGAATAGCTTATCTAAAGAAAAGCTGAACCTTAATGCTGACCTTTTAAAGATATGTCACCTTCAGTGCCACGTAAGCATCCTAAATCCAGAGAATTGTTCAAGGGTTGACGTTAAACAACATTCCTGAGCCACGAAGCAAAACAAGAGTAGAATTATCTTGCCATCAAGGTGTCACTTAAAGTGACAATTACTCAAAAACACACAGTACATATGTAACACTTGATAAGGCTTTTCAACTTCAAATGCTTTAGATGCTTCACTAAAACTACCATTACACTGAATTAAAAATGCACAAGCTAACCACTAGACCATGGTAGGGTGCAGAGGCTTTGCAGGACAGTCCCTCTGTAGGGCTTATACTCCACTCAGCATCACAAGTGAAAGGAAGAGGGCGGACATCTGTAACAGCACAGAGGCCACAGAGAAAGCCTCTAGGTGGCTCTGGATCAAGAGAGCAGATCAGTGGGAGTGTGCTGCTAGGGCACAAGCTGAGGCTTGATCAACCTTAGCTGAGTCACCCGAGTGAGGGTGTATGATGTTCGAGAGACCCGAAAACACCTGAGGTCACTAATGATGTGCCCTAGCGTAGCATCAGAACATGTTTCATTACATCTTGGCTGTCTGTATGAAAACATTTTCAAAGCACTAAAAAGTACCATGATATAGGGATAAAAAAATGTATCTTAGTTTAAATAATATTATGGGATTTGTTTGTAAATAAATCAGTAAATAAGTAAACAAAATCCGTAAATAAGTAAACAAATGAAATAAGTAAATACCTAATAAATACATTAAATAAAACATTAAATAAACAAATAAAAGTAAATAAGTAAAAAGAATAAAGTGAATAAATAAGTAAATAAATCATTACGTAAACAAATAAAATAAGCAAAATAAACAAACAAATAAACTTTGTAGGTGCCAGAAAAAGAGCTCAATTACCCAGAAGTAGAAACATCAAATTACCAAAACACTATCTATAAAAGCCTGTCCCCCAAGACACTGCTTGAAAAAGCAGACTGGATGTGAAACCATAAAGCTGTGAACAATCACAGAGCTCACTAGAAAGGAACAAAAAGTAACCCATCTCAAAAGCTCTGCATAACACTGGCACGTATCTGAGGGTGGCACAGAAGCAGCCATTAATCTAAAAGAACCATGCAAAGCACGTCCGAAGTCTTGGCTCCAAATGCCCATGTGCTCCAGCTGTGATGCAAGAAAAGATTTGAATGATTGAACTTTTCCAAAGCAAATGTAAAGCACAACACACAAACATAACACCATGTTGAGCGATTTTTCTGATTTTATATTTTTAAATCGAGAAATCGCAGTTTTAAATCAATTTTTTAGCAAACGTTATAATTAGACATGCTGACAATACAGCAATAATAACAGTTAAGAGAAGAAAATCTTAAGTAGCTGTTCACACAGAATGCGATATTGTATTGAAAAAACAGTGGAAAAGGAAAAAAGCAAAGTTATTAGATGCAAGTTGCAGATACGCACCGCTTTTTTAGAAAGCCGATTCATGGGTGAGACGCTGCAAAAGATGCTCATGAGTGCAACAGCCAAACACTTCCACCAAACATAAAAACAATAGAAAAGCAGCGCAATGGAATGCAAAAACCAGTAAAGAAAATAACAGCACCTTTCAGCCTGTCACTATCATGCAAACTGTAGTTACTGTATGTTTGATATGTCATGTTTGCATGATAGTGACAGGTTGAAAGGTGCTGTTATTTTCTATTTTTACAACCTATTTGCTGTTAATAATAGCCGATTACTGTTTTTAAACAGTCATTTTTTAAAAATATTATTTTAAATCTTTATTAAAATTTATAGTATAAAGGATATGTTTAAAGTAAGTTTGTACAATATTTGCATTCTTAACTCTTGCATAATTTCTGCAAAGATACTTAACTAAGTCATTTGTTTTACATTTACACCATGTTGATCATACATACATAAAATAAAAAAATAAAAAAAATAAAAGAGATATATATATATATATATATATATTATTATTATTTTTTATTTTTTTATGTATGTTTAACTTAAAAAGGTAACTTCAATATAATTTAAGTAACATTCTCTTTATATATATACAAATTAAAATTGTAATTTAAATCATGAATTGATCAATAGGTCCAAAAAAAAAAAAAAAAATATTTTTTTTTTTTGTTGCCATATCGCCCAGCCCTACGCACCAGTGCTTTCACCCCTCTGTCAAGTGGTTGTGCATGTGTAGGTGTAGATCTTCACGGCTTCTTACCCTCGATAGGTGAGGTCTTGAGCCTGCGGCAGATCCCTTGCACGTCTCCATAGCATTCTGCAATCTTGTTGACCGCATCGCCACTGCGGAGCTCCATCAGGTCACGGAGATGCATTGTCGTGCAGCCAAAGTCCCCATCGTGGTCAACCTCGGTGACCGAGTTCCCCGGTGGGTGGTCTGCAGTGTTGTTAGCCATTTTGAGTTTCAGTCACGGCTCACGATGTGGGACTTCCAATCAATTAGCTTGTAAACGTAAGACTGAGTGATGAAGGAATGCTTCAGGTTGGTGATACAATGTTCCCAAGTTCAAGGGGTCTTGCTGTGCGAGATGTACCACAGAGAAACTGGAACAGAATGAGACAGACAGGTTTTAAATTATTTTGTAAATTAGCTGAAAAACAGTTTGAACATTTTGTGACAGAACAGACAGGAAATGTTGACACCATCTAAATGCAGAACACTTGTGCTTGTGAATGAAGCATCATGTGATAAAATGGTGGGAAAAAGACAATGTTATGAAATACAGATTTTGTTTATTTATTTTTTTTCCACACAGCAGTTCACACAACCTTGCTTGTGCGCTTTAACACTCACAATATACAGATGCAACCTATACAATGTACCAAATTTGCACATCTAATGGGAATCTCCATCTCAGATCCAGTTTCTATCCTTTGCAATCATACATAATTTACTCCTGGAGCAATCCATAGTTTGGGAGCAAATAAGTGTTTACTGTTTTGTCACCAGTCTCCAAGCCCACAAAAAAACAGAAGAAAGAGAGGGCACTGGGTTCTAAATAAGCTGGCAGTAAAAAAAAAAAAAAAAAAAACTCTGGCAATATCAGAGATAAGGGGTTCTGTGTTGCTGTGAGATACGGGAGCTTCCAACTCTGTCGGGTTTTCTTATGCACACAGAATATGAAAAATAGAGGTCACTCTTTGATGTGTGCTAGCAGTGATCCGAGTTGAAATTTTGGACTGGGATTCATCTACCAGTGCTACGGCCAATTTCCCACTATCACACTTGTACAGTCAGTGATGGTAGCCATAAAAAGCAAAGCGCCGGATACTGGAAAGCCCTGAGGTGGATTTTAACCCAGATTGAATTACGGTCCACTCCTTCAGCATCAGTCAAGCTTTAGCCTCACTGTACACTGCATTGACCTCTTAACCTCAGAAGAGATATCAGACCAGGGTGGTTTTATTCTGAGCAAAGTGACCTGATTCTTGTATTTAAGCATGAATGAACTGCCAAGGTCAATGATACTTCCCTCTCTTCAGCATTATTTTATCTCTGCCGCTAAAGGTCTCATCATAGTTTAAAGTACCTAAACTGAGGTCAAATTTTAAAAACACATCTTCATTGTTCTGTTTTATGAACAAGTGTGTGTTTGAACAAACTGAATTAGACAGGAGAGAGTACAGCTTATTGAGTTTAGTTCTAACATTAGTACTAATGTAACGGATGTCTGTAAATGTCTAAATGCCACAAGAACAAGCTCTACAATGTTTCCAAACAAATGTCATCCATTGCCCAAGGCATTGAGAGAGGTCATTACCAAGCCTTCAGATCAGCAGAGCACATAAAATGTTTGAGTGCTTCTGTGGAGGAAAAAAATGAAATAAAGCAATGTCGCATGCCATGATTAAGAGGACCCGCCCAAGTTCATCTCATAGGAAGTTCATAGTAGGAATAGAACTGAGAACTCGATTATTACATTTTATAAGGAAAAAAGCCTGTGCAAAACTCACCACTACGATATTAGTGTTGCAGGTGGTTTAGTTTGTTTAGGTTAATGTTTCTATGTGGTTGTTTGGGTTTAATTCTACCTAAGAAATATCATCAGTATTCTTTCCTTTCAAAGTCTTCAACCAAAGTTTGAACCAAACAGAGTTTTGAACATACAATTTTTCAGTTAATATTTTTTCAGCTGTTACTCTTTAATAAAAAATGTATTTACATCTGCATCCCAAATCAAGTTTAAGCTACTGCTACTGTCAACTCAAGCTACTGTCAATTGTGCATTTCCAAGAGATTCATCTTTGCAGCATGAACACCTTGGATGAGTTACACACCAAAGTTCTAATTTTAGGAGTTTGTTCAAGTTCCTAAACATAATTATGAGCGATAGTAATAGTGATGCTTGCCATAGCAAACACCACTTATGTAAAAGCTTCGCACTAGGGATGGGAATGTTTTGGTACCTCGAGATTCGATTCAAATCGATTATTATTAATCAATATATAGATTGATATGATATATGCATAGATCTGATTCTAGTTTACGGTTTTGCATTACTTTTCCTATTTGACTGTGGTAAACAGTTTAATAGGGCTTGAAGAAAAAAAACCCCACCGAATTAAATGTGAACCTTGAAATTTATCTAGATTTTCTGGCTATTTTAGTCAACCAAATATTATTATTAAGCTGACTTTATATGACTTTAAGCTGATTAAGCAATCATTACACACATGACTGGCAGTCTTCTGTAACAAAGTTCTGTAACTTCAGTAACTTTTTTATTTTTGATATTAAAAATAGGAACAAAGAAACAAATTACAAACAAATTTTCCGGTACAGGTTTATTCAGTAAGAAATTCTACAGAAATTGTATAATCAAATGTAAAAATAAAACAGTCTTCACTGTATGAATTAAATATAATTTGATTCATATTAAAGATACAAAAGTGATTCAGTCAAAAACATTAATTAACATTAATAAAAGAGACAACAACAGTTTATGAGGCTGCTGTCCCTTTAAGAATGAATGCACGGATCTAATATACAGTTACATATCTGATTTTCTCCTAACCGTTTATGCACACATTAGTGTTGGGCGATATGCTCCATTTCCATATCGTCAGCCTGTGAGATTGGCGATACACGATATTACCGTGAGGGGGGCGGGGCTTACTTATTTGATTATTAACTTGCTTATTTACTCATTAATTTGCTTGTTTTATTACTTCATTTTATATATGAGAATCGATTTCTATTTTGTTAGCAAAGGTTGAGTGTTTATTAATAGGCTAAATCAGGTTATTTCCCGGTATAGTGAAGTAAAAAAAAGATCCTAATCATTTTTAGAATTTTTGAGTATTTCAACATGTCAGCGGGATATATTATCCTCTCACACCGTTACAGATGCAGCATTTTGACTGTACTTCTGCACGAGATGAGAACACGTTTTAATAATTTCTTCAGTCAAGAAAGAGTCGGAGTTTGCGATATATGTCCTCCTACCAGTGCTCTCTCTGTCTGGATGCACTTCACACATGCACACTTTAATAAGTCCAAAGAATGCGGGTTAATGTGTTTTAAATGCCAGGAGAAATCAGAGTCGGCTAAGGGGCAAAAATCTAGCTGAGTCGATCGGTTTATACTTAAACTTATGACTTGACTCCGATAAAGGAATGCGTTTACATGACCACATGCATTGTCAGTTTATTCAGCATAATCGGGTTAAGAACGTGCATGTAAACGCGCTCATTCCCTGAAAGTGAAAGCAGAAACGGACTGAGCTTTCGGCATCTGTCGCTGCATTAACGCCTCATTCTCTCAGAGACGACGATGGATATAACGGTAAGGCAACTATCTTAATTTACTGGCTTAATATTTCTCTTGTGGACCTACATTAATGACAGTGAAAAAAATAGAATAATATTTCTTGTTCATCAAGTGTTTGAAGCTGCTTTTGATTTTCACAGATGGCAGAGTTGTGCTGGGTTCGTGAACTAAAGACTGTTATTAGGCCTATATCATTTTGGTGATATTATTATTAATATTTTGTAATTCTATTGTTTTTAGTGTTATTAGTTATTATATAATTATTATTATATAATCATATAACTATATGTTTTGTTAATGTGCTATGGAAACAAAAGACTGAGGAACAAAAATGCCGTTTTCATCTTGGATCTAAATGATGCGTCTGTTAAAACAAGCACTCTTGACAATTTGTGAATGGGTCACCTTGCAATTCAATTTTGATGTGGGATGTAGTTTTTTAGTTAGGATGTAGTCATTTTCTTAGAGGAGTCCTCATACACGCATGTCGGTGATGTCGCAAGTGTTAAGGCCAATTTATACTTCTGCGTCGGGTGCGCGTAGAAGGTACGGCGTAGCATACGCATTGACGTGTACCATACGTCGTACCCTTCGTCGTACCCTGACGCGCACCTCCTCAAAAATGTAACTACGCGTCGCGGCGACGCGGACCGCAAGATCTGTGATTGGTCGGCTGGATAGCATCGCGTTTCCTCCTACGCATTTCCGGAATGATCTTCTGCACTCTGCACCCGCCGCCCACCATTTTTAAATTCCGAAGATCAGTGAAGAGCCATGGAAATAGACCAAGTGACCGAGAGATTGCTTGAAGAAGTGCGGAAATACAGCCATCTGTATGACTCCTTCAGTCGCCATTGCTCGTAGAAACCTAAACTCAAAACAGCCGCGAGGAATGTAAACACAGTGGAACATTAAAACCCACCCGCGCCAACTAGCGTTTCGGAGGTGTAACTGCAGAGAAACACAGACATTCGCAGAAGTATAAATGCTCACGACGGCGTCGCCTACGTGCGTAGCTACGACGTACACTACGGCGTACACTCGACGCAGAAGTATAAATTGGCCTTTAGGCTATGCGGTGAGGTTGTTATGAATTTAGGCAAGGCAAATTAATTATAGTTCCTAATATTAATTTAATAACAATACTAACTTTATAATAGTAATAATAATAATAATAATAATTTAATACATTAATGGTAAAACGAGCCAATTATCGTATTGATATCGTCAAAGGCATCTGCCATCAGCGATACCTCTGACTATCATCGATACACGATACTATCGTCTATCGGCACAACCCTAGCACACATAGGACATAACAGACGGTTTACACGAATACTCCACACAATGTGCTTTTTGACATCATTGAGTGTGTATTTGACCATGCAAGCACAAAAAGCTTTGAATGAGAACTGAATTCAGGATTGCATGCATCTGAGAGGTGGCATCTGTGCACTTAGGCTGTGTCTTTCAGCGTGAGCACCACATGGAGTCCTTTTTCGCAGCTTATTGTGATTAATAACACTAACATGTCAATAACTTTAAGTAGTACTGCTAAATCGAGATTTGAAATTTGTGAATTAATGCGAACGAATCAGATATATGGCTTGCTACGATAGTCGGTGTTACCGGTGTTCAGAACCGGTTACATCACTTATTTGATCAAATTTGTCATTGTACGGTTTTGTTATTGTGTTTTTCATTAAGAATAATAGGCTATTGAACTCACAATTCCCACCACAAAAATGGCACTAATTTAAAAGCTAAACTAAAATACGCACGGCCATTCATAATGGTGCATGGCCACGGGTGCGGAGAGAACAGAACAGAGCGAGCGTTTTCAGTTAAAGTAACACTAAGTAGCTTTTGCTCTCGGGGTCCCCCTACAGTTGGGAAACAGTATTGTCTTCTACTACTGTCGTAAAATCTGTCACGGTTACACCAGGGGATACACGTGCATTTGTTGACAAGCCGATACCCCCGAACTCTGCAGAAGGAGTTCTCACGTCTTGGGCAGACTGCCTGCGTTGCGTGTGAAATGTCTTCATCCCAGGTACAGTGGCATATATTTCAGCATGTCATATGAATATAATTTCATGGGTTTTATTTTTTTTCAAACGCCAAAAGATCGCGTAGCTCACGTTTACAAGCCAGCATCATTATAGTAGCCTATTGGCTACTGTTTTACAGAATGCTAATTCAATTCAATGTTTGTGTGGTAGGTAATAGCCATATATCATCAATATTATAATATTAAGCTACCATAGATGAATCTGCAAAGTGGAAAAATCGATTTGCATTATAGCCTGAGGCAAGACACTTTCACCAGAAAAATAAATAAACAAACATGACTATCAGTCTGCAGTCATTAGGCTACTTAGCCTAAAGTATAATTTTGTCCGTCTAATCATGTATTATTTACTTGCAAGAATGTAGCTCCTACCAAACTCCTACACGCTGTTTAGACATAGGCTTACTTCTGACTTTTTTTTTGTCCGTTGCTGCTTTGGCCATGACAAAAACATACGCACGAAAGCCATAAAACAAACGCTGGTTGGCCTCTCACGTCCAAATTTGACGAAGTGGTGGGGGAAGTGACGTATGCCATAAAGCAGTCGAATTTTGTAGTTCTTTTTGTGCTCGGGTTCCTACCCGAACCCCGAAGTTACGTAGTGCCAGTAAAAGTGATACAGACCCCGTCAGGCTATGGCAGATGTGTCATTCAACCTATTGTAAGTCGATGTACCATCACAAGGGTCTTGGAAATATATTATGAAGGTTGAAAAGCTACATAGTGTTGCTTTAATTCCTACTTCCATAGAAATTAATAGAAAACGCTCGCTCTGCGCCGCACCATTATGAATGTCATGCAGATGTTTCTGCCGTGCAGTGAGAATTCTTACCGTCACATCCCTAATATATATAGGGTAAATCAAATAATCGATCAATCAACATTTATTTATTAAGCACATTTAAAAACAACACAAGTTGACCAATGACAGTGTAGTCTAGTAACATGGAGCCAAAACCACACGCTAATACAAAACAATCCACCCTTCATCGCCTCCGTAAAATTAAGATTCTCATGCCACCTTTTTATACCGAAGAATCACCCATGAAAAAACAATGAAAAATAGGGCTGTTTCCAACAACATCATACTATACAAGTGGGTGGTACAACATTCTATGAAAAATACTACAAGATAACCATTCGCCAAGGTCATACTGCTTAACCAATCTAACAACAGCCCTTTTGTGTTGAGGCCTGACAGTTGCACTGACTTTCACAAAAGAACGGTGCATTTATCACACAGTCCCTGAGGTGCATTTAACAAATCATTTTAAATGCTTTGAGCTTTCTTACAATGAATTTAGAAGATGAGCTCAGCCCAAAAAGCCATTTGCATGCATCAAAATGAAACAGCTGCAGGCTGGTGTAAGAAGTGCAATAGGCCTGGCATATAAAACCAGCATTTTCGCTCTGGGTGTAGATTTGGTGAATGTGCAACCAAATAGGTCCAAAGGTTGTTAGCTGACACAACATGGTTGACAGTTTAATATATGTGGAAGAAAAGGCCTACTGTGGGCCATTCCATGTGAGCACAACTTAAATATTTATGTCTATTTTAAGGCTGGGTAAAATATTTTGAGATTATGTTCTGCATTTGAATAATCACAATTAGGGCTGTGCGATATAGCTAAAACATTTATCACAATATAATGTTTCATATCATTCGGTATCGATAATTATTGCATTTTTTTATAACCTCTTACTTTAAGACAAGCAGAAAAGTTTGAATTTAAACCACTGTTTTTTATTTTATTTATCCACATTATTAAGGCAAACAACAAATA
Source organism: Leuciscus leuciscus (assembly GCF_965113295.1). Taxonomy (NCBI): domain Eukaryota; kingdom Metazoa; phylum Chordata; class Actinopteri; order Cypriniformes; family Leuciscidae; genus Leuciscus; species Leuciscus leuciscus. The sequence continues at coordinate 13,388,960 of NC_138747.1, read as the reverse complement.
TTAGTTTTAGCAGTCAAAAACAAAAATATGTAAACAAAAATATCTTCTTTATGTCTTATATTAAGATAAAAAAGTAAGTGTTAAAGAAACTCTTGAACTTAAATAAAATGTTACAAAATGAGTACAATGTTAAAGTGTAAACGTTGAACAAATCAAGGTAAACTTTGAGGTAGATCAACATCTGTAATAAGTAGGGGTATAACAGTTCACAAATTCACGGTCAGTGGTGTCACTGTTCGGTACGTTTTCAATATAGCAAAAAGAAAGAAATGCCAGAGAAATTTCCTTGATTTAAAAAAATATATAATTAAAAGAAAATTATTATTAAATTTTTTAAATAAGTGTGAGTTTTCCTACATCTTGAAACTTAAGTTTTATAAATGGGGGTAAACTTTGAAAGATGAACAAATAATGTTTTGGTCATCATATTAAAAATAACATTTAAATGTGATAATATTTGAGTTTTGAAGTGTTGGAAAAAGATGTGACACATACTTGAAAGCATTTTATTATTCCTGCCAAACTTCCATGGTTACAGTTTGTGTTACTACATTAAATCCATGGTGAATGTTGCAGATCTGTGGACTTAAAGCCTATAGTTCATTCATGGCACAATGTTTATCTTGGTTTCCACATCAGCGCTGTTTGATCCATTAATAACGGAGAAATTTGAATGTTTCTCACACGATCTCGCAGCGATGTTATTACTTCAGTGGCGAATTCAAAGGCTTTCTTTACTGGATCTCTTATCGTTGTGTAGTAACAGTGTCGCTTGATCAAGATCGGCTGGGGCTACACTGACATTAGGGCTTTGAATTTTGCCCAAAAATCATATTCGAAGTTTGTTTGTTTATTAATATTCGAATATTTATCAATAATATTTTGACAGAGATAGCATGGAGTCGATTCTGGCCAGCCTCACCCCCAATCCTCCTCCTCCTCCTCCTCCTTGTAACTTGTAACTTTAATTGTAAGAATAAATCTGCATTTTTTTTTTTTACAATAAAGACTATCCAGTGTTATTTTAGATTTGCTTACTTTGTTAAATTGATGTGGTATTTCTTACATTAATACTACTGTTAGACCTACCTGAAAAACTTTAGGCACTGTTTATTTGTTATTTTATTACTGACAGTTCACTATTCAATTAAAGGTTTAAAAATCAAGCTTCCTTGTGCTGTGTGTAAGCTATTGTATACTGAGTTATATATATATATATATATATATATATATATATATATAGTGGTGCACGATATATCGGCCGCCGATATAATATCGGCCGATATGGTAATTTTTTTACACATCGGTATCGTTCCGATGTCAAAATATGGCCGATGTGAACAGGCCGATATTTGACGTGTGAAGTTGAAGATGAAGTTGACGATGCTGACTCGATCTTAGCAGTAGTGAATGTGCCTGAGATAAATACACATTTCATACAGATGACATAAGCAGAGAACAGTCTGTTTTCTTTCGTTTTGAATTGTTCTGTTTAAAAATAGACATTTCAAGCTTTCTATATATGTCTCCGGTCTGTGAGGCAGGTAGATTTCGGTTCATTTATGAGACGCGCTCCAGGTTCACGCGCCCTCGCCTCCGTGTCCTGATTAAATATTTTCTACTATATTTACTTCTTATTTAATTCAATCCAGGCAATTGGTTGATGAAACATTTATCAAAATTAAGATACAATTAATACAAAACGAAATTACATTTAAAGACAGGCTTTTTGTGCTTTCTGTTTGAGGTCTCTGTGAAAGTTTTAAAGCAGTCTTAGTGGCGCTTTCAGAGCGCTCACGTCAACTGTCCCGTCCGTAACATTGTTAACGCAGTCCAGTGCGACTTATGTTTTTTTCCTCTTCATGACACATTTTTGACTGATCGTTTTTTGACTCGTAGATATTTGAATATATTGCTTGATATTTGATACCCGTTCGAATTAGATTTTTCTCAAAAGTGACAGCACGTGTGATTTGTGGATTACTGATAAGCGCGAGTGGAGAAACAGGCGTTTATTGATTCATTCTCAGTGTTGAGAAACGTAGCCTTCATGTGTTACGTTATTGTATTAATTATAACTAAAGTAGCCTACCTAATTATGTTACATATTTATTTTGTATGAAAACTAGCGCGTTTGTTACTTATGGATTAAAAAGTAGGCTACCGTTGTATCAGTGCTGCGCGAGCTCTCTCTCTCACAAACACGGACGCGCGCACACACAGAGAGAGAAGATAATTGTAAAATGAAAAAGGCTAAGTTAAAATTTTGTTCTTGCTTGTTTTTTTTCTGTCAAAATATCAGAAAGTATTTTGTATTATCCATCCGTGTTTTTAAAATTCGTTAAATGACGGACGTTTTACTGTTAACACAGCCCATGTCGGATTCGTCTTATAGCCTAGGCTACTTGTTATTATTTTTTAGAATGATTCGTTATGCTATTATTGGACTCCTGTCTATTCATTGTCAACTGTTTTCTATAAATATGTTTGTATTGGCTAACATTTATTCAGTTAATGAGTGTCCTGTTTAAAATGTGCAATGTTCAAATGCAAAGACAGCACGTCACAAATAGAAGCCCTTTTCCCTGTGGTATTTTTTAGTATCATATTTGGATATTGGAATAATAAATAAAGTAGCCTATCTTAATTTTACACAATGTTCCTGTTTTTTTTGTTTTTTTTTACTGTTTTCTAAGGGTTTCTTAATTTTAGACAAGTTGACCAGCACACATTACTGTATATGCAATGCAGTATAATGCATGTGTGTCGTATGTGACATATTTTGCACACAGGTAAAGGTGCCCAATATCAGTCATTTCTAAAGTAAAAAAAGAAAAAAAAAGAAAAGTGTTTTGGAAAATAGCTCTTTATTTAATAATCATTAAAATTTGTTTTCTATACAGAGATATCGACATCGGTAAATATCGGTATCGGCCATAACAGCAATATTAATATCGGTTATCGGTATCGGCCACAATTTTCACATCGGTGCATCACTATATATATATATATATATATATATATATCATGTCTCTTCAGAAGACGGATTAAAACGCTTGATTTATTTGGATTACAGTTAAAATGTGTTGCACTTTTTGAAACTTGAAAACACAGATTGACAAGAATTTCAATGGATGGACAAAATTATTAAGAGATATTAAAAGTATTTATATGGCAGTATACATGACAGTTTTTCCCTGAGATACCGAAAATGGTGTTGAATATCAATATTTTTTAAGGTATTGTATCAAAGTTAGAAATGTCAGTATCGTGACAACACTAATCCCTACATGGCCTTCTCATTTTCATCAATAAGCATACATTGGCACAAACTGTACAATAAAGTGGTTACTAGGGTATTTTTTGTGGTACTGTTTAAGTATATGTATGTATATCAAACTAAACCCAGCACTTATTGTATTTATTAGTATTTTATCATAAATTACTTAAAGCATATAGAATAGCACTTTACTGGTTATATAAATATGTATGTGTATCTTATATCTTGTATTTTGTATTAGATGCCCTGTCTGAAAACTGTGGTATCTCGTATCTCGTATAATATGTTTGTTGAATTTTATGGCGTCTTGTAATTACGTTGTACTATATTTAGTGTCTAGTCTTGTTATTTGATACTGTGATGACCTGACGGGGGACTACAGATGTAAAGTAGCCCTACGGGCTAACTCTGGCATATTTACACTGCTGAAAAGCTAAGATGTTCATTAATATGCATTGTCCCTCTTAAATAAACAAATAAATAAAAAAATATAATATATAAAAAGATGCTAAAACCAAACAAAGAAAGCCTGACTAAAACAGACACTAGTGACAACGTCAAGGGAGGAGTTGGGTGACTTCACTTCCTACAAATGGGTCTTTATGCATCCCTTCACCATGACCGCAGTCTCCATGACCTCATATGAAGCTGCAAACATCTGATTGCAAAGCAGAATGTTGTACTGGCAAGATGACACAATGGCCTGGAGGTCCTCTTGCTTTGATACACATTTACTATAAAAAGTTATAGCCTTTAGAAAGTTCATCAGTAAATTGTAGTGCACACAAAGTCAAAATAGATTTTAAAGCTCATTTGGCTAGTGATGCTCAACATAAAAGCATTCATTCCCTGTAGCAGTCACCAGACACTTGGTTAAGAAAAGAGAGGTTGGCGTCTGCTTAATCTCAGCGGTGGTGGAATAACGTGGCTGTGTAAATGGAGAAGAGGGTGCACAAAGTAGTTCACACTCCACATCCCAGTGTGAGTTTGAGGATGGTAAGACACTGAGAGGATTAAAGCATCTGAGCTCGGGCTGTATCGCTATGGCTGACCGTGTGGATCAAGCTGGAGAATATGGAGGATGGGGAGTGGTTGTGGTGGTGATAGAGAGGGGCTGCGAGACACCGGGGGAGTGCAAAAGTGGGCAGGGACATCCGGGTGAGTGGAAGATGCCAAAGTAAGGGAGGGAGGAAGGAAATAAGAGTCAGGCATTGCTGTGAGATTAAAGTGTATGAGCAGTCACTGGTAGGCAGCAGATGTAAATCATGGCCACATCTGTTTCCTCTGCTGTCCTGCAGCAGTGGTGCCAGCGAATGCCTTTAAGCCCCATATCCGCCTCCACTCCGCTGGGGCTCTGCAACACCACAAAACCTGCGCTGCCCCACCACTTCTTCTTTTCTTCAGTCTTTGTCTTTCCTCTCTCTCTCTCTCCACCCTCATTCTCTGTCTCTATTGGCTTTTTATAAAGAGTGACTCATCAGTCTACATTGCATCTCAAAAGTTTCAGAGTAAAACATGCAAGTTAGTGCACATCTAAAAGACAAGAAAACATCTCAATTCCCTGCAGATGAAGCTGCTTCATGCAGTCAATGTCTAACAATAATGCTCTTGTTCACCGCTGAAATGTCTGCCGAGTGCAGTCTTTCAGCCATTACCAAAAACCCAATAATGCTGCTTTACCGTTTTAGACTGAGTGTGGTAGTTTTATCTGCCTTTAATCAGAAAGTGAATCAAATTAGGCAGCTACCTAATTCACCTATCAAAATCATGTGGTAGAGAGCCAGGCGGAAATCTCAACTTTACATACTATATGGCTACAGGGAGATGCAATGAAGCAAAGTAGGCAAGTCCAAGCCATCAAAGCCAGAGGGGTGAATCAAACAGTCTGATGCACTCCCAATAATTAAAGGCGGAGCACAGGAAGGAAGCAGCTTTTAAATTACCCCTGAAAGGATGAAGTTCAATTCAGGTGAGGCGGAGGGGAAGCCGTTTACAGGAGTATGCTAAAAGGAGGACGGTTTATTTTTGAGCATCGGCTTCATTTGTAATAAGCGAAAAACATCCATTTGTATCATGGAACTGGCTTGGAGGGCTCACAGACAACCAGCAGCTCCCTGGGGAGAGTGAGACACATGGTGTGCAAATAAACAAACCACGGCAGGAACTTGTGAACTCTTATTTTGTAATGTTGGAAAAGCAACAGATGCCCAGCACAGAGTACATAGTTAGTCATTTTTAACCCACAAAAGGGGGTGCTGACCAGTCAATAGCACAGCAATAGACAGGTCATCCGTCTTTGCTTCACTCAGCTCCTAAATTTCAGCTTTTCATTCATCAGCTGCCCCTAGATCCCTGACAGGGAGAGCGAGAACCAAATAAGCTGTGGCTGAAACGGATGACAAGGAGGGTTGATTGGAAAAAGGATGATCGTGGATGTTCATCAAAGTAGACAAGGGATGTCTTTTTTTTTTTTTTTTAAGGCATGGCTGGAAAACAACTGCAAGAGATGGACGAGGAGGCATTTTGACAGAGAGGGAAAGACTGGGACGTGAGATGGAAAAGGCGGCATGCCGAACAGACAGATGAGCTGTATTAAAAAGGGAAAGAAAAAAGGACAGAAAAGGATTGTGCTTGGTTGTGTGTTTGTGTAACAGGGGGCGTGTAATTGGATGCGGCCGGGAGTGAAACACTGTGTCTGTGTGTCGAGGCGTCAGCCTGTGCCCACCCTCCCTCTGACTGCAGCCACACCTGCCTTGAATACTAAAGCAGCAGAATGCGGAGTCCTGGACCCAGCTGCTCGCTCTGCACCAATCCAGTCGACTCACACTTGATGCACACACAAAACCTTTAACCGAAAGGATGTAACACACCATCAAGTTGCAACATGGCATTGTAGTCTTTACTGAGTTGTGTATCCCATAATTCAAGGGTGTAGTATACTAAAAATAACTTATACTGCAACAGTGTGGTAGAGTGTAGTATGCAGGAACTGCTCCAAGTTGCTGTTAAAAAACAGGGTACAGTGTCTTGGGTAAAAATTTGGGCAAAACACTATTAGTAAATGAGCACAACAACTTTCCCTGTGAAACTGGAAGTTATTTTTATCTAAATAAAGTTGCACATTCAACAAACAAGCCTCACATAAAAAAGCTTCAGGTAAACTTTGTGCAAACACCTAACCATATTTTTTTAAATTTAGGCCTGTAACTCATCTCACACAGTGTTGGGTGTAATAGTTTACAAAGTAGGCCAAATTGATTACTTTAAACAGGATGCACTATAGTGGTGCAGGTATGACATCACTTTCTTAGGCCAAAATGCGGAAGCGAGTTAGCATTTTAGCACTTCCGGTTCCATCGTCCCAAAGTCAATGTTTTTTTTGAACGGGGTTTTGGTTAAATGGATGAAATGGTGAATAGAGTTGTTGGAAGCTTAGTGGTGGTGACGCTGAACTGTGGGACAGTGGTGTCGTTTGTTTATAGCCTACCTTTAGCTTTTTACTTCTGGCGATTGCATTTAGGCTTCAGAATTTGTGTTCATCTGTGATAATTATCTTGATGGACAACACGTGCAAGTATCATAAACTTTTGTTGATCACAGAGCTTGTTTTTAGCGATAACCCAAAAGCCTATGGGAAAATCCTATTGGGTTTTTTCTCGAGGGAACCAGTTTGATGCAAACTGCCGGTTGGCCTACAAAGTGACGTCATACCTGCACCACTCTATATACGCCATATGTACAAAATAGTATAGAGCATAAAAATATTATATCAGTTTTAATGAAATTAATACTTTTATTTAGCATGGATGGATGCATTAAAATTTATCTGAATAGATACATTTTAATGCATCTATTTAGATAAATTTTTTACGTTTGTCCATTTTGCCATCACATAAATAAATTAAGTTTTAAACCATTAAAATTGAAAACAAGTTTTTTTTTTAAAGGGCACCTATTATGACTCTTATCACAAGATGTAAAATAAGTCTCTGTTGTCCCCAGAGTATGTATGTGAAGTTTTAGCTCAAAATATGAGCAAAGCATGTTTAATTTGTCATTTTTTGGAGCTCAGAAAAAAATGCTGTTTTAGTGTGCATCCCTTTAAATGCAAATGAACTGCTGCTGCCGGCCCAGGGGGCGGAGCATCACGAGCTCACGCTCAGAGGCAGGACAATCTCATCTGATAATATCAGAACAGAAACTCTCAGTTGCGGTGTTCATTTCGACTCGGAGTCGGACAATAATGCCCACAGAGCCAGAGAATATATGCTGTATGGAGATAGAACAGGCATAGTTTAGTTTAATTATGGTTATAACTTATTTGTCATCTGCTTTTATCCACTATTAATACAAGCCTGCTGTAGCAAACCCCGTCTGAATGATGACCAAAATATACTGACGAGTTCAGTGAAGTTTATTGTACATAACACAAAAGATGAGCGTTAGTTTTACTCCAGAGAATCACTGTAAGAGCTGAATAAACACAGTAAAAGAAGTGCGCATTAAAGTCTTATAAACTCTCTCTCTCTCTCTCCCTTTCATTATCATCAACATACACAGCGAATTACACAAAACACTTGTTACAACTAACAGTAAACAAATATATACATACCTTTTCAGTGGGTGCTTAATAAACTGGTAAACCTTATATCCGTAAAATGACTCGATGAGCTGTCATAAAGTGCGTGCTCTCACTTTCATTTCTGCCGTGGTCAGTAACGTTAGGCCTATCGCTCCAGAGACCGTAAGCTGGATCACAAACAGTACTGATCCATCCTCGAGTAACAACGAGAGTAAATGAAGACTGATATGTTCATTCTTACATCCAACAACAAAACACCTCAATCGCTTAGGAGACATTCTTGTCTACAGCTGCTCAAGGGTCAAAACAATGGCAGACTCTGTGTCCAGCTCACTCAGGGCGGGTCTATGCTCAAACTGCAGTGTCAATCAACAGTCGTGGGAGGGGCCTGTGCAAAGTTACGTCACATTGCCCCGAATCTGAGAACAGCTTGTTCTGAGACAGTGCTTATGATTTATGGGGATTATAAAAAAAAGCACTGGGTGGATTTTTATCATTATAGGGTGGGTGTGTACACACACTGCCAACACACATTTATGTTCAAACACCATGTAAAAGTGAATTTTGCATAATAGGTGCCCTTTAAATTGTAATAATATTTTACAATTACTGTTTTCACTGTGTTGTACTATTGTTTTTGATCAAATAAATGCAGTCTTATATTAGGGAGCATAATATATTTATTTCAAAAACACAAAATCTTACCAACCCCAAACTTTTGAACATTATAAATTAGGGCTGTCAAAGTTAGCGTGTTAATAACGCGTTAACGCAAAATCATATTAACGGCACAAATTTTTTTAACGCGCGATTAACGCAGCGCGTATTTTCTGTTTGACCTGTGGCCCAACCTCTAGTTGGAGAAATGGAGATACACAGTGTTGCCAACTTAGCGACATTGCAGACCCCTTTAGCGATTTTTTTCCCTTCAACAAAGCGCCCAAACCTTATTTAGTTTCTGAGAATCTACCGGTACCGCTGGTACTGCTCTCTCAGCACGCGCATGCACCTCTCGCTCTCTCTCTCTCTGCGTCTCGCACGGAGGAGCAGCGCTTTAATTCAGTTAAGCACAGATATTATGTTGCTTCTCTAATTTTACAAGTATAGCCGAAATCAGAGCACAGATATCGTCTTTATCTTATGTGAATTTGATTTCACCAGACGACGGCTCGATTATCAGAATTGTTGTGCAGATTAACTTAACACCTTGGAAGGGAGAGCTGGTTATGTCTTAATGGGTCGCGTTTCAGTCACCATTTCAAATTCATTCCGTTGTTTGACAACAGAAACAGTAAAATATACCAATGAAAACAGTTTTATTGAGAATTTAGCTTCATCAAAATGGGCACAGAGAGAGACAAACTACAATGTAATAATAAATAATAAATGTACATTTAGCATTTTCAGAAGAGCTGCTTGTGTTAGTAAATTGCTCAGTGCAAAGAAAGAGAAGTAATGGTAACCTGGCTTTTTTTTGTTCTTTCTACATGTGTCTAATAGACATGAACAAGTTCTTTGAAAAACATCTACGACCTTTGAAACATGTCTCGTCCTTATGCTCTACATTGACTATGGTTTCAATAATAAACATACATTTGCATAAAGCATCTATATTTATCCATGCCCACGTTGATTAGAGTATTACAAACTTGAAAAGTATTAATTTAAGGTACATTTAGAACAAATAAAAAAAGTGCGATTAATCGCGAGTTAACTCATGACAATCATGCGATTAATCGCGATTAAATTTTTTTATCGATTGACAGCCCTATTATAAATACTAAATTATATATTATTAAGCGAGTCTTAAAGGGTGGCTAATGTATCATAGGTAATAGACAAAAAAGACAAAAAGCATGCACACCTAAATGTCCAAAATCAACCAATACACTGATAAATAAAGTCACTTTTATTGGCTGATTTTGAACTGATTTTGTGCATAATTGTGCATAATGTGACAGTTGAAAGACGCATGCCCCCTACAGGGATGCAGCGATTAACCGCGATTAAAAACGGCTCAGCTACACCGACTGTTTCTGTTTTACTGAACGGAACTGTTGCAACTTGCACAAAACGAAAACAAAGTTACACCAGCGGTGCACCAGCTTGAAGTGCTTATCATAGACAAGGAGGCTACTACTGTACACACTTGATTAACTTATGGTAGAGGGACTCAACAGCGAAGCTTTATTTCCACCAAAGAAACACCTAAAGTCAGCAGTATATTTTCTAACTGAGCCCTCAACATAAGTTTAATGCGACCGTTATTTTATATTTCCATGCCAACACGTCATGCAGCCACACTTAAGATATGTATCACGTTTATTTCATTTTTTATTACAAATATTTTTAAAAACTTGTTAACTATATCATGAATTATATGATATATTCCGATTGTCAAATATGTGTTTTGTATTTTAAACAACTTTATAATGATCATGTTTGTTAATATAAAGGCAATGAGTTTGCAATTCAAGAGGATCTGCCGGATCAAGTAAATTCATAAATTTTTCCCGAAATTCATAAAAGTAAGTGGCCAGTGAACATGAGAGAAGAATAAACTTTGTTTCATACAAAATGTGTATCTGATATGAAAGAAACACTTAGTCAAATTATAATTGAAAGGATTATTATTGTAGCTTCCAAATACATTGGTTTATGAAATTTGAATTTAAACTATAAAATGTCATACATATACACATATATGTATATGTATGTGTGTGTTGAACATTCTAAATCGCACCGTGTGATCATATGCGTCAATTAAAATCAATTGTGTTCCAGGGGTGAAAGGGGCAAAAATTGAAAAAGAGTGTTTTTCACGTGGCTCCGACTCTGTTAATAACTCTGCCTAAGAGATGTTCTCAATTTCTTTCTATATTTTTTTCTAAAGCTTCAAACAAACAAACCAAAATAAGAGACAATTTTCTCAGGCCACATGTAGAATTAGATGAATTATTAAAAATATTATTAAACTGAATATGACAGTTGATGACAATAACAGTTCAGTTTATTCCCCTCATACTGTCACGGATGTTTTACTTTCTTTAATTCCAAACGGAGAGATGGAAAATTGTCTCTATTATTATTTTGTGCTGTATTATTTGGTTACCGTGTTATTTCTGCTTCAAAAAGCAGCAATAAATAACACAAACATTTAAAAAAAATGTCATGTGATTTTATACATTGTTGTGAAATTAACGAATGCATAATTACAGAGATAATCGTGAAACCGTGATTATTCCTCAGACTATATTCCTCCCAACAAAATCTGTAATCGTTGCATCCATAGCCCCCAACAAGGCATTGTAAGAGAGATGCAGTCACCCACCAAACACCAAGAATACCCATGCAACAAGCTACCAATGAAAGAAGAAAGAAAATACTCAGAAGCCCTAGCAAGTTTTGCATTTGCCAGTATCACTCACTTTTTTTTTTTTTACTGTACCTTCAACTTGAAATGGACAAAGTCATGTTTATATGGAGTCTAGATTAGATGGGAGGTAAATCCACACCCATCTCTTTCTGAGAGAATACTGTGAGAGTCTGTGTGTGCTGGGATGGTGGGGTTGGCATGAACACTGACTCACTGACACAAACAGCTTGATTGCCTGAAAAAAGCCACACACTTTCTGCAGTCATGTGACCCAAGGGAAGTAGGAAATCCCTTACACAATCTAAGAATCTCTCATAGCTCGACTAAAAGACGGAAGCAAGGGAAAACGGGAGAAAGAGAGAGAGATAGAGAGAGTGTGGGGAGGGGGATAGAAGAAGCAAGGGTGTTTTGGTTGAAGAGGAAAAAAACAAAAGCAAGCACAGTTACATCAAAAGCTTCAGAATGCAGAGAGAGCGTTGAGGAAGAGAGTGAGCGGTTTTGCTTTCTTGTTATTTCATGAGCAACATGCTGAATTCATTGAGGCGTCGAGCACAGATATAGAGCTGCGTACAAAATCTTTGTGTAAACAACCAGGTCAGTAGAAAGCAATTAAACCCACCATTAGCAGAGCGTGGGTAGCAGAGAGATATCATGCCACAGGAGTGCAAGTAAGAATAAAGACACAAATCAAACATAGAAGTGAAAAATTACATAAATACATTTAGCCAGCCAAAAGGCCTGGGGGTAGAGGTGTAGTTGGATTCGGTGAGATGGATTGCACACAGGTGCAAACAAGGCAAAGGCACCAACTGTTTCTTCTAATGCTAAACTCTGCTCTGCCCATAAAACTGAGAAAAGAATTTGTTTCGCAGTCTAACACCACGTCCTAACAAGCAACACAATAAGATTCCTGTGACAAACACTTTGTCTATCCAAAATGCTGCATGAGACACAATGTTTTATCTGATGATTATCAAGTGTAATACTTTTAATCATTTTTGTTGTGGAAATTCAGGGATTTGTCATATACCGTACTGTTCCGAATATAAGACTAATTTTATTCTTGAAAAATTAGGTCATCTCATATTCAGGATCTAGACTTGTACATGTCAATAATAAATACACAACAACAGAGAGGGCGCAAAATGCGTGTAAAACGAGTGTGCCCCTCACGATAAGGTTGGGCCGATAGACTATGCCATTGTCGATGGCTGACAGACATCACGATGTTGAGCCGGCATCGTGATTTAAAATACTCTAGCTGACCCCCCAGGAGGAGTTTTTTTTTTTTTTTAAGGTGACCATTATTTTAGAACGTTTCCCCTTATTGTTTCCATGGTGACGCATCATGCTTGTCACAGTTTTATCATTTAATGATGTTGATGTCTCATCGTCTCGTCTTAGTCATGGGGAAAAAAGGTCTTCAACAAACATTTTTTCATCATAGATTTCGTTAACGAAATTAACACAAATTTTAAGGCCATTACTCCAGTCTTTAATGCCACATGATCCATATTGTGTGATGTCACATGATCCATTTCTAAAATGCTGATTTGGTGCACAAATTATTTTTTTCTTATTATTAAATGTTGAATACATTTCTTAGTATTTCTTTTTATAAATGTTGAAAACTTACAATACATTTCAAAACAAACTTTCAAAACAACAGAAACAATTACTGACTCCCAACTTTGAAACTGGAGTGTAAAATGTAAAAATAGAGGAAATGAGCTAAATTAAATATCCAACATCTGTCATTATTGTTCTAATAGTCACCGATAATGACCAATATTGTATTGATTTTCATGTGGCCCTAAATTATATTTTAGTGTAGGCAAGGCAACCTGCTTTAACGATGCAAAATTTAAACCAAGTGACTGAAAAATAGAAGCACTGTAATGGGGGAAATGTTATGGCGATTCTAAGGGCCCTGATTTGAAACTGGGGGAGCCCTGCATTTTCTCACGAAGGGACCTGGAACCATGGCAATAATCTGCTCTGAGGGCCCTTTAGTGGTGACAAAACACAGCGTTGCTGGTCGTTGTCACAGTTAGTTAGAACAAAAACTGAATAACACAGAAGCTTGACTTTATCGCGTCGCATCTGGTGAGTCACACCAGAGTTTAACCTCATGCTCCAGCTATGGACCTTCCTGACGAGCTACACTTATTTATGGGAGAGGAGCACAATCATTAGAAGCATTAGTGGTAATGAACCTTATTACAACTGTCATTAGAGTCTGCAATATGTTTGTCTGTTCCTGGAGCTACAAAAAACCCTTTGCTGGCCCTTGAGGAGAGTTTTAACCAGAATTCAAGGGTCTCTCAAAAGAAAATGTATTAATTTTCACAACAATAGCACAAGGGCTCAACTAATAGGCTCTCACAAGATGGCAAACACAGTGGTCATTTCTTGTTTCTCACCTAGATGTGCAGACATAATACAACCTGAGCCACGAGTCTCTCTGGATTCCCTGGCTGATGGAAGAGCAAACAAGGCTGAATGACAGAAGAACAGGCATCAAGAAAATGAGCACAATTCTGCGGAGAGCAGGAGAGATGATAAAGTTGATGCTGCCGACAGAGCGTCATGTTTTGGAGCCCTTTTGATATCACAGATGATGAGGACCTAGGCACACCATCACTGGTTGTTTGTAAAATACTCTTTGCACATTAGCCACATAAGATGTAGAAGGAAAAAGAGAAGCAGAGGGGAGCAGTCATGTTGATCGACACCTCCCGGCAGAGAGTTGGCGCATCTTGCCAAATTCATGAGGCTTGTGACCTGCATCAAGCCTGGATGTGAGAGTGGTTTGTTTCAGAGGAAGCCAGTTATGAGGATAGGACAGGGTACTCCTCAGGCTCTGAAACTGAGCATCAACATCTGACTATAATCCTATTGAATGAAATCAAGTCTGTGATAACTTGAGTTTTTACTCTGCTGCAGAAAGTTCTGAGGGTAAGAAATACTACATCTAAATCAAGTAGCAAGTCGGTAGTGGTCACTTCTGCAAGCTGTGAGTTTAACGTAAATCTAAATTACTGAGAGACATTTTAAGCTCTGGATTGCACCGGTACATAATGGTCAACAGGAGAAAATGAATACAAGTTTTGGTGATTTCTTCCAAGAATTCCTAAACAGCTTCTGCAGACCAGGAAAATAAAATAACTTTGCATGATGAGGAGCTGAACGATGCATTTTTAAGCAGAGCATGTATAATACAGAAATCAGCCTGGCCTATTCAGTTAATACATGTCGAAATTAATCGTTTCTACGATGCATTGTGATGCAGACAAGGACGATTCGGTATCGGTTCAGTAATAGACCATAACCGATTATAATGTACTGACGCTTTTCTGACGTCATTTGTCACGTACGTGCTTTGTCGCGGTAGCATACAATGGCAGAGAGAGGTGAGACGCGAGTGCGAGTAAACAAAAAAAGCTCCAACTACTTTAAAAGCCTACATCTGGGCACATTTCGGCTTTCATGAACAACCTGGTAAGCTCGACCTGCCGAAGACACACGCTGTGTGCGCTCATGTCACGCACAAATAGAATATGCAGGAGGTAATAACTTGATAAACCACATTAGCCGTTTTTTACCCCGAGCTGTTAACACCTGGCAGAGTATGACTGCTTTAAGCGGATGAGCTCCAACGTCACCCGAATCCGCAGCCAAAAACAAATCATCCACCCACCCCAATAATTTTCTCTGATTTAAGTATACGCACCCGATGGTCAAATTACAATTATTCTGTGTTGTTATGCGTGATTATAAATGGATGATCGTCACCTTCAACAGCGGACTCGGTGACGGTTGATGTGCGCATCTTTAATGGTAACATAATAGACTGATTAATGAGCGCTGCTTTTAAATGAACATTTCTTTAAAACAAAATTTATTTGACACATTTTCCTTTTCTTAATTGGATAAACAAGCTTTACTCTCTTGAAACTTAAACTGGAATGTCACTGTGACTTCCCGAACAGGCGAGCACACGCACACACACATCACTTCTCAAGTAAAATTTAAAATTGAGGATGCAGTGCATCGTGATATCGAATTGAGACCAGTGTAGATTCACACCCCTACTAAACAGACAGTGTTATATGTAAGAAAGTACAGTACCATTTAACAGTTTAGAGATCAATTAGGGCTGGGCGATAAAGCGGTATCGGTATTTATCGACGGTACACCATTGTGAACTGGCTCTCCACATCATGTTGACTGAAGGTGTGTTCCATTCAACCATGATTCGTAAGTGGACTGTGAAGTTAAAGATGGCGCGACCACCACAACGTTGGCCAACATTAAAAGGCAATAGTAATGAAAGCGGAACGAAAACTGCGCTACTCATTATTTTGTGCTTCACGCTCAGTTTGGATCAATGTCAGTGCAGCGCAAGCCGATCTTGATCAAGCAACACTGTTACTACACAGCGGTAAGAGATCCAGTAAAGAAAGCATTTGAATTCGCCACTGAAGTAATAACATTGCTGTGAGATCTAGTGAGAAACATTCAAATTTCTCTGTTATTAACCGTAGATCTCTATTAGATCAAACACCGCTGACGTGGAAACCAGGAGAAACATTGTGCCATGGATGAACTAGTTATAGGCTTTAAGTCCACAAATCAGCAACATTCCATGGATTTAATGTAGTAACACAAACTGTAACCAAGGAAGTTTTGCAGGAATAGTAAAATGCTTTCAAGTATGTCACACATCTTTTTCCAGCACTTCAAAACTCAAATATTATCATATTTAAATGTTATTTTTTAATGTGATGACTAAAACATTATTTGTTTATCCTTCAAAGATTACACCCATTTATAAAACAATATATAACAATATTCAATATGTAGGAAAACTAATTTTCTTTTAATAAAAATGAAAAAATAAATTTAAATCAAGGAAATTTCTCTGGCATTTCTTTCTTTTTGCTGTATCAAAAACGTACCCAACCGTGACACCAGATTGTCGTATCAAACCAAACCGAACCGTGAATTTTGTGAACCATTACACCCCCACTTATTTCAGATGTTGATCTACCTCAAAGTTTGCCTTGATGGTTCTGCGTTTACACTTTAACATTGCACACATTTTGTAACATTAAGTTCAAGAGTTTCTTTAACACTTACTTTATCTTAATTTAAGACATAAAGACAATATTTGTTTACATTTTATTTAGTTTTTGACTGCTAAAACTAATATAAATTGTTGTTTGCCTCAATGTGGATAAATTAAAAAAGTGGTTTAAATTCAAACTTTTCTACCTGTCTTTAAAAAAAAAAAAGGTTATAAAAATGTCAATAATTATCGATACCGAACGATATGAAACATTATATCGTGATAATTTTTTTTTGCTATATCGCACAGCCCTAAGATAAATACAAACTTTTTTATTAAAGAAATGTATACTTTTGCTCTGCAAGGATGCAATAAATTGATCAAAAGTGACAGTCAATATTAGAGATGCACCGATTGATCGGCTGGTGACCGGAATTGGCCGATCTTCACGTGATCAGACAAACAGTGGAAGTAACTATAAAGTTTACTCTATTCTTCTCAGTTCACCGGCCACTTTCTTGCATTTATTTCGGGAGAAACTGATGAATTCACGTGCTGTAAATCCGACTGACAGGACAACATTGCGGCGCTCATCTCATGTTATAGATCAAGATTATTTATAAAGGTTTTTAAACGACCAAACACACTCACTTACACGTATTTGAGAATCGGAATATCAGATAGGTTAGTTGATGACATGGTAAGCAAGTTTGTGAATATTTTGAACAAAAAAGGAAAAGCGAAATAAAAGCGATACATCTGTCATACAGTATTATTGTGGTTGCGGTGTATCGCGTGACGCGTCGCCATGGAAACATTAAAGGGAACGTTCGCCTTGAAAAAACTCACTCTGGGGGTAGGGGGTGGGGGTGTCAGTTAGAATATTTTAAACTTATGCATGAAAGGGTTAAAGAAAAGATCGAAAATAAATATTTGTGTGTGCTGTGTAAAGTGGTTAGAAAATAAATAAATCGGAATCGGCTAAAATCGGTATCGGCAGGTCAAACTCAATGAAAAATCGGAAATCAGAATCGGCCTAGAAAATTGTAATCGGTGCATCTCTAGTCAATATATTTATAATAATTGTAACAAAAAAAATCGTACAAAAAAAAATCCATTTAAAAGAAAAAAAAAAGAAAACTTTCTATTTATCAAAGAATCCTGAAAAAATATATCATGGTTTCCACAAAAATATTAAACAACTGTTTAATCCTGCTTTTCTTGCTTCAATGCATCTGTTAATCAAAATACATTTTAAATTGCGATATGGCTTAGGGCAGCCCAGCTTAGTCCTACAAAATTCTGTGGGAAACACTGAAGTTTCACAAACCGTTTCAGATGCAGCCAGAATGCTACACAAACATCAGATTTAGACATGCCTTGATGCCTTCCATCGTCTGCATACTGCCTGCTAATTTTTTCACCTTTCGGACACACCCAAAGAAAGCATCAGTCTTACCTGTGTCAAATCATCTGAATATGAACTATTTTTAATCTCACCTCTAATTATTCAATGAAATGATTAGCAGGAACAGTGATTCGGCAGGCCTAACCGGAACGCCGAATCCCTGACAATATTCAAGAAACAGCTAAAAACCCATCTCTTCCGTTAGCGCTCAACTGCATCCAGAAAACAAATCTAAGCTTTTACCATTCCTTAATTTATCCCTGTTTTAACTTGTACTATTATAAACTATGACTGAATCTTTGTATTACCTACATTTCTCATGTTTATTGCCTCTCTACAATGAATCGCTTGTTGTATTCCTCATTTGTAAGTCGCTTTGGATAAAAGCATCTGCCAAGTGAATAAATGTAAATGTGATAATTACCTGTAGGCACATTATGACTTACGTGAGCACTACAGAAGTGTTATATTGAACCACAACATTACAAACAAAAATCTGATGAAAAGGATGGTTTAATACTTAACCAAAATAAAACCAAGAAGGCACATGACTTGTTTTGCTGGCATCCCAGCTACAATCAGATTAACACACTCATCTAAACAATAAATGGACCAAACACTTACATTCTTTGTGAAATTTTTGGAAAGCATTTGAGGATATGCATTAGAGTGCTATGGAGACACCCATGTAAATGTTTATGCAAAATGTGGAACAGCACTGCTTTGCAATAGTCTATATATGTGGGGGGGAAAAACATGGTGGTCCAAACTACTCCCCTGGTCATTTACCAGCGTGCATTTCCCACCCTCATGCCCCCTGAATACCAACATCAAACAAACCGAGAATAGTTGCACAGCGAGAACGCTGCACGGCAGCTGTCCTAAACCGCCGCCTCTGCCCTGATCATGTGTCTATTTGATAAATACTCCAGTAACTGAAGCTGAGAGAAGCAAATGAGCAAAGAGTACATGTGAAAAAGCAAAGCTCTGTAGCCCAACGAGAGTGAAGACATTTCTAACAACCCATGACTGATTAACAAGTCATTGTAAAGCATATCAACAACAGTGCACCTCAAACCATCACACAGACTATTCTCCAGAAACATCAGCAAATGCTGGTCAAGTTTACAAAGGCTCTGCTCTCAACCTGATCTCACCAGAATATTTGAAATTCCAAAATACACACACAAGTCAAGTGAGTGGTGCCTGAGGTCTATCCCAACGTCAGTTTGAAAGAGTCAGGGGGCAACATGACGGGAGAGCAGAGGCAGATGTATCACCTGTTCTGGAGTCATGGGAAGTGGGGTATATCCGGAGGCTGGAGGCTAGCTATTAATAAAGTGATGATGAGTGTAAAGGGAGGGGGATCCCTGAATTACCAACTGCACTGGGTTAATTATAGTATGACTCACGGCAAATACTGATGTCCCATCAGTCTCTGGACGACTAACTACAGGAGGGGGCCAACATTTCTGTTTCTTCAACAAGCATGTGCATGCTGCTCATGAAACGTGCAGGATTAAATGGGTGTGAACTTGCAGTCAGGTTTGGCCTGACTATATATTTGCAGTGGACATGGCTTTGTGGTCTGCTACGCACTGATTACAATTTTCTAGGCCGATTCCGATTTCCGATTTTTCAGTGAGTTTGACCTGCCGATACCGATTTTATCCGATTACATTTTTTCTAACCACTTTACAGCACACACAAATATTTATTTTCTATCTTTTCTTTAATAGAACATTTTACATTTTGCATAGAACATAGATCATTTTTTTAACAGATAATCGCTATAAAATAGAATCATATAAATTACTCCTGGTTTGGGAAATTCACACACATCTAAAGTGCAGTGTTATGGAAGAACCATTTCCTTCTATTCATATCCAACAATTTTTTTTAAATATATATTTAGCAAACTAAACTTCTGTATGAAAACAGGCAATGGAAATAATATTATATATATATATATATATATATGTGTATATGTATATGTATATGTAAATGTATATGTATATATATAGAGCCTTGCAGTATAAAGATATTTCTATATTTTCTGGCTAGTTTACTTTATTTATTTTTTATAATCAGAACCATACTTGCAACCAAAACTGAATAATGAAAACAAGTTTAAATGGGTAAATCTTCTACAAATATTTTTGAGTCTTTGTTTTCTTTTCTGACATACTCCAGTTCTTGTTAAAACACACTAGACATACTTATTCTGTGCATTTTGAGCACTTTTTGTGTGAATTAATTTTTAGTTTGTCCATCAAAAGTGTGCTTTCACTTTAATTGAGCGTGAGGAGCGTAGCAAAAATAGACCCGCGCCGAAACCCGCGCTTCACTGCTGCTCCTGCTGCTGGTGTGAATGCACTCATTGATTAACATGCACAACGAAAAAAACAATGCGCTGCTCACGCGCCGCTGACATTTGCGGTGTGAAACGGCCGTAATTCACGAGGTTTCCTACATGTGCGTTCCCGTGTGCGCGTGTGATGCTGATGTTGCGCGATGCGGCACCCGAGTGCATTTGACCGGCATAAAATCGGCATATGTCAGACTGACCGGTCGGTCGCCGGCATCGGTGCATCTCTAATTACTAGTGATATACTAATTGTCTGCCAGTCTCATATTTGGCCATTTTTTTTTATTATCGGCATCAGCCTTTCAGTCCATTTCACTGATAAAAAGTGCTATTTTTCTCTTGTAACATTCCAAAAAAGTAAATAAGTGTGACTGTATTCATTTAATTAGCAATAACATTATGGATTACAAATTACATAAATTCCCCATAATCAATCGTTCCATTAATCGATGAATTGTTAACCTTGACCTCTTAAATCTGTAGCTGAAGGTCTCTTTAAAAAAAGTGTCGCCTTCGCACATGTAAACAGTATACAAATTATGCTTTTGTGCCATGTTTTTGTTTGTAACTTTGCGAAACATTAGTAAACCATTAGGGATGGGGCCGATCCGATCCAGTATCGGTATCGGGACCGATACCAGCGTAATTCACGTATCGGATTTTCCCGATCCAACCTGCGGAGATATCCGATATCCTTGAGTCATGTCTGCGCTTTAACGTTGTCTGCTGAAATGACTCCAAAAGTGATTCCCGCCGGCTAGTCTGCTAGCTGGCTGCAAACTGCGGAATGGATTTCCTGAACGGAGGCGCGGCTCAATGAGACACAGAGTTATGAGACACGCCACCGCTCAGGAAATCCATTCCGCAGTTTGCGGCCGCTGTGTGGAAATACTTCACACTGGAAACACCGCAGAGCAAGACAGCAAAATGCAATGTTTGCAAAGCCGTAATTCAGAGCTCGTTGAAGCTCCCTCGCGTCGTACAACACAACGAATGCAATCAAACATTTAAAAAACACCACGTTACTGTGCGTTCACACCAAACGCGAATAGCGCGTCAAATTCGCGTCTAGTTGGACGCTTGAATATTTTGAATCCATTCGCGCGCCCAGAGCGAAATTGATGCTCGCAAAAAGCAAACGTTTGAAGCGAAATTGACGCGCGTCTGAGGCGAAATCCGCTTGTCTGTTTGCACATGGCTGATGTTGATCGAGCATTCATCGAGAGAGTTACAGCATCGGAGCGAGGATCACCCTTTAGATAGTGTGTGTGTGTGTAAGATGTTTACACTTGCACTTTTCTTATATTTCAAGACTCAAGTATTTGACATTTTGGGAATGTAATAAATATTGACATGACCTACAGTTGCATATTTGTTTTCAGAATGGGATTTTTCCTGTTAACAGGATTTACTGTTTTTCTGACTTCCTTTTCTGACCTTATACTTACCATACATGCATAAATATGTAGGCCTACATATCATACTTGCCTGTTGAGAGAGGAGTTTATTTCAGCATCATATAAAATAAACAATAATGATAATAATAATATTAAAGCAAACACAGCTCTGGTATCGGAATAGTATCGGTATCGGCCGATAACCAAATTCAGGTATCGGGATCGGATCGGAAGTGAAAAAATGTGGATCGGTGCATCCCTATAAACCATAGTACAGAAGTCAACATTTTAAGTGTATCAAAACCTTTCATCAAAGCTATACATGAATTTTAAACAATACCCGTTCTTGTCTTAGGACAACTTTGATTCACTTTTTTGATCCACTTCAAATGTTGACTACTGTAGATCACATATCTTTGTTTAGAGCAGGCGGTCTAGAACGAGCCCAAACACAACATTAGACAATGTGTACATCACAGAGTGGCATGGCATGCTCAAGACTCGAAAACTGCGACCATTTTGGTCACATATGCTCCCGAATTTTATCTCTGTGATTGTTGAGGTGCAACAATACAGTCACCAGTCCACCGTTCTATCACATAACCAATTAAACTTCATCTTTACATTCATAACTTTAAAGCAGATTTCAGGTTGGTTAATATTGGTCGTCAATCACTTCCTTTGTCACGTGCCAAGGAGCTAACTAGCGTGCAAAATGTAAAGAGCTGAAGAAAGAAAAAAAAAAGAACACTGTTACATATCACATACCCAGCACTTGATTAGTCCTGGTTAACAACTTCACTAAAATGCTCCCACAAGGTAGTACTTCTCACAAGGTTCTTCTTTCTTTCCTTTTTTGAAATTTCTCTCAGATCGGTTTTGCCTCCATTGCTGCTTAAACAAGTGGACCCTACAACTGCATAGCTTAATGAGAGTCTTCTAATTAGTGCCTGATGGAAAAACTTTAATATTCTATCAGAATCCATCTCCATCTCTCAGAGAGTGTGCGCGAGTACTGAACAGTTTAAAATAACTAATATTTTTTGAGAGAGACAGAGAGAGAGAGAGAAGCAGCACCACTGAAGCACCACTGAATCACTGTTTGTGAAACGAATTAGATTTTTAAATAATGGCAATAAGCTATATTTATGGTGTTAATTGTGGAAATGTGTCATCATAGTCTGTTAAAAAGGTCCATCATGCTGTTGTACAGACAACTCAGAACTCAGTATCTGATATTCAATACAATGGCTCTCTTGTTTGTATAATATTGCTAACATATCCGCCACAGTGCGGTGTATTCACAGTGCTCGACATTTAGCCTTTTCATGCACTCTAGATATCGGTATGGGCCATTTAATATATATATATATATATTAGTCCACCTCTAATTATTACAGCAGACTACTTCATAAATACAGAAGCAGCAATGGGCTTTAATCACCACAACTGTGTCCGACAAATTGCTAGTCAGTAAAGATGCTTCAATACTTGGTAAAGAGGATTAGTACTTTGTACAAATTTAGCACATTCCTCAAGATCTGAATCATTCCCAACTTCGGTCACAGCAGATGTTACGACTGAAATAAAACAGCTGGGACTGTGTTGTCTTGAGATTACTGGTGCTGTCTTTTTAAAACATTGCATTTTTTCTGAAGAATATAATTAGTACAAGCAAATCAAATTTGCAGTGCATGTATGCCTTTCTTAAACAGGACAGGCATGTTTTGGAATCTGCGTCATGAGATGCTCTCCTAGTTGCCTGGAATGCCACTCAACAAGTCTGTAATTGTATAGGAATTTATACAAGTACAAGTGCGCGAGTGTTTGTTATAAGAGTTCATCTCTGCAGACCCTAACCAAAGATTGAAATAAATCTAATTCCAGGCATTCCAGTCCTGTCTTACAGTCCAGACACAAGCCGAATGCAAAGACAAGCAGAAATATGCCATTCCAAACTATTCAGCAAAACAGTCCGAGGCACACAATGTGCATTCCTGCAGTTCCGTTGCAAGAATTTTGAAATTGCTAGCTTACAATCTGATGTGAAAAACTTTCCACACAACAGCACATTCTCTCTTCCTCTTGCCTTCCCTGTTCCCCTTTTCCATTTCTCCTCTCCCCAGCCTGGCTTCTGTACCGGTCAGAGAAAAAAGACTGAGCTCTTGTGACCGTCATGCCGAGCCACTCCGAAAAACCTACGTGGGCCCAGCCTTCATTTAGAAATTATTCCATGCTGTCAGTCGCAGAGAAGAAGGTGGGAAAATACTACCAACAACAGACCCACAAAGTAAAGCGAGACTGGAAAAGGAAAGATTCCAAATGACTTTAGGGAAAATTAAACACATTGGGAGAGAAACACCACCCTGCTCTCATGTAGGCGGTTAAGTGGTTGTGTGATATTTCTTCTTCCAAAGCCATATTTGTCAAACCACCTCCATGCTAATGACACGCTACACAAGTTTAAACCCACTCCGAAGCTCAGCGCTAGGAAAAAAAATAAAAAAAATAATGCAGCCATGCAGATCGCCCATCCTGGTCGCTCTTATTGAATTAACATCTTGTCACTCCTGTGACCTTTGCATCGAGAGTGTACCTTCTTGATGTGTACTTGTTACAGAAAATTGACTACCAGATGGACTGGATGAACTTCAGATTCATTAAACAAAAAACAATCAACACAGATCCTGACATTCATGTTGTGTGACGGCTGAGCGGCAGTTGAGCTTTAAAATAAAATGCCACAATGAATGTTGCGTAACCTCCCCAGCACCCCTGCTCTCCCTTAACCGAACACACAAAGAGCAACAAGCCTTGGCAAGAAGCAGAGATAAAAGGCGTCTAGCCCAAATGTTTAGTATATGATGAAAATGGGAACGGAAACTGTTTGCGGAGCAAAGTGAAGCCTTCAGAAGCTATAGGATCTCAAACACCAGCTGACAGTTGCATTACTGCACTTGAGGAAGTATTCAGATCCAAGTTAATGGCCAATATCTTTGAAACCCCTGGGTAATACTACTGACAGATGACTTGCATGTTTCGCCAAAAAAGATAAACCAAAATGACCTAGTTTGCAGTGTGGCACTTTTCTAACTGCTTGACATTGTGCTGTCTCACCTGAGTGAGGACTATGAGGGCTTTAAAGTAAAGTGCTTTGAAATGCAACATCAGATGTGAGATTTCAGTTTTGTAATTGCTGAGCTGTGTTAATGAGCAGCAGCGTTCACTATGTGGTCTGTGCTTTTTAATTTTTTTTTAAATCAGGTCATGGGTGGGGTCTTTAGCACATAAAGCCAGGTAATGAGAGTAGTCAGTGCACTAGAATGGCTTCCGGATGCCTAAGTGTGAGTTCGCATGTGCTGTTAACATAATTTATGGGGTTTTGAAAGGCGTAGACAAAATAATAATAATAATAAATAATATAGCTGCAAGCAGCAATTATAGGGGGCAAGCAGAGCAAGGAGCAATTAAAGACATTAAGATAATTTAAGGCAAAATAGCTGAATATTCAAATACAGTAACTGAAAATATGATTTAATGAATTATCACTTTCGACCAATAGGTGGCGCAGTTACGAAATTGATGTGGTGTGGTCAGAGTGAGGTGACAATGACACATACAAAGTTTGGTGTCAATATGTCAAGGCATTGCAGAGATAAAGCCTGAATAGTCATTTTGTCATCATGCCTCAACTTTGCTGCTGCGTATACAAAAACGGTTTGGTCTATCGACACGAAATCCATAAAATTTAGTCGGCACGGCCTGGAGATGATACGATAAAATTTTGGTGAAAATCGGACAAACGGTCTAGGAGAAGATTGAAAAAGTATGTTTTAAAAGAAAATAAAGATGTCGGACAGGAAGTTTGGCTGACTATGGCAATTGGTATCTAAGTTTTCGGCATTACCCAAGGAATCCATTAAGACCAGTGTCATTACAATAGCCAAATTTATTCAAAAGTTATTAGCATTTTGGAAATTTTGTTATAACTTTTTTATCACAAGGTGGTGCTGCCACAAAACTTTGAGTACCTTCAAGGCATGGTTCCGATGACTCATACCCAAGGGGGTAATATTTCAGAAAAACCGGAAGCTTCCCCGGGGGCCGCCATTGATTAGCAGACCATCACCTGCTGTTAGCATTCCATTGACTCCCATTCATTTTGGCGTCACTTTGACAGCGAATAACTTTACATCTGAGGCGTTTAAAGACTCCATTTGTCCATTATTTATTTCTAAAGAAACATGAAAATTTATAAAAGGCTCCATTACCTTGTATCTTATGTAATGGCCCCGTAGAAGCAGTTTTTGTAAAAATAGGCTAACGATTGCGTCATAACCACGCGACTCTCTGTCGCACAGTAGAGAAATTACCATATGAACAGGAGGAGAAGCTTGCGGGCAATCGGGGGGACGTGGAGGCAAAATTACAAAATAATTAATCAGAATACTTAGCAAAAGTTTATCCTGCTCCTAGCTCATGGACACCTCCTACTCAAACTCTCCGTCTCTGCAAGTTTCGGAAGTAAGGGTGTCAAGATTCTCCAAATCCTCGATTCGATTACATTTTCGATTGTAAAGTCACGGTTCGATTCGATTCTCGATTTAAAAAAAAAATTTTTTTGAAAGCACAAGCTATGCCATTTTTAGACTTTTATGCAATGTAATAATATCTGACCTTTATTCGCAATGTACCACACACTACATTGTCAAATTTAAAACGTTTATTAACAACATAATGTAACAATAACTTATATCTTCAGTCAATTGGAAACTTAAACAACATAACCTATTACCTATTATAGTCCCGGGGCTCCCTGGACTCCTCAGAGCTGTCACAGGCGAATAGCACAGCGTTTTAAATTGGGTTCCCACAGCGTTTGCAACGCAGTACGAGAGAACGTTCTCGTAAGGGAACGTACTTGGTTACTTGCGTAACCTCGGTTCCCTTAGAGATAAGGGAACGAGTACTGCGTTGCCTTGCGGTGCTATTTCGCTCATATCAGGTACTTCGCTTCAGTCGATTTAAACCTAAAGTCCTTTGGCGAGTTTTCTCTGAATTTATACACTTCAGCCGCGTCCAAATTGGCGCGCTCGAGGTTGGCAGGGCGCCAAGCGCTCCTACTCGCCATAGGTTCGTGCAGTTGCCGCAGCACAGCCAATCAGCTCGCTCATACGAGCTATGATGCTCTCGCTGTGCAGCTGCAATGCGTTTTAAAGGAGACATATCATGCTTTTAAATTGTTCCTTTTTACATATAAATCATACATTTGTAGTCTATATAAAACGGAACTGCAATGCTTGGGTCTGAATTCCTCATTATTATAGCTCCACAGGCCCCTTTTTTACCCCTTTTCTAATGTGCTTCTGAAAGCAACTCGTTTTGGTGCGGTCTCTTTAAATAATATTGAGACACTTCATACCCCGCCCCCTCTCCAGGTTGTAGCGGTGACACTCGGTTCAACTCCACCCCGTTCGGCCATTTTTGTAGTCTGGTAGCAGAGATAGGATTATCTAGCGCACAGAAACTTTTATACACACGTTATTAACAAAATGTCAACAACGGAAGACTTGTCCAGCCAGCCTTACATGTTCGAGCCAGAGCCGGAGCGAGATGAAAATGAAGACGACGAACCTGCAGAACAACGTCTTCATATGGATGTATCGCAATGGTGTGTACTGTATTTACACATGAAACTTTGGTCTTCCGACCTTTTACCACCGTGTCGATTTATTTTGATTAATATGTCCGAGGGAGAGAGAGCAAGACAGCGTCTAGTTTGGAGACGGTGATGTCTTGTTTACACTTTCGCCTGGCTCTGAAGAGAGAGAGTGAGCGCGCGCGCGACCGGGTCTCTCTCTCTGCTCGTTCTTTCAGTTAAACATGCTCCTGTCACAAGCGCGGCAGTTCATCTAAATTAGACGGTGTAATGAAGCGTGTGGGTTACTACATCCAACAACCGAACATTTTAACTTACCCTCTCGTAACTTCTGCATCCTTTAGCTTGGACTACAAAATTGCAGCGAGAAATAATAATGGCGGATTGCTCGAAGTGTTGGGCCGGAAGTCAATGTCCTTATTTGGCAGTTCCGCTGCAAATACTGTGACGTGATAGTTCAAAAAACGTTATAGATAACAGAAAAATCTGAACCGGTTGAAAAATATGACCAAAACAGAATATAAAGATATCAACGAAGCACCTGAAGAGAATAATTTAATCTTTTCTGTACTTCTAAACACTCCAAATATACAACAAAATGCATTTAAGGGCTAAAAAAGTGCATTTAGCATGATATGTCCCCTTTAAAATAAAGGCTTCAATATTCTCGAGAAAAGGAGTTTTACCTATTACAGGCAAGCCAAGATGACGTGACATATGGGGCGTGGCAGCATCGACGATTCCATTTTTTTATTCGATAATCGAGATTGAGCATTAATTTCGATCGATTTCGATTTAAAATCGAAATCGTGACACCCTTATTCGGAAGGGAATTATTCAGATTTCTCTTGGCACTAGAAGACAGACAGGCTGCTCACGTCACATCTACGTCGTCAAGCTCAGTTTGAGTCTGTGCAGTATGGTCAGCCATCAGGAAGTGAGTGCTTCTAATTGACTTCACTTTTCTCCGATGAATCCACTGTGTCCATTTCTTTTACTGTCTTTGCTCATACTGGGTTTCGTGACGATACGCTAATGCGTTCATAAAGTATAGCATTTTACATCACAATACTGTAATGAAGTCAATGCCAATTTCATGTTTTGTTCCATTATAGTGCAAACAAGAGGCACAATTTTTTTTGTGTGTCCTCAGAGTGCCCATACATGTGTGTGTCAAATTTGGAGAAAATCTCTCATTTCGTTTTGGAGTTATAGACATCTGTATAAACACACACACAAAAAAATACCCACGCCTGACTTTGTTTGCATTTTCTTGCCACTTACTATTCATATTTTGACATTTGGGCATTAGCGTATAGCCAACGACCTATGTTTCCAAACTTCTGACGGTGTTTCATCTCGATCGGTCTAACTGTTTCGAAGATATTGGCAAAAGTTTTTAAGCACTAAATCACCATGCTACACAAACTGCAAGGCGAAACCTACTCGGCAAGGATTCAGGAATCTAAGGATATGACTCCTGTGAAAATCAGTCAACCACACCCAGAGTTATAAGCATTTGACAATCTCATTTTACCACTAGGTGGCGCTGGTTCGAAACTTCTCAGGCTCCTTCAGGGCGTCGTACTGATGACCCATACCGAGTTTCGTAACAACACGTTAATGCGTTCATAAAATACAGCATTTTGGTACGAAATTCAAAATGTCCGACGCCTAAAATGGTCGATATGGAAAAATTGGATATCAGTCGACTCAGCATGTTGTCCTGAATCTAACAAGACCACTTTTATGATTTCTGAACAATCCGTTCAGAAGTTATAAGCAAAAATAGCCATTTTTCGTATCTCCGAACCAGTAGGTGGCGCTGCGCCAAAACGCAGTATGTAGCCTCAGGTCATCTTACTACTTTGAGGAAATATTTGTTTTACCAAAGTTTATGTTGCATCAGATCATTCACTCTAGAGCTCGGCTTTTATCTTTTAAAGGGCCCCTATTATGGATTTTTGAAAATGACCTTTCATGTAGTGTGTAACATAGCTCTAAGTGAATGAAAACATCCTGCAAAGTTTTAAATCTGAAAGTTCACCGTATATAAAGTTATTGTCTTTCAAGAGTCGACTCTGAGTCAATTAAATAAATCGTTTTTCAAACGAGTCATAAGCCGTTTCGTTGTGACGTCAAGACGAAACATTAGCATATTGCCCACCTACTTATTGCATGCACACACCAGGGAGAACTTGAACCTCAAACCAGCAGCTGATTCCTGTGGATACTGGATAGCATCATGTCGAGAAGACGCTGTGCTCTACACTGTGAAGGTAAAGCCAGTTTTTTTTCAACTGCCCAAGGACGAGCATGTGAAGAATCAGTGGTTAAAATTCATCTTTACCACGATATCACAGCAGTATAATACTAAACTTTTTGCTTCTAAAAGCCATCCTTGAGATGGAGGTTCGGGTTGAATGAATAGTTCTTCCAATGTTTCATCATCGGACTCGCGCTCGAATTGATATGGTCAAATCGACGTCATTGTTCGTTACTGTGTTTAGTTTACAGTGTAGGAAGCCTCAGGACAAGCATAGCTGACGTTGTTATGGGGTTGACGCGCGCTGTACGCGGTAAGCCAATCACAACAGACTGAGCTGTCTGGCCAATCAGAGCAGAGTAGCTTGTGGAAAGGAGGGATTTAGAGAGATTGATTCATCTGACGAGTTTTTTGAGAATCATTGAAAATGTTTTGATGTGCAAATGTATACTGAGGAAATTAAACAGTTTTTTTACCTTTGATGCATGTAAACATGTTGTAGGAGACTCCAAAACAACATTAGGAAACTTTAAAATAGCATAATAGGGGCACTTTAACATGTTACTTTATCGATGTGCGATGTGTCAAGTATAGGGATCATAGTTGATCAGTGATCCGTACGGGCCAGCTGGAACATATATCACAGAAAAACAAAGTATCGCAAGTAGGGATGCACGATATTGTTTTTTGCTGATATTTTTCAACTCATTTTGGCCGATACCGATATACATTTATTTTTTGAAGTGCGGGTGGCATGACATCAGTTGATGTAGTCTTTAGCTTCAAATAAAAATTCTAAAATTATTTTAAACCTTGGATTCAAGTTATTTTCATCATCCATTTGATAATTTTATTACAGATTAATAAACTGTATATAAAATTATTTAATTTACAAGTGTAATGCTTGTGATGTATGACATCAATTACTGCTTTATTTATTTAGAAACAGAAGTAACTTCAAGTTATTTGTGTATTATACTTTTCGTTATTAGTATAACAGTGCCCCCACTAAATAAATATAACATTCTACCGGCCAGGCACTAGGACCTAGAGGAGGCTTCTGCAGCTGTGGAGGCTGCTGCACACCCTAGTAGTAGAGAGTGACTATTGATGGGCATCACACAACGGACGCGTCCTTATGTACTTGCATTCACAAATTCAAGGCTGCAATCGAAAACTGTGAATCTAATCACCATTACACAATATACACAAAAGTTCACTTAAAAAATGAACACGCTGCTGACATGATCTTATTGCTAGCACTCCTTCTGCATAAGAGTTATTGCAGGCCAGGCCCATATCAAAACATTATCATATCGGCATAAAAACTGCTAAAAACCTTCAAGTATGGCACTGGCCAAACCTTCTCACTGGCACGCCCCCCAACTCATAAAGATCGGGGCTTAAAGAAAGTCCCGAGCTTCCCACTCGTATTTACGACATTGTGGTGGCGTTCATGCGCACCATTAGTCCTTATAGACCTTATGTAGCCCCACCCCTTTTCAGTGCTGCACTCGATGTGCGTCTTCCGGTTTGTATTTCCATACCATGAAGGCAAGATCTTATGGATTTATGAATGAACAGCTTGTTTTAAAAAACTTCTCGGTCTACTGACATTTGTTATGACACCCGCTTCAAACATTGCAATGATCATGATAACTTTAGTTAACTCTACAATAAGTAAATCCACTTCACCAGCTAATTACTCTTCAATAGTGATGCCATAGAAATATACAGAGCTACCACAAAAACAAAAAAGTTCAAACACAAAATTGAATGATGTCTGTGCGCTTCTTTCTCTGACGCATAAGGTCTATACATTTAAATAACTTCTAACCATGACATCAAAGCCAACCATTTCTGGTCTCTTAATACGACTGCTACCAGTCTGATCTGATCGGAAATTTTTTTTTGTGTCTGCTAGGTATTAAAAAAACAGCTCTGATAAACTACAAAAAGCATCAATAACAGTGCCAATAACTTCAACTCAAAACTCATGGTTGAAACAACAACTGTACTCTGTTGTAACTGTTCAACAGGACCCTGACAGAGAGCACAATCTGGATACCAATCCCAGGTAATTTGGGACCCCTGGTATAAATGGTTTTCCAAATGTATCTACCCAATGTAAAAGTAATTATTTAGCTAAATAAATGATTCATTATAAAAAGCAAACACAAATGACTACCATTTAGCATTGAAAATAAACAGTGAAGTTCACAAACATCAGACCAGGAATCACAGACATTTTCAGCTAATTGCAGCCCAGCATAACTTGTTGGTTATCATAGAAACACTGCTGAACAAATCCCAGAGTCATTATAATCACTTAATGTAGTCCAATAATGTTTTTTAATGAAGGCACTGATGCAGAGTTCATAAACGAGCAACATTAATGGGAAAAACTGCTTCATAAGGGAGTCAGTGCTATGTTATCAGTGGTTTTCTACAAGTACAGCTGCATTATAGCAGCCAATGGATAATACTCAGTTTTTTCTGCATAGAGAATTACGAGGTGGCCGCCTCCGTCAAATTTCGTGCCGCCTCCGGCTCTCGACAAAACTCAGACAGACACATGCTCAGATACACTTTTTCCACCGTGACGGTTCTGTAACGGGTTCCCGGCCTGTGTCCATTCTCAAACCGTATAGTTTGCCAATAGTGCTGCGCGGATCATAATCCACAGGTCGGGCAGGCCAAGGAATAAAAACATTACATTCCAATTTATCGAGGGTGGATAACAGATAAATCATTATGATGTGTTGAGTTTAATAAAGACACGGAACTCTCATCACGGTAAAACGCCATGAACGTGCGTCACTCTTTTACTTTCGTTTTCAACAACGTAATTCTCTTCAGGGAAAACCAATCAAGGAAACATATCAGGGCTCGACATTAACGCTTGTCCCAGACAAGTGAAAGAATTGTACTTGCCCAACCGGACAAATGCCCTTATTAAAACAATTTTCAATATCAACAGTTGTAATTTTTCAATGCATATTATTTAATTTGATTGGTAACAGCCTTAGTGTCTTACTATTCTAATTGAATGTATTGATCAAATTTAAGAATTTGAAATGAAAGATGGAGCATACATTAAATAAAATTAGGGGGAAAATGCCCTTTATAAAAGTAAAAAAATGATTCTGATAAGAGTGTTTTCCAACAGTGATGTAATGAAACATTGACAATTTAAGTTTGAAGGGAGTACAGCCTCTGTTAAGGCAATTAAGTAAATGTAATTTTGCCAAAAGAAGAACTTTTATTTTAAATAAATGTTAATTTTAAATCAGCCTACTTTAGTGTGATATTTTACCATATTATCATGCTTAACACTGAGAATTTGAATAATTGTAATGTGATGATCAGATGCAGAAATCTAAATCAAAGAATATCATAGATTTGGGCGATTGGCGGGTGGATTATTTCTTTTTAACAACGGATTTCGGGTGACTCAAAGTGCACCAGATTAATGAATTTATATTTAAAATGTAAAAAAAATTCTTCTGGGGGGGCATGTCCCCGGACCCCTCTAGAGGTACAGAGATACACCCACAAAAATACTGTGGGAAACAAAATAGGCTATATGTTGGTCTACGAAAAATACACATTTTATTATCTTATTATTAAAATACATGATCAGGATTTTACCACCTCCGCCTCATTTTGAGCCAGGGAAAAACCCTGATACTGAATGACCAAAACTGTCCTAAGATAAAAAAAATAATAATAATGCAGATACTGAAGAAAACAATTACAATTGTGACAAAATGCTATGAATCATGGAAAAAGATTCCACACCGTCTTAATCATTCATGACGCTCCACAGGGTTTTTCAAGAACTAAAATATTCTATTTGTGACACCTCAGCAATTTCCACTCTCTGTGATGGCAATTAAGAAACATGTGACATGCAAGCCAGAAGGCTATGATTTACATTCTCTTCCTCCATCTACACATCCTTCCCTATCTCTTGCGCTAGCTGAACATGCCCTCTCTCAACATAGAGCAAGTTCAAGACCACTGCAGCTTGTGAAAATTATATACCACCAGCAAAACAAGTCTAAACACATTGCAACACTGCCTGGGATTTGTCTGTGCAATGAATGTGGCTCAGTTCACATCAACAGTTCTGCCAATAACTGGAATGAATGTCATGTGTTCTTGTCTGAAACCATCCCGCATTTTTTTTTTTTTCTGCCGAGCCGCTTCTTCAAATCCAGTGTCTGTTTGGTCCCAAGATGTATAGAGTCTTGACAATATCAACAGATGTCACATTCTCCGCTTGTAAGACCTGTTTTGCTCTGGAGGGAAAAAGTATCTTCACTGGGTTATCTTCACTCACTAGACAGCTTCTGCTGAGGCTCCCTTTTATGCTACAAATTATTAGACAGTGACAGAGGCTTTTTAAACCAAATGTTAACAGCTGACTCACAGACAGACACACACCCTTGTGACTTTTGTCTTTTGTTCCATTCAGCAGGCCTATCTGCATAGAAATGCTTGAGTCTTGTTCTCAATGGACAACAATCAAAACCAAACCCAACACCACACACACACACACACACACACACACACACACACACACAACTACAAAAAAGCCTGCTACTCAATGAGAAGTTTAACACCATGACAGCTTTGGATCAAAACACAATCTCTTCCGCTGAGGATCATCATCTCGAATGAAAATTGTGTGTTAGAGCTCTGACAATACAATAGACAGTATACAACTACAGTAACATTCTAGATTCTTACATTTTCTGAAGATCTGTTTTATCCAATCGCTTAGAAAAGTAGCACATATCACTTAGCACATCTCTCCTCAACAAACCACATGATTTATAAATAGATGTTGCCATGTAGTTTCAAAACACAGTGATTAATAGCTGTTAACAGCAGGGTCAACAGTGTGAATGGAAAGTTAACTGATTAAAGATATTTTACATTTCTGTATCTAACTCTCCACTAAAACATTTTTTTTATAGAATTAGCAAGGGACACTTAGCCCACCTCAACAGTTTTATATATCTCTTACTTCAATGGCCAGATTATGTCAGATTTTGTTGACAAACACCACATTGTTCGAACATTCTAAAACCCTACAAAACCAATCGAACGCTTGGATTGAACACTTCAAATGATTAAACAGAACTTAACCAAAATATGTTTGGGCACAAAGACATTTATCAAGGTACTTAACAGGCAATTTGCCCAATACTGCTCTGTTCTGTAAATCTTAAACACCCTGGTAGCCGACACTCTCCATATGAAAGAGCAGCAATTTGTGTTGGGAGGCAATCCAAACATCCAAAACAAGCGCACAGAAAGCCACCTCTCGTACTGTATACTGCACGATACTGAATTGAGTTCTCTTCAGCGTCTTTTTGTACTTGAACAGACAAATACACAAAAATATGTCAAAATATTATTGTAAACAGTCAGTTATGTCTTAAGTGAACATAAACCGTTGACAAAGGAAACATGAGAAACAGTACAATGGATTTGTGTCAGCACTTAAAGTGACAGCAGCCTAATACAAATGTTGCTGTCTGTCACTAATGCTAATCAAACAACAAAGGACAAAGAAAGTCCCTCGCTGACTAAATTACTTTTGTAGCTTTAATAAGGATTAATCAATATTTAATTTATACAATTAAGACTATGCAGAGTTATTTTATATTTGATTATTCAATTTCTGTTGTATTTGTTATTTGAATACTACTGTTAGACATACCTGAAAAACGTACAGCACTCTTTATTTCATTTGTATTTATATTTTATTGTATTTATTTGTGCTACTGCTTGCAATTTGTTTATTTGTTATTGTTTTATAACTGACTCTTTAATCTTTACTTGTCTTTCTTGACAATTCATTTTAAAGTCTGAAATAAAGCTTCTTGCGCCGTCTCTGTAAGTTATTACAAAAAGCATTACCCCATTGTAAAAAACACAAATACATTAAGTGAGCAAACATTTAGGTGAGAATTTATTTAAAAAAATAACCAAATGTGATTTTGGATGACTACCTACTATACTTAAAATAGCACAGCCTGCCTTTACATTTAATTGATGGCTTGACATGATGCCTTAGCAACTGAAAAGTTTCACAATAGCTGTCAAAGAAAGTCTAGGCTGTTTTGATATTGTAAAGGCCTTCCGCTTTGACATGCACCCTAGTGGCAACTCAGAGGGAGGAGGTCAACAGTTGACACATCTGATCTCTGTTGTCTCTCTCGCTTCATCATGACTTGGGATTGAGCTGCAGGGAGCCTCCAAATGACCATAAGCTTGTTCAGTTGAAGACCAACTGCAGACCATGAGCTCCCATCCATCTTGAGGTTTGTCTTTGACATCTGCAGGGAAATTGGCTGATAGGAGGCTTGACCACAGAACCACACCCAATGTCAGCCAATGAGCCCTTAGGAAATTCACCTCAAAGCAATCCATCTTCTGGCAGACGTTGTGTTGCACTGCATAAGATCAGCTACATGAAACATGCATCACTTGCAATACAAAGAATTGAAAATTGTTTCACAAATTCAGTTGAGAGGTTAGGAATCCTAAGGTTAGGGAATCCCCACCCACCCCCACACCCACACCCACACCCACACCCACACCCATGAATGCATGTCACAAGATGCTAGCATATGCAGAACACACAAGTTTGATCTCTTAGCAACTTCTGCTCAAACACAGAACATTTGGGAACCATAATGGGGCTTGTTTTAAATGGGGTAATGGAATTTCTTGTAAAGCCTTTTTTTTCAGTGGTGATGAGGACAGAAAACACACAAATTCTTGTCCGACACTAGGCGTATCTTACCACATTCTGCTATGCTGCTTGTCACACACAAAACCACATTAATAGTCAGCCTTACGCAGCAGTGGAAAAAGTTGGGAAGGAGAACGCAATCTACAAAGGCTCCTTCTTCCACTCCTCTCTGACTTGAGACTCACATGGTCGCATTTTATT
This sequence comes from Leuciscus leuciscus, assembly GCF_965113295.1. Classification (NCBI taxonomy): domain Eukaryota; kingdom Metazoa; phylum Chordata; class Actinopteri; order Cypriniformes; family Leuciscidae; genus Leuciscus; species Leuciscus leuciscus. The sequence continues at coordinate 13,352,580 of NC_138747.1, read as the reverse complement.
CCTACTGAGAGTTCTTGTGTGGAGAGCGAGCATGTGGGTTTCAGAAACTTGCACATTTTTGACCCCTTTTACCCTGCATGTGCGGTCCACAACCTCCACATTCCCTACCAAACCATGAATATATTGGGTGTGTCACACTGCATGGAACATCACAACAGTTTCCACCCATGACAAAGCTAAGATAGATTCTAAACTTCCCCAAATACCACAAGAGGAAAGTGGCTGATGACATGAAGGAAAAAAACCTGGAAAAATTAAAAAAACATTCCATTCATCACTGATACTATGGAGATTAACTGTCATCAATGAGTCAAACAATAAGGTTTTAAAGGAAAATGTCTCATGTAAACACAGAAAATATAAATTTGTGTACACCACACCCTCATCCACTTACCAAATAAGCTATTCCCTCTCTGTAGGAATGTGACGGTGAGGAAATTCTCCCACCGGTTAATCGCAGAGCGAGTTTTTCAATGAATTACTATGGAAGTTTCGAATTAGCAGCAATTCGAGGGCAGCAATTGCTTGAATTATTTATTGAATTATTATTCTTAATGAAAAACACAACAACTAGAAAAACACAACTAACCCTTTACAGGTTCCCTAATAGCATTGGTTTAAATCCAAAATATTGCCAAATAGCCTAGGCGCCGTTACATTTTGCTTGGAAACCAAATCTTCCACCATCGTCTTGTCAGTCAGCCTGTGACCCTCGTCCAACACTATAAATGAAATCTGACTCCTGCTGCTGATCTGTGCTGCGACTTGTTCAGCTCACACCACATTGAGCAGACGAGTTCAGTTTTTAACTGTAGTGTGTGTTCTCTAAATTATTTTTTATTACTATAAAAAATCTAAACGACGGTTGGGGGCAGTGCCATGATGGGCAGGTAACACTGTGTAACAACGATAACACAGACTATTACAGAAAGCCTACATCTCTGTGAGAAATATGATGTGGCAATGTACGTCACTGCCAGGCGTTGAGAAGTCATGACACAGTATTTTGCATCCATTATAAGGAACAGCATGAGATCAACAATTCTGTTTCAGATTGCAGAGACCGATATCCAAGTTTTACACACCTGAGGATAGTCAAATGTTAGTCATTTTGTGTATTTCACAAAGCACTGTAACTTTTAGAACTCTTAAAGAACTCCAAAAAGACCATTTATTAAATCTAGCCTGCAAAAACAGATCACTTTACATAATTCTTGACATATCAGGGCTCAACGCTAAGGATTTTTTCTACTGGCCCGGTAATCAACAAAATTAATAAAGTAAAAGAAATGAAAAGAAAATGGGCCTATAAAACAAAGCCAGGTATTGTTCTAGTTATTTTTTTATACCTGTAACCATAATAAATAAGGTTATGACATAAGCATATGGCATATGACATAAGCAGACCAAGGAGCAGAAAATGCAAAATCAACAATGGCTCTAAATTATCTTCCATTTGATTCTCATTGATGAAGTACTGAAGTTAAAACAGATACAATCTCATAATAACAACTCAAAGAGAAACCGACTTTCATTTATTCCTTATGCAAGTCAAAAACCTATTTGAGAAGCATCAGTTTTCGTGTGCTGTAGCCAACCTGTAGGACTGTTCATTCCAAATACCCTCAATCGGTTCTGTAATTGAGCACTCCCTCAGCCTTGTCTCTTAAAACTTTTAATTAAGAATCTGACAGAATCTGTTTAGGGTCTGTCATACTGTGAGACATTAATCCCCTTCACCCCACTTCTCTCTCTTCACCCGTATCTCGTTCTCACTACCTCACAAGGGCATCTGACACCTTTCATCTTTCACCGTATTTCACCGTTTTCTGTTTGTCAGCAGCTTTGATTACAACACAGCCACCAAATAAATTGAATCTCTCTTAATACAAGTGGAATTAAATATGGGCCAATAATAACAAATAACAAGTTGTGACAGTTCACACATAAGTTTTGGGCCTGCAACTACTGACAGTAATAGTACACAAAATCCCTTTGGCTGTTTAATTTGCCCTTGAAGAGTGTTACCTCTGAGGCTCTTGCTCATCTGTGGCTGTTGATACAGATGGCCATATCACCAACTACCCCAGGCTAATACCACATTCAATTAATACATTCTCTTTCTTAAATATATCACAAGTGGGAACATGACGCGTCTCAACATGACACACTGAATGCAATCTCTGTAAGCTGCCCTGCTTGGGAATTTTCTCTACAAAGCATGGTCATTGTTGTCATGTTCTTTTTCCATTCAATCTTCCACCCAGGCTCGAGTTATTGACTATGCCGCCCACCATGGCCCACAGTATAAGGCCAGCAGTGGAGGTTGAACGTGGGACCTGTCGATTGACTCAAACAGTTGTGCGGGGAGACATCAGTGATCGTTATGTAACTGCCATTGCTGCGTGGGCTGCAGGAGCAACGCTATCATTCTGATAGAGCCAGGAAAGCTGCCGTCTCATTAAGCTAAGACCAGGTTCTCTAACTGTTATACTGGTCATGTTTCTGAACTTGACATATAATCTTAAAGTGTATTCTGCCCTCTAAGGCACTGCTTCACTGGGAGTGTAAACTGGGTCCTGCAAACTTGCTTAGCTGCTTTGTGCGTCTCCAATTTTGTTTTTATACTAAACACCTTATAAAACCCACACAGTACACAGCAAAGTGTTTACAACAGTGTTTTACACTACAGGTCTAATAAAGCCTTAAGACAGTGGTCTCAAACTCAGTTCCTGGAGGGCCAACGCCCTGCAGAGTTCAACTAAGGCTGGGTATCGATACAGGTGACCCAATTCGATTCGATTCTCGATTTGATTAAATTAATTTAATTATTCAATTTTCACTGGCCCCACCACAAAAAAAGTAATAAATTAACAAAGTTATTGTTTTTGACCCATGTCTCCTTGTACTGTAATAAATAAGGTTATGACACAAAAAAATGTTAGATACTAGTGTAATTTAACAATTCTCGATTACAATTTCAATACCAAAGTTGAAATAAAAACAATTTGGTCATAAAAAAAACAAAAACAATATTATAATACAAACTGCCTTTATGCAATTTAAAAATGTGTATACAAATCAGTTATGTATTATAGTAATGTATCAAGTGACAGGGTTCCCTGTGTATTTTACAGCATTTGTTCATAGAGAGTTTTTTCTTGAGACAAAACTGACATTTACTGTACCTGATATACAGTATATCCAAATAAATCTATCGAATCGAGATCGGAAGTGAATAAAATTGCAAGCTTGTGAATCAAAGTCTAATCTAACCATGAAATTTGTGTCAATGCCTAGACCTACTATCTAACGTTGATGCAATAGCAAACACAGTTAAAGACTGTGTTGGATAACCAGCAATCACGCACACTCAAATATCACTGTACACACTGCATTAAACATCACACAGAAGTGGGAGGGTGAAAAATAAATAGAGTCAGAATAAAATAGGGAGGGAAACAAAGTAATGGAGAGAGTGAATGTAGGAAAGAGAAAAAACGAGATGAAGAAAGTGAAAGCACATCTTCAGACTACTAGTTTGAGAGTGGCTGATGGGGGGGGTGAAACCATCCTCCACTAGCCCCAAGTGATAACATCACAAATGTTGAAGCTCGCTGTGATTGGAACGTACAAATAAAAAAGCATGTTTGTTTTTCCAGCCGAACAAGTATGAGCATCTGTTACAGGGAGGCCTCTCTCTTTATCTCTGTCAGCAGAGATCTTTCTCAGAGCAACCTCACATCCACATGCATCCACGTTCTGCAATAACCAACTGCTAATGCAAAATGACTTATTCACGCATTCATCATTTCGCCCAAGCTGAGCCAATGTGACTCGTGGCATCCCTGCAAGGTTCCTTTGGTCGCGCTGTTCTGCTGTCGAACCCAAGCACACACGCAACACCGTCTGACAGGGGAGAGGAAAACAACATGCAGATGCTAAGAATCACCTGACCTCTGTAATCATTACACTGCCACACTTAACCCTGGTATAAATGTTTTCCTATTTAGCGGTGCTACTGTTCTGAGTACAAGCAAACTATAGGGAAAACGATGCAAAAGAAATTTGTGTAACATGCTATCAGGAAGCTATCCAGGAAAAAACTTTTTTAGCGCAAGACAATGTTAATGTGTAATAAAAAGGCAGAATGCTTCAGGACAAACATGCATTTGAGTGTCTGCCCTAATTGTACAGAAACAACTAAGAAAAAAGCAATTGTTCTTTCCATATTGCTCTGTCAAAGATTTATTATTGCATATATTTTCATTGCAGGTTTACTTGCCCGTTCTGTGTTTTTGCTTTACATAATAATGGGTGAATCTAACAAAACCATAGGCGTAATTTGCGGGTGGGACAGGTGAGACATGTCCCCACCACTTTTTGCTATGGGCAATATTGTCCCCACCACTTTTGAAACAAGTGATCAAAGTGCTCGTTGCCGCTGCGATCGGTGGCGCAGATACTGTTCTCTTGTGGCTCACGCACAGTCTTCACTCGGACGCGCGCTTCAATCCGTTGTGGAGACTCTCTATTCGTTCCGGTGAAATTACAAAACAAAATGCACACAAACGTGTCCCTGCCTGATATACAACCACTGATAAACAATCGGTTTTGATGAGAAAAAAAAAAACCTATATGAGTGCGGATTAGAACCCAGAACCTCTGACACGCTTGGCAAAAGTTCTGCCACTGGACCATTTAAATACACGCTTAAAATAGTCGGATCTATGTATTTATTCACGTGAAAATTGTCACCACTAACAACATGTATTAGACCTCATTAAACAACAAATTAAACCCAATGTACTATTTAAATCGATTGCTGGACATCATAATGTTATTGTACATACATCTGATTTATGATTTAGCATTGTGTTAGCAACGCATGTGCTAACACATTCATGTGCCCTGTTAATCTTTATCAAAATAACTTCTACCGCTTATAATGACATCTCATCTATTTTGATAAGTGCACGAATGAGGGACAATGATTGCTCTCCTCCAGCAACCTGTCACACACATGAGATCTCAGCAATTAGTAAACCACCAAGATCCATCCAACAATCCAATCAATTCCCAATGGTGACTTCAAATCACTCCCTGCAATTCTCATTACCACAATGAAGAAATTTATGCTGACTTAAAGGATAACTCTCGCCAAAATGCAACCTAGGGTCTTTTTGTTTATCTACCCGAGGCAAACTTTCGTTTAAAAGCATAATTAGAATGGAAACGCCACTTTTAAGTTTGACCGTATTTTCGTTTTCGGTCAAATTGCCTTTTGAATGGGAGTGCTTGGGGCACGACTATGACAGCATCAAAAATCGCTATTTTTAAAACTCTAAGAAGGCTCGACACAACATTAAACTTTGCTCGAAGTATCACCAGGGGCTCTACACATGAACTCGAGCATTGAGAACATTGTTTGTGTACACAGAGTTTACTAAAAAGAAAGATTTTGAACAACTCACTGTAGCTGTGTCCGCCGGCATTTTGACAGTCAAAGTTTCATGTTGTGTCAAGACTTCTTAGTGTTTTAAAAATAGCGATTTTTGATGCTATCATAGTAGTGCCAAGCACTCCCATTCAAAAGGCAATTTGACCGAAAACGAAAATACGGTCAAACTTAAGTGGCATTTCCATTCTAATTATGCTTTTAAACGAAAGTTTGCCTCGGGTAGATTACCAAAAAGACCCTAGGTTGCATTTTGTCGACAGTTATCCTTTAAAAACTGTATTACAGTTATGATAATCAAATAAAATTGGGAATTACAAAATATCCAAACACACAATGGTAATTAGTGCTGAATAGTAACTGATTATATGTAATCTGGATTATGTAAACAGACACCAAAAGTTAAGTGCTTGTAGTTAGATTACTACATTTACATTACATTTTAAAATACTCGCAATCAGACTAGTTAGCCTACTTTTTTATTGATTACATGTTATTCTCACAATGCCAGTAAATTATGATTCTCCATTCTTTTTTATCTTTTAAATTTTCCTTTCTAAAAAAGCCTACTGCTTTTAGACCAGGTTTGCGGAATTGCGCACACAGACCAGCCACTAGTCATGAGCTTATCACTGGAAACTGAGACCTATACAGCATTTGATCACTGGATTTCAGGAAATCATTTCACTTAAGAAGTGTTTTTCAACATTGCATATCTAATCAAATTATTATTATATGAATTATCACTCAGGGAGTCATTCAACCACGCGTTACTGTCTTTGGAAGGCTTTTGTCTTTCAAACACTTTAAAATGTATAAAATCACGTCATTTCATATTTACATCTTTGTATCTTTAATACATCTTGTAAGTTCCATAACTTAAAACGTCCTCGTCATCAATAAAATAAAATAAAGTATTTAAATAAATCAAGCTGTAAAAAGCTTTGTTTGGATCCGAGGTGGCATGTGACGTCACAGGGGCTCAATCATTTTCATAAGACTGCCTCTTGAGCAAGACAGCAACGCTTACTTTTACATCATCGCATCGTTGTGCCCGCCCACTGGTGTTCAGTCGATGAGCAGCGAGTGGATCTAAAGTAGTTGTTTACGATAAGATTGTGAAAATAACAAGATTACGATGACACTCAGACGTTGTGTGGTTCCTGGCTGTAGAAAAACATAATCTTTGCATTAACTGCCAAAGGATCTCGATGTCAGAGAAAAATGGATTCAGTTTATTTTTAACAAACGTCCTAGTCACGCAGTGCTGACTTGCGTGTTTGCACCGTACATTTTACCAGCGACTGTTTTGAGAACAAGCAGCAATACAATACTGGCTTTGCCTTCTCACGGTGGATTTGCAGAGAGTCTGGAATAAAAAAAAACTATGCTGTGCCTTCTTATATTGGATCCGACAGGAACGGCGCAACACTGCGAGTAAAAAAAGTTTTTACTGTGTCACTATTTCTGAGATGTAATTTGTGTAGTCAGATGTTCGTGCAGAAAACGTGTTAAAAGTCTACGAGAGTTCCACATGCATGGCTCAAATTCTGGCGTGGGATTGCGGGTATTGCGCATAATTTTAATTATTCCCGCAGGTCTCCCACTAATGCGGGAAATTCCCGCAAACATTGATTCACTTTAGCATGTAGGCTGTATGAGCAAATGAATCCACACAGATTATAAAATCAAATCAGTCATTTTAAAACTTTCTCCGAGATGCAACTCTGGTGCTGCATCTTCTCTCTCTGCACAAGGCAAGCGTCAAGCGCGCTGCAGGCGGCGAAACTACACGCTCACGTTTTTCGGGAGTCGGGACATGACGGAATTGTCACTTGTGACTTGCACAATCGGGGCAGCATTGTATCGTAACTAACGTTTATCATTTTAGGTACTTCGTCTTTTTAAGTCTTACCAGTTTAAACATTCAAGTGATTTTAAACTATTCAGTACTATTTTTCTTTGCGTGCATACATACAGTAGCCTAAAGCCGCCTCACAAACAGCTCGCCAGTAACAAAAGTTATTTTTTTCGGATTATATCGCTTTAACGATCAAAAACACGCAAAATTAAGTCAAAACTCTGGTCTTGGTGAGTAACCTCGTAAAGACAGTTGGTTATGTCTTAAATAAGCATAAAACGCATGTGACAGTAATGGATCCGTGCACTATAGTTCTTAAAGTGATAGCAGCCATATGTGTCTGTCATTCATTTTGTTGTCAAAACAACAAAAGATAGCTTTAATTGTAAGGAATCAGGATTAATAGCCTATGTATTTAATTTAGTCAGGACTAAAAGACTATCCAGTGTTATTTTACATATCATTACTTTATTCAGTTTCTGTAGTATTTTTGAATACGTGTTAGACCTACCCAAAATCTTTTCTTTTTATTTCTCTTTATTTGTATATTTATTCTATTGTATTTATTTGTGCTACTTTTTTTCAATTTAATTCAAAGATTGAAATCAAGCTTCCATGTGTTGCATTAACTCTTAACAACAAAATTACCCCATTGTAAAATCGCAATGAGTGAGCAAACATTTAGGAGATAAATGTAAAAAAAATGTAAAAAAAATGCCCCTCCCCAACTCCCCCTCAAACAATCGATTAAGCAGGTTCATGCACGTGTTTTAAGTGCAACTAAGTTTGCGTGTGCATTTGCATCCTTTTGTTTTGAGCAAATGTAAGTTGTAATATTGTGTTTATTTTGTGTAGGCCTATCTATATCTGATTTATCTCATATAGGATGCATTTGGTTAAGAATTAACGCTTTAGTAAAGCGTGCAGTGATCATCTTTAGCGTACGCAGCTCAAACGGCAATATTAGAGAACAATATTTTAATAAAACATTGTGAATTATTTGGGTTTAGTTGCTGTGTTTCGTCACCATTGCTCCAGGAAGAGCGTGTGACACGTCCACAACATGAATCATTCTGAATGGCATGTAACTTAGTTCAAGTTCACTTGTGCATTCGCGTAATTTTGTGCAGATATAATTTGCACAGAAAAATAATAATTTTAAAGTACCTAAAATACATGCTTGTAAAAAGTGTTTTCTTCAGCCGTGATCAGGATTTTACCACCTCCGCCTCGTTTTATGCCAGGAAAAAAACAAGTTAATTTAATCAGCATCTAAACTCAAGTTCAGAGCTTTGCTGTTAAATGTGCCTAAGAAATAAACATGTAATATTATTAGTTACTGCACTTATTAATGTAAAAAAAAACAAAAAAACACTTATGATTAATAACCCCCCTCCCCTTCTAAATCAGGTGTTGGCACCACCATCTGTAGAACTTAGTGGCACCGGTGCTGCTGCTCTCAAATGTTATTCTGGAGCCCTGAGCTATCCCATTTATAGCCAGTATTCACACCATGGAGACCTGAGTCACGGTACAGGCTGATGTTACCAACAGCACCCATGATCATGTCTGAGGAGGAAGGCTGAACAGTACAACTCTCCCCCTAATTAGAGGGAACAGATGCTCTGCAGGGTAAACAGCTTGATATGCACAACAATAAATTGCATCAGTCGGCTGGAGTAATCACTAGACAAGAAAACTTCTCGATAGCTCCAAACACCCCCACCCTGCAGGTTATGTAAAGTTTAAAGCATGCACAAGCACACCCACTCACACATGAACTCGTACACAAGTGGTATTGTTCGGCCGTGATATCTGCTTACTGATGTCCTCGAGCTGGTTCTTCATAATTACTAATACATTATCATGGAAAATGAGCTGTATTTGTGCAAACACACACAACGCTCCACGTTTGAACACGGAAAGAACGCACTGTTTGCAGATCTATCGGATGACACCTTGATCTATGTGAGTTTCAATCACTCTCATTTGGTTAACAGTCCTTTAGTCATGGATTGAATTCTCCTGGATTAAGGTGGATCTACAGGGATAAGCTTTAAAAATGATCACAGCATATTTCATAATGACTGACCTTTCTCTTTTGGTTATTTTGTGAGCACAAAATGTCCACAAAATAAATCGTCCTCACACCAGCATAAGATTAGCTTGCGAACATCACCTGTGGGAAGTAAACAGTAAGGTGGCTTTCCCGTTCCACACAAGGAGACTTTGTAAATGTAACCTGGTAAACTAACTGCTAGGATGTGTCACACAGGACTATAGGGACGTCCCGCCATTTGGAGAAGCCATCTTGACGGAATAGAAAATGCTAAACCGCCAGTGATACTCGTGATACTACAGCTCGTTGTGAAATATTCCTATCATGCCCGAGCAACGCTGTGCAGTTGGATGCGATCAGATACGTGATCATACAAAAGGAATATCTTTATACCGTATCCCAAAAGAAACAAAACGGAGAAACAAGTGGTTGGCGGCAATAAACAGGCAAAATGCTGATGGTGGTGTTTGGCTTCCAACTGTTTGTGATATAAGGTACAAGAAGTAAAATGTAAACAAATTATAAAAGTGCATGTAAAATATACAATAAAGTTTAGATGAAATTATACAAGGTTACTTGACTTTTTACGTCTATTCAGTTTTTGTAACATATCCATGACAACCAGTTATGTCCATGACAATTTTGTCCATGACAATTTTAGAACTCTATTCTATTCTGTTCTATAAAAAAAAAAAAAAAAAAATCTGCGTTAGATTAAATTGAGAAGGGTCATAGCACTTGCATATTGTTGTCCTACTGTTAGTTTAACTGCTTCTATTGTTCTCATTTGTAAGTCGCTTTGGATAAAAGCGTCTGCTAAATGAATAAATGTAATGTAAATGTAAACCAATAGCCTGCTAAGCTTTTGTATGCTCTTAATGAAGCTCCGGTGTAGCGTGATGGGAAGTGAATAAGGTAGCTGTAAATGTCACCTAACTCAATGTCAGGAAGTTTTTCTACACATTTAACGTTAATGCCTTTAAAAAGAACGTGGTGCTTCATATGGATCTATGATTCCTAATTCCTTTATCTTCCTCTTGTATATACATGTATTTGTGATGCTAATAAGTGCGATGACATGACGTGAAGAGTTAGCTGACGGCCACTGCGCTAATAATAGATAACTTAAAGGACAAGTTCGGTATTTTACACTTAAAGCCCTGTTTATAGATCGTATCTGATGAAATAGAACGGTTAAGATTAAAATTTGGACACATGCTCCTGTCACGAGAATTTTAGGTTTATTTAGCTTTTGTGGACCTATTTTGCCAAACGCGTCACACCCGTGATTCTTCCGTTGAGAGCTTGAATAATAGACACTCCAGCCCAGTTGGTGGCGATAATGCACCTTTGCCAATTGCAAGCAAACCACGGGCATTTCATTGAATACACAGAAGAAGCAGAAGAAGAAGCGGCGGAGTAATACCAGAGCCCGTCTACGGAGAGCCTTGGCACTCCCTATTTAGCCCCATTGTATTGATTTTGGTTGCAGTACCATTAGAATTCCACTGGGGGTGATCGCGGGCGAGTGCAGATTGAATGGGAGTCAATGGGGCTAGATGGCTAAATGTGTCTCTTTCACCCGATTGCCGTTGAGAAATCTCAGATTTTATTGTAGGTTTTGCAAGTTCAACATAGGTTATAGGTCGAAAGTTGAATGAACCAGTACTTATGTCCTTTCGATTTCTTACAGGTTGGGCCGTTGTTGGCCGGAACAAGCTAGCATTCTGCTAATGAATGACGTCATCACATTTTTGAACGCTTTTTTAGAGCAGATAAGTGAACTTAAAAATGCAATTTTCAGCTGAGTGTATTATCTTAGCCCCCCCTTTCGAATACAACATTTAAATTACTAGAAAAAAATTTATATCCTGAGAAAAGTGGGTTTTGATGGGTATTTCGCCATAGACCTCCATTCATTCTGCACTCGCCCGCGAGCGCCCTCGCATGGATAGAGACGTGTTACTGCAACCAGTCCAGAACCCGGAAGTAAGCAGAGAGTGCCAATTCTCTTTATATTAGACATTCTCTGGTAATACCGTAAAGGTGCTGCGGTCTCACAGCACGTCCTATTAAGTCAATGGAGTTGGACAAAAACTACGATAAAACCTGTTGGAATGCATCTTTTTCAGCGATTTTTGAGTGCACATATCAGTGAACACCCCTGACCACTCGGTGAGTTTCACGTCTTTGTAAACGAAAGTTTAATGTGTTTTTAGGACGGAATCTTCCAGTGCATATAGACAACCATTGTGGGGGTGGGGGGGTGAAGCGAAATAAACCGAAAATTCTCGGGACAGCAGCATGTGTCCAAATTTTAATCTTAACCGTTCTATTTCATCAGATACGATCTGTAAACAGGGCTTTAAGTGTAAAATACCGAACTTGTCCTTTAAGTTAATGGTGGGGGGAAAAATCGATTCTGTTCAGTATCGAGATATTTTGCGCACGCAATTATATCAATGCTGTAGCGCAAAGTATTGCAATATTTAGGCTAATTATAAAATAATTATACTAATAATTATATTATTAGTATAATAATATACTCTCTAATATATGACCCACCCCTAATAATAGATCCATTGCAACTGAGTAGCTAACTGATGTATTCTGGGAGATCCCTATTAGACACAGAAACCATCCACGGTGTGACGAGATTACGTGCGTTTCAAACAATAAACATAACCTGACCTTTTTGAGGGTCAGACGCCCTTAAGATGGCCTCAAGAGAGTACGGTTTACGAATAATGCAAAATACCAGTTTGTACGTCGAATAGTTCACCCATAAACGAAATAATTTCGCCAAAATGTCGTTCAAAGCAGATTTGGCTTACTTTATTCTGTGAAACACAAAAGATGTTAGTCAGATTGACAGCCTCAGGTTCACTCACATTGTATGAGAAAACATACAATCGAAGTCAATGTTGACTGAGGCGAATTGACCGTTTATATTCCCCTCAGGCTGCTGAGGCTAACGGTTACACTTACAGGACACCTGAAGCTGACGTTGATAATCACACACGAATCTTCACTTAACATTCATACTTGAACATAACACCAACCAGAAAACCTAACGTTATGTGCCTTGTGTTCTTCTCTTTCTGACACAACTGGGAATGTTTTGTTCTCCTCACAGGACAGGGAATCGAAGCTCCTCACAGAGAACAAATTGCAGGGTTTCCCCTTCGACGCAATAGCGCGAGGACACACCCAGAGAGGCGCGAGAGAGGCGCGGTGGACGTTACCCAAGGGGGTGACGTCAGATGGATCGACTGATTACCTCTTTATCAATCAGCTAGAGAGCCTCTTTACACTTTACATGAAATGTACCCGTTAATGTATGGCAATTAAAAAGACCATATTAGCTAGTAGTGCGAAACGTGCACACTTCGACGTTAAATGACTGCGCTGTCATCAATGATTGTGAAATGGTATAAAAATGCGCTAATACATACATAAAGAACAAAATCGTGAACACTAAGCGTAGGGTTTACATGTAATAGACAATTATATGCGTTACTGGAATGGCAAAAAAATAATAATAATTCACAGTTGAAGTAACGTAAAAACTGTAACGTTAAACGATTCAATTTTTCACCGAAAAGCTGTGCAGAAATTAATACTTGGAACAGGCAAAAAAAAAAAATGTCTCGTGAACAAACACGGCGCGGCTCTGATGACTGTTTGCAAGATGGAACATGCACGCGCACACCTGTGGACAGAAAAATCAAAGTGAGTAAAATAAAACAGGAAAAATAACAAACCTACCTCAGGCTGAGGGTTGTCAGAAAGAGTGAAAGCCGCACATGGGACGTTCCTCCTCGTTCAGTGCATCGAGAAACAAGCCCTCTCCTCAAAACTCCCAAAGATTGAAGACGCAAAAGGTCTCTTAAGTAAACACTTACACGGATAGGCAATGTCTTTCGTCGCTTGCGAACCGTGTTTGTTTACTCTGCATCTGGAAACTAACTTTAGAATTGGTGCCAGTCAGCCAGCAGGATGGAATTAGTCGCTTTTCCTACATGTAAAATGTGACCTCCGCGTTTAGGCTGACAACATATAAACTTCTTATATCACGTCGTTGAAAAGTAAGAAGCCCGTCTGCTCGAACCCAATCCAACAGCCTTTTCTCGTACAGAGAAAAGAGGAAATAATCACAAGAGGGATTGAGGTATGTTCCGCTTTGGCTACGGAACGCAAACGCTACAGATCCAAGTTTTGTTTGGTTTTCAATCTTGTTTTCTACGTGTTAACTGCTCTATTTGTTGCCCCCCGTTTAACCGCCGGGAAAAGTGCGGATAAACGCAACCTTTCACCGCGCAACGAAAAAGACAGTTTCAATCACTGGTTGCCGTGGCTGGAAATCGAAAGAGGGAGATAGAGATTCAGTCTGAGGGTTGGGAGAGCTGCGGCGGAGAGGGAGGGACTTGTGTGTGGGATCAGTCATTTAAGGTGGATCACAAGGAAAATTGAAGCAAATGAATGGTCGGATCCTAGAACTCCCAACACCTCGACTTGCTAGACGGGTAAATTATAAATAGTGCGTGGAACAGAAATATTTGTATACGTGATTGAAATTGTATGCAAAAAGTTGAAAAGCCACCAGGCTTCAATCATAAAGCAAGTGGTGTCACTAAATAGAGCTCTTAATTTTGTAGATCTGATAATCAGAAGATCATTTGGATTATTTTTATATTCTTTTTGTTTTTGATGGCCGTTTTGAGTTTATGAAAAAAGTTTGTGACTGACACTATGTGTGAGACGTAAATAATTTAATATCATAGTCTCCATAAACCCTACTTAAAATGTTATTTTTTAAAGCTGTTTAATGAAGTTGCTAACAAGTTTCTACAGAAGAACTACAACTAGGCCTACCACAAGGATGGGCGTTGTTTATGTGCTTGATGTTGTAGTAGCCTAAATAGCAACTTGTATTGCGGTTTCAAAGTTAATTTCACTCCAGTCCATTAGATGGCGGAAATGCATCTTAAGCTGTTTTGCCATTTATTAAATACAAATGCAAAATAAGGACTAAAAGCAATGATGCCTTCATGTGCTATTGAAAATGTCCTACTTCCCACGTCTGAAGTTGTGATTACAAGCTCGTCGCATTCAAGTAGGCCTACTTGTCGTAAAGGACGGGATTCATGGAGGACACCAGGTTTATTCTTGCCTATTTATTGGAATTTTTTCTATTCATTGACAACCAAACATTCACCGCGCTGTCTAGATAGTCCGATGGCTGACAATTATGTAATTTCTGTCAAATATAGGCTATTTTTGCTGTGTATAAAACAATACACTTAAAACGATTATTCATATTATGTAAATTTGCACTATATTTTAATGACAATACAAGGCGATGTAGGCCTAGCTGTTGTGGAAAATCAGCAATCGTTCTCCCCTCCGCTATGTTTAAAGTTTATGACTCGCCCAACTCGGAAACTTAGATTCCCAGTGGTAAATACGACTTGAGAGGGCGTTCATCATGTCCAATTTTTAACTAGGAAAATTGTATTTACGATAATTCCGATAGCACGTGAAAATCCTAGGTTTTAGTCTGTTTATTTCAACACAATATTTGGGCTTTGGAAATACTGTCTATTTGGTGTCTGCTTAAACTACTTATTTGAAAATTAGAATAGGGAGTTTTCTAACATTTCACACCTCTCTCTTGTGTGACTAATGTAAAGACATGAGAATTGTAGCATGATACAAGAGAACTGTTGTCAAATAGGCCTATAGTGGTTAACAAAAATCATTTTATTTTGTCCAGACATTTGATCTCATCAGTATTTTGAAACTAAGCTCATTCCGGCTTCCTCACTGAACCAGTAGCCCACAGGTGGCCCATTACTGTTAGGCAGCCATGGTTACCTATCATTTTATCATTATTGCATTCTCTTAAAAGGGTGACTGCACCATGTCTTTTGAGATTTCATGGATGTTTTTATTCCCTGGACAGTTCTGTGACTGTTGCATCTATATAATGAGGCTGAGGCCTTATGAGTTTCACAATTATAGTGTGATTGCCACTGTTTAGTTTACATAGAAAGCTGTAATCCTTAGAAAAGGAAAACCTCTGCCTTTCTGAAATAAAAGTGCTATTGATGCTTAACAGATAGGAATTGAAACATACTAGATAGGGCAGGGCAGATACTCACCTGAATGTCACATAAATATGTATTTGTAAATAATTCACCATTGTAAAAACTATCCCCATTCACACGGATCCGCGAAAACGACTAACAACCCTGTATTCTGCTGTCGTGCCATTAGATGGCGATGAAACACTATAGACTGAACACGTAATACGCATGTGCATGATGTCATCATCTTCAGAGATTCGCGTTTTTGTTGTTTACACGTTTTCACAAACTTGCACTTTGAAACCCGTTTTCAAAAGTTTGTGTTTTCAGGCACCCAAAACACTGTTGTCATGTAAACGAACGGCCAAAACGCATTAAACGTTTTACGTTTTTAGTTGAAAACGGTGCTGTGTAAACAGTCCCTTAGGCCATGTCCCATGTCAGGTAGAGATGTCGGCCTCAATGCAACCAACATGGATCCAACATGGCAACCAACAAATTTGAACCTTTCAGCCCTGATGAAAACCAAAAGGTTGAAATGTTAAATTGGTGCACGGACGTTTACTTTTGATCATGTTATAAGATTAGGTCCCCAATGCTGATGAAATTGCGACATCAGTTGTGTAACTGTGCAGTCATCATTTATTTAGATGCTAACACGAACTAAAACTATGTGTCGTAATCCTCTTCTCATGCATCTTGAGTCACCGCTCAAACGTTCACATCGCCGAATAACGAGTTGCAGAACTAATATCAGTGTTCCTTCAATGGTATAATTTTAAATCATCTTAAATTATCTGGCTGTATTTGGTTTTCTGTTGTTTGTTTGTTTACACTTCACATCCTTGCTGAAGGCTATTTAAATACCAGTATTTACCCATGCAGGGTGTCAACAGATCTGAAGGACTACATTAAGAAAGTGTAGACTCCCAAAATGTTCCTTCGTGGAGAGCAGAAACTTGACATGTATGGTGTGAAGCGAATGGGGAGGCATACCAAAGGATACTGTGTGCCTCATTTTTACTCCTATAACTCAAGGATCTGACTGCAGAATGGCATATTTACATATGATACAAGTGGTGTTGTGGCAGCAGTGCGGCAGAAGGCTGGAGAATGAAGAATAAACCGTTGATTGTCCTCCTACCAAACACGGAAGGAATGGATGATGATGAATGACTGCTACAGAGAAGCTACGTTGTGCAGATGGTCAAAGATGTTGTTTAAAGTGACGAGTGCAATGCTTTCTTTATGATGTATCAGAGGTGGACGAAGTACACAACTTCCTTACTTGAGTGAAAGTACAGATACTACTGGTCAAATATTACTCCGTTACAAGTAAAAGTTGTAAAGACCTATTTTTACTTAAGTAAAAGTACAGAAGTACTCGTTTTTAAAAATACTTAAGTATCAAAAGTAAAAAGTAAATGTCAATGCATTGTTTTGTTATTGTTGCATTGTTGTATGTAATACTTAAAGTACCGTATGCCTCTGAATCTATGCCTGCATACCCTCATATCAATATCACATTTATTTCTAGAACACAGTTCAGTAGTGGGATTGAATGTGAGATTGAATAAGTGCACTCAATAACGTCCACAATGGTTTCGGACACCCAAATGGCTGTTCCCTCAAATATTGCCCTATTTAAAGTTTTTTGGCTTTTAGTATGAATATGTTAGCCTTACTGTTATCTATAAGCTAGTGTGCAAAAAAGTGACAAAATTCGCATTTAGAAAACCAATCCCAGCGTTGAAAATGAAAATCAGGTTTATGTCAGAATCCAATGTCAGATTGACGTTGATCTCCAACGTTGGACATACGTTGTATTGTGGTTGAAAATGAAAATCGGGTTGACGTCAGAAACCAACATCAGTCGGGTTCTGACGTCAACCCGACTTTCATTTCCAACCAAAATGCAACCCCTGCAACCAAAATCATCCACTGACTGATGTTACTTTCTACTCAAGGACCTTGACAGAATTGTAGTGGAGTAAAAAGTACAATATTTGTCTTCCAAATGTAGTGAAGTTAAAGTAAAAAGTTTCCAGAAAAAATAATACTCAAGTAAAGTACAGATACTCAAAAAGTGTACTTAAGTACAGTACTCAAGTAAATGTACTTTGTTACTGTCCACCTCTGTGATGTATGGACCGTCACTGCTAATGGGCTATAAGATGATTCATCCGAACCTTATGGTTCATCTCAGCTGTGCCACAAAAATAGTCTTGCCTCTTTTAGATCTCATGAACCAGCACTGCAAGGTCAATTAAGTAAACAATTAAGACAAACAGTCCTCACTCTGTTATAGTAATGATATTCATCTCTGTAATGGAGTCTTTTAAACAGATCTCTCCAATAAACAGCCTGCTTTTCCTTGCACTATTAAAGCACCCAAAAGACAAATGTGTTGATCAGAGCTGTTCAAGAAACAATTTAGTAGATATTTAAGTAATCCAGATATGAAAATAAAAGTATTGCATGCATGTTTGTTGTGATATGTGGAAGCTATGGGAGTTTAAAAACGGCAGGCAAGTCCGAGGGCAGAGGAAGCCGATAGCACCATCCAGAGACAAGGGGAAATCTTTTGAAGTGAGAAGAAATAGTCAGGGTTGCTTTTCAAATGTTAATGTTGCGGAGAGATGGCAGACAGTAAATGAGATGTCTCCTTGCAGACTGAGAGATAACGCCTAAAGCTTTAACAGCTTTTCTCACTTTTAATTTTCCTTTGTGTGTTAAAAAACAAAACAAAAATAAAACGCTCTTACATGCCCATTGGCCAAAGATTAGAGAAAGAAAATGGATTGTAACAGTGCAGGGTCATGAGTACTGAACAGGAGAACATAAAATCAGTTGAAATGAACACTTTACATTTCTACCGTGACGTCCTCTTGGTGTTTGTTTTTGTTGTTGTTGTTGTTTTTGCAACATTCAGTAGGCCCATCAAAAATTATAATATTTAAACTAAATGACTGCATGGGCTATTTTTTTAAATGACAAGTAAAAGTATCAATTCTAAAGTACTTTTAAAAGTATATTTTAGAAATGCCATATACATGCATATAGGTTTTTTAATTTTTATTTTTTATTTTTTTTATTACAGCCACAAGGTCAAATTCTGATATTTTAAGAGACTTACTGACCTTAATACACAGTCATGAGGGTCTGCAGGTGTCTTCTCTAGTATGATGTAATCTGTTTTATGTATTTTTTTTATATGCCATTACTTTTATTTAACAAATGTTTTTTTTAAACAATAAGAAATTTTGTTAAAATATTAGAAAGACAGACAAACCTTTTTCAAATATTAAGTACAGCAATAATAATAAGCAATTTTGTTTAAATATTCTTTCTAAGAAATAACAATAATAAATATAGCTGCAAGCAGCAATTATCGGGGCCAAGCGCAAGCAGATGACAGGATATGCCAACATGGCTGAAGGTGTCAGACCAACTGCAACAATGAGCAATTAAATACATTTAAAGAGGATTTTAGGTCAAATGGCTGAAAAATCACATAAATTGTCATTCAAAATATGATTTAAATGATTATCACTTTCGACCAATAGGTGGCGCAGTTACAAAACTGATGTGATGTGGTCAGAGTGAAGTGACAATGACACATACAAAGTTTGGTGTCAATATGTCAAGGCATTGCAGAGATAAAGCCTGAATAGTGCTTTTAGCATCATGCCTCAACTTTGCTGCTACGCTATACGAAAACAGTTTCGTGTATCGACACGAAATCCATAACTTTTAGTCGGCACGGTTTGGAGATGATACGATTCGATTTTGGTGAAAATCGGACAAACGGTCTAGGAGGAGTTCGAAAAAGTAGGTTTTGACTGAAAATCAAGATGGCGGACAGGAACTTCGGCCAAATAAGGAAAACTTGGTATCTATGTTCTCGGCTTGACCCAAGGAATCTATTAAGACCAGTGGCATTTCAAAAGCCAGATTTATTCAAAAGTTATTAGCCTTTTTGGAAATTTTGTCATAACATTTGATCACTAGGTGGCGCTGTCTCGAAATATTTTGGGTACCTTCAGGGGATGGTGCTGATGGCACATTCTGAGTTTCGTAATATTACACCAATGCATTTGTTTACTATAGCATTTTAATTCACAAAACTGTATTGAAGTCAATGGGAAATTCATGTTTTGTTCTGTTATATCGCCACCAAGAGACTCAGTCCCACCATTTTTTTTATGTGTCCTCAGAGTGAGCCCATGCATATTTGTGTCAATTTTGGTGAAAATATCTCAATTCGCTTCGGAGTTATAGACATTTATATGAAAAAACACGAAAAAAATGACTGACACATGACTTTGATTGGAATTTACTACCCCTAAACATCAATATTTTCACATTTGGGTATTGGCGTATAGCTATCGACCTATGTTTCCAAACTTTTGACGGTGGTTTCGTCTCGATCGGACAAGCGGTTTCAAAGATATAGCCAAATGTTTTTTAAGCGCTAAATCACAACGCTACACAAACCATAAGGCGAAACCTAACATGTTTGGTATCGTTGGACTCGGCAACGATTCAGGAGTCTAAAGAGATGAGTCTCGTGAAAATAAGTTGACCACACCCAAAGTTATAAGCATTTGGAAGCATTTGGGGAAAAAAATTCACCACTAGATGGCACTGTTTCGAAACTTCTCAGACTCCTTCAGGACATCGTGCTGATGACCTATACCGAGTTTCGTAACGATACGTTCATGCATTCCTAAAATACAGCATTTTAGCACATAATTCAAAATGGCCGACAGCCAAAATGGCTGATCTGGGAAAATTGGATATCAGTCGACTCAGCATGACGTCCTGAATCTAACGAGACCACGTTTATGTTTTTTGGGCAATCCATTCAGAAGTTATAAGCAAAAACAGCCATTTTTCATATCTCCGGACCAGTAGGTGGCACTATGACGAAACGCAGCATGTAGCCTCAGGTCATGCTTGTGATGATATGGACCAAGTTTGGTCTGAATATGATAAAGTGTTGAGGAGATACAAGCTTGTGTCTGTTTTCGTTAGCGCTACGTAAAATTTGTTTGCGCGGTATTCGAGAACAGTTTGACGAATCAACACGAATTCCATAACTTTTTGTCGGCATGGTCTGGAGATGATCTGGTTCAATTTTCGTGAAAATCGGAGTAACGGTCTAGGAGGAGTTTGAAAAAGTATGTTTTTCGGAAAATTCAAAATGGTGGAAAAATTTCCATGACGGAAAATGACGTCATAGGGTGCAGTCGAATCGTCCTGAGCCAAGGAATAAGAGGAAAAAAGAATTTTGTTTCTAGCCCTTGTGGTTCAAAAGTTATTAGCATAAACATGAGTGCAACTTTGGACAGCTGGTGGCGCTAGAGGGAATGAATTGGAGACTCCAAATTTGCTATGCTGATAGGTCAGACTCTCCTCTATCAGTGTGCCAAATTTGATAACTTTCCCGCAAGCGGTTCTATGGGCTGCCATAGACTCCCAGTCGGAAAAATGAAGAATAATAATAATAATAGGAACGGGAACAGATACAATAGGTGCCTACGCACCTTCGGTGCTTGGCCCCTAATAAAAGACAGGTATCAGGAAAGTATCCCCCCCAAAATATATATAAATATTTATAAAAGAATAAAAAATATGAAAATGAAATGCATGTGCATCATAGATGAGGTGTATTCACTGTATGAATACATGTTTATGTGTTTGAATAAATTAATAGATAGGGCAAAACGTTTTGTCAGTGGGTTAAATTTTACATGGAGTCAGATATAAGGATGATTGCAGAAAGCAGGCTCACTGTTTATCTGTCAGTTCCAACGCACTGTAGTTTGTTTTATTATTTATGATTTTCTCTAGAGGGAGTCTTCGGTAACAGGGCTCTTGGGCGTTAGGGTTTTGCCTCTGCTATGCACACGTGGCAAAACTTGAAGAGCTAAGGTTAAACATTTCCTTAGATGTAACATTACTTAAACCTTTTTTTAGATTCACATATAAATCTGTCTACAGAACAATGCATGCAATATAGCTGTTCTTTCTGTTTTAGATCAGCTAGTTGATGAGGCAGACCTGTCAGCCTTTGGAACTAAAGTTTCCATCAAATCACTCTCAACAGCACTTAACACATACTGAATGGGTTTACATAATGTAAACATACTGTAGTCCCACTGACAGGATGCATATTATAAGCCGTTTTCATGGAAATATTGACACATTTGCCGTCTTTATTTGTATAGTAATTTTTTGGGGGGGGGGAAGATTTATCTTCCAGTTTTTTAACAAACCTCCAAAGTACCATATACTGCCATACTTACAAAAAAAAGACCAGTTCTTCTTGGCAACATTTATTTGCCTGACAAATTCATACACCTACCTCTAAAGCACCACAGCATGAAGCACATAGACACACACACACTGGTTTCTGCCCAGATTAACACCTCACCTCAAAGTGTGTCATCCTTGGTGTGTGAAAGCTCCAAGGTTAAAAATTCCTTCCATTAACACCCTTTCTCATATCCAGTTTGCATATGAAAGTCTCGGCTATCCACAGTCTACTGATTGTGATAAGTCATTCTGCAGTTTTATTTACAGACTGGAATACCATTGTGAACAGGGATGGATAGTGAATGTGGGTTGCTAACACAACCTCTGCAGATTTCAGTAGGGGTTACTTGAGAACAAGAAAGATATCAAGGTCTGAACCTGTGTGGACTATTCCCTTGTGCTAAACGCTTGATACTAGGTTTCTCCAGAGGGAGAGTCGCTGCAATCGATGTACGTACATGAATAATGTATGTCACTTTGAATCAAGTTATCTACTAATAGGAAGCTATGAACCTAGCAGACTTCACACTAATGGGGATTTCTTGATTTTACACATTTACTCTTATTTTATATTTACTGGTGATTCTACCATGCAGGAAAGGGCACTTGGGTGGGCCTGTAAAATATGTTCTCATCAGCCTTAACTTGTGGAATTTAGCACTTTGATATTTGAGTTCATTGACTTTGAAATGAGTTGGCTTAACGTGAGCAGAAAATTTGAAGCTTTGAAATGTGCAGGTTATTAGCCACAGTCAGGACAGTGTGTCAGAGACTAATTTCTTAATTTGTGAAGCCACCTCTTATCAGTTACAATGAGCATTTAGTGCACCTCATCACACGCTACTTTCACACCGAGGCTCAATTCAGTAATATTTCAGCTAACATTAAATAATGGACACTACTTTTACAGCATGCTGTTCATTGAAACATGAAGCATTAACTTATTCTAATGAATTGAAACTTATCATAAAGTGTGACCATATTTTTTTCTTAATGCATTTTCATTTTCAAACAGTATTTCTTGCAATATGAAGATTTCACTGTCAGCCATATCATTCCTTAGCAATCAGGTAAATATTCAAGACAATTTAAGCTAATGGTTGTGATGATACAGTGTCTATAATTGTCTATGTATAAGTGGGAGGGTTGTGGGAGTGAGTGTGAGTGTGAGCGTGCGCACCCAAGAACACGTGCGACAAGAAGTCTCCATGGCTACTCTGATAGGCAATCTATATTTCTCCTGCAACTTGCTATGCATGCTTTGACCTCTTAAAGGGATAGTTCACTTTGAAATAAAATGTTGGTATGTTTTAGCTTACCTCAAGGGCATCCAAGATGTAGGTGTCTTTTTTTCCGCAGTAGTTTCAATTTTGATATTTTTAGGTCAAACCGTTCTTGTCTGTCAGTCATATAATGCAGGTCGATGGTCATTATCTCGAAGAGCATGCACAGAGTCCAAATTAAAACAATTCCCCGTCGTCCAAACTGACCGTAGCCAAGGCGACTTCTATTGTATATATCTATACCCGCCCGCGCTCTCAGATCACTTGGACGTGACTGTGTACAAGAGGTAAAAACGATATATATACTGTTCGTTTTCTCACACAAACCGCTCGTTTCGTGTCTTAGGCCATCAATGTGTACTTACGATGGGGAATTGTTTAATTTGGACGACGGGGAGTTGTTTTAATTTGGACTCTGTGCATGCTCTTTGAGATAATGACCATAGACCTGCATTATATGACTGACAGACAAGAACGGTTTGACCTAAAAATATCAAGATTGAAACTACTGCGGAAAAAAAGACACCTACATCTTGATGCCCTTGAGGTAAGCTAAAACATACCAAAATGTAATTTCAAAGTGAACTATCCCTTTAATGATTGCCTTCCGGGAATTTTTTTTTTTTGTTTTTTTGAAGAAGAAATGAAATCTAGTGATGACAACCGATGGATGTAAAATAAAAAGAATGCATAATAATAAAAGATGTGGACAGAAATGTTGTCAATAATTGTCAATATATTTAGATTAGACTGCTTTAATGTGCAAAATTCACATTATTTCAGTTTATGAGTTGGAATTTAAATTGCTTCTTTTTTTTGGAATTTAAATAGCTTTTTTTTTTCTTTTTCTTTTTTTTTTGGAATTTGAATTGGCCACAAAAAAAAGCTGGAACCTTTCAACTTCAAGGCTTTGTTTTTGTTTTTCCCAAGTCCACATTCAAAGACAAAGTTCTTGACAAAATAAAACTTACAATTAAATGTGTCATGGGTTGTAATCAGCTCACAACAAACGAACAGGAAATCAAAACATTTCCTTTTTATTTTTATTTAAATCCACAAACTAAAAACTCAGGAAATCACTGGAGAGAAACATAATACAACCACTTAAAGGTGCTCTAAGTGATGTTGGGTGACCTCACTTGTTGACGTTCAAAAGTATTGTCAAACAAAACGGAGGCTTGCTAGACCCTCCCTCCTCATCCGCACACAAACCCCCCAAATCTTATTGGCTGGAGCAGTTTGTTATGTTTCGTGGCATACAGAAATTATCACAAGGATGATAAATGTTTTCGAAGCCTTTGTGTTCAAAGGTTTTGACATTTTCTTAAAAGAAGTAAAAAGGGACTTTATATCAGAGGAGAACATTCTAAAATTGGGATTACAGTGAATGGTTCTGGCTTTGTGAAGATGAAATTTACCTAGAAGAACAAGTAATAATACAGTATTGTCAAGATTAAGATCCTTAGAATGAAAATCGGACAAAACAAATGATAGATTTTATAATTTGTGTAGGCATGTGTGTTTGGCTCGACTGCACATAGTAAAAGAATGCGTATGTGCGCAGGCGCGTAGTCTTTCTTTACAAAGTGACATTGACAACTTGTCTGGCATGCATAATCCAGCGTTATTAGTCGTTTTCACAGACCTTTGTGAACGGGGATCGTTTTGATGACGTTGTCATCTGTACAAAGAAAAAACATTTCAGTTTTTTCCCCTAAGCCAAAAAATAACCTTTGCCTATTGCCTTTGAATTTCAATTCATTTTCAATTCATTTTAATTCTTTAAATGTGAACAGAATTCTGTTTGCTTCTTTAATTCAAATTCAGGAATTGATTTGGACTTTAAAAAGGCATTCTCAATTCAGTTCAACACAGCTCAGGATGCACTTTGATTTAGCCTAGCAAAATAATGTATTTATGATTAAACGCATTATTCAGAATGTCTATACTAGTCATAGGCGTAATTCTATGGGGGGACAGGGGGACACGTCCCCCCCAATATTCAAAGAAGGACAATTTGTCCCCCCCAATATTTGATCGTAGGCCTACTGTATGATTATGCGGGCAATATCGATGTGATTGCAAATACGTCTTTCTTTCCAGCTCCGAAAATATAAAATCCCGGCCGGTCCATTTCCCAAATCCATTCGACTGACCTTACAATATACATTAACAAAACCTATTTCTCCTGAAATCCATGTCATGTTTTCCCTATACCTTTTAGTAGCTCGTGCACCGTCAGTGAGTTAGGAAAAACCAAACAGAAGAAGAGTTAGGAGCGCGAAATCTGACAGACATTTGGCACATATCTATGAATGGTAAAAAGCTCCAGTTCAGGCGCCGGCTTGATTATATAGGCTATATTTAGCCTACTTTTTATTTAGGCTATTAAATCCAGGAAATTGGTTAACGGAAAATGTATTAAAATTAAGATACAATTAATACAAAACGAAAGTCGATTTAAAGAAAGGCTTTGTGCCTTCTGTTTGAGGTCTCTGTGAAAGTTTTAAAGTCTTTTAGTACCGCTTCTGTAATGGAGAACTGTCACGTAGCCTAACATTGTTTTGTTTTTTTTTCTCATAAATGCGAAAACGAAAAATAAAAGACAAAATACTTTTTTTAAAGACAAACGCTTTTTTCCCAAATCGCTACAAATCCATAATTTTTTTCCAAAAATGTATGGATTTGTAGCGTTTTGGGAAAAAATTTATGGATTTATAACGTTTTAGGGAAACAAATGGATGGATTTATAGCGTTTATAAAAAATTAAAATATATTGGCAACTCGTAGCCCCGGGGCCCAGTGAGGTCTTAATGCGGCCCTGGCCACTATATGTTTATAGAAGAATATAAGAGAGAGATCACTGGCCGCTTTGTCGTCAATTCAGGCTTGAAATTGATGCCGATGCTGTAATCATTACAGGGTGAGTAGGCCTATACGTTGGTTTGACGATCAGATGTAATAAAATTCCTTGTCGTGTTATACAATTACAAACATTCGGACTCTGACTTTTATTTTATTTTGATTAAAAAAATGTGTGCATGCACCAACACAAAAAGTCCCACAGCTGTCCCCCCCAATGTGTGATTGACAATTTCGCCCTTGATACTAGTAGCCCCTAATGCACCTTGTCTTTTTCTGTAAAGCATCTCTTTTTTTCCCACTTAATATCTTTCCTCATCTCCAGGGTTGACTTGACTCCACAGACAGTGTGACACCCTCAGAGGAATATTTTTTCCAGCCTGTAGGCAGAATTGTTGCTCTTACCTTTCACTGCTGGCAATACAATTATATGTGGTGCCGGGGTGATTTTGAGGCTCAAAAATACATGAGCCCTGTGGTGCAGCTCTGACAAAGCTTTTTCCAAACATGCTGCATAGAGACACTTGGAAATAAGCTTCTGCACAGTGCACCACCTTTAAACATGATCATATCCTACTACATATTCCTGAGTCATTTCTGGTGAGGATGTCAAACACTAATTTGCAAGTAGTTACCTCAGTTTATGGACTTTTTAGGTGAATCTACTATGATCAGAAAACGAGCGAGTGATTACAGTGTGTTGGAGACTAATTTTCTAATTAAAACTAATTTAGTAGAGTTCCAATGAGCGTCAAGTGCACTGCATCACACGCAACCAGCATTGTCATGCCCCTGCTTTTGGCCATCCCGTCCATGTCATTAGCATAAACTAGCTCATACGTTTTTAATACAATATTGCAATATTGACATGTAGTTGATTTATCACTAATTTATGTTCGCCATAAACATAAGCTTTTTACCAATTTATTGATTTCATGAATGAGTAGTGACAATCTGACTGCATTGTGCATATACATAAGAAATCCTTCAGATGATGAGATACCTTGCAAGCCATAATATGAAATTGTGAAGCATTTTGATAATGACTGTCATTTTCAGAGGAATGTTATATGGAACGCCAAGAACAAAGCATTTGGATACTTTAGCGTTACTATAGCTACGGAAGAGTGCAAGACTATTTCCGTCATTATGTTCCAGTCAGGAAAAAGCACAGACATTTTATGTGATTTATGACAAGCATATTTCTCATTTTATGAGCTTGCAGAAAACAAAAGTGACTGTTAGTGCTAGTAAAACCAGTAAAACGGCAACCATCTCCACTTCTGACCCAATAGTTTCTCCATCTGGATGATCTTCTACCTTTATCTTGAAGTGGTTGAGACTGAAACATAAGAGGATCTAAGAGAATTAATCTCTTTCTTTGTCATGATGGTTCTCTGTGTCATTCAAAAGACATCCTGAAGCTCTACTCAGTTGAGACAGGCTAAACTGCTGAATAACAATCATTACTTTTGTCAGTTCTGAATTAAATCCTCCAGTTTATACAGCTGAAGTGAAAAGTGTTTGCAGTACCACAAATTTGGTTTGAATTATGATATGTTTTCTGAAATATGTAATCCTAAAAGGAAAGTGTGAAATTGTGTTTC
Organism: Leuciscus leuciscus; assembly: GCF_965113295.1. Classification (NCBI taxonomy): domain Eukaryota; kingdom Metazoa; phylum Chordata; class Actinopteri; order Cypriniformes; family Leuciscidae; genus Leuciscus; species Leuciscus leuciscus. Next base: position 13,325,040 of record NC_138747.1, on the reverse strand, counting down.
TGCTGCTGCAAAGCCTCTCTTGAGTAACGTCATCAACGTGGGCTGTGTTAGACCTTTTTCCCTCTCTCCCACGCTTGGTACCACTGCCTCATCATTAGCATGCAAGCCACAAACACTTACACGCACACACACAGTCCTGTACCCGGGCGTTCACTTCAAACACCGGCGCAGCTTCAGTCCGCATGCAGCCGGCAGCATCAGAGCCCAGGATCCTGCAGTTAGGAAAGCATATCGCATTCAAAACATGTAAAAGGCATGTTTGCAAATGACATAAATATAAACAAGTTCAATTAGCCAAATCTGTGTGAAACAGATAAACTTGCTTGTCTGAACATATGCGTGTAACAAATCCCACATCAGCATATGGCCTCAACTGCAAAATTTGAGTATACAAAGAGGTAGGTTCCAAACATTTTCATGAATCGTGCTTTTCTTTCACAAATGTAATGTACCTCCCAGCATTTACATGCTTGAGTTTCACAGTGGTCTATTTCAGACCGAGCTGTTCTGAGAGAATTCTGCTGCAGAACTTTTAAACTACTTTTAAACATAATAAGTTCATAGAGCAGAGGGAGTAATCCAAAAAACGCTCACTTAATATCAGCCAGAGGGACACAAGAACACTAGTTCCTTTATATGCTAATAAGACCTCTGTGCAGTGCTCATACATTCTGCCATTCCATCATGCACTTTCTATATTTTTATATATGTATAATTACATGGTGCATAACCTTAGCAACACTGCCTAAATGAAACTTTGAACTAAATTCATATTCAAAATGTGCTGTTTTATTTTTTGCAGCCCTAAAATTTGGTAATTGGCATAACATTTGTGGGTCTTTTTGTAATTTTTTTAGCCATAGTAAAAACGATTCTAGCAATCCATAAGCATCAAATTTAAACAGATTAAAAAATTCAAAAGAAACAACTACAGGATTGCACAGGCGTAAATTAAGCCATCACTATAGGGACTAATAGTTTGCTATGGGACCAAATGTTGGTAGTTATTTATAAACTTATGTTTACCATAAATTAAAGCCAAATATTTGATAGGCAATTTTTCTTACAGCAGGAATGAAGCTAGAGCTTGATGGATGCAATAGACACCATTATATTTGTAAAAACTGAGAATGATGGGGTGGAGGGGAGGTCACAATTTTAAGAAATGTAAAAAAATGTGTAATAGGGGATAACTACCTGGTAACAGGTTTGCACAGAAAATGTGGATCACAGCAAATCATTATGTTTTTGGTCTTTGCAATTTGTTGATTTATTAAAGCAACACCAAGTAACTTTTGCTCTTGGGGTCCCCCTACAGTTGGGAAACAGTATTGTCTTCTACTACTGTCGTAAAATCTGTCATGGTTACACCAGGGGATACACGTGCATTTGTTGACAAGCTGATACCCCCGAACTCTGCAGAAGAAGTTCTCACGTCTTGGGCAGACTGTCTGCGTTGCGTGTGAAATGTCTTCATCCCAGGTACAGTGGCATATATTTCAGCATGTCATATGAATATACTTTGATGGGTTTTATTTTTTCATCGAAAACTAGAATGTTAGCGTTTACTAGCTACCAGATTGATAATTCGCTCCTCTACTAGCATTACTTGATTCATGTAGATAAATGGAGGACCAGATAGCTTCCGTAACATAGCTAGGCAGACAACAAATTCGAAAAACTAGAGATAGTATGCAAGCAATATACTTACTAGTCCAACAGCATGACGGCCAAGTCAGCATCGGTCGGGCACCCCTCCTCCTCCTTTAGCTCACGCCAGCGAGCGAACGCTGGACCAATATTGATCCTTGTCCGGTGAAGCAGTCGATTCTGTTCCCTACCGGAATTCCTGTTCCCTTTACGCAATCATACTACAAATCATGCGTAGTTGCCGAGTTACCATACGTACCATAAGAACTGAATACGAGCAAGAAGCACAACTGGATGTACGGGAAGCCAAAAGGTTAAAAAAGGATTGTATTTTTTCCTGAAATTTTTGCGTTTTTGAATTATTATTTATTTTATTTTATTAGAAGCGAGTTTTTCCCCATCTGTCAATTCAATCCAGATTATTTCTTTTCAAATTTAAAACGCTATTACCGATTTTAATGTAATGTTTATTAAGGCTTTGATTTATTAAGGTTTATTAAGGCTTTGACGCATGCACTGTCAGCAGACACGGCTTGTTGAGGGGGAACAGGAATTCCGGTAGGAAACAGAATCGACTGCTTCACCGGCCTTTGATTTTCTCACTCTCCCTTTTTCTCTTCCTAGTCTCCTCCGACAAAACCTTTTCCTTCTTCGGTTTCGTTGCTGCTTCGGCCATGACAACAACATACACACGCTATACCACACGCTATACGTCCGAATTTGAGGAAATGGGGGGTGGTGGGGGAAGTGAGGTATGCCGTAAAGCAGTCGAATTTTGTAGTTCTTTTTGTGCTCGGGTTACTACCCGAACCCCGAAGTTCCGTAGTGCCAGTAAAAGCGATACAGACCCCGTCAGGCTATGGGAGACGTGTCATTCAACCTATTGTAAGTCGATGTACCATCACAAGGGTCTTGGAAATATATTATGAAGGTTGAAAAACTACATGGTGTTGCTTTAAAATGAGCTTTTACAATTATTTGAAGATTTAACAGTTTGTGTCAAAATTACATTGTTGAATGGTTTTAATTGATAAATTAAGTCAAAATTGTCAAGATCTTGGTGGGGCAGGCTAAAATCCCCTTTTTAAGAGAGATTTGATGCATTTAAAACTAGCTGATTTTCAGGCTAGGTTAATTTTATTTGACAATAGTTTATCAAATATATCTAATATCTAACATAAACATAACATAATATCCAATAAAAACATAAAATGTTTGCCTCAGTTGTAAAGTCATGCACAAAAATGTGCAGTATGTATAACCCATCAAACAAAAATATACATTTAGTTAACGATCCCTTTAAGTTATAAAAACAGTATTTTGGAATATTTTCTGAACGTTCAAAATGTCTAATTTATAAAACAATTTTTTTTTACATGTTTCTTTTGAGTTATGCAAACATTCCATTTTAGCATTCTGTGAACATTACAGGAAACATTACTTTTAATGTTCTCTTAACATTCTGAAACAGGTAACATAATTTTTTTTAAACCTTAAAAACCTTTTAGAAAAAAGACATTCGTATAAATAACGTTTTTGTGATAACAAGTTTTTAAAGACCAGATAAGACCATGAGAATGTTCCTAAGCGTAGATCATGGCTGTGTGCGTCTTTAACGTTTATTTCCTGTCTCTAGCTGTGCTCTGTCGATACTGTTTTAAAATGTTTTCACGCCGTTCATGCTTCGTCTTCTGTCTGTTGCACCAGATCAATAATATAAATCAAACTATTATTATGCTGCTCAGGTCTGTGTAATGGAAGATATTGGGGAGTTACCACAAGCACTCTCACTCTTGTTAACAGCTGTGATCCATGTGACCCTGTATGCATGACTAACAAAATAATGGCATGCTCTGAATCGCATGCCAGGCTCAGATCCTCACAGGAAGCCTGCTGCGTCGCTACCCTGTTTCGCTCTAGTTGTCATGGTGTACGTTAGTCATAAATGTAAATGCGGCACAGTTTTACCACCACAGTCTATTGCAGAAATGGCAGATTAACATGATACATGAATAGTGTTGAGATGATTTTCTGGCCTGGCAAATCAACCTAGTCATGTGAACTGGTGTGAGAATGGAGTATGATGCCCTTTGGGTGTAAGAAAGAAATGGAGTGGCTGCTCCACAAAGATTGCTTCTCTTGTGACTGTACATTATTAAAGCTGTACAGAGAGAGGGGGAAAGAATGCAGAAGGAGTTTCTTGCGAAGGCTCAAACTATCCCGTGTTTACACCGGAAGAAAGATAAACGAGAGAAACAATCTCCACGGAATAATGTGCTTAGTGGAAGTTCTGCTTCTCTGAAGGCTACTGATAAGTAGTAAGTGTGTACCGCCGGTGTGAGGTTGTTGAGGTAGAAATGCCGTTCCAAACACCTATGTGTCCAATCTTTATCTCTCAGTCTAATCATAGTAATTCAGAGACTTTATAAACCCACAAAATCCAGAGGGTATGATGACCTTTAGAAGCAACTTCTCCTTCAGATTTCTCCAAAAGACCACAAAAAAAAAAAATGGTTTGCTTACTGTGTGGAAGATTTTTCTATTCAAACAAAGGTGGGATGGGACATATTGAAAAACCACGGTTTGCTATTTATTTGGTGGAAGATGGTATTGGGGGGAAGAGATGTTTCAGTTTAGATAGAATTGTGTAATCTGTAACAGTGAACAGGATATTTTTTATGTTTGTAGGTTTGGGATTTTTGATCAACGTTTGCTGCATTCATGCTGGCTTAGTCTAAAGATTTATTTGCAAGAGACAGCTGTTTTCCATGTTGCCTCATTGCAGGGTTTCCGAAACTAGGTTCATAAGGAAACTGCAGGGGGTTCGTGAGTTGATGAAAAAAATAAAATAAAAAAATGAAATCATTAAAATGTAAACCAAATAAATAATCATTCGACAATCATTAATCGACATCAGAGAACCATGAACAAGCAATTGTGTTGTTAAATGATTGAAATATTAATAAAAACAAGTTTATAAGGTGTTTCAAGTAAATCATTTATTGCTTTATTGCATTGCATTTGCTTAGGACACATTGAGTCTCATTCTGTGCATGCAGAATGTATATTGTGTAAAATTGTTGCATGTTTTCACGCAGAAAGTTTGCACTAAAACTATATTATCATACATTTTAAAAACATTACAAATAAAAAACATAAAAAAACATTAACACAGTGTATTATTGCATGTATGACATTTAAACAAAAATCTATTATTACAAACAGAATAACTGTGACTCTATAAAAGTGACTGTACAAAAATAGTAAGTAATAGAATATAAGTATTAATTCTGTGGCCTAAAATGTTTTATTGTGTCAACTTGTTTTAGAGAATGGCACATTTGCCAAACAAAGTGAACTGGAGAGTAATTTGCGCATGTTTATGCAAATTAACTGCCGGAACACACTCTTTCATTAGAACAAAGTTAAGAACAAATTGATATGCTTACAAACCTGTGTAAATCCACCGGTTGTGTGAACTGAACTTTTCTGCGCACATACTGTAAATTCGCTAAATGAATGTACATATTTATTGTGTATGAGACACAATGTGTTAAAGTCGGCAAGAAATGTCTTTTCTTCCATATTTTGAAGTATCTTCAAGTAAAACAGCTTCACGAACAACAACAACAACAACAAATGTGGGGCAGGACTTTATTTAGTCAATCAGGAATTGATTGGATTGATGGTTCAGTCATTGCTGTTTGCTACTGATGTGATCTCATGTGATCCCTCCCTCACTCCAAACATGTCATCAGAGAAGAGAGTTGTCAATTTTATTTTCATGGTGACTTTAACTTTGGAAACGAGCAGAACACGATGAATATGCTGTTTATGTAACATCCTCTGAAATGTTCCAGTTGCATTGTGTTCGCCGAAGTACATTTCAAGTCTAGCCATGCCTTGCAGCGAGCGAGAAGGTGTGAGGAACCCTAATGCCATGACTCCGTGGCAGATACAACCCTGGGACATCTCGGAGAACAGGAGAAATGACAGTTATCCAGGCTATCAATTACTTTGACACATTGCACGCCTGTGGCGTTCATTATATACACTCGCTGGCCTGAGAGGGCTGCGGCCATTCATCACCACAGTCAGTGAGTCTCAAGGCTGATGTGCGTGCTGCAAATGAGATTTTCTAATTACTCCCGCAATTTCTTTGATCGAAAGGGGGTAAACCAAGGGCATTAATTAGGGAACGCGTTCCGATGGATGGCTTTGTTTATTTGACATTTGTGATCATATGGAGCTCTTGTAAAGCTTATGCTCCAGTAGGAATAAAAGAGTGCACCATGTCTTTCGAAGACATAAACATAAGCCTAAGAGAAATATAAATAAATGTATGCAGATCAAAACTCCTTTCTATACTATACACAACAGAAATGTCAGAGAATACTCTCAAGCAGTTGTATTCTGGGTAATTGTAACCAGAGGGTATACGTTAAAAGAGTAGTTCTGTACACATCTGTTTACCTCTCAAGCCTAAAATTAGATAAAAGTGACAGTGCAAAACAAACGATTGTGGATGAAGGCAGACATCAGCATGCAGAAAACACACAGCACTGTTGGATTTATTGAATTACAGCAGTGCTTTTGGCTCATGAATCTTCATATTAATAAACCCATGATGAGACCCATGATCAACAGATGATGAGCTGGCACATGAATCTGACTTCTCTGTTGAAATTTTTTTCTTCCTTTTCATTCTTTATTTCCTCTGCAAAAGGCACCTAACTAGTTTACCTTGCTAGTGAGGCAACTTGCCCCTCAGCTTTGCAGGATCATTTGCTTCCCCCTCGTTTCTTGCTTTCTAAATCTGTATCCACTTTACTACTTTTCAGTACCGCTGCAATCTGCGGCTCAATATGAAGTCTGTATTTGTCACATTGTCCGCAGCGCCCCACTGTTGTCCTAAAGCTGTTTGGCTTCCAAATGTCCAACTGTTTATGCTCAGTGCCAGAGAGAGAGAGAGAGAAAGAGAGAGAGAACCTGCCAGGAAACAGACTGAGTCAGCATGGGGAGGGGGAGTCATCGTCCCTGGAGCCTGGCGATGGTCCAGCGCTCGCCGAGTTATGACGATAACAAGAGAGATGAGAGCTGCTGGGAATCCCTTCAGGTGATTGTATAACAGAACTACACTCAAAAAACTCAACTAGCCACTTGCTTGATTTGCTAAATAAAAATATGTCTGATTAATAAGAATATAACGAGTTTACTTGTGTTAAATGATTCATTCTTGTTAGTTGGAACTAAATTAAGAAATAATTGAATGAATTAGATCTGCACTTGTTGATTCAATGAGATTGAGGCGCTTCATATCAACAATTCTCTCTGGTGAGTCACACTGCGCATGCTCAGTACTGCGGCGGGAAGTTCGGGGACACGCGGGCTCAAATGTACTGTGGAGAAGGCTGAAATTCCTGACGTTTTGTGAGCGGTCTAATCGTTCTGCATCCTTGATATTGAGGGTAAGTACCTGATATATGTACCTATTTGTAATTATTACTGTGGGATAAAACTAAGTTATTAGACACTGTTGCGATGTTTCTAAGCAGGCTTATTTTCCCAGACTTGAAGCACATGTGTTGGGTTCAATTCTGTGTCTTTGTCGATACGAGTTTCACCTTAACGTTAAAGGGGAATATGGCAACTCTAGCCATTTTTTCGCTGATTTTCAGCAAATATAACTCTACCCCAACAATGGGAGGGTAAAACAGGAGATAAATTGAATGCAGACGTCAGAGTCGAAAACATCATACACCCGTTTTCTTTCCCGGTTTTTTTCTGTTTGTAAGTTAATGCAACGTTAGCTAACGTTAACGTTAGCGTAATGTGCCATTTTTATGTTGGCCTGGCCTTCATGTATGTATATCAGCAAAATATTAATTTAAACGTTCTGTATCTAGCCATTTCTGTCTTTTCAAACATGTTACTTAATGCTACCCAGCTTATTGATTACAGTGTGCAAAAATTGTCAAGTAAAATCTATGATGCAGTCGACCATATTTGAAGTGTCCTAATAAATGGCAGTTAAAGTTATGATTGAATAGGTATACATGTTTTATTTATGGAATATACTTATTAATATAAGTAAAACTTTATATTTAGTAACAGCAGCCAGTAGTGGTATTTTCTTTGGCCCATTTTTTGAAGTCAGTCTTATACACTTTTTTTCTTTACTTTTTTTACAGCGAAAATGATTATTTTCTTCATACAAAAGATGAAATACATCACAATATAAAGCTGTCCCCATGCTCTTCTGGTGTGAACCTCACCTTTATTACATGTAAGTAGTTTTTCTTAACACTCACATATAATGTATAACTAACTATCCTTGATTACTGACCTTTCCTTTTCTTTCTCTTTCAGTGACGTGTATGTGGCAGTGCAGGCAGTGTGTTACAAAGGAGAGTTGTAGGTACAAATTGCTTAAGCATTATAAACTACACCATTGTTTTGGAAACGACAATCATTATGTTTGTGTATATTTAAATTGTGTATATTTAATAGTCATTCTCAATGCATTTTCTTCCCACAGAGTACTCTTAAGCTGTGCCGCCACTGAAGTTTGAGTTAATCTTGTCCCCACCCCACAGAATGACCCTATACATACCCGAAGAGCCTGTGTCATCAAGTCTCTGTGCACCTGCTTGAATGAAGACCCTGAAAAACTAGTGAAGGCATATTTGGTGAGTTGATAAGAAAATACAGTTTTAAAAGCCCATTGAATCTGTACTTGGGCCGTGTTTTCCCCTATTTGCTACAACAAACATGTGACTTGAGAGAACACATAACTTTGTCAAATAACTGAGCTGGACAAATTGTTTATTTATAGGAAACTGATGGTACACAGTTCTTATGTGAATTGGTTGATGCACGAAAACAAATATTTTTTTATTCAAATCGGTTGAGCTCTCAAGGGGCCTAATTTGCATTTAAAAAAATGGCATCAGAAACTGTACATGTATGCTTTTGTTTTATTGCAGTGCATTATATTCCAAAGTGGTTCTAATGTTTTAGCCACCTAATTTATTTTAAATATGGTGGCCAAATAAATTATTACAATCTTATAATATAATGCACCACATTATACTCCAGCACCCACTGTGACCTCAATAATAAACAGTAGAATTATCACCTTTCTGACAGTTTCGTCTTAAAAACGGAATAATTATAACCTTGTAAATGTAGGATTCACAGCAGAGCTCCTGTATTGGATCGAAGTTTACTTTACAGGTTTACCTAATAAAGTGGCCAGTGAGTGTTTAAGTGTGCATTTCTTGTAATAAATATTTGAGCTAATTTTTGCTTGTGCTCTTATCCCACAGGATTCAGAATTTGAGTCACAAAGTACCATGGAGCAAACTGTGATAGGAGTGTATGTCATACTGAAGGAGGGAGCGCTGCCTAACGATGACCCAGCAGACATTGGTGTCCTTGAAGGTGTGGAAGTGCTCAGTGACTTGAATAGTCAGGCTTGTGCTCTGTTATTTGGACTGATATACTGTTTGAACCTGAGCTACCCACCAGAGCTCAAATGCACTTTTGAAGTCTTGCAGAAGATCTTTCTAAATCTAAATGGACAGATGTTGTCATCCAAGGCACAGTTCCTCAAAAACAAGCTTTTGGAGTAAGTGAGCTTGAAAAAGATGGACTGAGACTACAACAGTGTTTTACCAAAGGGACAACTGACTGGAGCAGTTGTTACACACTTGCTATAAATTCATGTTTGTTCAAATTTTACTTTTTTTGTGTGTGTGTCAAGGCCAAGGTTTACACTTACAAATTCCCAAAATGGGTATTATTAAAATGGCTTAATTTTTAAGATGTGAAGGAACATAAGCTACACTGGTAATTTAGTGTAGCTTATGTTTTTCATCACAGCAAGCTGCTGTAAGGTTTTTATTTATTTAAGGTATGTATTTATTTATTTTTATGTTTTATATATACACCAGTATTTCATCAGACAATCTTTTTTTATTATTATTTTACAGCTCAAATTGTTACTCACAATTGTTTGTTAAATTCATGTTTATTTTCAAATGTAAAATTTTTCTGTATCAGGCCATGGTTTACCTTACAAATTCCCAAAAAGGAAAGTGTTAAAATTGCTTAATTTTTAGAAGTGTTAAGAAAAAAGGGGCGTTAAAGTCCTGCAAGCGTTGCTTGGGGATCAGTTTTCTCAAGAGCCAAGATTTTGTTAGCTAAATGTTTCTTATATATCATGTTACAAACACTCAGATGAATGGGATACTTAAAGTGAAGAAAGCAGTTCAGACTTTACTGGTGCATGTTAAAGCCCAATTTAAAAAAATAAAATTTTAAATTGTTTGCATGTTTTCTGTGTTTTTTTGTACACTCAAAGTAATCTCACTAAATTAACTAAGAATGAACATGTAACTCAAAAAAGATTAAAATGAGTTTAATGGAAATGTTAATATCATGTTTAACCAACACATCTATTTTGTGTTCAAATAATATGATAAAGGTTGGTTGACTTAACTTGGTTTGTTTAGATGGAATATAGGTGGCATGATAAAATCATGTTCATCCAATGAATTTTTTTTTTGAGTGTAGAGATAGTTGGGAAATGTGCAATCTGAGTTTAAATATGCAGATGATTTCTGATTTTTTTTGCATATGACTTGAAGGAGCGTTGGAGGAGTCACATTGCACCAAATGAACATAATTAGTGTGACAAATGTTTATATCTTTGTAAAAATCCATTGATAATGGGTGTAGATGTAAAAGCCTGAAGAGAAAAATTTAAGTTTAATGTATCAATACAAATTGTCATTATAAAGAAGTTTTAATTCTTAGTGAGCAGGTCTAACACCACAGCGGCCAGGAAAAAAATTATTGAAGATAATAGGCTAATATAAATACAAGTGAGCCATTTGAGAATGTATGTAACCTATTGTTTTGTATTGGTTGTTACATTTTTTTTTTAGAATCTTTGGCTGTGGTCTTACATCTTCGGACCCCATTGTGCTCCATTGAGGTCTGCGAACCCCAGTTAGAAAACCACGGGGAATTTTTTTTTTTTTTTTTTTTTGCACACAGACTGTCTGAACTACAAATAGTAACTTTTATTTAGATGGACACAATGTGCATCAGCTATGGAAGAATTAAGGCCAGTGGAAAAATCAATGCAAAACATGTCAGCTGCCATCTAACACTGGCAACAAGTATTGATAATTTTATAAGTGAATAGAAATTCTGTCTCACTCATAAATGATAGAAACAAACCTAGCGATCTCTGTGAGCTTCAAGAGCTTAAAGTCAACATGATGCGTTCGAAAACCCATTTAAGGTGATTGGAGGGGATGACTCGGGACCGACATTAGTTGAAAAAGTATTTTCAGTGGAGGAGTAAAGTTTTGCTAAAAAAAAAATATGATTACATTCTGGCTTTGAACAATTTGTTAACATTATTCCTTGGTATCACTTCTAGAGCAGGGGTTTTTAAACTTGTAAAAAAAAATAAAAAAAATTTCAATGGAAATATGCATTATTTTTCAGGTCTGGGTAAAGAATTGTGAGGACTCAGGCGCAGAGAGCTTTGAAGGGCTTTATTTCATCAAAAAAATGAACAAAACACAACTAAAACCATCTAATGGGGAAAAAACACAGTGCAGGGCAGCAGGACTGGAGCAAGGCATGACAAACAGGCAAGACTTCCACACATGAAACAGATGATGAGCTGTAACACAGGACAGAGAACAAAGGAGAATAGGAAAGGAAATCAGAAGGGTAATAAGGGAGGTCAGGTGGGGCAAATGAACCAATAATCAGGTAACAAGAGAGCGGGCCCAAGACTAGAGACTGATAGAAGAGCACATTGCACACAGAAACAAACAAAAAGTCAAGTGCAAAATGCAAACACATAAGTCATGTGCTCTCTCTCTCTCTCTCTCACACACACACACACACACACACACACACACACACACACACACACACACACACACACACACACACACACACACACACACACACACACACACACACACAAGACAAGACTGACAGAAGAGCACATTGCAAAAAAAAAGACAAAAGCCATGTGCACACAAAACCCACAGGACAGAAGAGCACATGGGAGACAAACACACTTTATATTTTAGATTTAGATAATAGAAAAGTGTTTAGTAGAGTTAATAGAGTTTAGAAGAAAAGTGTTGAACCCTTTTGTCATGCTATAAAAAAAGCCTACGAAATAATAGTTTGATAGCTGTTATCGCACTTTAGGGAGACAATCAATCAATCAATCAATCAATCTCAAGCATTGAGAAACACATGTTTGTTATCTATTTCACCTTAGAAACCTCTGTTCTTGATATTATTTAACCTTTGATAATTAGCCTCTCTGTACACTAATCTCAGGTAACTGTGATGATGCTGAAAGCATAGTTTCTTTAGACGTCATTTGCATGCGGAACCCTTTTTACGCTGTTTTTGGTTTTCCCTCAGCACCATCAAAAATGAATACCCTAAACCTCAATGACCTAGAAAGAAACCGTGAGAGCATTTTACAGTCTGTTGTCGTGAACACCACCCCTTTAAGTTCAAATTGCAGGGCTGTCTCAATAAAAGAAATACGGCATAAATTGATTTGCATGCCTTATCCCTCGGAGGAAGAAGTCTTTCATTTTGGGTCTGGGGAAATTCAGATCATTCTATGCCCAAGTAGTGGAGCAAGAAAAATGGAGCTCCTTTAAAGTCTGTGTTCAAAAGCTTTTCACTCCCTGTTGTGGGTTTATCATTATGCATTTCTTTTCTAATTGCCTCTGAGATATAACTTCTATACCATAGCTGACTAGCTATACCACAGTGGGCATTTTTGTATTGATTTGTTATTTAAGCTTTATTAGCAACTGTCAGGCGACAATCAATTTGCTTCCCTCTCAAATATTATGAGTACTCGACTTAATGCATTAAGTACAGTGGTTTTTTATTGATTAATAAATCTAAAGAGCTATGAAGAACTATATGAAAATCAATATATGTACAAATAAGTTCGCTTCATTGCTCCTATAGCTGTTATATAATGTTTAGGTTGCTTTAAGGCCAAACCATTGAGCTGATAGAAATCAAACTATCTCAGCTGCTCTTTTAAATTGTAAAGAGATTTATTAATCTCTAATCTAGATTAAGAGGACCTAAACATTTTGTTCAGCAGTTCCACTTCAAGGTGCCAGCTAAGCCTGTGGGAGCCAAACATATGCTGGATTTCTATGTCTCAGGCTGCTGTAAATTTATAATGAGGATGCCATCACACTTCGGATTCATAAATCTCAAGGGTTGCTTGATAAAATAACAAGTAAAAAACTATTTGTCTTTTCAAATCTTCTATTATGTGTCATTATATTTATTGAGTTGGCTCGTGCATTTTATGTTTCGCGCTTGTGAATGTGACGTAATTTCCGGTAAGGGAGCATATTGAGCATCGATGCTCCCTGGTTTTTGCGGCCCATTGTGGGATTTCTCAGGGAGCAAACATTCCAGTGCACTGGAAGGATTTTGCGATTGCCATTCAGATTGGTTCACTGATTCGTTTAGTGATGTTACATCATTACACCAGTAGGTGGTCACCTGCAAGTCTTCTTAAGTGTCCAATCACTGAATAAATCATTGGTTGCGTCCGAAATCGCATACTCTCTAGGTACGTTCTATATAGTGAGAATGTATGTAGTATGAATGCAATCTGGACGTACTTCATTCACCATGTTGTCATTGTCACTGGACTGGACACCAGCGCCAGTTGCGTCACTTCACTGCCATTCATAAATTCTCTCCTGTGGCCTCATGGGATAGTAAAGAGTCCATTTAATGTGCACTTCAGAATCGCGATGGAAACAGTATGGTCATCCAGGTACATTTTTATTTTATGAGTACTGTGGATTTGGACATTCTACACTTGTTATATACTGCTTTTTTGCCTACTAAATAGTAGGGAAGAATGTGATTTCGGATGCAGCAGTCAGTCAACAATTCATTCAAAAAGATAGCGCTGGTATTTCAAGGCTTTACTGAGTGTCTTCAGTTGTGTATAGCTTACTTTATCTTGCATGAGATTAAACACATAGGCCTGGTTTCAGAGACAGGGTTTAGATTAAGCCAGGATTATGCCTTAGTTCCATTAGTTCATTTAGCTTTTATAAGCGTGCCTTAGGAAAAAAAAACATTACTGGTGGGCATGTTGAGACAAAAAAATGGCACTGACATATTTTAAGATGTGTCAGTGCAAGTTGCTTTCAGTTAAAACAGCTCAGACATGCATTTTAGTCTGGGAATAGGCTTTAGACACAAACTTTGTTAAATCATTTTCCTGTTATTTCTGTAAAGCTGCTTTGAAATAATCTGTATTGTAAAAAGTGCTATATAAATAAAGGTGACTTGCTCTTAATCTCTTTAGGGTTATTGTTTTAATAATGGCATTTTCAGTCAATACATCTTCAAAACAAACGCTAAAAAAAGGTATGCAAACTGTTGCTTTCTTTTATTAATGTTGTATGAACACCTAATTTTAGTGTAGACTTTAAGGTTTTTAGATTTGTTCTTAAGTTTACAGTATATTAAAGCCTTGTTTGTTCTTAAGTTTACAGTAAACAGTACAACACAGTATAAATGCAGCAAAAACAGAAATGTCAGGTTCCTCTGGCATTGTCCTATCCAGAAGTGGAACAGATCGTATCTGCTTGCCCTTATTTTCCCCTTTCACTGCGATTCTCTCATGTCAGAAGAAAAGATATTAACTCATACACAGACACTAGTTTGTTTCGGTGATATTCCAGATAAGACGACAGAAGGTTTGTTGAAGACAATTATCACACTATAATGTTACTTAACCAAACCAATCAGCAATCCCAAATCTGCCTTGTGGTGGGAATAGAACTCATCAACAACTCACAGTCTACATTAAAAACCATTTAAACAGCCTTGATGAGTCATTTAATCCACATTACAACCTCCGAGAGATAAGACAATTGCAGGACTTGCGGTTTGGCATCAATTCATTCAAACACAACACGATGTAGTAATATAAACCCTCTTGATGGAAGAAATTATCTCAACACAAATTTAAATGGAAACTGTTCTTGAGGTAAACTGAACTGTTTACGGAGCACTGTTTATAGTCTGCAGAGCTTCATGGAGCAGATCCACATGCTGAGAACAATTTCCAGTTTCACTTGTTGCCATAGTATTCACATCTATTCCTCTGTATCACTGCCCAATAAAGAGCAGAGAGGACCTCAGTTTACCATTCAACCCAATTAGTGTGAAGGGTGAAAGGTGAGCTTGTGTGGTTGTGCTGCTACAGTGCTCATATTTTATCCTTTTCCATCTATACATTTTTTTTTACGCCAGTGGCAGCCCATTGGAAATCCATGTAGCAGTTCTCTCCCTGGCATTCGCTCTATTGATTATGTGTCCAGATAGCTAGCGAGCAGGTCTGTGTGAAGTGGTGCAGAAAGAGAGGATGGAGAGAGGAGAGGAGAATGTGAATGAGATGGGAGGAGCGAGGGGAAGCCATTTGAAATCTTTGGAAAGGATGTAACCCTAAACTCGTCAGCTATTTTACAGAATGGTGTTAAAGCTAAATATCGACTACTGCACTGCTCTTGTGTTCCTAGTACCGCTGGGAAACCCAGATCAGAAAATTCAGTGCTACAATCAGAGCTCGCTGCATGCTACCACTTCCTATAACTGTGCTCAAGTTCTTCTGGGAAGTTCCTAATGAGTTTGGAAGTAGTAATTATGACGTGATGTGCATTCAAGTGATTTTGGCTGGAATGAAATAGACTAAGCAATTTCATACTTTGTTCTCTCTTTTTCATTTACTAACAATGACAGAAAGCATTTTAGTGCTAATGCTAATACAACAAAATAAGCAAATGATGCCCATTAGGTGTTTAATTTGATGTTTATGTATGGATTTACTTGTTCTCATGCTAGGGAATGCAGTTTAGTTGCACAGAAGGGGTCAAGGTTTAGCTAGTTAGCATGGTCCAGTTGGTCATAACTATAACTATAATAGCAAAAAGCATTTTTGTCCATTGACAGACATTCAAAAGAAGCCATACAGCATTTTAACAAAATACACATGCACTATTAGTCAAAAGTTTGGGGTTGGTAAGATTTTTGAATGTTTTTGTCTCTCATGCTCACCAAGGCTGCTTTTATTAGCACAAAAATACAGTAAAAATGCTAATATTGTGAAATATTATTACAATTTAAAATAACTTTTCTAATTTAATATATTTTTGAATGTAATTATTTATATGATGGCAGAGCTGTATTTTCAGCATCATTACTCCAGTCTTCAGTGTCACATGATCATTCAGTAATTATTCTAATATGCTGATTTGGTTGTCACGTTACGATGAAGATTAAGATGCAGAGAGGCATAGCGGATCTAATTGCAGCTTAACTTGATTAAATCAAACAAAAGATTGAAATCCAAAATGAAAAAAAAAATGAAAAAACAACTGTGCAACACCACCATCGCAAAACAATGAACTAAGAGAACAGAAGGCATTATAGATAACTGAACTCAAAATGAAACAGGTGTGAACTAATCAATGAAACAATGACAACAAAATGAAATCAGAAAGAAAACACAGAAAATACTGATTACAAACTAAAAGTCCTTGAAAATGAAACCAAAACATCACCATGACCTGACATTGGTGCTCAAGAAACATTTCTTATTATTATCATTGTTGAAAGCTGTTGTGTTGCCTAATATCTAAATTCTTTGATGTATAGATTTTAAAAGAACAGCATTTTGTAACAATGTAAAACATTTACTGTAACTTTTTATCAATTTCATGCATCCTTACTAAATACAATTATTAATTTCTTAAAAAAATAAAAAAATAAAAAATTACCCCAGAGCTAAAACTACAGCTAAACTAAAGTTAGTTTAAACTAAATTAAACCAACACACACTCACAGTTACAACATATAATGTTTAATTCATCTGCCTGATTATTTATTGAAATGGCCTTAAATTGGAATGTCTGGCTTAGTTTCATTGATAATTATCTTTATGGTGGGGATTTCAGCTTTAGGAGGGCTCAGCCTTTACCTGGAAAAATGAGATATTGTGGCTCAGAGGAATATTTTTTGCTTTACGAGGTAGAGATCCCGAATTCTTGCTTGACTGACATTCCTGCATCACTGGAGTATTTGATTGCACTTTTTTTTGGCATTTCAATGGAATAGAGAGTGTTAAACAAATACATTCATCTGTTTAGGGTCTGTCTACAAATGCCGGCATGCATCATTTATTCTAAGAGAGCAAAAACAAAATGACATTATTCTTTATTGATTACTTAGAGGAAAATATCACTCTGTTAAAGATGTGTGTTAGTTTAAAAAAAAAAGACAAACAAGGGAGAGGGAGGTGGAAAAAAACCATGGAAAGACAGGCAAGAAAAGAAGCAGAACGTAACTGATGACATTTGTGAAAATGCCAATGGAGCTGATGGATGGAGGTTCTCCCTGGCAGGCGGGAAGACTCCTCACGGCAGGTGCTGAGCGACACCAAAGAGGACACGGTCAAAGAGAATCGGCAACCTCGTTAATTATCACCACAACTGAATATCATTAGGCCTTCTGCAGGAATGTTTATCCATAATTAACTCGCTACATATTAATAATAAATGCACTATGATCAATTTTTAACAGCTACATACTGCTGGAACCGCCAAACAAATATATGGTGAGCTGGACAAAATGGTGGATCCCACACTGAGCAAATGTAATGGAAACAGCCTGTTAAGGTAAGCAGTATAATTAATTTGACTACTAATAATGTGCCTTTAATGGCACCGAAGAAAATGTGAGCACAAAAGGCGCACTGATCAAGAAGTAAAATGTAGCTTTTGACCTGATGAAACAGGGTCGTTCTTCATTAAGAGCAATGGTATGTAAAAAGGAAAGAGTGCATAAATCTGTTCCTCCATTTTCTGCTTGATTGCTCTACATACTGCTCTCCTTGGCTGTTATTCCCCCCCTCCTCTCGCCTTAATTCTTTTTCTATGCCCCTTAACTTCATTTTCATTCTTCTCTACATCTCTGTCTCATGCAAGGCTCTGGATCCTCACAACAATCTTTGACATTATATTGGATTTTGGATGCAAAGGTCAAAACGTTATAGAATTTCTTCTTTGGTAGTGAAACAAATTCAGTCTCTATATTAAAAAAATCATACGAAGAGTGTTTATAAAAGTATCAAAAATAAAAATTTAAAATAAGTGTTCCCAATATTTTACAAATCAAAACTGACCATATTTTAAAATACATTATTGAACATTGTTCGTTGTTGGACCTTATTTCAAATAAAAAAAAAAGCAATAATAAATGTTATACTATTAAATGTTATACAGTATAATAAATATTACCAAATGTAATAACTTGCTCTGAAACATCTTTCTTTTTCAGATGACATCAGCAATGTTGCCTACTATTTTATCTCCTCCCTTCCAATCTGGAAATAATTACTTTTCACAACCTGTCAAATACCAATGATTAAAACGATAGTCCCGCCCTACAATTTTTCCTGTTTTCCTTGGTAATCAAGATTACAGAAGTAAAATGATGTATTTGATGTGTATTTGCTGTCTTAAAGATGTTCACTTGCCCACATCTGTGAAGACTGGAGTGTCTATCATTTGCCATGTTATGATTCTTAAGGGTTACTTACAACCTCAAATAACATTTGCGACTCCACAGCAACCCAAAGGTCTATGCAGCGTTACATCACCAAAGCATATGTCACCCATGCTAACTTTTAAAAAGTATGCAGTGTTTCTTCATGAAAAATGTCTGAATGTTGCTCAGATTCTTGCAGTATTGGACAAGTTGCTTTAGCTGTAAAGCTCAATTTAAACACTGCTGTCATCAGTGCAATGTCAAAATAACAAAGCTGTGTAGTTCTCTAAATTAAAGCAGGGAGAGGTGATAAGGACAGAGAGGCAGCATTAACAGATGGGGCGATCAACCTTCCATTTATATCTAAATTGAATCTATTCCACTATCATCTAAAGAGCACAAGAGTGTGTCTTTTTTTAGAAAGCACAAACATGGAAAGACTTCTGCACCTAACGCAGTAAAAGTCTACAGAGATGGATATGATGTGGATTTAGTAGCACATAGTCCTCTCATGACCATAATGAGATATTGTTTTAATTTCCTCATGATAGTTATTCTCTCTCTCTCTCTCTCTCTCTCTCTCTCTCTCAGGGAGTTTGTTTGCTATGGTGAGGAGCAGTGAGTTTCTGCTTGATGAGGGCTTTTGTGTTCGCTGGCTTTGTACCCTCCTACTATGAATAAAACACCAGACACTCACAAACTAAACAAATACTAAGAACGAGGGCTAAGTAATATGTCTAGTAATCACAATAATGTATGTTAGTATGCTCACAAGCACATACAAAGGCAGACACGTACATATACAGATACAAGAAAAACGCTTTATCCTTACAGTTTGACACATACATTGAAAAAGGACGTCTTAATCTCCTGTAAGCATTGGTTGTTATTAGCTCTGTTCCAAAACCTAGTGAGCTGCCTGGCTGTGCTCTGCCTATAAACCTGGCTTCTATGGCAGCATGCATGGAAACCCAAAAGTCACTGATTTGGAACACTACAGATTCAGAATGTATGAACTATCTCCCTTTCAATTAAAGAATCGGATTTTAATTAAATTGGCCACTACCAACAGAAACTGGAATAACAGAAAGAGGAATTTATAGTCTGTCAATAATCTATGTCTGTCTGTCTGATTTGATTCTATCTATCGATCTACAATTTGTTTGTTCGATCATTCTGTCTGTCTATCGTTCTATCTGTCCATCTACCTAAAGCCAACAAATCTTTCAACTTTAAGTATTTTCAACTTGTAAACAAGGTAAATCAACATTCAAAGTCTGTCTTGATAAACATTTCTTATAGTTAAATGTCAGTTTCTACTTACATTCAAATTTGAAATTTATTTCTGCATCCTGTTTGTTACATCAATTCAAATTCAGAAATTTAAATACAATTTAAAAGACATAAGACATTCTAAAAGACATGCGCAGGAGACATGAGAGGAACAGTATGCATAAATATAGCACACAAACATTTTGGGTAATATGATTGGATTTTAATTCTTTCTAAATCTTTTCAATACTGATTGAATTATAAATATATGATATCTGTCCCTCTCTGGCATTTTGGATTAATTTGTTGCGATGCATTATGAGAGTGCTTTCTCTATGAATATGTGAAGCTGCCATAAAATTTGGCAAAAACAAGTATTTTAAGGTACGTTTTGAAACCCTTTGTATAGAAATAGTGCCTATGATGTCTTAAAATGCTGCCTAGTGACAGCTCAGGTTTTGGAACAGAGCGACCATCCATTTACAGCTGTTTGTGATCAAAGTCTGTTTCTTTTAATATTGCTTAAGGAACAGAGCAGTTACCCTATACATTACAGTAGTGGAAGCTGTGGCCTTTAAAACTGTCTGATTTTTCTATTTTAGTACACATTGGGGAACTATGGATAAATATAGCACCCAAGTGAAAAAGGAAATTTATTTGCTAAATACAGATAGAGGAAAGAAATCTATTAGCTGAGCCATTGCTTGCAATGTGAAGCAGTGAGTAGAAGATATGGGCTGGTTTCTGCTCATTTTTGATGGAAGCCTGGGCTTGAGATGAAGGATTGGGAATTAGAAAAGCCTCTCCATAATCTCCTCCAACACCATGGCAGATATAAATCCTTCCATGAGCTCTTGGGACGAGATGCTTCCGCTGGTGAGGGGCAAAGTCTGATGGACAATCTAGCCTGCTCTTGTTGATGACATCCCCAGATTAATGGCTCATGTGCTGCCATAATTCAGGCTAAGGGACCACAACTCAATGTGTCATCTTGTCCACCAGCAGCAGTTGGTATGTATATGCACTGTGTACAAAGCTCTCCCAACTGTTTCTTTCAAAGCAAAAACCCTCAAGTCCTCACTGCAGTATGATTTAATACAAGGAAGGAAGTGTATAACACAAGGAGAAAGCTTAGCATTCCCATTCATCTCAATGGCAGTTTCTCAATAAGAGCATAACCCATTTCACACTTCATACTTTTAAGAGCCCTCAAAAATGGCACTGGAAACACACA
This sequence comes from Leuciscus leuciscus, assembly GCF_965113295.1. Taxonomy (NCBI): domain Eukaryota; kingdom Metazoa; phylum Chordata; class Actinopteri; order Cypriniformes; family Leuciscidae; genus Leuciscus; species Leuciscus leuciscus. Next base: position 13,304,225 of record NC_138747.1, on the reverse strand, counting down.
CACACACACACACACACACACACACACACACACACACACACACACACACACACACACACACACACACACACACACACACACACACACACACACACACACACACACACATATACAGTGTATATATATATATATATATATATATGCGTATATATATACTACTGTATAATTATGTCCCAATTAAACTAAGGCCTAATCCTGGCCCTGTCTCTGAAACCAGGCCATAATTTCATAATTGATGAATTTTACAAACCAAACTGAACCAACACTGAACTGAATTCAGCTGAAAAACACAATTGTCGTTTTAGAGCTGCTTTGAAACAGTCCGTATTGAATAAAGCACTCGACTTGACGTAAGATGTATTAACAGCATCTACCAGCAGGGGCTAATAGGCCTGTGCTAATGGTATTGCCAATCCGCGGTTTTCCAGTGGAATGGGGCTACTTTTAAGTTGTTACCGCGAGTATTAAAAAAATTCTGCGGGTTGATTTCTTCCCCCGTCAGTACGATTTGGCCGCTTTGACAAAACACCCCATAGACGTTCAAATTCGGTGGAAAATTCGGCCGCCCGATGGAGAAAATCGCATTGGGCTATTTTTGAACTTCTTTTGACTGGCCATTGGGCTACGTTTGTTGCACAGACCTGGCAACCATGTGTGCTAACCAGACAAACCTTGACCCCTGGGTTTGACAGCATGAAGCTAATTTAAAATACCATTTCCTGAGGTGTCAACAAAAGCTTGAAGTTTACGCCTCTGCAGAGTTCACACAGTCATCGGTCTGACACCTGATTCCACCCTCAGGACAAACCGATAGGACCAAAACAATGAAAAGTGCTCACTTTAGCATTCTAGGGCATTTTCTCAAGGATTTCCCCCCTGGCTTTTGTTTTTGTTTGGAGTTATTCATCAGGCACAAGCACAAATGTGCAGTCTGTGAAGTAAAATTTTCCCATAATGTTCCTGAAATGAAGCCATTTACTGCACATTTTCTCAGCCTGCTTTCAAGGTGCTAGATCTCCCCCACCATGTTAAGTTTAAATTGAGAGAATCAATTAATATGGGAAAAAGTTGGTGTATTTTGTAATTAAAATGATATCACGTCACACACTCAGACACATGCTTGCACGCAAATCACATAAATAGAACATGTTAGTGAGAAGGGGCGGGGTGAGAGGATGCTGGTTATGACTAAGGCTGATTTACTGTACGTTCTAACCTAACACTGACTGCAGCAGCACAAGAAAGGGAGGGAGACAGACAGAAGGAGAGAGAGGGGGTGAGATAAAGAAGAGTGAGAACAACAAGAATCAGAGAGAGAGGATGCAAGATATAGGCTCAATATGTGCAAGAGCTCAGAGATGGGAAAAATGCAGTTCATTTAAAGGGACAGATCATGCAAAAATGACAATTCTGTCATCATTTACTCACCCATACCATTCCAAACATGCAGAACACAAAAGGTGAATTTATATTGATATATATTTATAATTGTATAGGAGACTAGGGGCTAAAAAAAAAAAAAAGCATCATAAAAGTGGTCAAACTCGTGTGCTATAAAGCCATAACATTGTTACACAGAATATAACCACTGAAAATCACCCTATGATGGAAGTAGCAATGTTTGATTCTGTTAATTTAGTATTATTTCTGTAATATTATATTTATTAATATTTTAAATAAGCTTTTATATTTATACTGTATGTTTTAATTTTAATTAAATGTTTTACTTTGCGGATGATGTTGTCGTGCTGGCCCCATCAGACCAGGACCTTCAGCATGCACTGGGACGGTTTGCAGCCGAGTGTGAAGCGGCTGGGATGAGAATCAGCACCTCCAAATCCGAGGCCATGGTCCTCAGTCGGAAAAGGGTGGTTTGCCCGCTTCAGGTTGGTTGAGAGTTCCTGCCTCAAGTGGAGGAGTTCAAGTATCTTGGGGTCTTGTTCACGAGTGAGGGAAGGATGGAACGGGAGATTGACAGACGGATCGGTGCAGCTTCTGCAGTAATGGGGTCGCTGTACCGGTCTGTCGTGGTGAAGAAGGAGCTGAGCCGCAAGGCGAAGCTCTCGATTTACCGGTCAATCTACGTTCCTACTCTCACCTATGGTCAAGAGCTGTCGGTCATGACCGAAAGGACAAGATCCCGGATACAGGCGGCCGAAATGAGCTTTCTCCGCAGGGTGGCTGGGCGATCCCTTAGAGATAGGGTGAGAAGCTCGGTCACTCGGGAGGAGCTCAGAGTAGAGCCGCTGCTCCTCCACATCGAGAGGGGTCAGCTGAGGTGGCTCGGGCATCTGTTCTGGATGCCTCCTGGACGCCTTCCCGGGAAGGTGTTCCGGGCATGTCTCACCGGGAGGAGACCCCGGGGAACACCTAGGACACGCTGGAGGGACTATGTCTCCTGGCTGGCCTGGGAACGCCTCGGTGTCCCCCCGGAAGAGCTGGAGGAAGTGTCTAGGGAGAGGGAAGTCTGGGCATCCCTGCTTAGACTGCTGCCCCCGCGACCCGGCCCCGGATAAGTGGAAGAAGATGGATGGATGGATGGATGGATGGATGGATGGATGGATGGATGGATGGATGGATGGATGGATGGATGGATGGACTTGTCCAATTTGTGAACAAACCATCAAATCTTTAATGAATCACAAAATTGGTCTGAATGACTGGTTCTTAAATCAAACTCATTCGAATCTTCGAAGTAAACATTAATGATTCGATCACAGCGGTAAACAGATCACTAGCATAGAATCATGAATCATTTGGGCTACTTTTATGAAGCGCGAAAGCTCTTCTTCTTTTTCTTCTTCTTCTTCTTTTATCTTAATGGTGGGCTGGTGTCATGCTTGAAAGCTCCGAATGGCCAAACACCTTTAGTGTGGGTCGGAAATGTAACACCACATTACCACAATCGCGAACTTCAGCTTCCAGGGCTTCTAGCAATTGTAAACACAATTACAAATGTCATCGGTAGTAGCCTACCGTATCATTTCGAACCTGCGTCGTACACAAGCTAACTTGGATGAAGGCTAATGTTCAGGAACAGCGTTATAAATAAATCTTAACCACAGATTCCTAATTTCATCCATTTTGGAAGGCCAAAGAAAGGGGTTTTGCTTTTGCATCCACACAGCGTCTCTGCATATCACTGAAGCCTTGACTTCTTTCTTTGCGTTTGCCTTTGTTCGGGCATTATGCTAATATTTCACATTGTGACGTAGACGTTTGTGGAAGTAATATCTGGACTTCGATCGAGGGGTTTTAGTCATGTCTGGAGCAGTGTTTCTATGGAAGATTGTTTCTTCCACTGAAAAAAAAAAAAAAAAGGTAGTTGCTAGTTTATATACAAATTTAGACTATTTCTTGCAATTGCAAGTTTATATCCCACAATTCTGACTTTATAATTCACAATTGCGAGTTTAGCTTATATCTTGCAATTCTGGGAAAAAAAGACATAATTGCGAGAAATATATAATATAATTTTTATCAGTGGGTTCCATACTGGTCTCTGGTCCCCGCTAATGAGGACTGGTAATACTCCGGGCCCTATAATCATGCATGCTCATCCGTCCTCAGTGGCATTGAGGTGCACAGTAGGAACTAACACAATTATCTGCTATGACCTTTCAGCAACTCCCCTGGCATCGTATGCCTATCCTGAGAGACTCCGGCCAGCCCTGAGAGAGTACGTACGTGCATATGTGTGTCTGTGCCTCCAGAAGGACGAAAGAGCTGGCGAGGACACATCGGTCCCGCCCTGTGATTATTTTGTGCTAGTGAGCACACCAGGCAAACCGGGAGTCATTCCAATCATTATGTGGCTTTTCACATTTTGTAACAGGTGGAACATCCATGGGGATGACAACCGAACATTTTGATCTAATAAAACGCTTCACAGTCTTTGGAAGTCTTGATATTATCACTTCCGAAAAAGGGGCACCCGGTTTTTCAGAAAAATAATTTAGTTTGGAGAAAAATGGCAGTGAATTCAATTACATTATGAAAGTTTTATTAAAATAATCTTAAATTCCCAAGATCAATCTTTAACTCTAGCTATTTTTAGTAGCTTTTTTGTATGAGTTTTCTGTCCTGCAGTGTCACTATATTTTGCTGACTACGTTTTTTTTATGAATGTTTTTTGATACAAACCAAATTGGAAGGTTCCTTTTGTATCAGTGTTTTTCTGCACCAATTTTCAAGAAATGCAGAATCTTCAGTGCTAACGCAAAACAAATAATTGTTCACAACATAGTTATGAATGCTGGTTGGCAGTTTGGTTTCAATGTGATGAAATAAAAAAGTACGGCGAAATGATGGCAAAACATCTTTATACTGAGTTGTTCGTGGGCTGCACAGAAAAAAACAAACATATAGTTTGCGAGTCTTGCAACCAATATATTATTATTTCTGAAATAATTACTCCTAAGAGCAGATTCTTTTTTATTGAATTAAACATACATTGCATGAATCTGTATGCTCCAATTCATGAACAAATGACTCATACAGCACGATTTGATTCAAAATCAAATGACTCCCATGAGCCGGTTCAAAACATGCAGTGGCACCAATGTAGAATGATTTCCAAAATAAATGACTTATGGGCCAGTGCTTTTTACTGAGTCAAAACAGCACAATTTGGAAACAAATGTCTCTTAAAAATGGATTCTTTTAATAAATAGTTACAGAGTTGACTGTGTCAGTTTGCATTAGCAGACAGAGAGAACGTCATAATAAGCTAAATGAAATACAGCCTTCCCAAATGAATCAAATCAGAATCAAATCATCTGTAGGCTTATTAAAAACAATTTTATTTTAACACTTTTCACAATATTATTGTACTTTGCATAATTAGTTTTTGATTAAAAAGGATAATTAACTGTAATTACTCTGTTTAGATATCAATAGCAACATACTGTAATAGAAGGAATTATTAATTATATTCATTAGAAATGTAATTTTAACATATGCTAATGTCATAGACTTGCTGAGAGCCTCTACACTGTAAAAAAAAAAAAAAAAATCTGCCAGGACATTAACCACTAGGTTTACAGACTAAACCACAACACAATGCAATTAGTACTTCAAAATACAGGTGAAACACTTCTGAGACATCAATATGGAAAGTTCCTTTATATAATAACACAGTACATTTGCCTTATTTTTACAGACATTTCTTTGAGTGCACTCCAATCGCCATCATCCCAGATTCCTTTAGACTCCTGCAGCAGCACTAAACACTGTGCCATTAAATAGAAAAAAAAAAAAATCGCCCAATGCAATTTCTATGTAAATGCACAACAGAGCCAGGCAAGTGACTAGAATAGAAAACACTGTGGACATTATTATACCGACAGAGAGCAGCCACAAATCAAGTTGGGATAAGAAAATCTACACGACTACAGCGTACTTGGCTTTTCTCTGACCCTCTGAGCAAAGCTGTGATTTAGAAAGGATATTTGCCATTTACCCCTTACAAGAGTGACCTTTTCCCTTTCAGACACACACACACATTGTCAAACACACATATACCTGTACAAAACAGAGTACCACCTGCATCCCTATCCAGCTGGGAATTTTGTCTCGGGCTGCTTTAGCAAACGGTGGACAGCCTATAAAAGTATAATTGATGGTTGCTTGTGAATGGACATTTCCCCCCACTTTTTTAAGAGTAGCTGGGGAAAATGAAAGCACACACAAGGGCCTGGCTCATTTTATGGCACCATGGAATTCTTTCTTGAATCATCGTCTCTTTCAAGTAAAGAACATGGTCTCCATGGGAACCAGAGGGTCTGAACTTTCATGTTCTGTCCAGTAGATCCTTCTGTCCTAATGACCATATGCAGTCACGCTGGAATTCTCACAAAACACTACATTGCAATATGATCAAACGCAAAAGAAGACAATGGGAAAAAATGAATCGCTCTTCCATCAAGGTCTGGATGGCTGCCATATAGATAATAAACAGCTCCCCATAAAATAGGAAAGACAACATGGCAGAATTACATCCCTTGATGTTGTAAAAAGGAGGCCTGATGTGTAGTTTAATGTCGGTTGGCTGTTGAACGGTCCAAGTGGACCAAGAGAGGGGTTATTTATTGTGCTTTGAAGTCCTTCACAGAATGGAGTATGTGTTTACCTTTGTGGAGTTTCCTCCTTGACTTCATCTGGGAAGTTGAATCCCACCATCGCTTTCATTCATGTTGTAATTTGAATCCTCTTGTTATGGTAATGTAGGGTTTGCATGACAATCGTTGAAAAATATAAATATGTAATGGGCTTGCTCTGCTCACTTGAGATTGCAGGTTCAATCTGTCAGATGTAGTTCAGTTACCTCAAGGCAGAACAAGGGTGCATATCATGACAACTCTGAAGAGATTAAGCATGGTAATGAATATGACAATGTTAATGTAAGTGGTCTTGGCGGAATAGTTCTGCTACGCTGCTGCTTCAGAGCAAGTATGGGAACTTGCTTCTGCCAATACGTACACCGATACGCTGCTGTGAGCATGTAAGACATATTGCTTGAACACAAATAGCCTATATAAAAGTAGTCTAATTAGATAAGACTTTTACTTTGGATAACACAAAACATTACTTACCTGTCAGGGATCACTGGTGATCCCGGATTAATGTAGTTCAAAATATGTTTGAGCTTATATATCTCAATATTAATAACAGTCTGGTTAATTTTGAGTCTTGAACTATAAACTCTCAAGGGTTGGCTTTCTAAATGTATGTGTGTTATGTTTCTATTCAGAATTACTTATGAGCAGTAACCTTTTTATTTTGGGTATGTCATGTATGCAGCACTTGCCAAAATTGGGGGTGATGAGGAAGGGGTTAAGCGGTACAGCTGTTTTCAGCATTGATACAATTAAGAAATGTTTCTTAAGCACCAAATCAGCATATAAGAATGATTTCTGATGGATCATGTGACATTGAAGACTAGAGTAATGATCATCACAGAAATTTATTTAAAAACATATTAAATCTAGTAAATCGTTTAAATTATAATAATATACCACAATATTGGTATTTTTACTGTATTTCGATCAAATAAATACAGCCTTGGCGAGCATAAGAGACTTCATAATATATATAATTCATTTATTGATATTATATCTTATAAATCTTAATAAAGGAATGAATATTAGTGGTATATTATGCTATTTTGCATGTGACGAATGTGCAGAACAATTAGAGACAAACCTTTTATATGATTTTCTGTATATCTGATGTGTATCTTTTATGGTGCTTCCTGAATATTTAAATTGTTTTCATGACTGGAATGACCCTTTCTCAACTTTTTTTTCCCCTCACATTTTTCCATTCAAACGCACAGTATCAAATATTAAACTACTTGCCATTTTAGAAAGGTCAAACTGTTGTAAAACATTACAAGTACAAAACGGATGAAACTGACCCATTGCAACAAACAAGATAATACATTAAGAAGTTTACGCAACATTACTTAAACCCAAGAACCTTTTTCAGTTACTGTTTGACAATATATATGTGATGTATTATCTATATTATTTGCGTACTCTATTTAATGAGATTCTTTGCCAGTGAATCTTAACACTTTTCTGAGAGCTGAGAATAGCTTTAGATAGAGATCACAGGTCAGAGAAGGGTCTGTCCATATAGCCTCCATGCTGACCTTTGCATAACCAGCCCAGAGAGCAGATCAATGAATGAGAGCTGCCGCTATAATGAGATCAAGCAGGAACCAATGTGCTGGGGAAAAGGTGTGAGAAGAGAAGGCATTTGTGAAGTGTCTGAAATAAATAAGGGTTGTGAAATGGGAAGAGAGGGAAAGATGAAGGTGAGTATTGAGTGATTTTAATCAACACACCCAGGGTCATCAGCCCTGACACGTTTCACACGCTTTGTTGGATATAGGCACAGCGCCACACACACATAGATTATCAGCACAATAGGAGGCCTAGTGAGTCTGAAGGGCACACGACTCAATGGCCAGAATGATATTACTCATTTTTTTCCCCAAATGATGATGCTTTGCTTTTTAAAGAGTCCACTCCATTAGGCTCTTATTCTCTTCTAGGGTTTCCCCAGCCAGGCTGGATTGGCTGGAGTGCTGTAAATGATTTCCCATTGATAGCAGTGTGTGTATGATAAGGGGTATGAGAGTGAGAGAGAGAAGAAATCCATTTTTAGGCATTGTAAGATGTGTGGGACTGGACTGGGGAATATATTATTAGATTAAAGCACTCAAGAGAGAAATAAGAGAAATCACTGAGGTTAGAGAAATTTGTGTTATGGATGTACACTAAAAAAAGAAAATGTTACATTTAAAGAACTATTTTTACCTTTTGCCTTTAAAAATTACTTTTGTTGGTGTAACATATTTAGACTTATTAAATACAATTACTGATTTAAATCAAACTGGTTATTTTAGATGTTACCACACAAAGCATTTTTTGTGGTAACTTGACAAAACATGTTTACATTGATGTTTTGTCATTTTAAGTACGTCTGAACAATTTCAGAGCAAATTACCTACTGGTTTTCACTGGTTTAAACTGCTTTCTGGAATAATCATTTCTGATTGGCCAATCGCACCATCCAGCAGTTATATGTTTCCCTGTTGTTCTTGGCAACAGTGTGTATGTCATGGTGGGTTCAAGTCCTCCTGGGAAGTTCGTACTTACGAGGTGGGAAGTCGTGTTTACGACGGCAGGTGCGTTCAAGTCACTTTCGTCGGAGTAAGATGGCGGTGTAGTGTTTTTGTTTTTATGTTTATGTGTGTCGTAACTTTGATGTAAAAAACTGCCTACTTTCTCTTAATTAATTACACAAAAATACAGCAAGGTTCTTAAAGTTCTAGATAATGAAGAACAAAGAAATGTGCATCAGGTGTGCTTTGTTAATTTATGAAGCCACTGCAAACTTTATCGTTACGTTACATTGTTATAATCCCATCATATTCTGCGTAGGCAATTAGCTTACTTCGCTGTAAATAGAAAAGTCTGACAATATCATTGCTAAAAACCTTTAAGTATTGTGGTATTCCGCTCACTGACACGCCCCCCAACTCGTAAAGATCGGGGCTTAAAGAAAATCCTGAGCTTCTCACTCGTATTTACGACATTGTGGTGGCGTTCATGTGCGTTCAACTCGTAAATACGATCTTTACGAGATGACTTGAACGCACCATCAGTCCGTTTCTCCGGGTAACTGAAACATTTCGCTACTTTCATGTCTGTCGTATCCAAGCGGCAACCTTCCTTACTCTCTTGAAACCAACACGGAAGTAACTTAAACTGCAATTCATCGACTGGCCACTAGAGACAGGCTGCAAAAGAGAATCAATCCCATGTTAAAATTCCCAACTTTACAGCAGAAATTTTTTTTTTTACAGCCTGGTGCAAAAAGTTGTTTTGGTCTATATAGATAATTTAGCCCTTCATGACAACTGTGAGGTGGGTGAATATTTGTATAACTCATCCATTTAAATTATATTAAGCCTTAAAGTTCTGCATAATTATAAACCTTTATTTGACCAGGAAAGAAGACTCACTGAGATTAAAAATCTCTTTTACGGGAGTGTCCTGGCCAAGATAGGCAGCTCAGTTTACATAGACAGTTTTTTACATCAAAGTTACGACACACATAAACATAAAAACCAAAACATCATTACATAAACATAAAACATGCAACTGGTTAAAAACATTTACACACCATTAATTTACTCTGACGATTGCTTAATTTTTTTTTTTAAATTGACTACAAGACACCAAATTTTTTAACTTCATCTCAGTCTGGAGAAGATTCCAATCCGAGGCTGCGGCATATTTAAAAGAGGTTTTACCCAGCTCGGTTCTTGCAAAAGGCACACACAGATTGTGGATTCTTGCAAAAGGCACACACAAATTGTGGATTGATTTAGAGCGTAATGAGTAATTACCAGGCAATTTCTGTTTAATAAGACAGCAAAGATAAGAGGACCGATAACCCAATATAGCTTTGTAAATCAACAAATATCAGTGCGTTTTTCTTCTAATATTCAACGAAGGCCAACCAACCATTTTATATAGATCACAATGGTGTGTTTAAAATCTACAATCAGTTGTAAATCTCAAAGCATCATGGTACAAAGCATCCAGAGAGACAAGAAGATAAGAGGGCTCGTGCTGATTCACTACAAGGGACAAGGGTGTGGTCACTTGAGTGACAGGTGAATTGCAGCTGCTGTCACTTCTAGCCGTTTGTATGCTGTCTGTTCACCGTCATGTCACCTCAGCTAATCCGCCTTTTGCCCATTTTCTTTTATCCAGGAGTGACGCGCTACCAAGATGGTGACGGTCGGCTCCGCCCACTTTGGGCTTCAAAAATTTAGAAACCTACTGGTGACGTCACAGACAATACATTCATATTTTTTCACAGTCTATGGTCGAATATGGTCACTGCCGACTCGCTCTCCACAGAAACCATTTATATATAGATGCCTAATTAGTGGCTGTTTCAATCCATCCGCCATATTGGATCGGCCCGGGAACATTCAAGAGCAAGTTGACTGAGCATCTACATCCGTAGTTAGACGCATGTATGAATATGTGCAATAAACTTGTGCAACAGATGATTTTGCTAAACTAACACATTAGAACAAGACTAAAGCATCAGCTAACATGAAATTAAAAGTCACTATAAAAGTAAAAACATTAAAAGTACCATATTGAGTTAATAAGCTACATATAAAACACAAACCAACACATTCTCACCTGTGAAAGGTTATCCCATTGTTGTGGTTGTTAACCAGTTCTTTGTTATCTGTTATCGTAATTCATCTGTTGTCGTAATACTGTTGTGAAGTCATGCTTGTGCTCATGCCTCTCAGGGGTGCCATATTCTGTGGCTGCTGAAGTTTCAGTGAGTAAAAGTAGCGTTCTGCCAAAGCGCATTTTGTGTGTCTTTTCCTGAACATTCAGGAATTTAAGTCTCGACGGTTTCACAAATAGAAGCTGCGCAATGTTGAGGCATCAATGAGTTTTACTGTGAGTGATGACACGCTGACCATTGCAAGATGGCGGACACGCAGACGTGTCTGGAGCGGTGGAATGTGGTATCCACGTATACAGTACTCATCCTGTAAGATGTATTTTGATCATGAGTGTTTGATAATCTGCACCTACTGTTATATAATATTTAATATTATGTAAAATATACCTAATATTGGTGCCGTGTTCATATGAGGCAGATTGTTTGGTACATTGCAAAAGTTTTAAATTAGTAAAATTACATAACAATCTAAACTTAAATCAACATTTGCTTTTAATTGTCGAGTAGGCAAATAAGTTCAATAATTTACACTGAAAAGCAAACCAGACGACCCCATTATCCCTTGCTTGCAGTATGTATTTTTCTTTGTCTAAAACTAAAGCTACATTTGTCTTTGTGCTGCCTGGTACATCTTTATTAGGGATTAATACTTTTTTTTTGCCCACTTAAAAACAATTGTGGTTCAAGTTGTCCTACTGCTGGCATCTCATTTAACATAAAAAGAAATTAAATCAACCAGGAGAGTTGGATGATATAGTACTTGAAGCTCTAGTTGTAGCATCAAGCATGATCCTCAAATAATTAATTCCTTCATTAATGATATATAAAATTATAGTTATATAATTATTCACACAAACACATGCACTCTGAGTGCATGACTTTCCATAACAGCAACAACCAGACAACAGTACTGTATTCATTATCTAGATTCCATTTTTGACCAAATCTGCAACCTAATTGACGTCAAATGTCATTTAGAACACTAATCCTGTCCGGATGGTGCTTAAGACATCTTGCGCATGTGTAGTGGTGCAGTGCCGTCTATGTCACGCTAATGTATTCATCAGTATAAGTAACTGCTGCAGTATGAAGCCTGCCATGCTAGTTTGTCACTTTGTATCTCTTTGTCTCATTCAGCAGTCAGGAATCAGGCCTGTAGGATGGGGCTCGTGTGTGACCGCTTTCCAGACACCATGTCAGTTTTACTCCAGGGGGACGTGGCCAGACAGCCCCGACAGCCAGTGCTCTGCTCTCAGCGGATTGCTTATTTACGAAACACCCTGTTAGAATGTTGATGAACAACATGCGCTCACTGCTGCTCACTACTGACCCCTGTTGCCCAGTGGGTGAGGTTAGTAGTAAAGTGGGAGGAAAATGTTTTAGATGATTGACATGATGGGAATGGTGGGGGATTGTGGTATGTCTGACACACACACACACACACACACACACACACACACACACACACACACACACACAGATAGATAGATAGATAGATAGATAGATAGATAGATAGATAGATAGATAGATATCAGATAGTAACTGCACATTCTTTTTTACTAATATATCCCTCAATGCTATAAATGCATGAAAGGGATCATTTAAAAAATGAAAAAATGAAAATTTTAATTCTGTTATCATTTTCTCATGTTGCTCTATTCTAAAAGATTTAACCAAATTGAACCTTTTGTGTTAAATGGATGAAAGAAAGTCATTCAGGTTTGTAATGACTTGAGGGTGAGTAAATGATGACTGAATTAAAAAAAATTGCCTGAAAAAATCAGTGCACATTTATAAGGCAACTGCTTTTAAAAAGTGGCAACTACTAATCAAACACGTATATTCAAAGAATTGAATATATTGAGTATATTCAAACGTATATATTAAGCTCTTTACTCTTAAAGATGCGAAAGAATTTAACGTTCAAAGAAAAAAAAAAAACTATTGCATATTAAATACGGATGTCAGTCCTTTTCTGATTGCTTATCCCATTATGTAATCGCATAGTTTGCTAATTAAGGGTCCTTCTCTTAGAGTGCATTTCCATGCTAACTAGAGTTAACAGAATGGTAGACAGAAGGATGTTGTGGAGACAAAACATATTGAATAAGAATATTTGAGATAAGTCTTAATGCCACTTTCATTTGATAGGCCATCTGAAATGTGTCTACTATTTTGTCACTACTTGTACTTTCTGAGAGACTTTAGCTTTTGCAACTCTGGACAAAAGGTTCAGACAGTACTCAATTTGCTGCAGTACTCAGTACTGTCAGTGAGATGATGTTCCCAGTTACTGGGAAACTTGCGGCTCAAATGCCAGGGGAGTACTGGGTCAGAAAAGCATGAACTATCTGGTTTGCCATTTTATCACTCTTGGGCTGACAGGTGTATATGGCTCTCAAGAGAATAGTTGAAACTGTAGAGGTAAAAAGTGAGACTGAACATGTTGGGGTGACTGTTATTCTGTTGTTTGGCATGATTATTATGCTAGTGTTTTGCTAGTGTGTTTTGCTAATTTCCATTAGCATGGAATGCAGGGTTATTTTACTGGCTAAACTCTAATTCCAAAGTCAATAGAACTCAAACTCGCCCAATCCATTAATGTGACTTGGTGGACCATTAAGCAATTTTCCTCTGCCTCATAAGCCCCAAGGACATTGGGTGGAGAATCCCCATCCTTTTGTGTGGCTATAGGCTCAGGGGAATGTAAACTGGGAAGCAGGGGAGTGGAATGAATGGGTCAGATCCGTTAAGAGGCTGAGTGATGGCCTTGTCAGGTCCTCTGACTGTAATTATTGGATTACAGCCCAGCCACTGCTGTGCTAATAAACCAGTGGCACCGTCCCATTAATGATTATGGTTAAAAGGATGGTACAGTGTCTTCATCTTGTTTTGTGTTTTGAAGACTGAGAATTTATATAGACATGCTAATACAAAAACATTGGCATGTTTAAAATGGCATTCGAACAAAAAACAATAAATTGGATGACATTTGGCAGATATAAACTAGTTTTGTTAGAATATTTGTGAAGGAAAAAAAAAAGATATATTAAAAAATATATTTATTTTATAGATGTTTTCTGGGTCATCAAAGTTAATATTTATTAAATTTAACAGTAAAATAAATTTTGGTTACACTTTATTTTAAGGTGACAGAGTTACATTGTACTTACTCTGCACTGAGCAATATTAATTAACTCTGTGTACTTACTATAGAGTTAGGGTTTGGTTTAGGGTTAGTTACTTGTAATTATGCTTAATTAAAGTGTTACCAAAAATTACTCACCCTCAAGTTGTTCCAAACCTGAATTTCTTTCTTCTGCTGAAAACAAAAGATATTTTGAAGAATATGGGTAACAGTGGCTGGGCCCCATTGACTTCGATAGTATTTACAGTATTTCCCCCATACTATGGAAGGCAATGGGGCCCATTCAATTTTGGGTTGCCCATATTCTTCAAAATATATTTTGTGTTCAGCCGAAGAAAGAAATGTATGCAGGTTTGGAACAACTTGAGGTAATGAGTAAATGATTACCGATTTTTCATTCAATTTCATTTTGCTGTGCTGGAAATGTGTCTATCTGTTTAAACTGGAATTCTTGGATGTAGTGCTGTAAGCCCGACTAAAGGTCCAATGGCTGTCTCCAATAATACGAGGAAGGTTTCTGCGCGTTACTGTCTTTCCTTTTACGCAACACAAGATTAAATGAAAGACATTTTCTCGTATGTATTACCTTGTTATTTCATCTGACTCCATAAATGAAAAAGGTTTTAATGATATCTGAGCATTATTAAAGGTGAGCAAATGTTTGATTATTCTTTTGAACTCTTTAAGTATATTTTACCCGTTCCAGATTAGGAAACTATGTCGCTCAGAGGTCCTCACGTCTTCTGATTAACACGGATCTCACGTACTCAAGCTCATCAGTTTTGATCACCAAACAGAGGTAATTGCTATATACCTGAGAATGGTCACATTCACGTTTACACAATCAAAGATACTTTGGTATAGCCCCCTTGGATTTGCATACACTTGAATTTAACTTAAACATTTACTTCAGAAGAGGTATGGCCACAATTACAGATATACAGTAAGCTGACCAACATTACTTCTCTTATAATAGCTTTGGATTGGCCATGCTGTGGTGGTTTCCCACGTACACGTATCTAAAGTTACATTAAATTAAAACAGAGGTAAGACACACCCAAATTTAGATAGGTCAAGCAGCATTTGCTGTTCTAAATGGAAATTCAGTTCTTGTCTTTGCAAACCAAGTACACTTGAATAGATGGCAAATTTTAGTCATCACTAATCTGACGCAAAACTTGCGGGAACATACAAATCCGTTTAATCTACTTGGGAAAACAATTTCAGAGTCAGTCGGAATAAAATCAAATGTAACAATTTATTTTGTCAGGTAAATGTGTCATGCCAATTTCATAATCAGTTAAAAGATAATTAATACAAAACATCATATGCTCTGCAAACCTGACATCAGAAAATACATGATGCTGAGAGTCTCGGCCACTCTCAGCATCATGGGCTAATTTGAGCTACAAATCGCCCCGAGCCTCTTGTTGCAATTCATTATATACCTAGACCAGGACAGAAACTCCTTTCACATGGAAACATTTGCTAAAAATGGGAATTTGCATTCAGAGTTTACACCTTTTGAGAGCAGGAGGCCATTTGCCTGGAAGAGCCACCCTCCTTTATGTGCAAGTTATCTCTAAACTCTTAAAAACTATATTACCTTTTGTTTTACTTCTTTGGGAATGAGACCTTTGTACCAGCCGCACTGAGACATTTCAAATGATACCAAACATGTGTAATACTGTATGATAATTATTCACATTAAACCATATAGATTCTTGGGTGAATTTTGGTGATCGCAGCATGAGAGAGAAGGAATGGGGGAAGAGAGAAAGAGATGTAGATTAGGATGATTCTGAGGTGAGACTTGCATCTCGAATGGTGCACAAGAGTGAGTTCAAATGTTGATTTCCTTAGTTCTCTAAGAGAGTTGCCATCTCTTCCAGTTTTTCCAGTCTTACAGTACATTGGATACAATTTTAAACTGCATGCTTGAGTATTTGATCAAACACTGAATCACGGAACACAGAAATGCAGCCGCAATGATTCTGCCGTCATTATCAGGCAATCATTTTAAACTCGTGCAATTGTGGAAGAAACCTTGTGCAGGCACACCCATTTCTAAAAACCCACAGCCATTTTCCACTTTACATGAGTGTGCTGATGGTGTGAGTGAAAACAGTGAATTAGAAGTGATCGTCTGTCCACTACACTCCCTCCTAGGCAGCCCTCCAGAAGTCATATCTGTTGGATCGCCTGTTCTGTCACCACAACAGCTAGCCGCTTTAGCAGCAAGCAGCCCTCCATCTGCAGTGTTTTATTCAGTGACCATCTCCTCAGTGGCCATGCTGAAGGATAAATGAATTCAATTAAATGCTTCTCACAGCGGAGAAGCGCCTGGCTTTGCTGACTACTAAAAGATAAAAGTGTTCAAAGCTCACAGCGCGGGGAGAATTCATAATGAATGCTATAATATTCTGCAGAGATAGAATTGAGATGTGCGCGTTTTATGTTTGACTACCCTTGATAAAAGAAAATTCATAAAGTCTTTTTACAGTCTTATGAGATGGCACATCTCAGGTCTGCACAAAATGAACAAATTAAGAATTTAACCACATTGCGTTTTTCACTGAATGAAGGATTCAACATAATTGTGTAATTAGTAAGCATGAATATGTATCTGTAAGTGTCTCTTTGTTGTCTCTGTTGAGCAGTATGTGAAAGTTCATAAACAAACCACACGGGGCTCATAGACATGAAAACCAGTATTAAAGAAATCACATTTTGATCACAATCTCTCACCTGCTTAGTCATGCACCTGCTGGGAAACCATTCTGACATCAGACAGTGTGTGTATGCCATGGATGCTCTCTCACACACACATCAGGGTTTAGGTAGCAGCTTTTGCTGTTCGGTAACTGTCAAACACAACGTCTGTCAGCCTCTGGCCAACACAAACCACACACAGACACACACACACACACACACACACACACACACACACACACACACACACACACACACACACACACACACACACACACACACACACACACACACACACACACACACACACACACACACACACACATCAACCTCACCTTTAGCTATTTAGTAGCTGTTAAGCGTAACAACTGTCAGCCTTATTTTTGCTATATGTAACAGTTCTGGTCCTCGAATTTAATTGACTGAACGGCGCTCCAACTTTGAGGAGTGATTCACATAGAATACGTTTTTGTGCTTAAAAATGTGAGATGCAGGGCAGTGGAATGAAATAAAAAGGTCTAGAGAGGCTTTTTTAAAAAAAAGTTAAACTACTTTTAAATGCTGTGTCATATGTGAGATACTGCTTTTTGTGTTATATTGGTTATGTTGTGTGTGTTAAACATGTGCAGTGCTGTGGAAAATAATTTTCCCCTGGGGACAATGAAGTTAAAAGTAAAGTTAAAAGTAAAGTAAAGTCTACTGCATGTTTACATAGAAAAACTATAGAAAAACAGCATAATGTAATGCATTTAGGATGAGTTATTTTCTGTGATTCTTTCTGCAATATACATCAGTATTCCAATATGTGGTGACAACTGACTGTCTGTTTGAGTGAGTCACTGAACGAATCGGTTAAATGAATGATTCGAGTTTTGAGTGAATCGATTTGAGGGAGACATTAGCTATGTGTCCCAATTCAGAGGATGCATCCTTCAAAGGACTTGGACTTCAGAGGCTGCATCCTTCGATTAGCGCGAAAGTCAGAGCAAATATTGTTAAATGGGATGGTGTAGCCTATGGTGGATTGTTCTTGTTACCCTAAGGGGGGTTATCACTGCGCTCCCTGCTCTTATCTATGCTAGGCTTCATGAATGTCAATCAGCTTTGATGATAATGGTCCTGGCAGAAGTTAAGTTATGGTAATGGACATTTCGTTTCTGACATGCACTGTAAGCGATAGACTAATCACAACAGACTTGGCCATCTGACCAATCAGACTAGAGCAGGCTCTCAGAAAGGAGAGCTTTAGAAAGAGGTTTAGAGAGAATCTTCGGAGGAGTCGTTTGAGAATCTTTGAAAATGTGATGTATAATGTATATTATGAGAAAATAATGTATATTATGGTGAAATAGGGTGGACCAATGCCTACTCTCAAATTACATAATTTTCCAAAAAAATAAAAAATAAAAAAAAAGAACCAATGAACAGAATAAGAACAACGAACAAAGATAAATAATTATAGACAGAGCCTGCTGCTGCTTCTGATTGTTTTTAGAGGGTAAAGATGCCCATAACTGCTGGTCTAGGATCAGTTTTCTCAATAATAATAGCATATTGGTGATCTGGTGATCTGTGTCTGCGCTCTGGAGAAGGTTCAAAGGTTTCTATTTACTACATGTTTTTGCAGCGCTTAGCAATGTAGCCAATCATAGACATGTCTGCTGATTATTTTTAAACGCATTTCTGATTAAACGCAATAGCTAATCAGAGATGTTTAAGTTAGAATCCACTCACCGTGTTTTTGTCCAGTGCTGAGTTCTGCACATTTGCAAATCCTCTCATTATAACAAAGTGTAGACATTATGTAAGTAAGAGATTCATTGTGCAGTCAGTGTAGACAGCTTCATTGATTATAACAGAACTCAACTAAGATGAGTGACAGCTGTACACGCTGCAAAGTTTCGGGACAGATCTGCTAAATTTGTGTATTTGAGCGTGATTTTTTTCCCCTCCTTTTCTATAAAAATAATTTTTCTTGTGTCACATTTGGTTGGGTGGGCGAGCCGTCGATCTGAGTGGGCTAGGGTAGCCTCACCATTGCTGTGTGTGTAGTCTTTCTGTTACTCAGCAGGTGAAACATGGTGCTTGGCATGTCAAAGTCTTGAATGTACTTTGCAAAAAGGCATCTGCTAAATGCATAAATGCAAATGTGTCAATCATTTAAAATCCAGTTGCATTAATCAGCACAATCAAATAAGTGATCTCCATGTCTAAGCTGACTGACTGATGTGTTACACAGCTCTGATATCTAATTCCAATATAGTATTACCTAAGCATGTTTAATGTTTTGATTAGAAAACATGTTAATAATGTCCAATTACCTGATTTCCCTTTGTTGTTCTTTTTAAATGAGAAGAAACGAAAGAGAAAGGAGAAGGGGAAGGTGCAAGAGAGAGACGTTTCCCAATAGCATCACTTTGATCTTTTTGTTCCAGCCACAGACTGGATAAGATCTCTGGCTGGAGTCAATGAAACGATAAACCTTTCCTTTCTAAAGGTAAGACAGTTTAAAGAGGATCATGTCATTCTCTGAGAAACTCGCATTAGAGGAGGGGGAGAGGTGGTGGGGAAGAGGCAGAAACAGCTTGATGAAAACCTTTCTCTCATCATGATGTCTGATGATAATTGGCCCACAGTACATAAAACCTTATATTATATTATATTATAGACATAAGCCACTCACCTGGGCAGATCTTTGGTTTACTCTTTTCAAAATACAATATGATTTATTGTGTTTCTGAACATATGTAGGGGATGTTCAAGATTTATTGAAGCCCTACTGAAAATAAAGTACTGGTAACCAGTAAATAAATTTGATTCGCAATGCTGTTACATTTATAAATTTTACATTACATTTATTTACATTTACATGCAAAACATTTTCCGATCAAGCCTTTGTGAAAAGGACATTTACATGCACCACAGCTACTTGACTATTTCTGGATAGCCTACAGGTATGTACAGCCTACAGATGTCTCCTCAGAAAGAGGAGAATGGCTAGTTGCCATACTTGGCTATGAAGGGGTGAGGGGGCAGCATGTTTTTAAGTCTGGCTCGCTCTATCTCCCTCCATTTCTCTACTCTTCCCGTCCCGTTACTCTCTGGGGGAGTGAGTATCTTTTCAAAGGTTGGCCTCAGCTCACTGCATACCTCTACCACAAAAGGAAGAGCGAGTTGCAGGATCCAGCGTTCGTTCGTATGTTTCCATACTTCTGAGACAGCTGTCTCCACACAAATGTGGGTTGTATTTGTCGCCCCAGACATGACCCTTTTTTGTCAGTGAAATTTGATGCTGTTTGTGTTTGGCAGGGTGGTGGGCAACATTTTATTTTCATAGGAGCGTGAGGCATTACACCAGTTTGAATTTATGCAAACCAAATCAGATCAAGTGTCTAACACTTTTGGTTCAGATTCATAATGGATGTACAGTGACACAGGAACAAATGATGAGTGTTTTCATTTACCGCAGTGCTTTAATAAAACACAGAGTGGTGTAAAGAAAATGGCCTCAGAATTTATTTATTTCTCCATCTCTGTGTCACATTAAAGTGAACTACTGCCAGAGTGTGCTTTAATTCACTACTCTTTCTTTCTTTCTTTCTTTCTTTCTTTCTTTCTTTCTTTCTTTCTTTCTTTCTTTCTTTCTTTCTTTCCTCTCTCTCACTCTCTCTCTTTGTCGGCAGAACATTTAGTTATTGATCGCACGCCCACTCCAGCCCCCCCAGTGTTCTTGCCTGCCGTACAGCTATTTTTCTCTGGTCACTCTCTTTCTCTTTTAATATTTCTTATACTTCTACTTTTCCTCTGTTTCTTTCTCCTCCTCCCCCCATTCTGCTACAGCACAACCGTCACTCTACCCTGCAGTAGAAACAATGCTTTGAAGTTTCAATGGCTTTTTCTCTCTTTTGTCTTTACACTGATTAGGACCCAGCTGTCTATTATTTAGACATTTTGAATTTGAGTTCGAGGGATGGCGTATGCATCTATGATTTGATCATTCAGAAGTAGGGAGAATGGGGTAATTCTAAAACCTCTCATTCCCAGCAAACTCAGAACGTTACTCTAATGTTATTGAATTCCTGTTTACATATTTCCTTGGGAACAAATTCCTTACGTTTTAGGAATATTCTTATTAGGTTTTATTTTTTTATCCAAAAACTAACATTGCCAGAATATTCTGGGAACCGAGATTGTTAGCTGTGTATACTGATGCACACAAAAAAAGTATTATGCAAAAAAAAAAAAAAAAAAAGGAAGAAAAGGGTTTTGCATGTCAAAGTACATTTTCTGCTTGGCAGGTCAATTTTTATGTAAAAGCAAATTTGTCCAGGTCTAAAAATATATCATACATGTTGGTGAATTTCCAGTGTGTAAAAACTTAATTTAGCTAAATATTTGTCATTACTAATTACTAAAATGAATTAGTGTGGGGTAAAGCATGTCTTTGAGGTAAGCTGTGCAGTGCATTAGTGATCTTTAAAAATGATAATGAAAATGAAAATGATTCTATAATGAAAATGATTTTATTATATTCAAGTATACTGAATATTAAACATTTTCATAGCTGGTTTATGAAAATTGCAAAAATGTGAATCAATTAAGATATTAAATTAATTGTTATTTAGCAATTTACATTAATAAATTGTTTTACCCCCACATTTACGGGGTAAGCTGGACCATATGGGAATATTCCTTAAACTTCCTAAACTTGTTATGTTTTAATTAAAAATATGAACATACCTTTTTTTGCATTTCAAGGTAAATTTTTTACTCGGCAGGTAAAGTAGATTTTATGTAAAAAAATATAATTTTTCCAGATCTAAAAAATGTATCATGTTGGTGAATTTCCAATGTAAAAACACAAATTATTTGGCCAATTAATAAATAAAGAATTTTTACTACAATGATAGCTGTGGGATATTAATAATAATAAAAGCAGCAATTATCGAGGCCAAGCACAAAGAAAAGTCATGCCAGAATGGCTAGGAGCATCAGACTAAGTGCATCAATGAGCAATTAAAGACATAATAAGATGATTTTAGGCAAAATGGCAAAAAAATCATAAGTCACTAAATATGATTTAATGGTTTATCATTTTCGACCAATAGGTGGTGCTGTGACCAAATTGATGTAGTGTAGTCTGAGTGAGGTGACATTGACAAACTTTGGTTTCAGTATGCCAAAGTTTGCAGAGATACAGCCTCAGAGTCATTTTGGCATCATGCCATCAAATTTGTTAATTGTGGTATACTGTACATAAGCCGTTTCATCAACCAACACTAAATCCATAACCTTTTGCCGGCATGGTCTGAAGATGATACGATTAGTTTTTGGTGAAAATCAGGCAAACGGTCTAGGAGGAGTTCGAAAAAGTAGGTTTTGAAAGAAAACCGAAATGGCGGACACGTAGTTCCATTGACTGTGGCCAAATTGGTATCCATGTTCTCTGCATGAGGTAAGGAATCTATTAAGATGAGTTTCATTACACTAGTCTAATTTAATCCGACGTTATTAGCATTTTTGGAAATTTCATCTGAAACTACGCAGGTAGCCTCAGGTCATGGTTATCATATCACACACTCAGAATACGCTAAAGTGTTGCAGAGATAATAGCCTCACATTCATTTTGGTATGTTCTTCGTCGAATCCTTTCGCGCCTTATTCAAGAACGGTTTGACGAATCAACTTGAATTCCTTACCTTTTTGTCGGCATGGTCTGAAGATGATCTGGCAACGGTCTAGGAGGTGTTAGAAAAGGTAGGTTTTTCGAAAAATACTAAATGGCGGAAACATTTTTATGACAGAAAAATTGTCATATGGTGAATTTTGTTTCTAGCCCTTAAGGTTCAAAAGTTATTAGCATAAACATGAGTCCAAATTTGGACAGTTGGTGGCACTAGAGGGATTGAGTTAGAGACATAGCATAAATTGCTATGGTGAAAGTTCAGTAACTTTCCAAAAAGCCATAGACTTCCAGAGGGGAAGAAGAAGAAGAATCGGAATAATAATAATAACAACGCCAACGGATACAATATGGTGCCTACAAACCTTCGGTGCTGGCCCCTAATAATAATGAAGCTTTTGTATAGCGCTTTACTGTACACCAAAAGCGCTTTACAATCATATCAGGGGGTCTCCCCTCAACCATCACCAGTGTCCAGCATTCAAGAAGAGAGAAAGAGAGTGATAGAGCCAATTGAAAGCATGGGGATTATTTTTAGGAGGCCATGATTGATAAAGGCCAATGGAGAGAATTTGGCCAAGATTATTATGCACCCCTACTCTTTACGAGAAGTGTCATGGGTTTTTTAATGACCACAGAAAGTCAGGACCTCAGTTTAATGTCTCATTTGAAGAACGGTGCTTGTTAAAGTACAGTTATTTGGGGTAAGCTGTGCCATTAACTTGTGATGTTATGTTTCTGTGATGTTATAAATGCCCTCTTTTCAATTTGGTTTGACAGCAAACAAGTAGTTTTATCTCTATGTGTCTCATTTCACAAAGAAGTGACACATCTGACTCCACTCTCCTTCATATTTAATGCAGAGGAGCGACCCTGCTTTACAGAACATTAACTAGTCCCTCCTAAGATTCAGATATCACAGCAATTGATTGAGTTTGTCTGCATGTGGGAGGCTGGAGAAAGCATTTGTATGTTTATGTGTGTGTGTGTGTGTGTGTGTGTGTGTGTGTGTGTGTGTGTGTGTGTGTGTGTGTGTGTGTGTGTGTGTGTGTGTGTGTGTGTGTGTGTGTGTGTGTGCGCGCGTGTGTGTGTGTGTGTGCGCGCGCGTGTGTGTGTGTGTGTGTGTGTGTGTGTGTGCGTGTTGTTCAGGCGGGGGCTCGACTCAATTATTCGATGGCTCTGGGCGGCTGAAAGGAGGATGTATGAGTGTTTTAAACATTCCTCTTGCCTTAGCCCTTCTCCTCACCTACTACCTACACACACACACACACACGCTGACTGCTGAAATACACCCCCACAGCATATGCACCTATCTAAGGCCCCTCCCTCCCCTGAATCATGTGGGAGGGAAGCCCGCAAGTCCTTTCAGTTATGAGATCAATGGATGAGCTCAGGCAGAATGCAAGGTCACCTTCATGGACCCAGCGCAGAGCGGGAAAGAAACAGAGACGGGGATGTAAAATCCATGGGATTAACGCAGGTGCACGCTTAGCCTTCGTCGCTGCAACACGACGTGTTTTCAATATCATTGTTTACAAAAGCGCTTTATTTCTTTGCTTTCTTATATCAGACACTCCTCCTTTTCATGTACCATTTAGCCGCTGGTAGTGCTTGGGCTTCGAACACCCCTTCCCCTCTCTCACTGTAAACTCTCCTGCAGCTGGAGGGAAAGGGATTGAGTTTTCTCTCGTCTTTATTCATCAAGTGAGTCACTGGCAATGGCTGCCTGGGAGAGGTTAAAAAAAGAGTCATATGCGACAGAGGAGAGGAGGGATGATATCAGCCCTTGTGAAAGCAAATAACAATGGGAGGATCATTTGGGCGAGGAGAATGGAGCCCAAAGAAGAGGAGGAGGAGGAGGAGGAGGAGGAATGGTACCGATCATAAAGCTTGACCGTACTGGGAGATTAGCAGCGCTTAGCCTTGCTCTCTATCTCTTCTGTCCATTGATGGACTGCAGACCAGTGGTTCTCAACTGGTGGGTTGCAAACCAAAAATGGGCTGTGGGTTTGTTCTGACTGAGTTGCGAGTAGCATTCCCTGCTCTCAAACCTATGACCCATTTTGCAAATTAAATGTTTCCATATCTTCTGTTGTTGACGTAAAAGGCAGCGAGTCAAATTTATACACAGATTCATCTCTCACTTGGTAGAAGTTACCAAATTTAGGCAGAAACCAAGATGAACAGGTTTTGTGACATGCCTTCATCCTCAAACCATGAACAAATTTACATTTAAAAAAAGATATAAAGATAGTCTTTTCAAGTTTTTTTTTAAAGGAAACAATTGGGCCTGAACACTGCAATCTTCCAATAAATGTAGTTATTAATAATAATAATTATGGAAATAATTCATCAAAAATATAAAAAGAAAATCAAATATCTGTTTTTTTTTTTTATGCATGTACAAAATTCTGAATGTAGTAGTTCACCCCAAAATTTAAATACTCATCCTCATGTTGTTTTAAACCTGTTTTTTTAAGACTTTTTTTCTTCTTCTATATCTATAGAAGATATTTTCAAGAATGTTGGTAATCATTTCATTTTATAAAAAAAAAACCTGAGCCATTTCTCAAAACATCTTCTTTTATGTTCCACAGATTCCACAGTCATACAGGTTTGGAACACTTTTCACTTAAAATTGTTGGGTGAACTATCCTATTAACTATTTAGCATATCATGTTAATAATATTGCATAGTGTTGGGTCTACACAGGTCATTGTAATATTAAAACATAATATTAACATTTGTAACATTTATAACATTAGGCTAATAACATTGTAATATAAGTGCTACCATGAATTGAATGTTTGATGTTGAGGACATTTTGTTATTATGCCAGGTTGCCACTGCTGTTGATCTCACCGCGGTGAAAGAGAGCCAAACTTTAAATTATCTGCTGTTGTGTTTAATTTAGTGTTTGGACAGAAATCTGGCTTCATTCAAAATGCGCCGTTAAATGGATCTGTGTGGGATGTTTGAAGACCTGTGTCCAGGCGCTTAGTCCAATTGGACATTGCGCTTATGGCATAGTTTCAAAGCTGTGAAAGAATGAGCACACACGTTTTGGTGAGAGAAAACCTGTTCATGCTCATGGGATTACATTTGTTGTGTCTTTACAGTTGCTTAACATCCAGTGCAAATAATCTAGGAGTATCTTTACATTGTGCACACAGGTAAATGTCAAACTATAAATATTTGACAGTTGCTAAGTAACCTCAGAAACCACCTGCAGTGGTACATGAACAAATTGATTCAAAAATAGATGCAGCTGAGTACAGTATATACGTCATCAAAACTGTTGAATGGGAAACAGATAAATCAAGCAAACGTAAAACATTATTAATAAAGAACAGTGCATCCTCAAAGATCTGAGATAAAATGACACAAACACCTGACAGATGGAGCTGAGTGTCTACAGAAATGCAGAAATATGTTTACAGCAGACAGAAAGTACTGGAGAAGGGCGCCACATTGTGGTGAAAAGGGGCACTACAACTATTCAAGAGTAGTTGTATTCACTAATCTCTTGCTCTGATGAATTCTGCCAATTTGTCATGATGGATCAATGTCTCCAGCTCTGTTCCAAACAAGTAAGCTGCCTACAAAAATCATTGGCATGCTCTCTACACGAAGAGTGTTCCAAAAGGTAGTTAGCATGTTTACGCTGCCTTTTATGGACAAATTGTGAGGCAGCATCACCTAGCCCATATCCTCCATGGAGAAGGCTATCCCTTAATATTTTGCAATGCCATTTATGAAAAAGTACACCCAAAATGGTGGATGAATCGAAAGAATTGTCATTTACTGTATAGATGCTTAGAATTCATTCAATAACTAGAGCGTCTGTAAAAATCATCCTAAAAATGTGCTTGTAACATAACCGAGTGTTAACAAAAGCAAACGTGAGTGAGATAAAAACGCATTTACTAATGCAACTAATTTTAGCTTGCCTTTATGTAGACTGTTACAAATTGGCCACTTATGGTGGAATTTCAGTTAGATCATTCCTTAGTGTATTCTTAGTGCCTATGTAGGTGAGGTAGCTCACTAGATTTTGCAACAGATCCATTTTTACATATTGTAATGAGTGCAAAGTCACTGAGTCCATACCTAACGTGACTTGGCTAAAAGAGAACAAAGCTCGGAAATAAAAACTTTCTCCTATTGATTGTGACATTTTAAAGTATTTGATCTTTTTGCTCATATTATTTTGCTGTGGTCACAGAGGAGTTTAGAAGTTTAGAAAATACACACACACACACACACACACACACACACACACACACACACATACACACACACACACAATCTGTGGGGGAAAAAAAGAACATTTTCCTAGACGGGAGTTCCTACAGGTAGTCGTGGTAAGCAGATATAAGCCTGGGGGTAGAAATTGATGTCCACCGGGTTGCCATCAAGCCTGATGTCCTCCAGGGCTTTCCGTATGTAGTTTTTGTCATGAATGTTGCAGAAAGCATCTTGGCTTATACTCTGTATATTGTTATTCTGGAGAAAATGTAGAAGAGAGGGCGAGAAATAGCATTAATTGTGAAGACATTATTGCCCACTAGTGAGGAGAGTAGCTGGAGTTTTTACTGTTTTTACCTGCAGGTGGAGCGATCGTAGGCTGTCAGGTAGGGGTACGGGAATGTAGTCCAACTTGTTGTTTGATAGGTACAGGAACTGAAGCTCTTTCATCTCCTACTCACGGGAGAAAATGAACACAAACAACATAACATTATCATGCTCAGTTTATTATTTGTCCGAGGAAAAGTAATCATTAGATGAGAATACATATTGAAATACAAAAATAATACGAGTGAATTTGGTCTTACTGCACTGTTTTAAAGGGATAGTCATTCACTTAGTAGGCAAAAATTCCATTGAAGTCAATGGATACTGTCAACTATCTGATTACCAACATTCTTCAAAATATCTTCTTTAGTGTTCCACAGAAGAAAGAAACTCATACAGGTTTAGAACAACTTGAGGGTGAGTAAATCAACAGAATTACATTTTTTGGATGAACTATCCCTTTAAGTGTAAACAAGGTTTTTGCTTTTCAAGTAAATACATCTCATTTTATTGATCTTTAGACATTTTTACTGCAAAACAAGCCACAAGCTTTCTGTGTATCTATCTTTATTTTGCAGTTAAATGGCAGAATGAAAAAAATCCTGAGCACTAAATCAGCATATTAGAATGATTTCTGAAGGATCATGTGACATTGAAGACTGAGTTATGATGTTTAAAATTCAGCTTTGCCATCACAGGAATAAATTATTGTAATAATATTTCATCATAATGTTACTGTTTTTACTATTAAAAAAATCTTACAGACCCCACACTTTTGGATGGTTCTGTACGTACCTTAAAGGCCTCTGCGTGCATGCTTGAACTCCTTAGCTGGTTATTGCGAACATCAATGTGCTTCAGGGAAGCTGGGAGTTCTGGGAGTACCTGGATGTTGTTGTCGGCCAACATGAGATCCTGAAGTTGAAGCAGTGAACGAAAAGCGGCCTCATTCACTTTACCTATCTGGTTTCCACTCAGATCGATCCGTTTCAGCTGATCTGAGAACACCGTTAAGTGCAGTTTTCTTAAACATTGTTCAGTTTGATTCGTAATTAAATTTATTTAAAAGTCTTAAATAGTCTTTTATGCATTCCAGGCCTTGTGTAAACTGTGTAATACAGTATATGTTTGAAAAACCACGTTTGTATTTTCAAGAAAGAGGGAAGTTTGTTTGATTCTTACTGAGATTGATGAAGTCTGTGGCCTTGACCTCGGTGATCTTGTTGAAGCGAGCGTAGAAGTGTGTGGTTTCTTTGGGAAGAGGGGGAATCTGAGTCAGTTCTGAGTCATCACAGTAAACACTGCCACTGATACACACACACAGCAGGCAGGAGGGCATCCCTACAGTAGAGAGAAAGAGAGAGAGGACTGTGCCATGACGTTTCATACCACTAGAGGCCGCAAGATTCATGACTGAAATAAAAAAAACAAAGCATTTTTATCACTTTCAAACCATTTATCCATCTACCTAAGCCTGTGTCAGGTCCAAACAGGCCTGGACCATGGAGGTCTAAAGTGGATGGGACAGGAGATTTTGTTGGACGGGGCGGCAGTGTCACTTCCTCCACATAGTCCTCAGGAGGAACTACAGCAGGTGGCGGAGTGACGGCTGGAGGAGGAGCCAGTGTCTCAACCTCAGTCAGTAAGAAAGAGAGGTTAGACACGGAACATAACTATATACATAAGTTGGTTCATAGTGACTCTATTCTGAAAGGGATAGTTAATAAAAAATCTGTCATCATTTACTCACCCTCATTTCGTACAAGAATC
This sequence comes from Leuciscus leuciscus, assembly GCF_965113295.1. Lineage (NCBI taxonomy): Eukaryota > Metazoa > Chordata > Actinopteri > Cypriniformes > Leuciscidae > Leuciscus > Leuciscus leuciscus. Next base: position 13,275,543 of record NC_138747.1, on the reverse strand, counting down.
AAGATGGGATATTTTTTGAGAAATGTCTCTGCTTTATTTGTCCATACAATGGAAGTCAGTGGGCTCAAATGTTATCTTGTTCCCTACCTTCTTCCAATTTTTTTTTTGGTTTTATATAATAGATTGTAACATCAAAAATTGTGTCTAATGAAATGAATTCATACAATTTTAACAATCGAATTGATCTTTGAAAATTACAATTAATTTAGAACAAAATATATTTTTATTATTATTGCTTCTAGCAATATAGTGTTATGAGTTGCATGGTGCTTTTTGTGATTTTTGGTGCTGAATAGCACTCGTCCACCTTCACTTTCATTATATAGAAAAAAGAATATACCTTGATGTCATGCATCCAAACGTTCTCATTTTGTTCAATGGAAGAAAAAAAGTCATACAGGTTTGGAAGAACGTGATGATGATTAATTGATGACAGAACTGACAAACTTGATCAGCTCTTAAAACCTTCTCTCACCTCCTCATCATAATCATAGTTCAGATCCCACGTGTCATCGAATCCATATGCTTCAGGGTCCAGATCAATTGGAGGGGCACTAAGACCGAAGCCCAATAGGGTCCAAACAAGATACAGCAGCATCTATAATAGACAAAGTGAATTATCTGTGCATATGTACTAAGTACTTTTGTGATATGCATTGGGGACTCGTTATGAATTCAACATCACAGAGTGTCAAGATAATCCACATTATGCAATTTATACTCTACCTTCATTTTGGGGTTTTGGAAATGTTTTCTCTTTTTTCCCCAAGGGATTTTATAACTATCTGCAGGAGTTCTCTGTCTACAGCCCCAGATGCCTGCCACACCAGTGTTTGTTTAACCTTTAAGGGCATTTCTTTCCGGCTGCTCAGACACGTAAACTCTTATTAGCCAGAAACATCACGCATAATGACAGTGTGAAAGTTAATACACTTTAGACCCTCCACGCATTTGAAAACATAAATAAAGTAGTTGTATGGTTCGCAATGGTAACCTATCATCCGTCTTATATGGTTATGGAAGTTGGCCAAACCTGCAGAGTTTTGTGAAGAAGGCTGACAGGGGTGTGCGATCTAAAGTAAGTATATATAAATATATACTACCAAATATTACATAAATCTGAATCATGTGTCTTCCTCCATACTAAATCAACACAGATGGAGTCCATAATGCACATCTTCATGGTCATCATCTAGTGTTTCTCAATGCAGCACAATCAGGACCACACCGACCTTGCCTTCCCATAAACTCCTAACAACTCCAGCCTGACACATCAGTATTCAGAACTCTCCTGGGCCAATTTAATTATTTACGTAACCCCGTTATGAAAGTATTTGGAATAAGAAAAATTACCAAGGAGTCTTCATACAGCAGGAAGGGGGGAAAAGAAACCTACCTTTGATGTTTGTCTGTGAACAGCCATAGCATGAGAGCAGATCTTTGGGGTACAGTGGTATGGAAGCTGGCCTGTGCTCTCCTGAGGTTTTAGCAATGAATTGCTGACCCAGGATTGAGGACACTATCAGGTTAGGTGAGGGGGAGAAGTGGGAGCTCTGCTGGGGGATGGCCAAGTCAGTTTGCTCAGCTGTCACTAATTTTTCATCGCTGTCATTGCCGAAGCCTCTGACCCGGCCTGGTTTGGTAATTTACGGCTCCCTGCTGGCAGGTTGTTAACTTCATGTGGTTTTCAGACGCGTGTCCTAGCGAGATGCAAGCTTTCCTTTTTTTTCCATGACATTTTACATTTTTTGGTGTTCCAGAAGACAATTTTGTATTTCCAGGAATCCTCTTTGATTGTTTTGGGAGTGGTCAGTTCACCCCTTGTGGTTTCCAGCCATTCAAGCATTATTCTTCTTATAATATAGTGAGAAGTTAATCCGTGTCATAATTGTTTGACTCAATTCGCTGAAGCCTCAGAAATGTTTCTGACTGAACACCATTTAAAGTCGGAATTAAACTAATGGACTTAATGTTATTTCATGGTGTATTAAGCAGGTCAGTGAGGTCAGCTGTTTGTGATTTTGACTCGGGTTGACATCCAATAGCAAACCTAGTGGACGACCTTTGACATCCTCAGATTTTTTACTGGCGTCTGACTGACGAGACTCAAACAGACACTCCTGTTTCATTCCTTTTCTGTAAGAGATCTTGCGTCACTTCTCAATTAGCAACCATGTTTCACATATCAAAATTCCATTGCTAAATACGTAGTTTGTACAGATGATGACTACCTCAGAAGGAAGCACAGATTAACAAAAGAGAAGGTATATGAAAACTTTTCCTTCTCTCCTATAATGAGGACAAGTTCAATATTTCATGGACAAGTATTTCTTTTAATTTTCACAATGACCACTACTTTTGAAAGAAGTCTCTTATGCTCACCAAGCCCATTTATTAGATGTAAAATACAATAAAATACAAAAAATCCAGCAGCCATTACAGTCTTCAGTGTAACGTAATTCTTCAGAAATAATTCTAATATGCTGATTTGATGCTCAAGAAACATTTCTTATTGTTATCAATGTTGCAAACAGTTGTGCTGCTTAATATGCTTGTGGAAACCGTGAAGCATCTTTTCTTTTCTTTCAAAAATCTTACTGTCCCAAACATTTGAATGGTAGTGTATAATATCTGTCAGCTACACACACACACACACACACACACACACACACACACACGTATGCTGATGTGTTTGCATGCGGCTACAAAGCACAATCCTGTGGTGCCTGTTCTTTTTTCCTTCTTACTGAAATGTTCTCAGTTCTCATGTTTAATAATGAAATACACAGCTGTAAGAGAAAAAATGTGCAGTAAGGGTTTCAAAGGTGCTTTTCAAAAAATTACATTTGGTCTAAGATACAATGCCTAAAGAAAAACAAAGTCTGAATTTCATTTTGCAACTGTGTGGATGTGCACCTGGCATGTTTTATGAGGCTGGGAAAGCTGTAAAACCTTTTTTTTTATCAGCATATTTTCAGAAACTCTTCAATAAGTAAACAGAATTGCACAATTATAGGGATGCAGATATATTTGTTTCCACAATACAAACACAACACAACATCAATGTACAATAATTGAAATATAAAACATCGGAAAATATGTTTATATAGAGGTTTAGTTATGAAAAACATTTTTTAGGTATAGTAATTGATAAATTCTAACAAAACAGTGTTTTTTGCCTGTTAAGCTGACTAATTTCATCTATAATGACAGTAGTTATGTTTTAATATCCACCTGCTGGGGGAGCAAGAGTGCTGAGCTTATTGTCATATTGTACAGCATTAAAGGAAATGGTTTCCATCAGCCACCTGAATAACATTAGTCAAGCCATGGAGGATGTATGAAATTACAGAAAGCTCACTTCTAAGACTTTCTAAATTTTCACTTTAGTAGCACTTGCATACATCTAACTTTACAGTTTTATTCTTATATTTTGAAGTGTTTTACAGAGGGGGTTGTTCAAATAGCATTTACCTGGTTATATACAACATTTTATTCACATATTATGCCCCTTTTCACAAGATGTAATATAAATATTTAAGATTTATGTAATATAAATCTATAGTATCCCCAGAATGTGTCTGAAATTTCAGCTCAAAATGTCCCCCAGATCATTTATTATAGCTAGTCAAAGTTGTCCCTTTTTGGGTGTGAGCAAAAACGCTCTGTTTTTGTGTGTGTCCATTTCAGTGTTGCCGGATGTACGATAATTGCGCTTCATTCGGTTGTTTCCAAGCGAAGGTCGATAGTTTAGCAATAAAGTAATTTGCAGGTCGTGTCAAAAAGTTGTTGGTCTATAAATAGCTGTATTCTGTACGTTTTACTTGTTTACGATAATTTTCTTCCAAATAGATAATTTTGGGTTTCTGGTACGATACTTGGACACTCCCGATCTGGCAACACTGGTCCCTTTAAATGCAAATGAGCTGCTGCTCCCGGCCTCCGTTTAGAAGACAGCCGATTCTTTACACAAGCTTCGCATATTCTGCAATAACAAAACATGTGAATTCAGTCAAATTTCAGAAATAACAGTAGTGGAGTGCAACCATATGGAGAGACTCAGGAAGAGTTTGCAACTTTTAGACTGTACCTGGACATTTCTGAATGGTTAGTGGATAGCCTACATTTATGTAGCCTAGTTGTTGTTGTGGAGTTACATTGATTCATTTAGGCCTAATCGATTTGCCTGTACCATCATGTTTAACTTTTACACAAGTTGACACAGTTCCTTGAGGTCTTTATAAGACAGTTGCGACATTTTGTGGTCAAATATTGTTCTGTGCTCGTCTGTGCAGCCAACGACAGAACAGTTTGCATGATTTGCTCGAACTTTTGCCATTACTGTAACATTACATAACTATACTGGTTACACTGTTGTAAACCAAATGGCGGCACCGTGGGTGAAAACAAACAGATTAAGGGGCGGTAATATTATAATAAGATCCCCTTCCTACGTCAGAAGGGGAGCGAAATCTGATCGGCTTATTTTTTTTGACATGCTTGCAGAGAAAGGCTCACCAAATCAAAGTTACTGGGTTGTTACTTTTCACGTTTTCTGGATTGGTAGATGCACCGGGGACCCGATTATAGCACTTAAACACGGAAAAAGTCAGATTTTCATGATATGTCCCCTTTAATGTAATCAATCAACTGGGGAAGTATGGTTATTATATACGTTTTTTTTTTTTTTTTTTTTTTACCCTATGGGGTGTCTTGCCTTAAACACTCAAAAATATGTTGTTGTTTTTTGTCCACAATGAAAATCCATATGTCGTTTTGGTCCCAATGACTTATATGAACAAAAACTGTTCAAACATTCTTCAAAATATTTTCTTTTGATTCCACAGAAGAACGGATGATTTGGAATGACATGGAGGTGTGTTCTGTAAATGATTCATTTAAGGTAAATTTTCAGTTTTGGATGAACTATTCCTTTAAGACTAACAAAACAATGTTAAAGGGCAAGACGTGACCGAGCAAAGCAAATAAGAGCGCTGTTTACACTGACTAATAGGAAAACAAGTTTAACTGACAAGATAAAACTGGAAACATGACACTGAAAATAATGACAAAGGAGAAACCCAAACACTCCACACCCAAATGGTAAAAATGTGGCTTTAAGTTGTTGCTTAATACCATATTCTAGTTGTGGAGATTGTGATTGAGGACTCAAATCTTTTGATTCTAAAATGATTAATTCTCTGATTCTTTATGATTTCTCTAGGTTACACATGTTAGTTGCGACCAGTGAGTGTTTTTGCAGTGAATCATACACTTAACAGATCTGCTCACTCCTAAATGTTATCATGATGCAGATAGTGATAATAAAATCAAGCTACCCTCAAACCCACGGTGGGAACACAAGTCCAGAACACAATTTTAGGGAAAAGGCATGACAACTTTCTAACCTAACGTTCAGTGGTGATAAACAGCAAAGAATGAACAGCCTCAAAATGTACCATTATCACAGTATGGGCTTTTGCAAACACAACGTAGTATCTACTTACACTTTTTTCCTGACTGACCTGTGTATGTTTATTTTCATGAGCACACAATATGGTGTCTGTTGTCCTTTACCCAGCATGACAATGTTAACAGTTCACTTGATTTTCATGCACATACTGTATAGCTTATGAGAATGGTTTCTCTGTCTCTAAAATAGCCAGGAGGTCAGCAGATAATTCATCAATTGTGTTAAACAAGCAATATAGAGATGAATCCGCAAATAATGATTCACTAAAAATATATGGTTGACTTTCCATAAAAGTGTAAGTGAATCGATGTCTCACTTTGTTTTAGTTTACAAAATGTTAACAGAGCATGTTAAACATTGAGGAACGCTGCAATAGTCTACTAACAGGACATTTAATCTGTTTTGCAGTCACACAACTGTTGTTTAGTTCTAGACAGATGAATTTGAGTGGTTGCAGGTGGAAAAAGAATGATTGTATTTTAATCATCACAGATGTCCTCTTATCCTCATATGTTTATCCAAATTTGTCATCACAAACATCATGAAACCTGTCAAACCAACCTGTAAGGACATTTGAACAGTTATTTAGGTTTACTTAGACTTTTATAGTATACTTTTATATTTATTAATATTTGGAATTCACTTTTATTTTTACGTTTTCAGTTTTCATTTTTATTTTAGATAAGGTTTAGTAATTTTGTTGTGCCATTTTTTTATTCGTTTTATTAATGTCTATTTTTCCTCTAGTTTTAATACATTTTTATTTCAATTTTAGTTTTTTAAATTTTAGGTACTTCTACTTATTTTATTTCATTCAGTTGCCAAAGCTGCTAATAATACTGAATGAGCCTTATATAGGGATGCTGTGATAAGTGTTGTATTCCTATAGGTAGACGTGGATAGGCTGAGAGTCAGCTGACTTGAGCTTGACTGATGTGACCTGCCAGAACTAATGCTACGCTTGATTTTATTAACCAATGTCTTTGATGCCGCTGACCTTCATTTATTTGACCATATCAGGGGTTCTCAACCCTGTTCCTCGAGGGCCACTTTCCTGCAGAGTTTAGCGGCGACGTTGAGCTTTCTAGTAATCCTGAAGACCTTAATTAGCTGGTTCAGGTGTGTTTAATTAGGGTTGGAGCTAAACTCTGCAGGACAATGGCCCTTTAGGACCAGGGTTTAGAAAGCCTTATATAGATAAACATCACATTTGTGTTTCATTTTTTATTTTATTGTTGAAGTAAGAGTTTTGAACTTTCTCCTGCGTTCTATTCTTCTGCGGTCTAGAATGGCAGCACAGCTGAAAGGTTTGTTTGAGCTGCGCCCTCTACTGTGTAGGCGTAAATTTGCATTTCCTTGAGCCTGAGGCTTATTCATTTCTCTTATGGTGTGAAAGGGCCTTTACATTTGCAAAAATATATAAAAAAAAAAAAAAAACAAGCCCAGCCCATGTGAGAAAAAGTAATGCAAAAGTAACATAATAATGACACAATTAGTTACTTTTTAGGGAGTAATGCAAGATTGTAACACATTACTAAGTAACTGCTAATACAGTGTGTGTGTGTGTGTGTGTGTGTGTGTGTGTGTGTGTGTGTGTGTGTGTGTGTGTGTGTGTGTGTGTGTGTGTGTGTGTGTGTGTGTGTGTGTGTGTGTGTGTGTGTGTGTGTGTGTGTGTGTGATTGTTTTAAGGTTTTCTCATGAACCGCTGCTGAGAGCCATAACAAACATGCTGACTACTGTGCTATTGTTGAACTGCTTCCAAAACACACTGCTCCTGAGACATGGAGGATACACTTACTTCAGCTAATCAAACACTTCTTGTGAGGTGTTACTTAACTTCTTTAAGATGGATACTATTGCTTTTTCATAATCTATGAATTTCTTAATAAAAATATCTTAAACATTTCTCCTACCATTCAAAATAAGGTTTGTATGTGCTGGACTTCCAGTGTAAGTGCATTACTGTAAACATGTTTTCAGCTTATTTTTACAAAATGATGGGCTGGTCAAGATTATTTTCTGTGGTACTCAACAGCAACATGGTATACCACAGATGTCATCCATTGATGTTTAGTGATAAATAGTGCTGGGTAGTAACTGATTACATGTAATCTGGATTACGTAAACAGATTCCAAAAAATAAGTACTTGTAACTAGATTATATTACATTTTAAAATATTTGTAATCAGATTACAGTTACTTTTTAATTGATTACATATTAATATTAACACATTGGCAATAAATTATTCACAATTTATTGATTCTCTCTGATTTATCTTTTTTTTATCTTTTTAAAGCTACACTGTGTAATGTTTTTAGTTGATTCTTAGCAAAAAACATTTAGTTCTTTCAAAAATATATGTGCTCATTAATGTATATTTACTTCTTTCAAGTAATAAAGTATTCTCGTAAGTTTATAATCTGCCATTGAAAGTACATACGGGTGAGGGGTTCGAATGCCGGTCGCCATGTTGCCCCTCCATCTTGAAACTACATTAGCCAAAGAGGGACATACCTGTAAATTCAAGCTTCGCCTTTCGCGCTTTACACTCAGTGACACAGAGACGAATGCGAGGGGGAGATTACTCGCGACTGCCGGCAGATTTGAAAGATTGCTGATGGAGGATCACGCCTATTTTCGAGCACATGTAGCAGAGTCGCCAAGGAAGCAAAAGAGAGAATTAAAACGTCAACGCGACAGGCAAATCAGCAAGACCAAAGTCAATACTGGAGTAACTTTTCCCAGATGGAAAGAGCTCATGAGGTTGAGCAATTAAGTTGCCTGCTTTCTTCTCGACAGGTAGTTCAGCCTATTTGTGTAAATTCGAAGTTTTATAGTTGCTTGTCTAACCATAGCATGGTTGTGCATAACGCCAGAACGACCTCTAGTATAACTTGCGTTACTTTTCCTCACGTCAATGGTGAAAAAGTATTGTTTACCTTGTAACATAAATCTGTGCTGCGACGGATCACAGATGATAGTTTTAAAGGCGCAATTGAACGAAGTTGAACTGGAAGTCATGTTAATCGTGGAATAATACGGCCACCGTAGGAGTTAAAACGCCCTCGAAATTGAAAGGAACATAAACTAATATTCACTGGGTAGTCATATACAATTTCACCGCTAGATGGGGGAAAATATCACACAGTGTAGCTTTAAGTTTTCATTTCTAAAAAAGCCTTCTGCTTTTATACATTTAGAAGGTCTTCCAGGTTTGTGGAAGTGCACACACAGACCAGCCACTAGTCATGTGACTATCACTGAAAACTGAGCAAAACACAGCAATTGAATACTGGATTTACAGAAATCATTTCACTTTTGAGAAGGGTTTTGTTTTTCAACATTTCAACATTGCATCTCTCATGACAAACACATTATTTACACCGTGGGTCAATTATCCATGTATGGAACTACAGTATGTCTTTTCATCAGCTTTTGCTACATTAAAATGTACAAATTCATATCATTTCTTATTTTCATGTAATGCAGGTATTCGCAAACTTTTTTTAGCTGAAACGTTTTGACCTAATATATTTACCTGAAGTACACTCTGAGATTTTAAGGTAATAAGATAATTAAGTCAATAATCTAACAATACATTTACATGTTCACGGTTCTCTGAAGTCAATTAATGGTCACATGACATGCAGTTAAATAAAATATTTCCTCTTTTTCTGTAAAGTTTTTATTTTTATTTTCTATATGTGACCCTGGATCACAAAACCAGTCTTATGTTGCACGGGTATATTTGTGGCAATAGCCAGCAAAACATTGTTCAAATTATAGATTTTTCTTTTATGCCAAAAATCATTAGGATATTAAGTAAAGATCATGTTCCATGAAGATATTTTGTAAATTTCCTACCTTAAATATATAAAACATTTTATTTTTGTCAATTGATGCAGCACTATCGCCAATAGAAATGGACAACTTTAAAGGCAATTTTCTCAATATTTCGATTTTTCTGTACCCTCAGATTCCAGATGTTCAAATAGTTGTATCTCGGCCAAATATTGTCCTATCCTAACAATGGAAAGATTATGTATTCAGCTTTCAGATGATGTATACATCTCAAAAAAAAAAAAAAATACCCATAAGACGGGTTTTGTGGTCCAGGGTCACATATTAAAATCATTTATTTGAATTCAGAATTTTTATGATTTAATTAATGGAAACTATTTTAAGGAGACATCGTTACATTGTACTTACTCAAATAATACAGAGTATTGTAAACTAACTATACTTTAGAGGTACGGTTAGGGTTTGGTATAGAGTTAGTTACAAATTATGCATAATTTACTGTTATTACTAGTAAAGTGTAACTGACACCTTAAAATAAAGTGTTACCTAATTACGTATTAGCTTTTCATTATCCTCACAAACCCCCTGCTGTTCCTTCATATATAGAAGGATATCCTGACCCTAATATTTAATTAACTTCATGTTTTTGATAAAGAACTGAATATATTTTCTTTCTCTTTGTATTTTTATATCAATATGGTAAAATATTATTCTATTCAAATCAATGTGATAAACAAGTTAGGTCAAAAGTATTCTAAAAGTAGTCAGATTACCTAAAATGTGTAATGTAATGGTTTAAGTTACTAATTAAAATGTTTGTAATGTAGCCTAATTTGGAGTCAGTAACAGACTATAATTTGTAAGTAATCTACCCAGCACTATAAATAACCAGCATATTACTTTAACTATGAATTCATCAGTACACAGAAATTAACTTTAAACAGTTCCTTCTTTTCATAAATTAAACAAATATTGGCTCACTCTGCTGCGCATCATGTGGCTTCTTTATACCACAATATTGTTAAATTTGTGATTCTGGTTGGCATATGTTCCAAGGATATTGATTTATTTTGCATAACTGAAGCTCCACATTTGTTGACCGCATGTTCTTCCAAATTAGAGACAGGTGTCATGCAATGTCAGGCCGCATTGCTTTGGCTGCACGTCTATAATGGCCACAGAATGGCCACATGACTCAACTCCCTGCAGAGTGAATGGATGTGTCAAATCAATGTGCAATATTATTTATGAAAGTTGCTGGAATGCCGTTATTCTGTTCAGAACTGATCCAAATATTTTTCTCAGTCAATGCACAACCAGTTATCGTGAACACAGATTATTCATGATGATTGTGTAACCAACCATTTTTTATGGGGTTTGTCAGTTATATGAACATGCATTATTTGTAGTGTTTTATAATAAACTGAACACCTGCTAAGCATTTCTAATGTATTTCTTTATTGTTATAAAAATCCCCCGAGACGCATGAAAAACACATGTCGTCATAATCATATATTTATTTGATTTGATATTTCATCTGTAGAAACACTTCTCTCAGTTGTTTATGTGCGGAACTCAGGCGGGAGTTATGATCACATAATATGATTGTGAAAGCGAATGAGCTCTCCTAACAGATACGCACGGAAAAAAACAGCACTCTATACGCTGTTTCAAGCTCTTCAGACCCCATGATTCAGTGGGTAATGAATAGAAATTATAATCTGTATTAAATAACATACAGAAAAATCTGTTCTTAGACACCAATGATAACAAGACTTCAACATTCTCTTCTCTATTCCGGAATATTTTTCAGGTTTTCAAAACAGCTCCACCACTTTTTGTAAGCAAGGCAAGTAGGGGAGTAGTTCTACAAAATATTTTAGGAATGAAAACTTTAAAAATGTCTTGTGAAACACACATCTTCATGTGGCATTATAGGCTATGTAGAATAATTGGCTCTGGGACATTATTGAGAACTGAATGCACACCTACATCGTGGTTTCATTAAATTAAACGTCTGTCATCAATTATTCCTTAGTCAACAAAACCAAGTTGGTCTAATCTTGAAGGAAGTCCAAAGGATGTCCGAAGGATTAGAGTAATCCCAAAACATATGGGGACATTTTTTCATGTCTTTCTTTCCTGTCTTATCCATAAATTTAAATGAACTGCATGAAAAATTGTGCGAATATATGATTTTATTTGTCTACCTCCCAATGTTCAGGTATAAATCAATTCAAAATTCCATTCCTGTTGTCTCACTCAGAGGGACATTATAAAAAAAAGCCATTCTCAGACGATTTAGTTTCAGCATTTCGTCCTTGCACAGTGGGAAGAAAACTGGGATCATCTGAAACCTAATACTGTTTCAATGATATTCCATTCACCCCTACAGATGCTCTGCCGTCAGTGCATAATCAGTTATGTGAGGACAGTGCTTGGTTTTTCAATCATGTCCAAATCACTTTGACCTCCTTGTCGAAACCCCTTATCTGTTTTATAACACAAATTCCCTCCATTCCATAATTATGAATCAGCATTTGTTCATATGTGATACGAACATAAGGCAGTTTATTGAAAAAACATGAACTTTGCTGTTTTGGGTTTTCTATAGTTTTAGATAAAACAAAGTTTCAGCCTCCAAATTATATCAATGTTATTGTGAATGTTTTGTTTTGTTTTGCTTTCATGGCCGAAGCTTTTCTTAGCGATTGAATGATGCAACTATATTTATTTTTTACAAATAAATGATATTTTCAACTCTACAAATATGCATATAATGTAAATATTTTAATTAATTTTTATCCAATCAATTTATAACATCTCCCTCGATCTCTTTTGAGTAAGAAGTTGTCACAGGATAAACCAGCATTGTGGTGGATAACAGCCTGGAAAACAACTGTTTTAAAGGGGACATATCATGAAAATCTGACTTTTTCCATGTTTAAGTGCTATAATCGGGTCCCCGGTGCATCTATACCAAACCAGAAAACGTGAAGTGAAAACCCAGTAACTTTGTTTTGGTGAGCCTTTCTCTGCAAGCATGTCAAAAAATAAATCGATCAGATTTCGCTCCCCTTCTGACGTAGGAAGGGGATCTTATTATAATATTACCGCCCCTTAATCTGTAACCAGTTCTTATGCAATGGCAAAAGTTCGAGCAAATCATACAAACTGTTCTGTCGTTGGCTGCACAGACGAGCACTGAACACTATTTGACCAAAAAATGTCACAGCTGTCTTATAAAGACCTCAGGGAACTGTCAACTTGTGTAAAAGTTCAATATCACGGTACATGCAAGTCGATGATATGAATCAATGTTACACAACAACTACATAAATGTAGAAGACGTAGAAACGTCCAGGTGCAGTCTAAAAGTTGCAAACTCTTCCTGAGTCTCTCCATAAGGCTGCATTCCGCTACTGGTTATTTCTTGTAATTTTGGATGACTGAGATTTGCGTGTTTAGTTATTTAGTCTGTGGTGCCGTTAGTAATGATACGTCCTATGAAAGAATATGAGGTTGGGCCCCCTAGTGCACCCATTCCATTAATAAAATCGATCTCTGGGGGCCCTAAAAGTGTGTGGGCCCTTAGAATCGTCCTAACTCCTATTTTGTCTTGTGGACTATATGTAAGTATTGTTATGTGAAACAGCTTATTCAGAAGAGTACCAAAAAAATTAAAAATAAATTATAGGTGCAATTTGTTTTACTTTGTTAAAATTATTAACATCTTGCATATTCTGCTAAGGGGGAAAGTAAACTTACGAACAGAACTGTACCTCAGTCAATCAGTGTCCACTGTCCACAGCATGTTAGTTTGACACATGCATCATATTTACTTAGCCTGTTTGTTGATGTTAATTATTTAATGTGTCTTTCAGTAAATCTCTAATTGTGTCAAAAAATTGTTTGGAATCATTAGAGGCCATTTTGTCAAAATGTTTTTATTTTATGACAACCATCATTTAAATAATCATACATTGACAACGGTTTGGAGTAGAAATTAGAAAGCAGAGACTTTTCTTTTTCATTCAGTATTACAAATGTGTTTCAGGGTAAAAATGACCAAAGATGATGGACCATATATGTCATACAAGGCTTGAGGATTCCTCACACAAAATCATGGGAGAAACATGAGTAGATTTATTCATCCTTCACAAAAAAGGACCTTTACTCTGTGGTTGAGTTTCTGCTTTAAAGTACATTCAGGTGTGAGGAAAAGGCTGAGAAATCTTTAGACTAGGAGTGTAGGGACAGAGACAGGAAAGATAAATTACCAGATGTAGCTGCTGCCAGATAGAAGTGTAGCTTGCCTGAATTCAGGGGGCCCAGCCCAGGACATAATATTTATGGGTTACCCTGAATTCATGGAGCCCCAGAGAAAGTTATAAGGGTGGGCCCCAGACCCAATACTCTCAGCAGTGTAAATACATGTTTAATGGGCTCCCTGCATCACAGGAACTACGTCAGACCTGGTTTCCTGTTTCCTGGGATTCTCACACAAAGGTTGAAACTATCTAAATGCAGCATTAAATTCAAGATGTGAACTAAAAAAGCTCAACGTACCAACATTACAATCCTGTAAAAGAAAAACATAACAGCTGATTAAAGAAACTGGAGAGTACATTAAATCATGATCAAACAACATCTGGCCACAATTACATGAGGTGACAGACGCAGCTGAAATCACGCCCTGTTTCCTGTATAGTGCACTAAATCAGGTGCTGGTTATTCGGTGATGTGTAATTATACAATTCAATCTGATTTATATTATTGTCACAGGTTGGGAGGGAGATATGAAACACACAAAGAAGATGAAAGTTAACAGGCTTTAATGCTCCAACAGGGTAATCCAAAGAGGTACATCTACCGGTAGGCACGACCCCTTGAAGGGTCCAGGGTGGTGCAGACGGTGGTGAAAGCCTTGAGCAGGGGCGTGATGGCAGGTGGCCAGGCCACAGTCAGAACTGTGCTCCATGGTGGCGTACACAGAGGAAGGGGCCATGGTGGTAATAGTCCTGATACCACCAGGGGGACAGCTGGAGGCGATGAAGATGAAGAGAGCCCACCGCGTAGCCGAAGGTCCGAGGCGAGGGAGTGACGAAGGCCCTGGTGACCGGGACTGAACCTCAGCGACAACGTCCTCCGATGACGGTGTGGGTCCAAAGGGCATAGGGCAGTGTTACGCTCTCAGTGGTGGCAGGGGCTCTCCTCCTTGCCATCCAATTCCACGAAAGCTCCTTCGGCAGTGGATGATGCAGCCGGCACACGCACCTGGTCAGACTCATGCATCTCAGGCTCCACTTTCAGTGTTCTGGAAAGTGATTTTGTGGCATTGACCGATCGTAGACTTCTGGTAGGGATGTAGACTCGTAGGATCTAGTGAAAGGAGGGAGCTGACCCTGTGATAGATCTATAAGCAAGCATCAATGCCTTGAATTTGATGCGAGCAGTGAGTGGTAGCCAGTGCAGAGAGATGAGTGACGTGGGCCCTTTTTGGCTCGTTGAAGGCGAGACAAGCTGCAGTGTTCTGAATCATTTGTAGAGGTTTAGTTGCACATGATGGAAGTTCAGCCAGAAGAGCATTGCAGTAATCAAGCCAAGATATGACCAGGGCCTGGAAAAGTTGTGTTGAATGCTCAGTTAGGAAAGGCCTGATCTTCCTGATGTTATGCAGTGCAAACCTGCATGATCGAGCTGTCTTTGAAATGTGGTCTGTGAAGGTCAGCTGGTCTTCAAATATTACTCCAAGATTTCTGACCGACCTTGATGGGGCGATTGATGAATCTAGCTGGATAGTGAAGTTGTGCTGTAAAGACGGATTGGCAGGGAGGCAGAGAAGCTCAGTCTTTGCCAGGTTGAGCTGCAGGTGATGTTCCTTCATCCATGCCGAGATGTCTGCCAGATAGCTTGAGATACATGCAGCTACTTTCAGATCATCTGGTTGAAATTAGAGGAAGAGCTGTGTGTCATCAGCATAGCAATGGTAAGAGAAACCATGTGCTTAATTCCTACCAATGGGTTCTGGCTGGGCACTGGGTTGGAAGTGGGGCTGGTGAAGGAAGATCCAAAGGATACCAGCACCCACTCCACAAAGTCAGCAAAGCTCCCTCAAGGAGGTTCCTCAGACAACTGCGCTAAAGTGGTGTTGTGAAGTCCCACACGTAGAAATGTGCAGAGGCAGTTGTCCATGAAAGTGGTCTGATATGCCAGATCCAGGAACACCTACAGGAGTTCCTCAAGGGAGCTGTCTCCCTGCTCAAGGCAAAGCAGCTTGACAGCAGGGAAGTCCATGATGAACCAAAAAAAAAAAACGAAACAAAAACACCAAAGAATCCATTATGACAAAAGTTAACAGCCTTTAATGCTCCAACAGACCAAAGCGATACATCCAAACACAACTACACATAGATGAGACCCAACACAGAACACAAACTGAACTGAACTTAAGTAGTTAGATGATAATGAGACATGAACACCTGAACACAATGACACACACCTGAACTGAATAATGAATCAAATTAACAACCATGAAGACAAGCTTACCAAGGTGAAAAAACAA
Source organism: Leuciscus leuciscus (assembly GCF_965113295.1). NCBI lineage: Eukaryota > Metazoa > Chordata > Actinopteri > Cypriniformes > Leuciscidae > Leuciscus > Leuciscus leuciscus. The sequence continues at coordinate 13,259,703 of NC_138747.1, read as the reverse complement.
ACAGAGTCCTGGGGCTCGTTCTTCGTACGTCGCTTATTACATCCGAGATCAAATGACACATCCAAGATGATATCATCGTGCTAATCATGATCTGGCTAACTCGGTTCTTCGAACACACTTGCCGGATATGATTAGTATAGCTGGATTGAGTTATCTGAGATAATTGCGCGTTCATGCGCTGGTTGAAAAGGGGATATGTATCGATAGTAGAAACATTGATCAGCAACGCTGCTATTGGCTGCTCAGCGTGGCCAAAGAGCGGGCTCAGTTTTTCTCCTCAGCAGAGCAAGAACAGTCGAAGTTTATTCGGAATTTTAATGTTTAATCAAAACGCCAGGGAACACCTTAAAGTCTGCAAAAGCCAGGAGAGAGGGCTGGCAAAAACTAGCAGACAATTTAAATCCGTAAGAAGTGGCCATGTTAGATGTTTTTTATCACTTAATAGCCTATATTTTTGTATTTTAATAGTTGCATAATTACTTTGTTCATTGTAATGTCAGAGTCACCACAGTAGAACATGGGAACAAATAAAAGTGAAGTACAAGAATATTCTACATAATGGTAATTTTTAGTTATATTATTTTTAGTTATATTATAGTCTCTTTTATAATGGAAACAAATGGACATTACAAAGTCTTATACTTTCTTTCCTTTGAAAAGTTAGAAAATGTCCACTTACTGCACATATTTCAGCCACCACTTTCTTGGGAACAGATACAAGTGTTGTTGTATTATGTAAAAGTGCACAAAAGAGAAAAACACAATGTCATTACAATGAACTACACTCAATAACTGATCAATAACTCATGGCAAAATATGTTTTACATGAACCTAAGTTTATCAGTTATCACTTTCACAAGTCAAAGCAATTCATCATTACTCAAGATTTAACAGTTGAAATGACTATACAGCCTTAATTTAATGCAGCAAAAATTATTTTACAGTGTAGGCTACTAAGATCTTTTTCTTGATTGCTTTTATAAACAGAAAACCATTTATTTAACAGTGCACTGAACAGTGAATAAACCCTCTCAGATAACTGTCATATGGAGGAACTAGCCTACCTGCAAGTGCATAAATAACTTTACTTCATTTATACTTGTATGCTTTATGGCTGCAATATAAGTTGCAGGATTCCACATCTACAGAAAGGCCTACAGAAGAGTCTGCACAGACAGAGGAGACATAGGCCTACAGGTGGGCAGTGTATAGCCAACTTTTCCTTTTTATTTGTTGCATGAGGCATGTGTCTAATATCTCTTGTTGCAGGCACTTGACCACTGGCTTTTCTTTACAAAGAACAATTGAAATAAAACTCAAGGAACTAAGTATACTTGTCTTTTATTCAACATTTAATGAAAAGTGTTTTTTCTTTTTTTTGGCAATGTTGTGTAATATGGCACATGCAACAATGTCACAGGCCCTGTCAGGTGTGCAACCCTCAGACTTTTCCGACACTGAAATCTTCCCTTTAGTTAGCCAAAGTTAATTTCCTTGTGTGCCCTTGTCCTGGCTAGAGCTGCATTGTAACTGGTTTGGGTCAGGGAATGGGGTCATAAAACACCTGTCTGCAGGCAGGAACATGTCATAATCACCTATGAAAAAATGCAGTTCTGTTAGGATCAGCATAAGTGTATGTAATACAGTGAGTTTGATATATAATTGTGGAACTTTTCTTACCACTTTCAAATAATGTGCATAAATGTGAATCTCTGAAAATTCTTAAGTCATACACAGATCCTGGCCATTTTGCTTTCACATTTGTGATATGGAAGATTTTAGTCAACTGCCTTTTTTTTTATTTGATATAATATTATTAATCTGGAATATTAAGAATCCCAATAGTAACTGGGCTGCACATTTACATTGTGAACCCCCTTTCTGTTCACATAATCCCCTTCATTGAGGCCTTGATGGCAGTCTATGGTAGCCTATAGTCTATGGTACCAATCACGTTAGTGAAGCCTGAGTGACATACTGTAATCGGCATGGTCATGATTGCATGATCTTCATAAAAAATGATGATAGCCTAAAAAAAAAAAATTTGCTTAAAAAAAACTGCTTTACAACATTGGGTCTTAAGTGGCTTGGAAATGCCAAAAAAAACCCTAAAACTGTTTTTTAAACCTAAAAGCGCCAGGTAAACTCCGAATGACACGACAGACAGCACTTTCCATCAAGTTCTCCGCATCTCCAATAGTGTAAAGGAAAGAGCCACTCGCAAATAATCTTAGGGCAATGCAAACAGTTTGTGCTGTAGTTAAAGCCAGACTCCGACAAGTCGAAAATAAATGTGCGTTTCCAACAATTTAATAATGTAAACGACAATCTCACGAGTCACGAGAAAAAATATACATCGCAGAAAGTGCACTATCGCTCAGCGCTGGACTTCCCGAATCAGCTCCGCTTATAAAGCCGCAGTCTAATCCTGTTTACATGAAATAAGCCTGCTCCCGAGCAGGTTTAAGCTTACGGACCTGTTGCTATGACAGCAAGTCCAGGATGAGCTTCGAAGAACCAAACAATCCAAGATCATGCCAAATCGTCAACAATCAAATCCAGCTAACTGAGTTAGCGACGTACGAAGAACGGGCCCCTGGTGGAGAAAACTAAAAATAAACATAACCAGATAACCCTGAAAGGAATAAAGCTTTCATGTATTATGTATTTGCTCTATTTATGGCTTTTTATGGCAAGTTTATAAGTAAAAAAAATTTAATTATATCATTGTGTTAATTCTTTTTTGTAGTTTTTGTATTATTATTCTATTAAAATGAATGAACTATTTATTAAATATGACATGAATATTAGAACAAGTGAAGTTATTAATTTATTTTCATTATACCATATAAAGTTATATAAAGTTATTATTATCGTCATTATTTTTCAAGGTGTAAAATAGTTATTTCTGCTCTCTGGCACACACAAATTACATCAGCATCAGCCGCTCACTCAATTTCATTTCTCTTTTCTCCATATAGTGCATGTGCCATTCACTATAATGAGCAAGTGAACTTGTGACCAATTTCAGATGCATCTCAGACGAAACTGCAAAGTAAATGACAAATTATGACCCACAGACAAAACTTCATAATAAAAGCCAGACAAAAACAATAGCTGAAAAACAAAAAGAAAAGAATTAGACTGTGGACCGACTAGACATTAAAATTTAAGATATTTTTATGGGCTGGCCCCACTCTCATGGGACCAATGAATGCTGCTATTTGATAGAAGACTATAGTGGGCCACACATGCTTGCTGCTACTACATACAATGTGGGGGAAAGGGTTTGAGGTTAGAGAAAATATTTTTTGACACACAGTCCCAAATGCCCAAGGCTTCTGAGAGGAGGGCGTAAAACATCTCGGTTACGTATGTAACGCTTGTTCCCTGAGTATGGAACGGAGACGTTACGTCGTGACAACGAATGGGGTTTCACTTAGAAAGCCTCTCATCTTCGAGAAATAAAACGAGCCAATGCCAAAGAAATGCCATGGGTATGCAGAATTTGCATTGCGTAACTCCGCCTTACCTCGTGGGTATATAAGGAAGTACACTGGCAACATGCAGATATGTTTCTTCGCTGAAGAGCCGAGACCGAACTCCGGCGTTCCAGCGGTACAGCGGAAGTGGCAGGGAGACGTAACGTCTCTGTTCCCTACTCAGGGAACGAAGGTTACATACGTAACTGAGACGTTCTCTTTCGTGGTCACTACGAGTTACGTTGTGACGACGAATGGGGTTCCCAGTCTAGTCACGCTACCTCGGCTGTCTTCCAGTGCCCTGCGTAAGTCTGGAATCCCTGTCGTGAGACTAGCACGGACGAAGGACTCCTACTCAACACAGGAATACCAAGGTACACTGGGAAGCATATCTCAGTGGAAATATGCAATCAGTGCCAGCCCGAAAGGGGGGGGGGGAGGGGGGGCTTACAGAATACACATATGACCCAGGAGGGGGCTGCATATGGAGAATCACTGGGGTGTCCAGCCGCAGGTGGAATATTTCAACCCCAGGGGTGGCAAGGTGGCTTGCCAAGGGAAGACACATGCTCAGAGAGGCTTACAGTGGAAATACACATGTGGGGGTCACCCAGAGGAGGAACCATGCACATGGCGGCACGTAGCCAATCGCGAAAGTTGCCGGTGGCATAACTCTGGCGTTGACGTCAACAGTGCTGGAGGAACTCAGGGCCTCTCAGGGAGGCTCACCTGAGGAGAATATCGCACATATCCAGTCCATGGAGTGAAATGGCGAGCAAGCGAAGACACCTGAGCGGGTCCTAGTACCGGCTGGTTGAAGCGAGTACGTGAGAGGACACTGGCTCCACTCGGAGGTTATAGAACCTTGGCGAATGTGTTAGGTGTCGCCCAGCCTGCAGCTCTGTAGACGTCTGTTAGCGAGGCGCCATGCGCTAGAGCCCAAGATGAGGCCACACTCCGGGTGGAGTGGGCCTTCACACCAAGGGGGCACGGTCGACCTTGCTGCTGGTATGCCAAAGCAATGGCGTCCCCTATCCAGTGAAACAACCTTTGCTTGGAGAGAGCCTTTCCCTTCAGCTTCCCACCATAACAGACAAAGAGCTGGTCTGAGGTCCTGAAACACTGCGTTCTGTCTAAGTAAGCACGAAGGGCGCGTACTGGACAGAGCAGTGCCAAGGCTGGGTCTGCCTCCTCCAAGGGCAGCGCTTGCAGGTTCACCACCTGGTCTCGAAAGGGAGTGGTGGGAACCTTGGGCACATATCCAGGCCGGGGTCTCAGGACCACATGAGAGTAGGCCGGCCCGAATTCCAGGCACGCTTCGTCAACCGAAAATGCCTGCAGGTCGCCTACCCTCTTGATGAAGGCCAATGCAACCAGGAGCGCTGTCTTCATTGACAGGAACTTAAGCTCCACTGATTGCAGAGGCTCGTAGGGAGCACTCTGCAGGGCAGTTAAAACCACTGAGAGATCCCAAGAGGGTACGAGTTCTCCTCGCTCCTCTCAGGAACCTGATGATCAGGTCGTGCTTTCCCACGGGCTTACCTTCAGCTGCATCGTGATGTGCGGCGATAGCGGCAACATACACTTTCAGGGTGGAGGGAGATAGCCTTCGCTCCAACCCTTCTTGCAGGAAGGAAAGCACGACACTGATCGGGCATTTTCTGGGGTCTTCTCGGCGAGAGGAGCACCAGGTGACGAAGAGGTTCCACTTCAACGCGTAGGCATGTCTCGTGGTAGATGATCTAGCGGAAGTAATGGTAGCCACCACCGCTGGTGGTACGGTACTCAAACCTGCCTCGTCCCGTCCAGGAGCCACACGTGGAGGTTCCAAAGATCAGGATGAGGGTGCCATAGGGTGCCCCATCCCTGAGAAAAGAGGTCCTTCCTCAGAGGGATTGGCCAGGGAGGTGCTGTCGCGAGGAGTACTAGTTAGGAGAACCAGGTCCGGTTGTGCCAATGAGGGGCAATCAAAATAACCTGCTCCTCGTCCTCCCTGATCTTGCACAGGTTCTGAGGGGGAAAAGCATACTTGCGAAGACCCCGCGGCCAGCTGTGCGCCAGTGCGTCCATGCCGAGCGTGCCCTCGGTCAGGGAGTAAAATAGCTCGCAATGGGACAAGTCGTGGGAGGCAAACAGGTCTACCTGTGCGTCCCCGAACTGATCCCAAATCAGCGGAACCGCCTTGGGATGGAGTCTCCATTCTCCAGGGAGAGGCTGAAGCCGTGAGAGCTCGTCGGCTGCACAGTTCAGGTCTCCCGGGATATAACTGGCTCGAAGCGACCTCAGATGCTTCTGACTCCATAGGAGGAGGTGGCGGGCAAGTTGCTACATACGGTGGGAGCGCAGACCACCTTGTCGGTTGATGTACGCTATAGGGTTGTGCGATGGACGATATCATTGTCCATCATGATGGCTGACCGACATCACGATGGAGAGCCATCATCGTGATACCACATCCCCAACCTTGTCAGACCAGCCCAGGCTCACGGCAGTTCGTGAAATGGTCACGTAATTTAATCTATTGATTCATGTACACCAGTGGTTGGGAACCTATGGCTCGCGAGCCACACCTGGCTCTTTGGCAAAAATCATATGGCTCGCAAGGTCTCTCACCCATTACCAACAAACGATCGATACAAAAATTAAGACACATCAACAGAGATCGGCTCTCTGCAGAAAAAGCAGCCAATTACAATTCCCTTGTTGTACAGACTACCGAACTTAATGAAAAGTGTATGATAATAATAATATTCAAGTTGTACTGGCAAAAGTGTGTGTTCTGTTCGCGAGTGTCACGAGTCACTCACCACAGCAATCAACTAACCACTTATGTTTCTCTGGTAAGTTGTAACCTACAGCTCCTGCACTGGGAATCAAGCAGCTGCAGCTTGTTTAATATGGAGGGAGTTTGGTCAGGCGGAAGTGGATCTGTTCGTCTTTCACGAGAACACCCACTGTCCGCTCTGGTTCTCCCTCACTCACCCAGCTCCGTTGGGACTGGATGCCATGGTGCAGGCGTGGCCGAGGCAACGTCTGTACGCATTTCCCCCGATCGCTCTGCTCCCAGGGATCAGCTTGCTACTAGTAGCCCCGTACTGGCCGGCACGAGTATGGTTTTCGGACATCATAACCCTTCTAGAAGGCCCTCCGTGGCAAATACCAATCAGGAGGGACCTTCTTTCTCAGGCCAAGGGCACAATATTTCACCCTCGGCCGGAGCTATGGAAACTGTGGGTCTGGCCCCTGAGGGGGACCATCTCATAAATGTTAACAACTGAGGTTGTTGAGACCATCCTAAACTCTTGAGCCCCTTCCACGAGGAAACTGTATACATTAAAATGGAATGTATTCAACTTATGGTGCAGAGAGCATCAGTTGGACCCAGTTAACTGCCCAGTGGCTTCAGTGCTGGAGTTCCTCCAGAGTCGCTTCTCTGACGGGCTCTCCCCGTCCACGCTTAAGGTCTTTGTGGCGGCCATAGCTGCCTTCCACACGCCTTTAGGGGTGGGCACCCTGGGGAGACACCCACTTATAATACGTTTCCTTCGTGGAGCAAGGAGGATGAGGCTGTCATCCAGTCCAGGGTCCCCACGTGGGACCTGGCTGTGGTTCTTGAGGGGTTATCCCTGGCACCCTTCGAACCACTGGACACAGTGTCTGAGAAATTTCTATCTTTGAAAGTAGCGTTCCTGCTCGCTATTACTTCCCTGAAAAGGGTCGCCGATTTGCAGGCGCTATCCGTTGCTCCCTCTTGCCTCGAGTTCGCTCCCGGCAGAGTAAGAGTCATTCTCCACCCTAGACCTGGCTATGTGCCTAAAGTGCCTACAAATGTGGCACGGTCTGTAATTCTTCAGGCATTTCATCTTCCACCACATGTGTCTGATGAGCAAGCAAAGCTATATCTTTTATGCCCGGTCCGAGCCCTTGAGGCCTATGTTCAGAGAACCTCGGGCTGGAGGAAGTCAGATCAGTTACTTGTGTGTTTTGAGAGGGGTTCCCCTGCCTCTAAGCAAACTATCAGCAGATGGATAGAAGAAACTATTTCTTCGGCTTACGAGGCGCGCAGCTTGTCTTCGCCTCTTCTAATAAGAGCCCACTCAACCAGAGGAGTGGCTTCCTCTAAAGCTTTGTTAGCGGGTGTTTCCCTTCAAGAGGTCTGTGATGCCGCAGGCTGGGCCTCCCCATACACCTTCATATGACATTACAGTCTAGATCTGCCCTCTACACCGGGCTCACAAGTGGTCTCGTCTTGAGTGTGCCAGATTGCTTCACACCAGGGTGTATATCTCTCAGTGTGGCGCAGTGGGCATTTTGTTCCCCAATGTGTCGATTCTCGTCGAGGCAGCCTTTTTTCCGTTATGGCAACACAGGGTTCACATCCTGAATTATCTCGACGACTGGCTTATCCTAGCTCACTCTCGAGACCAGGTTTGCGAACACAGGGACCTAGTGCTCCGGCACCTAGCCCGTCTGGGCTTTCGGGTCAACCAGGAGAAGAGAAAACTTTGCCCCATGCAGAGGATCTCTTTTTTCGGTACAGAAATCAACTCGGCCGCCATGTGCGCGCAGCTTATGAACAGTCACTGCTGACTTGCCTGAGACAATTCAAGGGCAATAGTGCGGTTCCACTAAAGTTATTTCAGAGGCTCCTAGGGTATATGGCAACCGCAGCCGCAGTAACGCCGCTCGGACTGCTTCAGCTCTGGCTTCGCGGTCGAGTCCCGAGGTGGGCATGGCAACACAGCATGCTCCGAGTACCAGTTACGTGCCTTTTTTCAATAAAATTTCAACAGTAGTAATTATTAGGTCCATAGACAACAAAAAACAAACAAATATTGAGCAAACAATAAATAAGTTGCAATATGGAATTAATTGTGCAGGGATTTCACTGTGAGGTTGAGTTACCAACTGATGAGCATACATCCTTTTCGTGTGCATGTGAGAGAGAGAGAGAGAATGCACACAGTACTTACATCTACTGTGTTTACGGGAATACTCGACTTGGCCTTTTGATATATTTCTGTGTTTATTTGGCCGTTTAGGCGCGCAACAGAAGACAAAGGCTACTATGCTTGTCCGTGTTGCGCTCGGAGCGCGCGCAAAGCATCCTGTCAGTAGAATTCAGTTCTCTTTCGCGACTTATCGCAATTATATTTTCAATATAAAGCAAATCCTGCTCTTTTCTTTCTCATTCATTCATGTTTTGTTATTCATAACTTTAAACAGAATCGTCAACTGAAATCTGTGCGTATTATCAAAAATACGACACATTTGTAGGACATAAAGGGACTCTGCAGTAAAAGTGAAAGTAGGCTACCAGCGGCCAGCGGGTGAAATGTTTCGAAATGTCTCTTTGCACAGCAAAGCACCCGTTTCAACAAAAGGATATATTAAAGTTTATATAGCCTACTTTTACATTTTCGCTGCTGTTCTAAAAATGGTTTTCGCCATTACCTTAACTCCACCGTCTCGGGGTGGAGTCTCCATTCCCCGGGCCCCTGCCTCGACAGGATGTCTGCTCCCACATTTTCGTCCCCAGGGATAAAACATAGCTCTGACTGAGAGAAGTTTGCCCTGGGACCACAGAAGAACCTGATGCGCCAGTTTGCATAGTGGGCGCGATCTTAGGCCCCCCTGTCGATTTATGTATGAGACCACCGATGTATTGTCTGTTCGAACTAGAACATGATGGCCTCTGAGGTCTGGAAGGAAATGTCTGAGTGCCAGAAATACAGCCAGCATCTCTAGGCAATTGATGTGCCAAGAGAGATGGTGGTCCTTCCACAGCCCCCTGGTGTAGCGGCCCTACATGACCGCACCCCAGCCTGTGAGAGATGCATCCGTGGTCAAAATTTTTCTCTGACACGGTGCTCCTAACACAGGGCCCTGGGACAGGCACCATGGTTTCTTCCACATCAAAGAACGAAGGCATCTGCGAGTTACTTTGATCGTGCGAAATGGGTTTCCCCTCGGGGAAAACCCTCTGGCCCTGATCCACCACTGCAGGGCTCTCATATACAGCAGGCCAAAAGGTATCACGTTGGACGCTGCTGCTAGAAGCCCCAGAACTCTTTGAAAATGTTTGACAGTGATGGCCTGGCCTGGCTTGATACTCGTTACTGTAGTCAAGATGGTGTTTACACGAGCAGGAGACAATTGTGCCCGCATCGTGACTGAGTCCCATACAACTTCTAGACAAATTGTTCTCTGTAGAGGAATTAATGAACTCTTCTTGACATTGAGTCTCAATCCCAAGCTCCTTAGATGGTTCAGAACAACATCTCGATGTTGAACCGCCATCTCCTCTGATTGTGCTAGAATGAGCCAATCGTTGATATAATTGACGATGTGAAGTCTCAACGGAGCAAGGGCAGCATCCATGCATTTCGTGAAGGTGCGAGGTGACAGTGCTAGGCCGAATGGAAGAACTCTGTATTGATATGCTTTTCCCCCAAAAGCGAACCTTAGAAACTTCCTGTGTTGGGGAAGGATGGATATATGGAAGTAAGCGTCTTTTAGATCTATCGTGACAAACCAGTCCTCGGACCTGATCTGACTCACGATTAACGGTATGGTTAGCACTTTTAACCTGAATCTCCTCAGAGACCGGTTCAATACCCTGAGATCTATAATAGGACGTAACCCCCCATCCTTCTTGGGAACTATGAAGTACCGGCTGTAGAACCCGGCTTCCCTCTCCTGAGGAGGAACCTGCTCTATGGCCTCCTTTGCCAGGAGGGACTGAACTTCTTGGTCTCCCGGGATATAGTTGCTCGATCGAGCGAGATGTTGTTGCTCGATCGCGGGGGGACCACCCTCAGAGGCCTGAGCATTGCGTCAGGGCCTCTTAGCCGAAGCCTTCCTAGCCTGAATAACAGTCCTCAGATCTGCTTTCGGCTTGGAAGACTTCGGCTGAGAGTGTTGCTTCTGGCTCCAGGCCTATAGCGGGGGAGCACGAGAAGCAACACTCTTCCTCTGCATCTGCAGGTGTGAGGAGCTGGTGGCGGCCTCGTGGGACTGCCCTACCTGGCAGCAGACCCACGAGACCTGGAACGACGGCGGGGGATAAGTTGTATAAAAATGCGACAGATTCAGCCACAGATGTCTCTCCGTAGCCACCAAAGCTGCCATGGAGCGGCCAATAGCGCGGGCCGTCTCCTTGGTGGCTCGGAGAGACAAGTCAACGCATTTCTTTGATGTCGTCGAGGGCGACCTCCCCGCTGTCGTCCACCTCTTTCAGGAGGTCGGCCTGGTATGTCTGCAGTAGCCCCATAGTGTGCAGGCATGCACCAGCCCGACCTGCCGCCATATATGCTTTCCCAACCAAGGCCGATGTTGTATGGCAGGGCTTGGAGGGAAGCGCCGGAGCCCTCAGGGATGATGCAGCGTCGGGCGAGAGATATAATGCAAAAGTCTCTTCAACCCGCGGCATCATCCCATAGCCCTTCTCCTTCGCGCCCACAATAGATGAATAATTGTGTACTAGTGGGCTCGATATACGTGAGGAGAAGGGCTTATTCCACGATCTCGACACCTCAGTGTGGAGATATGAAAGCTTAAGCATAAGTTCTTCCGGGAAGACTCAATTACTACGTCAACTTTCTATCCAATCATATTCTTATGCTCACTGTATAAAAGCTCGGTACTTACACATGTTTGAGTTCGCAGATACTGAAGCGACGATTACCCCCATCCTCCCCACCACCACCAGGATGGTCCTGTCCATACCTCCCGGGGGGGTCGGCTGCGCCCCTGCCTTCATCTTTAGGCAGGAATTGCAGATCCGATACCCTCGGATTATGCACTACGGACGGGGGCCTACGCCAAATGACTTTCAATAAATGTACGATTTGTTGAAATAATTCTCCCGAGTCTTTCTGGTAGAACTGTGAAAAATGGAAGACTCCGGCACGAAGGTTGTGACCGAGATTGCAGGAAGCGCTTATCGAGTTAACTTTTTTTCGTCGCTTCCTGCTTCTCTGATGGCCATTCGATATTTAATTTACTGACCGCTCTGGTCACAACCTCCAGCAGCTCCTCAAAGGCAGGAGAATGGGATGGCGAATCTTCACATTCCCCTGCCCCGATGCTCATAACATCTAGCTCCTCTGAGCCAGATAATTCGAGCATCGGGTCCGTTTCACGGGCGGACGAAGCCGCGGAGCGGGCTTCCGATCCGTGAGCGGGATTGATGGAGCTGGAGTCTGAATGCTGAGAAAGGGCCGAAGCCGTCTCAACATCATCAACCAGCTCCATCTGCGATTCCCATGAATGCAAGCGCCGTCCACGGGGAGCGCGTGCCTGGCCTGTCTCATTGAACAGACTCAGGCGGGAGCGGAGCGTTCTCAGGGGCATTTGATCACAGTTAGCACAGACAGCGCCCTCGAGCACTGCCCGTGCATGCTCCGCTCCCAAACACGGTAGTGCAGCACGCGCCGCGCCCAGGAACCAATCGTCCAGCCTACAGCGCTCAGGGGAGAGCGGCGCCACTCCAACAAACACTTTCAGCTGCCTGGGAAAGCATGGCCGTCAGCTCTGGATCTGACTCGACTAATGCTGGCACTCCCGAGGGATACAACGCAGTCGAATCCTCATTTCCAGAAGAATCAAGCCCACCTTGTTATGCTGTGAGTGACATGACATCATCTGCCGGAGCCCCCAATGAAAAACAGGGTCCCCGAGAGGAACCAGCCCCACGGTTTGCGATGTGGAGGGGGGCGTGGCCCGAGGAATGACTCGTTGGTTATATGCCACACCGTAACCCTCAGATCACCCTGGCCACCAGCCAAAGTATCCTCTCTCGAGGGAGATTAATTGGGGTGTGGCAGAGGACACTCTACCCACACGGAGATCATGGAGTCTCGATCTATAAACATCGCAATGGTCATGTTCCCGCAATGAAAACATGACTCATCCATGAGCGCTGCCGAGCGTGATTAAGCCCAACACGCGAAACAACGCTCGTGACCGCTAGGCAGATGGATCATGTGCCCACACAATGCAAATTCCACAGACCCATGGCATTTATTTGCCATTGGCTTGTTTTATTTCTCGAAGATGAGAGGCTTTCTAAGCGAAGCCCCATTCGTCGTCACGACGTAACTCGTAGTGACCACGAAAGGGAACTTGTGGCCAGCAGCCCAAACCATTAATCTGGCCAGTTATCACAACCGCCACACCATGAGCACATATTGGTCAGTGTGGTGATTGAGTAAATCCCTGAAAACAGCTTAATAAGTTTGACTAATTTCCAAGATCAATTGAATTTTTTTTAAACAACTATAAAGCCAAAACAGGACATGTTGTGCACCAAAGGACATTTAAGGTATAGTTCACCCAAAAATGTTGTCATTATTTACTCACCCTCAAGTTGTTCCAAACCTGTATGAGTTTCTTACTTTTGTTCAACTTTGATATTTGATATTTTAAAGAATGTTGGTAATCAAACAGTTGATGGTAGCCATTGACTTCCATAGTAGGAAAAAAATACAATGGAAGTCAATGGGCCACCGTCAACTGTTTGGTTACCAACATTCTTTAAAATATCTTCTTTTGTGTTCAGCAGAAGAAAGAAACTACATGAAGGTGAGTAAATGATGTCAACATTTTTGGGTGAACTATCTCTTTATGTGCCACAGTCTCTGAAACGTCCAATGTTGGGAAGTCATGTGACACTGTTACTCTACTTCAGAAATGTAATAAGGCAAAAGAATATCAGATGGTATAAGGTTAAAGGGGCAAGAGTGTGTCAGAGAGTCGGAATGACTCAACGCAGCTGACAAAAATATGTTCTAAGAACGTTTTGCTAATGCTTCCATTAAGTTCTATAAATGTTCAAAATGTCCAGTTTTTTTTAAAGAACATCATTAAACCCCAGATAACTTTGAATGAATGTTTTATTAACATTACTGGAATAATTAAAATCATTAAGCTAGATGTCATTTTGAAAGCCATATGTGAAACATCTACAGTTTAATGAAGTAATGAATCCATTCAAGTCTCTTAAGGGAATCAACATCCAACTAGATAAACAAGGATGGTGGTGGAAAGATCTTTTGCCAAATACATTTCACCAGTTCATTGCACACGATGACCCATTGGCTACACGTTTGTTGCGATGTTTTAGATTCCCGTACTTGGACAAAACAAAATTCATTTTAAAGTTTGCTCTGCTCTTGTTATGCCAAATTATGTTTTATCATAAAGAAGATCACATGAAGAGTAATCTCAAAATGTCAGAACTATAGGGAAACCGACATGTTAACATCTGTGACGTTACTTTACAAGCATTAATAAGTTTGATTACATTGCCAATGGTTGTCCACAAAAATTTAAGGTTTTGTCAGAATTATGTCACTTTCTATTATCTGAGTCACTAAATTTTAAAAGCATGTGTTTAAAATTGTCTACTTGGAGTTACTACTTGCATATGTGAAATAAGCAGGTTCACCTTAAGTAAATAATTTTTTTTTTAGCTGATCAAGTTGTAAGGGTATATCCCCATTCAGTGCCCCAAAGGAAGAACAGAGCAGTGATCTGCTGACAGCACATGTACTTTGGGCCTGTAATGGATTCGCTCTCTGCTTCTTGAAAGAGACGACACATGTGTGACCCATGTGCATATGATTACTGGGGTGTGAAGATATTCATATAGCAGAGATGCATAAAGTATTTTACTGTCACACAGAATATGACTTATAATTCTGATTTGACTCCATGTTGAAGCTGGTATATCTATCTATCTATCTATCTATCTATCTATCTATCTATCTATCTATCTATCATCTATCATCTATCTATCTATCTATCTATCTATCTATCTATCTATCTATCTATCATCTATCTATCTATCTATCTATCATCTATCATCTATCTATCTATCTATCTATCTATCTATCTATCTATCTATCTATCTATCTATCTATCTATCTATCTGTCTAGATTTTTTTTCATGTTTCTTTATTAAATAATAAAAAATGTGTGGTTATAATGACTAATTTAATTCTTTCTTTCTTTTTTCACGTCCCAGATCTCAATGACTCTCATTAGTTCGATATTAAATAGAAAACATAAATATGTGAACTGCTCCAATCTTAATTTTTCATATAAATGTGAATGGGGACAGATGTTGTCAAGCTTAAAAAAACAGAAAAAACTAAACAAAAAGGTATTATTCCCATACAACATAGCTCTTTAAAGTGTTCATTTGTGCTTTTGCATATCCCTCTCTCAGCGACATATCTTCTCTTCTCTGTTGTTTACCAAAATGTTTTCTTTCACTCAGATATATGTCACAATAGGAAAGAAAGGGCTATCGTAACTTCCGTTTCTTGCCGAGACACACCGTTTTATAGTTTCAATGTGTTTGCACTCCAGAGATTTGTGTAATTTGTCTTTGGGTTCTGAGATGTTGAGGAGTACTTATCCCCTCTTTATTGCTATATTAATTGTTATATAATTGTTATAATACAGTATATTGCGATAGATCCCTGTTGTGTTTTAGCAGCATCTCATTTTGTTTATCACCACCTACCACCAGTAGGTGGCCAGTAGATGTAGGATATACCACCACCACCACACACTTTCCCATCCTTTATGCATTTGTGTGTGCTTCAGTTCAGACTGGATGTCTGAACAGAACAATGTGTCATTGATCACCTAATTGATATATAATTGCCATGAATCCACTTATTTCATGACCAATGACACACATTTCTTGCAGAGACAGAATTGATGTTTAGAACCAATTTAATTAAATAAGTAAAAGTAAAGTCTTGGCTATTTGAGGTATTTTCGTCTGAAGAAAATATCTCTAGATATAACAAGTCAAAGGTTATCCTTCCTGCACAGCTTAATAGCTAATGGCATACTGTATATTAATTGTGCATGATCAGGATTTAGGCGAACCTTTATTTTTGGACGATAATTCAATGTGTTGTGTAATGATAATTATTTTTATTTTTTCTAACTCAAATATCTGGGACAAATATGTGTTCCAGTTCTCACAGACATGCACAGCTGGGGAGAATGTTGTTTAAACTTTGTAAAAACAGTATCTATAAGGTGTATGGTGAACATCTCCCATCACCTTCAAAGAAAGTGAAGACAAGTGAGTTCTTTGAATTCGGTCTTCCTTCCTTGTAACACAAGATAAAAAATTTGAATGATATCCACAGATTCATAATACATAATACATAAATGTAAATGGGGACAGATGTTATCAAGCTTCATAAAACTGACAAAAACCAAAAAGGTATTATTCCCATTCAACATAGCTCTTTAAGGTGTTCATTTGTGCTTTTGCATATCCCCCTGTCAGGAACATAATTGATCTTCTCTTCTCTGTTGTTTACCAAAAATGTTTTCTTTCACTAGGATATACAACGTCACAATAGGAAAGAAAATGCTATCGTAACTTCCGTTTCTTGCCGAGATCAAGATTAAAGACCAGCAGGTTTTTCTCTATGGAAACATATTTAAACATCATCAAATCTTATAGAATGAGCAGATGATTCAAATGTAACTTTTCAGTGGTAAAAAACACATGTATGTCATAAATTGGTCTGAGGTGAGCTAAAACTTCCTTCATCAATAGAATGGAAGGAAGTTGGAATGGTCTGAGTGAAGATAAAGTGAGAAAGTGGGCTTTTCTTAAGCCCAGCAGTGGGAGAAGAGGAGGAGGAGGTCTTTACTAAAGCTCACTTAATTTGTCTACCATAGTCCTCAGGCAGAAACATTCAACCCTCTCAAGGTGGCATGTCTCAACTGTTTCACACGAAGATCTGTTTCAAGACAGCCTGGATGCTTGAATCGTGCAGAGATCTTCAGAGGGCAAGACACTATCTTCATTAGGATCAAACGCACAACAAAAATACTAATCCAATGAATCTACTTGTGAACTTTATTGCTTTCTACTTGCTCAGTCCAGCCAGATGAACACACACATAACAGCCCACAAAGCCAAGGTAAGACTTCTGGTCTCCTCTGACATATGCTTGTTGTAGTAGTTAATGTTCATGCCATTTGATTATTGAAGCTCAATTGATGTTTTCGTGCAAACCAGCTTTCAATTTCTGCCTCTGCATGAATAATGTATTTCATTTGAAATAGATACGATCTCTGAGGAGCCTTGATCTTCCTATTGTGAAACTTCAGAACATTGTTTTCCTTTCTTGTTGAACCTTTTCCCATAGACTTTTTCTATTCCTTGATTTTATGGCCATCAAGCTATTTCAATGTAAGAATGCCAAACCATTAAACATCTGGGGGCAAATTTCTTGAGCTGTGGAGCATGCAGAAGAAAACTGTGGTCTGTGAAATTTCATTGCTTCTGTTGGCTGTCTGTTTAGGCAACTGCTGAGTAAAAAAAAAACATGCCAGTTCTTCTGGCTCTATGATTGTTGATTTTTGAGTCGCTGTGTCCACATATATTCCTTGATATTTTTTATTTGATCACGAATACAGCCATTTAAGATCGGGTAGTAGAAACCTGCACTTTATGGGGTCTTAGGGCTTCTTAGACCTGTTATAGTGATAACAGCATGCTTTATTGGCTAAATACCCCAGGACTTCACAGACACATGGCAGGAAGCAGTATTTCTGAGGATTGCTGTGATATTAAAGCTTTTTATGAAGGAGGAGGGGGGGGGGGGGGGGGGGGGGGTGTTAAACAAAACCCACTTTAGTGGTCTGTATGTTTGTATGTTAAACAAAACATACAGTTTTAATAAAATTAGGGTTTTAGACTTAATGTTATATTTATAAGGATATTTATTAGGGCTGGGTAAAAAATATCGATATCTCGATTTTAATCGATTCTCATTTTTACGAATTAAATCCCAAGAATCGATCAGTCATCCTGCTTTCAGTTGATGAATGAATGTAACATTGTAGCGCGCATCCCATCCAATAAATCGCGATAATCTTTGTGCTTTGTTACTACTGATATGAAACAAAGTCTCAAATTTCAAATTACGTCCATTTTCTTACGAAATTCAAAAACATAAATACCGTTTTGGCGCTGTGGCGTGAGATCGCTCTGGTGCAGCAGCAGCAGCAGCGCACGTGATCTTCGCTTCCGCCTTAATAATAGCAGTTACCGCGTGAAATAAACTTGAATGTGCATCTGAAAGTATGTTAAAAGGTAGAATATAACTTATCGAAATCCGTATTAGGTGACATGGAATCGCTCATCAGTGTTTCAACTGTGGAAAGACGTCAGTAAATCTGCCAGGTTTTTATGACAACCACTATGTAAATGTTAATATTTCATATTACTTTATTATTATAAAACTAAATAAAAGTGTAATTTCAGTGTTTGTATACAAATCAGTAAATTTTTACCTTCAATATTATAGTAGGTTAATGAAGCCTAGTAGCCTAGGCCACAACTGACTCCCATGGTTTACAGCATAGCCTAAGATAAGAGATTTGTTTTCCTTGAGAAAATTTGCCATGTATTGTACCTGATATCCAAAATAATCAATATTGAATCGAATTGAATCGGAATCGAAATCAAATCGAATTGCAAGCTTATGAATCGAAATCGAATCGAATTGTGAAATTTGTGTCAATAACCAGCCCTAATATTTATTAATATGAACACCCTGAATGTTATGTTTAGTCATTTTCAGTACCCTGACTGATATATTTATTAGTATATTTAATTATGAACTTTCAACACCCTGAACAATACATTTTTATATATTTATTTTCAGCACCCAAAATTATGTTTTTTAGTATATTTATAAATTTTTAACACCCTGAATGATATATATTTGATATATATTCATTAGTATGCTGATTTACTATATAAAATCAGCATACTGAAATACAGCATACTGAAAAAATAGGAATTAGAAATATTCCTTCAGGGTCTTGAGAATAATTATAATAATAATAATAATAATCATATATATATATATATATATATATATATATATTATTATTATTATTATTATTATTATTATTATTCTCAAGACCCTGAAGGATATATTCCTAATTGTATTTGTAATTTTTATTTTACACCCTAAATTATTTATTTATTTATCAGTATATTTATTAGGAGCTTTTAACACAAAAAGGATACATTATATTTATTACAGATTATTTATTCATTAGTTCGATCAAGTTCAATCAAAAGCATGAAATGGTGACAGACTGCCTGAATTGCTTAAATTTCCTTGTTGATTTTTGCCTAATTCAGCAACTATAATTAAATTTAATCTGAGACAGAATTACTGAGACAGCAGTTACTTCCCATAAATGTGCCTTGTTAGACACTTTCTGTCTCTGATAAGGCAGTGCTGCATGACGAAGCTTGTAAGATTTTGTCAAGATGTTGCTAACATGCTGTCTGGCTTTTATCATACTCTAAGAAGTTGAAACACATCTGCCACACATGACTATGAGTCCATTCAGCTCTCCTGTGGAGATAGGCTTGGATGAAGATGAGCAAAGACATAGTGATCTGTTGTTTCCTGCTTTTCTAGAATACTGATCTGGCCAACATTATAAACACTTTCCCTTACACCGTTTTATAGTTTCATTGTGTTTGCACTCCAGAGATTTGTGGAATTTGTCTTTGGGTTCTGAGAGGTTGAGAAGTGCGTATCCCCTCTTTATATATATATAAATTGTATATTATATTATACAGTATATTGTATTATAACATTATGTGATAAATCCCTGTTGTGTTGTATAAGTGGCTTAGATCTATAGGAATTATAAACATAAGGTTTTCAGGTTAAACCCAGGTTGGAGTGACTTAAGAATTGGGGAGTTACTGAGGTTACATTCCTTTTCCATCAACATTCCCCCTTCTCAAGCCTTTCAACACCAGGTTGCTCCAGTGGAATTCTCACTCTTGATAAAGTCATATTAAGTATCTTTGGATGTGTTCGAAGTTGCATATTGAAAAATTGCATGTTGAAGTTGTCAAGCTGGGAAAAAAAATTAGATCAAGCTGTTATGTTATATTTTCTTAAAAAGATATACAGTGCACCAAGTGCAATGTGTATTTATTCAACCACATTACTAATGACCAGTCACATTGGCTGTTTTTTTGATTATGTGATGCCTTATATTATTTTAATTATAATTTGTGCCGTATACTATTTTTACCTTCTCCATCACTACACTGAAAAAAATAAATAGTTTTTTACTTCAAAATTCTAAAAACATTGTGTCCACAAATCCATAATTTACAGACAATAATAAAAAAATTGATAGTCAATTTAATACTATGTCATACAGTAGATCACTGTTTTCCAGAGACACACAATTAGATAAATTAATCTCAAAACTGCATGTTTTCACTGACTAAATCTCACAAATGTTGATATTCAGATGAAATGACAAGATTGAAAATTGCATAGCCATTCATCAAACGTGCTGAGATGAGATTTTGTTTAATCTATGGTCAGGAGAAAAAACATAGCAAGCATAAAACATAGAACACACACGGATAATATATATATATATATTTTTTTTTCAACTAAATATTTTTTACAATAATACCTCCAGCACTTTGGTTGTCTTTACATTTACCATAAAATAAATATAAAATAAAATATAACATGAAATAAAAATATATTCTACTGTATCTATGAATGAATGATTCTGCAAATAAAACTAAATAAAAATATTAATTTGTAATTACAGGTAAGGCATCAGTGCTTCTTCCTTATCCTGTGCTTTCATTTGGTCTGTGCTGGTGTGCCAGGTCCATGTAAGCACTCTGTCACACGGGACCATCTCCTGAATATAAAACGTCTGGTAAGATGAGCTTTTACTGGCAAGTAAATCTCCCTGTGGACTGACCAAAATGTTCTTATATTATTTAATTACATGGACAATTATGTATTATACTTTATTATAGTTCATTTGTAATCAAATCCCACAGAAATCCACAGCTGCCTGTAATGATCACTCATGCATAAATTATTTGGATTGTTTGAGTGCTGGTGGAAGTTAATGGCATGCAGTCTTTATGATAGAATAGCAGGTTACTAAATAGTCCTAATAATCTAAATGCCATTTAATGAGAAAAACTGTCTGGCCGCTTTTGAAGCCCCATTAAGATTTATTTTGATGCTGATAAATATGTGCTAAACAAATGGAAAACTAATACAGTTTTTTCTCACTGAATGTTTTCCTTTGCAGATTAAGAACCAACTGCAGAATGGTTGTTCTCTAACCTACGCCTTCACTGAGCGCCAGAACCTGGTATGTACATTTCCACTCCTTTCATTTATGGATTAATCAACCTATAGGTATTTTAACAGATATGAACAGTATATAAAAGAGCCTGATATTTGAAAGAGCCTGACATTCTGGTGTAATAGATCTTCCTACCATGCCGCAAAATCAGACTGATCTGAAACAGATGTTCTATAAGATCATGTTTTAAGCCAGAGAGGCAGCAAAACCATGTGACGCAAACCTCAGTTCAATGAAATAAGCTATTTAGTCAGTTTAACAGTAACACTAACTAAAGTTCAACAGCTATAATTCATGTATCATTGTTGGAAATTTGCTATAGGTTATATACAGATGCATTAAATGGGTATGGTTACATTTTTCATGACGCAGCCAATGTAGTTGCGCTGGAACTCTCTGAATTATTGGAACATGACTGCACAGTTTGCACAAGCATCTTAATTCATCCTTAGGGAAATTATCCTGGAGGTCACTATTGTGGTCTTGTCTCTTAGTAGCTCAACTGCAGCATGGGGGATTATGATTTCTACAACATACTCTTGAGCTAAATAAATAAACGGCTTTGAGGGCCTGTTTAAAAGAGACCCTTGGGCTGTCTAAATCTACAGTACCCAAGAGTCAACTCATGGATCATGTACTGTCTCTCCTTGCTGATCACTTTTCTAAAACGTCTCTGAGTCATTTTACTTTACTATATATTTTAATTATGTGTTGGTGCTTAAGTGAGTGTCATTTTTGGAGTTTTGATTTTGCTATGACAAATTTTTATATCCTTCCAAGTGCTTAGGGAAATTCGCGAGTTTTTGTTTAAAGGATAAGTAGGCACATTATTTTATAATCACTTTTTGTGATACTGGTTGGAACTCTCTTCTCATCCTAATTGTAATCAATAATAGAATTGGTCTAAATATTAAAACATGTACATAAATCTACTGTGGAAGTCTCATGACCAAAATGTTTTCGTCTAATCATTGCATTCGGATTTATTCCTTGTGCATTACATCATTGGAATTACATACTATAACATTCAGTGGCACATGCCACCAGATATTGATGTACAAGAGGAAGCGTTTATTGAAGGAGACCACTGGCCTGTGGAGGTGCTATGACGGGGCTTGCTGGGGCCCCACCAAAAATGTGCTTAGCACCCCCAAAAGGGGCAGAGGCTTCATCCCGCTCTTTAGAAAGCTCCGCCATTTTCTTTTCCTCTACTGGCTGTCTGAGCTCCCTACATTGTACACAAGGGGCACAATTTAGCCCCTCCTTCATTATCTGTTCTGGCCAATAGGTGGAACCATCCATGGACATAATAAATACATAAGCTGTGTCCCAATTCAGAGGCTGCATCCTCTGAAGGCCGCGGTACACGTACGAAAAGACTCGTTTAAAGGGGAAAGTATGGCCGATTGCATAACCGCGGCGCGACGAAGGCTGTCCCAATTTGAAGGTCCTTCAAAATGCAGCCTGCAAATGCGTCCTTCATCAGAAGGATCTTTCGCAGCCTTGCCTACCCCAGAATTCATTGCGCGCCAGAGACGAAATTGCCAGATTACACTTTTAAATGTAAGTATTGGGTTTCAATTTAATCGAGCAATCTAATGCATATTATGATACAAATGGGCCTATATATAACTTATATAAAGTTGTATATATAAAGTCCAGTACAAATGTTACTGCCGCTCATCGCAACGGCTGTTACAGTAGGCGTGTGTTGGAGCATCAAAATCGTACTTACGGGGGTGGAAATCAACCCGTGGAATTTTTTTTTACCTGCGGCAACAACTTAAAATTAGCCCAATTCCGCGGTAAAACCTCGGAGTTGGCAACACTGACGGTAGGCCGCATTAGAAGTACCCTTCGAGGATTGCCTTTCTTCGCGCCACTGTGACGCAATGGGACTGTAAGTCGACAAGTTTCAATAAATCGTTATTGATTCAAAGGGCTGATAATGCAATAATAAAGATGTTCAGCGAAATTGATACCGAGCTTAATAACTGTGCACACTTTACAATGTGACCTTGTAAATGTATTTAAGGTAAAATGGAAAATTAAATAAGTACAATGCAATAAATGCAGGGAGTTGAAGTTATAGATGCACTCTTTTTTTTTTTTTTTTCTTAGCACTCCCCTTTGAAATGTGAAGTTAAAAAAAATCTGTCAAGAAAAAATTCCTGGAGCTGCCACTGTCGTTCTTTTAGTCACAACGTTCTTTTGGAAATTTAAAAGGCCATATTTTAAGAGTTTGAAAGATCACAGTTTGAAGACTGCTCTGGACACAGATGTGTTTTGGGATCCCTGCTATTCAGCAGGAATTGTGCATATATGGCCTGATATCCTTTATATTTGAATAATGCATCTTGAATGACCGACTGAGAGTGGTGATAACAGTTAACAATTCAAAGATTTCAGGCTCCCAAACAAGGAAAATTGTGTGCTTGACTAAGTCACTTATCCCGAGGGGAATTTCCCTGTAAATTTCTATGTATAAAGTTCCACTCCACTTAAAGACATGATAAGTTTTTGCAGAAAATGCCATTGACAAAACAGGTAAATGAAATTAATTAAGATGATTGATATTTTTTTTCTGTTCAGTAACAATGTTTGAACATTTCCTCTCATTTGCCATTCTGTAGAGATCTGAGATGCCCCATCAGCATTCAAATGGAGCACAAGCTTTACGAAAGAGCGCGTTTGATATGAAGCATGATATTTGCAAGCACTGTCATTTGGAAAGCTTGTGTGCTGTATTATAATAGGAATAAAAACTCACAAAATGCAGTCTTATAGAAATGTGGTATATGATAACATTAAAAATAGCCTTGTGTGTTTTGTGACTCAGGTCTGAATACAAAAGGGTGTACAAAATCAGTGTGTGTGATATCAAATGTTCATTGTGGTTGTCATATGTTTGTGTGTTTCAGAGTGTTGTGTGTTATGTTAAAGCAGCATTTCCTCACATACTGGAGCTACTCAACACCCAGTTCAGATATGCTAAGGACTCCGACAATTATCGTTATACTAATTCACTGAAGAACTTGATCTACAACATTTACTCCCAGAGATGCATCCCTCCAATCAATGAGGAGATGGAGGTAACACAATCTATTTTTATTCTCTAGGAGAGCTGTGGTGCAATTATCTGTAAGTTAAAAATAGGGTTATTGAAAAATATTTTTGTCGTTTCATACTTTACTGTGTTAAATTAAATACTAGTAAACAAATGAAAAGAGCAAAATTAAAGAGTAGGCCTAATCTTTTTGTGGAGATGCAAATGATAGTGATATAGAATATATAAAGTATTTTCAATGACAAATATCACAAAACAGTTGAGGTAAAACAGTGCAAGAATTATGCAAAAGGAATGTACATAAATTGAATTGTATAAAGTTTCAAGGGTAAAAAGTCAAGTCACCAAGAGTCTTGGACAGTAGCTAGTGGTTTGGCAACAGCTGTCTCTATTAAAATAGTTTTTCTTGTAGTAGGGTTGGACTGTACATACTAAAAGGTTTTTTGTAAATGTGTTTTTTGGGGGGGTTTTTACGCTAATTCGGGTCTGCACAGCTAAAGTTTTATTGAAAAAAAGAGAGAGAGAAGGTCAAAAGACTGGCTGAAGCGACCTACCCTGGGTAGGTTACGATGATGCGAGTGCGCTTATAACCCGGCACACGAGGGCTTGCCGAAATCTGCACTACCAAAACCTAGTAACAAGGTTCAGATGTTGTAGAGTTTTCCCTGGGGGACCCATAGTGTCAGTCACTGAATGACCTGAACTACAAACCTGAAAGAGTGATGCACGCCGTCTCCCTTTTATACCCGTATGTATGGGGGAGTGGCATTCAAATTACACTCGCCAATTCTCATTGACCTTTTCTCGGTTTGGGGTTTGGGGCTCCCAAATCCAACCCCCAGTGTCAGACATCAGCACCACATCTTTTTAAAAACCAGCTACAAAAAACAACAACAATGCAATTGATTTAACCTTAAAAGGCAGTAGATGTTATTGAATTGGTTGCTTGAAGTAAAATTGTTGCATTAAAATAACTTAACAATGACCCGTGGAGACTACCACCTACACCCAATCACTAGGGGTTCAATACACGGTAGAGCCCAATACCTAAATTGTTTTCTGTTTTACACTTTACAGGATAGCCCAACGAAGTTCATAAGAATGCACATGACTTTGCCGAGGGCAGCTTTGGAGAAAGCTGAGGAAGTGATTCACATGTATATGGGTCTAATGACTCAGAGCGACAAACCTGTGGACTGGAACTGTGAAGAGGAGTTCACAGAGGATTACCCAGAATCCTCCACTGAACCTCTCAGCCAAACAGCAGGTATCATTACTGTGAAGTCCAGTAAAATCATCCAGCACGCCCATGGGCGCAAATGCATTTACTATTTAAACAACGTGGCGCAGGACGTGAAAATTATAACTGCGTCGGGCGGAAACTAGCAAAAAACTCTTGCGTCGTGCCTGGCACTGCATTGCACCGGGTGTGTGATAGGGCCCTTAATAATGGCAGCAGTGAATAACCCATTTAATACTGAGTAACTTATATTTTAGACACAATATTGCCAGTTACTTTGTCTACTTTTGCACTGCCAACATAATTAGTTCTGAAAGCTGAAGAAGAATCGTTGTGTGCCTCCAAGCAACACAAAGTAGTGGTGTTTCATTCCTGAATTAATCTGTTTAGAACTTTTTAAAGGTTCATTTTAGTAAATTATTTAAGACTGATTCATAAACAGTCATTTGTTTCATTTTATAATTTAATCTGTGTTTTTGAAAGAATCTTTTGAATCAAAATGGCCCACTCATAAAGATACTTGTTGACACCCACTGGTATAACAACGTAACCTGTAGAAATAGTCACAGATCCTCATCTGTTATACACACAGATTGATAGTTTGTCTGGAAAACGCAAACACAGACAGCAATGTAAAAAAAAAACACACACACAAAGGAATTCATTAAAAAAAGGGAAAGAAGGCAAAATAGAGCATAACAGACTCTCGAAATTAATTTAATTAGCAAAATATTAGCAAAAAGCAAATCTCACTTTTAGTCGCTTTTATCATAATTCAAATGACATTTGCATTACATTTCCTCTAGGTACCTCCACATGCCCCTGCATTTGTCCAACAGTGAGCAGTGGATCATCTAAGACATCTACATTCACAAGCCATTGGAATATTTACTTAAAATCTACTCAATCCCCACAAAGATCAACTTTTCCACCTGTGGTAACCTTGCAGGGTGTTAATGAGAAAGCTAAACAAGTCAAGTCTGCTGTCCCAGTAACCCAACACCAAACACTAGCTCCAGGGACACCTACCACATGGAGATCAATGCAAGGAGATTTATCCAACTTCCTCTTTAGTAGCAATCCAGCTTTACATGAAGAAACTTCAAATTCAGAGATGCAGAATATGCCATCATCTGATCTGTTCCCTTCACTTACAAATTATAAGGATGTATTTCCAAGCAGAACTGACCCAACTGTTCAGTCGACCGTGTCTGGCCCCTATCAAAAAAGCACAAGAGATAACGCACAGGACAGTGTGGAGAGGAGCACGCCGCTTTTACTTGCAAAGAGGTCTTTAGATTCCAAAAGCCAGGAAGGACCATCCAGTTCCTATGTGAAATTATCCCAGAACTGGATTACTGCAACATCTGAGCCAACATATAAATATATGAAGAGCACAGAGAAAAAAGGCCAATCTTTCCAGATGCTTAAAATAAGTAAACACATTGTACCAGTCACAACCACAGTTCTGTCTTCTTTGAAAGCAGCTGCACATTCATCAGAAGCCCTGGACATCCTTGTTGAACAGCCAGGTCATCTTAACAGCCCTCCTGAAAATGTCCAAACTCCCACCCAAAGTCTGGTGAGGGTGCCAAGGAATTTCATAGGAACCATCCATGAGACAAAGCTCAGCAAGGGTGAGGAAGTAAGATAGAGTATAAATATATTATATTTATTATTTTTTATATATACTATTATAGTTTTTATTAACATTTCAATGTTTTAATATTTTAATATTTTCAGTTTAATTTTAAATAGTAATTTTGTTATGTGCCTTTGTCATTTTTGTCATACCTGTAGTATGTATGAATGTTTATTTTAGTTTTTATTCATTTCCAATTAGTATTTTTAGTGTGTATATCAGGATTGTATATATAATCCTGATATACACACTAAAAATACTAATTGGAAATGAATATGTGTATTGTTGTAGATTTTTCCCCTACACACCTGACTTAGGTTGAACCGAGTGTCCTTGATACCTGAAAATATTATACTCAGTTGAGTTGCCTCTGAACACGCAGGTTGACGCCTAAGCGTAGCTATTCTTACCGCATAAATAAAATGCCCCAGAATTAGAGTTACCTGACCGCAATCTAACCCTGCCAAAGAGTCTGACAAAGAGTCGAACAATGTCTCAACCCCTATCGTACACTATCACTTGGGAATAAGGTCTCTATAGTGTTCTTAACCTGCACCACAATATCACTTGGTAGTAAGGTCACTAGTGTTTCGCTAAATAACTTGTTCCACTAACTAACTTGCTGCGCAGCAATATTAAACAGACAGACTTCAGCAAATGTCCTCTAAATGCTTTAATCACGGCCGGGAGAGTTCTCAAGCAGTTTCTCAGAGAATCTCCCCCAAGAAGAAGATGTAATCAAGGCCAGAGGATCTCAGACAAATTTCAAAGAGAATCCCACCAGCAAACAGGAATACAACAGTTTTTATAGAATATGAGCCTTCTGTTATTAGGTAGAAGCAAAATTATCATGAATCATAAAAAAAAAAAAAAAACAGAGTTAAGAGTTCAGATGATTACTCAATATTGTCATGAGATAATGCAGACAGTATATTTTTGATACTTCAGAATTTTTCATAACACAACAGGCAAAGAACCAAACGTTTTAGTACGTTTTGTTTCAAAGTGTTAGAATGTTAGGCCTAAAAGGGGAAGTAAAGTTTAGATGTTAGAAACATGGTTAGTTTAAAAGATAGTTTACTGTCTATTACTGACTATTAAAAATCCATCACAGTATATATATATATACTTACCTGTAGTATATTTATATTTATGTATATATATATCCACTTAGTAATTTTTTTAAAAATCGAACATTTCTAATTTTCAATTAAAGTTTTTCATCTAATATTTGTATTTCATTTTATATCAACTTCATTTCAATTAACAAAAATAAAATAGTTTTAGTTTTAAGTAACAATATTAACTCTGAATAGTAGACGTCAACACATCAGGCAGATGAGACGCATCAGGCAGAAGAACGCGTTCAAGGTTGCTTGAGTCATGTGTTTTCAATTCTGTGATGATTCACCAAAGATACCATTGCTTTTAACAGACAGCAGATCCCAGGAGGACAGGCAGGGAATGATGGACCAGACTCATCCAGACAGAGAAACACAGAGGAACTCTACCACAGAACAATCCAGCATTTTAACCATCTCTTTTGGCACCCTGCTCATAATTACACTAGGGTGCGGTGGACTTCTGCTCATAATTCTCTTATTTTATAGACAGCAAAAAGTAAGTGACCGACAATGCACTTTGGCCCTGCTGAAAAGACCTACTTAGACCGGCATCCTGGTCAGTGCTGGAGTGGTGTTGGTCTAGCCTAAGAACCCTGCTGAGACCAGTAGCCAAAACATATGCTGGTGATTATCTCTGGTGATCTTTTCAGCAGGGTGTCCCAAGTGATCTCAGTCAAATAGAAGAATCAACATTCTTTAAAGTTTCCAACATGAAGGAAAGACACACACACAAAAAAAAAAAAACCCTG
Organism: Leuciscus leuciscus; assembly: GCF_965113295.1. NCBI lineage: Eukaryota > Metazoa > Chordata > Actinopteri > Cypriniformes > Leuciscidae > Leuciscus > Leuciscus leuciscus. The sequence goes on along the minus strand of NC_138747.1, from coordinate 13,231,179 downwards.
AGGTAGAGTTAATTATTTGTTCAATACAAATGAATATTTGTTTTGTTCAGACAAAATATCAGCAGGTTGCTTTTTCTCATTCAGTATTGATATTATAATTCATTTTAAAGGGCATGTTAAGTGCTAAAAAAAAGGTGTCTACAACCAGGATATAGTACTAAAAGAAGAAAATGAAAGATCTGGCAGATTCTAAGCCACATTCTAAGTGCTATCTTTATGTCAGAAGCAAATAATTAATCTAACGATTTGCTTGGTAAAAAGAAATGATAAAAGGAATCTAACAACAATATATTTTGTGCAGTACCAAAGAACAAATGAGACGTTAGTGCTTTGTAGAACGTGGAACAGTTAACATTAACAGTGTGTTTGTCCTTAAAACTACTCATTTACAATAAAGCAATCCCATGTTAGCTGGTTAGTTTGATTCATATTTTTGTCCATGTCTCTGTCTTGTCAGATGTGCATTACTGCATTGTTTTCGAGTCACATGCTGCTTCTCTCCTCTAACATGACTTTAATAAAATTATAATAGATGTCAGGGCAGAAGTATGTGCAAAGAATTACTTGGCCCGAAAATGTCATTTTTTAAACACCCTTCTGTCTCCAATCCCATTTGACTTTAAACCATTTACGTTTCTGGTACATGTGCATCCCCATGTGGACTAATTGCGTGGAAAAGACCAACTGGAATAAGTTCTCCTCTTGTGTTCCACAGACGAAAGCAAGTCACACACGTTTTGAATGACATGAGAGCGAGTAATTGATGACAGAGCTCTACTTTTGGGTGAGCTGTCCCTTTAAAAAAACACTTTTAGGCATCAAGACTGAAATTTCAAAAGATGTGTCATGCTGGGAAAGGAAATGGTGAATAACTGACACATTGGAAACTCAGAAAACAAAGGCCAGGAGACTGTGTGTCTTCAGCAGGATTCTTTATTGAGAATAAAGAATACTGCAGACATCAAGCCCGACTAGGACTTTACTAGAGTTAGAACTACAATCTGTACATTAGTTTTATATATTTAGGGGGTAGTGCTTAGAGGTGGATACAAAGCACTTAGGTGACGACCTTAAATAAAGGAAGTAAACAAAGAGTTTCACCAGTCCTTAGCCAATCAGTATAACTATACAATTCAGACAACTTCATAATCATAGAGATAAAGCATTTATCATGATCAACGGCCACCATTTTATTCACATATAAGCGTTCATCAATTCACATATCAGTTCTGGTGAACGGAACCTCAAGCATGTTCGCTTGACATGCGGGAACCAATGAGGTTCATCCTCGTGTTACGCAGCATGTTTGAGCTTCCTCAAGAACCAATGAGGTTTGTTCTCTCAAGTCAAACAAGTACGGTTGAGCTTCTGTTTATGTTCGCTGATCAATGTTTATATGTGAATAAAAGCCTAAACTCAATCTCTTCATTATAAAGTGATCGAGTCTCTTCAGAAAATTTGGACTAAACTGCTCAATTCATTTTGATGAGTTTTGCAATCTCTTTATCTCTTTTTGAAGCGTCATCTTCATATGAGTTCCGAAGATTTTGGGGTTTGGAACATGAGGGTAAGTAAATTATGCTAATAATCCCGAATACAATGTACTTCACCTTAGTTTTTATGTGGTGTAATGTCAAGACAGGATAAGCAGATCTTAAAGTGATTCTTAAATTTGTAATCCCACACACTTGTTATTTGAAGCTTTCATGAGACTAATAGTCTGTCAATGATACATTCATTTGACATTAGTTCCCTTTCATGGTCACTATGAGTTACGTCAGTGACGACGAATGGGGTTTCGCTTAGAAAGCCTATCACCTTCGATATTAGAAAACAAGCCAATGGCAATGAAATGCCATGGGTCTGCGGAATTTGCATAGTGTAACTCAGCCCCACCTCGTGGGTATATAAGGAAGTACGCCGGCAACATGCAGATATATTTTCGCTTCGGAGCCAAGTATTCACTTCACTCCACAAGCCAAATCTGAGATCATCTCTTCACTCTTCGAGATGAGCTTCTCTCCAGGTGTTGGTGTGACGGCGAGTTCCAGCAAGTGCACATTCCCTGCTGATCTGTGCAGTGATCTGCCAGTGTTTGTGTGTTCATCTCCCTGGTCGCTTCAACACTCTGCGGAGACTTTCTTCCTCTCACAAAAGAGCTCGCACGTGGCACGTCTTTTTAAAGATGTCTCGCCCGTGCACTTCTGGTTGCAGTCGCACTGTTTCAGAGTCTGATGGGTGCAATCGCTGTCTTGTGTGTTTGGGCGTTGATCACGCTAAGGCAGCTTTTGTGGATGACTCATGTTCCCATTGCGAGAACATGACCATCGCAACGCTATGGTCGAGACTCAATGACCTCGTAAGAGGGAGAGTCCCCTCATCCACACCCCGATCTACCTCCTCCACGAGAGCTGGTACTTCGGCCTGAGGGTGACGGTGTGGAACAAAGCACTGACGATTCTTCCTCGGTCCACACCCCCCTCTCAAGCGTTGCAACCCAAGCAACCCCGATTGAACCCGCGCCATCGTCTTTCGGCGTGCCGCGGGTCTCTTTCGGCGCTCCAGACGATGATTCAATGTCGATCGCTGCATCTGACACCTGTGGCTCAACCTGGCTGATATGAGGGAGGCCAAGCGAACCCGTTTCCTCGACACCCCCATATGCCAGGCTGGCCTCTTTAGCGGAGCGGTCGAGGACTTAGCCCAACAGTTCTCGACCGCCCTGAAGCAGACTGAGGCCATCAAACATATTCTGCCCCGACGGCCCGCTGCTGCCTCCACCCAGCCATCGGCACAGAATCCTCAGTCTGCTCGCCGCTGAGGGCGACCTCCCGCACGGCCCCAGCAGCAGCCTTCACCTGGGCCGTGTCGTGGAGGAAGCCGCAGGAAGGCGCCACAGCCCTCTCTGGCCCCGCGCCCCGCTAAACGCCAGGCTAAGCAGCGCCCCTGAGACGGGCTGCTCAGAGATGGCGATCAGTTCTTTCCAGGAGATGGTATGCTTCTTCCTCTTTTTTCGGTATGGAAATCGACTCGGTCGCCATGTGCGCGCAGCTTTCGAGTGAGCACGCGCAGTCAATGCTGACTTGCCTGAGACAGTTCGAGGGCAAGAGTGCGGTTCCACTGAAACTATTTCAGAGGCTCCTGGGGCATATGGCATCCGCAGCCGCAGCAACGCCGCTCGGATTGCTTCATATGAGACCACTTCAGCACTGGCTTCGCGAGCATCTGCAGAGCTGCAGGCTGGGCGACACCCAACACATTCGCCAGGTTTTATAACCTCCGAGTGGAGCCTGTGTCCTCTCACGTACTCGCTTCAACCAGCCGGTACTAGGACCCGCTCAGGTGTCTTCGCTTGCTCGCCATTCCACTCCATTGACTGGATATGTGCGATATTCTCCTCAGGTGAGCCTCCCCGCAGGCCCTGAGTTCCTCCAGCACTGTTGACGTCAACGCCAGAGTAATGCCACCGGCAGCTTTCACGATTGGCTATTGAATATTTCCACTGAGATATGCTTCCCAGTGTACCTTGATATTCCTGTGTTAAGTAGGAGTCCTTCGTCCGTGCTAGCCTCACGACAGGGATCTCAGACTTACGCAGGGCACTGGAAGACAGCCGAGGTGGCGTGATTAGACTGGGAACCCCATTCGTCGTCACTGACGTAACTCGTAGTGACCACGAAAAGGAACGTCTCGGTTACGTTTTTAACCCTCGTTCCCTGAGTAGGGAACGGAGACGTTACATCTCTCTGCCACTTCCGCTGGAACGCGTTCAGTCTCGGCTCCTCAGCGAAGACATATCTGCATGATGCCGCCGTACTTCCTTATATACCCACGAGGTGGGGCGGAGTTACGCTATGCAAATTCCGCAGACCCATGGCATTTCATTGCCATTGGCTCATTTTCTAATATCGAAGGTGATAAGCTTTCTAAGCGAAACCCCATTCGTCGTCACTGACGTAACGTCTCCGTTCCCTACTCAGGGAATGAGGGTTACTAACCGAGACGTTCCTTTTAAATTCACATTGTTACTCTAACAAAACTAGGATTGTTTGGAAGCTATAATTCACACACAAAAAGTACTAATTCAAGACAGTGTTTGAAACCAATAATTTATGTAGCTGGACATTTGAGGCAAAACCCTAGAGATGTCCTGGTCTCCCTGCATATGCAGACATAAAAGAACAGATAAATGATTGAAAATACTTTGTCACTGGTAATAAAAAATAAAAAATAAAAAGAAAGAAAGAAAGAAAAGAAATTCTAATCAATTCCTCCAGCCCTAAATATTTTAAATGCAATTCTTGTGGTTTTAAAAGTGAAATCTGTCATAAAAAGTATTAAACAGTGTAGCAATAAAGCTAGAGAAGTTTATTGAAGTGAGATTTTGGTGGTCAAACTTTCATTACACACAAGAAATTAAAAACATTCCAGCAAGTTTTATTTAATTCGATAATGAAGCCATTGTAACTGTTGACACACTGAAGCAATTACACATTAGAGCTATTAAGACATTTTAATGAAAGCTTTTAACATTTGGTATACCTCACCGGTCGATTGTTTATACTGTATGTTTTACAACTTAATTCGAGACATTGGCTTATTAGCAATGCATCGATGACCATAGAGTTAACTTCTTTGTGTAAAGCTGTTGTTTTGTTCAAAATGTCAGAACTGGATTTAGACATTTGCATGGTTTATATTGAGAATAAAACAGAGCCACAATGAAGAAAACAAAATTGGAGGAAAAAAGGTTTAGGGACACACCAACTTAAGGCTGTTTTTTTTTGTTTTTGTTTTTTTTTTGTTTTTTTTGGTCTACAACACAGATCTTGCATGTGCTGGGGAGATTTGTGGAAACAGAGCGCTGTTATTTAACCAAACCACCAAACTTCACACGCCAAACCTCTGTGGATGTGCCAAAATGATTGGAATCCTCCTTGCATTGAGTAATGTTTCGCAACAGTCAATCCCTTTTTATTGTTTGTGGGAATTTTTTTTTTGTTATTAAAGTTTTTATGTGACAATGTCAATTTTGTATAAAGAAAAAAGTTTGATTTTGAAATAATTTATTAAAAACAATCTATCTTATCTTGGACTAATAACATGATGATGTGCCTGCAGCTGAGTACCAATGAAGTGGACATAACATTCAGTTTTAGTCGGATGTGAGCAATGCAATGGCATTTCTTTGTTGCACTGCTACTAAAGATAACACCCCCCCCCCTCCCCCCTTCAATGCGAACTGTATTTATTTCAATCCCTAACTAGAACCACATGCACGCGGTATGTTTATAAATGTCTGTAGCAATGCTTCTATGACACATAGTTTGTAACATACTGTAACAATATTCACAAAGACATGCACTTTAAGTTCATTGAACTACAACTGTTGCTGCTGAATTTAAAGCAGTTTCACAAAAGGCTCACTTTGAAAAGAGTGCTACAATGCAAAACTAATTTAGTAATAAATTCAATTCGTATGTGAACTCAAAATAGAAGCGTTTCTAGGAATCTGGATGTCTCCTCCAATTATTTAATTATTTAAACATCTGTGTCTTATCAGAATAGGGTGACTTTTAAAGTCCTTTTAGGTTTGTGTTTATCAGATATCCGTATGTGTGGTTAGGGTTGTTTATTTAGGCTATCGCATACAGATGTTTTGGCCTTAAAATGAGAAGAATGATATTGAATGTGTGCTCTCGACATTGCACAGATGGACTATAAATGGGTACTGCATTCAAAATAACATCACAGCTTTATACAAAGTTCACATTCAAATAGGCTTTCATAGTAACACATGCAGAGCCATTGATACCACGAAGTGGTGGGACAGTGTCAGTGCAAGCTGATGCGATCCACCACCATAACATTGACATTTTGATGTGCGGCATTTCAAATATTAAACCTGTAAATATCAGATATTAAAAATTGCATCAAACGTGTTGTGGTATTGGGAAATATCAAAGTTATACTTAAAAATTGTCCTAATAACACAATGTTCCGAGATGCGCTCCTGGTGAATCGTGAGATTTTTATGGTCTCCCACAGGCCCTAAATGAAAAATGATGCTTGACGGTGAAAAAGCAAGTGTCAATAGTGAAGAAAGGGGCATGTTTGTTATCAGGTTACAGCATTTGATGCCTGCACATTTAAATGAGTTATTTATTACTGTTAGACTTTCAAAGATGCACGTCTGGTTCCTTCCTGTCAGGAAGTGGTGTTTTTTGATCTGCAAAATTCACTAAAAAGTGCGGCTGAAAATTCACTGGAAAAAAAAAATGCCTCCCATCTCTTATGCTTAGGTAACCATGTTGAAAATTGTATGTTTTCATTCTGAAAATATGAACATTTGTAACTTTATACGCACACCTTTTTACAGAATTTTAAAAGGACTAATAAACTGTAACATGAAAATTCCGTCATCATTTACTCACCCTCATGCTGTTCCAAATCAATTTCTTCTGTGAAATACAAAAGAAGATTGTTTAGGCTATTTCTTTGTCAATAAAATGAAATGTCAATCCAAGCAGTGTTACTTTGGACCCCATTGACTTTTTATTGTATGGGCAAAAACTACTGAAACATTATTGTCATACAGATTTGGAACGACATGAGGGTGAGTAAATTATAATAATTCTCATTTCTGGGTGGGTGAGTGATTCGTTTAAGCTAATTTGTTACAAAAGCTAATCACATCTTTAACATAGGCCTATCTATCTTAGTAAAGACAACCTTGGAGTAATTCACAGCAGACTCCTCGCTTGTATCGCTGCTAACACTTTTAGTACCGTCATCATAGGTTGCTTGGCCTTTTCTGTTGATCTTCTTCTGTTGAGACTCTTTAACATTCACATAGTTTATATCCATTTTGTTATTATGTAAGTTCACTGGTCCAGGTGAAGCACTCTCTGAAACATTTATGTAGTCAGAAGTCTTAGAACGGTCTTGAAGGCTTACATACCGCTGAGAGTTACAGGAAAGATCTGCCAGCTGACACCCAAACAAAAACAAAATCCCATATTAAACAAAAATGTTAATAAAGAATTGCAACACCCTTAAAATGGCACGTGATGCATCTGGAATTCATAATGGATGGTATTCAGGTGCTTGAAGGAGAATGTTTTTCAGATGACTTACCGAGCCTTCAGGGGTCTCAGAACTAGTAGAGGATGAATTATCTCCACCTAATTGACAAGGCCAAAGTTTAGCGTGAAAGCCTCAGTGGACGAACAGTAAGACGAATTGTAAAACATGTTTTTACCATTGCATGAAGGAGAGGAAACACTTAATGCATTATTCTGATCCAAAGCGGTTGCTTCTTCCGTGTCGCTAGCTAAGTGGATAGTGTCTCTTCTAAAGCCTGAGTTAAAACAAAAATCACATCAATAAAGCTACATCTTTTGAATAAAAAAAAAAACTTAATTATTGTTATTTACTATGATATTAAGGAATAAATAAGCAATTAAACGTAGTACTGTAATGCACTCACCAATTTGCATCGTGATGATTTTAAAGAGAAGAATTAGGAGAATGAAAACCAAGAAAACGAGGAAGCCGAGGAAGCCGATGATTCCGTACAATAACAGATGAGGAGCATCACTAAAACAATGCATAAATAAATGTTGATAACTGTAATCATCACAAGATTAAGTTGTGTATATAATATATATAATAAAATTATACAAAAACTGTTTCAAGTCATTTAGCCGATTTGTACGGCATCAACGTGTCACTTCTCACAGAAGTCAAAATACAAATACTTACTGTAGCCTACAACTCAAAGGCTAAAAGTAAAAAATAATGTGTTACATTGTAAATCTACAAAAAAACGTTTGTTATGTTTGCAGATTTACCAAACTCCTCCTGTGCTGTTAACTGGATCTGCGGGAATCAATACATTTAATTTGCATTAAAACAAACTGATACAGGTCATCAACTAGACAATGTGTGCTGATTTTGTATTATTCTATATTCAGTTTCAGATGTTACAAAGTTACAAATTGCATTAGATTCATTTCAACATCATTTACATCAATATATTGCATTTTTGTTGCCTCGAAATCATTCTCTGCCACATAAGAAATATTTTGTATCTTTTTTTCCATTCCAGATTATATATTTGTACACGTTTGTGCTTGCCTCTTCATCTTTTACACACACACACACAAAGTTTTACTTGATCACAACTTTCAGATCTTAACTGTTTAAATAACAACTGTATTATAGTGATATGGTATATAATTAAAAGAGTTTTTATTAATTTAATAATCATTTTGTATTTTGCACGCAGCACATTTTCTTTAAGAATATTACAGTCGTTATCTTACTTTATTGTTATTATTATTATTATTATTATATAATTTTATATTAAGCTAGATACCCTACATTTCTGGTTTTAAACAATCATCCTATTGAGCATTATTAGAAAATATATCTGAAAAAAAATAAAAAATAATAAAGTTTGTGCCACGTGTCTTACCTGCCACATTGAAGAGAAACAAGCAGAGTGTAAAAATGAATACAGGGTGTATGATCCACATCATGACTTCAGACACTCGCACTAATTATTTCGTTTTTCAAATTGTTTCTGATAATGGTCTTTAATATTTGTATCAAAGTGCTGATCAAGTTCCCTCTCAAAAGCACAACCACGGAAACGCTCAGTGATTACCATCTAGAGTCAGTGGAAAGTTGTGGTTGAGCGTCACCAGTTTTAAATAAGGTTAAACACTGAAGATACAGCACCAAAATATCTTGCTCATTGAAAGAGATGCTTTGAATGTTAAAATGTGTACTTGAAAATAAAAATAAATAAATACAAATTTACAGATTATTTCTAATTTTATTATTATTGATCCTTGTATAGGTCACATACAGTTGAAAGATAGAAATTTAAGTCCAGTCTTTAAGGATGATCAAACTTTCAAACTCAGAAACAAAACTAACAGATATCATAGTATATTTTAATAGTGAGCAGTTCACTTTGGTTGTAAGTTTACCATAAATACGGAAATAATCAGAGAACCTGACCGGATGAGGTTTTAGAATCGGTTTAAGTTACAAGATATAAATAAATGTATACAGTAATTTTTTAACAACTTCCTGATTTTGCTTGATGTGGCAACATGAAGTATCATCACAGTTTATTTGTAAAAAACAAAATAAAAAAACATGTTAGGTTTTTGATCATCAGAGTGTGTGAAAAGGAAGTATATTACACATAGCATACACACACAAAAATGAAATCACTTTCAGAGGTGTAACCTAATGTATTGAACCTAGTTCATGATTCAGTCATTTTAAATAACATTTTTACCATTTATTTTAAATGTCACCAAATAAAGTCCCTTTATTCAGGTTGTTTGATAATGTTTTAATTACTAGTAAAATGAGGCCTCAAAGTTATCAATACACCTCTTTATAGTGAAGATTATGAACTATCTCACTAATCCCATAAAGCAATATAGTGTTGGTCCAGATCCAGCCGGCGTCTGGGCCGTGTGGAATCCATGTGTACCAGATGTGGGCCTGGATCTATGTTGCTGTATGGGATGTTCTGTCCACATATCAATCCAATAGTACATCAATCACATGTGGCAATCAGATGATTAAAGGATCACAAAGATTACATGAAAGAACAATATACAACTCTACTGGACCTCACTTTACATGTATCTTCTGTTTAAATCCTGCAAGCATGTTCTGATCTCTCTTCCCATAGCGGAGACCGAAGGAATTGAGGTTGTAGTATGCAACATGCTGCCTTCTTTTTGTGTAAGGCTTTTCTGGAGACAACCACCATGTGCTCCGCTGAGGACCTGCACCCATGGAGAAGTGCATTGAGAGCTTGGGAGAAGGAGATCCAGCTGTGGGACGAGGATCAGTTCTCCTGAGAACCCGGAGTGATGCTTCTTCAGGAGTTTCATCTAGAGATAGGTGTTTCATTCAGACAAGTGAAACTATGCTTTACAGTATTTACATGTCCAATACAGGCTTTTGATATATTTAATAATTTAACTTTTTTTGATCAACATTATGAAGTTTTTCCATAAAATTATAAACTGTTACTACAATAGTAAATGTTGTAAGACACAGATTTTAAAACCTCTACAATGCATAGAATCTTAGATGGCTATTTCCTTTCAGTTGCATTGTCATTTGTTGCCTTAAGACTGTTTAACACATTTTAATATTTGCTATATATTTTTAATATATTTATTAGAAGTTAATTCAAGTTAACACAACATTAAACTTACCTTTTAAGTAATATTGAAAATGCACTGAAGAGTATGTGTCTTGAATCGCCACTGACATCATCAAAATGATGGTAAGTAGCATCATTTTGAATGTGTTTTGAACCAAAATTAGTTTCTGTAAGAAAGAAATGTATAGAAACCAGTACACATGGTTGTTTTCTGAATCATGGGGACTTAAAAGAAGACTCATTTAAGAGATCACACGTTTCAGTGACATTTCTCTGTATCTTTTCATACTCGTGAGCTCAGACACACACATTGCATTTTTACATTTTCAAAATATAATTCAGTATGATTAGATTCTTTCCTTACTGGAAAAAACAAACAAAAAAATGTCCCATCATTGTATTGCCATTCTTGTACATACATAATGTATTGTGGGGTTTACAAGGACCACACACACGGCACACGCACACTCACACACATTGGGTTATCATGGGGACTTTCCATATACACGATTATTTTCATACTGTACAAACTGTATATTCTGTCCCCTAAACCAAAATTTCTGCATTTTTACATTTTCAGAAAACACCACTTAGTATGATTTACATGTTGTTTTCCTCTTGGTGACCAAAAATTGTTCCTACAAGGACAAGGATTTCGGATACTGCCATTTGTCCCCATAATGTAGGGTATACCTCATCCCCCCACACACACACAAACTCAGACACACACTTCAAAGAGAATGAAAATCATTCTTCAAAACTGCACAGGCTCAAATTGAACATGGAATTAGCGATATCAAAATGTGCATTCATTTACATTTTGAAAAGCATACAAAAAAGTGGATTCTTCTTTAAAAAGCATCACATTTAGTTCACATTCAGACCCTTTTGGTTTGGTTTTACCTGCCTATACAAAAACATTGCAAAAATGCATATTTCCAGTGAACGCAGGTACTGATTAAAAAAAGAAAAAAAACGTCAATAAACTGTAATCACATTGAAAAATATGTCAAATGCATATGTACATGTAAAACCGTCAATCAAACCATCCAAAGACTTCAACTAGACCATCACACAGAATGTATAAATGTGTGCTTACACTCCCTAAGGACTTCAAATAGACCATCACACAGAATGTATAAATGTGCGCTTACACGCATACATGTATGCAACTAGCAATGCAAACATGAACATTTCATGGCAGTGGGACAATAAAGTAAATGGCTTACCTTTACACCTGCTGGTATGGAGGTTGTGTTTGGTTCATACAATTTTCAGACACAATTTATCTTTTTCATACAACATCACCTGCGTCATAGCCTCCCCGGTGGGTGGGAGACCTGCATAAGCTTCCCTTCTTTCCCTCTGATCTTGTCTTTTTGCCCCGGGGTGGGTCCACCACCCATCCATTTCACCGGAACATTCCAGAACCACAAAGCCTTTATATATTTGAACTCGATATCATTTGATTTTCAATGTGAGGGTAGTTCATTGAAGTCGGGGGGAGCAGACAGATGGAATAGAAATGAGATGATTGGAAAAGCACTCCTCTAAAATATATATTCATAACTTTTAGCGTTGAGAGCAGGCCAAGAAGCTTTACAAGATCACCAGACATTTTATTTTTGCTTGTGTTCATCTCAAGAGGGAAATGGAAAAAGTACAGATCAACGTATGTCTTGCGCTCATCAAACCCTCATATTGCAGAAAATATATATATATATATTTTTTTTAATGGAAAAAGATATATTTTTAAATAAATGAACACAAAAATAACGTTCTTAAGTTATTATAATAGTTTCTTAAGTTATAAGGACATGTTGTTATAAAAAATTGACTAAATATTAAAATAAAATAAACCACACAACTATCCATCATATACCTTAGTCCATTTATATATATATATATTTATATGAAAAAAAATCTAACATTTTAACAGTGCACTGCAGCAGCACATCCAGATTTCCAACATCTGCCCTCACACCATTGAGGAACTACTTCCAGATAACTTGTTCAACATCTGAAAGAGAGCAAAGAAACAATGAGGAATGTAAAGTCAACCCTGAATGTTTAATTGTATTGTTTAAAAAAAGAATCACTTTGGTTGTGCTTAACTTTAATATAGATTTAAGTTTTGATCCAACTTTTGTTCCATACCGTATTTAAAAAGGGAATGTTCAAGACTGTTGTGAGAAATCCAAAAGCCATTGGGAAGAATGACCTACAAACAATGCAGATTTGTGTTATTTGTCAGTTTAGGAGAGGAACGATCCCAGAATGATGCCAATTCAAGCAGACAAATAGCATGTATTTAGTAAAAATAGAAAAGGTTTCAAAATGCGATTAGGTAAAATGCATCTTGGTTGGTTTAAAGTAAGAACATCTTAACCAAATGAGGCACTTGCCCCGCACACATGGACAGGACATGATTTAACTGTTTACTCACTTAAATAGAAGCACAAAGCCATAGGTCTCCACTAGCATGCCAATACGAGGCCATCTTAGTAGAACTAAAGCCACGCCTCCTAGAAAGAAGGCGGAGCTTCTGAGCTTCTGTCTCTGGAAAAAGAAGTGGACTGTCCTCCTCAAGCCAATGATGAAGGCCAGACCAGACAGAAACAGAATCTAGAGAAGGAAAATGTTCAGAAAGTATACAAAACAAAGAAATAAACTTATGTGCACTATACCGATTTGTTTTATGCTTTTGAAAGAAACATTATGCTCACCAAGGTTGCATTTATTACAATACAGTAAAAACTGTATCATTATGAAACGTTATTACAATTTAAATAACTGTTGTCTATATTATTATTTTAAAAAAATGTAAACAATCATTATTTCAGTACCACATGATCCTTAAGAAATCATTCTAATATGCTGACTTCTGATTATCAATGTTAAAAAAAGAATTGTGCTGCTCAATATTTTTGTTTTAAATGTAGCTTTTATTTGAAATATAGGTTTATGTAACAATGTTAAAAATATTTACTCTGACTGATCAATTTAATGCATTCTTGCAGAATAATAATAATAAAAAAACTAAACTTTAGAACGATATTGAATGTCATTTTCTGACACACTTTACAAGTGATTATTGTAATTCATGTATTTGGGCCTTTCGCGCTTATTACCATTTCTGGATTTAAAGTTTGTATGGAATAGATTAGCTGTGTTTAGCAAAAAAAAAAAAAAGAAAAAAAAAACCTTATTTGGTAAAAGTGACATATGGTTGGGAAGATCTCCAATTTTTAGAACTACCCCTTTAAAAAACATTTCCCATGACCAAAGATCTAGCTTGTTGTGTCATATGTAAACAGCTCATTATAGGACTTACATTACCAAACGCCAACAGGACCGAGTCAAAGTACAGCAGTATTCCAAACAGCACAAAGAACATGCCGAATCCTGACAGACCCACACCGATTTCTAGAATCCAGTTAAAACAGATTGTTTAGCTATATTTTTAGTAAGTTGATCAAGCAATTATTACTGTAGTCATTTAAAAGGGAGAACGTGTTCTCATTCTGTTTAAGTTACATTAAAAGTCAGAATGAACATACCAGTGTCTCTGTGTTCAGTTAAGTCATACAGCGGTTCATTTATATTCAGTGAAAGAAAGACACTCACTCTGAAACTCAGTGATAGTGATCATGGTTCCCCTCTGTTGTCTTTCTTGGCTCAGATGTTCCGGTTTAGGTTCCTTGGGTTTTACTGGTTTGAACGTTTCCCATAAATACTTGACTTTGAACCCTACCGTAGGGTGAATATTAACCAAACGTATTAGAATGATGATCACTTTATCTCCTTTACAATCTATCACAGTCCATTCACTCATTCATGCGTCAACTCAACCTCTGCCCTTATTTCCTTCCCCCCCCCCCCCAAAAAAAAACTCTAATATGACCGCTAACACCTTTCACAATTTGGTAATATCTCCTATCCCCCAATCTAAATAATTGGAGTATGTAATGTGCTTTATTGGCATGACAAATAATTGTATATTTATATTAGCTGTGTTCAGAAGAAAATAGTGCAAAATAGTCATTTTATCAGAGACCCTTTTGGTAACTATAGTTAAACAAAATTCTGGCATAGGCCTACTTGATTCTGACTTGTCAAGAGCAGCATGTCAAAGGTTAGATATTTTACTAATATTCCCCATTGCCCGTGGAACCTTGTTTCTGCCACAGAATAAAAAATAAAAAAGGTAAATGTGACTATCTCACAAATATGACTGAGTTTATGTCTAACAATTCTTACAAGATATAAACTCTCTTACAAGATATAAACGTTTTTTTTCATACGCTTTCCTAAAATATGGCGGCGACTACCCAGAATGCAATGCTCAATGACACTGTGTGGCCCTGTCCCAAATGGCGCACTTCATGCGGACTTTCGGTCTCGTGGACTTGAATTGCGCGTGCTCGCTGAGTCTATGAGTCCGTAGGCCGTCCCATTCAGCATTTTATCGCTCTGAAGTGTGCTCAGCAGCGCCCCCTTTGTACCCTTGAAGCGGTCTTCCACGAAGCCCGCATAGAAGCAGGCTCCACGCACTTTAACTACCCAGGAATCCTTGCGAAAGGCCAATCAGACAACAGATGGGAGGAGATTTCACTCACGGATAATTGTTGACATGGCTGAGAAGAAAATATTACTGTTTTTATGACCTAAATGTACATTTTACCAGTTGTTACCTACAGTTTATACAAACATTATGGTCAGCGACCAGTGGTTGATGTCTCAAACATAATAATAGCGCATTTAATAATACGATCGCATTATGATTCATTAAATAAATAGAACCGAATGGCAGGGCTTTACTGAGTCATATGTAAACATAGTATGAATATTGAAACCTGTAAATTGAAAAAATTATGTTTAAATTATGTTTTAAAATTGTAATCTTAGTTCAAATGGAACATTATGTATTATTATACAACTGTATACATCATTTAAATAAGCATGATTTATCTATTGTCTAATGCCCAGGTGATATGTACTGTACAATATCAAAATATAGAACTGTAAAATTAGGCTGTGTAGTGGACATGCAGATGAGACGTCGGAGCGCAAAAATGTGATTTTCTCTATAGGAAAATTGATTTTGAACAATAACTTTAAACCTTTAAAGACAGGCCTATTAACGGCAGAATTCTTAGTGAAAAACTGTTGTAAAAAACTTTTCTTAGTGAAAATTACACCAATCAGTGAGTCGAAAAAAGCAACACTAGCCAAAATAGCTCTTTAGCTCCTCCCATTCCCATGAAGCACTGCGAATGATGTAAAAATGTATTAGCGTAGTTGATCTCACTACGCTTTCAAAACTCTTAAATATTTGTGTGTATGTATGTATATATTGCAATGAACTTAAAATATTGTTTATATATTACTATATTTATATAATTCGATTATTCTGTTCGCTATGCTTCATGGGATTGTAGTTCTTTCCCTCACTAAAACTGTTAAGTACAGTCTTGTTCCTAAGTCTTTTTTCTTATTTTCAAAAACTTTTTTTACTTCAAATCAAAGTTTGTAATGTGATTCACCTTGTGGCTGATTGGCTTGGTTCATGGCTTATAAATCTTTAACGAAGAATCACCGCCGTCATGTTTTAAATCACACTCATGAGTGTACAATGATATGCAAAAAAGTTTCATTTGACTAGCTTAGAAACAACACAATGGTGAAAGTGAAAGTAAAACTCAATGAAAAATTGCACTTCATTCTCACACACGTGAGAGCGGCTATGGCAGGTCATAACACAGCAAGCTTTCACCATTCTAATGTGTTTTTAACTGTATAATATGAATTTTCACATCTCTATTTACTCAGCATTATCTCTTTTGGAAGTGGGAACAAATGCTATTTTACAAATTACAATAAAGTCCCATTGTTAACATGAATTAACAATGAGCTTTTTGAAGCATTTATTAATGTCACATATTGAATTGTTCATTGTTTGTTCATGCTAGTTCACAGTGTGTTAACAAATGCTAACAAATAGAACTTTTGATTTAAAAAATGTATTTGTACATTTTTAAATTAACATTGACTAATATTAATAAATGCTATTGTTTATTGTTAACAAATGAAACCTTATTGTAAAGTGTTACCAAGATCTTGGTAGCAAAATATCTCCCTTAAATCTACAAATGCATCTCTTTCTTCCTCTTTTCCGTCCTGCCATTAACCTCTTTTTTTTCCTTTTTTCTTTTTACCTCAACCATAACCCGTTCCCCTCCTGGTATCTATTGAAACAATCCCCAACAAGCTCTTTATTTTCCATTACACAAATCCCTTCTCAGTCAGTGCACTCATTTGTCCTATCCTCTGTTTAACAAATGCAACAAAGTGAACCATCCTTTAACCAACTGATCTTCACAACATATTACTTCAATGCCTTAATACTTTCCATTAGAGTGTGTATCATAAACATATTAACATACTGTTTGCTTTACAGCAGAATTTGAATTTGTCTCACATTCATCGATTACTTACAACTACAAGTGGTGGAGGAATGATTGTGGTCATAAATATGATGGGATTTCTATAAAAAAATTAATAAAAAAAAAAACATGTTGGAAAGATGCATTGACTGTCGTCTGGCTCAACATTATGAGTTTCTTTGTGGAGTATTCCATTTCCAACTACCAAAACAAGAGTAAGGCCCTGTGTCCACCAAAGCGTTTTTTTCACGTGGCTGGTGTATTTTCCCAATAGTTTTCAATGGGAGTGCTATTTACCTCACAAGTTGAAGCAAAGAAATTCTGTTGTCTACCTCTAGAAAGATTTGCCTGTTTGCGAAAAATGAATGAAGAAAAGTGTCATGTTTAAAGGATGGTTGTTCTGTGTTTAAGGTTCAAAAAGTGATATGAACAAATGAAGAGTTTTAACAAATGAAGGTTTTAAATACATTCGCTTTATTGCATGAGGGTACTTCTAAAGCAAGCACATGAAGTATTAATTTGTTGGATTTGCATAGCTCAAGCAGTCTTGTTTTTTTTTACTTAAAATAGCAGTAAATATGACATACAGTGTTTTGATTTAAAAATATTTACACAGAACAATGTGCTTATTTTGAATTAGATATTCCCACTTTATACGCTACATATTTTATCAAATATTAGACATATCTGCTTTGACTGTCCAACTGCGACTTTTGACCATTTTGTCCAATTACATACAAAATAACACTTAAACAAGGCCTTCAAAAGGATGCTGTAAAGATTTGGTCAATAAATTAAAAATATATCAGCCTCAATTCCCCATAATACATCAGATCAAAACTCTCTTTAATCATTTTATAAATGTTACCAATCAAACCCTTATTTATACATCATAGAAAAATATGCAAAGCATTGTTCTTGTTTTTCTCTTTCTGAAAAATGATAAAAATAGATCTCTGTCTTCCCCTTCAGGGCTGTTTTTGCTTAAAAGTGATAATGAGTAATCTACTTCTCTGAAACTTGACTTTCATTTCCAGATCTCATACTGTGTTTTTAGCTTGATTCAGGTTTTTTTTTTTTTTTTTTTTTTTTTTTTGGGAATAAGAACAAAATAATATCCATGACTTTACCTGACGGGAGAAATAAAAATGACAGTATTTTTCAAACAATTTTTCATAAAATATCTCATACACAAGCGAAGGCCAGTGTTTAGTCAACAGTTAGACCTAAGACAGACCGATTTCATGTTTAAAATAAAATAAAAAATAAAAATAAAATACAAGCAGAAAGCACAGTATGGGCTAACAACTTGCATGCCATTTCAGAGGTTTCGATATGGTGAAAGATCGAAGTACAAAACAGGAGATTTTTATTGTTTGGCAAATTGTTCTTTACTTTACGATACATTATAATCAAACTGCTTGATTACAGAGGTAATTACCAGTGATAGAAAAATAATCCAAAATATTGTTCCATTTAATTCCATGTCAATCTATATTTACACAAAAACTGTGCCACAGCAGAAAAAGAAAGCCAGATGAATCTCTAAATGGCACACTGATCCACAAATAAGGGCTTTGATATTCTGTTGGGGCAACAGGTTACATAATTTAAAGTCAGTACTGTATATACAGGCTGTAATGCAAGTTGCTGGCCCCGCATGAACACGCATCGTTTCAACAAGCAGACTTACAACTCTAAGGACACTTCCAATGTTTGGGCTTCTTTTCTCATTAATCTAACACACACGCTCACAAGTATTTAGGTACCATTATTTGGTAACAACTGTCCTAGCAGTAAAAGCACTATGATGAGTCCACATGGCTTTGATGCAAAGATTAGAGTAATAGTCATATCAATATATATGCTTTCTTTATAGATACACACGGTACTTAAAGGCCTGACAATGGTTTGAGAGACTGCAATGTTGACGGGACGAGGGTTCTCAAACCCTATAGTGAAACCGGAGAGGATTGTAGGAAAGAAGGAGGCCAGGAGGAGTCACAGTGAGTCTGGCCTAAAAATTTATGGAGGGGAAGTGCCCAATGCCAAGTCTTCTTGAATCAACAACATCCTTTGGATCAAACAACCGATTCGCCCACGGTCTGCGATTGTTCCAAGTTCCGATCGAGGCTAGTGTTTTGAACACAAATAATTATCACACCAGCGGTTCCAAATCTCTCTCATGATGACTTGCTGATAAACTGAGCTTTGACAACTTTGCTGTAGTCCTTAGTCTGGTTTATACAACTTCCTCAAGCATGGCTATTTTCCTCTGGTCGCGCTCTTTCCTGTCACGAACGTGCTTGTGTCTGCAGAATCCACCCTGAGCAGCTGTAGCATGAATTTGCTGTGTGTACTCCAATCACTTAATGTGACCTAGAGCAGATATGAATCTGTAAACATCGTCCACTTCCTGGCTAGTTTGTAGCTTTTTGTAATATGACTGCCATCCTCCGAAACCAAGTCAAAACAGTTGATTAATTCAATTTCGTAGCCTAGTTCTGCTGTGGGTTGCGCACTCTGAATACGGAGTGCGCGCAGATGTGGAGGCAGATGACCTCTTGAACAGCCCTCCGCAGACATCCAAACATATTGAAATATTTCTCTGCTTGGTATTGTGTAAGTAATCAAAAGAAATACAATGTTTGACGAAGGCAAAACATATGTTCTTGGTGTTCATTGGGGTTTTTCCATCTTTTCTTTGTCTGCTGGATACTCAAAAGGGCTCATCGTCAAATTTGACAGCTGCAAGAGCTTGAGCTGGGAAAATGTGAGATGCGAGAGAGAGAAAGAGAAGAGGAGAATAAATGCATTGTCAGAAACTGTCATATATTTCTTTAGTTCAAAGAATTTCAGCTGAACGTTTTTCAAACACAAAAATTATACTAAAGCCAAAAACACACTCTGTGGAAATATGTGAATGCATTAGCACGGATAGTTCACCAAAAAATGGAAATTCTGTCATCATTTACCCATTGGTCCAAACCTGTATGATTAAGGCTACGTTCACGCTCAGTCAAAATCCGATTATTTTTCCATCCAATTGGAAACTGAAACAGATTTCCAGAAATGCGATTTGAATCGGATTTCAAACCACATATAAATGTAGCTCGAAACGGATTTGTAAAAATCGCATTTCATCTGATTAATTTTTGCCATTCACTCTTGCTAAATCTGATCGGATTTCAATCGGATATAAAAAAAAATAAAAAAATAAAGGATTTGGAATGAGTCTGAATGAGGCTTTACTTTCTTCTGAAGAACACAAAAGAAGATATTTTGAAGAATGTTTCAACTGTTTTTTCCATACAATAAAAGAGTCCGAAATAACACTAAACCCCATTGGCTTTCATTGTATGGACAATTTTGTGTTACGCCGAAGAAAGTCAACCAGAATTTTCAGTTTTTGGTAAGAAAATACTTAGAAATCTGTCAAAATGTATCAAACAACAATTTAAAATACAACACAAGTATGTGCTTTCACTAGAGGAACATTAGTGTACATATGTGTACAAAATTTGTACAAAATGTAAAAAAATTCTACTCAAAAAAACATTTTAGAGCTTGGCTTAGCTAGAAAAATGTATAATGTATTGTATTCATTATAAAAAAAAAGCCCATGTAAGTCATAAGATTTTATTAATGTATATGAGGGGGGGGAAATGTTTAGGGTGGGAATTAAGATAAAGCAAAAAAATAAATATATATAAGATATTTATTATTGTAATACTACTTTTGTCTTAAATCACCTTTAGTCATAAACACACTGTTTATGGCAGGGCCTATATAGTTAAAATTGACTTATGTTTAAGTTTATAGATAGCTACTAATACTACATAATAATGTCTGGCTTAATGGCACTTTTTAGTCTATTGAGCCCTGAGGTTTGCCTTCAGAAAAATGCAAGTTAAATACATTCAAAGGGATTACACTTTTGCAATGCATCTGGTTAAACATTCGCATCTGCGTTCGCACACTTGTGTTGAGTATGTTTCTGGCCTAGCAATTAAATTCACAACCGTTGAAGCCAAAATATCAGCATCTGGTTTCCATGTGGTTATAGCAGGTAAAAATGCTCCTTAATGAACTGTTAATGATCCCAAGGAGAAATGTAGGGGTTGTAAAGTCCACTGTAGATCATATGATCCACATGGTCCAAATGTGCAATTTCAAACACCAGGCCTTTCAAAATTCTTGTCATATGTTTTTTATCATCACTGGCTAATGTCATGAGCTGATTGCAGCTTTTAGGTTTATTGTTAGTCTGTTTACTCTTGGTGTCAAAACTTGTCCATTGGAAAAAATTTAAAATATACAGAATGAAAGCCAGTCAACTCGATTGCAGGATGTGTTTAGCCAAGGAGTAGCCATAAATCCTTGAATAAATATGCAGTTAATTATTTTCTTTTAGAAAAATACCAAAACAGGGTGGTGTAAACACCCCAATATTCTGAGCGTTTATATTTCTAGCTCTACTGAAAGTAAAATAAAGCAAAGACAGTAATGAGTAGGACCCAGGAAGAGAGTTTGTGTAAGGAACTGGAAGTGAAAGGAAGGGGCGGGGTTTGTTGTGCAGTGGGCGGGACTCACCTTCACACACTCATGATGTGGGAGTAGTCAGCAGAAGGGGGAGGGACCAGGCTGGTTGGGGAGGCAGGGGGACTGGGGACGCACTGGGCTGCAATGCAGTGGAATCATGGGGGGAAAATATCAAAAGGAATGTATGCCATGAAGCAACTGAAAAAGGATTTGTGGGACAGAGAGGTGATCATATACTGTCCTCTCATGGAGCCACAACACAGAAGGTAAAATGAATCCATGCAAATTGTATTTCTGACTTAAAACAATATGGAATAAAATGAAAGAAAGCTATGAAGGAACGTCCAATGCATGATCCTAAAATTAGCATGATTTTTTGCATTTTGGCTGCTTTTAAAAATCTTAATCTAGCAATTGAGATCAAAGGCATGTTAAATTGAATATAAATTATGTTTGTCCTCTCTGCCTTTGTCAATTCATATGTGTTCTGATGTTTAATGATTTAGTGAAGGTAACAAACCTGAATATATTCATAGTCATTAAACTCTAGAGCAGTTTCCCAGTGAATCGAAATGGAATTAGACAGTGTGCTTCAGTACAGAGGTCACACATCTAGATGTTATCTAAAAGCTTCATTAATATATTGCAAATGCAGATTGTGATAATAAAAATAAATCACATTATCATTTCCTTTTGCGAAAATAACAAATCTAATAGTTCAAAAAATAGGTATAATTAAAGTGCAACCTCAGCACTGAAGTGTGGTGAAAGTGTGCATTGAGGACATTGAGGAGCATGTGACATTAGAAGGGCATGAGGGTCAGACAGTGATCAGACAGTAGGGGTCACAGTTCGCCAGGCTCCTCTGGGCGGCAGGCTTCCTCACCGGAGAGCAGCCGGCTACGGCGGGACGCCTCGGCGGCCAACGCGCAGGAAATCTCGATGCGTTTCTCCTGCTCATGAAGCTGCTGCTCCGGGTTACTGGATCCCTCCACCGGCCCGTCCAAAACTGGCACCACATTTTGCAGGCTGGAGCAAAGACAGATCATCCATTAATATACAATAAAGAATACATATATATTTCCACAGATGTGATTAAAGTCTATTTTTTTTAAAGGTTTTACCTAAGAGGAAATACTATCATGATTTACTCAATGTTGTTTCAAACCTATTACCTTATATTTTCCAAAGAATACAAAAGTAAAATTTTCTGACTTCTATGGTGTGTTTTTGTATTTTCACAGCTTGACCTCGTTTTAAAAGTGTAACAGTCCCATTTTGTTCGGCAAGTGCTGCGTATGGTTTATGGCATTATAAAAAATGGGTTTGGACCAAACAGAACAAAAACAAAACGAAGGTTACTGGGTGTGCATTGGATGAGAACATGATGCGCATCATACTTTGATTTGGCAATCAGTGTCTTGATTCTTTCAACTTTCTTCTGTTTTTCCCGCTGCTCTTCTGGGCTGAGTGGTGTACTGGGCTCGATGTCCAAGTATCGCTCAGGGATCAGGACTTTATCTGGCATTGACAACTGGAGAAACAATGACACAAAAGTCCTTGCATATCCTACACACCAGCCATTATTAAACAAATATAAAATTACTGGATGATGTCAGTGCTGCCATGTGTCTTCTAGTCTAACCTCTTTGTTGAGATCCAGGTCATAGTGTTCGGGCTCCACGTGTCGTCGCAAGCGAGCAATTTCTTGCCTGGGTGACTCTACACCACCTCCCCTCACGGCCGCCTCGAGATCCTTAATATCCACCTCATCAGCTGTTACTCTCCTCCGCACCTGGATAACAGGAACAAGTGGCTCAATGCTTGGCATGACTTAAAGTACACTGCAAAAAAATCTATTGTTTTCATATCTTGAATTACTTTTATTTGTCTTACACCAGTGGCAAATAATTTCATGTTTTAAGCATATACTTTATGGAACCCAATTAATGTATTAATTATTATTAGATACATAATATATCAATTTACTTAATTTACTACACTCTTAAAAATAAAGGTTCTTTATTTGGCATCTATGGTTCCATGAAGAACCTTCAACATCCATGGAACCTTTCCATTGCACAATAGGTTCCAAGCGCAAGTAGTTTCTTTAGATTTTTTACTCTTAAATGCATACCTCGGGTCTTTAGTGACCCAGGACGTCATTTACTACCCTCATCCTCATGAATTTTTTTAAGTTAGACATCAATCTTCTTAGTATTCCTCAATCAATTCATTATAAACAATATAACAAGAATTAAATTATAAAATGATAAAAGAATGCCTGTTTTCCCACAAGGTGGCAATGTCTGATACACAATGATGAAGTGATGTTTCACTCATAGTTACCGCAGGCAGAAAACAATAGAATACACAGGTATGAAATACTGAAAAGGCTCAGCGATTAACTGCAGAGCAAGTACTGAACACAATGAAAAACTAGTGTCACTGTCACTTAATGCTAGATCTGGTAAAGTAGCTGACAGCGATCAAAATATTGATTTTGAAAACGTTGAAAATGATCGTTTTGAGAATATGTTTGAGATGGTGAGGAAATGAGCTCTGACAAGGACAGTGATGATGGTATAAAACATCTTCTCAAACTAAACCCTTCCAAGCTTCAAAAGGTATCAAAGTGTACTTTATTTTATTCTTCTGTAATTGTTACTCTAATATCAGAAGTATAATAATATAATAATCAAATATATAATATATATTATCACGACAGGAAGAGATCCGTCCTTGTTAGATATAGATCCACATCGCTAAAGACCCGAATATGCAATAATGATTGACCAAACAATCATGCATTTAAAGGTTAAAATGTTCTTCACACAAAGGAAAAAAATGGTTCTTTTAACAACTGTTTCACTGAAAGGTTCTTTGGGGAACCAAAAATGGTATGCCATTGCTACTGAACCTTTATTTTTAAGTGTGTAGTAAAGTCATTTTATTTCAAGTTGTGAAGTGCCTAAATGATCAAAATTCAATAAGTAATAAATCTGACCCTTATAAAAAGTGGGAGTAAGAATTCAACTCAAAAGCATGAGCTACTGGTAGTGAGATGCACTGGTAACCAGCTAGCCTTGCATAAACTCATGATATGTTTAAGAGTATGACGCTAACCACTCTGTAGTGAGTTGAGTTGCCGGAGAGGTTGAGGCTACGCCTCTTGTCTCTGACGGAGCTGCTCTGGTTTCTTCGTATCCTCTCGTTCTGTTCCTCCACGCTCATTTTCGACTTCACTTCTGCTGGGAACACCGCACTCTTTGGCCTCTCCTGGGACACACATCAAACACCATTACAGGCTGTATTTATAAAAGACTACTTCTAATGCCACATAGTCCTATTCATACTGAATCTGTAACCAATTCATGTTGATAAATTGGACCTACTATATTGTATAGTTCATTATACTTTATCATAAAATATTTATCATATAAATAAACAATTTACGGATTTAACCTACCCTGGAAATGTGACCGTTGGACACCTTCCCATTTCTCCGTTGGACGGCATCAGAGTTGTTTTTTTCTTCTGAAGGCGACTTGGTCCTAGGTGGAACAATTCCAACTGCGAGGAAAAAGTCAGTTATACACTATATTTTATATAGGCGCCATTGTAAGGCAATACAATTTTGTTGGTTCCTAGGTTTATCAGTTGGCTATTCTATAAGCATATTAGAATTCATCCTAGAATTTGGGGATTTTAGAATTTAGCTTTGCAATACAAGATTTTAGATTAGTATATTTTAAATATTGGTCTATTATTTTATTTTTTTTATCACGGTCAATGAACAATAATAATAATATTCCAGATTTATCCCCAATTTCACATGCTCAAGAAAGGTCCAGATTAAAAATGACAGCCATTCTTCTTACCTTTATTCTGGTTGGATAGCCGGTCTTGCTCTGTCTCAAAGTCGCCGGGCTTTTCTCCCTGTGAGTTGTAGTTGTGCTGAAACAGAACATAGCAAATATAAACCCTGATAAAAAAAATATCCTAAAGGAATATACAGGATTGCTAATTGAATTTCTGTCATAATTGAAACCAGCCACCCCAAAGGATCCTGACAGGATTAAAAAATAAATAAATAAGAATCCTCTAAAAATCAAATTGAGAATCTAGTTGTTAAATCTTATTTGATTCTTAGCAGATGCTAAATCTGATCCATTTTGATTAGATTCATATTATGATTTAAATGCCTTCCCATACCTACATTTATCACCTAGGGAACCATTTCCCACAAAACCACCCGCCATTTAGCACAGCTTTTAGCAATTCATTACCCTAACAGTTTTCTTAGCATAGATGAAAAAAGTATGAAAGAAAAAAAACAGTCAGCATGGTGCACAGTGGGGGCTTCTAAAGGTTGCTCAGTAGCGTGATGAATAGCATCCTGTAAATGCATGAAGCTGTTTGGGCGAATATGACTATACGTAAAAGCAATGGAAGCATTTCTACAAACCACAGCACTGATAAACGCAACACTAGCACTGACACAAGCAAGCACAAAATTAAAATGGGTACTAAGGACAAAAATGGTGCAACTACACAAGTCTGTAAATGAGGGAACTTGAGCTGTCTGCCAGCACACACACACACACACACACACACACATTAGAGGGAAAATGGGAACTGTTATGGAAGACAAGCTACTCTATCTGATTAATTTATTCCAGTATTTTCTATATCTTACAACAGATGTTATATTGTGATGGCGTTTGGTTTGAGATGAAGTGATAAACGACAAAATGATAAATATGTAAAAGCAAACAGAGATGATATAAAGTTAAATAGTGCAGCAGAAGGAAAGGGAAGTTATCAAGTTAATGAGTGAGCGTGAAAAGGAGATGCTGTTGAGGTTGCAATAATGATGATGGAAATGGACACAGTGGAAGTATGATTCCTTGTTCTCGTAGTGCGGCCGCCTTCCTGAGGTACCTTTCTGCTGCGGAATTCTTCCTCGTTCTTGTAGCCTTCGTGCTGGATGCCTGAATGGGGGCCCATACTGCGCAGCCAGGCATTGCTGTCTAAGGGGAGGGGAGGGACAGAGGGGGGAAAGGACTGGGAGGACTCCAGGGGCTGGTAAGATTTAGGAAGTGGAGGTCTCGGAGGACCAACCTCCTGTTTTGGAAAGGCAGGAGAAAACAAACAAACAAACAAAAAAAAAAAACAAGGAAGTTGGGAAAAGAAAGTAAAGTTTACGGAGAGAAAAGGTATAAAGCAGAAGGGAAAGAAAGGCAGGGAGGAGGAGAGAAGAGAAGGAAATGGAGAGAGAGACCACTGCATCAAGAGCGACTAAGCCAGGTGGAGGGCGGAGAGAATCATGGGAAGCATATTGGCATGGATCCCTCACCACAAACGCTAAGCAACACTGACCTGCACACGACCCACACATGTACTTTGCATTTTGATAAATCATTGCTAGCAAAGCAACTTGAGTGAGTTTAAATGGCTAAGGCCATTTGTTTTAACATGGAAATCCTTTGTGACCTAAAATTCTGAAAAGTCTGAAAATGTGCAGTTCAGTCAGGGGCTGATTTTTCTGAATAAATGGTATGTGCTAGAAGCCAGAAAAGGCATAAAACTCTGGGTATATTTCGGTAACGTATCACTGTAGGAGTGGGGCGCCTATGAATACTAGCAAACACGCACAACCAAACGTTTAAGAGTGACTACAGCTAAGTAACAACAAAAAACAGAATCGTACAGCCAGAAAACAGGTATTAGACACAGAAATAGTTTTTGAATCCCATTTCAGGCCATTTAATCATTATTCAATTACATTAATTCAATTCCTGATTAAGCTCATTGTGCTTTATCTTATGCTAACAAGCTAATAGAGTGCAACAGTGCCCTTCCACATTTTCAGCAGCCTTGGTTTAGGAGTTATAAGCCATAGACCAAACCAACCAGCTATGTCAAATGTACAAGACTGTTTATTTAACATCAATCCCATAAAGCATTGGGAATTACACAACTGAATTAAAAACAATGGAGATTTTTTTTAAGTTTTTCACTAGGAATTCCGCTATTGAGCATGATTTTTTTTAAATACATTGAAATAATGCAGGCTGATGGCTTCAACAAAAACATATACCATTGATTTACAAACTTCCCTATGGACAAAATAAATGTGATTTATACTTCTGTAACCCCACTGTTGCACTCTATTATGGAATCTTTTAAAAATAAATGTCTTTTGAGATTATTACCACGACTCCATGGCATCGGACTATGGTTAGGGGTTTTCTTTAAATGAGCAAAAATAAACAAAAATAGCAAATCCTTCGAATGTAAAAGCTAAGTCCTATGATCAGCCTTGATTTAATTAGGGGAAACAGAATAATTGAATATCCCCTTCTTCATTTAAATGAAATGTTTTGGTACTAGAGAATATGCTATTGTATTGGTTTCTGTACACTGTAATGAGTAACAGTGTCTTTCATTAAATAATAATGGTGTGTGAAATACCTCTGTAGCCAGCTGTTTAGTGGGAGAGGCGTGAGAGCCAGGGACAGGAGAGAAGGGGCTGAGAGGACTCGTCAGACTCACTGAACTCAAGGGACTTGCAGGACTGTTTGTGCTGAAGGAGCCGGATGCTCCACTGGCCACTGGAGACAGAGACAGATAATAGAGTTAAGGACCTATGTCAGGACGTCAAAACTAACCTAATATTCTTCCCTGTAATGTGCTCAACTTTGCTGCTGTTGTATTCTAATAAAACATAATCAAATCATAAAACTAATGATGTTTTTCTCTGTTTCCCAATTACTTAGCTTGTTTCCCAATGTATGCACAAAAGGTATGAAAGCGACACAGGATAAAAATGGAAAATAAAGTGATTTCTGATTTATTGTATTGACAATTTCCTTTAAAGTCATCATGAAACGGAAGTAGCAATAGTTTTTTCTTCTCTTTTCTCGAACAAGAAAAAAATTTAGGACGGGACAAGATTTTGCTCCATCAGGAATTGATTGAATCATTACAGGTTGCCTCAGGCAGTTTTGTGGGTCACACATTAAAAGTAATGTGAGATAAGTAATTAGATTACTTTTCCAAGTAACTAGTAAAGTAAAGCATTACTTACTCAAATAAGTAACGCAAGTTAGTTTGTTTTCCCATTTATTGACTGACAACTCTCTTGTCCACATGTTGAGAGAAATTGGGAATAAAGGTGTTGTGTGTGCTGTGTAAACATGATGGTTATTGTAGTTCTAGACTAAATGTGAACATGCATTTACTCATCTCACTTGCACAAAAACGGAAGTGAGATGCACAAAGATTTTTATCTCACTTTATTACCCAATGTCTTTGCTGCTGACCTTCAATGATCCCACTGAACCATACTAATAAGCAAAAATGACTTTAGATAAAAAATGGAGGGCAGAGACTTGGTTCTATCCATTGATTGTTGATTGGAAGATCTGAATGTGAACTTTCAGATCA
Source organism: Leuciscus leuciscus (assembly GCF_965113295.1). Classification (NCBI taxonomy): domain Eukaryota; kingdom Metazoa; phylum Chordata; class Actinopteri; order Cypriniformes; family Leuciscidae; genus Leuciscus; species Leuciscus leuciscus. Next base: position 13,202,535 of record NC_138747.1, on the reverse strand, counting down.
TTTTAAGAAAGGTTTGGGGTTTTAACTGACTAAATGATTGGAGAAGTCTGGCGTTCTCACCAGAGAAAAGTCTGACGTTTCACCGGAAAATCCAGTTATGACATTTTGATTAAATTACAAGCCAGTTGGAACAAAATGAAACGCATTTAGAAAAAAACAAAAGGGTGAATTTTCATCTCATGCTGACTTTAATATTCTTCTTTCCGACCAATTTTTTGCTGTTCTTAATGTTGCTGAGTTAATGTGTGATGTAGATCATCTGACCTCTGTGTTTGGCCGTGTCCGTTCCACGAGACGGGTTGTTTTTGTGCAGCCCCTCCAAGACATCCTGAACCCTCCAGAACTCTTTCTGAATGTGCCTGTGTACCAGCTCACTCTGGGAGGAGAAGAGATTCTGTTAGACAAGCTATTCATTGAAACAGAAAAGACACATGCATTATTGAATAGTACCGCCAGGATCATTATAAAAATGCATTTTTATTCACATTAATAATTAATAAGAATCACAAGCCATTCAATTATTGATTGCACAATTCATTTCCATTTAAATAAATGTGAGCAGTCCTTGCATTTGCATTACTAGCAAATAAATAGGTAATTGCTATGGATCTTAATTTAGTATACTAATTAATTCTGTATCATCAAGGTCACATTTTTTACTCTGATAATGCCCACATCACACCACCCATGATGGATAAAGGTAAATCAATCATGTGAAAATGATCATGCTGAATGCATGATGCAAATGGATAATTGCATGTGCCCGTGAATAAATGATCAGTCTAAATGAAAAGACGGCAGAAGTCATTAAGGGTTTGTAGTATAGGAGTTCAAGGTTTCCAAGTAAGTAATGATGATGTTGAAAACATGAGCGCCGCTGATGATGATGATGACAAACGTGGAAATCAATATACCTGCCCTCCAGCGTTCAGCTGCTCCCAAAGGTCACCATGAATGCTGTTCACATCATCCTCTAGTGCCTCGAACTCCATTCGGGTGGTGGTCAGGGCCTGTAAAGACACATGCAAAGAATATTTAAAAATATCTATTTTCAAAATCATACAATTTAACATTTATTTAATCAACAACACTAACTTTGATAATGTGCTAATGTGTTTTCATAAAACTGTTAAATTTGTCTGTTTTCTTACACTGGAGGCCTGAGACAGCTCTCCTCTGATGTTTATCAGCTTGTTTTGTAGACTCTCCTTCTTCAGCTGAAGTTTCTCCATGGCCAGCGGCTGGTTCCTGTACAGCTCCATCTCCTGATGTGTGGCCACCAGCACCCCCTCTAGACTATCCTGGAGATTGCAGAAGACATTCAAGTAATGTTTGGTTTAGTATTTTTACATTTTATGGTTTAAGTATATCATTTAATCAGAAATTACCTTTTCCATTCGCAAACGATGAACTACAGTCTCCTGCTCTTTCACAAGACGATTCTGCTCACACAGACGGCCCAGTAGTTTCTGTACAGAGACAAAATGAAAGTTCATGGGTCTGTTATGCGAATGACAATGATTTATATGTATGAGTAATATGTATGACATTGAGTTATAAATGTGTGCACCAAAAATTATGTCTTTGATCATACAATTTGACTTACACTGGTTTCAATCTCATTAATCTTCAGTGTGGGATGTAGGTCACCGTACACATCATGAAATGGAGGCACCTATAACCAGAGAAAATAAAATTAAATGGAAATATTAGTGAAAATAAGTCTTCTGATTGTATATACACTACCAGTCAAAAGTTTTGGATCTGTAAGATTTTTAAAAGAAGTAACTTCTGTTCATCAAGGCTGTTCACCATTTATTTGATTAAAAAAAAAAACGTAATATTGTAAAATATTATTATGTGAATATATAGTAAGGTGTAATTTATTCCTATGGTCAAAGCTGAATTTTCAGCGTCTTCAGTGTCACATGATTCTTCAGAAATCATTCGAATATGATGATTTGATGCTCAAAAAACATTTCTCATTATTATCAATGTTGAAAACAATCATTTAAATTTTTATTTCAGGATTCTTTGATGAACAGAAAGTTCAAAAGAACAGCATTTATCTGAAATATAACAATAAACACTATTTTTCAAAAGTTTGGGGTCAGTAAGAATTTTTATAATTTTGGGGGGGGGGGGGAAATAAATAAAATAAATTAATTGATTAATTAAATTGATCAAAAGTTACAGTAAATACATTTATAATGTTACAAAAGATTATATTTCAAATGAATGCTGTTCTTTTGAACTTTCTATTCATCAAAGAATCCTGAAAACAAATTGTACACAACTGTTTTCAACATCGATAATAATAATGAATGTTTTTTGAGCATCAAATCATCATATTAGAATGATTTCAGAAGAATCATGTGACACTGAAGACTGGAGTAATGATGCTGAAAATTCAGCTTTGATCACAGGAATAAATTACACTTTACTTTATATTCACATAGAAAAAAAGCTGTTTGTAATAATAATAATAATAAATTGTAATAATATTTCACAATCTTACGTTTTTTTGTATTTTTAATCGTGAGCAGAAAAGACTTGCTTTAAAAACATAAAAAATCTTACCGATCCAAAACTTTTGGCTAGTAGTGTATATAAATATATATATATACACATATATTATGTAGTGTATATATATATATATATATATATATATATATATATATATATATATATATACATATATATACATATATATAAATAAAGAGCATAATATTATTAATATAATATTTTAAATAATTTTTTAATAAATAACTTTTTAAATAAATAAATAGATACATTATTTATTAGCCATTGCAACGTGCTGTTTGCATTATTCAGCAACAAAAACCATCCCAAATGCTGTGTCAATGATAAGCCCCACTGTGTGAAGGCTATATACTGAACAATGGCTTTCTTGCTGGATGATGTGAATGGGTAAGACACATACACAGAGGACAACAGCAAGACGACACGATACACAATGACTACACAATGGAGGGTGTAATATAGGGCAAACAAGCACTGGAAATGGTGGGATTCTGGCACATAAATAAAGCAAAAAGGCTGAAAACCAATCGAAAACCAAAGACAAACTGAAGATTGTGGCTTAACTTGTATCACTGAACTTGAAAACTATCACTTAAACCTAAAGCACTATCAAAACATCCAACATGCCACATCGACCAGGAAGCACAGAGAGAGGCAGGCTCCATTACAGCCTCAGAACAGCCTCGTTTGAGCCTAACTTTGCCGGAAAGAGACTGAAATGAGGTTTGGTGGTGCAGGAATACCAGGTAGATCAGCAGCCTGCCTCTCTAGAGGACTCTCGACTCTCTTACTTGTGAGAATAGCTTTGTTCGAGGAGAGGAACGCTCAACCATTCTGGTGACCATGCCGATTAGGTGATCACCATCTGTCATCTAGGGCAGAACAAACCATCATTCATCTGGCTATACACCTGACTTTGAATATGGCCGACTTCGATGGAACGGGACCTAACTTATACTTCACAGCAGGTAGAAGAGAGACCGGGGCTAGTTGTCACATTATTTGTACTCCAGTAAATATTTCTCAAGTTGGAATTTTTTTTTTTTCTATATTAGGTCCACTACCGTTCAAATGTTTTTACACTACAGTTTAGGTCGGTAGGATTTTTAAAATGTTTTTGAAAGAAGTCTCACTAGGCCTAGAGAGAGAGGGCTGCATTCATTTGATTAAAAATAGAGTAAAGATTTGGAAATGTTCTTTAGTTCCACAACTACATCTTCTTGGAGATAAATCAGTGGTAACCAACCAACCATTTATCGAAGAAACATTTAAGAAACATTTCACAGTAGATGTGACAATGTGCCTCAATGAAAATGTGGCATCCTTCCCCAACCTGTCATTAAAAATAATAATTTCCAGAACTGACAAAAAAAATAACAATTAAAAACCACTGCTAGAGTAAACACAAATTTGTATAGTTGAACTCTTGACTCGAAACCTTACAACCTTGTTACAGCTTTCCCGTGTGAAAACTATGAAGGAGCTATATACAGCAGTTGCTGCTGTGAACGTCACATGCAACCGTAATGAAATTAGAAAACACTTTCAGATCAGTGTGAGAACTAACACAGAGGGGAGAAAGGGAGGAGAAGACAGTGAGAGCGGAAGGTGGTGCTTTACAAAATGTTTGAAAGGACCATGACTACATTTACGACGTGGTTGTTTATGTCATCTTGAAGTGGGCATCCAAACATCAGTCAGTCTGTTCTTTATCAGAACACCTTCTTAATGTGAATCCAACAATCAAAAAGCTCTGTTTATGTCTAGGTTTGAATAACAGATTTCTAACGTGGTCAAAATGTTTGTGGTCAAAAAAAGTTGACATGAAATGGAAGTTGTGATGGTCTTTTCTTCCCTATTGTGACGTATATCAGAGAGAAACGGCTTTTCGAACAAAAAAAAAAGTAGGGCGGGACTTGATTTTGTCCATCAAGAAATGATTGGATTGTTGCAGCTTGCTATTGCTGTGATGTCATGTGAGTGACAGGTTGTCCCGCCTTCAGGTCGTCAGAGAAGAGATGTTGTTTGAAAGAGGGAGGGAAAGCTATTTTGACTAAAGATTATGAGGGCACATTAATAAAAAAGCAAAGAAGATGTAAGAAGATGCAATATTTCATAAATTTTTTTTGCCAAGATGGCAACTCTAGCTCGCTCGGTTTTGGAACAGAGCATGTGCTGTCAGCATGTAAACTAAGTTGTGTTTTTTGGATCAAGCCTACCTGCTGATCTAGGTACTCCAGGTTCCTCTGAAGCTGCACGTCTAAAATGTCCTCCTGATGTGTGTTAAACCCAGCAGCAGCAGCATACAGCAAGTAAAAGCATCAGATGGAGGGATGGAGGCCGAGACACAGGAGAGGACACACACATGCTGATCATGGCATTGCTAATCACAGCACAGCGTGGTGCATCACGCTCATACTCATAATAACAGACAAGTACATGCCCTCAATTACAAGCTATTGCACATACAAATGATCTGTCACATGATCACATGATTTGCTGATTCTCAATTGACAAGGCTGTAATTGGCTTGCACCATGCTAAATACATTCACAAATGCTTAAAAGGTGTTGACTTACCATTTTACTGTGGAGAGAGGCTGGGGATGCTGGGTAGTTATAGTGGTACATTCCTTGGCTGTAAGAGCGACGATCTCCAGGGAAATCGTACTAAAATAAGAATTAAATATGGTAATTTAGTGTATGCTGTATATACACATTTAATACACGCTATTTTTGAAATAAACACTTTCATTCAACAAGGATGCATTAAACTGATCAAAAGTGACAGTCATTTTTTTTTTAAATGCTACAAAAGATTCCTGAAAAACTGCATCACATTTTCCCAAAAAATATTAATGAATATTAAGCAGCACAACTGTTTTCAACATTTATGATTTCTGAAGGATCATGTGACACTGAAACGCCGATTTTTTGGATAATATGTTGTCTTAAATAATATATTTTGTAGTGCAAGTGGGCAGTTCTGCAATAAGGCAATAAGCTGCAAAGTGGACTAACAGTAGTTTGACAGCACACTCACATAAATAATTAAAAAGTTTAAGAAAGTTAGCATTCAAAATCATTCAATTGAGGTGCTCTGGTTATTGTTGTCACTATATGGATGCTTAGCTGGTTGACAGGTGCTTTACCTTAGGTGAGCTCAGTGACCTGCGGAGTCCGTAGACCGAGGGGTCAGCATAAATACCCTCCTCTCTTATTCGGCTGGGTCCCCGATCAAACCTGGTGCTGGGCGATCGGGCAGGAGAGGCGAAGCTGTGCGGAGAGTAGGGTCCTCCCGATGAGGAAGAAGGCGAGCGAGGGACTGACCGTGAGCGCGGCTGTATGGAAAGCCGTCTCATAGAGTTCTGTGCTGAGTCCAGCTGGGGGTAATAGGCAGGACCTTGGGGTCCCATCATCCACTGAGGGTCTCGAGGTTGACCGTATATGGGTCCGTCTCGCAATGACCTCCTTCTCTCTTCCACGGTCCAGCGAGGAGACGGTCGGTTGTACGCAGCCGACATGGAGCAGATGCTCTCGGGTCGGACACCGGGGGGGTAGAGGGGATATTCATCCATATACGGAGGCCCGCCGTACATGCTGTAACAGTCTGCTGACATACCACGGTTCACTGTGTAGTACCTGGATGGACTGAGAAGCAGAGTGATTATAATTAATAACAAATTAGTGAAAATCTAAATACAAATAGACTACAGTTCAGAAGTTTGGGGTCAAAGTCTATTAAAATAATTGTTTCTATGTTAATATATGTCAATTATTTCAGTTATTTTCAGCAGTCATTACTCCAGTCTTCAGTATCACATGATATTTCAGAAATCATTCTAATATGCTGATTTGGTGCTTAAGAGTTCTTACGAGATCAAGAAAATATGATCATATAACACAGATTTTATCATCACTGCATTGGTTACCTATAAAGTTCCGTATTAATTACAAGGTATTGCTACTGACTTATAAAGCCCTAAACGGCTTAGCTCCAGTCTATTTAACGGATCTTCTATCGCCCTATAAACCATCGCGCTCTTTAAGATCACTAAATTCAAGGCTTTTGGTCATACCTAGGATATCCAGAACCACCAAAGGAGGGAGAGCATTTTCACATTTGGCTCCAAAACTCTGGAATAGTCTTCCTGATACTGTTCGTTGCTCAGACTCGCTCTCCCAGTTTAAAACTAGATTAAAGTCGCATCTCTTCAGCCAGGCATTCATATAATCCCACAGTTCAAACTACAATCCGGCCTCTAGCTCATAAATGCCAGAGGAGAACTGGCCCCCGACTGAGCCTGGGTTCTCCCAAGGTTTTTTTTTCTCCATTAGGTCACCTGATGGAGTTTTAGGACACCATTAGGTCACTTGATGGAGTTTTTCGGTTCCTTGCCACTGTTGCCTTTGGCTTGCTCAGTTGGGGATATTTTGGGGATAATTAATTAAATTTTATCAATCAATAAATTCCTCTTGAAACAAACTTTGTTGTATTATTTAAATTTAATACTGTGAAGCTGCTTTGATACAATCTGTATTGTGAAAAGCGCTATACAAATAAACTTGACTTGACTTGACTTGAGAAACATTTCTTATTATTATCAATGTTGAAAACAGTTGTGCCGCCTAATATCTTCGAGGAAACCGTTATACATGTTTTAAGGATTATTTGATTAATAGAAAGTTCAAAAGAGCAGGATTTATTGGAAATAGAAATATTTTGTAACATTATGAAAGTATTTACTGTCACTTTTAATAATTGAATGCATCCTTGCTGAATAAGAGTATTAATTTCTTTAAAAATTCTTCCAAATGTATTGACCCCAAACTTTTGAACAGTAGTGTATATATACTAGCATTACTTAAAAAAACCCTGAAACTAAACTAAACTAATTTGTTTACAACTCCAAAAAGAACTTAAATTTCCATAAGTTTTTGCAATCTACTTACATTATAAACAACAATGTCAGAGAAAAATAGCAGAGAAATTAAATCAGTTTAGTAATTGTACCAGTGTGATTAAGTTTAACATATTAATATTAAATACTGAAATACTATAACTAAACAAAAAAATTATTAAAACACTAAAACTAAAATAAAAACTGAAAATTACAAACCTAAAGTAGATCTAACAAAGATAAATAACAAAAACTCAATTAAAATACTTCACTGAAAATAAAATAAAAACTCCCTTGAAAACCCCAACTATAATAACCCTGCTGAGAAGAAAAGGATGAGGTTGTGACGCCTCACCTGGGTCCGTCATCCTGAGGCACCAAGGCCCGGCGCTGGTTGACCCACTGCTGCAGCTGCGTCATTGAGCTTTTCCTCTGGGCGAGTCTCTCTGGTGCCGTCCTGGGCACAAAGCCCCTCCGCATCACCACATTCTCCTCGTGCGGCTCTCGCAAGTCCCTCACATTCTCTTGGGACTGGTATCTTGAACCGTTGGGAGGACCATAGTTACCCCAGCCGTTGGGGTGATGGGGTGCCAGGCCTCCTTTCTCCCCCATCCTGCTCTCTATATTAGGGGTTACTGGTGTGCTGGGTGTGGTGTCTCTGGACTCTACTCCATTTGGCTCATGTTTGACTGGCTCGTGAAAGTCTGGCCTCTGCCCGTTGTTCTCCGCATGAGAGTTGGGCTCCAGTCGTTTGGCTACCATGTCATTTTGGTCAGCTGTAGGGATGGGCTCAGATTTATTTCTGCAGGACAGCAGGAGAGAGAAAGACAAAACATCTGTGAGACACTGTCATAAAACAGAGTGATGCCTTTGATCTTCTTTATGCAATGTTGTTTTATAAGGAGTGCACATGACTGTTTGTTTCAGAGTATCAGTACTAAGGACGCACTTTTGCATTCCATCTCTGCTATATTTTAGCATCTGCTGTTTTCGCTCCACGAGAATCATGTTTTTAAGACGCTGTCCAAACCCATGACTTTATGTCCTTCTGTGAAACCCAAAAAGTGGAAATCTTGAAGAATGTACTCTTTGTTCTCTATGAATGAAGATCCATAAAAGCACCAGAAACTTAGTAGTCTATATGACTCATGGACTTTATTTCAAGGAGTGGTTGACCGATATATCATCAAGGCTGAGTTTTTAGTTATCGCATCGGCCAATAAGTTATCCTGTTTGGTCGTGAAGTGTCGTATGTGGGGCTTTTATTTTGACAGAGTGCAGACACATGGGAAAAATGCATGTACAAACTATCCAAGTGAATTGAGTTTGGCTGTCACTTGATACACACAAGTGAGCAACTTCAAACTATGGTGCACTATATATCTAGTTGACCATTATGTGGTCATATTACTAATGTCATATTCACTTTGTAGTGTGTGTAAAAATAGCAATTCCTGGTCTTTGAGGGGGTTGTTTTTATTCCCATTGCACACAGATTTACAGTACCAGATTACTAGTACGTTTTATTGGTTACAGTGTTATATTTAGTGATGTTTTTAAAAATGTCTTTATTTTTGAAAAGGCCATAATATGATTACAGAATCAAGCATTTGCTATCTAAAGTATAAGCGTGTTAATTCTACATATTTTGCCAAAACGCATCTTAATACAAGGTGTAAACAGGGCCATATAGTGCTCATTCTTTATATGGAAAAAGCATTTCTCCTTTTGTGTTACACAGAAGAAAGAGAGTCATAAGGGTTTGTAATGACAGGAGGGTGAGTAAATGGCAGAATTATAATATATATTTTTAAAAGTTTTTCACTTTATCAAGCTGTTTTTGAATGCAGGACCAAATTCTGTGTGAATCAGTGTGTATTATAGATATATATGAGTGTGTGTGTGTGTGTGTGTGTGTGTGTGTGTGTGTGTGTGTGTGTGTGTGTGTGTGTGTGTGTGTGTGTGTGTGTGTGTGTGTGTACCTGGATGTGGCTAGGATGTGGACCCTGGCAGCCTCACTCATGACTTGGATCCACTCCTCTTGCTCCTTCTGGCTGTCGGCACTGAAGTAATATGTACGAGTTCCTGCGTGCTCAGCCTGCAAACAGAACGCAATACTGCCCTTTAAATCCTCACTTTCCTCTTCCTCCTCCTCCTCTTCCTCTATTTCACGCCACACCTGCAACAGAAAGAGAAAGAAAGAGAGAATATTATTGCACTGTCCTATAGCCACTCCCATTTCGCAAGAACTTAACTGTAAACTTGATACCACAGGAACAACAGAGCATGCAAAAAAAAAGACCCAATACAGCTCATGCAAAATAGTGGATTCAATTGCTCATATGTACGTGAACAGGTATACAAATAACAGCCTGCAAATGAAGGACATGCTTAAAGTTATAAGCATAAACACAGCACTATTATATGGAGTAATATTTGGCTTAAGGCCTTTCAGAGCTGGAGAGATGTGGGTAGGGGGGGTTGCAGTGCATGCAAACAAACAAATCAGTCGTGCAACGACTGTACATTTTCATATAAATTCATATCCTCGAATTTAAGAGGGCCAAATTTGTTGATATTTAATATGCAGCAGAACATGGGAGAAAATAGCAGAAAGGACATGCAGATCAGACTCACAAATATAGTAATTGAAGGCTGACAGGTGAGCAGTTTAGTCCGGTTTAATTTTTTTCATTTAATGACCGACATTTGATTTAGACTACTGAATATAGAAGTTTGAAGATTCTTCTAAAGTTTTGTCATCACTATCATTACTGTTAGCTCATGTTAGGAACGTAAGCATGTGAATCTGATCTTGTCACTTGTCATGCAGTTATAGGAGCAAAAAGAGGTGTTCTGAAATACCTACTACATGGGGATCATCGACACACTGGAGAAAACTCACTCAGGGGTCCTCAGAGATGGGGGGGTATTGGGAACAGAGGAGAAAAGACTACATAAGGATGACTAGATCAAGTATACAAATCAACTTTAGGAGCAGGTTAGATGTGGGCTAGGTGTGGCCAGGTTTATTGTAATGGAGTGGATAGTGTTCACTAATATCCTGAAAGAGATGGCGGTTAGTAGAAATGGGGCTTTGTTGTGTTATTTCAGACACAAAACATCAGCTATATGAAACAAATAGACACCTGACAATGTAAAACTTTTGTGTGAATGTGTAAGTATAGCATTAATTAGGCTACATTTAAAAAGTAAGACTAGCTTAACTTGTCCAAAACACTGCAGTAGACAACTTCACCACAAGAGGGCACTACAGAGTTAATTGTGGACAATATGCATTCAGTGGTCATTAGTGGCAAAGAGCAAAGAAAAAAGAAAAAGAAAAGATAACTAAATAAATTTGTTTGACTACACAGCTAAAAATAAAAATACTGAAGCTATGATTTCTATAATATCTCAAAAGAAAATCAACAAAGCTCAGATCTACAAGCAAATTCTACCTAATGCCTCTTATTGAACTTATGTCTCTGTAATACATTTTTCTTATTAAGGGACAATATTTGCCCTGGAATATTTTTTTCTAACCATACAAAAACACAGTGTGTTAGTCCATTTATGACAAATACTTCATTCAAGTCAATTGAGAAAAAATAAAGTAAATAAATTCAAATTAATTACAAATATAGCTGTAAAATGTACTGGATATAATAACTATTACTATGGGGGAATATTTTATTACACATTTTAAATATCTTGGGTCTTTTTTAACTTTCAGTGGCATTTTTGGTCAGTTTATGATGCACGAAGCCTGTGACGCAACCTCAGATTTCTATAACATACATGACACAAACACAGCACGTATACTGAATGGAAAGGGTGTGTTACCACTGATGAAACCTGACAATCACTGGAAGCTACAATAATCCGACCATAAAAATATAATGATGTAATTCAGCATCTCTACCATTGCCAATCCTCTTGATTAGTCTTGCTTAAAACAAACACAGTCATCCGAGGGTGTGCTACTGCTAACATCAGTTTCATACAAACTAATAGTTAACAAATAGACAGTTAGCTAATTGATACTAGAGATCATTAGGGAACTAATTGTATTTCTGAATAGACAACACCCTATGAACAGGATTTGTTGTACATCCACAAACAAATGATAGTCATATACTGTACTGTACAGATGTACGTGTTAATGTGAAATGTCTAGTAAGGATTAAAACCCAGGGAGACCCCTGAGCTTACATGACTTCAATGAACCAGAATAACAGACCTTGACTAAACTAAAGTAATCATTTATTTTCTTGTTCATTCTTCTCAATGAGCTGGATGTTGCATGCCTAAAATTCTCTTGAAACTGAGACAGTCATTTGTTTCACAGGAAATGGAGTATCAAAATGAAAGTTTGCCTTAAGTTCTGCTGTTCGCATTGCGGAGGTTGCTCAACTTTAGAAATATGGCACAGAAACCAGTAATGCTGTCCCAATCCTTCGCTCACCTTTGTACCTGCCAAAAGAATGCCTCATTTTCTTTGATTGAACCTCTCCCTGAGGAAACCGTCAAACACTCCCGCACTATTGATTCATTTCAGGGCTTGCCAAATTCTGTGATTACTGTTTGCATTTCATTTTACAGAGAAGCCATTGGGCTTTGTTTAAACTATTGTATATAGTTTATAAACTATAGTTTCATTATAGTATAACCAACATTCTAGCACATCTTTATGTAAGGTAAACAAGTGCAGGAGTAAGAGGGTTTGGCAATTTGTAAGTATGTAAAAGATATGACATTGCTTTGTGAGGACGCATGACAAATGAACCATGCTAAACTGAAGTGACATGATTTATCTGGTACTAATTTGACAAGTTGTCACTAACATAATGATTTAAAGTGTAATATTATAATGAGAAGAGGCAATGTAAAGTTCATAGCTGGTTTCCCAGATGAGCAGTTAGTTATAATATGGTGTTGAATAATATGGCAGTCAATGTTGTTTTGGACCCCATTGACTTTCATTGTATGCACAAAAAAAGGTTAAATGTTCTTAATAAAATAAATAAATAAAATAAATAAAAAATACTACTAATAAAAATGTCTCCTTTTGTGTTCCACAGAAGAAAATGTAGTAATACAGGTTTGGTTTTTAGTGATGCTTCACTGCTTGTAAATCACTTCCTCGAAGGTTCATCCTGGAGACATATTTATGTTCCAGATGAGACATTTGAGTTTACAGTAGCATCACATGTCAGACTGATCTATCTTTACAGACATCCTCTTAACCACCAGGTACTCTTCTACCCAAATAACCACAGGGGTCTTCTTTTCTTCTTCACAAATCAGAAAGAAGAACTTACCATCACATAGTATTTCAGTGCAAGACTATATTTAGTCAAAGCTTAATTATGTCCTAATTGAAAAGGTTTGTCATCATTGGTCTGTGAAGAGAAACATGCGAGCTCAATCTCATCCTCAGGAATTCCACAGGCTCAGTCAGACCACAGACAAGAACTTGCACAAGATAACTTCTATTGCAACTAGCCTAAGGAAATAAGCCTACGCAAGTGAAATTCGGAAAGTATGTATTAGTATCCTGATCTGTGTAGGATTTCATGTTATAATGACGCCCTCTTTTTGTGCATTTGCTGATGCAAGTGAAGGCAATACACTGGACTAGCAGGTGATCTGATAAGAATGACATACATATGACCCTTTTATTAAAAATATAAGAGGGTCAATCTAGATAGTCTTGTTGTAATTGGAGTGTGCTTTGATGTCTCTCTCCGTGCCAAGAGCTCTCCGTCTCCTATGGCACTGGCACAGAGGTGCGACCTGAGAACAATGTTTACTAGGGGTGTGACGGTACACAAAAGTTACGGTTCAGTACATACTTCGGTTTTGAAGTCACGGTTCGGTACAAACATGAGGAAACGAAACATTATTTTTAATAGTAACCTTACACATTACTATTATATTAAAGGTTACATTTAACAACAGAACCCCAAACTATTAAATTCAGTTGCTTTTTATTTTTTAGATTTAGCCTAATAATCAACACTCATAAAAATTGCATGCAAACATTTAAATTGCATATAATGCTGTTTTTGCATTAACTTCTGTTAGGTTTCTGGTTGCAGCAACGAGGAAACAGGATTTCTGTGCAGCAGACTTTATTAAACTTAAACTTATAGAAACGCTTGGGAGACTAAGAAACAGGACAGAACAACCAGCTTAACATTATGACACTGTTCAGACACTGAACAGGACAAAACACAAGGCTTAAATACACAGAGCAGATGAGGGAAACGAGACACAGCTGGGATAAATGAACTTAATGACAGAAACCATAGTAACAAACAGGCTTGGGATGAACTAATGGCTAGAAACTGAACACAATGAACATAGAGGAAATCCAAACACAAACAGAAGCGTGACACTTCTAAATATAATTATACAATTATATTTCTACTCCAATTTGTTGTTAAAATATACTCATTTACACAGTGGCTGTCATAACTTGTTTTCATGACAGATTTATCTAAACATACATTAAATAATCAAGACAGGTTAAGTAAAATATAATGAATATATAGGCTAATATAGTGCATATATTTAGCGAAAGAGTTTATTTCTCTTGCGAACTAACAAGCTGTGGACACTGAATGTAAATGTAGTTAAGTACTTACCTGAGGTAAATGTAATGCTGTGTGACATTGTTTACAAGCTGTTTTATTGATGCCTTTCTGCCGTTGAAACACTGATTGTCGAGCGATTACACGAGATATGTTTAAGTAAGTTGTACTGTATACTGTCTCTTTCATCATACCTTCAAATGTTTACTCTGTAACTATAGCATTAAATTTCATTATAAAATGGAAATTCATTCATGATAAAAACGAAAAATCTCGATACGAATACGTGTACCGTTATACCCCTAGTGTTACAGTAATCAAATGTCCAAGAGAGACAAGAGACAAGTAATGCTAGATCATTTATTTCAGCTGGCCACAATGAAAGTCACTACAGGTTATTTCCTTTGAGTGCAATATCCACTAAACATAGTTTCCCATCTCGGCAATGACCCACAGCTGAGCCATCACATCATGGCTTTTTACACCACAACACAATCTGTAGCTGAGTTTTGGGAATTATTTACTATTTTGTTGTGGTAAATCCCTCAATGGCCTCAGAAATCCTCTTGTACATTAGACGTGCTGTAACTGTATTCTTCTATCTGTATCTTACAATGATGTACATCTCAACATCTGAATAGTGATTCTATAGCATCTTGAAGAGAATACAATACAATACAATAAAATATAATATAATATAATAAATAAAGAACAAAAAGTTAAGTAAGTTAAATTATTCTACGTTACGTTAAGTTCAATTAAATAAAATCAATTAAATGTTAACCTTTGTTTTATGGTGACGTATAGTTACATGGTATTTACTCAGGTAATGCACTAAAAAAATTAAGCCTTTTTTAAAAAGATTTATGCATTTCAATTAATAGTAATGTTCCATCCAATTTAATTGAATATCCTAACATATTTTAATTGAATAATTGATTATTCAATTCAATTTAAAGGAATTTTACTATTAATTTAAAGGCGTAAATCTTTTTTAGTGATATACTGAGTAATATTAAAGCTGCAGTATGTAAGTTACTTCTCTCTGTTTATGTCTATGACGAGTCACGCAGGTACTAGCCAACTCCACAGTGGTACGACCCATACCAGTCTAAAGAGTCTGAATATAAAAACTTGTTATAGGTGTACCGTAGTGATTAATTAACTACATGTACTTACAATAAAGTTACAGTTAGGGTTAGGTTTTGGGGTAACACTTTATTTTACAGTGTCCTTGTTACATAGGTTACATGTACTTACCATAGTAATAACAGTAAATTATGCATAATTACATGCAACTAACCTTCAACCAAATCCTAATCCTACCCTAACCCTATAGTAAGTTCATGTAGTTAATTAATATTACTCAGTACTTAAATGTATAATTACAGTGTAACAATGACACCTTTAAAAAAAGAGTAACTGGTTTTGGTTTAGTTGTAATTATGCATAATTTACTGTTATTACTATAGTAAGTACATGTAGTAGTGTGTAACTAACGTCACCTTAAATTAAAGTGCTACCAAATAAAATAAAATAAAATGTATTTGGGAGAAAAACACTCAGAGAATGAACAGTTCACCTGTCTACACAGATTACAGCAGGTGCCGATGCCCAGAGCAGCTCAATGTAAAAACAAAGGAACAGGGCAATTCTGCCTTATTTTTTGGAGTGCCAGACGGAAGAGGAAGCAGACAGTCAAGCTTCAGCGGATATGAAAATGACAGCCCTCTGCTTTCCAGTCTCCCTGCTTCTGTTATCCTGCCTGTCTCTCTCCTTTTGAGCCTCTGACACGAGTAGTTGTACACTCTCAGTCATGCGGAGCTAGGCTGAACTGGCTTGTTTTTGATCCTTATGTTTGCTGATCCTGAAGTCCAGGGGGCAGGGACATGTAGACATGCTAGTGTAGACAAACATGCTTTCAGAAAACTATGAGACCAAACAGGGTTGTCAAAATACCAAGAATGTCAGTAGACAACAACAACATAAATATAATGTACACTACCAGTCATAAGATTTTTTATATTTTTAAAAGAAGTCTCTTCTGCTCACCAAGGCTGAATTTATTTGATTAAAAAAAAAAAAAAAAAACAGTAATATTGTTAAATATTATGACAATTCAAAATGACTATTTTCTATTTTAATATATTTTAAAATGTAATTTATTCCTGTGATCAAAGCTGAATTTTCAGCATCATTACTCCAGTCTTCAGTGTCACATGATCCTTCAGAAATCATTCTAATATGCGGATTTGATGCTCAAAAAAACATTCATTATTAGTATCAATGTTGAAAACAGTTGTGTACAATTTATTTTCAGGATGAATAGAAAATTCAAAAGAACAGCATTTATTTGAAATAGAATATTTTGTAACATTATAAATGTCTTTACTGTAAATTTTGATCAATTTAATTAATAAATAACTTGAATAAAAGTATTGATTTCTTTTATTTCTTTCCCCAAGCTTTCTATTTCAAATATAGGCTGTTCTTTTGAACTTTCTATTCATCAAAGAATCCTGAAATAAAAATGCAGCCTTGGTGAGCAGAAGAGACTTCATTTAAAAATATTTGAACAACAAAACTTTTGACTGGTAGTAAGTGTATATATAAATATAAAAAGTAATTGGTTCATACTAATATGATATACTATATTTTTAAGTAATGCAATTAAGTTAACATTCCTTTAAGTTAATAATATTATAATAATCAACAGTACTGTACTCAGTAACACAGCTGGGTGAAGGCAAACAGCTGGAAATAACGCACACGCAACATTTCAGGAAGGTTAAAGCCACAGCAGTAGTGTGATGCTCTCCATGTTGACAAAGCAGTTAACAGCACGGGCTCAAACAACAGCAAAAATACGGGGGAGAACTGCAAAATGAATGATTGCAGCAACCTTTAATGACTAGGCGTCACACAGGGCTGGACGGCTCCTTGTGTGTGTGTTCCGTCTACCACCGTACTTTACAAACACGCACACACTCTCTGGATGGCGTGTGTCTGTTCTGAACGCTCTGATGTGTACTTCATACACTGCAAACAGACAGAGTTCACATGTCTGATAAGAGAGACACCTCAGCCCAGCACGCTAGGACAAGGTAACCAGCTCAGGGCTGCTGGGAAGAACAAAGTGAACTCAGGACAGACAACACCGACTGCAGAGACAGGTGAGAATGGGAGGTTTCATCCAAATTGCCATCAATAGCTCTTCCAGATTGGCTGCAAACCCTGTTTTCATGGTCCACCCTACTTAAGGGAAATATGTCTGCCATGAATCTATTACAAACTATATGAAAGCTGTCTGGCCGTATCTGTGCATCCCACATGCCAGTGGTTCAGCCGCTGAGGACTTTTCCATCCAGAAAAGATTTCTCATCTCTAAGTCTGATGGCGTGAGTCGGTAGACTCACCTCCTGATCTTTCATGTTTCTGCCGTTCATCCCTCAGAGAAAAGATGAATCTTAGGCTAAAAATGTTCCAAGCACACAGCAGTTACACAACCAGCACTCATTAATATTGCAGCGGCTCTATACTGGGACATAAGAATGAGAGAGAGGGAGAAAAAGAAAAATAACTCTCTTCAAAGAGAACATAGTAGCAAACACATTTATGTAACCATCTAAAATAAATTGGGCTGATAAAGAAATGATATTACTGTTGCAGACCAAAGCATTCAACGACTAGTTCACCCAAAAATGAAAAAAAAAATTGTCATCAATTACTCAACTCCATGTCGTTTCAAAACAGTACGATTTTCGTTCATCTTTGGAACAATATTGTTAGAATATATTTTTTTCCAGGTGATGAACAATAAAAGAACTGACAGCCAAGTATGCGATTTCAGATACAGCCAATTAGAATCTACATAACTTTAAGGAGCTCAAGCTTTTAAAGAAACTGCAGTGTGCGCTTAAAACAAACAGAACGTTACCGTCCATTTGTAAGGACGATATAGTTATAATTATCTATATATTTATAGTTATTGACCTTGGTGTGAACAGGCCCCAACTCCAAATTTAAAAGGAATTTTGTCAGATTTAGTGTACTTCTGGGGACAGTATTGTCCTCAAAGTTTATCCAAGTGTCCACACACATACTTGCATGTGTGTGTGTGTGTGTGTGTGTGTCTGTGTGCGTAAGGCCTGAAGCAACACAAAGCAAGAGAGTATTAGACTCCCCTATGTGAAACTGAAGAATATCCTGTGCCCAAAGGCCAAACACCAGTTTTGATCCTTGCACACATGAGAAGAATTTCATAAAAGAATTGGTAACACTTCCAGGAGAAGAGTCTGAATAAAAAGACCCAGGGCAAGATGCACTGCATCGGACATGTTTCAGGTTCTTTAGTGAAGGCAACATGATACATGTAACCATTCACTGTCACCGATCATGATGAAGAATGGTTGACTAAACACACCTTCCTTTCTCTCTCTCTCACACACACATGACAAACACATTTCAATATCTCCTGGTTAATTATTAACACCAAGCTAGGTTATAAGTTCAAAACACCACACAGATATTTTTAGAGACATAGTGTGACATATATGATGGTGTCATGATTTTTATTATGGCTGCCATAAAAATGAACCTGATCTGCGATGACGTGGATCCACACCGAAACTACACTTTAGGGGTCTCTGTGATATGAAGAAGAAACACTGCACCTTTGCCTCAGGGTGCAGATGTAAGAGGCTACTGGATCCCTCTGACTGTTGGTTTGCTTTGTTCTGCAAACTAATCTCTGGAGTATAAAATAGTCTCTCTTTAGTAGAAGATTGAACAGCTTTGGATATGTTTTCAAAAACACGTGGATAGGCAGACATGGGTTTTAGTAAAGCTGTGATGGCGGTGTGTCTAAACCTGCCATTTCCACAGGGGATGAACATTAGAAGTATAAGTGTGACGCAGAAACCAAAGTAAAATACAAAAATAGATATTTGAGAACTCTAAAGAAGACTTTGAAGTAAATGTGATCTTACAGTCAAATGACTGTTAAACCCCCTGCTTCTTAAAAAAAATATTATTTAATGGACAATAACAATATTATACAACAGACATGTGACATATAGGAGTTTAAGTCTAATATTATAGAATTTAATCCAAATAGAAAGGGCAAATATAAAATAATGTCTAAATAAATCATATTTAAAGGGATAGTTAACCCAAAAATGAAAACAAATAAGATATTTTGAATGTTAGTAACCAGACATACTATGGAAGTCAATGGTTACCATCAACTGTCTGGTTACCAACATTCTTCAAAATATATCCTTTTGTGTTCAACAGAAGAAAGACCCACATGTTGTTCCAAACCTGCAGTTTGAGTAAATGATGACAACATTTTTGGGAGAACTATCCCTTTAAGTCATTATATTTACAATATAATTTATTTTTTATTAAATACAAATAATATATTGTAAATATACAAAATTATCAAAAGTGACAGGTAAAGACTTTCATGATGCTATAAAATATTTATTTTTCTAAATAAATGCTGTTCTTTTGAATTTTCTGTTTATCAAAGAATCCTGAAAAGATATTAAGCAGCACAACTGTTTTCAACATTTATCATAATAAAAAAAAATCTTGAGCAGCCAATCAGAATATTAGAATGATTTCTGAAGGATCATGTGACACTGAAGACTGGAGTAATGATGCTGAAAATTCAGCTTTGCCATCAAAAATAAATGACCTTTTAAAATATATTCAAATAGAAAACAGTTATATGACATTGAAATAAGTTTTTACAATATTACTGTTTTTACTGTATTTTTGATCAAAATAATGCAGCCTCTCTTAGCATAAGAGGCTTCTTTCAAAAACTTCTTACCGATCCTTCTGAATGGTAGTGTATATAAATAATATGTTTATTCAAGTCAAATAAGCACTAAATAAAATATGTTTAAATATAAATATAATTAAAGCATTTATCAAATACAAAATATTAACTTACATTTATATATGAGTAAAACTGAATAACACAATTATTATTATAAATAATAATATTCCCAATATAACCCAATTTTCAAATAACTTAATTCTAAATAATTTAAATAAATATTTTGCATAAAGCATCATTCAAATATAACAAAATATTAAAAAAAGCTTAAATCAGAAATTATTCTTAATACAGCTCCGACAGAAGCAAAGCTTATTCCTCCTTCCTGATTATTTAAAAAAAAATTAAAAAGTATTGCCAAAGGTCATCAACGCCTCAACTGTGCCTTGTTTGTTGCTTGCTTATTTCCAATTGGTCAGTTTAAAAGCCAGGTGCTATATATAAAAAAAGCAGTTTTACTAGAAACCTAACAAAACCTGCAGAGACACGACATCAAATTCTTGAACATCTCCAGCCCAGCCTTTAGGGGCCCCGTGGAGCCAGAGGCAAGAGACATAAACACAAGTTACCAAACACATAACGGTCTCACATTCTCCACAAGTGGAACGAGCACACCTACAATCGTGTGCTATAAACACAGCTCAAAACACATCTTCTCATGCTACCCAGCATGCACCCTGTCTAATCTAATAGAGCCTCACACACAGGCTAACCACAATCTTGTTCACTAAATTATGATAACTCACTAAATTATGATAACTCACCACAACAATGTTCTCTCACAGTGCAACCAGGGGCGCATACACTCAAAAATACTGTGATCTGTCAGATATGTATGCTCTAAAGGTCTATGTACTCAAACCCAGTCGCCTGGGACCCTGATGAAAATATAATCTGACATTATGTTTGTCCTTCTGGCACATGGTGTGCAAACATATTCGGGAACGCATGCAAAGATGCAAAGTCCACTGCATGTGTGGGTGTGCAATCAGGGTAAATATAGAGTCCGTGGTTTTGACTAAAAACAGATAAAGGTCGTTGAATCATGATTAATTCAGAAACATCGCTTAAAGTTTCCTATCATCACATGACCTACACTGACACCGAATACCATGTTTACCTGTCGCCCCTCCCATCCCTTGTCCCGACAGCATTCAAAACATTTATTAAAAATGCACAGAGATCACCAACCTTAAAGGCAAACTTGCGGGTGATGTTGTCCACTGCCTGAACTGGTCCAATCTTGAAGCTGAGAAGAGGAAGGCTGCCCAAGACTCCTTCTTCTTTATCGTCTGGATGGAATCAAAATTAAAAAGAAAAGAAAAATTATGCCTAAGACAAACATAAACAAAAAATTAAATAAAACATCTGTATTATATCATTCCAACCTGGATTTAAAAAGAAAAAGCTGGTGAGAAATTAGATGAGAAACAATCCTGTTCTAAATCAGAAAAGTCCAACTTTCTGTTGTGTGCCGCTACACTGGTGATGATGGTCAACGGTAATGGAAAAGCAGGTAAACGGCAGGTGAATCCCATAATAGATATCCATTTTTATCCCAGCGCAAAGCAATGCTAATGACACTGAAGCAAGCAGCGGCGCACAGCCTTGGAGAGAAGCGCTCGGGCTGGTTAAATAATGGAGCACATCGTTAAATTTTCATCGCGAGGAGGGCAACCGAGATCCTGTGTTCTTGCTCTCGATCTCCCGTACTGAGAGCTGCTGACGGGGAAATGCAGTGAACCCACCCGCGCGCATGTGTGTGTTCTGACAGCACTGTGTGTGCGTGTTTGTGTGTGAATGAGAGAGACAGGGAGGGGCGGAGGGAAAGGAGGGGGGTGGAGCAGGTTGTGTTTGTGCTGTATAGAAGCGAGAGAGAGAGAGAGAGAGAGAGAGAGAGAGAGAGAGAGAGAGAGAGAGAGCAAAAGATAGCTATCATCCCCTCAGTGACTCAGTGCTGCAGGTATTCTGGCTCTCGACCAGCTGTACCTGCACTGAACAACCAATCAGAGTATTATTCTGTCAACAAAAAGGCCAGGCAAAACAATTCTCAATAAGAACCGTATACTGATAAGGAAAAACATGATCTCCACGACAAACCTAAAAACACAATGAAATACATGAACACTGTATAAATGAGGGTTACATACCAACAACAACCACAACAACAACAAACACAATCCTAAACCTGTCTGTCAGGGTTGTAATCATTACACACATTGACAAGAAATGTCTCTCCCAATTTTCAGATTTGTGGTTCTGAGTTTAGATGTGAGTTTTTTCAATGGTTGATTCTTTAATTTATTAGCCTTAGTCCTCTCCAATCCTGAAAACTAGTTGTCTGCATAAAATATATCCTTATTTTACTTATTCACCCCCTACATTTAGCATTTAGTCTTATTTTCCAGTAAAAATGTCTAAGTAAAAACTGCATAAGACATGGTGTCAGGGAATAAATAATATTTTTCTTACCCTGTTGGCATATTGCTATATATTGTGTTAAGCATAAATCTAAGAAAATTTAGTTTAAAACAAGAACATGATATAATAATATTAAATAAATAAATAAAATAAGTGAGAAACATAAGATATAATCAAGTCTTACTGTCTGACAATGTATTTTTAGAACTATAAACTATAAAAGAAGATTTTTTTTTTTTTTTTTTTGCAGTCACCTATTTTTATCACTCTGAAACTGTGAAACTCATCTTAACTGTGTCCAAGTGCTTTGACATGCTTTTGTATACTTTAATAGGTAATTTTACACAAGAACTGTTCCACAAAATATGGGCTGACATATCAATCACACACAAAATCACAGACAATATTGTGATTCAATATTTACATTGGGGTGAGTCTTGATACTGGTTATGTAACAATACTAATTTACAAATTCTCTCAGAATCTGTTGTTTGTCTTTTCAAAATAATTCTTGATATCACAGGTTCGAGAAGATCCTTATTTCTCTTTTCAAACAGTTTATAGTAAAAGCATTGACAAAAGGTACAGCATCAAACACATGAAATTGCAATAGTATTTTTCTCCCCTTATTGTGAAGTACTGAGTGAAGCTGCTTCTCGAACAAGAGAAATTATAGGACGGGACTTGATTTTGTTTATCGGGAATTGATTAGACTGAATTGATTGTGGCTTGCTATCGCTGTGATCTCGTTGTAAGAGGGAGGGGAAGTTATTTTGATTAAAGATTAAAAAGGCAAATGACATTTGAAAAGAATAATGATATTCACAGATAAATCATTTATAATATATTCTGCAATATTCCATAAAAAAACAAGAATTATCGATTATGATTTCATGGTGACATTTCATGGGGGACTGAGTAAGTACTGACAAAATTGTCATATTTGGGTGAACTATCCCTTTAAGGGGTAAACAATCATTTCATCCAAGTTCTCTTCTTTTTATTTGGCATACTGTACAGCTCTTATATCTGCAGTGACAACAACAGCGAGCCATTTTTCAACGTCCCCCCACGTTCAGAATACCAATTGAGGCATTAAATTGCTCTGTCACACATTCTCCAACTCTTTTGCACAGCACAGTTGGGTAGATGGATGTGGGGTGATAAGAGGACGTAGGGTGTTGTGTCTCCAAACACAGTGCCGTCGCCAAGACATTAAGGGCAGCCGTGGAGACGTATGGGACACAGCCAGTTTCTGAGTGTTGCTGATTGTGATTTTTAAATAAATGACCCTCTCACCCCAGTGAGCCAATCAAGGAAGGAAAGACACTTCCTGGTGTTCCTGGAGTGTGTTTGTTATGCCTCTGACAGTGACTCTCATTAATATTGTTATGTTGTTATGCGTTACATTTTTGAATATACAATGGTCTTTGTGTAAAGTAGTTGCAAAGTTTATTACAATGCAAGTGGGATGACATGACGTTTGTTGGCATACTGAAACACGAATATCGTTTTGACCTTGCATCTAATGTCAGATTTCTACAGACATTGAGGTCAAAAGTAGGAATAGTTCTATTAAAAAAGTATTATCCCTATGCCCTTTCTTGCTCACTACATTGGCAAGGAGACTTACTATTCATTTCAGTAGTTAGCATGTTGCTAAGCTAACAACATGCCACACTACTAATTATAATATACAATAATAATTAAAGCACAAACCTTACAACCAGTGGGTAAAATTATCCATAAATTACATTTAAATTAAATTACACTGAGCTATTGTTATTGATAATATTCAAGATTATTCATAATCAACGCATTTATTCATTTATCTGAGCTCATCTGCCATCTTGGATTTTTTTGTTTTAGTTTTGAGTTTAACAAGCTAACAACGCAATTCCCAGAATGGCATAAAATGACAGAATAAAAACTAAGATTAAGATTACTGAACATTACCGTTCAAAAGTTTGGGTCCAGTAAGATTTCTTAAGTTATTTTTTTTTTAAACTAAGTCTCTTATGATCACCAAGGCTCCATTTATTTGATCAAAAAATATAGTAAAAACAGTAATATTGTAAAACATTATTGAAATGTAATCTATTTTAATATTTTTTTTAAATATACTTTATTCCTGTGATGGCAAAGCTGAGTTTTAGAACAGCATTTATTTGAAAAAGAAATGTATTTATTCACAAAAAAAATCTTATTGACACCAAACTTTTGAAGAGTAGTCTATAATAAATCATTTTATGTAATAAACTCTCAGAAAAATGTTATTGATATTTTTCAGTACTGAAAGTTTATTAATAATCAGTTTTCTCTTGCTATCTCAACTTTTTTTTTTTTCATTGAGCTGCCGCAATGCCTTCTGGGAAAGTCTTGTCAATGAAGGATGCGAGGAGTGCTCATATAATGCCTTAAAATCCCCCTGTGGTGACAATCAAGATTTTAATGTTGTTTATATATCTGTGGTGTTTTTAATATGCTTTAAGTCAACACCATTGCTGAGTATTTTCTCCTTAAAACTATAGTGAACCAAAATGCAGTTTAAAATCGTGTTTCTGAGGTCACAAACTACCTTGTAACCAATCACGTCAACGTGTGGATCTCTGATGAGTGTTTGGAGACGGGGGTAGTTTGCATATTCATAGAACTGCATATACTAAATGAGGCAAGGTTGTAGAGTTACATTCAAGCTATTTTAAGGCATGAAAAAATGAAAAAAAGTTAAAATATGTCATTTTGGTGATCAAAGATGAGTTTTAAGGGATAAAACTATTGACTACAGGGGGACTTTTTACGTTTTGATGTTGCCTTCAGTATATGAGGGTAATGGAGAGGCAGTGTGAAGTAATTAGCCAGAGAGACATGGGCAAAGTCAACAGGGTTGAATCATGCAGCCGAAGCCCCACAGGCTTTGCTGCATTCACCGATATAATTAAACCTGCTGCACACAGAAAGCTTGATCCAGCCAAGAACCATTACTGTAGACCTCCTCCTCAGGGTAGACGCATGCACAGATGTTCTTCAAGTTTATGATTAAATTGCAGCCTGAGCTGGGAACATTTTATGATCTAATGTGATAAGGTAATGGATCTCTAATGGGTCTCAAATTTACACAACAAATAGGCATTACGGAGACCAGTGAGAAATCAGGATTTGCTCATCTCATCAGCAGGGCTAAATCAATCAATCACCAAACACTGTCTCTGATCAGAAAGCACATGTGTGAATCCACATTTAAACTTAGGGACGTTGGATGTGTGTGGACAGCTTTATCCTCCATAGGCTTTGTGGAAGAAGACAACAGCCTTTAAAGCTTTACTTATTCTAGCCAAAACAAACCCCATGACATGCGTATCTGAGCAGAGCCGGATCTTCAGAAACCTGAGATCAAATGCATGGGAGTCCTGATAAAGGGGGATGCTTGTATGAAGGTAGTAAGGTGGTAGTTTAAAGAAGGAAGCACCACAGACCATAACACAGGCCTGGAAGACTGAAGGGATGAGGAAGTCTTCAAGGAGAGGAATGATCTTCAGAGGATATTTGTGAAAGTGAAAAGATGTGTAGGTCTAGTGGTACAATTTTGTTTGGCATGGAATTTGTTCAAATCCCTGCTTAAAGAGATTAAAGTTCATCCAAAAATGAAAATTCTGTCATTGTTTAAGTCCAAACCTGTGTGACTTACTTTCTTCTGTGGACCACAAAAGATATTTTGAAGAATGTTTTGATTGTTTTCATCCATACAATGAAAGTCAATGGGGTCCAAAACAACATTGGACCCCAATGATTTCCATTGTTTGGATGAAGAAGAAAAAAACATTTATGAAAATATCTTTTTTTGTGTTCAACATGACATTTTCCTTGTTGGGTAAACTATCCCTTTAATATGAATTTTTCAATTAACTGCATAAAAATACACAAAACATGACATCCAATAATCATGCATTTTCATACTGTATATCATTTAAATACATTTTTCAAAGTTGAATTTTAAATCCATTTTGGCTCAACCTCTGAAGTGGCACGTGCCACGTCACTTTCATTTGACATGATGCTTCTGAGCAAACACACAGTGCAAGAAAACCTCGCTGTTTTTACACGGATGATTGACAGTTACAATCTCACAGAACAAGTTTGTTTCTGACACAGCACGCAAGTGTTCAGATACACAGCAACAAGAAGCCAGTGTCTGAAAACTGAGAACCAACTACGAACAACACTGACAGCAAGTGAAGAGTGAACTTTACAGGAAGTCTGACATGTTTGGAGACGTTGAGAGACTCATATGTGCATTACCTCAGACAGTATCACTGTCAACTATGGTCAGGTGCACACATAGGGTCTATTCACATGGGATTAGTATTACCTGTTGTAATTTTTCCAGACCTTTTTACTGAAGGTAAAAGTTGCCGTAATCTTTACTGACATTGTCCGTAATGATTACTGAGATGGCACATTCGGACAGGACTAAAATCACAGAGAAGCTCTGGTAATTATTACTTTACCCCACCTCTCCATGTTAAACTAGTCCCGTCCGAACAGGGCTATAAACACACAAAAATAGTCAATGGATCTAAAACCAAAACTATGTGTCTGAATAGTAGCACCATCAATGTTGTTTGCTTTTAAAACAATGCACAATGAATCACTGACAAGACTATTGCCATAAGATTACGTAATAAGATGGGGGGGAACCCACTATGATTACATAACTTAATATGTTTTGATTTATATTCTTCTTAAGGATGGACTAGTTATACATTCTTTAGCAAATATGAAGACAAATCACTGACTGATATTCCCAGACAGTAAAGTATGTGGTTTTTAAATCACTTTAGGAAAGTATTGAGGGACACAGAGGAAAATATGCAGATAAAAAAGTAAGAAAGAGAGTGTTAAAAAGGAGTGCAATGAAAAATACATTTTCTTCAGTATTTTTGTCTTGTTTTCAAATAAAATTGTCTAAATATTCTGAAGATAAATTTACTGCAAAAATTTCATTAAAGAAATAGTTCACCCAAAAATGAAAATGATAAATTACTCACCCTCAAGCCATCTTAGGTGTATATGACTTTGTTCTTTCAGCCGAACACAATCAGAGTTATATTAAATAATATCCTGGCTCTTCTCAGCTTTGTAATGGCACTGAATAGTGGCCAAGTTTTTGAAGCTCCAAAAAGCACATCCATCCATCATAAAAGTAATCCAACGTGCGTATGGCCATTGCCGGAAGCCAGTGATTATAGTTTATAAAGTTTTAAGAAAACTCGGGCACTATTCAGTGCCATTAAAAAACTGGGAAGAGCCAGTATATTATTTAATATAATAAATCTGATTGTGTTCGACTGAAAGAAGAAAGTCATATACACCTTAAAGGACCCTTTAAGACCATAAAGGAACAATTCCCTCACAATATTTAATCTTTTACTTGTCTTCCTTCCTTTCAGAAGACTTACTTATTCTGTAGAACACAAAAAGTAGATATAATGTGTTCATTCTTTTCCATGCAATTACATTTACTGGAGAATGAAGCTCTAAGCTTTGAAAAAACATGCTAAAATAGCATTAAAAGTATCCTAATTTGGCAAATTGTGTAAAAAAAAAAAAATTGTGAGGTTCATGCACTAAAAAAACTCAAAGATACCCAATTCAAGATACATTCTCTGAAGTGTATATAAGCAAATGGTCTTGTTTTCAAAAATAGAATATTTGACATTCTTTTCTAGGAATTCATCTTCCTCTGAAATGGTTGATATTTCAAGATTTCAAGATTATTCTGCACGCAACACAATTCATTCTTTAATATGCTGACCATTTTTACCTTTCCACATGAAGGCTTTAACCCTTTCAGACCCTTTTCATTTTTTTAATAGTTATTTTAAGAAAATGTATATATATATATATATATATATATATATATATATATATATATATATATATACATTTTCTTAAAAAAAAAACGATTAAAAAATTTAATAAACAAAAACATATTTTTATAATAATAATTCATAATAATTTAGAATTTAGAGTACACATAAAGCATGGATATAATGTTGGTGTGTCTGAAATATAAACCAGGTCTGAAAGGGTTAAAACCCCAGATGCGACCAGTGTCTAAAGAATTGAGCAAAAAGAGATGATAGAAGAACATGAAGGAACATCTGGCCAAATATCTTAACACCCTCCTCTTTCCCACAATGCCTCTGGATGATGTTGATTCTCCACACATGAGCTGTGACTGACCTTCACGGCTGGTCTAAAGGAGACGTTCATATATTCTCGTCACGCAGATCACAGACGCCGCTTTCTGAGAGTGCGTGATTGAAGTTGGAATAGTGTGGGAACAACACACTACAAATTTGCGTCACACTTAATTTTGTAATGTGTCATTCTTGCACCAAACTGAATTGCAAAAATGTCTTCCATTGGCCAGACAAACAGATAAGCAGTGGAAAATCACATCCCAAACTCACACAGCTGGTTGAGCAAATGTCGGGATGCTTAAACAATGTTCAGTGTGCTAGATTTTACTATTTAATTCAGGGTATTTTAACTAACGCTAAATCTCAAACACATAAACATTTAAAATACTTTTAGGCTTCATATAAAACCTATTTCCATAATCTCCAACATTACACACTCTTTAGGAATCCAGCTACACTTCATTAGTTTCTTTCCAATATGGGAAACTAGCTGAATATATGTGCAAATTGAAATGTCATTTAAAAACATGTAATTACCCCAAAGTAAATTAAAGATCATTACTAATGTCTTGTATATGCCTCGGTTAGAAGGAAACCACAAGTCAGATGCTTAAGGTTTACAGTATGTAAAACCATGACAACATCAGCCAGTGTGGCTGTCAAGACAACTTCACAAGCAAGTTCATGAGAAATAACAAACAACAAAACAAACAAGTCTAAACATGAAATCCTCTACTTTCAAGGCATCGTTTCTAAGATTTGGATACGTTTTTTAAATTCAAGTACAATTTCTAAAACTAAAATTGAAATGAAAATTAATTTTTGGGTGAACTAACCCTTGAATGCAACCTTGCTGAATAAAAGTGTTAATTTCACTTTTATGACCCCAAACATTTGAAAGGTACTGTAATGTTTCTATGGTGTTTTATGGTTCTTAAAAAAATAACATTGATTTACAGTGCTTCAAAATATGTACCATGGTACTTTTTCTGTTGACACAAAATACATAATACAGTTTTCTAAGGCCTTCATAGAGGCTTCACACTGTAGTGTGCTTGTGCTAGACTGTCATTATAGATCTACTTTTATACTTCTCTTCTTCGCTACTGGCAGCACACAGCCTGTGTGCTGAAACAATGCCATGGGATAAATTCAAATAACATTTTATAAAACTGGTTTTAAAAATTACATTCGAATCATACAGCTTTTGAGCTTCTGGGGAACTCACTAAAATATGTTTAACCAAATTCACGAGGCCTGAACTTATGCATAAACCAGCATTTACATACACAACCTACCTTTGTAGTAGAAAAGACATCGATCTGTCAGCACAAACCAGCGCTTGTTCCACTGTTTCACACCACTGCTTGCCTACATTGCAGGAAAAAAAGAAAAGAAGAAAAAAATCAAGGCCTTGAAACTGAATCTAAGTGCCTAGACGTTTTTGAAAGAGAGTGGCTTAAGTATGGATTATAGAGTTCTGGCTTTAGGCTGTGAGAGCGTGTTTGTTTGTGTCTGTGTGGATGATGGTGAGGTTTAAGGATGAGCAACAGTACCTGCTTGTGAAGCCAACCCTGCCGGGCCACCTCAGCATTGGGGTTGCGCCGCATAGAGTTGGAACGCTTCCCAAACGTGGCGGTTCTCTTGGGTGTGCGCGTGCCCTGGTGGGAGAGTCACGGAGGAGTGTTAAAACAATAACAATAACACCAACGGCAAACACACACAATCTGGGTAATGAATGACAGTGGGAATGAATTACAAAGGAAAGACATCCACCGCAGCCAGACCATTGTTAACAAAAATTAAAACCATTAAAAATAAAAAATAAAGGTAACATTTTATTTTACAGTCCTATTTCACATGAACATACTATGTACTTATTGTAGTAATGACACTATCTGGGTAATAACTAAGTACTAGTCCTGAACCTGCTGAACCTAACCTTAACCCATGTAGTTACCTTTTATTACAGTACATTCCTGGGTAACTACACTGTAAGTACAATTTAAGTGCATGTACTGTAAAATAAAGTGCAACCAAAACAAAAATTAAATAAATATTAAATTTTTATTTTATTTTAGTAAAAGTACTTTTTTTTTTTAAGTTCAAGTACTAGAATTGAAATAAAAATGAATTAAAGCTAATCTCAAAACTAATAACAATTATTAAAGCACATAAAATTACAAAAATAAAAGCTCATTTAAAATATTAATTAAAATGTTCTAATTCAAAAATTATATAATAACATATATAAATATTATTAAAATAAAGACTTGTTTGTTATAACAAGTTTAAATAAAATTGTATCTTTGCAT
Organism: Leuciscus leuciscus; assembly: GCF_965113295.1. Taxonomy (NCBI): domain Eukaryota; kingdom Metazoa; phylum Chordata; class Actinopteri; order Cypriniformes; family Leuciscidae; genus Leuciscus; species Leuciscus leuciscus. The sequence goes on along the minus strand of NC_138747.1, from coordinate 13,171,702 downwards.
CTTCATAATTAATATAATATAATATATAATAAAAATAACGTAAAATATAAGTAATATAATAATAAAAAATAATATAAAAAATAATATAAAAAGTATATATATATATATATATATATATGTATGTATATGTATATATAAATAATAATAATAATCATTCTAATAATAATTCTATTTCTAGAAACTAGTTAATCTATAGCAGCTGTACTGACCCGTGCGTGGTTTTGGGAGTCCGGGGACATCTCAGAAACCATGCTGATATTGTTGGCGTTGCTGTTTGCTTCGCTGGCTTTGTTCACGGGCCCCCTGCCACCCGCCTTGCCGTTCATTTCCGAATCAGAGCTCCTGTGAGCACACACACAAAGCCATTGAGCCATCCCAGCCTTTGATCCCGTAACAAACTTCTCATCTGCCGGCGTTCAACGCACCAATGCAGAGAAATCATTTTCAAACTAATACACTGACTCGAACTGGTGGAAAACTGAGGGATTATGGGAAGGAAGCACACAGGCATTCGGGAGCAGCTATTTTTATTCCCAACTGGCACCGTCGTAAGGCCGCACCCCTGAGGTTGCAGTTTAAAAACAGGCGATGGTTCACAAAGAATGTGATTGGAGTGGCGAATAGAGGAAAGAAAGAGAGAAAGAGTTGGTGGATGCAGGCCTGCAGTCTCAGGTCAATCGTATTGATCTCCTTACTGGGCCGCCCAAGCCCTCTCCAACAGCCTTCGATCCACCGACCAGCAGGATGAATTTACAATCCCCTAGAGCCGCCCGGAGGCTGAAGCTTCCATCTTGGAAAGCTCACTGTAGTGCATGCTAACATCCGCAGTCAGTTTATAGCCATACGCAAGTCATTATGAGTCTCTGAAGCAAAGAACATTACATAAACACATATGGAACAGAGCATGCACATACAGATCAAATAAGGACATAAAAACACACACAATCATTAGCGCAAAGTGGGAACACACACACGACAGTAACAATTACTACATTAGGGCACGATAGAAACATCTCTGTGCTAATTATCTAGGCTTTATTTAGCTATCGTTGCAAACAGCGGTAATGTTCCACCAGCTTCCTGCTTCGTAAATGGAAATTAATAAAATTAAATCCTGGAAGGATCTCAGCTTTAATGGCATCACCTCTTATTAATGTGCTATTGGCTCTCGACTCATTATATTGATCCAGAGGAGAACAAGAGGTAAGTGCATTCTCTTTGTCCTGGAGGAACGTTTTACTAAATGTATAGAGGAAATCAAGGAAATTCTGACACGTTTATCCTCCACCTGTTATCTCATGCAGCTTAAAACTAATTAATAAAATGCTCTCAGCGTAATTTATCCTGACATCGCCATTTGTTTGTATTTATGTTTCCACAAGTGCACAATTATTTTATAGTGACTATTATACAAAAAGCCAGACAGAACAGGGCAGGTCTGACAAGTAATTGTTTTTCTGTCTCCTCATCTCCTTAGGGGCGTTCACACTCACATTTTCAGCAACAATGAGCCGGATGTTATTCATTTTCAATGAGAGTTGATGATTTACACCGACATGAGTGACAGTGACTGATGGGAACACCATGTTTTAAGCAGCAAGTAAACTGACTTCTCAAAATAAAAATCTAGTTTTATTATACAATATTTTTACAATTTAAAATAACTGTTTTAATATATTTTAAAATGTAATTTATTCCTGTGATGTCAAAGCTGAATTTTCAGCATCATTACTCCAATCTTCAATGTCACATGATCCTTCTAAATCATCATTAATATGATGATTTAGAAACATTTCTAACTAGAAACATTTCTTATTATAATCAATGTTGAAACAAGTTTTGCGTTCTAATATTTTTTTGTGGATTCTTTTGATGAATAGATACAATAGTAATAGTAACACATTTTGATCAATTGATTGTGTCTTTGATGAATACAAGCACTAATTTCTTAAAAAAAAGACATTTCTCTGACCCTAAAATTATGAATGGTATTGTAAATTTGTTGATGTTGCATTTACAATCTATCATGGGGATTGGTACCACTGTGCATTATATTACACACACAGACACACACACACACAAAAAATCACATAGCCAGACAAAAATGATTACATGAATGAGTTCATGAGCCTTTTGGACTGAAGGAATAGTTGCAGTCTCTTTTGAAAGAAGATCCTTGGTTAGCTTGTTGTCAGAAATAATAAGGTATGTATCCAAGCTGAAATGCTTTTCACAATACAATCTTATTCAACATGTCACAGATTCAGCAAAAGCAGTATAATACTAACAGCATATTTACAAAAGAATAAACAAAAGATCACTCACAGCAAGGGTTTCAAAGGTCCGTTATCTTCCAGGTGCGTCTGGATCACTTGCTGGTGTCCGACTGTTCCGTTAGGGTCATTTTGACTGAAAAGATAAAAAAAGACACTTAGGATTTCAGACTGATTGACAAACACATTATAAACCAGCCAAAACAATCTTTCAAAAACTGTCTGGAAGAATATCAAGCCAAAAGCAGCTGGAACTGATTTTCCATTTGTTTGAGGTGCTCCAAAACTCGTTCTTATGGCTTCAAACCTGTTTCACAGCAGGCACATCCCTTCTTTATTAATAATTCAGCATTACAACATCATGTCCGATCAATAAAGGGCCACTTTCTTTGTTAGTCTACATGAGACAACTGCTGTGGAAATTAATGGCTGTCAAAGCTTGTGAAAGAGCGTATTAAGACAGATTTGAGCTCAATGCCAAACTATCAACAAGAACTGTTTTTTGAAGAATAACATGTCAGAGTTCATACACACCTATTATATTCAGTCTATATTCAGAAAAGACATGTAGCCTATTTTGTCCATATAAAACCCCATGAAGCCTGGAGTTCAACTTCCTGTCACACTTTCTCTGACCTCGGCTCGTGTGTTCTCCCTGTGGATGTGCGCTTGCAACTTGTCTCTCGGGTGTAAATCCTACAAGTGTTTTCATTGCTGCGTGTCATTTTTCTGGCTATTGATTTTATAACTGCAGAAGAGGGAACAAGCAAATACATTTTCCCTGGGTTTGGTTAACCTGTTTCTCTCAGAGAACCATGGATACACACACATCAAATCAAAACTAGCATTTAGAAAGGATCCAGGCCATAAGATATAATTTTAGTCATGCGACAGTGAGGGTCAAATTTAGACTTGTTTTGCTTCAGGAACCACATAACAAAATTAGCTACTTAAACTTGAAATGAAAACTGAAAATGTAAAAATAAAAGCTAAAATGAATACTATAATAATATATAATAATAATAAAATAACACTGATTAAGTGGTGACCCAACACAGTGCCAAAACATCCTAGTTATACATCCTAGTTATGCTTGCATCCGTATAATTTAGCTAGCTAAATTAGCTAAAGCTAAAAGTATTGGACGCAGCCTTTGACACCAACAGTAAAATACATAGGACATATTTTCTTCTCCCTTTTAAAAGTTCATAAGCCTATTTATTTTGCCTATTATTATAAGTCTATTTACCTATGCATATACATATTCACAGTATATGGCTAATTGTATTTCATTATTTGCATTTAGTATTGATTTTACAGGTCTGCAATGGTAAATGTAAATAAGTAAAGACAATTAATTGAATGCATTTATTGTTTTGCTTGTGAAATGTAGTGAGTTTCACATGAAGATAACTATCATCTAGCTAGAGTTAAATCCATATTAAACCAGGCATTATCGCTAAGCTAACATGAACCAGTGACCTCTACCAGGCTTTTCACACCATGCTTAACCCGGGGTTAAAAAGAAGAGTTTGAGCCACAGACTAAATTGTGAAGGTGCTAACATGTTACGCCGTGTCAGATAGCAACCGACAACTAATCTTAAACTAAACAATTCTTGCAACATAATATATTCATGCTGTGTAGTTTCACAAATGTTCGTACTCTGTTTAGTTTCACTGTCTGAGAGAAAAAGTAAAAAAAACATTGGCAGCAGTATTAGCGAATTTATGCAGCGACATTTCCACAAGTGTACAAGTCACATGCTTCACTTGTCTAATGATATAAACCTTGTAAATATGCAAATAACTTCTACGCTAACGCATTTATAATGAGAAATATGAAAACCTGACTGCGAAGAACCAATTCATGCATTATGATGGCACAAGATAACCCAGCATTAAACATGGGCTAAAAATCAACCTGTTTGATTGTTAAATTGTTTAACAATTTCAAGTGTGAAAAGCCTGTTTCTTGGATCTACTGTAAAAACACTAGACTTAAAGCTACACTGTGTGATATTTTCCCCCATCTAGCGGTGAAATTGTATATGACTACCCAGTGAATATTAGTTTCTGTTCCTTTCAATTTCGAGGGCGTTTTAACTCCTACGGTGGCCGTATTATTTCAAGATTAACATGGCTTCCAGTTCGACTTCGTCCAATTGCGCCTTTAAAACTATCACCTGTGATCCGTCGCAGCACAGAGGTAAACAATACTTTTTCACCATTGACGTGAGGAAAAGTAACGCAAGTTATACTAGAGGTCGTTCTGGCGTTATGCACAACCATGCTATGGTTAGACAAGCAACTATAAAACTTCGAATTTACACAAATAGGCTGGATTACCTCTCGAGAGGAAAGCAGGCAACTTCTGCGTCCGTTTTAAAATCTTTGCTCCTCGAGCTCTTTCCATCTGGGAAAAGTTACTCCAATATTGACTTTGGTCTTGCTGATTTTCCTGTCACGTTGACGTTTTAATTCTCTCTTTCGCTTCCTTTGGCGACTCTGCTACATGTGCTCGAAAATAGGCGTGATCCTCCATCAGCAATCTTTTTAAATCTGCCGGCAGTCGCGAGTAATCTCCCGCTCGCATTCATCTCTGTCACTGAGTGTAAAGCGCGAAAGGCGAAGCTTGAATTTACAGGTATGTCCCTCTTTGGCTAATGTAGTTTCAAGATGGAGGGGCAACATGGCGACAGGCATTCGAACCCCTCACCCGTATGTACTTTCAATGGCAGATTATAAACTTACGAGAATACTTTATTACTTGAAAGAAGTAAATATACATTAATGAGCACATATATTTTTGAAAGAACTAAGTGTTTTTTTGCTAAGAATCAACTAAAACAATTACACAGTGTAGCTTTAAGGTCCTTATATTCATCTTGCTCTTGTCCTATCTCTTCAGTTTGATGTTTTTCCTACATACATCAGACTCACCTCTTCAGTGTTGTTTAAGTGCACTCGAACAATATGCCAAATTCAACCACTTAAGGATTACACAAGCAGAACTCAAAGTCTGTGAAGCCTCTGTATACACTGACACACAACGCATGCGGCCTGATAGGTTGGGGACAAGAAGCACAAGCCAAGAATACACTCATGCTGAAGGCATCCACCTCTTGACACCAAAAAGATACACACACCAGAGCTCTGTGCTCCATATAACACCAGAGGACAAACTCTTAAACAAATCTAGCATAACAGCCTAGCCACTGAAATCAGGTTGAGGTGTGCGAGTGCACGTGTGCGCGCTCCAATGTGGTCTTGCCACTGAGCATGCTCGCTCGTGTGTAACCTATAAACCTACATAGAGGCACAAGACATTCATCTGCACATAAACGTTGCTAATATGATCACTAATCAATGATTGAGTCGTTAGCAAACAAGAAATGATTTAGCAGCATCAGAATGGATCATGTAAACGGAACCACGCTGGAATCCAGCAAGGACACAAATGAAGTGCCAATGCATGCACTGGTAACAAAACACGCAAACTTTACACAAATATACCTCAATATCTTGTAAAGATGGTCCATGAGAAAGCAAGCACTGCATTGCAGTCCTGCCTGACCTCCAGCTCAGAGTTTCCCCTCACACTGCTGTCTGCCGCTATAAACTCTCTCCCAACATCCTGCCTTACCTACCTCACTCGCCGGTCCGCGCGGAACTTCAGCATTTTCCCCCGGATCAATCATATAAGTCAGTGGGATGAGGCCAGGTGGAGAGAATAGCAGGTTTGTTATGCCGACAACAGCGAGCCCTTATTGCAGGAGCTGTAGGGTGTTGGATACAATAATTGCTGTCCTCTTTTCTCTCCTTGAGCATGTGTGCTGTTGCCAGCCAGCTTCATTCTCTCTCTCTCTCTCTCTCTCTCTCTCTCTCTCTCTCTCTCTCTCTCTCTCTCTCTCTCTCGCTCTCGCTCAACCTCTATATCTCATTCTGGCTCTCTTGCCTTCTAGATCTGCTCAGCTCAGCTTATTTGGTTACTGGTTTTGTCGGACTCTCTCTCTCTCTCCCTCACACACGTGGGGCCTCCTATCACAGATCAGATTGAGATGTAGATGCTACCCCCAAGCCTACCCGAGGAGAAATCATGACCAGAACTCCCCTGGGACGGCCATGACAGCCTTGGATGTGGTGAAGGGGAGTGGCCGAGGTAAAAAATAAAAGTCGCTACCCACTCAGGTAGACGGCTTTGCATCTGCAGCCGCCCCCTGCCGAGCCTTACCCAGAGACACACACATCACTCCCACACCAAATCATTAGATCTGTATCTCACGCTGAGACAAGCTCAACATTAAAAGCACTAAGCAAGAGTCTGGCATATTAAAATGTCACTTTGTCATATATATTCACGTCAGATCTCCTTTAATATTGTCTATGGATATATACCCGGTGATATTCCATCCACTCTAATGACTCAATCATTTATCTCTGAGTAAAGCAGGATTCCCGGATAACTACAGAAAAGAGATTTAATTGGAAATGAGGCAAGTATCACTATTACTACTACAGGACCCTTAGCTCTAGTATTGAACTTTGACTTGTATCTCATCATGAATGACACTTTACTGTCCTAAATGATCAGATATTTTTCAAATGTTGGCGGATTTTTATAAATCCCATTACAGTGAGGGTGGGACTTAAGCCATATCTAGAGACCAGAATCCCACCCTTTTTGACTTGACCTAGTAAGCAATCACCTAACAACCACCTAGAACACCCTAGCAACCACCTACAACCATCTAAATCTCTCTAGCAGCCATCTAGCAACAACCCAGCAACCCACAAGAACACCCTAGAAACACCCTGGAGACCCTATACCAGGGTTCCTCAAATCCGGTCCTGGAGGGCCACTGCCCTGCAGAGTTTAGCTCAAACCCTGATCAAACTCACTTACCTGTGATTTTCTAGTGATCCTGAAGACCTTGATTAGCTTGCTCAAGTGTGTTTGATCAGGGTTGGAGCTAAACTTTACAGGGCATTGGCCCTCCAATACAAGATTTGAGGAACCCTGCCCTATAGCAATCATCTAGAACACCCAATCAACCCCCTGAAGAACCTTACAATCATCCAGAACCCCCTAGCAACCACCCATGAACCCAAGAACACCTTAGCATCCCCCTAGAGACCTATGAGTCACACAGAAACATCCTAGCAACTATCCAAAACACCCTAGAAAACCCATGTGTATACCCTAGCAATTACCCAGAACAACCAAGCAATTGCTCTGGACCACATTAACCACATAGCAACCATCCAATCACTTACAACACCCTAGTAGCCACCTACCCTATGGCAACTATCTAGCAACCCTCTAGTCTAGAACACAATAGCAACGCCGGAGAACCTGGCAATCACCCAGAACCAGATAGGGATCAACCACTAATAATTCATGTAGCAGCTTCCTAATATTCCCCGGGAGACCCTAGCAACCATCAAGAACACCCTAGCGACCACTTTGCAATGCCCTGGCAACCATCCACAACAGTCTAGCATTGCGGCAGTAATTTTTATACAGGCAAGCAATTTCCTTCAGACATTGTACAAAATCTTGTTTTATCTGTTTCGAAGTTAACTACTCTGCTAAATATGCTTTTTTTTCTTTTTTTTTTTTCTTTGATATTACATAATAATCTTTCCACGGTCATTATCACATAGTGTACATAAAATGTAAACTATGTACTGTATAAAAGAAGCCTGTGGCATCTGCTGAGGTCAGTCTTACGCTTTACCTCATCGAGGTGTGTCAAAGCTGTCAAGTCTGCTGAAAACACATGGCGGTCATCCCAGTTCTTCTATCAGTGGGCTTCCATTATATGTGGTCTCACCAGATGGTCTCCGTACCACGTCCCCCACTGTACACAGATATGACAGGGACAAATACAAATAGAAGGCGGCAGCTTTCTAGCTGCCCCTCTGAGGGGATTACCTACATATTGATTCCCTCTTTTTACCCTGGATTTCAAACCCAATCTCCATCTCTTGCTTTCTTTTAACCATGAGTTTTTAATGTTTTAATTTAACTCTTGAATATTTAAACTAAGCCTGCAGCTTATTTGCATTCCTGTTAATCCATATTGTGATATGAAAGACGTAAACCTTGGATATAAAGAGCAAGCATTCATTTAACACTAAGACACAGAGCTGGTATGGAATGTACCATACAAGCCTGTAATGCGTCTGGTTTTTGCTGTACAGGATGAAACGTGGCATGCTGAGTCTAAACAGCACATCCATTTGCTAACAATTTACCTGCTGCGTTAGTGCTGTAAAAAAAAAAAAGGTCCTTCAGTGCTGTGCTTAGTATTGAGAGCTACACACTCGAACTAAAATCGTCCTTGCGGTGAAAGAGTGAAGGTCAGCCAGTAAGCCAGTTTGTCATCTGCGCTTGCGGGACCCAAATGGTTCGTATGACGCGGTCTCCACTAACAGCGCCCACTCAGAGATCATCTGGGAACACCACAGACAATATGCGGTTTATGTTTTGTGCAGGGGTGGAATTATGATTACAGTTATGATAATGTCTACTCAATTCCAGATTGGCAAGTGTTATTTTTGTCAGTTATGAGTCACAGCATTATCTTTGCTGTCATCACTAAGGTTTGAAAATGTAAATAAATAAATAATAAAAAAAATACTGTGGGGTGAGAACATGGAATTTATGAAAATATGAAAAATCTAAAACAAAGAAGCATTAAAATACTTAAATACTGAATTTAAAATATTATTGAACTGAATAAAAAATATGAAAATAAAAAAATAAATCTAATATACATAAAAAATAAATCAACAAAGTTTTGAAGTGTTTAAAAAAAAATATTAAAGATTTTATGCTATTTCTGTCACGCGTGGATGTAGAGAATGCGCACGATGAAGGAGTACAGGAACAAAATAAAAATCCAAAATTTAATAAATCCACAATGGAAACGCACAGGAGCTATCAGGAGATAAACTTAAACACAACCACAACAACCTTGATGGTAACAGACAAAGAACTAAGGAAAACTCAGGGCTTAAATACATGGGAAGTAATTAGTGTGAAACAGAACAGGTGTGATAGATTTATGAACTATGGAAACTATTTAACAAGCAGGGAATCTAACTACGAACTCAGGCAAACAGGAACAGTGCAAACAGAGGGAAAACAAAACTAAAACTGAACATGCACGTTACAATTTTAACAGTAATCAAAATTTGGACATTGATCATTGACAGTCAGATGTTCTTGGTTCCACTGAAGCATAAAATGCATCTCAAATCATGCAGATTTTTACACATCATTAAAGCAAACAAAAAGCTCTGAAATTAATGTAAATGTCATCGTTTCACTCAAATTGTCCAGCTGATAACATAATTTGCAATGAAAAACATTGCATCAAATTAAAAACATGCAAAATAGAAGACTCAGCCGTCGGATGCCACTGTATTTTGTCACATTTGAGTATTTATTATATTTTTGTGTGCTTGAGACTGTTAAAACACACCCAACTACATGTTTGACAAGTTAACCATGCACATCACTGCTAGTATTTCATGATGTCAGGTCTACCGTGCTCCTGTAAAAGGATCCACCGTATTCTGGCTACTGGTGTTCAGCACAATGACAGGTTTTCAGGTTTCAGCTGAGAGCAAAATCCAGCATTAAACCTGACAGTCTCTCGTTCCCCTGCCATATAGAGAGAAACGAGAAGCATGGCACAGTGGGCTTAAGCTTCTCATCTCCATGTCATTGCATCAGACAAGTCAGATACAGCAAAAAAAGGAGTGTAAGGAACTGCCTACAATCACACTGGCTCGTGGACTTCCATTAAACCACAAAGGGAGGAACAATTACACTGATAAATGTATCTGTGATGTCATTCTAATGCAAATTGTTAAAAATATGCTAATTAGACAGAGGACAGTGCTGAGTGGGATGTGTGTGTACGTGCTTGTGCATATAAATGTGTGCACGTGTGTTTTCATTCTTTCTGTCATTGGTACGAGATGATGCAATCGCAAGCCAAACCTCTGACCTCAGCAACGCCAAGATGGTGGCGGCGAGCAACATCACAATTGCCACATCACAGCGACCACATCCTCACCGCCAGCCCGCTTGCCAGAGGATGAGTGGGAAGAAAGACGAGAGGGGGTTGGAGGGACGATGGGAAGAAAGGAGGGAGGGATGGGGGATGAATAATTACACTTGAGTGTTGCCTCCAATGAGCTTGCAGCGGCAGAATCGCACAGCGAACGACAAAGCGATGCGCTGATCACTGGCAGTTTTCTGAAGCTCATAACAGCAACATTTCTGCTGAGTCTATTTCAACGATAAAGATGGAGGGAATGGCATCCTAATGTCTTTAGAGAGAATATGTACATAAATAGAAACAGAATGACATCATAGACTAAATGAACAATGGATAATAATGATATGACACTGTCAATTACTGCTCTAAATCACTCCTGGTCATTTAAAACTCTATTTGTCTTCTTGGAGAAGTGAGAAAGAACAGATGTGGTTTTTCAGCTGTTTTCCTAGCAACAGCAATCCTGAGATTGCACACACGTGTTCACACTCACATGCAATGACTCATCCAACACTGAGGATGTCAGAGACAGAGCCCTTAAACGTAAGCAAAACGTGTGGCACAGGATGAACTAGTGTTGGACGTGCAAGATTTTAATTTTCAATTTTTGCTATTTTACTTCTTGTTTTTGTTTTATTTTTCAAGCAATAATATTAAAATGTCAAGATAAATGTATTGCAATCACTAATCTTTTGTTTAAAAAAAAAAAAAATATATATATATACACGAAGGCGGATTAGAACCCAGAACCTCTGGCACGTTTAAAGGCACGCTAGGTGATTTGTTCCAGATTTTTATTTTTTTATTTTTATATGCTGGTTGAAAGTCTCTTTACATCATGATAGCAATCACTAAGTTAAGTGGTCTAAATGCATTTATATGTATATATATTGTCAGTGGCAGGCGTAGGACCATAAAATGTTCGCCCAATCATTGCATTCGGACCGAATACAATGATTGGACGAACCTTTTATGGTCCTACGCCTTCCATACAATGTCCTGTTTGTCAACGCATGTATATCCATACCTCCGTGCACCCTGCTCCCACAGACATCACACGTTATCAGTGCATTTCATTCTATGCAGAGTTACACAGACGTCAGTCACTGAGCACCACAAACAAACAGCAGCCACCTTTTACAGTTCCTCCTGAACCAAAACAATGAGCTTATGCTGCGTTCACACCATAACTGCCGTAATTTGGAAGATATGGAAACCTGTGACATTATACGCGAAGTGGTTTGTGACTCGAATTTATGTGTTTCAACTGCAACACTATCAACGGCAAAATAAATCTGCAGCAGACAGGTGGTACAGGTCAGTGCTCTTTAAGTTGTTTATGTTCATTATTATTGTAATGTTACTTGCTTTTAGACATGAGGTAGTTTAACACCGTCTCTCATGATGCTTTTGTTTGCTCTGGCTGTGCACATTCATGTGTTTTGGAGGAGGCGTGGTTTTTGAGACGCTCTGAAGGGAGGGTGGGATCTTATGCTTGCAATGCTAGCTTGCTATTGCTAGCCTCTTAGTAGGTAAAAATACCTACCTTACCTTTAACAAAAGTATATATATATACAGGCCCTTTCCAAAAAATTAGAATATCATGGAAAAGTTTATTTATTTCCATAATTCCATTCAAAACGTTAAACTTCCATAGATTATAGATTCAGGGCCCACAACTTAAACGATTTCAAGTATTTAGTTGTTTATTTGTACATAATTTGGGCTTCCAGCTCATAAAACCCACGAAAACAGGATTTAAAAAAATTGAATATTACATGAAATCACACAGTAATTACACAGTAATACCATGGTCATTGAACCAGGTTTTGGTTCTTTTGGCAGTGTGGGCAGGTGCAAATCCTGCTGGAAAATGAAGGAAGCATGAAGTGCTCTGGAAATGTCCTGGTAGACGGCTGCGTTGACTCTGGATTTAATAAAGCACAGTGGACCAAAGTCCTCTTTTCTGATGAGAGCAAATTTTGCATCTCATTTGGAAACCAAGGTCCCAGAGTCTGGAGGAAGAATGGAGAGGCACACAATCCAAGATGCTTGAAGTCCAGTGTGAAGTTTCCACAGTCTGTGTTGGTTTGGGGAGCCATGTCATCGGCTGGTGTTGGTCCACTGTGCTGTCCACTCAACGCAGCCGTCTACCAGGACATTTTCAGAGCACTTCATGCTTCCTTCAGCAGACAAGCTTTATGGAGATGCTGACTTCATTTTCCAGCAGGATTTGCACCTGCCCACACTGCCAAAAGAACCAAAACCTGGCTATATATATATATATATATATATATATATATATATATATATATATATATATATATATATATTCACTGACGTAAAGACTCAAGACTAACCAAATATTGTATTAAATACTTATATACTATAATTGTATTATAGTAGATATAAGGATGAAACTAAACATGAGATCTACTTTATGTTGATAAATTAAAATTAATGTACTATTGAAATAGATTTCTGGTCACCATAATGTTATTTTATGTGCATTTGTTATTGTACATTTCTGATAGTCTTGTATTAGCAGACCTCCTCCTCCTTCTGTCCCACCCACTTTTTAAAACAAAGTTACGCCACTGGTACCTGTATTACTTCACTTTAAAAAGTGATAGTATAGTCTACATATAACAAAATTAAGTGAGGATAATGTTTAAAACAAGAACAACTTCAATTCAAAACACATTCTTTGAATACAGCTCTTATATGAGTTGAAAGGAACATGTTTCCTTTCAAGGTTGGGATATTAAAGCCAGGGGCTGTTGGGTACAAAAGAAAAAAAGGGATACTCCTCAAATAAATGTACAGTATCTTGTTTTAAGAATAGATGTTTCCAAAGGAAAACAAGACAAAATACTTTTTCTTTTCTTTTTTGCAGTGAACAAGTGTGGGTGATTCTAGATCAGCTTATAAATTTGCTCTCAGTCCTTAGGGGGAGGCATCATGGGAACTGAAGGGAGTTTCCCTTCATGTTCTTCAAAGCTAAGGTTACAATTTCTGACTGCCAAGAGCTGCCCAGGGCTCCCTGCCTTCAACGAGTATAATCTCATAGTAGAGAGAAAGAGGAAAAAAGACAGTGAGAGAACGAGGGAGAGATAGAGAAACAGAGAGGGAGGAAAGCAGCAGTACTAAAAAGAAAAGAGCAGAGGTGGGGAAATGTACCTGTGTCTAATTAATGATGGGGCTGCGGTGAGTATTGATTGTTAAGACTCACCCAAATGGATCAATGCACAATGTGGAAAAGGGCTGCTGACAAAGCTTTCTCTCAAGAATATCCCACTGAGTACTGCGCTCAGTGTGGCATGAGGCCGTCCATTAAACTGCTTTTCACCTAATGTAAAAGCATTTAATTCCTGACTTTAAAGGAATAGAATTCACCTGAAAATCAGTCATTATTTACTCACACTCTCTGCCATTATTTACTCACCCTCATGTCGTGACAAACCCATATGCAGTTTGTTTTCTGTGGAACATGAAAGTAAAACATTCTGATTGATATTTACGCAACTCTTTCCATATTGACCACACCTGTCAAATTCCCAAAAACAGAGAATAAGATTACAATTTTGGTTTGTGTCTCACACAAAACAATCACTTAGCGCAAAATCATTCAGACCACCTTTTTTAGTGCATTTATGGTGAGTTTTTCTTTTCTTTTTTTCTTTTTTCAGTTTTCATTTTCATTTTGAGATTGACTCTTAATTCCAGAAAAAAAAATACTTGCATACAAGTTTGGAATGACATGAGGCTAAATAAATGACCAAATTTTCATTTTTAGATGATACATCTGTTCAATGCTCAGGTAGCCCAGTTGCAATTAAAAGGTTTACGCTGCAAGCTATAAAGTAATGAAATCTTAAAGCTATCAAATTTCCAATAAGCTCATCACTCAGGCTTTATCACCACTGTCTATTTTGTTTATTAGTTTGATTGTAAGTAGTTTCACACAGCCTGCCAGACTCAATAAATCATGAAATATTAAACATACACCCAAAGGAGGGATAAATCACATAGGTAAAACTTGCTCAGAGCCACAAAAACACAAAACTTGCATGACCATTTGGTAAAATGATTCACAGATTGGTCTTCCAGGACGGGACGAATATCCCTCTAGCCGTCCAGCAGACTGTAAATCTGTTAGACACGCCCAGATGACATCACAGCAGTGGAGAGTGTTTAGTGCCCACTGTCAGGTTTGCTGGCCGAAGCTCAAACCCATCTCCCCCTCTTCTTCATACTCTCTCTCTCTCTCTCTCTTTGTCTCTCTTTCTACTGGAGATATAAACACAGACGGGCACTGTGCTCTCCCTGACCAAGTCAAACAATACCTTCCAGAACATTGCTGAACTGTGCTTTCTTTCGTAACTGTGAGATTCATTGCTCAGCAGTGCTTACGATATTCCTGTAATTTCAGGTGTAACTGTATATTTACATAAGAAGAGGCCTGGCAAACGTTCAGATATGTGCGCATTTATGATTCCAATAAAACACGCTGCTTTATGATAACACTCATCATTATGTGTCATTTATGATTTTAACCAGATAGTTGTGCCACATCCTGCTGCTTCATTTAAACAAACAATAGGAGCTTCATTACAAAAGGAGGATCATAGGAAGACACAGAGGCTCACATACACCTCAAAAAGGTCTGTAAGTAAAGTTAGATTTGACAGAATGAATAAAGTTGGCATTCGCTTCCCTGACTGAAGCAGAAATCAGTCAAGTGTTGATGGAGGTGCAGGTGCTACAGTAAAATCAGATCAAGGGGAGATATGGGTAATTTAATCCCTCTGTTGGCAAAAATTCAACTCTGCTTTTATAACTGCTATGTGAAAGAATACTATCATGTGTGTAGACTTACTACGTCCATAGGTTTTTTCCTTTTGTAACATATACTACCATTTAAAAGTTTGGGATCTGTACGATTTTTTTTAAAGTTTTTGAAAGAAGTCGCTTATGCTCACCAAGGCTGCATTTATTTGAGCAAAAATACAGTAAAAACAGTAATATTGTAAAATATTATTACAATTTAAAATAACTGTTTTCTGTTTTAATTTATTCCTGTGATGGCAAAATTTTATTTCAGCATCATTACTCCAGTCTTCAGTTTAACATGATTCTTCAGAAATCATTTTAATATACTGATTTGGGGCTCAAAAGAGATTTCTTATTGCTATGAATGTTGAAAAAATGTGTCCAGTTGTTATATTTTTTACCCCCAGGATTTTTTAGAAAGTACAAAATAACAGAATTTATTTGAAATCTTCTGTAACATTATAAACATCTTTACTGTCACTTTGCTGAATAATAGCATATTATTGCTATATAATATGGGAGTTATCATCAGAATAAAGTATTATTTTGAGAGTAATGTCCAATGGCCATTTTACAAAAAAAAAAGAGTCAAAATAAACCTGTAACATTATAATTCATAATATTGAAAAACAGAGAAAAATAAAAATCAATTGCATACTGTAAGATTAGAGGAAATAGTATAGGACATTGGGGTTAAGCTAATGCAACAGATTTGGAAAAATGTTCTCATTAGTCCTCTCGTCACCTCTTGTGAGTTGCAGGATACTTCAACTTAACCAGGGTCCATCAAGGACCTTGTACACTTGAGACAAGAGATTAAGAATGAGGCAATATCCTTTTAGGAACACAAGGGAGTTAGCAAATCCCCAACCACAAGACATGGCTTAAGACTGAGACTGGGGTTAAGACAAAAAAATGTAAGCACACACACGCCAACACAACTTCATACAAAGAATGTGTCCTTTGACCTGCATCTCAGAGAGACAAACACAATTACAACTTCAAACAAATCCAGATTTCAACATCATAATTTTTCTATCTGCAAAACAACAGTGCACTACATGGGGAGTCCGAAGTGAACATAAAGAGCTCAACAAGCTACTTAATACCAGGTTTACATTAGATTTGTAAACCTGAAACATACTTCCACAAAGGCAGGTGATCAATAAAAAACAATTCAGTTCAATCAAATAATATTGTTGGAAAGTCCTGTTCCCCAGGGTGAAAAAAAACTTTTATCTGTCGATGTGATACATGTAGTCAGTACAATATACAGTATCTTAACATAATAGATTAAATATTAAACAATTTTAAAGATGAAAATCATAGGCGAAAGAATCCATAAGCTAACATAAAAAAAAATATGATTCATTAAGAGAAAATCCTGGGGCCTCATGTATCAATCTTGCGTACGCACAAAAACGTTGCGTACGCCAGCTTTCACGCTTATGGTCGTATGTACTAACAGTGAAATTAACGCGAGAACGTGCGTTCCTCCACGCCAATTTCATGTCTGGCGTACGTACATTTCTCATTGTTTTTGTCCGTTGGCGACTCTTACAGGCAATGAAGTGAAGTTGCAAACATTACACAACGAATTGTTCTACAAGTCTATCGCACCACCACCTGTGGGAAGCATTGCTATTAATTTGCAATTCATAAAATAATTGACATATATTGTCGAGCCTTATGGGAATATTCTATCAATTTTGCAATTAAGTAAGAACATATAAAAGCATATGCAAATTGATACAACCCTTAGTCTATGGCAATGGCAGCTTTGGTGTAATGTCCACCTTTATATCAGACCATTTCTTTTTAAGGTCATTTAGGGTAGACTGTGTACAGTTGAAACATGTGTACAGTTGAGACACCTTAAATAACTTGCGTTCGCAGCAAGCACAAGTTGTGATTTTTGCTGTGCACATGCGTATTTGTGTCCTCTTTGATCGTGGGAAATTTGAACAACGAACGCATCTCCGATCCGAAGATATCGGGGAAAGTTTTTTTTTTCTAAGATATGACGTTCACTTCACCATGCACTCTCCACAATGAATACAGTAGCTTGTTATCCTTATGTGACTGTTAAACGTAACTGGACAGTTGTGACACATATCTACTGTACCCCCGATAGAGTTCTATTAGGAACTAATGTAATGTTAACATAACATTGTTTAGTTGTTCAGTGTTATGATAACAGTTTAAACGCCGTAATTAGCCAGCATAGGATGCAAATGAAAATAAAATGTGATATTTGTGATATTTAAACTGTGTTTTATTAATAAATATTGTTACATATCTTGTTCCTGCTTTATACATTTTAACCAGTGCTAATTTAAATAAAATGAATGAATATAAATGGTTGAATAAACAAAAATGTTGCCCAATTGTTATTTTCTTTATTTGTCTTTATTTTTTAATTTATTTACAATGAATGGTTAGTTACCTTCACATCATTAAAGATGGGGTGTCTCAACTGTACCATGAACTGTCTCAACTGTACCACATGATATGGGTACAGTTGAGACAAAGTTGAGACAAAAAGCACCTTATTTTTATGAGCTAATTGTGGAAAATATAAACTACTTGTGGGTATTATTGATTGATAATATCTTAGTCTACAAGGTAATGAAATGTCATGTGGCGTGTCATGTGGAAATTCACTTCTTTTCAGTGTCTATTTTTGTGCGAAAAATCTAAACGCAAAAAGTGTCTCAACTGTACTCAGTCTACTCTACAGTGCGACTTTCAGATCCCACCGCATTGACGGCATCAGCCAAACTCTCCCACTCATATTTTTTTCGGAGGACAAAGTTCCAAATATTTTTTTTTTTTTTTTCTACCTCCGATAGTAGCACCTCCAATTCACTCTCTGTAAAGTTTCGTTTCTTGCCGCCATTTTCTTACTGCTTTCTTTTGCCAAACTGGACTCATTACCATATTTAAATTAATTTAATTAAGGGAGGAGACTGGGTGGGGCGTTGTGCTCGTGCATGTGCGCTCAATTTTACGTTAACTGGGATGTACAAAGAGAATATGCGTGGGATCCTTCGTACGCAGAGATTCATACATCTGGGGTTTTTTGTGCGTACGCACATTTACAGCTTTGTCCGTAGTGTTTTAGTATGAATTCAACGCAAGTCTTTGTACATGAGGCCCCAGGTGTTTTTCTATTTCCTAATCTAAATTCAAAACTAAATACTTTTTTTTTTTTTTACTTAGGCCTATACATTTAATTATTATTTATATCACATTATTTCTTTATATTTTTCTTTTCACTGTGTAAACACTGTTATAATTAATAAAGTGTTTGAGGTTGACCAGATCATATATTACGACACAAGTACATTCATGAAGTTATAGAGTTCAAAAACGACACACATGGCCTGTAGAAAGCATTTTGAATAATTATGCACTTTGCATGACGCTGTGCCTGACAATACAGCTATTTAACAATATAATAATCTCACTGCTGATGGATACTAGAGAAATGATAGTTTTTCTTAATTTATTCAGATCCAAATTTGCACACGTGCTTTAATCCAAATGACATACAGTCAAAATGTTTCCAGAGCTCTTTATACTGTGGTGGGTTTTATGTAAACACAACTATAATAATTCACAGATAAGAGTAGGAAACGTGCTGTGGTATTTGCTTGAAAAGGATTCAAATACACCCACGGCCTCGATAATTATTTCATGTAATTTCCTCCTTTTGCTAACACAAAGTATTCTCACTCTAGAGTCGAGGCCAAATTGAAACTGCTGATAACGTGGAAAAAATAAATTTCACTTTCCCGAAACTGTGTGGAAATAAATTCAATGCATTGCAACAGCACTAATTAGCCCGAGTCAATACTAGAAAAAATAAAATTCCAGGTTAACTAGGGTTTATGAGAATTTGTTTGAAAAAGCCCACTAAGCTTAATGAATCATGTGAATACAAGCACTTACAAAATATTTACCATAGTAGCTGCCAAAATCGTGAAGTTACTACTGTTTACTACGGTGGAACCATAACACATTAAAATGGGATCTCCTTCAAACAGTGTATGAAGCTTTCAAAATCGTTCATTTTATGACAGTGCTGGCTAAGAACAAGTTTCCACAGTTTTACTGCAGTACAATATTGTGAAAGAAACTATGTTTACCATGGTACATTTTTCTATGCAAGTTAAAGTGCGCTAAGTGAGTTGCAAAAACATAGCACCAGATTCTATTTACAAACTAATGTTCAAAACTCCCTGGGTGATGACATCAATCAAACTGAGCTAATACTGGAAACAAGTGCTAATTAAAAGTTTCCATTACCTAAGCATGAATAAATTAACACATATAGATGTATTTTTGGTTTGAACAACTTTTTCATTCAATTACTTGCAATTCTGGACTAAGCTAAGTAATTAACATGATCCCAGTGTATAGCACATATCAAACGCTGAAAAAACAAGAATTCAATTAGCTATCAGAGGGAGTCTATTGGGACCTGTGTGAAATTAGATATGACAGAGTTGTAAGTGCTTCTTAGAGGACAATTGCAATGAAACGACTAGTTGGTGGGTTGCATGAATGACTAGTCAGCTAAGGAGTCCCTGTATAATTAGGCTGGTTTCGGGTTCACCTTACCCTGAACAGAAATGTTTCTCAAGAGACATTTACAAAAGATGCATTATTGCATTTAAAAACAGTGAACCAATTTTAAGTTTTAATGTGTCAGTCAGTGGTGATGTTTTAAAGGGGATAAATTTAGTCGACCACTCACATTGTGACTACAATCTGTTGGTGTACAATTTTTCTTTTCCTGCAGATTTAAGATTAGTATCGTCATTTAATTACATAGTAGAAGGGGCTTAGAAGAGGAAAACTGAAAAAGGTCAAATTACTCACAGGCAAGTGACATGGCAGCCTAGATCACTCACAAGCCAATGAGATTGGTCTTGGGGGCCATACAGAAGAAGTCCTATTTGTGCATCTGTTCCCTTGTCAGGTCAGAGAAGAAATAGGCCAAGCTACAACAGAGACAACAGATGCACCTAGATAACCTACTATAGTAAGATTGCAGTGGAAGATGAGAGATGATGACACACTTGTACTCAACAAATATGCATTACTTTTGTTTTAAACTGGGTAAGGACGTGCATGTCCACATTTCACGTGAGATATGTTGATAAGACTGCAATGCCTGTCATGCACCTAGTGGGTAATGGCATTCAGACACGTACGATACATTGAAATGATACGTTCCTGACACTCCTGAAGCCCCAAGCTGCACTTTAAACCACCTGAATGTGCACTTGTTTTTTCCACTGACAAATCCTTATTGAAGGATGAGACCACTCGCACACACTCACACCAGCTGGAGAGGGGTGTTCCCAGAACATTCCAGAGCACAATACCACCTCCAATGGGCAAAACACACTTCTTTCCTTGCATACTTCCTCGTTGGTGAGGGTTGAGGACAGAAAACAGGTTAGCAGGCTGCAATCTTTCAACAAATAGGATGACCTGTGCAAACACTAGATCATTTCAAATCAACACAAATTCCCGACAATACCTCTTAAGTCTTGCCGAACACCGAGCCTCAGGGAATGCTGGTCTTTCCACCCTTACAAACACTGTCAGCATACTTTTATTTAGCTATAAGAGAACTGGTAACCTGGGTAGGTGTCAAAGGATGGGTTCCACTCATGGCATGATGGGAAAATCACGTTTAGCAGATACAGGTACCTCGGGATAGGTATAGCACAGGGATGTCCAATGGTGCTGGTGGAGGACTACTATCCTGTACATTTCATCTCAAATCCAAATCAAACACACCTGAGCCAGCTAATCAAGGTCTTCGGGGTTGCTTGAAACTTCCAGGAAAGTGTGTTTTGGGCAGGTTGAAGCTAAACTTTGCAGGACATTGACCCTCCATGAGCAAGATTGGACACCCCTAGTTTAGCATTCTGAACCTTGCAAGTTACTGAACTTTAAAATCTGAGGTTCTTCTTATAGTCTCACAGACTGTTCAAAAACACCAAGTACTTGGCTTTTTTTCTACACCACTAGCCTAATTGTTTTATGCTGCAAGTTATTGTTCTTGCCTGACAGCACTTTCATGCTTTGAACTTTACTGCAAGCAAACTGTTTAAGTGAGAAATTCTTCTAGTCAAAATACTCAGGCCTGCCCTGTGATTCCCAAGAGTAATCAAGACTTGGAAGTTATCCTTCACGTCTGCAAGCAAACTCCCCCTTTACACAAATTTCTCATATGGGAACAATGAGGGAAAACTCCATTCCCACTTTGTTCACTAATCCTTGCAACCAGACATTTTATTAAAGATACACCTTTAGTAAACATAGAGTTGAGCCATTAATGATAATATTTTACAAGCAGGTGAAGGGTTAAGGATAGGAGGTGGTTCTTAAACCTGATAACCTTCCTGGTATGAAACACTAGAAACTCACTGTGAGTATACAACTTCTACCAGTTTCAGTATAAAGATACGGCTTAAGCTGGTAGCTGTGTTTTAAAAGCATGCTAGCTGTTCCAAGCTAGTTATTAGTTGGTTGAGGCCGGTTGACCAGCCACCATGTTCCAAAAACCACCTTAAATACATCAAGGTGGCATGATGACTGATGAGCTGGTTTGTTCCTGGTCCAAGACGGCCAAAGGTAGTGTCCAGACAACACAAATCATCTCAGGTGACCACAGTAAAAGAAAAGCTATTTTAAAAAAGCTATTCAGATTTTTGTTGTGGTGCTATATTCCTGGCTTCTGGATCCTGCAGAAGCCCCACGCCCCCATCTATCCATCGATCCACACACATACATAAACACATGATCTCCTCTTGCTTCCTATCCAGAAGTAGTCCAAACAGCCCAGCACAAAGTACTACCTCTGCACCTAAACCAGCATTAACTAGAAAACAAAACCAAAACTTTAGATGACCTACCTCTCTACGCCTTCCTCCTGTGTGTCCTCTTTCATTCTTCGTTCGGGTCCCTAATCTGTATATTGTTCTCTACTGTTCCTTTTGCCTTCGTTTTTATCCTCTCCAACTTTCTCTCAACTCTCACTTTGTCCTTCTCCACACTATACCTCTCTTTTTGTGTCGGCTGTTGAACCAGAGCCAGGGTCCAGGGGCCAGAATGAGAGGAATTTAAACAAGAAAAGCAGAAACAATCGCTTCTTTGCGGGTAATATCTTTTCTTTCTCCTGCAGCTGAACTCACGCTCACATATGGATTACATTCCCAAGGAGGCAGCCAGCTGGATTTAAGCACAGTGGCGCTCTCTCTCTCTCTCTCTCTCTCTCTCTCTCTCTCTCTCTCATACTCCCCTACGAATCCCCCCACAGCACAGGCCCTGCCCGCTCCCTCATTTCTGCAATGCTGTTTCTACTCTAATCATTAACTCTGATTGGGGCGGCACTATGTCCTTTAACCCTTTCGGTGGCCTCCTGCCACTCATTCCTCATGGGTTATAAAAACAAAGACTGTTCTTACTCCTGGAATACTTTGTAACATCAACTAGGATAGTGGAAGTGAACATGAGGGCCACTGATTCAGTGCTAATGGGCTGCAGAATGTTACATAACATGGTGAAGTAGGGCAATTCATCTGAGGTTTGGATGGACTATCATGCTAGGGTTTCCCTGTAATCTGTTGTCATGGGTTTGTGGGAGTATAATCATGTCCTGTCCAAACTGCTCAGACTGTCCGCAAAAGGTCGAAGGGAACAAGCGATTAGACACACTAACGTTTGCTAGTTTGGATGTTACAGTTGTACCACTTTAGCAGTATTTCAGCACAAAAAAAATTGTGTAGAGATGTGCAGTGTACAATATATCATTTAAATAATTCTCATTATTTTTAGTGCAAACATGCAATCATCATGCTATTTGCCTGAAATTAACACCACACTAAATGACAAACTAAATAAAATGTCATTTTAAAGCAGTGCTATTTGGCTGCTGCAGTTAATGTTGCACTGAACTGCAGTAAATGCAACAAAATATTTGCTTAGTGAAATGAACACTGCACTAAATGACGCTTAACAATTTTTTTTTTTACTTTTGCTTTGTGCAATTAATGTCACACTAAACGACACAAACGCAGTGCTATTTATCAAGTGAAATGTCACACTAAACAACAGTAAAACATTTTTTGTCTACAAGCAGTTTTGCATATGCGATACAATCCCAAATTATGGCAAATTGCGGTACTCTACTTTTTCCTCCACAACCTAGTGCTCAGAACCAGCCAGAGCCAGTTGCTTTCTGAAATTTTTAGCCATGTTTACACCATTACCTTATTTTCTATAATTCCTTTCATGTATCAGCCCTAGTTAAAACGATTGTTTACCAATGAAAATAAAAAATCTGCCAATATCAACTCACTTCAACTCGTTCCAAGTCCACAATACTTTTTCTTCTGTGGAACAAAAAAGGAGATGTTTTAATTAGCAGAATGTTCTTTTCCATACAGTGAAAGTGAATTGTGACTAGGAGCTGTTAAGTACCAAAAATTACAAAAAGCATAAAAGTAGTCCAAATAATGTGCACTATATTCCAAATTGCTTGCTCCACTGCTCCTGATTTTGCATAAGTACATACAAAAACGCAGACAGATCATACAAACAAACAGCGCTATAAATGAGCACAAATTTATTTAATCACTAATTCAACTTTGCTTAATGACAGCTTTTAGCCTCTATAATAGCTTCCATCTCTGTGCTTTCTGCAAAGAGAGACAAGCCACATTGTTGTCATGTGCATTGAGATCTTTGTAGTCAGAGTAGAATATCAATGATAATGACTTAGAAAAAAGTCTGTGGAATGACATAGGGATTATTAGTAATGTTAGGCCACACATCTAATAATTTATGATCATAAGTTGTATTTAAATTTTTTGGCCTGCAATGTTCAGTTATAATCCTACAATGGTTATTTCATTAATTTGTAATTACATGACCAAAATTGGCTGATTTGTGCGTAACAAGATGTAATGTTCTTGAGGATTGCTCCATAACTTCAAGCCATTACCAGCTACAGTTTATAAGCTAATGAGGGGTTTTGGCAACAAGCATTCTGGCCTTTCAAGAATTCCAAGGTCAAAGCACAGTTTATTTACAACCGTGTAGATCGCTACATTACTTGTGTTACCATTTTATTTGTGTTCTATTGGTTTATCAGCTGTGTACAAAGCAATTCTACAAAATGTATCTTCCCCTGCTTCTAACATACTCAGCCCTAGTTAAAGAGACATTTCACCCCAAAATGAACATTCTGGGCCCAATCTTGCACCCAGCGCAATTGACTTTGTACACCGACGCATGTATCATTCCTATTTTGCACCCGCGCACAGCGGACTTTTCCCTCCACAGACGCACGTCGGTAAATTAGGAAATGAACTTGCGCTCCCGGGGGCAGTTCAGCGCAAAGAGGAGGCGTGTTCCGGCGCAAACGTTCCCTGGTGCTATTTTGCAGGTTTAGAAAACAATTCCACCACTGACCAGGAAAAACCTAGTCTAAAGTCAGTGGCATGTTATTCTATTTTAAGGGCGCATGCTTGGCCATAATCAATGTAGCGCATGCACTTTGCTTATCTCATCTACACACAGACGCAGCAGTTCTCATTTTTAGAAAACCATACATTATTACAAGGAAAAAATATTAACACACGAGGGAAATCATTGTTGTGTCCATGAAGATGTGAAAAAATAGGCATAAATCTAGCTTACACATTTACCCAAATTTGTATACGCCTGTTTAACCGAAGCTAATTTGGGTGGGTTTCTCCATCCCCATACAATGTCACTTCTCTGTGTTTTACGGCCCTGACGAGAACGTCGGTCTCCTCGGCTGTGAACCGCTCCTGGCGTGCGCCTGGCAAATCCGCCGTTATAATAGCATTCCGCCATGGAACAGGCGCGCCTGCTCTTAAAGGGAATGTGATATATCGCTCTGATTGGTTTATTTCACGTTACGCCTAAACCACACCTATGAATAATGAAGCTACTTCAGACCAACCCATTTTAGATTTGTGTCGGGCGCAAGAGTCATTTATCTCGCCGGTATAATAGCAACAGCGCCCAAGACCCGCCCACAAAGTTACTTGTGTTTCGCGGTTGATACTTGTGTTTCAGGTCATTAAAATAAGGCCCTACGTCATCATTTACTCATCCTCAGGAGTCTTAAAGACAACTTTTATGGTGTTTGTGGTTACTTTTGAAGCTTGACAGCCCCTGGTTACCATTCACTTTCATTATATGAAAAAAGAGAATCATGAACATCCTGTCTATTATCTATATGCTACGAGTTCTATGAAACCTTTTGGATTTGGTTCAACATGAGGATTTTTAGGTGAACTGTCACTTTAAGTCCATCTCTGACTCCTATAAGTCGTTGCAATTTTCACATACAAGGCCTCTGTCCCAGCTATTCACTGCCAAAACAAACTTCTAATGAAGACTGTCCGCATAACTTATCCTGGCGTCTGATGGCCATGCATGTCCTATTAGTGCTTGCAATGTGCCACTTGTTTTTCAAAATTCTAACACTGATCTACAGACAAAGCTCTCCCAGTGTCCATGCCATATCATTGCACATTCTTCAGAGATGCTCCTTCCGTCTTATCAGACACTCTGGCTGCCTTCTCACAAACACTTCGGGTTCAAGACCTGGGAGGCAGGCAAAACACCAAAACATCCCAAAACCCAGCTGGTTCTCAACAGGATGAATATAAATGCGGACTTTGTTTTTTAATGGGTTTTTCTCATGAAAAAACATCTGACTTATGTAAGTTTTAAAAGCAAAGGAATATGAAAGATGGAAAAAACTATAGAAATAAATAAACCATAAATAAACAAATAATATTGATTCTGTATTTTTAAAATGTCAGGGTTTACACTTGAGGTAGGCAAATATACAACTCTCAAATAATAATAATATGAAAAGATATGAAAATATACAGAACAATGTGTAAAATATCTGTTGACTGGCTTGATCTATCTTTATGTCCATGGGGTTTGAAAGCTTCTCAGTAAGATATTAAGCATTTATTCTTAGTAATATATCAAGTGGTGACATGATGCAAGGTCATATCCATTTCCTGTTCCATTACCACCTCATTAACACATCATTGTAAACCAGACTGGTAGTACACAAATGGACCCATGGGTAAAGTGTGATCTGGAGTTCTGGCACAAACACCTTTTTTCATACATGCAGATAGTTTCACTTACAGATGGTTCCACTTTCATGTTAAAAAATTATCTTCAAATTTATGGCTTAGAAAATTGGAATCTTCATAATGTAACAGCATTTAATAGTAAATGCAATGGCAACAAATGGAACCACAGTGATACACACAGCTCAGACCTGATGCAAATAAGAACTATAATAATAATAAAAAAATAAATGATTCATCATAACTTACTCTTATATTGTTCCAAACCTCAAAGACTTCTGAGAAATAGAAACACAAAAACTTTTAAGAATATCCAGACCAGTCTTTTCAATAGTAATAAAAGTGAATAAGGATGTTAAGCTTCAGTAAATCTGAAAAAAGTACCATAAGAAATATCATCAAATTGTCCATATGAATCAAATGACATCCATATGACAGTCCAATTTGTGAACAAATCATTGCTTTGAATTGGATTCTTGCAATGCATCAGTTGTTCCAGTAAAAAAAGAAAAAGAAAAAGAAAAGTCTCAATTATTCAATCAAGAATCAAACTGATCCAGTTCTCAAATTCTAACTGGTTCAATAACCCAATCTCACATATTAACATTAGGGATGCACCGATACCACTTTTTCCAGAACAAGTCCGATACCGAGACTCCCATTTTTGTACTCGCTGATACCGATACCGAAAACCGATGCCTGTATTTTCACTGCATTTCTAATTTTTAAATATATTAGAGATAAACCAAAAGAATCATATTAGTAGGTTTACTTTAACATATCACAGATGGGGACGATTTACAATAAATAAATAAAAACTTAAATTTTGGTGTTTGTCACTCAAAGCTATTGAATGACTTTATAACAACCGGAATATAGTTTACATGTCATATGGTTAATGGTTGTATGATGCTTAAGCATAATTTTAAAGAGCTTAAAAAGCTTCACTCCCCTATTTATTATAATCACAAGGAAAAGAGCAACCAGCACAGCCATTAAAATATCTAATTTTGTGTTCCACAGAAGAGATAGAGTAATATGGGTTTGGAGCAACATGAGGATGAGTAAATAATGACAGAACTTTTTTTTTTTTTTTTTACTTTATTTTTCTTTACATGTGAGAGTCCACACAGACTGGCTTCAAAATGTGCACTCTGTCACATGCTCTGCAGAGCTTTTAGACAGGTGGCTTATTTATGCTTCCCTGGTCACCATGGAGTTAGTGCCAGCTCTCTAGCCTTGCACAAACAAATTTATACTGGAAATGGACAGTGTGTGTGTGTGTGTGTGTGTGTGTGTGTGTGTGTGTGTGTGTGTGTGTGTGTGTGTGTGTGTGTGTGTGTGGGTGGATAAGGGGTGCGAGGGAAACCAACAGAGGGACAGAGCAACAGTGCGAGGACACTTTGTTTACTCTGGTTACATAAGCATAACCACATGCAAATGTCCACACACGCAGTCAACATACAATCTGTTCATAAGGAATAAAAGTAGCTGGACAGGATCAAACACAAAAGATTTGACATGGCTCTAGCGTACAACTGAAATCCTGCAGAACATTTTATCTACAGTATAACCAGAGGCAAATATTTGAGGACAGCATGGGGAGGTTTCTCTGAATTGATGTGGTCTGGTATTCCAGTCCACTTCTTGTCTGCGATGTCTCAGATGGAGGAGTCTAGAATGCTTTCAACTTCGACACTATCCAAGGTCAGCCTTCAACCTGGCATGGCTCTTGGGCATAAAATCCAGCGCCTTTATCAAGAGCGAGTCAACACAGATGGCCGGCCTACCGAACCTACTCGCGGACACACAAACAATCACACACACGTTGAGTCCTTTCAACACATGAGATAATCTGAGGCACACGCATGCTCGGGCGAGGTCCGTTGGGGAATGTTATTTATCGCTATTTGTCCGACCACACAGCAGCTTGATTCATTGCCTGGGGTCCAATGTCTCGTAAGACCCACAAATCTCCCCCTTCTTGGGCCAATTAAAACATTCCAGCAGCACAATCCCTTGTTTTCATTGAAGACTATTAACTTGTAATTCACCACTAATCTGTAAACCAACACGACCACAAGCATCTCTTTCAAACCGTAGAGTACAAAACTTTCAAAAAACACCTGCTCTTTCTCAGTTACTTTTGTCGACAAACAGAAAACAAGAACTGTCTAATGCCATTTGTGACAAGTTTGGTTCTCATTAACCATTTGAGAGTTTATTGGACCGCACTTTGATAGGATGGAGGGATGAAACGGGCCACAGAAAGACCCATTATTCCCAGCCTAAGCAAGACTAAGATGGAACAGGTACAGGCAGGTTCCATGAACAAGAAGAATTTAAGTTATTTGTGGCTGTATGCCACTTACCCTGAGTGGACTAACCCACTAGGCAAAGAGCATTAAACCTTTTATCTTATTGATGGTGGTGCTAATTTTGGAATCCCTAGTGAGGTGCGAGCTTGCGTTTAAATGCTGATAACCAGCTAGAGATTTAAAGAGCATGAGAGAACAGAATGTTACTGACCTACAATAAAATTTAATATTGGTTATTGTGATGGATTTTAATAGATAAGATAGTAAACTATCTTTTAAACTAACCATGATTCTAACAATTCTAACATCAAACCTTACTTCCCCTTTTAGGTCTAACATTCTAAAACGTACCAAAACGTTCTGTTCTTTGCCTATTTGTGTTATGGAAATTTCTTAAGTGCTGACCATGACAAAATCAAAAATATACTGTCTGTATTATGTCATGATATATTGAGTAATCAACTGAACTCTCAACCCTTTACAATGTTTTTTGATGATTTGAGATATTTTTGCTTATGCCACTAAGAGAGGGTAAGAAGGTAGAGGCTTGCTTTACCAATTGAACCAATCATATTGATAGAAGGTGACGTGAGTTAAGTCATGAGTTAGTCACGATGATCTTATTTGTTGTGCCTGTCTATATCCTATAAAACCTGATGTATTCCTGTTTACTGGAAGGATTCTCTCTGAATTTGTCTGAGATCCTCCGGCCGTGCTTCTTCTTGGTGGAGATTCTCTGAGAACTACTCGAGAACTCTCCTGGCCGTGATTAAAGCATTTAAAGGACATTTGCTGAAGTCTGTCTGTTTATTATTGCTGCACAGCAAGTTAGTTAGGGGAACAAGTTAGAGTACAGGATTAGACCACTCAGCCGTCGTCGATGTGTAGACGCGCTAGGGTATAGGGTTAGACTCGGCCGACGTCGATGTGTAGACGCGCTAGGCTATAGGGTTAGACTCGGCCGACCTCGATGTGTAGACGCGCTAGGGTACAGGGTTAGACTCGGCCGACGTCGATGTGTAGACGCGCTAGGGTATAAGGGTTAGACTCGGCCGACGTCGCTGTGAAGATGCGCTGGAGTATAAATATCATAGGAAACTAACGTCGACTGTAGACGTTCGGGGACGTCGATTGTAGACGAGACCCAGGTAGAGTAGGAGAAAAATCTACCACATTATCTTCAGCTCCTCTAGTTTTAAATTAGTCTTAGTTTGGACATACAAATGGCCATCAAGTGACCAGTCTGCATAGAAACTCCAACAATAATGTTCAAAAAGCATCCCAGGAATTTAACCTAAGTTCCTTTTAAAAACATCAACACCCTGAACATCCTTAACATCAACACCATGTAGCCATATTGCAAGAATAACTCAACTGTCTCTCTTGATAAATAGAGATCACATTAATTGCATTCTGTTTTCATGAGGGAAAACCATTCCTTGGCAACGATTCAGTAACAACAAGTGCTGAGATAAAAAAATAAAATAATGAGCTCTCTGTAACTTTTAATCCAGAACCCTTTACAGTGACCAGGTCAGGTTAGTAGCAGGTCATAGGAAATGATTAAAAGGATTTCTTTATGGACTGGAAAATGATTACAAACAGTCATGTCCAGATGGATGAGGTTCCATCTCGGGGTGTAGGTTTGTTTTGGAAAGCACATGTTTGTCTGTGTGTATTAGTGGCTTAAATGAGTCTTGTGTGCAATTTAAAAAGATGTCAACACCTCTCTCCTGATGACATCCGACCGTGTTTAGACAAAGGTGCATTCTATGTGCCTGACGTCTCATCAGAGAGGTATTTACTCTGTCCTGTTCCTCCTCTTGCCTGAGGCGAAATACTGGAGGTGTGATGAACAGGTCTCTACAAGCAACACAACTGTATTCTTTCAGAAACATGTCATCTTTGTTTTCTGATTTAGGACCAGGTTCCACACTAAACGTTACTGTAACCTCTAATTAAAGAGCTGACTGCAGATCAGTGGAAATGACTGGCTCCAAGTTGGCCCGACACACAAAAATGACTTTCAGTAATGCAGAAAAAAAAACAGTATACAGTTGTATTTGTCATCTGGATACTTTTTTGCCTACTGTTTTATGAATACTATAAATGTGGACATAATTACTCTTTTCACATACTGTTTTTTTTTTTGTATGTATGTATGTATGTCTGTAAGTATGAATATTCGGATTCAGCAGTGTAGAAAATTATTGTAATTTAAATGGTAAAAGACTAAAAATGCTACATCAAAACCAGTAAGTTTCCTTCATTTGTAAAAAATAAATAAATAAAAAATAAATAAATAAAAACCTTACATTTTCAAGTAATCCATGTGACAAGTGCTTTGTTTGCGCAATAAAAAAAACCAACAACCCAAAACTGACCACTTTATTTACAAATTATTAATCTCCAACACATGTTCATGCAACAACGTCCGCTCTTGCGTCAACACAACACGCATGCGTTGCCAACGGTGATCTCGTGAAAACGCCTTGGAGATAAATATTTTATAAATAAAGTGGACATTTTTTTGTTGTTTTTTTGCGTAAACAAAGCACTCGCTTCATAAAATTGAGGATAAACCACTGGAGTCACATGGATTACTTTCATGATGTCTTTTCTGGGGCTTGAAAGTTGTAGTTGCGTACACTGTCAATGGATGGACATGAAGCTCTCAGATTTAATTAAAACAACCTTTATTTGTGCTCTGAAGATGAACGAAAGTCTTACAGGTTTGGTTTTGGAACGACATGACGGTGAGTAATTAGTAACAGAAATGTCATTTTAGGGTGAACTATCCTTTCAATAATTATTGCATTATTTTAGTGTCATGTTTGTGTATTTGTGAGTATGAAACTGTGCACCTTCTATATATTAGTATTTACTTCAGCTTCTGGAAAAGCTACTTGTGATGAGCTTTGATTCTTTACTATCTGTGTTTTTTGGTGGTTGTCAGTATTATAAAAGGTACAAAACATATTTTAGTACTTCAGTACGTTGGTATATTAGCATTTTCATTTAATGACCCTTCAATAACTTTTAGTTAAATTTGTAAAACCTAAAAATAACTTTGTCAGGGATAGTGTATTATGAACAAGCATTCATTTACAACAACGCTCTATGTAGCATAATAGTCATAATAGCTCCCCCACTGGACACCAGCCAAAAATATCTCCATGCCAGCAGAGAACGAGTGCAGGACCACTCAAAGAGCAATTAAATTGGCCATAGTGGTTCAGAGAACAAAGGAACCATATCACTAAAGCACCATGTCAACCCGCTCTCCTGAATCCATGTCTGAAATGACTTCCTGTGCCTCACCTCGTCTTCTGCTCTCTCTCTTTCATATTAGCCATCTAAATGATACTCCAGAGACAGAGGTGGGAGGAAGTGACTTGTGCAGACAGAGCACAGATACTAAAGCCTCTAATTTACACTGTGTGGGGGGGGCTATATGGAAATTGGCTATTGCTAATAATGTTGTGGCTAATTAGGACCCCAGATGGCCTTGCACAGTAAATCAAGAACAGACAATACAAGTTGTCGTTTCATCTCACAACGTCAGTCCTTAATCAGGATTCTTTGTTGAACGAAAGACTTTTGCCTTGTTATTTAGTCCTGGCTTTTTTTTAAGGATCTCTGTCTGGAATCTTTATGACTCATAACCCTTGCAAACAAATACTGTGGTAGTGGTACATTGGAAAAGTAATGATAATACTTGGTTACTTTTAAATGTACTGCATGTGTTCATTCATCTACTATGGCATTACATGGTACTTCAAAAAAGTCTATGGCATTTTTCCACCAACATACTCCTTAATTTATAAGAATATCAATTAACAGTTGTTAAATATCTGTACATTTCATGAATAAATGTTTTTTTTTATAATAATTGTTTAAATAAATAATAATAATTATAATAAATATATTACTATATGTCAATTCAAAAAAAAAAAAAAAAAAAAAAAGATTATTATTAATATTACCATTATTATTATTATTATAAATAATGTATTATCTTACTTTAGTATATTTATAATTATTCTTACTGTATTATTATGTTGTGGAAATAATGAAAAATCTTAATTAAATCATTTTAATATTATTCTTAGGATGCAATTCTGCCAAACATTGTATTACCATAATGCATTTTTTATTTAAAACCGAAAAAAAATTCAGCACAACAAAAAACTTAAGTACTTTAAATAAAAAAAAATAATAATTATGCAGTAAGCTTAAAATTGAGCAAAGGGAGTTAAATGTCCATGACTGTCATAAAAATCATGTCACAACGCAAAAATATTCTTAGTTAATAGTTTTAAAAAAACCTTTAAAAAAAATTATTTACTCAAGAAATATTTGCTTATTACTTTTTTATGGAATATGACGAAGATATTTCTTTTTATGAGATTCATACAGTTATTTAACAATTGTTTTCTTTTACTTTCTTATTTATATTTTCTTGCCAGCTTGATATGCTTAAACATGGAAATTTCTTTGACAGTTTTTTTATATATACTGTATATATATATATTCACCAAATTAGGGGGAAAGACTTTTCTTTAAATGTAGAGACTATCCTCAAACATTATGTGCTGCAAGGGTATTTTGGGGAAAGGTGTGTCTAAATGAGCTTTTATCTCTGCACAAACTCAGATAAACATCACACTCCCACACTGAACACTGAAGAGCTCCTTAGACACTGGACACAAGTGGGGTATTCTTCCCCTCTCCCGTCTGTCATCTTCCAGCTTTTTGTTCACCTCTCCTGATCCGTCGGCCAGTGCCAAGTCTGTCCATCCAGACACCGAGGCAACTATTCACCCTGTGCTAGTCACGTCGAGGGACGCCAGCCTGGTCCAGAGAGCGGCCAATCTGACGACTGCCAAACCAACTTCTGCCAACTGACTTCTGCCATAGAAACAACGCTAAAAAAATCATATATTAACATGCAAGGGTGGATTTTTTAAAATTTATGCTGTTGTTTAGCTTTTCATTGAATGTGGAAGCAAAAACTAGGCATTATAACCCAAACTGCATTGCAACTGGTTTGCGGGATGTTTCGTAACTTTTAGCACAGTTCTCAATGTTTAATCTTTGTCTTTTCTGCAGATGATGGCAGCCTGCCCATCACAAATGAGCATCTTTGCATTTCCCCTGAAATCCAAATATAGCGTAGAAATTAGCAAGTCTGAAATTCGCCGCGGCACCGCAGTTCCACCGCGTGCCACTAAGCTCCAGATTTTAAACTCTCTAAAATTAAGCCCAGGAGTTTACGGTCTCCCATTAAAATTTTTAAGCTGCCTCGTGGCTTATGATAATCAGAGGTTTAAACTCAGAATGGCGGGATGTACATCAACAGCCAACAGCAGCATCAACCAGCTGCAGTCTTCAAATCAGTTTGTGTTCCCGAATTCGGCATATACTGCAGGCGCAGGCGCAGGTATACAGGTACTCTGTCCTCGCCAGAAAGAGTAAATCAAGAAGCAGGGGACGGTGAAACACCCTTCAGGAATGATCCACGGCTATAATTATCTGTTTCTGCTTGGTTTGAGGTGATGAGGGCATATTCCTGTTGAATGCTATACACCTGGGCATCTGGATAACCTCAGACAACATCTGTCTTAGCATGTGTGGATGCATCTTTGCTGTATGCCATCTGTTTTTGCTGCCTTTAAGCTAACGTGATGAATCATAACTTCGTCAGTTCATCTACTTATGTATGTCGGAGGGGTTATTATCGTTAACTAAAACTTTTTTTTGTTATTAGAAATAAAGTAGAAATTGAATAAAATGTAAACATTAGATTAAAAAACTTAAACTAAACAAAAGTTGAAGCAATAAAATGACTAACTGAAAATTAATAAAAAACTAAAACTAAACTAAAACTAAAATGAAGACTATAATATATGTTTTTAAAAATCCGTTAAAAATTACAAAAGCACATTTAAAACAAATGTTAAAAATGAATACATTAGTTAACATGAACTAACTATGAACAATATATTTTTATAGCATTTATTAACCATCATTGATGTTACTTAAGAAACATCTAATTGTTCATTGTTTGTTCATGTTAGTTCACAGTGCATTAACTAATGTTAACAGATACAAATTCTTATTTTAATAATGTATTAGTAAATGTAGGAAATAGGAATTAACATTATCTAAGATTAATAAATCATATGTATTGTTTATCATTAGTTCATGTTAACTAACTAATGTTAACATATGAAACCTTATTCTAAAGTGTTACCAATCTAAAATTAAAATTAAAAATGAAAATATAACAATAATGCCAATTCAAAATCTTTGAAATCGTGGTATGTTGGATCTTTTCGAACACTACAGAAGACTAGGAAAAGTCAATTTCATGTTCTCATTTACACTTGATCTAAATCATTCAGATCACTCCTAAAATGACCCCACATCTTTCATATTTACCCTAAATCTGCAAGAAATGCTATCTTTAAAACAGGAAACATTTGGTCTAGCGTCTTCTGGTCTTTGGACAATGCATCAAAATCCCCTTCTCTGTCTAGACACCTTGTATCACATATCGAACACACACACACACACACACACAAGCTCACATGCATCCATTGATTACTTCACATCTTTCCTGGAGCTAGCAACATAGAAATGACAGAACAGAAACCAGCGGTTTGGATGAAGAAAGGCGGACTTTCCTTCTCTTTTCACACCCAGCTAAAGATTCCCCAATGGAAAGAAGTGATCCTACCTTGCTGAGAGTGATTTAGTGTCTGAGAATGGTCTCGGTTAAGTCTTCGGTTTGCGCTTCCTTCACTGCCTCCCTCTCTTCTCCCTGTTACTGTGCTCCTGAAGCGTGGTGGTGTGGTATGAAGGGGGGGGGGTGGCTGGCGAAGAGAAAGAAAGGGAGAGGGTGAGTGAGCGAGAGAGAAAGGGAGAGCAAAGAATCAAAAGCTCCAGGGTAAAGACGGCGAAACTTGAAACCACCGGTGGTTCTCAGACAATCATTTCCCCCCTCTCCTTTCTCTCTACTCCACTCATCAACCTCAAAGTAAATCCCTTCCTGGTGCGTAAGAACAGCTATTTTTTCCCTCCAATCCAGATTCAATAAAGAAAATGAATAGGAGAATTGTACATCCAGCAGGACCGTACATAAAAATATAACCTGTCAGTCGACTTCCTTCTTTAAACCACACACTCGCATACAGAAATGCAGCGGTTTTCATTTTCCCACACTCGGGTTCAGCTTTTAAAAGTATTTTTCTTCCAGAGAGGAGAAGCCATGGCAACATTTTCTAATAAAGGGAAAGGGTTGAGGTCAGGTGCACTGTGGCCGGCCATGAGAGGGTCTGACTGAGCATTTGGGGAAGGCTAACAACCGTACTAGGGATGGCGGTCTCCTGAGAGGCATGGAGGACTATGGGATATAGGTGGTGATTACACTGCACACTTTTCATCTTCTTCTTATTGCTCTCCCAGCTTGCTTTTCATTGTTCCTCACGTGCCCGTGCACGTACACAAAGTCATGTTATTTATGATGTCATACAGGCCCCTGTGCAGAAACACCCAATCAGATCTGTGTGTGTGTGCGGTGAGAATGTGCACAGCCATATATCACAGAAAAAAAAAAGCTATATATTTTATCCAGCATAAAGGGAATCCCAAATACGGGGACATTTTGATCTACATTTAAAAATAAATAAATACAAATTTAGACAGAAATGCAGCAATATTTAAATTCTGGCTGATAATGATAAGCTGGCAATTATTTTAATGTTACAGCCAATAACTGATAAATGTCTGATATTAAAATAAAAATGATATTCCATTTTGTCAAATTTAAAAAAAAAAATCAACAAGTGAGTTTAGGTATTACAACAAGATTGAATGATAGACAGATAAAACGACAGACAGACATGGATGGATGGATGGATGGATGGATGGATGGATGGATGGATGGATGGATGGATGGATGGAGATGGACAGACAGACAGGCAGACAGAGAGACAGACAGAGAGACAGATAGATAGATAGATAGATAGATAGATAGATAGATAGATAGATAGATAGATAGATAGATAGATAGATAGATAGATAGATAGATAGATAGATAGATAGATAGATATACATACATACATACATAGATACATAGAGAGATACATACATAGATAGATAGATAGATAGATAGATAGATAGATAGATAGATAGATGATAGATAGATAGATAGATAGATAGATAGATAGATAGATAGATAGATAGATAGATAGATAGATAGATAGATAGATAGATAGATAGATAGATAGATAAGCAAATAGACAGATATATAGAAAATATATATTTCATATACATCTGTACATCACACTGCCTTTATTTTTTTATCTTTTCTCGACAACTCTTTTTTATTTATTTACATTGTATGCCTAATATTACAAAGTCTTATATAAGATTTTCAGTAGCCGTCCTGTTTGTTTTTCCGAAAAACACAGAAATTGTCCCTTAAAAAAATCAGCATGTGTCAGTGCGCCTGTGAGTAATTACTGGAGTGCTCTGAGTCTTTATATTTCCCTATAATCACACACACCCACAAGACTTCCCGACCCTCTCCACGCTTGTACTCGTGTTTAACGTTACGGTTTTCGGCAAGGTCGGAGGTTAAGTGTTGTCAGCCCCACTACTGTAGAGTAGCCGTGTTTGCGGGAAAGTGTCTCTAATGGCCAACATACACGACGAGCTACTGCAGGCCTGCTGGGAGTGCCGTGACACTTTTTCATATTTTATGAAGCCGTTTTTCAGAACACTGTGGCAAATGACACAATATATGAAGCTACGACAAAAACCTTTCATCTATTTCTCTGTTGCAATAAACTGGGCTTTGGCTTTTGCTGTTTTTTGTGTAAAAAGGATATTGCTGCAGTTTGCTATCATTGGGAACAAACAAAGCTTCATCTACACGACACATCTGTATATGGTATTACTCTGCTTTGTAACTAAATCAGTGTGTTCTGCCCAAGAGAGAATGGTGGGAAAATACCATGACAACTTCTTTGTTCAAGTAAAACAAGTCTATTGTTATCGGATCTTCGCGGCTCTGCGGAGGTTGCGCGTTCCCCCAGCTGCCGCTCCTCTAATTCTCTCTTTCTCATCTGGTTTTTACCTGGTTTAACAGAACAAAAAGACACAAGAAAGACCTCTTTCTCCCACAGCAAATGACCAGGTCAACCGTACCGCAGAGTGTTGACATTTAGCGCCCTTACGAGGGTGTAGAACTTAACATTAAAACAACCACGTGTCTATAGCTGGAGAGAAAACAGAGCAAGAGAGATTAGGGTGTCCTCTTCTTTGACAGTATTATGACCCATAAAGTTTAGACAGTGTCCAGATGCTGTCACTTACAGGACACGTGATCCAGAGAGGTTAGAAAACTGAACTTTTGGATTGTCCAGTGATCATTAACCAGGTCATACAGGGAACAGGCTGTACATGTCCATGATCAATGTTGCAACATTACAAAGTTTAAAAGTTTATCAATGAAAACGGCTTATAGTCTTGACCTGAGAGAGAACAAAACTCTTAGAGACACAGAATTAATATTATCACCTCTATTTTTTTTTTCTCAAGTGTAAAGCTGAAATTTAGCTTTATGAACATATTGAGGAAATTAAACAATTAAATATTTATTACAGTATTTATTTTCCCCTTGCAATTATTTATTAATACCATTCAAAAGTTTAGGGTTGATTTGATTTTTGCAATATTTTTGAAATAAGTCTCTCATGCTCACCAAGGCTGCATGTACTTGATCGAACATTCAGTAAAAACAGAAATATTACTATTAAATTTGAATATACTTATTTATATTTAATACATTTAAAAATGAATATAAAATGTAATATTTTAATATTACTTAATATTTTTGTTGAAACAGACTTTTTCAAATTCAAAACAACTTTTCATAAAATGATAAATGTCTTTACAGTCACTTTTATGCATTCTTGCTGAAAAAAAGTATGAATGTCTTTAAAAATCGAACTTTTAATAATTTTTTTATGCATTTTCAAATTAAATGCCTCTAAGCAAATTTATATTATGGGAAACATTGATACTTATAAGACTAGTACTGTACTGAGAAGTTAAAAAAAAAGTTAAAAAAAAGTTTTTAATACTAATGATTTTATTATTTATTTAGCATGAAAATGAATGTGCA
This sequence comes from Leuciscus leuciscus, assembly GCF_965113295.1. Lineage (NCBI taxonomy): Eukaryota > Metazoa > Chordata > Actinopteri > Cypriniformes > Leuciscidae > Leuciscus > Leuciscus leuciscus. The sequence continues at coordinate 13,132,832 of NC_138747.1, read as the reverse complement.
CCAACAGCTTTAAAGTGGGGGGGGGGGGGGGGGGGGAATGCAATAGCAAATAGTTGTTTTTGATAGAAACTACAGTATGTCTCCTTAGCGAAAATGGAATGTATCAATAAGGAAATCATACCTTACAATGGTAAATATTAAAGTACCAGAGAATTCACATCACCGCTGTTTGAAAGGGAAGGCTTATATATATATATTTAAAAAAAGGTTATCTATCAATTATATCATAATTATATTATATTAAAAATACAATGTTAATCTAGATAAGATAGAGTGGTTTCGTTGGAAAAATACAGAGGCAATGACATTACGTTGGAAATTTGTCCATATTAGGAAGCCATCCATTGACTTTAATGTCTCTGAAGACATGAGAGCAGGCTCTTTTCCCATGCCCTATCAGCAGAGCTGTGCTAAATCGGGACAGATGAGCAGAGACCGTTCAACGCCTGACAGAGATGAGTCTGTAAGAGAGAAGGACATGGGCTGCAGGACATGTGCTAACTGCATGCTAATAAAGCTGACCATCAATGTCCGTCACTGGACTGCAGTGCCATGACTACCGCTGGCCGCCGGGATGAGGGCAACGTCAAGGGCAAGAGATCTCGGAGAGGACAGAAAACACTGACATATAAAAATACTAAACAGAGAGTAAAAAGTAAAAAGCATTACCAGCAGTCAGTACAGATATCTCATTGCTGATTTCTCTTAGTGGCAGATTTTTTTACAACAACATAATACCCAGCCTGGGAGCCATATTAGCAATGAAAGTCATATATGCCACTGAAAAAGTAAACAACTGTGCAAATGAGGACAGATGCATCTGGAGGCCAAAGCAAAGAACGATTAAGCAAATTAGCTCTTGAAATAGTTTTTCAGTTCACCGCCGCCTCAGACATTTGGATAGTCTGGTTATATCCAGTTGAAGATTTTTTTCTGTCCTTTACGATTGTTGCTTTTCAAATTGTACGATATTAGCCAGATGAGATCTTGCATAAAAGCGAAAATGATCCAAAGCTAATGATAATGTCCTGGTGTTTTCAAATACTTTAATACTAAGGACCACCAAATATTACTGTCACAAACTGCCTGTTTTTGTTTAGTTTTCATGAACTTTCTTTGTTTTTATCAGTCACCTGTTTTTCTTTGTTCCAGTTTCCCGCTCCTCATTTGTAACAATGGTTTGTGATTAACGAGTCACCGCATAATATCATAACAACAAATTTGTTTTCGAAAGTAAATAATGGGCTTTTATATTATTGTTAAAATACCTTTATATTAAGTTTGCTTTTTTCAAAAGCAAAAAATATCCAGTCACACTTTAGATTAAGGTCCAATTCTCACTAACTATGACTTTTGCCTCAGTAAACTCATAATTACTGCTTATTAATAGTTAGTAAGGTAGTTAAGTTTAGGTATTGGGTTGTACAAGGGATGTACAATATGGCCATGCAGAATAATGTATAAATGTGCTTTAATAAACAGCCAATATCCTTGTAATATGCATGCTATTAAGCAACTACATAATAGTGAGAATTGGACCCTAAACTAAAGTGTCACCAAATTTCCTATTGTAAAAAACTAGGGCTTAACATTCTTTAGAAGTTATTATATTATATATTATTATTGTGTGTAAAAAACATCAATAAATCAAATATATTTAATTTTTTTAATCCCCCAGCACCCCTTTCCCTTTGGGGGTCTCTGAACCCCAGTTAAAAAAAACTGCCCTAAATGCCCTTAAATTTGCCCTTAAATTTGTTTCACACAGCAAAATTGTGCCTTAAGCCATACAGTATGCACCCGGTTTGAACCTATGACCCATTCTTTCCCCCAGAGGATGCCATCATGGGAAGCTGTTTGGCTGTGGTTGTGCCCAATGGGATGAAGCTCCAGTGGTTCCAGTTCTATACTTAGCACTGCCTCGCTGTCCCCTCTCCCCCTCTCTCTCTCTCTCTCTCTCTCTCTCTCTCCTTCCGCTCTGGGCTGTGAAACAGTGAGCATGACTCTTGTTCATCATCCTCTCCCTCACTGTGTGCTGGCTACCCTCCCTGAGGAGTGCACATATCCTCATTCCCCGAGAACTCCATTTCCCAGAATCCTCCCAATGACATGCAACAATTATCTTCTCCATATACAGTAACATATAGACATAAGTTGGTATGACTCAACACACTTCTTATGCGTTTAATTTCCTTCAGTTAAAAGATGAATCACTAAACCTCTCCAGATTGCAGAAGACTTCTATTAAATGACAAACGACAGTCAGGGCAGATTTCTCTGGAGCAATTAAAGAACTATCGAAAGTAGGCCAGCAGTAATACATGAAAGACACATGTCCTCTTTTCCGTTAAAGTCCATCTAAATCCTCCTTGGGCCACAGACTGCTCCTCAAACTTGGAGTGTTGACTGAAAAAAGGCTTAAGATTGGCTCATAATAGTGGAAGGCTAACTCACTCACACACACACATTCATATAATGTCATTCAGCATGCTTTACACAGCACATTTTGGCAAATCTACATTATGCATTCAGAAAATACACACTGCAGAGTATACATACTACATACCGCTGAAATAGTGTTTTAAGTAGTATGGTAGCATGCCACACAGCCCGAATCTATAGCCTTAGATACTGTCAGTGGCTAAATCCCTCTGGGAAAGATAACCAGAGACCAAATCTACTGAATCATCAGTCAGAGAGTCACAGTTATATAACAGTCCCGCAGTGAGGATGGACAGCCACGAAGGACGGTGTCAGACAGAAAAGGTGGGAGGTCGGGAGCGAGGGCGCACAATTTCACAACCTTAAACGCACAAATCTGATACGACCCGATGGTTCATCCTGCTCTATATCCGTAGTTTAGCATTAACTCGGCAGGCCTCTCAGCATGCAAGACCAAACCTCTCCAAAAGCCTCAAGAAGCATTCAAGAAGCATCAGTTTTCAGCTTTCCTCCAACAAAGCAGAACAGGGTGTTAAAATAAAGCGGTAGCCTTTTCTTTCTTTCACAGTTTCATCAGTAAAGAGAGGCAACTGTTTTATGCAGCGGATGAAAAAGCTAATCTAATTAGCCAGCGTTTTTTCAGGGATCTTTGATGATTAGACCTCATGCTAGCCCTTATCAAAGAGGGTTTCTAAATTCATTAGCGAGGCCCGTAGCAAATACACACCCTGTCTATTGACTATAGTCGCCCTTGTCCTTGCTGTGAGCAGTGTCTTAACGTTACGGAAAGATCCATTTAGAGATGTATTCTCTGCCTGTCACTTTTAATTAAACAGACTTTATTTTTTCAGGTCATTAGCTCAATCAATAGTCTTTAGATTAAAATGAAATTAAGCAAATACATAATCTTCCCTTCTGTGCACATCAAACTCAAAACAGGTTTCGAGCCATTGCAAAGTCACTACATGCTAGTTACGTCAAGGAAGCAAGGCAGAGATTAGAGCAGATTGTGTCAGACATCTGCCGTGACGAAAACACTTGGCACGTGGCAAGGAGGCTGCCACAGAGAAAAGAGAGCTTAACAAAAGGAGGCAATCACAGCATGGGGCTTTGTGTGGAAGTGGAGGAAGGGAAGGCGCTATTCAAGTCAATTATGTTTTAGCGGCTGCTATTGGTGCTGTCCTCTAATGACAGCCACTCCCAAATCTCTTTGCCCCACCCACTTATCAACTGAACACAAAAGGGAGAGACACAGAGGACAAAGAAAGGATGCTTCATTCCCATTCATGTGTAATTGTTCATTATTTTAGCACAACATGCTATAATTGTAAAATTGTTATTTTCATGCAATTGCTAAAAGCCTTGGATATACATAGTGGTTGACACACTTGCTTCATCACACAAGTGGAAATGAGGAAATTATAATAAAATAAATGTATGCAGACATTTGAATCAAAAACGCATTACAGTGAATTCAAGGTATGCATTTTGCACCAACATATGACCTTGGCGAAAATAAAAATAAAATAGCCAAAATAAAATAGCCAAAATTTGAATACAAAATGATTTACATGCATTAAAGGTTTTTATTTATTTTTTGCGAAAATAATTTGCGATTATTTGTGCCTAAGAATTGAACCCATGACATTGGCTTTGCCATGCTATACAAGCTGATAAAATAAAATAAAATAAATAAATAATAATCATAAATAATAATACAACTTTTTTTAAATAAATGTAAAATATAATAATAATAATAAATAAATAAAATGTAAAAAATTTATTATAATTTAAATAGAATAAATATATATTTAAATAAATTAATTAAATTAAATAAATTATATTATAAAATAAAATAAAAAAAGTAAATAAATAAAAAATAAAAAATAATTAATTAATTAAATAAAATGCCTTTTTGATGCATTCAGAATTAAAGACAAGGCTACAAAATGTAATCCAATCATGTGATATTAAGAAGTAACAGGAAGTAACTCATTTGAAAACATTCTCTACTACAGGACATGATGAGCAGACAACACAACTGTATGCGACTGTACTACGGCTACCAGATTGTGCAGTCTAGACTCCAGCATCTTGTAACTCACAGATTCTTCCTGTTCGCTCGACATTATTAAAACTCATCCAGCTGCCTGTCTGCATCATTCATTGGAGGGAGCGGATTAACCGGCTCCAGCTCAACCAGTAGGGCACCGTGAATCCACATCCCATCATTCTCTGCTGACACAGAGAGCCAGTCATTTCACAGTAAATCACACCCCCACGAGGATATTATGCTGACTATCTGTTAGGCCAACAGTTCTGCTTTTCAAATGAGCAGCTTTGGGACATGCCTGTCATTTGCAGAGCATGTAAATGAGACACATGGCTGGATAAACCAATGTTACAGCTTTCAGATTAAAATTGCTTTGCAAGCGTATCCTTCTAAACAACCCCGTAGCTGCAATTTCAGTAGCCTAAATGAAATTCTTTAGACCTTTGTCCTGCAAAAATATATTTGGAGGAAAGCCACTGATAGCAATGTAGATAAGCAAAAGTCCACTCTTCTTACCATAATTTCCTGATCTATCTAAAGTTCCTGTCCATAAAAGTGCCAATTAGGACAAATCTAAAAACATTAAAAAAATAAAATAAATGTAAACACAAAGCAAAACATTCTTCTAAAACTCTTAAATATGCACCTTTATGAATTTGAAACAAAATCTACTTTGCATAAACACATTTTACGTGAGTGATCATTAAAATATCAGAGTGAGATAAGAATATGATGAAAATGAAACTTTTATCAGTAACAGGAAGTTCCTTACCTTGTATACACAAAGTCTGCAAATAAAAGGAATCGTTGTTATTCAGCATAAAACAGAATATCCGGTAGCTGGATGCCTGTGGTTACATTTCTGAAAGTTTTAAATAATCATTGCGGGTTAGATAAGTGTTAGCTATCAGCATTAGTCAGTGTGCAGAGTCAGCAAGTTATCAGTCAGTTCATGTCCTACAAGACTATAGATCATATATGCATCAAAGGTACATCACCTGAACGTTTTATGTCCTTTTTGTTCCATCTTCCGTGCAAATGCACACTTACACACCTGTCTAATGCCGTATCTGTGAATAATCAAGGGAGTTCTGGAAAACAAGAATATTTGCTCTTCAACTCTTTTGTGCCTTATGTCTTGAAGGAGACCACACCTTTACATGCTTCAACTGTCTGACAAATAAATGTGCTATTATGTCATTTGACAGCCTTCTCATGCTATTCAACTGACCTTTCACACTCCAAACTTCAATTTAAAAGCCCTGTTGGGATATTATTTATCAATTGTAAATTATTTCCCCTCATTAAAAAGTTTAACAGTTAAAGAAATGAACAGTCTAGAAAAAATATATTTCAAATCTCCTGCTATTGGACATGTTTGCTCATGAAATGAATGATGGCTGCAAATAGTAAGTTTCTGCAGTGCCACCTGTAACTGAAAACAAATGTGTTTTTTTATGCTATATTACGCTAGCCGTCAGTAGTATGCTAGCTGTTTTAATCAGAAGATTCAGTACTCTTTCAGATGATGCCTAAAGATTTAGGCGGGTAAAGATTTAATACTGACATGTATCAATTAAAAAAGTTAAGTGTATATTAATGTATTTCTATGCTTAGAATATTGTTGCTTTAGCATAGCAACATGCTAACGCCATACCCAACTCACTGGGTATTGGCTGTTGCATTTTCCCACAATGCACTACAAGCTGAGTAATTTCTCAATAAACTGAATCCTTGAGAGAGACTTTTTAAAAGCAGAGCCGGATGACTCACAAAGAATGTGTTGAATCTCTCATCCATTCAACAGAAATCCTTCTCTCCATGAGATTGTGGGCGGCCGGATGAATGAAGAAAAACAACACAGGATTGAGGGAGAGACTGTGAGGAAAAAAGGAAATCATTTTGGCTTATCACAGTCTAAATATGTGAGTCACTGAAAAATGTGGAACAATGCACATGCAGTCCGCAAAAAAAACTGCTGTTTTATGATAATTAGTAGACATTAAAGAAAGTCCACTCAGAGAACTCTGAAAGGGTGCTATAGAGGCTAATGCTGCCATTTGAGGACTTTTCTTGACGTCCTGCTATAATTCCCTCAGACTTGGTCCCATGACGTGATTTTTGTCTGTGTAGATCATAGGGATTAGGATTCAATTATATGAAAAGGATTGTGAAGGCTTTGTGTATTATCTGTGAACGGGGCCCACAAGTGTGTTTGACAGAAGACAACCAGTCCACTACAGTCACTGTCAACTTGTAAAACTTGAGGGAAGGGTAAACTAACTCATGATCATATTACCTGTTTTTGTTCTTAAATCAGTTTAACATCACTGTTTTACATCTGTTCTGGCTTATTACAGTGCAGTCAATTGATATTAATCAAACATTCTGAACAGGATTTGATGAAGACACATTCAGCAACGAATTCAGCCCAAAGCTACACATCAAGGTCCAGATTTACTAAACAGGTCAAATTAGCGTGAGAGTGCAATTCCAAAACAGCGCTGATGGGAATGGAGAGTTCTGTGTGTGATCTACTGACGACACGCAAATTAAAGAACACAGATGCAAACGGATCATCTCCATAATGACCAACACATTCTACCAAGAGCAGAGCAAATTAGTGTCTGTTTTAAGACGTGCTTTTTTGGGGTGGTAAATAATGGCACAAATACTAGTAAATTGACTAGCGCATAGTAAATCACCTTGCAAATGCTTATGCAATAATGCCAGCCACAAAAATAACCCTGTCCACACGCCTTTTGAGCACTAATTTTTTAATCTTTAGTAAATCCTGACAGTAGTTTTTTAACACCAAAAGAGGGTTTGCGCTGGCACAAGCTGTTAGTAAAGGGACAAGCTGTCCCTATAATTTTTTGGCACGCATACCAGTGATGACCCGTCACTGAAGAATATTTCTTCATCTCTAGTTTATTTTTACATTTTAAATGTAAATAATATAAGTGAATTTGATTGGTTTTTAAAATGTAAATTTGAATATATTATAGGTATAAAATATATTTATATATAGCTTTAATATATAATATAGTATGCCTATATAATGCAATATTTAATTTTAGCCCATGACCCTCAATCATTTCAAAGTTTGTCCCTTTGTAGAAAAATGTGGGCACATCTGCTTTATACAATGCTTTTTTAATTTATTTTTTTAAGATGAACAGTGAAAAATTTTCCATTGTGTATTCAAAATTTAACCGATCCATCCAAAGGAAAACATTCATAGCAAATAAGTCTGTCTACCCTGGAAATCCAGAGTTCTCGCGAGAGCACAAGTTGAATTTGCTCAGCGAGTTTACTCTGGCATCGAGTAATGATGCTCATTAAATATGCCCTTGTATCCGAGCTGCACCAATCACATCGGGTTATCTGATATAGGCAGGCCAGAGGCGAGCTAAACAGATGACGACAGCGCTGTGACGTCGAAGTCATTAGTAAACATTGCAAGATGGCTATGGAAGAACACCAGTTGTTTGAAACGACTTTGGCCGCAACTATGAACGAGTTAAGCCCTATTCGCACGGGATTAGTATTACCTAGGGACCTCCGGTAATTTGTAATAATCGCAGAGGTCGTCTGTGATTTTTATCCCATGCGAATCTGCCATGTCTGTAAAAATGTCTGTAAAAATTCCCCCGAAAATTACCTACCGTATTTCGGCCAACACAGGGGTCCTCTGATAATACCAGTCCCGTGCGAATCCCCATGTCTGTGATTTGGGCTGTTTTTCTGTAAGCCTATTGTTTCCTAAAGAACTTTTATTAACCATTATGGGCCGTTTAACAGTCCATTTTACGTCTGTATTAAAACTACATTAACAATAAAATCTCTCGATATGCTCTACTCCAATCCGATTATAGTTTTTCTCCAATAAAAACTATGAAGTGCTGCAAAAGAGAAAACAAACTACAGTAAAGACGTGATCCGGAAGCTCAACTCGGACCGTTGTCATGGAAACGTCAAATTAAGTATTTTGGCGCAACATGGAAGCTCTTTTGGAAAGTTTGGACGCTTTTTGTGGTAGTGTAATTTAGTAGTCTGTATCGTGGAGCATTTCTTTGTCTCACACGGCCTCTAAAGACGTCCATCCTGTAAGTATCTCAAGAAATCAAAGTGTGAAAGAGTAAAAATGATATAAAATGAAATAAACCAAATAAAATGAATAGAAAAACAAGCCTATCGCGACGTTTCGGTATTTATAATAGCCTACCTTCTTCAGGCAGGCTTGTTGTAAATATGGACAAAGAATAAAAGAAAAAGAAGATATAGTATATATTTATACAATAATATCATATTCTATAATATATATCATATATTTCTCTAATAAATTGGTTTTAAATAAGTTCTTTTTTTGAATTGTAATACTGCAGCGCGATCCTCGTTTCAGCACGTTCAGCTAGTGAAGTGTGAATGGGTGGGCGCACGCTGTAAAGTCCGTAAACTCGAGGGAATTACGAACATTTATTTGCCCGTGTGAATGAGCCACCAAAAACACAGACGTCAGGGGGTAATTTCTTAATTACAGAGGTCCAGGGGTAATACTAATCCCGTGCGAATAGGGCTTTAGACTTGGCTTTTTATCTAAAAGAGGAACAGAAGACGGCCATTGAATCGTTCCTTTGCAAGAAGGTTTTTTTTGCTGTTTTGCCGACCGGATAAGGCAAGAGTCTAATCTACCAGTTATCTCCGATGGTAGCTAAGCGTATGGGGCTTGTTGTCATTGGTCATAGTGTTATCCAATTGCGTGCAGTGAGATTTTCAAATGCATGCTTGGTGCCGCCCCTCGAGCTGGCCGATTTTCATTAGTCGATGCCAGACCATTAATCTTTCAGATTTAGGTCTGGATTTCCAGGCTACTTTCTGTCCAGGTTTTGCCAGAAACAATTCTGAGGAAATGTTCCAAGGAAGGATTAAACAATGATATTAAACTCTATCTATGCTCACTTTAATGAAAGCAGGAAATAGTACGTTGCCCATAAATCGGGTCACGCAAACATGACCTGAAAAAAGAAATGAGAACATTTTTTGTTTCTCATTTTTTGAACAAAAGTGTTTTTGTTCGCCAAGTCCTTACTACAGTTGATGAAGCAAATCTCAGTAATAACATGGTTTTAAAATGGTCCACTGGGTAAGTACACAATCTTACTGGTTTTGGGTTGACCAGGCGTGGACTTTCGGTTTTGGGATATTCTTGATCTCACACTCTTTTGGAAATTACCCAACAAACAGAATTAGCAACAGAAGGTTGTGGAGGCATAAAGCAGGCTTCCTACAACATATGGCAAGGACTGATAGAGCCAGAAGTGGACCAGACCACCAATTAACGATGCAGTAAGCGGAGAGAATTACATGATGCACTACATCTGAAAAGCATGAAAACATAGAGCAGATCAGTACGCTCCTCCTACTATTCAACGCTAATTACAAATGTGGGTCTTTGGGTTAACCTGAAATCAGGCCTTGGGTTAACCTCAACACCAAAATCAGGCTCTTATTACACATTTAACAAAGCCTGTTATTGTGTATAAATAACACATCAATCAAGCCTGTACCCTGCAAAAAAAGTTTTCCTTTTATTTCCACTTAAAGGGGTCATGACATGGGTTATTATTTTAATATGTTCCTTGAGGTTCACTTATATTGTTAATAAAGTTTTTTGCACAAAAACAAAACAAAATAATTTATATATATATTAATAAAAAGATTATTTTCAACCCTCATTCTGACCCTCCGTCTGAAATTATCCGTTTTTAAGGGACGGCTCCTTTAAGGCTCGTCAGTAAACGGCCACTGTTATGATTGGCTAACGTCACTGAATAGGAAACCGTATCAACGCCCACTTGCTGCATGTGAGTAAGTGTTTTGAAAACATTATACAAAAACTGTCATTTAGAGACAAAGCATTATGAAATTATTTACTTTCAGTTTGTGATGCAGCTGCTGTCAGATCACTAATGGTCACTGTGATTTTGCCAAGTAAGACATGTTCCTGCGTCAACATATTTTGTTGATCCTGGGACAACATTCTTGTCTGAAAATGTAGTCCCAACCCTATCCCTACCCCTAAACCTAACCCTACAGATAACTTATCCCTAAAATCAAAATGAAATAATAGGTGAATAACACTCATGTATAAGCACCTTACCCTGGTTGAAACCCTAAATTTGACATAAATTGATCCAATAAGTTGATCCAGAGGGACGTTCACCCATATCCAATACAGTTGACTGCTTCATCTTTCAAAAAAAAAGATTCTTTGCTAATTCTACATTTTACAATGCCTCGTAAAACAAAATGCTCCGAACAAACATATAGTCCCCAGACGCGATCCGGGACGCCAATAAAATAAACGTATTTCCGACACTGGGATCCTTCTGAAGTCTGCACAGAGAGGCAAAGGAGCCGTTTAAACTGGACCCGTCAAAGCAAATGTCCTTTCACTCTTCCATTTGTCCTTTGTCGACAGACTCAAGGGCGTGGAGTATGTCAGAAACTGAATGTGCACTGTATACTGTATCCAGTGTAGACAGTGTCAGGAAAAATAATGGGTTCTATTTGCTTTTGAAGTGATGCGACACTCACATCCACTGTAGGCAAATGTCAGCCGTTAAGCGACTGAATGCCTGTAGGCAGGGCCTATGGTGCGATTATGTATGACTATTTGCCGATGTCTTGTTCTGGAGGCAGACATACGCAAAGAAATTTGCCCATGTGACATCACAGATCCGCAATCTCAAAATGAGCTGTTTTGGGAGCTTAGGAGGAAGTTAGAGGGATAGTTTACCCAAAAATGTAAATTGTGTCATCATTTACTCACCCTCAAATTGTTCCAAACCTGTATGAGTTTCTTTCTTCTGTTGAACACAAAAGAAGATATTTTAAAGAATGTTGGTAATCAAACAGTTGACTGTTACTATGTAAGTCAAAGGCCACCGTCAATCAACATTTATTCAAAATATCTTCTTTTGTGTGAGTAAGTGATGACAAAATGTTTATTTTTGGGTGACCTACCCCTTTAAGATATGAAACTTGCAAGATGGTACATAGATTAATGTTGGAAAATGTATTCCATTGTGCATTTAAAAAGTAACCAATAGTGATGGCATAATCTATATATTTTACACACCCACAGTTTTATAGTTTTCTCCCTGTATAACTTCTCACGAATACCCTGTTGTTCTTAAAAAAGGTCTGTTGTTTGATCTATTCAACTTTGAGCAAATTTCTAAAGGGGGAGAAAAGGCTTCAGAGGTTGTTGAGATTATTCAAAGGTGACCTGATTTTCTAGTTACTGACCCTTCAAACACATCGCTGTACTTGCAAATGCCAGCCTGTCCAATTAAGTCTGCATTAATGTTTTGGGGTCACTGCACTTCAGCAGTGAAAGAATAAGATGTTCCAGAAGCGTGTGAGCAACGTTACCGCAGGCCTCAGAGACTAAGCAGTCATGAGCTGACAGAGTAAAATGCGACATCTCAGTAAAGTCGAGCTGCAATACTTCCGTCATAACTCAAGAGACTTCAAATGGATAAGAGACTTCCAGCTAATTATGTAAACACTCTTACACGTGTTCAAACACATTAGAAAAGTAGGGGTATTGTGACAACTGCCAGTGCATTTTGGGTAAATACTATGGTGTGTCATCACCGAGGAAAGAATCAAGACTAAAAGAGCTTTTTAATTAGTACATAGGGAGAAGAGGGAGAGCGTCTCGGAGTCTGGTTTAGACCCACAATGCCCAACCAATCTACAGAGGAAAGAGGATTTGTAATGCCATTCAAATCCTAATGGGTCTATATCCTGTGTGACTGATAATACTGTCTGCAGAGCTTGGACTCACATCCAATAGATCGCTCACTGAGTGCCAGAAAAGGACCTGGGATCCTTTAGAGATTAGCATTACATTAGCGTTGATATATACTGTAACTTTAGGCCTAATTATATAAGCATAACCATTTTATTTGCTCATATATGACTCATTCACTGGTAAAAAAGCTGTAAATTTAATACCTATGGGTTTAAATTCCTTAAATAAAAGCTGAATTATAGAGCTACAGCAAGGAATAGATGTGGCTGTCACTTAAATTGCTGTCAAAATCATTTTAATCATGCGTCTATGCTGTGTGGGTGTTGAAAAGAACACAATGAACTTCATAGTTTCATTGCAGAGGCTTATAAAAGCCTTTGTGATGTCACAAATAAATGACAAAAGTGATAAACAAAAGGGTCATCTGTTCCATTGCACATCTGTTTTTATTACAATTAAGGCTTTTTACAAAGCTCATGCTGTGCTTGCAATTGCTTACTCATTCACAATTCACTACAGAAAACAGTGTCATACTAAGGAGCAAGCTAAACGTGACAGAGGCCAGAAAAAAACAAACAAAAAAACATTTTAGTTTTTGAATGTATGGATGTTGCAAGGAGAGCTAAATATAATATAATATAATATAATATAATATAATATAATATAATATAATATAATATAATATAATATAATATAATATAATGTAATATAATATAATATAATATAATATAATATAATATAATATAATATAATATAATTCAAATAAATGCTGAATATTTCTATTCATCAAAAAAAAAAAGTATAATGTACAACTGTTCTCAACAGAATATTAAAATGAATTCGGAAGGGTCAAGTGATACCGAAGACTGCTGAAAATACAGCTTCGACGTCACAGGAATAAATAACATTTTAAAATACAGTACATTAAAATAGAAAACAGTTATTTTAAATTGAAATCATATTTCACAATATTATTACTGTTTATACTTTATTTTTGATCAAATAAATGCTGTTTTAGTGAGCATAAAATACTTTTTGCATTACATTGATCTTTACTTAACTTTTTCACTTAACTTACACTTCTAACAACAGTGTAATATATATAAAAAAATAAAACCCTACATATGATGTAATTTAAAATCTGACATATTATATATTTTTATATCATCACTAGCGTTAGTTAGTGTACATCAGTTTTATACTTGCATCACTTTTATAATCAGTGTGCATTACAGGTATAACACAGGAAAAACTGTATATAAGGAAATGAAATTGTTCACACACTATTGCAAAAGGACTGACACCCCATACTGTGGACGATATGGAAATAGAGGGACGTTTTAGATCTGTTTTCAGCTCTGTGAAGATCTGAATGGGATGATAAGATCTGACATGCAAATCTGCTTGTCCAGAATCATTCAGTTGAATAGTTTAATTCCAGCTGAATAGTTCAATTATTCTGGTTGAATATCTTGTCACAGCAGGTGAACATCAGAGAACTTGGGCTATCATTGCAATACTACCATACATCTGTGGACCTCAGGGTTAACACTGGTGGTCAATCAATCAAGCTTTAAATGCTCAACCCGACCGCCTGATTGGTCAAGGTTGGTCAGGTGATCAGCCAAACCATCCAAGGTAGGTGAAACAACCACTGCATGATCCAAATAGGGATTAACACCCTTGGATGGTGCCAGTCATTTCCAATTGGTGTGGAGTAGACAGCAGCGGGAGTTAAAAGGGTTAAGATCCAGTTGAGCGCGATCTGTTGCGGGTTTGGCACATCTTTTGGCAGGCCACCTGGTCCCCGTGCTAAACGGACCGAAGACAGAGGCAATCTGTCTCGTCTATAAGCCACCATTCTCAGATGTCCACCGCGTTTATAAAATATGCAGAAGTACTTATTTATATGCAAGAATAAACATATAAATGGGTTGGTGTCAGAATTCAGAGTAAACAAGTTCTGGGTGAACTGAAAGAACATCATGGAGCCCCAGGGAAAAATGCACCTGATTCCAAACAATCTCCATCTGCCATGTTTCACTCTCTCACCTCATCCCTCCTTTCTTCTCCACTTATTCAAATGCCGCCCTCTCTTCCCGGTCTCTTTATCCCTCCCACTATCTTTCATTCTCTGAAAATGGTCATGCTTGTCCCAAAAACACTTATTTGGACACTTAAAACTACTTAAATTAATTTATTTTATTTTATTTAAGATTTAATTTATATAAATGATATTATAAATTTGTATTTATATTAATGTAATTTGAAGTATGCAACTACCTATCTGAATATTATACTGTATCTATTCCTTTTTCAAACCTTATTTTAAAAAGTGTTTGTATTATAATTCTTTAAAATAAATGCAATTTGGATCAGTGTTATTTTATTATTATTTATATACTACTATAGTATTTACAGTATTAACATTTCTTATGTTTTTATTCAAATATTAGTTTAAGTTTTAGTAATTATGTGCTTTAGTCATTTTTATTCGTTTTTTAAATATATCTTTTTGTTTCGGTTTTTGTTAGTAAATTATTTTTAGCAATATCAATAATTTTCATTTAGGTTTAGTTAACTAACTATCATAATTTATATTTTGATTTTTAATAGTTTTAGTTTACAATAACACCACTGAGTAGGACTGATATTTATTTATCTAATGCAATGACATTCATTCATACGTGTGGCTCAAGTGTTCAAATACCTATTGGGCCTACAGCATATTTAATGGGTTGCCTTTTGGGAGAGGAAAGGGTAATGAGTGAGCAGATTAACACTTTAATGCCGGGCTCTCCTCCTACACCCCTCTTTCTCTGTCTGCCTCACAGTAATCCACTCTGAAGGACAATGATGGAGGTTATCTCGCTGAGTGCTGTACACTTTTCCATGTCTAATTACATTCGCTAAAGCATGTGCTGAAAGCTAACACCACCCCCGTAAACACTGAATCAACATGAATGCACTCACTCAGACCTGCAGTAACAGTGCTAGTTGATTTTAAACAATAAACATGACTATCTGCCAGTGTATTTTGTAGTTTTGTATTTTGCTCTTCTAAAAATAAGCCAGTTGGTGGTGCTCGAGAGCCTGGTAGAACGAAAGTCATATTTTATGGTGAACGAAATGTTCCTCCAAGCATTATTTTTTCATTTTAATATTGTGGTAGACCAGGGGATATTTTTCAACTCTCGGTGACCAGAAGAAGAAGAAAAAAGGACGTATATAATGGAAACACATCGCCTCTTCATGCTGCTGGCTTTTTTAAATATGTGTTGCTCACACTGCAAACAACTGGAGAGAGAAAAAAAAGGCTAAATTGTATGTAACTCTGTTGACAAAATGTCAAACTCTCACTTAAAGTGGTGGTTCAGGATTTTTGACATCGGACCTCATTTTCAAGTGAGCCTGGTTGTTATTCATCAGTGGAGACAGTTTTCAAAAAAATTCATCCAGTCCTTACTTTTGGATAGTTCGCCGGTGCTAGGCTAGCGCGAGTCAACGGTGCACGTTAGCCTGCCATTAAAAACAGTTTTACCCACTCCACAGTACACCAAAAGCAAATAAATTATAACGCCAGACTATCGATGTAAATGTCTGTTGAGAGAATAATGTTAGAAATCAAACTACCCTTTCATGACACTGCATTAGTTATAATTTGTTCCCTGTATTTATAAGCAGTCTACAGCAGCGGCGGAGTTATATTTGGTTACCTAGGAAACCGAGAGAGCGGTCCACATAACAATCACGCAAGTGTATTTACCTGCCGCTGACACTCATCACTAAAGTTACAGAGTATCTACATAGGACTAGGGCCACGTTTGTCTCAACAGACATTTACATCGATAGTCTGGCGTTATAATTTATTTGCTTTTGGTGTACTGTGGAGTGGGTAAAACTGTTTTTAATGGCAGGCTAACGTGCACCGTTGACTCGCGCTAGCCTAGCACCGGCGAACTATCCAAAAGTAAGGACTGGATGAATTTTTTTGAAAACTGTCTCCACTGATGGATAACAACCAGGCTCACTTGAAAATGAGGTCCGATGTCGAAAATCCTGAACCACCCCTTTAAACTTTTATTACATACATTCCCTTATTTTACAATTTTTTTGAGATTTCCATTTCTATCTAAAAATCTAAAACCTGTCAATTTCACTTACTTAGTCATTGCTTAGTCATATGTTTAGTCGCATAAACCGAAAAATCATAAACAAACCATCCATTTTTATAGATGGCCATTATTTTTAATGAAATATGACTTTTGGTATGTTTGCAAGCTATCATATGGCTTTTATAATGCCGTTTTGGAGCTTGACAGCCCAAGTCCTTATTCACTTTCATTAGGCTATATGAAAAAGAGCCACCAGCACATTCTTCAAAATATCTTCTTTTGCATTCCACAGGATAAAGAAAGCCAAACATTTTTGTAACAGCATAAGAGTAGCCTACATGATAACTGAATCTTCATTTTTCTGTGAACTTTCCCTTTAAGATGCCTCAAATTGTGCAGTATTGGGTTCTCCAGCAGCATGTTCTAGAAGTACCGCATTCCATCACTACTCAGTATTCGCTCTGGGTCTCAGAGTATCAGCACTGCATCAGAGAGAGAAGCAGATGCAAACAAGAGAGAACAGACTGAGACGAGAGAGATGCACATGCACACGCACATTTCCCTCCTTTTTTTTTTTTTGACAGGTTTCACACAAACCACAACCAGCATTACCAGCCATCAGCATAGATCCTACATTCTCCAACCAATGAGAAGCAGAGACAAAAGTGCATTTCCTTTGCACAAACCAATCACACGGTAGATAAACAGAACAGCGAGAGTGGCAACACAAACAGATACACAGGGACAGAGAGCTAGTGTGCTTCCAGCACAGATGCGTCTTTTTTAGAGGCAAAGCACCGCATTCATCCCTTTTCCACACAAACATACACACACGCTCGCTCATGAAAGGGCTCACAACTCCACTTAAATGGCATTTAATCCAAGAAAACTTGGATTCAAATGGTTAAGCACTAACACAACTTTATATTTGATTAGTGCTTCATATGAAAATCTTTCCTTTAAAGACGTGTCACGTTTATCCGAATCAAGATCACACAACCCCAGTGGGAGAAATCCATTACACAACCAGGATTTAAACAGGATGCCTGTTGAAGTCAATTGAGTTTATCCTCTCAATCTAAGTGTGGTTCATCCAAATAGCTCAGGTTTGGTTTTAGATTTGATTGGACACTCTGCATGCTGGACGGGCACTTGATTGGAACAAACCCTGCATTGAAGGAACAGGCGAACGAGAACGAAAGAGAATGAAAGACAGACAGGTGGCGGCACTCTGGGGGGGGCTTGAAGCCCATCTGGTGAGACCCAAGCATCTGTAATCACGGACAACACCCCAAAAACCACGAGGATCGGACCAACCAGATCAAAACATTCAGCATTTTGGACAGGATGTACCATCCACATTCAATCGTTCAGGGCTATGAAATATTCACTTAAAAACTTCCTATATGAATTAATCATAAGTGTGTGAACATGCTCAAAAAACAGAGGGCAAACAAATGTTACGAAACAGTCCTAACACTGAGACATTTCATGAATAAAATCCCACATGCACAAATATCAGCACTTACCAGGAAACTGCTATAAGCTCCTTGACAGTGTTTGGATATTCTTAATATGTCCACAAATGAAAATAAAATATCATATTTTAAAAATACTAAATAATGAATCAGTTGTAAGCAAAGAAAAGTCGTTCCTGACAACAGCTGACAACAGCAACAAGACTAGCTGGTGCAGGCAGTCACGGCGAGATGCTACAATAACAGCATCCCCTTTTCAGGAAAGGATGGATAAAGGAGGGAGTGACAAGCGTACTGGAGAAATGGAGGCAGGAGGGGAGGAGGGGCACTATGGAGCATGCTCGCTGAAAATCCCTGGGTATTTACGTGTCACATGACCTGCTCTGAGCTGTCAATCATCGCTGGTCGGAAAATGAAGGGAGGGAAGGGGCAAGAGAGTGAAGGAGAGATGGATAGGGGACCATTATGTGGATGGGTACAGTGAGGAGCGGTGGGTGACGCTTTCACAGCTGCTTCTATTTTCCGTTTAATTAAAAAAAGAGGGAAAAAAATGAAACTGTAATCTCTCACAAGCCCACCCCCAGGCAAGAAGCCCACCAATGGCACTCGTGTTTCCGGCTTAGAGCCGTGGATTAACCCCTTACAAACTGAGAAACAAGCACATCACCTTCACAAACACATTCAGTTTCCATGTTTCATGGGGACTTTCCATAGACATAATGATTTTTATACTGTACAAACTGTATATTTTATCCCCTAACCCCAAACCTACCCATCACAGAAAACTTTCTGCATTTTTATTTTTATTTTCAATAATCATCATTTAGGATGATTTATCAGCTGCTTTCCTCAAGGGGACCAACACATTGTGTCCACATAACAGTATGAATATGTGAACCACACATACACACACAGTCAGACACACACAAACACACACACACACATAGAAAGAGAGAGAGAGAGAGAGAGATCTGCATATGGGTAGTTACTTTCAATATTAGAATTTTCATTTAAAAATGTAATATATAAGGGAGTTTATCATTGATTCCTTTTTTGCCTTCATTAGTGCATTTTGAATGGTTTTCTACTTTTTAAAACAGACATATTTAATGTAGCATCTCCATTAATATGAACTCAAAAACGTGTGTATGTGTGTATGTGTATGTGTATATGTATATATATATATATATATATATATATATATATATATATATATATATATATATATATATATATTGCACATCTGATTATGTACATGTAACTCAAGTATATGAAAATAACTTGTTTTATGTATATGCATAACTGTTAACAATAATTAAATTGACAATAATAAACATTGACAAAAGATTATTATTGAGCATCAAATCTTCAAGGATCATGTGACACTGAAGACTGGAGTAATGGCTACTGAAAATGTAGCTTTGCCATCACAGTTTGCCAACATAACATTTTCAAATATATTTTAATAGAAAAAAAAAAATCTTTATATATATATATATTGTTTCTTTAGCACAGTAAGCTGAGTGCCAGTGGCAGGTGATGGTTCTCAAATTTCATCTGCTGAATCTTCAGCTGGATTTAATCTGATTCCTAACATTCCACAGACTCACGACTTTAGCCGACAGACACACCTCAGAGAGTAGCTCCATAAACACACATCAGTCCACACGCATCAACACATACAGAAGATTACTGCAATTACATTGTATGTTGCTTCTTGTAGGCCAGACAAGCCTAAACACTTAAAGCAACTGCAATTCTGAATGAGTCTATTGCACATACTTGTCTTATTCCAGTAGTAATTCAGAGCTGGAACTCAAGTATGGTGATTGATAGTTTAGATAACATTTTATTGTTTCATAAACCATCCAAAACAGCAGCAAATGCTTCTACAAAAATACTATAAAAGTGGTCCTTTGTCACATGGTCACATCTTGTTCTTTTTGAAAACACTTTCATTACTGCTTGTAGACCTAAAACAATTGGTATACAGCGGCCTCTAGCGATAAACTGTAAACAGTGTTCTCTATGGACAATTCTACACAGCGCCCTCTAGTGACGAACGGTATACTGTGCCCTCTAATTACATATTTATACACAGCGCCCTCTACTGACTGGTAAAGAAATAATCAAAAGCGACCTTAATTTTTTTCTTCTTTTTTTTCTCTCACATATATTTCTGCACACTGTCCTGTCGAGCAAGTCTTCTCTCTAAACATTCAGTCACTAAAACAGTCAAAGAAAAATTAATAGCCCGGAAAAATATAAGCAAATGTACAAAATGTAAATATTGACTTATCCCTATTCTAAATTAAAATAGATGAAAAGAGACTCCTGTTTGAACAAAGAACCTGTTTGGTATATATAAAAAAAACAAAAAATAGAATAGAACAGATGCTGCTATCAAACGTTTGGTGTATTTGTCACGTTCAATGTTTTATTATGCAATGGGAAAAATGCATTTTAGTTTGGTTTATCCTTAGACGTATAGGCCAGGGATGGAAATTAGCACCCGCCACCAGCCAAATGCGGGTGATTTTGTGTTGTGGCGGGTAAATTCGCTTCACCTACCGGCCACCGTGGCGGGTAAATAAAAATATACTGTTTCACACAGACGGCGGACACTTTTAGAGGACATAAGTGTACGCCGAAATAAAGTCTTTCACCTCAGAAAAACGGTGTTTCTTGTCCTGTCACGTCAGCCGTTATCCTGTTCTCATAGCGAACACTCTTCAAATGCACGCGCAAATGTGGCGGCGCGCGCTGTGTATCGCCTCACTGTATATAAAGTGCAAAATAAACTACGAGCATGCAACGCCGTTACGTTGTAAATTACACAAAATAAAAGTAATGCAGGGATGATTTTCATACTATTCATCAGGAGCAGTTTCCATGGTTCATTAACAGTTATTGTTAATATTGTGTATTCACCATGGTAACTGTCGTTTCCATATTAACCCCAAAATGCCACTTTATTTTTCTTTGTGTTATTTTTTATATTTTTAAATGACTCTAGTGGCTCATACCAACATTGTATTAACAAAAACTAGTTTGGAACTGCTATTTAATAGCTTTAGCATAGGCCTAATGTTTATTTATTAGTACTAGTCTTTACTATTAGTCATATTCTTACAATTTATGTTAAGTAAAGGGGGACAGTACTTGTGTGTGTGGAAATAGCCGGTTTCAATAAAACTACTTGTGACATGTCATATTTGGCTTTGACTTTGACTGAACATTTGCTCTCACTTTGCAGAAAAAATATCGGGATATATATCGTATATCGATATTCAGCCTAAATAATCGGGATATGACTTTTGGTCCATATCGCCCAGCCCTAGTTTCATTGTTGGGACTAAAAACCTAAAACTGGAAGCCATAAAAGACCACGAATCATTCAAATGCCACATCCAGGTAAAAAAGAGAAATATATATATAAGAGAGAAAGAGAAAATGTCAGTATTTCATTGAGACTTGAGATTAAATAAACTGCTTAAGTATTGTAGATCTTGTAGTATTAATTTTCACATGCAGTTACACATTGTCGGTTAAAAACAAGAAAGTGGCTGGTAAAAACATTGAGTGGCTGGTAGATTTTGAAATCCACCAGCCACAGTGGCCGGTGGACAAAAAAGTTAATTTCCATCCCTGGTATAGGCCTATTGGCTGGTCACTTAAAGTATTTTTAAACTGGATAAAGTAAATAGCCTACCATGACTAATGAACCAGAGTCAACGATTGCTCATAGGCCTACCATTTCTGCAAGCCGTTCCCACATTCCTGTTAGTACTTTCAAATAATCCGCAGTTCTACTACAAACTCTCCTTGTAAACACTTTATATAACTCTTTAGAGCTCGCACACTTCTCATTGTCGTGTCAATACACCAACATAGAGCTAATAAAGACTCGAAACTAAATGCTATAGGCTAAACTATTCTACGTTTTCCTCATTGTAAAATAGGACTATCATATCTGCTCATTGAAATACCAAATAATAACAACAACAAAAAAGTAAATACGCCATACATATTTATATAACGGAACAAGAAAGAGCCTAAAATCGAGAAGGGTTTATGAATAACTTATCTTGAGACATTCCTGACAGACTGCACATCCCATTATCCAAAGAACTAGAATCAGTTGTCATGTGGATGAAATTATGGCGTCTTCAGGATATTATTCCGTCGAGTACAATCCACAACATGATCAGGACTCTGAATGATGATGTCGAGATTGGAATACTAGCAAACCACAGCACTTATGACCACTGCACTATCCTGCCAACTACTTTAGTCGCCTACGTGAACGTAGAATGTGAAACATTAGGCATTATTCACAGTTTTAAACAGTAGTGTGCTAGCCTACTTTGTCACATGGATGCACAGAAATAAAAGTGGTAATTTTAAATCCAGTTTTGTAGAAAAACGTCTCAACGTGTGACAATCAAATAATGAGGCATACATAATGGCTTATATAACAAGTCAAATATAAATCAGTTCATGCATAACAGGAAATGGAAGGTCAAGCACTTTGCATTGTAGGATTTAGTGTTGTACAAAGTAAGCTTTACTTACAGTAGGCCTATACTGCAACAGTAATAGCAGGATGCTTTTTCATACTGTAATAGCAGCTTTCATATACAGTAGACAGCAAGAAAGTTCCATTTTCTATTAGTCTAAACCAACACGCATTTGATCAGAGGTGGACAGTAACAAAGTACAGTATGTAGCCTAATTAAGTACACTTTTTGAGTAGGCCTAACTGTACTTTACTTGAGTAGCCTATTATTTTTTTCTGGAAACTTTTTACTTTAACTTCACTACATTTGAAAGACAAATATCGTACTTTTTACTCCACTACATTTTTATCAAGGTCCTTGAGTAGAAAGTAGTAACGTCAGTCAGGGGATGATTATTTTGGTTGCATGGGGTTGCATTTTGGTTGGAAATGAAAGTCGGGTTGACGTCAGAACCCTATGTCAGATTGAAGTTAACATCCAACGTCGGACAGACGTTGGATTTTGGTTGGAAATGAAAGTCGGGTTGACATCAGAACATTTTCAACCACAATACAACGTCTGTGCTACGATGATGATTAACGTCAATCTGACGTTGGATTCTGACGTCAACCTGATTTCCATTTTTAACATTGGGTTTGGTCTTCCATATGCAAATTTTGGCATTGTTTTGGAGCACACTAGCTTTTTAGATAACAGTAAGGGTATCATATTCATAGGCCTACTAACAGCCCAAAAACTTTAAATAGGACACTATTTGAGGGAACAGCCATTTGGGTGTCCGAATTTGACCATTGTGGACATTATTGAGTATTCCATCTCACATTCAATCCCACTACTGGAACTGTGTTCTAGAAATAAATTTGATTTTGATGTGAGGGTACGTAGGCAGGCATAGGTTCAGAGGCATAAGGTACGTATTACATACAACAATGCAACAATAATAAAGCAATGCATTGACATTTACTTTTGATACTTAAGTACTTTTAAAAAGTACTTTACAACCTTTACTTGTAACGGAGTAATATTTGACTAGTATCTGTACTTCCATTCAAGTAAGGAAATTGTGTGCTTTGTCCACCTCTGCATTTGATGTTTTAATTTTATAACTTTTTCTTCAAAATGTATGTTACCTCTTTGAAAATAGACAGGTCGTGCCAAGGTATACCAAAGTTTTTGTGATTTGATGCAGTATAGTGCAAAAAAAGAAGAAAAAAGAAATACAGCATAAAACGAGTACACAAAAGTCATTTTTTTTCTGCAGTACTTTTTATTGATTGTTAATTAAATTATGACTAGTCTTTCGTCACAAAGCCCATAACATATGCTGAAATGCTAAAATGTATTACAAAAATAAAATGCTTTTATGTTAATTATACTGATTAACAAATTACCTTTATGCTTCAACATCAAGCATATTATAGATCAGATCAAAAC
Organism: Leuciscus leuciscus; assembly: GCF_965113295.1. Lineage (NCBI taxonomy): Eukaryota > Metazoa > Chordata > Actinopteri > Cypriniformes > Leuciscidae > Leuciscus > Leuciscus leuciscus. The sequence continues at coordinate 13,108,965 of NC_138747.1, read as the reverse complement.
CATGCATTTTGTCCCTGCATTTCACCTTTATAGTCAACATTTTACTATTATAGTCACAGCTGCCACAGTTCAAAGCACAGAGAAAAACCCCATTACACGACAGTGATTTCCACAGATTAAGTCAAATGGTTGTGTCCAATAAATAGTGATGGGGAAAATAACATCTTTCCATTTAGGATCATGCAAATACATTGCACTAAGGCCCACGTCCATATATCTTCACTCAAACACAGGAACAGACACTGATAAAAGCATTGCTCGGCTCCGGCAAAATACCACTAGGTTTAATGTGGGTAATGAGTGCGATTACTCAGGGGGATTGTTCACCCGGTGCGCCCCTGTAGCATCAAACACTGAGGCCTGGCTTCATGATCCTTTGCAGAGCAGAAGAACGTTATCTTTGGCTTTGAGTTTGTAAGAAGGCCTGCAAGACGAAAACAACAGGGATTGGAAAGCTAACCACTTTCCCTCCAGAATACTTTTGCACTAATACAGTCCTAAGAGAAAGATGAACATAAATTTAGTGTCACCTTATGAGGTGAAGTTAGTGCACTTGTGTGTATTGTTCGTGCATCACTAAACCAGGTCAAGTAAATCATTAAATCAATTTTCCAATAGGCATGAGAAAAAACTCTGAAGTAGATAAAATTGTAATTTTGAAACTTTTAGTGTTCAGCACTTAGTGGGAATCCTGCCATTAAACAGATGTGTAGTTCCGCTTTGTTTTTCTCCTTAAAATTAAAGTATTGTAATAAGGGCTAGAAAGGACAGTGTGACTTGTATGCATGAAAGAAAAACCAAAACAAACTGAATATTTCCGAAAATCCACACGACACTCAGCGCAAATCATTTCAGCACGACTCGAGTTGATTTTCCCTGGCAGGAACCATGGAGTTCCTTGGATTTGTGACTTGTGAGCCCTTGGAACATTTAAGGGCCTCCTGATACCCTGAATTAAACTATTGATATATATAGATATATATATTATTTCTTATTCATTGTTTACACTTACTGCCAAACAACAAACAAAGCTTTTGATTAGCTAGTACTGTAGAGTCTTTGAAAAATGTCCAGGCGGAAAGTAGGAGAAAGGCAGTAGCTGATAGTCTCTTCAACTTCCTGTACACGGCGTTGAAAACGACAGCGGTCCCGGGCGATTTCCTCCCAGGGCCCATGGCGATCCTCATCGCTGCTGGCATAGAACTCCTCGACCTCTTCCATAAATGTCACCTGTGAAAGGAATAAACAAAAAAACTGAGTATAATAAAATGTCATCTATTGTTTAACTAGTTGTTACATATTATATAAGGAGAGCATTTCTGTGTCATTAAAACCTGGCATCCCATGAGCATTCTCTACATTCTTGAAAGCAAATGAGCGTCAGTAACTAATAAACTAAAGGAAAAATTTGCAATTTAGACCCAATGCTTATTTCTGCTCCCTTTTCAGACTCATCACTTCACTGTTGCCAAGTAACACAAGATTGTGCTTAAACTGTTGAGAATTGAGATATAATGTGAGTGAGTATGTGATTGTTCCCAACACATGTGAGTGGTTGGGAGTGCCATCACCCTCAGACTAAAGCTAATGACTCTGACTAGCGTGATGACAGAGTCATGAAATGCTGCACGCTATAAAGTGATAATGAGTAATGGGCAGCGCACAAACTCAGTCTCCCTGGAGACAGCAAAATGGAACCATTGCATCAGATCATCACAGGCAGAGGAGGGGGAATTTTTTTTTAAAAATGATCTTGCATGGCTTTACATCATTTTCTCAAGCTAGCCTATGTTGCCATATTGACAAAGAAAGGAAATAAGGCAGAATAATAGCGTGAAAGAAGATTAAGTGTTGCTAGAACCATTCATTGTATACAATAAAATATGATCACGCATTTACCTAAATACTCTATTGTTGGTCTGATGAGGACATAAACCATTATTCCGAATATATGAAAGGCACAATTCATCCTGTATTATCTTAATATATATCTTATTTTAAAACTATCTTGGCAAAACTATAATAAGGTTCAATTTATAAATATTGGTTAATGCATCAGGTGTCAAGAAATAACAATGGGCAATTTCTTATTCCAGGTTTATGTTAATATATAAATTATTGTTCATGGTTAATTCTTGTTGACAATTTTTCCTAGAAATGTTCAAAATCAATTGTGTAATTACAATTAAAAATCTTGGGGTCTGAAAGATATTTTTTAAATAAATGGCCTGTGCTCACTAAAGGTGATGATACACGGGGCAACTTTTTGAGCAATGTTGCCATCAGCGGGCAACCAGGAGAGAGACAGGGTCCACGACCGATCTAAAGCATCCAGATCGAAATGTGTTGCTCATTCTCAGTGGGAAAGTGCCCAAGCAACATCGCTCGGAAACATTGCTCAAACAAGTTGCCCCGTGTATCATAACCTTAAGCTGCATTTATTTGTACAAAGAGTAATATTGTTAAATATTATTACAATTTAAAATAACGGTTTTCTATTTTAATATATTTAATTTTGGTATTTATTCATGTGATGGCAAACCTAAATTTTTAGCAGCCATTACACCATTCTTCAGTGTAACATGATCATTCAAATAATTTAAATATGCAGATTTACTGTTCATGAAACATTTGTTATTATTATCATCAATGTTGACGGCTGACGTTTTTTAGGATCACTTAATGAATATTAAGTTCAAAAGAACAGCAATAAATATTTTCTAACAACGTAAAAGTCTTCACTGTAACTTTTGATTCATTGTGTCCTTGCCAAATAAAAATATTAACATACTTCCGTTCAAAATTTTGGGGTCGGTAAAATGTTTTTGAAGGCAGTCTCTTATGTGCACTTAACTGTTTTATTTATTGATTCAAAAATACAATAAAAACAGTAATATTGTGAAATATTATTACAATTTAAAATAACTACGCTGTTTACACTGTTAAAACTGTTTCCACAAAAATATTAAGCAGCATAACTATTTTCAACTGATAATAATAATAAATTCTTGAGCAGCAAATCAGCATAATAGAATGATTTCTAATGGATCATGTGACACTAAAGACTGCAATGATGCTGAAAATTCAGCTTTGCAATCACAGGAATTACCTTTCTAAATATATTAAAATAGAACAGTTATTTTTATTGTAATAATATCACAACTTTATTGTTTTACTGTATTTTTGATCAAATAAACACAGCAATGGTAAGACTTATTTCCAAAACATAGACATCAATATTAACTTAGATTAATAAATGTTATTTAAAAAATCCCTGATACCTAATGCATTAAGCAATGTTAACTAATTAACCTTATTATAAAGTGTTAGGCTACCACTTTATTTGACCTACCAGTGTTTAAGTCCCTTGTACCACTGCTGCAAGCACCTCAATTTCCTCCAGGGGGTCAATAAAGTCTTATCTTATCTAAAACAACTATGTTACATATTTTAAAAATTGGCTGTTTAAAATTAACTTTCCTAAGGAAACTGCTTCCTCAATCAGCAAATATTAACTTACCAGGATTTGATGAAGCATGTGTAATGATTTTAAACCTTTTGGTGAACTTAAAGTGTATGTACAGTCTATGACTATAAACAAAATTAAACAAAAAACAAAACAACCGCATGAGTCAAAGTAGTTACTGTCTCCATCTGATTCATTCTTCAATTCCAGACACATTAAGTGTTCTTAAGCCAACCACACCACCTCACACTTTGTAAGCAAACAAAATGTACAGAAAGATAATTACATAAGTACTTTCAGACTGGAATGTGGTAATGCAATAAGGGGTAAATGTTATACAAACCTTCCTCAGCTGAACAACTGTGGCACTGCTCGAGCATGGCAAAGGGGAAATCTCTGAGAATCCGCTGTCCAGCCTCTCCTCAGCCTCCTCTCTCTTGTAGCGTGGCGTTCCAGGTGCTTTCTCCTTGCAGCAGCCTTTGAGGGTTTTCTGAGTCTGCATGGAGGCCTGGAAGTTAAAGAGGCTGTAGGGGTCTGCTGAACAGCTAAAAGAGTTCCACAGTCTCTGATTCTCTTCCTCATCCATCTCACAGGTGTCTTCACTCGACTCGTTCTCAGAGAGCGAGGGCGACGACGCAGGCGGAGAATGCTGGGAGGACATACGCGCTGGTGGAGACTCGGAGACCGAGGAGTCTGTGGTCGCAGGGCTTGGCTTGGAGGCTGTCCTTAAAGGAGCTCTGAAGTTCCTCGGGTTATAAGGATCTCCGTTTTGGCACAGAGAACTCCACAGCCTCTCGTTCTCGGAGTCGGCGTCCTCTCCATCAGAGTCTTCCTCAGATTCATCGTCGCTGTCATCCAGGTCCTCAGACTCTGAGAAGTGGGATGAGCCTTCACTGTCAAAGCCATCATCGTCATCACTGTCCCAATCGCCATCATCCTCCGATTCAGATTCGCCACTGCAAGGGCTGCCCATGATGTAAGCAATGTCCTTGTTTTGACATTGAGGCGTGGCCAAAAACGGCCCGTTTTCAGCACCAGAGTCCTCTTTTTCACTTTCCTTAATTTCTTCCTCACAAATGACAGGTTCACTATGACACTCACTCTCTGTAGTGTTACTCTGAGATGGGTTGTCTTCGGCTGTTTCCGACACCTCCTGTTCCTTGGAAAGCAGCTTCATGTGAAGTTTACTATTTGAGTGTTCTTCCTCCAAGCTGGAGTAGCCATTATCTTGGTCAGGGGTCAGAACTGCCACCTCATTATAGGCTCTACTACAAACTAGTAGTTGCTGCTTAACATCTAGTGGAAGCTGATATGAGTTGAGGAGGGATTCTGGTTTGGGCATGTGCAGGCTTGCATTGTGGGTCAGCTCTTTGGAGCACAAGGGACCAGTGCTTTCGTTGTGCATTGATGGCCCATCATTGCTACATAAACACAGTTCGTTCGTCATGGCAACGGTCGCCGACGAGCGGCTCTGACAATAGCCGACACTGTGATGTTCTCCACAATGCTGCCAGCTCGTGTCAGTCTCTTTTCTGCTTTGTGCTACATTTAGCAGCAAGTTTTGAGGTTTGTCGTCAGCCTCCCCAAATCCACCCCACCACCAGCTGTTAGTGGATCGCACGGATGCCGTATCCGGGCACAAATCGCATCCGCTTTCTGGTTTTGCGCGTCTTTTTTCCGGAGTGTTCATTAACACCTGGCTGAGCAAGTTCCTCGCCGTTCCGAGGTATCCGACCGATGCCTGCTTTTGAAGATTGAAATCTTTCTGGGAGGTGTTCTGAATTCCCAGTTCGCTCAACGAATCGTGCGTGAACCAGACTAGAGTCCCCCGATCTCTGGAGGACGCATGCGCCGCGTTTTCATGCTGGCAGTGGAGATATTCAACTCCCAAGGGGGTCAGAGAGTTTCCAATATCTAGATTTGACTGGGTTCTTCCCGGGAAATATCTCTGTAGGAGAGACCACGCAGGCCTGGAGACCAGCGAGAACACGCTTATCCACGAGCTGTCAGTGCGCTCGTCATCGCCACGCGCGGGCCGCGTGTCCCCTTGAGGAAAGTGGTCATGTGTGCTCATACTTCTGAAAAATATGAAATGCGCTGAACTACATAAACTTAACAAAAATAGAACAAACTAACAAATTAAGTTACTTCCTTAAGAAGTGGCTCGTTAAACACACTGTTTAGACTTCATTTGCATAAAAGTGCTCCGGCTTCGAATGTCGTTTAAATGTCTCTGAATGATGATAATATACAGAACAGTTTCTAATACAACATAAATATGGCCTTATAAGGCTTAAGTTAGCTGGCTAACGCAGCTAGTACCAAGCTTTAATGTATGGCTAAATGTTAGCTACGAAAAACTAAAACACTCCGTTTTCTCATTTCTTTCAGCCCTTAACACCATCCATGAGTACAGATAAATATTCTCCAGGGTAAATGAAAGAGTCCATGTCGTTTAGACTGTGTTGAGTCCACGCCGGCTCACGCGAATAGCTTCGGCGTCCATATTGACCGCAGTGTTAGCGCCAACTGTGCCGTCCTGAGGAAAATAACACCAATTATTTCGGTTTGAAGGGACTGTAGAAGCAGCAGAAGAAAAGGAAAGGCAGTTTGAGGTGGTGTAAGAGTAAGATAGGCTGGTATACTCCAAAGGAAAGCTTGAAACAAAAGCCATTTTGACGTTTGAGTGGAAGCAAGCGAGCGTCGGTTCTTCAACTGTCAGTCTTCTGTCACCTCAATCGAGCCCGGCTGCCGCGTTTTTCGAAAGAAAATACTGTAAGTTGTAGGAGAAAAACGGCAGTAACATCAAAATCGAGTCAAAGCGGTGTCCTTACAAGTTACAAAACAAGTGGTTTCACTTTTAATTCGTTTTAAATAGAAATACTTGGTATTCAGACTCGTTGACGTCGCCGTTTTGTTCCCTAGCCGCTGAGCTAAAGCGGAGAGATTTCATCAGAAAAGCTGTAAGGGAGTGTCTCTAATTTTCAGTACCATTACCGCGCGCTTAGGGACTGTCGTAAAATTCTGATCTCACGTGGTACATTGATGCATGTGTTATATAAGATGTTCAGTGCATGCCCCGCCCCCGCAATGCATGGTAACACATAGGCTACATGAATCCCTCAGGATATTCTAAATCTTTAATGCAACCTACCATGTCAGCAACTTTAATGTCAGTGCTTCTAGTAGTTCGACTGATCTGCATGAATTTGACAGATCTATTTGTGCCTTGGTGTACTTGCCTGTGCAGAATCCCTCAACCACAGAACTAATGCATCATGAGGAAATGACTGCTGATGCTAAATGAAAACGCATATTTTTTTTCGTTTTCTTTTGTGACACTTAATATGTGGACAGTCTTGGACACATAAGCCAGTCTTTATTAAAGCAATATCGCATGTCCCCCCCCCCCCCATTCCCTGCTCTCTTGTAACAGCAATCCAGGAGCGTAAGAGGGAACCAAAAACAGAAGAAACACATAACTCTGGTCTAATTTATAGGTCTGTACTTTATTCAGGTTTTCCTGTCTATTTGATGTGAAAAAGAACTGAATTTTATTCCCAGATTGTCCTAATTAAACCCAGTCTCAATGGAATGTTTTAATTTGTTACATTAACATGGATGAATGAGTAATGTCATCAGAATTCTCTGGAGTATCAGAATAATGAGTAATGTGGAAGAACATGGACTGTTCAGACAGGCAATTAAAGCCTTTATGATAAACCCCATTCTGATGTAATCCTTGCTTCGGTGTGATGACAGACAAAACAGCATATGGGATAAAGTCACAAGTGTCTCAGTAAAGCGGATTGTTGTGGTCAGTCGTGCCCAATTGAGATTCAACATGGAATCTATGTGAATGTGCATCTAAACAAGACTTGCACAAGTTTCATCATTTTACATTGATCATTGCACCATCTTTGTAGAGGTTTATGTGGTCCAACAAAGGCAAACTGGTAGCCAGGGCAAGAAACACAGTATTCAAGTCGGTTTCCTTGTGCATTTATTAAGTGCAAATAAATTTTAAAAACATGGTTTGAAATTAGAAGAGAAACAATTTTCCTAGAAATGGAAAAAATGGAATAAAGCCCATTTATAATCCATAAATCACATCAAAATTAGATTCTCATCATTTACATATGTCAACCCTATTGATTTTATGCTCACATTCTCTTTAGTTATTAAAATAAGGGTCACGGATGTTATAAAAGTTCTATACCTTTAAACCCAATCTTTTCTGCATATTCACAACAAAAAGATTTTCAAAACAAAACGCTCAGTTTTCCATTATAGAATTGGCATGCAATCGTACAATCATTTCCCATTAGGTTAAACCTCACACAGTAGTGCCCTTTGGAAAAAAAAAAACACAATCATTCATATGAAAGAAAGTTCAATACTTAAGGAAAAAAAAAGAAAGAAAAGTACTTCATATCTGAAATTGAGCTGGTTTCTCTGGTTAGAAAAAGCCATGGAACAACAGGGACTACATTGACCTGGATAATCATATCCATGTTTGCTTAAGGCTACTGGATTGTTAGAGCACCTCGACATACAGGGTTGCACTTTCAACTTGTATGTAATTGATTTAAAGATATGAATTCAATGAAGATTGAAAACAGTTCCTGTCATTATGCATTTCTCAAACTTCATAGTTTTCCTATTTTATTATTTTACACACACTAAACAATGCCGATTGGTTAAACTGGACAATTTTATGAGAATCAGATTAAACAAATTTAAGGAAATTTCCAATGACTTAATTTTCCCTTCCAACCTTACTGTGAGCTATAATGCATTTCTTCTCAAATCAAACTGAGTGCAAAGTAAAGCATATCGGAATGCAAAATCTTTAAGCATAAGTTTCCCAGAAAAAAAGAAAAAAAATCTACTGTGGTATATTTAGCATTTAATTTACATGCAGTTTTACATAAAAAGGAGGAATGGAAATACTGACAGAACTACAGTCTAAAGTTTTAATTTCACTCCCCCTTTGAAAAAAAAGGGGGGAAAATAAATTAACCAATAAAACTTGGAAAAATATGAGGTCAATGTACTTGACAAACAAATGCAAAAAATGCAATATTTATCCAGTAGCAAATTTTACAGCATGCAAATCAACTATTTTCAAATAGAATTTCCCTTGTGTAGGTTATGTTTATATATCAAGGTAAAATCATCGACCCTGAAGTAAAGTCCCTTTGAAAGCCTTTTCTGTATAAAAAGTTGTGCCATCATTTCAGAAAGAAACAAATGTTAGTGGTTTATGTAAAGAAATAATCCATATTCCTCAGGGTTTGTCTCTGTTGTTCAATATACGTACATGCAATTCATCTTTTCATTTTTATGCACCCACCTATTTTACATGATCAAAAATCTACATTCACTCTGTTCTCTGTGTCTCATTTCCACTGCAGTGGTTATATGAAGCAAAATAATTCCACCATGGTTTCAAGCCTAAGACTATCAAGTGTTCATCCCTTTTTTAATGATCAGGTAAATGCCACAGGCAATGTGAAATTACCCAACTTAACAGTACAAAAGCGGCCCTCACTATTAATTTTTAGGTAAATCTGCAAAATCTGATCCAAAGAGGCATAACTAAATGTCACAAGACACAACAAAGCTCAAAATTGAGCCACAATAGAGAAACATCTTAAAAAGAAAATAACTTAAATTTCCATTAGCATCCTCAAGAAAACAAAATGGGGCTTTAAAGTTTCATGGACAGCAATTTTCCAGAAATCCCCCAAAAATATGGCGCATGGAAGTCATTTCATCTTTAAATATTCTTTTTGCCAATCCTTGTGTCACCAAATGGTTTTTGTCCCATAGTGTTACCAAGAACCGCTTCTGGTTCACATGGTGCACGGTACCCCACCAGAACAGTATCAAGTGATGACACTCCATCACCGAATCTACACATCTCCCGGTTAGGAGAACCAACAAACACAACCCCCCACTGGGGGAAACAGCCTTCTGAGCAGCTGGGCATCTCCAACTCCCGACCCATAAGCAAAGACAGACACAAACACATGCACACTGAAATACACAAGTGAAATCCTTCACTTCTGGGCATCCATACAAGCGCTAACGGTTTATGTCGGAGCCTCTGGTGCCAAGCTGGTGCCAGTCCACCATGCGATGGCCTGGGGTGAGGTCTTTCAATTGGATGATGGTTTCACCCAGCAGGGTGTTGTCCCAGAATGCTCCCTCATTCAGTACCCGCAGGTGAATGGTTCTCTGCTGCAAATCACCACGTGGGATCTTATCATACACCAGCTGAAACGGAGACAAAGGGATGTCATTCAGGAAGATTCAGAAAAGTAAAGTGCAACAGTGCCCACCCACTTTTTCCATGGCCTTGGTTCCCGAAGTGTATGTGTATGTATGTATATATATATATATATATATATAAAATAAAATGTCTTCATTGCAGAGTTATAAGGCATGGACCAAACCAACCAGCTACAAGGTAAATCAAAGCTACATTTGCACTTTCATTTGAAACAAAAAAGACAAAAAAGGTACAAGACTGAACAATGGAGAAATAGAAAATTGATTTAAAGAAAAACATTAAATAAAAACATTTCACATATTCTTCAACAAAAACATACACCATCGATTAACAAACTAAAAACTCACAGTAGGTCCATCTTTAAAGGTTTGTAAGTTAGCGTTAAAAGTCATTTCCCCTATGTAGAAAATGAATGATTTTTACTTCAGGAGCCCAACTGTTACACTCTATAGTATCATCTAATAGTGATGTTTTCTCACCATCTCATTGTAAGTGGGGTTGCATGTTCGCCGGGCTGCCTTGGTCTTTCTCTTGCTAGTTTTCTGAGGGTCTGGGAGGAGGTACAATTTGACGTATGGATCAGGATCTGTTCCCTCCTGCAAAGGTTGCTGAAGAAAAAGTTCAAAACATTGGCAGTGGTGAGTGCCAACTCAACATTTGGATGTGTATTATGTGCATATGATTAATGGCAGACACTCACCAAGCCTCTGATGTGCATCACCATAATGAAAAGCTTGTCGCTCTTGTACAGAATCGAGAGCTTCACTTCACCTGCCACGGTACCGGGCACAGGAGCCCAGGACACATCTGGGAAGGAGGAGGAACTGGATTTAGTGTAGAAAGGTGTGTGTGCGCGCGTGCATCTGGCTTGCCAGGTATACTTAACAGGTTCCAGCTCTGGAAATCCAATTAGATTATTTACTTAATTCACCTTGAGAGAAGACCTTTATCACAAATCAGATAAGGTAACTCACCAGATGTTATGGCTGCCACAGTGCAGCTTTTACTCATGATGACTTTCAATATTTAACTAGTTGTGATAAACTCTCAGGGTTTGATCTATGGAAGTGTTTACAAAATGTCTGATGCAGGCCTGACACCAGAACACCGGCTTGTTATGCCTTGTTATTTTCCATAGACATGCAAATAAGATGACTCCCTCGCAAGGGACTACTTTCCTAAATATAAAGGCAGAAATGCAGTATAATTTTTATGTATAAACTCCCATTTTTACTGTGCGAGCAAACAGCAAGATTTTATAAAAACGATATGCTGTTCAGAAAATTAAATAATTGCCTTTTAATATTGTCATTGTACCCAAAAGAATATTAATTAAATTAATATCTTGAAAATATTTACTTGGCTGACAGCACATCTTTTTTTACCATTGTATGCATGCATGCATGCATGCATGTATGCATGTATGTATTTTTATTTTTTTCAAATGTTAAGGGTACTGTTAGCTGTATAAAGCTTAAGAGCAAATTAACCAAGAATGTCAATTGAATAAAATAATTAATCTCAATGAAACTAATACCATCTTTCTTGGACCTCAGTTTTAAAATCCCTTGTGTCAGAGTGCATAAAGGTTGTGTGATTGCAGGCACATTACACTAGTAGTTAAAGATAAGACCCTGGATAAGCACTGGGTGTGTCACTTACTCACATTCACTGCAGCTGATTGGCCCAAATAGACATGTCCTTTACACTAACTCATGATGATTTGCTGTGATGGCAGGATGAACTGCATGAACTTTGAATCCATCATTTACAAAAGCATTAATAAGTAGAGGGATTCATAAGAAGTGTATGTGGGTGTGTAGAAGACAAATAAGGCAAAGAAATATACCTGCTGGTTTATTATGGAGAGCATTAACAACAGTTCCTACACTTCCTGCACGCTCATCTCTTGGTAGAGGGTGAAAGAAGGTGTAGATCAGATCACACTGAAAGAAGAGAGGGTAAACTGCAGTTAACTCATAAGCAGGTGTACAGTCACAGCTAAAGTATGGATGCTATGCGATCTAGTTACATTCTTGAGATGCACCCTAAAGTACAGTACAGCACAGCACAGGAAGTGTGATAGCGTGCACAGTCTGGCCGTCAATAGGCCTGTGGGTGGACGGTTTCACAGAACATGGCTGATTTCCAAGAAACATGCCAGTTAAACTGAAACCACTTACATTAATTACTGTAAGCTGCCCACATATCTATTTACTATTATTATTATTCAGGAAATAAAATAATGGTGGTGCGGCTGGTGAATGTAAACATACATTTAACATTATAAAAGTTAACTTTTTTTATTTTCAATTGCACTAAGTTTGTAATATCCGTAAGATTACATTTATCAAAAGTGAATGAAGGCATTTTTAATGTTACAAAAGATTTTAAATGATTTAAATAATTTTAAATAAACAAATTCTATTCAAAGAATCCTGGAAAATAATATATATCCGTTTCCACCAAAATATTAAGCAACTTTTTTTAAACTTAAGAAATGTTTCTTAAGCGTCAAATCAGTATATTAATGATTACTGAAGGATCATGTGACACTGAAGACTGGAGTAATGATGTTGAACATTCAGCTTTGCCATCACAGGAATAAATTACATTTTAAAGTATTATTACAATTAAAAAAAACGTATTTAATACATTTCACAATTACTGTTTTTACTGTATTTCTTATCAAATAAATGCAGTTTTATTTTTTTTATATAAAATGTACAGCAGTGCAAAAACACAACATACAAATCTGAGATATAAAATAACTACATACACCACCCCAATGTTTTGAATCATAGTGTACATGGATTGTGAGGGGAAAAGTTATAAAATATAAAGTCAATAGAGGGTCAAAGGTTACCTGCGTCACCTCTTGAGCAGCATGGATCAAATGCCAAACATATCCATTTAGCTCCTCTTTCCTTCTGTCTGCCAGGGCCTCTCCTCGAGACCGACCAATCACAAAGCGGCTGGGGAAGCTGTGGGAACATTACATTGTGAGGGGTGTGAAATTAAATGAAGAGCACTACTACATATGGCATATGTTACCACAAAATACATCCTGAAGGGGTGATCAGGGTCCTGTACACCACTCTGAGGAGCTTTATTTTTTGTGATAGAAATTGATGGCTGATCAAAATGTCGCTTAAAACATTGATACTAGCAGTACAGAGAAGAAATATACTACGACCAGCTTTCATTTGGTTTCATAACTTATCGCAGATTTCAAACTAAATATATCCACTGATAACAGAAATCTGCATTAGTTCCCACCACAGTCAGTCATTTTTCAAATCACTCAAGGTCAAGGTGTATAATGTGTATTCAGTGAGCTTTTGATTTCATATAATTCACATTTCTGTCAGGTTTTAAAATTGTACCTGGGTAGTTTTGAGGAAGGGAAGATGAGCTGCAGTTTACTGTGAAGTTCATGGAACTCCTCGAAGGTCCTCTGGACTAAAGTTGTTGTCCCCGGTTGACCTTCCCGCTCCACTTTTACAACATAAGACTGCATAAAGGCGTAAATAAGTGAACATGAAGATCTGTATAAATGATTATAATGTACTTAATGCATTCTGGCTAAATTTAAATGCAGTAGACTTACGTAGCCTTTGCTTGGAGTAAAGGTTTTGATGTGTTTGCAAACAAACAGGCTCCGAATGACACCGTCAGTCTTAAGAGTGTAGACGCGTGGAGCAAATGATAGAACGGGACGCTCCTCGGAGGATGCAAACTTCATTTGGGCCAGGTTATGGATGAAGAAGTTGAGTTTGGTTGCCACACTGCCAAGACTTGACTCGATCAGTCTAGAAGAGGGGACAAGGTTAAGATGAAGGCTATACAAGACAAATGGATTCAAAGGACAATGGCAATAACTTGTAAGCTCTCACCTGGTGAAGTGCATGGTGGCATCTGCTTCTGATTCATGTGGTCTCAGAGCATCATAGACGTATTTCAGATCATCCACATCAGACAGCTCTGGTATCCCACTGGACAGCATCTGCATACAAACACACAGGGGTTACTGAGAGTATTTCATTGTTAGACCAGAAGAATACAATGCATTCAAATAACAGGCAAACGATAAAGCAAGCCAGAGAACGTTACTTTACCTGAACTCTGTGAATGCATTCAACTAAAACAAAATGTGGGAAACACATAATATGTGGAGTTATCTGGGAACTCACCAGGCCAAGCAGGTTAAGAAATAGATGTGCGTGTTTCCTAATGAGATTGTAGGCCTCACAGCACAAGTCCACAAAATCATGGAAGCGGCTTGATGGCTTGTCACCTCCATTGATGACGTATGCCATGTCAGACGTAAACACGAAAGGAGCCCGGTCGCTGAAAAAAACCCAAAACAGGACAATTACAATCTGTGATAACACTTACCATCAACAGCCCAGATTTGCTTTAGCTCAAAAACATTCTTATAAAATTTATAGTTCCGGTCCTTGACTCTGATTGGTTGAGCTGTTGTAAATTACTCTACAAACATACATCTGTGACCTTCGCTTCGTGGCTTGCCTAACAACGCTGCTTAGCTGTTCTAAATTATTGTAAACCACAGCTTCTTGGGGCTTATTACTTTATTCGGTTCCTTTGGGAAGAAGAAATGTGAAAGAGGTTGTAACTCAATAGTTCTTAACTGTTCTGAAAGACAACAGTTGCAGTGATCAAAATGTGGGGCAGAGGAACTCTTTTTTTTTTTTTTTCATTTTGTGTTCCTACCGTTTGATGTTGCCAAACATCTGTGCATGCCCCAGGAACTTGCCGAAGTCAATATGGAACATGTGTCCACTGGTCTTCAGCATGATGTTGTCGTTGTGGCGGTCGCATATGCCTAGAATGTATGTGGCCACACAACAACCAGCACACGAATAAATGAAGTTTTCCACCGCCTGTTAGAAAGCAACAAACCAACAGAATTAGTTTTTAACCAACCACTTTGAGACACCAAGGGATTGAATTTCCAAATCTCTCAATACATTTTCATATTTTTAGGAAAGGCAAAATAAGAAACATGATGCAACCCAATGCAACTAAAGCAGCAATGGATTGACATTTCACACATACCATCTGGCTGAGCAAATAGTCTTAAATGTAGTATAAGGATATATTACAGTACCTTTTCATACTCCTCTTCAGTCGGGTTGTGTTTCTGCAGCCAGTCCGCTAAAGTCCGGTCCTTAAAGGAACCAGTTACTCCATGCTCAACCTGGATCTTCCTCAGGGTTTCTGCACTTGGAATCATCTCTACCATGCCTACACAAGGGAAAATAGGAGTTATGAAATTACTTCCATTCCTCAGAAATTCAATTTTTTTTACAATCATAACACCGTTTGGATCAAGTCTATAGAGTGGAATCGAGGGTGTAGAAAAATAAAAATAAAGTGTCAAAGTAAACACTCATACACACATACATGTATACATATATGGGAAAATACTGTAGTGAATTTCAGACACTGATGAGTTCATAAACTGAAGTCTCAACATTGAAGGATGGATGTACCTCTGCCCCGTCCCGTAGAGAAGCAGCGGAAGATGACCATCCTCATATCAAGTCCCTCCTGGATCCAGATCTTATTCATGATCCGAATGATCTGCAGCGTCAGCATGTCTTGCCGCAGGTCATCTCCAGCCTGAGTGAGAACACACAACCATAAGCGACCAAGACAGCGCTTGAAAACGTGTTGCAATGCAGAACCGCTGATCCATAATGCACACAGACACGTGGAGGTGGTACCTTAAAGATGACGTTGATGTGATCTCCCAAAGGATCCTGGTTCTGGAACGAGAGCTTGAGCGGCACTGCATTAGAGTTGAAGTAGGAGCAAGACTACATGAAGAGAATGAAAGACATGTTTTGTTTCTTACATCTTGACAAGAACAATACAATGACTTAAAAATGCTTGATATAAAGACACATTCTGTAATTACCTGTATGTTGATGCCCTTGACGAGCAGGCCTGGGTTCAGAGGAAGTCGACAACTGTTGTTCAAACAGAAGAACTGTTTGACCTCTTCTAGCCCATCACGAAGAATAGCCTGAAAACCAGACACACCACGATTAGTGTGCTGACCAGACGGTCTGGAGAATGTTAAAATGCCCCTTAGGGATCAACAATCAGTCTTTGGCACAGACTTGTTCTATAAAGCTAAAAATAGTGATAAAACTAAATGAGAAATTTAGAAGCCGGCTCTTTTTAGCAAATTTCTGTAGGTCATAATTGTTCTCATCAGAAAAAAGGCACTGATTGGACCTTGTGAAATAGATGTAAATACCAGGAGTAAATGAGGAACAGTGAAGCTGACCTGTCTGGATGAAGGGGAGGCGTCTCTGACCCGTTGGGCTAGCTTAGCCAGAATGTTAACCAGCCAGCCTTGCCGATCAAACTCTTCCCTTAAACCTCGACCGGAGCAGCAGAGAAGGGCCGCCAGCAGATACTGATACCTCACGCTAAACTGAGAGTCCTGAAGAGTATCTTTCAGCAACCTACAAAGAGAGAGACAAAAGAAGAGTAGTGTATTTTAACTGCTGGTCCAAACATCCTTAGAGCAATTCATTTCCTTTTGAAGGCATTTTATATAGATTGCACTAACAAAGAGCAATTTCTGTCTAATGAAATGTTTAGATTTGAGCACAAAATGTGATTTTCTTTAGCATAAAGAAATTTAAATTGACTTAGGAAGCTTTAGAAAGTTTTACATTGTGACTATTTTTTTTTTTTAGAGCACTTAAGCACACAATTTTCTTTAAAAAAATTAGGACAATACCAAATGCATTTCTGTAAATTATGATTCTTTATTACTTTGATACAGTATTTTGTATTAGTAAAACTTGTAGTTTAAAAAAAATTATTTTACTAAAAATATTATAATAACTGAATTAAAAAGGCAGCAGAAACATATGCTACAATGATATTTAAATTATTTATTTTAAATAAGTGTAACTTAAAGATAAGTAATGTTTCCCCTTATTAGTAAAATATGTATGTAATAAAAAGGCAGTGCAACAAATTCTAAAATATATACATTTTTAGATGCAAGGTAAGCTTATTCTGTAATAAAGCAAAATACACATTCTTAGTTTAATTGTTCTGAAAAGAATGTCACATTGCAAAAGTCTTTATTTTCTCCATGAATGTTTTTTTTGTTTTTTGTCATTTTTTCCTTTTAATTTTAGGAGTAAAATGTAACCACATTCAGAAAGCCTTTGACTGCTCCAAGACAGAAAATTACAGCATTTGTACAGCAGGTGGAGCTGTTAGCTAATATTATACACACACTCATGCAATCAGTGTGATACAGTGATAATCTACATGTGCATGACTTTAGTGTATTCAAAGTATCAAGCATTCAAGGTGCTAACGGGTCAAAGATTCAAATCTCAACACACAAGTGCATCAGTTTAAAAGGTTAGTTCACCCAACAATGAAATTTCTTTCATTTACTCACCCTCATGTCGTTCCAAACCCGTAAGACCTTTGTTCATCTTCGGAACACAAATTACGTTTTTTTGATGAAATCCAAGGTCTTTCTGACCCCACATAGACTGCAACGTTATTACCACTTTCAAGGCCCAGAAAGGTAGTAAAGACATTGTTGAAATAGTCCATATGAATACAGTGATTCAACCTTAATGTTATGAAGTGACGAGAATACTCTGTGTGCAAAAAAAATTATGAAAAAAACAACTTGCGATCACGCATACGTAGTGGTGCTCACGTGAACAGCCTCAGAGACTGAAATGGAAGAATGTTAAAACTGTTGAATAAAGTCGCCATTTTAGTTTTTTTGCAATGTGACATTTTCAATTTACACAATGTTATGAAACGACAAGAATACTTTTTTTTTTCTTTTTCTTTTTTTTTAAGGTCGAATCACTGTAGTCACAGACTATTTCAACAATGTCTTTACTACAATTCTGGGTCTTGAAAGTGATAACATTGCAGTCTGTGGGGGGGGGTCAAAAAGCTCTCGGAATTCATCAAAAATATCTTCATTTCGGTTCCAAAGATGAACGAAAGTCTTGTGCGTTTGGAACGACATGAGTGAGTAATTAATGACAGAAATTAAATTTTTGGTTGAACTAACCTTTAAACACTGACAAACCTGAATGTGACAGTATGAGGCAGCATGACCCGATTTCTCAGTATAAGTGCTCTATAATACATGCGCACCGAGTTTCTAAGTATAATCTGAGAGTAGAGGACACACCAGAAAAGGTAGTGAGCTATGCGTACATCCCCGATGGCCCTCCTCAGCAGAAAACGCACAAGGTGACTGTCCAGATAACACTCGTACTTCAGCGCCTGCACAAAGAGAAATAGTTAGAGCAATTTGTTAGATGGGGAGGGAGAAATCAGAGGTTGAGAGAACAAAAAGGACGGAAGGTAAAAAGAAAGACAGGTAGGATATAAACAGATCAAGGTCAATGGGAAAGGAGGGAATAGAGCATAAAAGGAGGAAGTTGGATACAAGGCCTTTGTTACCTGCACTAACTGAGGAAGGAAGTCCAAAAGCTCAGGATCAGAGATTGAGTCCATCCACTGTACAGCCGTCCGCCTGCACTCCTGATCTGGAAACCTGGTTTAAAGGGGATGTTAAACCAAAAAAAAATTAAAAGGTGGTGCAATAAACTGCACTATAAAAGCAGTACAAAAGTACAAACTATGTATTAACATGAATAAAAAAACTGGATAATAACTATAATATGACTGATATATATTGGATAAAACATATACAGGTGCAGTCATTATCCAGTCCAAGCTGGTTTAGGTGGTTGATCAGTTGGGCTACCAGCCGATTAGGTTAAAGTTAACCTGGTGAACCATCTTGGTCAACCTAGTTGGAGCTGGTAGATCAAACCTGGTGGCTCTCGGTTGAGCCGATTTGATTTAACACTAATACAGCTTTTAATTCATGTCAGTAAATGTCGAAAGATATCTGCGCTCCACATGTGCTCTGCTGGACAAATCTCAAAGGTCAATTCTTCATGGTCTACTCAAATCAGCCCGACTGCCAGCCGTTGAAGGACAGTCAAGCTCTGCTTAGCCTCCAGCTAAACAACGGAGCAAGCAGTTGCCATGGTTACCATAACACTCACGTGGCATTCAGCAGGCCTAGGGCGTCCAGGTGGTTCATGCATTCCCACTGGCGGAGCAGGGCATAGATGTCAGGCAGGCATGCCCACTCCCAGCTGGGTGCGCTGGCCAGGACCAGAGGCAGACGACTGGCTTCCGCATGGCAGAAATAACGCTTCTCCCACAACAGGCGCCGGTCCTCCGGAGTCAACCTAGATAAAAGAACCAAACAAGATATTAAGCATGACTTTATTTTTATGAAAACATCATTAATTTATTTGTCGGTTTATTCCATGTTAGCACAAACAGTAGGCATACTTGCACAGCAGTTATAGACACACATAAGAGCTTAAGTATACTGCAAAAATGACAGTGCTATGCTGGAAGAATTTAATGTTTCAAGCAGCCATAGTTTACACCTCACTTTTGAAAATTACAGACATGCGTTTGAACGATAGTTTTAATTATGAGGGATTTGTTTTTTCTTTTTGCCCCTTTCATAAAAATCAAAAGCACCTCAAAACGGTTTGCAACCCGCCATCTACATGCTATCAGTCAAAAAACATGATTCGCCAATCTGATTAAGTTCAAATATGTGCAAACTTCCCATCTAGACAAAGATGCTGCAAATACAGCAATTAAGACAGTAAAGCATCTCCATGAAGGGATCTCTGCGTGGGCTCTCACTGCAGTAAAGGATAGAAAATAACCACACTGAATCTCTTGGTAATTTATGATGCATGCCTACTTCTACACTGATGTACCAAACCCTGAGGTCCAAGTCTGGAAGTAAACACTCCAAAAGGCTCTAGTTAAAAGTAAACAGATCTATTTTCATGAATAATATTTAAATGCATAGAGGGGACTGAAAACAACTAGCTATAGCCTGTACAAATAATCACCAGCAAACAATCCATGCTTAAACACCTATATAATGATCTGTCTAGGTCCTTCATGATGCTTATCTCATCTCTTGTTGGATGTCATTTGTTAAACATACCCACTTATTCGGCAATGTTTAGCTACCATGTTTTTCTGCTTATGAATTCATGTTGGGGAGTGGCTTCTCCCTCTAGGGATGACAGCCGTAGGGCAGGAACCCCGGATCAAATTACCTCTGCGCCGGCTGGGCCAGTCATCAGACAGCTCAATATACTGGGGGAAGGGTTGTGAATGCTTCATACAGTCACACTCACACTCTTCAACATGCAAGCATGACTGTCATTAGAAGACTACATATCCCACAATTCACAAGAGGCTTGAGTATTGATTTCTGGCTGCAGCTGCCCAAAGCAACCCCGAGGCACTTCTGCAAATCAATCGGTAAAGAAAAGGACAACCAAATGTCCATGAACTAATGCTAAATTTAATAAACAGTGTTCCTCCTGGGACAAAAAAAACATTGTGCAACAAGTCATACATCTAGATTTGCACAGTTTCTGAAGAAGCTGTGGGTTGTGCTTGCCTATTTCAGACATTCCACTATGAGGTTGTTTTGTTGGGAGTGGTTGTCTGGGTGTTCTGAATGTTCTAGCACGTTACTATGCAGTTGCTAAGGTGTTCTGGGTGGTTGTATTTTGTAACAATTTAATTTAAGTCTACAATTTCAAATAAATGCTGCTTTTTTATTTCTATCCAAAGAATCCTGAAAAATCAGTTTCCACAAAAATGTTAAGCAGCACAACTGTTTCCAACATTGACACTAATAATACAAAACGTTTCTTGAGCAGCAAATCAGTATATTAGAATGTATAATATATAGAATATATTTCTTTTTTCTTTTTGCCCCTTTCATCATTCATGAGATATAAAATCAAAAGTCCAAACACTTACAAAAGGCCACTAAAAAGACGAACAATGAGGTATAATTCATATCTGTACCATAAAGGGTATTTTGAAAATCCCTAACCCAAAAATGAGCATTAGTAATTGGAGCAAACACTTCTAGAATCGATAAACTGCATGAAACCGAAAAGAGAAAAGTTGAAACATTAACTCTCTGCTAACACAAGTCAGATCAGAGTTTACACCTGGTTCAAACTCTCAACCTTTGAACCGAGAGCTGGATACAATTTATGACTGAATATTTCCATGCTGGTGTGGCTCCACGTTTTAAACTGTTGCTAAGAGTCGGTCTCTGCAGCAAATGTTTCAGAGCTCCACAGAGGAAAAACAGCTGAGAGAGAAGGAGAGGAGAAACAGGGCCAGCTGGGGAGGAGATCCACATCAGCTGTCTAAAGCTGACAGTAACAAAGTGAACACTATTAGAGCACCAAGCCCTGCTGAGCACCAGATATGTCCTCATATTCAATCATAGACAACAGAAAAAAACAAAACAATGCCTGATCCATTAAAACACAATTTTTACATGCATATTATAAAGACAATTAATTATATATTAATCTATATAATAGAAGTATAATATTATCATAATAATAATACATTTATTATTATAATATTTATTATTATTATTATTATTATTATTATTATCAACTATATAACATGATTTAAATACACTACCACTAAAAGGTTTGGAGCAGTAAAACTATATAGTATAGTAAACAATATAGTAAAACTAATATTGTGAAATAAATTCAATTGAAAATAACAGTCCCCCCCCCCTCTTAATAATTAAAAATGTCATTTATTCATATGATGGCATAGCTCTAATATGCTGATTTGGTTGATTTAGTAAAATTTCTTGCAAACAGTTTTTTTTGTCACATTATAAAAATGTATTTATGGTCACTTGATCAATTTAATGCATAAAACTATGAACAAAAAAGTATAAAATTACTTAAATGCATTTGCCCCAAACATTTAAACTGTATATTATATTATAAACTCATAAAGCAGAAATTATACTATATTTTAAACATTTGCATAATCTTATTATATTTAACATGCATTTAAGTCTCCAGTCTTAACAATGTGTGATTGTTCCATTTCCTGTTCTCCCCACCCTCCCCGCCACCAGGCAACTGCGCTCACATCCAGACCTTTCCAACTCCACATGAACGCCGCCATTCCTCCCACGGTCATTTGAACGAAGGGATGAGATGGGGGAAGCAGACAGGGTCAGAGGACAAAAGGAACTAGGCAATGTTGTGTTTAATCCCTCCAGGAAACCAGGAATGATCGGACACCGACTGCTACAGCAGTATTTTTCATTCTCTCTTATGTGTCTGATCAGCTCCTCAACATCCCTCTGAGCTTGTGTAACCTCGGTTCCAATGCAGACATGCCGCATGAAATCCCTTTTCCGCTCTCAAATGAGCGTGTCTCTAAAATATGAATGATGAGTAACGACAGCTGAATCTGAATTTGAATGAGTTGGTTATTTGTGGTTGCAGCTACACTTAAACCATCCTTGTCCTCTACCTTTATAGATGTACAGCAATCCACTGCATTCTCTTAGCAAAAACCTAAGAACCATAAAGCTTTCTTACGTCCTCTTTCACCAAAGGTTTTCAGGGAATGCTAAATCAGAATCAGCCCAATGCAAATAGAAGCCTCAATTCAATCTGTTCATCATATAAAGCAGAAAATATGGACTAAACTGCTTAATATGGATTAGTTTTACAATCTTTTTATGAACTTTTTGAAGCTTTAAAGTGGTAGCTACATAGACGGTCAATTGGAAGGACAGAAATCTCTCAGATTTCATTACAAATATCTCCATTCGTGTTCCGAAGAAGAACGAAAGTCTTACGGGTTTGGAACGACATCAGGGTGAGTAAATAACATTTTTGGGTGAACTAACCCTTTAATTGAATAAATATTAAGTAGCTGGAGTAAATAATGTGGTGTCCGTCAAATGTGTGTACTGATATGAGGACATTAGCGGTTTCCTTTAGGTTTGCGAGAGTGGTTTACGCTGGCGCAGAGTTTACATTTCCAGCCCAGAATTTGGTGGCAATTCATGGAACGGTTACAGATTGGCTCTGACACCTGCACCGTGTTGGTAGAAAAGGGGCAATATTGTCATAATCCAATAAGACATACACAGTGTTAGTTAGGGTAAGTATTACAAGGTATATTTTTTTTTTTTCCCCATTCAAGGAAAAATCTGGAACAATGCAGTAAATAATAATTAGATTAGAATGCAGCATTTGCTTTAGGATAATCAGAGAGCCAACTCACCAGAAAAGGGACTTCTTGTGCAAGACATCCTGTAGCTGCCTCTGGCTGACCTGGTCCAGGCGCGAGAACTCGTACTGGGGGCTGAACTCTGCAGGAGCGGGGGTGCTGAAGCGTACTTCGAAAGAAGAAGTGGGGAAGTCCACCTGAACAGACAAGGAGAGTTTTGTTGAAAATGAGCCAATGTTTAACAATGGAGGGTGTAAAAGCACCCAGGAGAACGGTCAGTTATTAGCCTGAAATGAAAACTAAATGGCAAAACTACCTCTTTATTTGACTTTTTAAACAGTATTCCTCAGACAAAACACATAGATATTAGGACTGGGCAAAAAAAAGCTAAAACATAATATTTTTCAGCCCTTTGGTTAAAAAAAAAAAAAAAAAGTGTCAACATGGCAATATTCGGAATATCTTCATATTTAAGAGGAACCATTAAACATTTATCTTATTTGCCATGTTTGAATGCATGAAATAAAATAATCAAATTAAAAGTAACAGTAAAAATAAAGTTAAAACACTGTTAAAGTTACTAACAACTTTAAATGCACTAATATAATTACTTATTTTTAGAAAACATTATTAGCGTATGCCGTTTTATGAAAAATATCATGCAGGGACCGTGAACATTTTTGAACGGTGCCACAAATGTATTATTGACATGAATCATGGAAACAGTCAGTATGAAGGGATTCACAGAAATGTGTTGGACTAACAAATTTTTGCTTTTGGATCAATAAACAACTTCAAACTTGCAAGACAAAAGGTCTAAATGGTCTATTCTAATGACTAATAGTCCATTGAGATTATCACGATAGTCACAAATGTTGCATAGTCATCAGAAAATTAATGCAAGTATTTCATGAATATTTGATATATAACAGCCCTAATATACAACCCATTATATTGTTCATGGAAGGGTTAGGGATAAAGAAAAACTGCAAATCACAGGTAAAATTTTCTCCAGCTCATGGTTATAAAGATGGGACAAGAGTGAAAGGTTTATGATCCTAAGGAAATCCTAGAGTTCAGTCACGGCTGGCATCAGTTAACAGGAGTGCTGAAAGCAATGACAACCGCACCATGAACAGCTGAGGCCTTCGCACACCTTCAACATGCCAAGTTCATTACCACTAACACTAAATGTTAACCGAATAGATTCAACATACACTGGGTACATGTGGGTTGTGGTTTCATTATGTCTTGATTTCAAATCCGTTTGTCACTGAGCTTAAGAAAACCATAACAATGAAAAAAGCTTTAAATGATAGGGACTGTGGGAAGACTGTGGGTATGTTTTCACACTTCTGTCAGTCCGGGTTGAAATCAGTCCAATTATTATTGCCATATGCTTCTCAGCATCACACTTCATCCATTAGCAGAACAGAACACAGTACAATAATGCAGGGGTTCCCAAACTTTTCCATGACAAGGCCCCCCAAATACCACTAGGTTCTGGCCAAGGCCCCCCTTTTGCAGGATGTGTTATTGAACCCATCGACAATACTACGGCAAATGTATAAATAAATAAATAAATAAAACATCTAGGTGAACATCAGATTATGTGATGGTGTTTGATACCAGCCAATCAGAAAGATTATAGAGATGAACCTATTACAATTTTCAAGGCCAATTCCGATTTGTCATTGAGTTTGACATGCCGATACAGATTTTAGCCGATTCTGATTTAATTTTTTCTAACCACTTAACAGCACACACAAATATTTATTTTCTATATATATATTTTTTATAAAACACCACTTTAAACCAAACTGATTAATAAAAACAAGTTTAAATGGGTACATTTTCTATAAATATTTTTGAGTCTTCATTTTCTTGAAGCCTACTGAAGTTCTTGTTAAAACACACTATACATGCAAATTATGTGCATTTTTGGTACTTTTTGTGTGAAATCATATTTATTTTGTCCATCAAAAGTGTGCTTTCACTTTAACTGAGCGTGAGCTGAGCAGCGCAGCAAAAATAGACTCTGCGCCGAAACCCTCCGCTTCTTACTGCTCACGGCACGCGACGCTCCTGCTTGACGCTCACGCGCTGCTCCTGCTCGCGGTGTGAATGCACTCACTGAACATGCACGGCGAAAAAAATTCGCGCTACTCACGCGCCGCTCGCGGTCTGAAACGGCCATAATTCACAAGGTTTCCTACATGTGCGTTCTGTGTGCACGTGTGATGCTGCGCGATGTTAATCATGCGGCGCCCGAGTGCATTTGAATCGCCATTATGTCAGACTGAAAATCACGTGAAAATCGGCCAATTCTGGTCACCAGCCGATCAATCAGTTAATCTCTAAAAGATTAGCATTAAAAGTATAATGTTCAGATAGGCTATGCAACAAATTATTAAAATGTTAATTTATAACAATACTCATATTTAACCATTTTTTTCCCCAACTTGCTGCGGCCCCCCTGGCGCCCCCTGGCGGCCCCCAGTTTGAAAACCCCTGCAATAATGAATACCGAAGCCCTTCACCCATTTCATGACCTTCGCACCAAATGTTCCCCGCTTAAGGCAAGTCTGTTCACTCGGCAGTCTTCTTGGTAGCACCCCTGGGCAGCTATTTTCGAATCAGGCAAATAAACTTCTTTAGGGCAGACAACGCATTTAACAGTTCGTCAAGATTGAGATTCAATAATACACTTCAAATCAGCAATAAAATCCAAAATGTTATGCATTTACCATGAATCAGATAACCAAACAAACAAAAAAAGAATGTAGGGGTGCATCAATTTGACTTATTCTGGCAAACACTTAAGTCGAAAATGTTAAGGCGTTATGAAAATGATATACTCTTAAGGCAGCCTTGGCAAACTTCAACAAAGTCTTTTTTTTAGGATGTTGTATTAAGTTAGCTAAATTAATATAACAATTTAAATAATCATGAAAAAAAAAAAAAAGTAGTTAATTACAATAGAAGTACATATCAGCTTCAAAATATCAGGCCTTCGATTATTGTCCTGGACAAAAGGGATCTTGACTTGAAGTCAAAAACCAATAGTCTATAAAAAAAATGTTTTTTAAAAAAGCAAAACACAAAATCTGCCAATTATTATATAAACAAACGATAATATTGACAGATAATATCAGCAATTTCCCCCGTTAATATTACCACAAGTGGTCTGTCTCTTCCCCCTTATACTGTGTAATATATGCTTTGCAGTTTATGCCCATTTATAAACTGTTAGTAGCTTGCAATAAGCAATTACTTGTAAAAGTATTGTCAATTAATAAATTAGGAAGTGGTTCAGCATTAATATATTGAGATAAATATATTAAGAATTTCAAAGAACAGTGTGAATTGAATAGAAAGAATGTGAAAAATGGGGTCAGAGAAGAGAGCGAGAGAAAAGCATCAGCGGATAGGACAAGGAGAGAAGCTAAGGGGAGCGAGCATACGTTAGGCAGTTTTAACGAGCCCCAGATGTGTCATCAGCCCCAGATGCATCTTGGCTGTGGGGCGGTTTGACGGGGCAGATTGCGAGGACTTACTGAGGGAAATCTGCCACCTCAAATGCACTGAATAACCCCGGCACCTTAATGAGGGGCAGAACCTACTGAATAGGCCCAGGACCAGGCTTCGCTCCCAGTTTAAACTGCACAGCCCACTGCCCTTAGACAAAGCCATGCCATTCGGGCACAAAAGAGCCCTATTGGCACTGCTATGGGCTGGCTTGGCACCCTGAGATTGCAGAAAGAAGAACAGGGATTGTATAGTTGGAGGCCTGTGCGGAGGGTGGGAATTTCACAGAGGCCCGGACAGAGTGAAGAGAAAACTATGCGCACATTATTTACCACACAGATTCAGAACAATACCAGCGGGGAGTGCTGTTTACAGAGAACGGCGGTGAAATGTCACGTCTGAATGTGTTCGAGGATATTCATGCATGTGGAGGAAGTGGCGACTCAAAGGGCCGAGGGTTATCTGGGATTGACACGTCTCAGGTGTTTGTAATGATTGTCTGTATGTGTGTGCTTTAATTGTTTCCTGTACTGCTGCTTAAGATACATTGCCATGTTGTATGATCTACTCATCGTTCAAAAGTCTGTGATGTTTTTTTTTGGAAAGAAATTCATCTTTATTCAGCAAATATGCATTCAATTGACCAAAAGTGACAAATCTTTTGTAACAATTTAATTGTCTTTACCATTTCAAATAAACACGGTTCTTTCCATCCAAACAATATTAAGCAACCCACCTGTTTTCAACATTAATAAAAAAAAAAAGGTGTCTTGAGCACTAAATCATCATATTATAATGATTTCTAAAGAGTTGTGAATATGAAGACTGGAGTAATGATGCTAAAAATTCTGCTTTGCCATCAAAGGAATAAATTGTAAATAAAATAAATTGTAATAAATATATTAAAATAGAAAACAGTTACTTTAAATTGTAATTTAAATTGTACTTTCAATTGTTTCACAATGTTTGTACTGTATTTTTGATCAAATAAATGTAGACTTTCAAAAACAAACAAAATTTTTTTTTACGGTTCAAAGTACTTAATTCCTACATTTCCACCAGCAGACTGGCCCAACCCTATTACTGCCAAAGTTATGAATCCTGCAAACAAAGTCTAATTCTTGGGAAGGTTCACGTGTTTGCTTTAGGATGTCATTAACTTATGTAACTTCCTGAACATTTTCAAGTACGACATTATCTACATTTAAGTTATTTGCATGTGCATTTGACCATTAAATGTGTGTTCAATGAGTCTTGATTCATTCTACTTCTCTATTTACTCCGCTTTAGATACAGTAATCTACTTTCCAATGCACCAATTCTGCTCAGGAACCACAATACACTTAAAAAAAAAAAACAAAAAAAAAAACTTGTTTGAGTGTGTGTGGGGTTTATAGGCCGTGTTAGACTTGCAGAAGCTGGCCTGTTCCAAACACCACATATGGTTTACTGTAGGAGGTGAGTATCAACAGAACTCTAGTGCTTAAAGAGCCTGTTTTCATGCCCTCCAATATTACATGCACTAATAAGTAACATGTAAATGGTTATTAACTGTGATATCTTGAATCTATACATGTTATTTTGCAACAACAAAATCATAAAATGTCTAGTTGTGTTGTCAGACTATTTCCTGACCATTTCATTTTGCCTGTGGCTATTTAGATGCATATAAAACATCTGTATCCATCTATCCATCTCCCCCCTCTCCCCCCTCTCTCTCTCTCTGCAGAGCTACCTGACCTACTTTTTGGACATTTTGCAAGGAGCGGGACAGTTCCTCTCTACATTTCCACTAGCACACTGGCCTGACCCTATTACTGCCAAAGTTATGAGCCAAGCACAGAATTGACCTTTATTATACTCATTTACATATAATCTAAGCATACATAAGCATGCCTTCAAAAAAATTACTGCTCATCAATTATAAACATCTTAAACCTTAAAGTTGTCCATGCATGTGTCCTCAATAGTTTGCTTTTGTGAGTGTGTATTAGGTGGCGGGTTTGTTTTAAATAGGAAACCTTGTCCTTAAGGTCTGATAAGGGCCTATTTTGACACTACAACCTCCTGGATAAAGGACAGATCATTAAAAAAAAATAGGGGGAGAAAAACTATTGTATGGAAAGGGAGAGTGTTGTGAGTTTACAGAGGACGTGGGTGAGAGAGTTATCTGTAATGAAGCAGGACAAGCAGGAAACTGTTTACTGTGTGATTACACATTGTATTGAGAATAAGGCCAAACCTGAAGGATGACGCTGTCTGGCTGGCTGAAGTTGGGCGTACTGGAACGAGCATTTCCACTGGCAGGGGTTGAAGGCCAGAGACCCAGCAGCTTCCTCCCACACGTCAGAACACTGAGGAAGACGGAAAAATAGGGTGCAGGGTCAGAAAACACCTAACATCCGCTTATGGATGCACAAAACAAGCAACAACAGGATATGGACAAAGATGGAGTATATAAATACATACTTGACCTACAAAGTACATTCTTGTTTATATCTTACAGGCAATGGTAAATATTTTTGCTAGTTATGTTCTATGGATCCTGCAAACAAATCTCTAAGCAAACATGTGAACCTTCCTAAAAAAATTAATTAGGCAATGTCAATAACTTATGTAAGTCCGGCTGTTTTTTTTTTTTAACAGTTCAAAGTTCCTGAAGATGGAAGTCAAAAGCATTAGAATGTTCAAGCATGACATGATGTAGATTAAGTTATTTAGTTGGACTTGCATGTGACCATATAATGTGGGTTCAATGGGTCTTCAAATTAATTCTACTTCTGTTAAGGGTGTGCATTATTGATTTTTGACAGTGAACTATTAAAATGTGAATGATTAAAATCCACGATCTGCATTTAAAGAAATATAGTATCGTGCTACAGTGCATTCTATCAGTTGCAGTTCTGACGCCTTCATCCCAACATACATTTACATCACATGTTAACTCAAAGTAGGGGTGGGCGATACGGCAAAAATATCTTATTACGATTTTTCTTCATGTTGGTTTTACTATTTTGCAAGTGACTGAGCATTACAGCCGAACTAATTTACCCATTTTAAAAACAGAGTCTTAGGTAACAAAATATAAAATAAAGAACGGCAGACATTTAGGCCAAAGTGGCGAAGAAAAATCTGTCATTTTCTTTGCTATAAAAAATTAAGCACAAAAGACACCCATTACACAATACACAACTTCACACAAACTGGATACATGTCTGTTTATTAGATCCGTGCATGAGGTTTTAAAGTGACAGCAGCCTAATAAATCTGCTGCCATTTGTAATTAACGTAAACAAAAGACCAAGAGAATAACTTCACTGAATAGCTTTAATAAGAATCAGTGTGTATGTGTATACATTATAATTTATTCAGTGAAGTCTATGTAGCGTTACATTTTTTACATTTGTTTATTCTATTTCTTACTTGAATGCTAGTGTTAAATACACCAACTGGAATGAAATAATCAGTGCTTTATTTTTTTTACATTCCCCCCCAAAAAAAGATATATTTTTGCCATAACGCCCACCCCTAACTGCATACTGTTATCTACTTCTAAATACACCATTTCCCAAGAACTGGAATACACACAACAACAAAAAAGCACTTGTTTTAGTGTGTGTGGTGTTTGTAGGCCGCGTTAGACTTGCAGAAGTCGGTCTGTTCTGAACACCACAACTGGATTGCTGTAGGAGGTGAGTATCAACAGAACTCTAGTGCTTAAAGAGCCTGTTTTCATGCCCTCCATTCTAACATGCACTCATGCAATCATCATTAATGACAAAAGCACACAAAATGTGACAGTCAGCCAGCAAAAAAAAAAAAAGAGACAGATCCATGCTTACTGTCTAAAGTTGAATAGAGGCATGGTGACCCAGCCCAGAGATTCAATGCTGCGTTTCTGCTTGCTCTTCTCCTCCGCACTTCCAGGGGGCGGTAGAGGGGTGGCATATAGCATCACAGTCAGCTGTGACTCCCTTGGCAACTGGTTGATCTGGACGGGGAAGCAAACTCTATATATTGAAAAAGATAAATTAATAAATAATGCCAGTCACAATCATGTTTTTGAAATGGCAATGCATTTGAGTTTTAGTTTGCTCTAAAAACTAAGAACAAGAATATAAATGCAACATTTTATTTTTAAACGCCTACACCTGGAGTTATAATAGTACATGCACACCTACATGCGTGTACCTAAATACATTTACTAGGATGGAGAAAATAAAATAACCGTCAACTGAAATATAACAGAACAATAACAAAACTCTACAATGAAGGGGGCAGAGTACAAAAACAGTCACAGGAAGCGGAGATGGATGAGCTATTTTCAAATTTTACATCTGAAGTACTTGGTAAACAAACTAAGATCTAACGTGTTCAAACATTAGGCCATTTGTTTTTTTAACCTCAAAGAGATTGTATTCATGGGACTGTGTAGCATGTGTGGATTGGCGTCAGACTCACCTCTGGTCCCACACTACCAGGTGGAAGAGATATTTGCTGACAGACTGTTTACTGGTGTGCTGGGGGGCACATAGTTCCACCCCACCGTGGGTGAGAGAACAGGACAGGAAGAAATTTTCATAGCTGTGGATGTTTGTGAAAGAAAGAGAAAGAGGGTGAGATCAGCAAATGGCATCAAATTTAACAGAAGCCAAAAAAAGTGGGCCATTAAATCACCCTTTCCAGAGAGCTGCTAACATAACCACAGTGACCAAATTCAGCTGAACTCAGAAACCAGTTCAGTTCACACCAGATCAGTGTGTGTGATTCATTCAGCCTGGTTTTATGAACGAGATTGATAGATTCTTCAAAATGATTGGACTTTTCTTGAAAATTATGATTAATTCACAAATCAGAAATTGCTACTTCTGTTTTTACAGAAAATCTTGACCTTTCAGCATTCAGACTAAAATGTCTCTGTTGTAATAAACCTCAGAATTTATGTGGACTATGCTTATGACACGCTGATGGTCATTTTTTTAAGCTTAAACTTCAGTCCCCTTTCATTGCAATTGCATGGAAAAGATTGAATTTTTAAAACAATTTCCATTAGCATTTTCAAAGAGGAAAGTCATTTGGATAGTGAATTAATTATAGACAGTATTTGTATTGTCAGGTGAATACATCCTTTCAATTTCAAATTAGTCATCTTAAAGCACTGACGGTGCATGATTCAGGTTGTTCCAAACCTGTATGAGGATGACCCAATTGCCTTCCATAGTATGAAAAAACAAAAAGGGAAGTCAATGGTGCCCTGTCAACTATTTGGTTTCCTACATTCTTCACATCAAAATATCTTGTGTTCAGCAAAAGAAAGAAATTCATACAGGTTCAGAACAACTTGAGGATGACTGATAGCTCGCCCAAAAATGAAAAATTCTCTTGAAAAGCAGAGCAGTCCAAAAAGATATGGTTAAGAGAATACACAAAGTTGGATATTCCCTTTCAGAAGAAATGCACGAGTCAGACTTGAATGTCCTAAACACTGGATGAAGTCTGCTTGATGCTTTAGAAACCAAGCCTTTACCAACAGACTGCTTTTATATTTGGGTTCGCAAGCGCAGTTAATGGCTGTGGAAACCTTGCCACCTTTATCCAACTCCTCTCTCTCCTAATCCCAACATTATACAATGTTCTCCCACATCATTCAACTTCAATTTAAGCACTTATAGAGACTCCAAAATGGGAAATGAACTCTGAGACAGATTTAAATAGAAGGAAAAACATTCCCAAGCTAAATGGAATACCAAAGAGGGAAGAAAAACACATGAGTGAAACATCAATGCCAATCCTAATACTGATTAGAGGATCCAGAAAAACACTCCAGAGGAAAACCCACCGAGGTTATATTGCCTCCTAAAGATTATTCAACCATCTTCATAAATAAAGTTTGGAACGAACATTTAACACTGATCTGAGATCAGATTTGAGCACTGAATACAAAAAAAGGAAGCAGATTATATATCAGCCCTGAAGGAACCATCTACTCTAATTGCCAAAAGCAGATGGGATGCAGGGGAATGTCAGCCCTCCGTCACCACTGCACAGGTGCCTGGTGCCAAGCCTGCCCTCCGCCTGGCCTCAAAAGGTCAAAGTTTATGCTGAGTTCCCATACGTGCTCCTTTTGTGATGGCTCGTTCCAGTCAGCATCAGTTTCAGAGGGAGACAAAGAGCACTAGTCCAGGTCAATGGGCGGGAGAGACCATTCCTGTGCTGTGAGGGGGAGGGGAAATGGCTGTATTACTTCATCACTGAACGACTGGGTGAGGTGTAGTGACATTTAGGGTTGGCCAGCATCTGTCTCCATACTGGTGGGAGCGGTTGTCACGGTTCTAGGTTAGGACAGAGGGTGGAGAAGACTGAGAAAAGAAATTCTAAAAGTTCTCTCTGTACACCATAACGCCAAATAATCCTGCTGGATTACCAAAGGGGATCAGCAATGTGGACAGCTGGTGTCCAGCTGCGTCTCTGAATTCTGAGGACTGGAAATTAGACCTCGGGAAAATTGACTATTGTGGAAGTAGAGGCATCAATCTAAAAACACAACATTCAGGTTTTTTTGAGTCACAAATGAGACCAAGAATGTGATCAACAGATGGCGATCATGCAATCTGGAAAACTATTTGCTGAGAAAAAAAAAAGAAAACCAAACACTTCCTGTACAAATCCAAACACGTGCCATTAAACCTAATAATAGTTCAACCAAGGCAAGAATTAGTTATTTTTCTGATTAATTCATATGGTCCATGTTATTTGCCTTAAATGTTTTAAAAATGTATACTTTGCTTTCAGTTTTTGGTTAATTGAAATGGGGCAAATCGCAGCACGTAAGATGATACCATGGAAAGTGTGCTTTGCAAATGTCAACAGATTAGCAATCCGGAATGACAGGTTTTAATAAGATCTTTCTGCAAATCTGAACTCGTTCAAACCGACAATACAACCCACTTTCATATTCACCATCTACCCATTTTATAAAAGTGTTGTAGGAAAAAGTCACAGATATAATCTTTTCACATTCCAATTTTGAGCAAAACCCACCTTGTCACTTGTGCACTTGTTCATGTTGCACAAAGTAAACAGAGGTGTTGGTGTACACTACTATTCAAAAGTTTGGGGTCAGTAAGATCATTTTTAAAGAAATCTCTTATGCTCACCAAGACTTCATTCATTTGATAAAAGAAAAAGCTATTACTTCAGTTTTTAGTGTCACATGATCCTTTAGAAATCATTCAAATATGCTTATTTGGCGCTCAAGAAACATTTTGTATTATAATCCATGTTAAAACCAGTTGTGCTGCTTAATGTTTTTATAATTTTTTTTTACCAGTGTATAATGCATGCTAGATTCACAGGCTGATATATGCAAACCAAGAAAAGATAGCACTACCTGGCAGCCCATGTGATGGGAACGCGATGAGCCGCATAAACACTGAAGGAAAGGACGTTGGTGACCATGCCAGCTTCCTGTATGGGGGCTGTGGATCTGCTGCTGTGCGGCATGGTGTGGAAATTAGCATTGAAAGTGCTACAGTACAGTTCCACAAGATCCAAGATAGCTGCAGTCAACTTCTCCACAATTGCCACTGTAAAGGAAAAATAGGTTCTGTTGTTTATATACAGATTATGATGCTAAGAATTATTCATAATTATTACACCACTCTGAAACTTTATTTTTTGTAATTTTTTTTGCATGTTATGCTCGTAGAATGTTGGATGAAGCAGCAGCAGGAATGCACACCAGATGTTAAAGTTGAACATGTCATGCACAAGGGTGCATCCTTCCCGTTTATCCCTATCTGGGATCACAGACATCATAGTAGCAGGATGCTACATAAACACTCTTCCAACAAACATGAAACACTTGTATACATCCTCAACCATGTTACCAGGAAGAGGCAAACACTACTGGTCAAGTATGGACACACTTGAGATGAACGGACCTACGTCTTTGGATATGTAAAAAAAATTAACTATTACATTTTTAGTTAAGGATTTTCATTGTTTTATCCTTGTTCCAGACCCAACTTACTATTTTAAACAATCAAATTTATGTATAGAATGCATTTGTAAAGTAGCTAAATAAAGGCACGGTGAAACAGTCACTAAATCTTAATATAAGAAATATTCATATCATTCATATATTTTTGGGGACAAAAGTAAAAAACAAAACTAATAAATAATTCAAATATACTTCATATATATATATATATATATATAGAGTAAAGTAGTAGAATAATAGAATAGTAAAGGTTGGGTTTAAAAAAGCTAAATGCTTCAGTTTGACAGAAAGATTGAAGACCGTAGTATGACCAGAAGCATCGTACCTCTGTTTTCTTTCTTCGCCAAGACACTGACATCCTATAAAAACAAACAGAAAGACATACATAAGCATGCATACCAGATATAGCCACACCATTTCTGTAGTGAAATGAAACTAGTAAAACCCAAGAAAAAACACATGCATAGCATTTCTAGCTGTTTTAAAGGTTAGTGGTTTAAGCAATGCTGAGAATCGTCTAGTCATTTGAGGAACTAGAAGCAGCAAAAGCTGCAGGTTTGCAGCATGCATCTGTGCTCACATGAAAGTAGTCAGAAACAAAAGAAAAATGTATATTATATGCTTATCAGATTTCTCAAATATTTCCCATGTAATGATTTGTGACGAACTGTTCAAAGGTACTACCTTCTGCACTTTAGGCTGTAGTCTGCAGGGGCAAGCTGGCAGCTGGTTTAGGGCAGCAGTGATGTCAGGCGTTTCAACAGCTGCTAGAGAAGTACACAGAGCCTTCACCGACTGCACTAAACGCTCCACATGCAATGGTAACTCCACCTGCAAGTGAAAAAACAAACAAAAAAAAAACACTGAAACATATAGAAGGATGGATGAAGGCATTTCAAAAACCATATTAAGCATATGCGTTTAAAGGTTTTTTTTGACATTCAAATACTTTAACGTCACCATGAAATAAAAAAGTATTTATTATGAATGAATTATTTATTTTTTAAATCATGTGCCCTCTAACTTTAATCAAAATAACTTCCTCTTGCACCAACCCGGTCCGTGTACCGTACCAGCCATTAGTCTGGTTGTTTGAGAAAAAGATGATATGTTGTAGTTGCAATAAACACGTAAAAAATCCGTACAACTGCAGCGGAGGACTTTTATTCTGCTGTGCGAAACTAAGAAAGAACTGATGACGGAACAGTTTGATCTTCGGCTGACAAATCAGAGGAAAGGGGTGTTTCATTCCCACCCACGTGAAGAAATCGAATATTCAAACGGTTTATAATTTTTTCTACCCCCCCCCCCCCCAAAAAAAGAAAAAAGGAACTGTTCTCGTTTTTCGATTTTCAATATTAAATCAAAAAACGAATGAACGCAACGGACGCAAATGGACATGGACCCGACATCCCCTCTTTTGACTTAAGGCAACTTGTCACTCATATGAGATCACAAGAGAAAAACCACAACGATCCAATCAATTCCTGATGGACAAAATCAATTCCAGTCCTGCGTTTTATTCTTTTTTGAGAAGCAGTTTCACTCAGATATACGTCGCAATAGGGAAGAAAAGGCTAATTGGCATTTTTTGTCCGATGGCAGACGAAGGGAATGGTCAGGAAAAGGTTTGGAAACCACAAATAGCTTTGTGTTTTGGATTGGCCATATATCACACCTCTCCACTTTAAAGGTCATTTTTAAAAAACAAAACCGCATGCGTCGAGTAAGAACATCGTTTTTGTTTTTCTTCGGCTCTGCGGATGAATATGGTCCTCTCAACTAAAGACAGATTACCCTTCTGCTCATAAAACATTCACTACTAGGCTTAAGAGATATAACAAACTAGTCAGCTTGAGATGCTTTCCATTCCATCTAAATTAAGACCTTGTAGCTTTACCCATTAATAGATACAATACTTCCTCAAATAACTTCTTGGACTGCATTACAACCATAATGAAATGACCCTTCACAAGAGATAATGCTTTACTATGAATGCTGTAGAGAGCTACATATGGCAATTTATCTGTTCAATAAATATCATCTTACTCGCCTGTTAAGTAATACAGATTCCTTCTCCACATTACTTTAGCAACATCTCAAATCCCTTAATTCTCACCATCTCCAAAAAGCCAAGCCAATGTCATTTCTGATTTTATTATGAGCTCTGTCCCATTCCGTTTCTGCCCCAGACTCTCCTCTGTTAGGAGTTTCTGAAAGGATGATTTAGCATGCTACATGTCAACCTCTTGCTCGTTGGGACAGCTAACCTATGCCACTCCCTCAACATACACGTCAGTTTAGCCAGAGCAACTTTTCTCTATTTACAGATGTGACAACAGACGCATGGGCGAATGGCGCATGTACGCAATTTCCCTGGAAAACCATCCTGGTACGCAGGTCTAAAATATAAACACTTGTAATAGGCTTACCATAGTGAATCAGGGCAAGAAAAAATCATGTTTTGGACGAAGAACTAATGTGTTCCGACTCGTTTAAATCTCATCAAACAATCTTCTGATAAGCAATGTTTGTAACAAGCTTACCTCCGATAAAAGGAAAGACTCAGCCTCGTTGTGAAAGGTATCCAGGAGAAGAGTCAGTGCCTCCCTGTCACACAAATAAAAGAGTATGATTCAAACAGTGTGGAAGTTAAATCACTCATGTACAACAGCCTAAACCTCCTCTTCATCGCTATTACCTGGTCACAGTCTGTTTGATTGGCCTCTCTTGCAGTAGAATATTGTGGTTCATGGTGGATGGAGTTTCATCATCTTCAAGCTGTTAATAACAACAACATTCATTAAATAATGCAAACATTTAAGAATTCAAACATTATCTTCTACACTGTTATGAATAAAGATTCATAAATGGTGCTGGTTAAACAAAAGGTTCTTTAGAATATAAAAATATTCTTCATACTAAGGAAACAGTTCTTCAATGTCATTGATGTGAAAATGTATACCTTTATTTTTAAGTGCAAGTGCATCATCTAGGTGTAAGGGACAAATACCAGGCATATATGCATTGTACTCTAAATAAAAGCAACATGAATGCCAACAGATTTAAAAAAAAAATGTGTTTTGAAATTTTCCAAATAAGCTTGAGTCGCCGCATGATGAACAAACATGCCTGGCGCAATATGGACTGCTTTTTTTAAAGTGTTCAACATCCAGTAGGGTTAATATTGATTGCACTCATTCAAACCTGTAACTCAAGGTTTTACACTTTCAAGAATTGAATACACAAGGAGTAAAGAGTTGACCTAAAAGTGTTTCCTGTGGTTTCAACAAGACGAAAACATGTTGGGTCACTAACCCATCTGCTGTCAGCTTTGGTCTTACCATTCGGGTGAGCTCCATGCTGACAGAACTCCGTTTGGTAAGGAGGAGTCGAATGTCCCAGTCAAACTTCAGACATTGTTGGATGTACTCAAAGCTCGCCAGAGTCTCAGTGCTTAGCAGAAAGG
Source organism: Leuciscus leuciscus (assembly GCF_965113295.1). Classification (NCBI taxonomy): domain Eukaryota; kingdom Metazoa; phylum Chordata; class Actinopteri; order Cypriniformes; family Leuciscidae; genus Leuciscus; species Leuciscus leuciscus. Next base: position 13,071,020 of record NC_138747.1, on the reverse strand, counting down.
AAAGAGGCAAAATCAAACTTGAGATCTATTGGTCCATAATGTCTTTATAAACGGCTTTAAGTTTGGGTCAGTACGTTTTTTTTTAAACTTCCACAAGGATGTATTAAATTGAGCATAGGTGAGAGTAAAAGACATTCATGTAAAAAAAAAAAAAACACACACTTTGTCTCGTAATACGGCGCACAAACCATTTTATGGCCGTTTTGTACATTTTCTTTTAAAATAACCTTGGTCTAACAATTCAGTATGAAAATCCTACAAACTGCTCTTCTAAATGTCAATGAAACACTGTAACAATCATTAAGAAACTGAAAAACTAAGTGTGAGGACCCAGAAAAAGGCCTTCATGAGTGAAGTATGTTATTGTTCTGAAACTGTGTGTATGACTGTTTTAAAATAAAATACGTAAGCATCAAAGTGCTGCCTCACGGCCCTGCACAAGCACATGGTTATCAGGAAAAGACACACTTCCTATCACACAGCTGCACCCACAGCAAAAACAACCAACACATTCAACCGAATCACACCTGTGGTTCTTGTCGCACAGACACAGTCGCAGCTCTGTCTGTTTTGCCTTTTAAAAGAAATCCAACCAACTGTAACATCAAATGTCAAGTGGCCTTTAAAAAATGAAAAACAGGAAGAGCGATTACGTCTGCCTCAGAAAGGTGGTCGTGTCATGGGGAAACCAAATGTGGTTATAGCAGTCCACAGACATAAGCACAGCTAGTTTTTGTGAAACCACAATTGAAGGGTCACATTTATATGATGAGGAAATTCAGACCACAAACCGCAGATCTTCAGTTCAGCTCGTTTTTTTTGGGAATCACCCCATTTCCACCCACAACTAAAATGTACTTAAACCAGAAATGATTGTAACATGTAGTTCATTATGCTATTAGACGGGAATGTTTTAGCAACATACTGCAAACTGACAAGCAGCAGGGGGACTGTTTTTGGCCGTAATGCTTTGGCTCAACATGAGTGTGTGATTGGATTTTCTCCCCAATGTGAGGTGGACATGAATCCCCTGGAAGACAAATGCAGATGTCCAAAGAAAATCCTGTTGTCAACAGTATTTACAAGAAGCCTGGAATATGAATTATTGCCAGACATGAACATCATAAAGACTAGTAATGCACCAATCACGATTTATCATGACAGATTCCAATTGTTACAAGCAAATTGACTGATTCCGATATTAAGCAAACTTTTTTTTGCAAACTTTATTTGCTCTATAAGACAAACTGGCCTTAAAAATATCTGTAGCCATTTAAATTGAGGCAACCACTAAATTTTAATCAATCCAAACGAAGTTGCTACACACATGTAGCATGAGCCGTTGTTTCTGAATTGGATAGTAAAATGTCAAGATTTAAAGTAAAACAGAGAGGTCTGACTTTAGATTTGTGACATTATGCCACATAGACAGCCACAAAACAAAAACAGCAGATGGACTGAAAGAAAATAAATTCACTCTCTGACAGTAGGTGGCGCTTATGGAACAGCAGCGGTTTCTTTGGAGGTAAGAGGAAAAGAAAACGTCAAACTTTTCTGAAGACAGTTCAGTTCTCTTCAGATACATTCAGATAAACCCTCACCCCCAATTCAATATTTATATTTTTCTTCCTATATTTCGAGCATTGCAAACAATCAACTTGCTGTGCCTGGTACAGAATTTGCTCGCCGTTCTCTTTGCTTCCATCTTAAGTCGTCTCTGGCCTGTGTTAACATCCTGTTTTCAAACTTTATAATATTTCAACAAATGAAATTTTGGGAAATGATTGCAATGCAGTCTGTGCGCAAGTCCGGAATAAAGATCAGATTTATGGTCGGTCGACCAGTGTATCTCTAATAAAGATTGTGGGAGAATGTGTTTGGATCGTAAAGGGAGTAGAATTTTCAGAGTAAGCTTTCCTCCCAAGACTGCTAATTGCCCTTTTATGTAGGGTCATTTGGCAGGCTAAAGATGAAGGGTAAACTACGTAACTTTTGATTTATGTCTATGGAAGTTCTATGCATTTAGATAGCAAGCAAACAAAGCTTTTTGGTGAACCTTTAGTTCTTACTTTCTGAGGAACTCCGCCTGGCCACAGATTTTCAGCAGGTAGTCGTCCACATCAATCATATCCAGGTCATCATGGGAATAGCAGAGGGTCTGATAGATCAGCAGGTCTATGGTTGAAGATCCTTTGGGAAGAGAAGAAATACTGACATTACATAACTTTACTTGCATGATGAGAAATAACTATCTAACAGTGTAAATACGTAACTAAAATGTTTAATAGCATAGTGTAACTTTTCCTGTAGTGTAACATGCTTTTCCTGTAACATGCAACTTTTAGAGGTAATAAAACCATACACTTAACTTTTCAAAAGTAGTGTACTTTTTATTTTTAGGGACAGATTTTCTTAATGTTTTAAAGTCTCTTAAGCTTACCAAGGTTGAATTTATTTGATCAAAAACACATTCACAGATACATAAAACAGGTATATTGTGAAATATTACAATTTAAATTAAATGTTCTATTTTAATATTTTGAAATGTACATTTTTAGCAGTTATTACTCCAGTCACATCTAATATGCTCAAGAAACATTTCTTATTAATGTTAAAACAGCTGTGCAGCGTAAAAGTTTAGTGAAAACAATGATACAAAAGATTTTGATTTCAAATAAATGCTGTTCTTTTAAACTTTCTATTTGATCCACAAAAAAAAGTAACATTACAAATATCTTTTACTCTCCCTATTTTTGTATGGTTTTATAGTTTAATTAGCTGTAATTGGTTGCAAGTTAATCTTTTCAAATATAATACTGTCTGTCACACTGATAGTCATTGTTTTTGCGCACTATCGCTTTAAAAAGCTTCAATGAATTTAGCTAATAACTTGCATAGTTTCTGACTAAGTCAAGTTAACCATGTAAAAACAGTTTAACAACTTTAAATCATGAATAGCTTGAGAAACTAGTTTCAAAGTAACTTCCCCAAAACAATGCTAGCTAACAAAAGGCAGTGAGCACACAAAGAAACAGAATAAGTGCCCAGTATGCCTCAAAAGGTATTGGTTTGTCTTGTAGCGAGATCAATAAGAGGTCATCAATTAGTGACAAGTCTGTGCATCCCTTCCTGGAAATGGACATGCGGCCAGATGCTCCCGATACAGTAAATTAGCACCTACTGATCTGAATACATTCAGTGGACAGACAAAGACGATGGGAATTTTCCCTTGGTTCATAGCAATGTTTGTCAATTCAATGGGAGGATGTGGAAGAAAGGAAAATAAGAGCAGAGGTAGGGATGAACCAGAAAAAGGTTAATCCACCCTTCCCACAAATTACACCCTAACTGGGCAGATGTACAGCACTGCGGTCACAGTGAGAGCACATTTTGGAGAAACGCCCCTGTCTCTTTCTCCCTCACACACACCTCATTTTCCTCCGTACTTTCTCAATAATGAATTGGGCACTTCTGTTTGAACATGAGTCTTGAGGCTACCCTTTTAATATATTTTTTTAATGTAAATGGACCCATTTACACATAGAAAGCGCACATAGAAAGACTTGTAACCCACATTTGTTCTGCAAGGCACAATTTCCACATTTCTTATTGTTACTGGTGATGTAATTCTTTTTATATTAAAATACTTCATTCCAGTTTACTATGCTGAGACATGTAAACCTTTTTGTCAGTCGATTTCCACCAAAAAGTGTAACTTTTGGTAGCAAAAGTTGCCTTTTTTCTTTTTTTACATTACTTTGTTTGAGCGCTCTGACATAGCAACGCTGACTCATGAATTGACCAATGGCGTGAGTTTGAGGGCAAGACTATACCTTTATATTCACTATAATCATTTTTATATTAAAACTTCTGAATTTTGATATTTTATATCATGACTTTTGGAAGGTCAGGCTTAGAAACTTTTTAATTGCTAGTTAGTTCCGGATTTTCCATGAATATGAGAATCTTGTCAAATCAAAGGGCAGATCATTCATTGTTCAAACCCAATGACAATTTTCCACTGGTCCACTTTAGACATTCACTCAGGTCTCAGTACAGGCAAAAAGTGTAGGTGGGTGGGGGGGGGGGGGGGGTGAGTAAATGAACTCTTCTACTCTCATGTGTTCACTGCGTGCATGTGCTCAATACTCACTGCTGTGTGTGTGCACTTGGAAGGGTCAAGGGTGAAATGCAGAGCACAAATTCCAAGCATGGGACACCATACTTGGCTACACGTCACTTCACTTAAGTAACTTTGCAACTACATGTCAACTAACTCAGAGTTATTAGACTGTTTTGTTAGGGTTTGTGTTAGTAGAATAAATCAAAATGTAGTTGTAAAGTTACTTATAGTCAGTACATTGTTAGCAGATAGTTAAGCAGACACTTTATTTTGACAGTCTACTAATACTCAAAGAATTAGTTAACAGTTGCAAGGTTACCTATAGTTAGTAGTAGAATGTCTAAAGTGGACCATCAAAATAAAGTGTTACACTGGATCATCAAATAAATCTAAATCACTTTATTAAAAACCGTTTTATTTTTATATTAAATTTGTATTAATTCTTTTAATTACATAATTTAACAACATAAAATATTGGTCTACATTATTTTGTATTCATGTTTATGTTGTGTGCATTTTTTTTTTTTCAAGCGCCAAGGGAAGCATGTCCTAATTTTGTTGTACATGGTATAATGACAATAAAGTAAATATCACTACCCAGATACCCTTATGACACAAAAGACCTATGTGAAAATAGCACCACAGACAGCATTCATCACATAACTGGCAGGCAGCCATGATAAAGGGCATCTGTGAAGCAAATCATGCAAGATAAACAAATGCAGTGAAGTTAGAAATCATGTTCACGTCATATTTCTCAGGCCCGTCTCTAATCTCGCCACATGAGGCCATATTTGTCTGTGTGTGTGTGTGTGTCTCTGTGTGTATGTGTTTTCCTCCAAGGCGGGGGAATGAAAAGCTGCCTCTTTTAATTGAGTACACAAAACAGATGGCTGGCAGAACACCCATTCAGTGTAATGCCATTAAGAGAATTCCGAGTTTAGAGCAGTCTTTCCAATGAGATCCTGTGGCCCTGTTCAAAAGTATCAGGATGTGGAAGAGAAAATACAGCTTTTCAATTTTAACCAAGCTCAGAGTTGATGCAGAATATTTAAAATCATGATCTATATTTCTAGAATAAAATTAGGCCAAGTACACACTGTAAAGTTTCAGGAGTGACAACAACCGCATTTAAATGCAGGAATAAGTTCCCTTAAATTATTGTTCAGAGTGTATGAAACACAACTCCCAAACACTCCTGAAACTGCTATGGTTACCACTAAGTCAATCACAATGTTCTGGAATCTCACGTGTTTGGTATCCACTTTCCTGACCAAAGAAATATTAGTGACTAGACTCATTATGTTCAGCAATTTTAACTAAAGCACAGCTGAAGGAAGCATTGTGTTTTGCTTATGATTGGAATATGTCATTAACAACTAGTCGTTCAGTTCGATTCCATACACACACTGCATAGAATTTTTGTAAATGCAGTTGTCACTACCTGCATTTTTCGGGAGTTAATGTGGTTGTAGAGTGCAGTTGTCACTCCTGTAAATGACTGAACTGTGTGTGAACAGAACAGGATTAAGCACTAAAAGGTGAACTGACAACCAAATTTAGTTGCAATGTGTACGAAGTGAATACACTTAAGCTCTTACCATCACAAGAGAAAGTGTGCGGTTCTCTGAAGTGGAAACTGTAAACGGTGACCTTTATGCTGACCCCTAGGCCCTGTTGCAGTTCATCTTGAGCCACGCATGGGCTCCAAACAAAGCCCGCATTTTTTGAGTAGTCGTTGCACGGGTATGCCAATCGTAGCCTGATGAAAAGAGTAAAGGATGTACATAAATTTGAATTAATATTCTAAACAAACACTTATTATACAAAGTGATTGTATACAAACAGCATTTTTTAAATAAAAATTCATTTTAAAAAGTAGTTACAAAAGAAATACACAACATAGCAACTCACAAGTCAAGTACATGACAGAAGGCCGCCACTTCTTCATCCCTCTCTTCAGACACCTGAAAGAGCTCGTAACCAAAGCCATTTGGTCTGGAACCCAGAGATACCTAAAATGATTTAAAGTGGTTGTTTTTTTAAATAAATATTTTATCTGACAGTAAAAAAAAAAGTGATAAATATTTCATAGAATTTTTCAAAATAACAAAAATGTAAAATAAAATAAAAAAAGCATGAAAGAGATTCTATGAATGCTCACCGGATCAACTGATACTCTGCGCTGGCTTCTAGTGCTCTTCTGTCCCGGAAGATAGGTGCGGGGTGGAACTTGTGGAGGAAGGGTGTTACTGCGAGCCACTGCCTTCCCCGATTTGTCCCCGTTTAGTCTCCGGCTTCTATTAGGTGACAGCCAATCCCCATTTAGCTTGCTCAGGGAGTCATTGAGGTTGTCATAGTTTAGAGTGTCTCCGGAGGAAAGCTTGGGCTGGTCCACCTCAGGAGTGAACAAGTTGACATCCCGTGGGGCTGAGCTTCGATGGACAATAAACGGATCGTTCTGGGGGAGAGGATTCCTGGGCGGTACCGGTGGTGGAGGCTCATCTAGGGATGGAAGCCCTTTTGACAGCAATTGCGATGTTCCTTCAAAGTCACTTTCCCATTCGTCCAGGATGTAACGAGGCGGAGGCTCCTTACTGAATCCGTGAGACTCACCGCTGGAACGTGATAGGTTCGACACTCCGGGTTGAACGTGGTTGAGCACGGGGTCAGATCCGGACACACCTTGCTGCAAATTATTCCAAGGGGGACTGGGGACACGTCTAGGCAGGGTGGGCTCGCTCCTCGAGGGTGATGACTTGCTGGTGTCAGGGGGTAGCGTATTTGCTGGGCTCTTGTCCTGTCGGTGGCGGGCGAGGGCGTCATACTCCATCTGCAGGGCCTCTGCTAAGACCAGCTCCTTTTGGCTGAGGCCAAGAGATTCCAGACAACCCCAACGCTGTTCCTGGTCATTCTGAGTCTGCGCTGCAGACATGTTCCTGTAGGGGGTGCTGCAGTGCACACAAGGAACGCAGAGAGGAGCTTGACGGCACTACGAGTTGCACAACCAGTTCATTAGGCCCTGTTAGGAGATAAGAATGAAAAAGCATGCTATTGATATTTGTCACTCGTAAATATTGCATCATCTGGAGCCAGTATAAAAATGGCATCAACCTTCCACGTAGAAATGTTGACATTCGTCAGATAAAAGGCTAGCAACTTATACCTCCCATAGACTCAATCTTATGATTATAGATTGGCTGGGTATAACCAATATCACACAAATGTCAGCCAAACAGACAAACGTATTGCTGAACTAGAGAAAAAGAAAAGCGCCAAATATCAGCCGTAATATCAGCCTTGGTGGTATATAGGTCTACTATGTCAACAAATAACTACAGCAAACTTCAACCACAAGAACGTTTTGAGACCATTTAGGGATGCACCAATATTACATCTAATTCTATACCATTGTCAAAAAAAAAAAAAAAAAAAATTTAAATCTACAAGTGAATTTAAACATCACAACATTAGAATGCACCATATGAAAAATGGATATCCAATATTGACTGAAACTAGTATATGTAATCTCAAAATGAATATTTAAAAATCTTTAATATCGGCGAATATGGTAGAGATATACAGTAGAAAACACCTGTAATACCTAAAGTAAATAATTACATAACGACAAAACCATTTTACTAATGAACCTCTTGAACCACATATGGATCAAAGTGCCACATGTTCAGTCACAGATGTGAGATGTTTAGAGAAGCGCACATGTGTGACTCTGACTTTGTCTTTGGCTCTGATCATCTGGCTCTTATTGCCTTTGCTTGCTCAGCAAAAAAACCAAGCCAAGCGGATCTCTCTCTTTCAGCACAGTCATCAGTGCAGGTTCTGCTGCAGCACAACAGTTCCTCAAACTGGGGGAAGCTGTTCTCTCCTTCACAGAGACTGATGTGCAATATTAAGAGGCCCGTTCCTGTGGAGTCACAGCTGGGCAGATGCTAAGCTTTGAATTTAAATCGACCTGAAGACCTGCTGAGTGCCTCTAAAATGGATTTAGCGTTCAATCAGCCTTACAACATGTAGCGTGACACAGCTGCCGCCCCATAGAAACACAGAACCATTGGGTTTAATGGTCATCTAGTCCTGCACAATGGCAAATGGGTTCAGCTGGGAAACTCTAAGGTCAAACGACTTTTTCCAAAAGGATGATAGTTACAACAAATAAATTGTAGAATGATCCTAAACCCCAAAGTGGTCAAAAGCATACCACTCTGTGTAAAATGATATGGGTTATGGCTCAACTAAAATGCCTTAAAATGATAGTTCCCACAGAAATGAAACTGGTAATTTATGCACCCAAATGTCAATCCAAACCTGTATGACTTTCTTTGGAAGAACACGAAAGATAATTTCGCACGGTTGTGGTCCATATTATTATAGTCAATAAAGTCCAAAACACCACTGGACCACTTTAACTTTCATTGTAGAGACAAAAAAAAAAGGCTCCCCCTGAAAGTGAGGAAATGAAGCCAGAATTTTCATTTTTAGGCGAACTATCCCTTTAAGTGCATGACCATTTGTGACCTTTTGTTTCCTTCATAACATGACAACAGTGGCAGGGGGTCTGTTTCTCCGCCCACAAACACAACTGTAGGAAATTCTCACACCCTACACCAGAAGAGTGGCACCAGAACAAAAGACTGAAGAGGAAGCAGAAAGGCATCTGTTTGACTGACATTCCTGGACCCTTCCATTGCTCCACATTATGCATCCCAAAAAATTAAAAAACCTGTGTGCCTCCGGTCATCTCTGGGAGCGTTAATTTGAATGAATAAGGGAAAACAAACAATGATTTTCCAGATCAACAGAGAAGGAAGCAGCGGTGTGACTGTGACGTGTTTTAGGCCTTCCATCAGCAAATCATCCAGTCACATTTAATTTCTGCTGAACTAAACGTATATGAAGATCATGGTAAACAGAGGACTCAGCTCATTACACCCATTTCAAACAAGGTGTGATGTGACAAGTTCTGTCCACAGTGAAAGTGAAACTTCTGCTTGACGCCACACTTGATGCCGCCGAAATACAAAGGGCCAGGACAAACCTTCAGTTTAAAATGGAAAACACATTTGGTTAGGACACGGTGTCAGATAAGCACATAAACATTTGTGCAAAGACACTTCCGAAATACCAGATGTGTTTGTAAACAGCATTCTTAGGCACCAACAGATGGACTGCACAAATATAACTATATCTCCTTCTAGACGGCCTTTATGGGGCTCTGCCTCATTCCCAGAAGCTCCGGCCTCCCGTGGGCTTCCTATGCAGTCTCATGACTGAGCTTTGGCCGGAGGGGTGCAGCCAAGACAGGAGGGGTGGCAAGGAGGGTGGATCTGCATTGTTCCACAGGGACCCCAGGCCAGCCAGATACAGGCCCCCGGAATCAATCCCCTGCTGGGATATAATCCCATTCAATCAGGGGTGGCTCCCAGATTGGTCGAACAAAGGACAGGGAGGAGTGAGGGCAGCCGCGTCACGTGAGGCAGGGCCAACTCAGACACGTTCACACGGCTCGGAGAACCAAAGACAAAGAGACCGCTGTCATCGCTGTCCCCCCATATACACCCCTCCCCCAACACACCCACCCATCAACAAATATCACACGGCTCCCTTCATGCCTAGGGTGTTCGCTTATGGCAGTTCCAGCTGATCAGGGCTTGTGCGCCGTATGCTGAGGCCTTCTATCATCAATACGCCTCTCTTCCTGTGGTGTTCCCACCCTAATATTGGTTCAAAGACCTCTAGGCTAGCCGACTCTACTCTGATCTGACAGGCAGATGGTGGAGAGCTTGCCATTCAGCCAATGAAGTAACATTCAGCCTCTTTGGAAGTCAGAAGAAAATAAGCATTGACGTTTGGCAAATACAAAACAAACTTCGAATAAAGAAATCCTAACTGTTAACACCAGACTCACAATTTAGAAAAATAGAAACAGTGTTGATAAAAAGGCCAAACTCACAAACCACAAATCCCACAGGAAGGTGACTCAACCAAACGCATGGCACGTGTAACCTGTTGCACAGGCGAAGCCTGGCCAAGAAAATCTTTAGTTCAGACATCACAGTTCTACATAGTTTAAACAGATTTTTGAGCTGATCAAATATTAATTGTTGCCTTTTTTATTTTACCCCCCGTCTGACAGGTCTTAGGCGCACGGGTGGTTTCAGAGATTCAACACGTGATATTTTGCACACTGATAGAACTGAAACAGGATAATGTCTGAGACCAATTTCAGATTTCCATGTTCCAAGAATGCAGACAGTGATCAAGCAGAAGATATAAACCTGGAAGAAAACATAAGGTCTTAATCAAAGATGAATAACATTGCTCTCTTAGCCACAAAGCATTACAAAACATCAATGCAATTATTGTTCGGCCAACGTGCCATGGTGATTCAGAAACACGCGGGATCTTGAATCAGGTTTGCAGACTAAACCCAAATCGTGGTTACCGTGTCATCATATACATGTACTTTTATGCTTCTAAACATTGAAAATCAGTGTAAACACCTTTCCTGTGTGCAGAGTTGCATAAACCTCCTTGTGAACATTGTGCATGAATCACTATAATTAATGCAAATCGTTTGCTGTAAAATACAGTTAAGACTTAAATAAATGAAAGCCTGAGCAGATAAATCATAAAGCTTGTGAAGCTGACTGTATGCAAAATAAAAAAAATAAAAAAAAGCCTGCATTTGTTTTATGATTGCAAACACACAGTCCATTTTGGGAGATTTGAGTTCTTATTTTTCCTAACTTTATAAATAATAGATATTGACTGATAACCTATAAATCACTTATAAATATAAATGTTAAAACAATTCTAATGCATTGACCATTTTCTTTCTTTCTTTTTTTTAATTGAGAATACATGCAATTTATTGTAAAATAATTGTTTTAGATTTTAAATTAGCCTACCTTGTGACTTTATATATTTTATCTTAATGACACTTTAACGATAACTTAAAACGTCATATGGAGTCAGGAGATATTCTAGTTAATTTTTTTTTTATAATTTAAAAGAAATCATGCAATATTACTGAACGCATTTATAAAATAAATAAATTAAAAACAACAGACACCATCATGGCTCTTTTCTGTTCACAGCACCCTCATCTAATAGTTAACAAATTATTAAATTAATATTAAAAGATTTCCTTAAAAGATAAAACACACACAATAGTAATCTTACCCAACGTTTCCTCTGTTTTGATACACGTTTCATATATCAATGGCTCAGAGCGTCCAACTAAATAAACGTCCATTTCAAATATAGATCTATTTGAGGCTCAGAGACCAAAACTTGTCAAGTTTATAGTCATTTTTAAAACAGAAACAAGCGATAATAGGAGTAAAAACGCGGCGGTCACACGCCTCTCAAATTTTACATTTAAAGCAGCGCCAGAGTGTTTCGTTCTCAGGTCCTGAGAAGCTCATACCAGCCAAAATTTTAGGAAAATTTACAGCCACTGCGCAAAAACAGCTGGTCGTATATAAATAAGAAGCGTTTGTAACAGCGCTCTCCGTGATAGTGAAGGAAAGAGCACATCACATACCGTGTGCTTGGCCTCTTGAGCGCCTGTGTCATAGTCCTCCTCGTTTATTATCAGACTCAATCGTTGTTCTTTGATAGATCGTGATCAGGCGGTCGTTTCCGGTGTTCAGTGGCAAAATATCGTGTATTGATCAGGGCCAAATCACGGGCTCGTCTCTGTTAATCCATATGAGACGCATGCTCTTTCCTCCCTCGCTCTCTCGGTTTCTACGACCGGGTTGTTTGATTGGAGACTTCGCACTGAGGATTTCAGATCCGAAGCTCACATCGCCCAGTGCTTGAGTGAAGAGACAGGAGATCTAGACTGAGGGGAACAATAGCAGACTCTAGTGGACAACACGGGAACTGAGTGATGCCTGACATCAAGCACTGTCTGCAGTAGAACGGAAGAACTTTTTCGTTCTTCTGCTAAAACCGAAAAGGTTGTAATAATGCTTAAATGAAGAGTTAAGTAGGCCTATTTCTATTATATAATATAAACATGCAAACCATTATGAAACCATACATATACAGTATATTAGACTATATGAAAGCAAAATATGAGCTCTAATAACAAGAATGAACAAAATTGGAAAAGCAACTAAATTAATCCCTAAATGCATTTTTTTTTTTTTTTTTTTTTTTTTTTTTCAGGTAGGCTATATCCAAAATATTTAGAGTAAAAGACTAAATAACAGAGTAGATGATTAGGCTACTTATAATCTGTATCCAAAAAATATCTAGAAACATTTCAAGTCAAGCACAAACGCAACTCTTTGATTGACAACACTACGAATCGAAGAAATAAACCTTCAAAACGCCTTAGCTAGCTGATCAACAAACTACCTGAGCTTGACATTAACCCTAAATGAGTGTACTGGCTTAAATAGCCTACCTCAATCAGGGGTTCTCAAGTCTGGCCACTGAGATCCACTTTCCTGCAGAGTTTAACTCCAACCTTGATCAAACTCACCTGCCTATAACTTTATAGAAATCCCGAAGAACTTGATTAGCTTGCTCAGGTGTGCTTGATTCGAGTTGGAGCAAAACACTGCAGGAACGTGGACCTTGAGGAGGGCCAGAGTTAAGAACCCCTGACCTAGACAAACCCTGACCAAATACAAAGCCATGAAAATTTGGAGACAGAACAAAATACTAGAGGCCTGTAGATTACCTATTCTGTGAACACTATACAATAGATAAGGTCAGACAGAAATGCACTTTCTTGTAAAATATAAAAACATCAAAGACAAGTAGTTCTTTAGCAATGTAATAGTGTAACGTTTTCTCAAATTAAGCTGTGGCGCCATCTTGTGGTAAGAGCCTTTTGTCAACACAAGATATTGCTGATACGCTTAAAGTCACCATGAAATCAAAATTGAAAAATCTTTTTTTAATGGAATATTGCAGTATTTATAATAAAATATTTATCCGTGCACATCATTATTTTTTTTTAATTCATGTGCCCTCATTTTCTTTAGTCAAAATAGCTTCCCCTCCCTCTTGCAAACAGCTGTGTCCCAATTCAAAGGCTGCATCCCCTAGTGTTGTTAAATGGGCCGGTCTAGCCTACAAAGGAATGTTCTTGTTGCCTAACTGTGACACTGACAGCTGTGGTTAAAGAGTGGCAGGAGCGTTTCTACTAGACTTTTTTGAAAGTTATATTAAACTCAAACTGTCTGAAAACAATACAGGGTTCACAAACTGTCTAAATAGGTTAACCATGGTTCATTTCTGTATATAATAAAGAGTATAAACTATATATGATTGCATCTTAGAAAGATATGTCAACATTTTAAGTGCTTTAAAGTTTTTTGTTTACATTTGTATCATTAGATCCTGTCAACACTGACGTGATATGAATTCTGGGGAAGGCAAGGTCACGAAGGATCCATTTGTTGTATCCTTCATTTCATGGGAAACAAAGGATGTATTTGGAGGCCATTGGGACAGCCTTCGTTGCCCCGTGGTGACGCAATCGGCCTTCGAGTGGCATGAGGAGATCTCAGCAATAGCAAACTGCAACAATTCAATCAATTCCCGATGAACAAAATCATATTTCCAAACAGGGAAGAAAAGACTATCGCTCAGTGCATCTTTCGAGTCATTATTGTTAACTAAAACTATCAGAAATTGTTTTTGATCATTGAAATCAAAGAGGTTTAAGTAAAATAAGTCGAAGTAGGCTACTAAAACTAAAACTGGAATAAAAATAAAGCTAAAAAGAAATATTTTTAAAAAACAAATAAAAATGACAAATGCACTAAAATTTTAACTACATTTAAAATAAAAACTGAAAACATTAAAATAAAAGGTAAATCATAATATTATTAGCCTAATACTATATCAATATTCTAAGATAACACTGTTTGCTAGTTCACAAAATATGTTTAGATGGCTGAAACAGCTGTATCAACATATTGATAATAGAGAAAATGGTAATTCGGTTAGTTTACTAGAGAAAATAAAACATTTTTTCAAAAGTGATGTGGTGGTGTGCTACTACAGTAATGCTTTCAGTTACTAATATTATGAAATTTTGATACAGGCCTGTACCTTGATACTGAATAATTGCAATATGCCACTACCATGTTAAGTGTCCACAAAACATGGCATTGTACCAGGCCATACCATGGTACTATTTAAGTGGTTTAAGCAAAATAAACATTACGTAGTCACTTTTAGTCGTGCTGTAATGTTCTTTGTGACCACTAGAGGCAGCATATGCGCGCGTACACAAGAGCACAAGTGTGCAGTGCATGCATACACACCAGCAACTGCAGGGAAGTTGGACCTGTACATTGTGTGACCTTGGCATAAACTACGTTAAAACATTGACAGGCAGGGTACTGAGAGCTTTTACTTTGTATTCCGAACATCACAGTGAAGTTTGTCAGTGCCTGGCAAATCTGTATGTAATGTGAGAACAGCAGTGCAGGCCTTTGTCTTTAAGGTTTAGTATGCAGGATTGACTTTTGCAAGCTGAAGAGAACAAACTGCTGGCTGCATACGAGATTAGATTTACCAGCTTTCAGTATATTTGTCCACTGGACTTTAAACTCATCAGAGACATTTTTGTGCATATTCTTTAAACAATATTGTTCTGTAAGCTGCATGTTTTTTTGAAGGTCCACTGTTGTATTGCATTGCCTTTGAAATCTCCTCATCATTCTTAACATTTAAACTTGGCATGAAACTGAACTTGTGATAGTATTTTCTTCCCTATTATGACGTATATATATCCAAGTGAAACGGCTTCTTAAATAAGACTAAATGTAGGGCAGAGCCTGAGTTTATCCATCGTTTGTTGGATCGTTGTAATTTGCTATTGCTGTGATGTCATGTGAGTGACAGGTTGCCCCGCCCTCACGCCAGTAGACACCTCATCAGAGAAGAGAAGAGATGTTGCTGCAAGAGGGAGGGGAAGCTATTTTGATTAGGCTAAAGATTACTAGGGCACATGCATTTAAGAAAAAAAATGATGTGCACGGATAAATAATTTTACTATAAATAGGCTACTCCAATATTCCCCAAAAAAAAGGATTGTCAATTTTGACTCCATGGAGAATGCAGTTTTACTATAGCGTGCTGCAGTCTTTGCTATATACAATTTGTTTTTATAATCATATCTGTGTAAAAGTCCTAAGCAGATCATGTCTTGTCTATTTGTTTATATTTATACATTTCTGATGCTTATAATTCTCATAAATGGGGATATGCATTCAAGGGGATATTCTGTATGGCTCTGTTCGTGTACATGTGTGTTGTTGAACTGGGCCAGTGTGACACTATATTGTAATGGATGATGTAAAGTTCCCAGTCAAAGAGCTGTGTGTTTGGAACAGAAGGCCATTGATGAAGGCTGTGTCACAGCCTATCATGATAAAGTTTTCAGTGTACTAATGTCCTATATATAGGCTATTTCTTTCATTAAACAACAATAAACTACACTATACCATTTATACGTTTGGGGTTTGGTGAGATGGTTTTGAAAGAAGTTTCTATGTTCACCAATGAATGCTGCATTTATTTGATAATAAAAAAAATAAAATAAAAAAAAAAATAAAAAAAAAACTTAACAGAAATATTGTGACACATTATTACAGTTTTCTAATTTAGTATATTTTTAAATGTCATTTATTGCTGCAATGGCAAAGCTGAATTTTCAGCAGCCTGTCCAGACTTCAGTGTCACATGATCCTTCAGAAATGTTTGCTGATTTGAAACATCTCTTATTATTATTATCAATGTTGAAAACAGTTTAAAAACTATTTGATTAATCCTGTCAAAATATTGATATAAAAATAGAGCGGCCAGTTCATGTTATGATTAATAGATGCATTAATCACGTGATATTAAACTCTTCGTCTGTATGAAGTTATTGTAGTGCAGCACGAGTGCAGATGACCGGACACCTGTCCGGCTGGAATCGGAGGCGCGCCCTCAGGAGCGAGCGTGGGAAGTGAGCGCGCGCTCTTGCTGAAAGGGTCGCACAGACAGAGAGAAGCAAGGGAGGATATTACCCGCCTTTACCGCATTACAGTGCGTACGGGAGGAACACTACATCGTATGTGGCCAAACCGACAGCGATACAGGTAAGAAGGGCGATGTTATCACAACGCTGTCAGGGTTAATGAATTACAAGCAACTGGCCTTGTTCAGCAGAGGATAAAAGCAGACTGGATTTTTGTTTAATCCTCGCGCATCCCGCGTGCTTCAGCCTCTCTGCGCATCTCTGAGTGATGCGGTCTTATTTCTGCTGCTCTGCGCAAATGTTATAGCCGCTGTGTTATGAAGTACCCGGCTATATTTAACGAAGCGGCAGATAAATATAAACGCAGCTTCATTTAAAGTCATCACCAGCCATATGTAGATTAATAAACTCGGGCGTTTCGAGGCTGTCAAGTTACATGTAGTTGTTTTGAGGCCGATTGTTGGGCAAGGATGCTGTAGGGAGTGAAAGTGTCATCGCCCCATCCAGGGCGCTTCTTAGCTCAAGGATATTGTGCGAACAGGACAAACATTTGCTGCTCTGTTTCATTACACCAGGAGCCTTAAGGGGAGTTTTGTTGGTAAATATAGCATTGTAATATAATTTACTTTCTCTTAGGATGTTAGCTTGGCCTGTGTGGATAAAATAACTTTTGGAGTAGGCCTACATATAACGCTCAGATTGTAAATCATCTTGATATCGTCAAGAAACATCATAGGCTTACTTTAAAAAAATAAATGAATGTGTTTTATATTGGCTTTGATGGCAGGATGAAAAGTTGTAGGCCTTAAATACATGTAGTCAGAACGTCTGTCTATCTATCTATCTATCTATATATCTATCTATCTATCTATCTATCTATCTATCTATCTATTAACAGTAAGTTTCCTTACTATACTGACATTCCCAAAATTCCCTACAGGCTGCATGACACTTAATGAACATTTGATGCATTTTTGTTGAAATAACTGTTTCTTCTTAGTTTTTTCTTATCATGTATGTACATTAGGGTTTTATGTTACATATTATGTTGTTAAATAATTGTTTATTGCAGTACTTTAGTGTCATGTGTGTTATGATGGAGTTTAGTATTTGTGTGAATGAGACTTCGCACCTTTTTATATTTTAGCATCTACCTTCTCAGTTTGTGAAGAGCTTTGATTTATCATATGACTTTCTCATCACCACCTGTTTTTGGTGGTTGTCAGTGTATTACAGTCGTACAAAACAGATATTAGTACTTCAATAGGTTGGTATTTAAGTTATCATATAAGTTAATGAAATGTTTTTTGTTTTTTTAGTCTATCTATCTATCTATCTATCTATCTATCTATCTATCTATCTATCTATCTATCTATCTATCTATCTATCTATCTATCTATATGTCTTGTCTTGTCTTGTCTTGTCTTGTCTTGTCTGTCTATGATCTAAAGTACCAAGTATTCTGATATATCTGACTGAGTATCAATCTAGAACTCCTCTTGCATCTGTGATTGTAAACTATTCTGTTTGAACTTAGACTCTACAACTCTGTATATATGTAAGCCAGCAGGGACAAAGTTTCCATTTTTCATCTTTGATTGCAGCGTGGGGAAACTCAAAGCTGCTGAATTAGCCCACTAACCAAACTCATTTTTTCCATCATGAATTAAAGATGCAAAGCTGCCCACATCAGATGATATCTGTGGCCATGTGACCTGGCCTGGGCTCATATTCCCAGTGAGTTGGACCATGGTCTGAATGACCCAGAGATGTGCATGTCATCCCCCATTCAGCAGTCTTTGCCATATTGTTTTGCAATCATTCATGGAGGTATTTCATAGAGCTTAGAAGTGAAACATAACCATTGGCAACCCGACAACGTTAGTCTATCCTCATTAGGAATGTCTAAAGAGTAATTTAATGAGAACAGTGTCAGATTAAATCTTAGATTTGTCAGAGCAAACGGTACAGCCTGCATTTTAAATGTTAACATAATAAAGTACATATAAAAAAAGTGAATAGTTGAATTAGAGTTGCATGCAAAATGTAATATAACAGCATGCAATATAAAAGTTTTAGAGTAAATATTAAAATGAATCGCTGTGCTATTTTTGCACTCTTTACAACTTAAAGACATCAAACACAATTTCACAAGTTGCAGTGACTCCAGCGCACCACTAGATGCTGATATTCTACTCGATTTATATTGCTAGCTTTGATTCTAATGCAGTTCAACCACCAGGAAACTGATATTTATAATTGAACATGACACATTTTGAGATTTATTAAGCTATTTTTGTCAAATGTTGCTGTATTCTATTTTCTTGTATAGGAATAGCTTTGAGGATCATCCACAAATGACCATATGCTTTTACCTGCACACCCCCCGTCCCCCCACCACCTATAGAGGTATTTTCTGCCATATGGCAAATTTTGAAGAAATCCTTTTACTTGGCAACATGTTAGTTGTGGCTCAAACCCTGTGGATACTCCCACTGAGCCTGCAATTAAAACAGCATTAGAGAAACCTGCTATTCTCCCTCAGCACCTTCTGCCTCTTAAAGGAAACTTTAAATGGGTGGAAGCTCACATTTTTTGGTCAAATGCATGTAAATAAATGAATTAAAGATGAATAAACAAAATATTAATTAGGTTATTTGGAAAGATTGAGTGACCTGCTGCATAATATGCAATACATCTTTAATGACTGCGTTAAAATAAGGTCAAGAGATGACGTAGAGTACGCAATTTCATTTCTTTCTCCAGCATTCCCGTCTTTCCTCTCCTCCTCAGCTCAGATTCACCTACTCTCAGGTTTCCCACACTGCAATGGGATGCTCACCTTTTACTTCTCAGGGTTTAGTTTCCAGAGATGCTATTTTTAGCCGTGCAACAGCAGCTGTCTCCAGAGGGGGGTGAGAGAGGTGCGTCTGGAAGTGGAGTCTGGCCCACCACCGATCTGAACTGTTGTGCACTTGATGGGAAGGAGAGGCTGAAAAGAATCTCAATCTCTGTCCGTCTCTGTTTCTTCCTCAGAGAGGACAAGAAAATGCGAAAGACCGAAACAATGGGGTCAGCTGAAGCATTTGGTTGTTTTTTTAGAGCAGTATGTTTTAGCAGACGGCTCTAGGGCCTGTGCGCTTGGCTGGAGTGCTAATGGAAGATTGTTATAGCCCATAAAGTGCTCTTCATCTGGATTCAGCTGAGTCAAGGCAGTTGATAGTTATGGATTTCAGACTGACCTAAAAGGAGGACAGATTACTAGCTGCATTTAAATTGATTTTGTTTTGCAGAGATGTACAAGAACTTTCAGCAATGAGTAAAGAGGCTTTGCTGGGCACATTAGAGTACATTAAAGTCAGCATGAAACGGAAGTTGCAATAGTCTTTTCTTTCCTATTTGTGACATATATCAGAGTGGAAAGGGTTCTGGAAAATGTAGGGCAGCATTTGATTTTGTACTTCGGGAATTGATTGGATTGTAGGAAGTTGGGCGTTGCTAACTAATGATGGAGAAAGATTCATAGATAAATCATTTATAAGCACTGAAACATTTTGTAGAAAAAATAAGAATTTGATTTAATGGTGACTTTAAACCTGGACTCATTTACACAAATTAGGGATATTAATTAATTGATTAAAGGCATTGATTTTGGATATTATATATTGCTTAATTAATTCAGTCAATCATATCAATATTTGCTGATCCCTAATATTAAGATAATTTAAGACATTACATTACTTTGTCAGATGAAATAATTAAACTTTATGCTAAAGTGACTTTAGAAGTCAATACATTGTTTGTTTTATTTCCATGTCATTGAACATAAGCATATCTCCAGGCTACAGTTAACAGTGAATCATTTTGGGATCAGTTTGTCTGTTCGAGGTCCCATTATGCTACAGCAGAAATTCTCAGTTAATATCATTATAGAGAACATGAAGTAGCCCATGCATCTCACTGCATGACTCACTCTTGTTTCCATATTAAAGCCCTTCCTGTCTGATGCACTCCGAATATTTTATCATGGCTCAGTAGGTAAATATCCAACAAAATCATTGAACGTGAGACATTGTCCATATTGTATTTGCCACACCTTCACAAGTGTTGTCTCAGACATACTCTTATGTTCTGTTTGATCTATAGTAGCGCTCACCTCTGCCTTTTCAAATGACCTCTGTGACGTATGACCGTGTTTTTGATGTACAACATCAAAGCTTTTGCAGTGCATTGTATATTTGCATCCTTATTCTTCTTGTTTCAAAGCATTATAGGCACTTTGGGAACTATCTGTAACAGTCCTCCACTGGCTTTTTACTTCTCTCAGTGTCTGCGCTATATCTCTCTCTGTGACTTTTAGCAGGGCGCACATGGTGCCCTAGACCCGCAGGGAGCCCACTGGCTCTGTGAAGCCAGCAGCCCTGCACCTGCACAGGCTTCTGAAGCAATGGTTCATTCGTATGCATCAGGGTCAGAGTTTTCCCAAAGGAACTGCTACTAATAGATTAAGCACATGAGTCAAGCATGGGAAACACAGAAAATACTGTCCATGACAATTAGTGAGGACAGTGATGAGACTAATGATGGAGTGTGTGTGTGTAAGTGTGTGGGGCCTGGTAAACCCTACATTATGGGTCAAAATGTCCCCACCAAGATGGTAATATCCAAAATCCTTGTCCTTGTGTGGACATTTTTTGGTCTCCATGAGGAAAACAGCTTATAAATCATACTAAGTGATGTTTTTTGAAAATGTGGAAATGCAGAAAGTTTTCTGTGATGCATATAGGATTAGTGTAAAGGCATAGAATATACAGTTTGTGAAGTATAAAAATCATTATGTCTATGGCAAATCCTCATAAAACATGAAAACACAACATGTGCATGCTTGTCTTTAGCTAGTAATAAGTGTAGTTATTATTATTAGGTTTGCAGCCCTTCAGGTATAACATATGTTGACATCAGGATTGATGCAGTTGACCTGTTTATTTTTTAATTAGCTTCATGTGTATTTTTTATTATTATTTTTATTAGTTGTTAGGACTTATTTTAAATAAAGTAGTTGGACCAATGCGGCAAAGTCTCCATTCATTACAAATATCAAAGCTGGACAATAAACCATAACCAGCTTCTTGAATCCTTAAAGAGTCAAAAGTACACAATGCAGTCAAACCCTTTAAGCTGAGTTAAGTATAGTTCAGATGAACAGATTTGTTGAACAGAAGATTTGCGAAGTATAATGAATACAAAAAGAAAGAAGCCTTCCATTGATAAACATGAAAAATAAATCTTTTCAGTATAGAGTCGAATGCTGATTTCTTTAGCTATCAAACAAAACGGACATCAGAGAGGCTTTTTAATCACGTGTGTTGACACAGGTTTTACATTGTACATAAGTATGATGTTGAAAAGGGCTACAATATACCTTTTATGTGGCTTCTGGTTTGATTTACATTGTTAATGGCTGAAAGGAGGAAATCTTTTAACAGAAGACTTCTCTTTAGTGGAGAACCATTGAACTCTTTGGGGATTTGTTTTGTTAAAAGTCATTGAATGACAGATGTTTGAGCTCCTATAGTCAAATAATGCTGGAGATTGGATGGTGCACATTAGCTAAAAAAAAGCTAATCATTAACTAGACCATGAGAGCAATAGTAGGTATTTGTAAACCTTTGTTGAAGACACACATACAATGAAGTAAAGCTGTTCTATACTTGATTGCCTGGTAATAAATACAGTAGGTTAGTTAATTAGACAATAAACCTGTGAAAAAGAAACCGTTAATGGTAGTCAGCCTCTACACGTGTTTGATATGTAATTTTCTTCTAGCCAGTATGTTATTAAATATTTTTTAAAAGCATATATAAATGCATTAAAGCATTTTGCTGTCATCAACAAATCCTCAGATCCCATAACTTTTAACGTTAATATTTCATCAGGATTGCTGCCGTTATGAGTGAAATTTTAGTCCATATTTGAATTAAATTGTGTTTGATTAAAAGAAAATCTTCACATGCCAAATTCAAAGCCATATGGTCGAATCATTCTTTACCAGATTACAATCAGTTAAGTTAGCCTAGAAAATCAATAACCCCTCTGATCAAATTAGCAATGGAGTCATCTGATATGACACATTTTCACATTTCAGCTTGTTTAAGGGTGGCTGGGGGGAGGGGGGTCTTCATTAGATCCGTATATCCCTTGGGATCACAGACAGTCAGCAAGCCCTGGAATTTCCCCAACAAAACCTGCCCAGGTGGAAACACCTGTCGTCGTAAACAATGAAGAAAACATGACACATGCCTCGTCTTGTTCTCTTGTGTGAATGGAAGAATGGACAATAACAAGCATCTTAGATGGCGATGGGATCGGAGGTCAAGGTGTGAGGTTTTGTTATTACTTCCAGGAGCACTTGATGTTGTTAGGAATGGAAAACCACATAGCCTAACTGGCTGGAAGCTTCAAATTGGCTTCTGTGTTCTTATTAGTGTGGTTTCAGATGTGTTAAGACTGACGTTGAGTCACTTGGGACATATAGCTCAGGGATATTACAGATGATTCTTCATTTTTGTCCGCGGTCTTGTACTGCCACCCTGCAATTACCGTGAGATTGGTGCTTTCTGTATCTGTGTCATGCAGTCAGTCACAGAATAGGATGATGTGAAAAAATGAAGACTCATTCCTGTCAGGAAACCTGAGCCTCGGGGCTTGAGGGGAAGGAGGTTCCGAGAGAGAGAGAAGAGAGGACTGTTTGTGTCCTCACATATTGTTTGGGGTTGGGTGGACGCGCAGTGGATGAGGTGTCATTCTGTGAAACCGTTGCCTTTTACAGTTTGATAAGGGGATTTCTGTTGGATTTTAAACTTTCTAAAAGACAAATAATGTGTTTAAGTGTTAAATTGCATTGTGCCATTTTTGTGAAACCTTTTTTCAGGATTCTTAGATGAATAGAAAGTTCAAAATAACATTTATTTGAAACATTAATAGATGTCTTTACTGTCATTTTTGATCAATTGAATGTGTCCTTGCTGAACAGAATTAATAATTTCACACACAATTTTTTCCCTCAAAATATTGAACAGTTGTGTACCTTCAATAAGGAAACATAAATAATGCACAGGTTTGACAATTTTACAGTTTAATTTCACATTGCAAGCCTTGTTCTAAAGGTTGTGAAACTACGAGGTTCATCTATTCTTTATATGTTAATACATATACATATATTTAACAGTATTTTAATATATTGTTTTTAATATTTTATTTTTATTTATTATTAAATTATTTTTTACTATATTTCTTAATATTTACTTACTATATAACATCATGGTAACAGGTTTGACCTTTTAAGATAGTCCTGTACTGACAATTGTAACAAAACATAAAATGAAATTATAAAAATAATAGAATTTTAACTTGAAGAGTTGGTCATAAGGACAAAGTTTCTCAGATGTATACTTTTAAAGGGAAACATTTGAATTACTAACTAAAATTTGTACTGTATATATTCTGAAATAGAAATCTGTTAATGCTCCATTGTATAAGTTGCATGATCTATTCATCATTCAAGTAATTTTTTCCCCAAATATTCCCATTACCCAAATGGCATAATTTGACAAGCACGACTGAGTTGTTTGAAACAATGAGAAAAAGGCGAGAAAGGAGCGAGAGACGAAAGTCTGTCGCTGTGTCTCCTTTCTCACTATCTATCTTTCTTCCCTCATTTCTCCCGTTATAAGCAGATGGACAGTGGGGGCCAGGGAATGGTGCTCCTTGGAGTCTGGCGTGATGTCCATTGTGGGCTTTTGATATTTAAACTCGCTCTTCTCTGCCCTCAGGGGACGCGCGATTGTCTCCATTGTTCAGTAAAAAGTGGGCCAAGAAAGAGAGAAATAAAAAGGGGGGATCAGATTGACATTAAAGGGGAGGGGATGATTGGTAAGATTAAAACAGGAGAAAACAATCTTTGACTGACAGTTTTTTCTGGTTTCACCAGATTTGTACCGAAGTGTGTTTTGTGGAGTGCACCAAATATGTGACGTGATGGACAGGAGCACAGAGAAAGCACAGCAAGGGAGTTTTCCCCCATTGTGAGAGGATTTTTTTTTTTTTATGTCAGCAAATAAGGAAGATGAAAAAAAGAGTGTGCGGCGAGTGGTCTGTCAGGTACTGAAATAACAAGCAAACTAGACGAGCTGCTAGACAATAAATAAATATGCATCCTGTTTTATAAAAGAACAAATGGGTATTAATTTCCCGACACTTTCCTGATTTGCTTTTACCGTTTCGAGGATATAAATGCTCAGTTTGTACAAATCATTTCACATCTCACCTCACCTCACTGCTCCGTGACATGAACAGACAGCGCAGATGCATGGGAGAGAGAACGATTTTCTGTGCCAGATGTATGCTGTGGGGTTTCTTGGGAAAGACCAGCCAAATTGCACACGCTCCCATCTGTACCTCTTGCCGCTAACAAAATAGCGAGGGAACGCAGGCCACACAAAGGAGTATCAAATGCTATATTAGCCTCTGAGACAACAGCTCCTGCTAAATTGGCCTCTAAAGGCTCAATAAATCTGCAGAGCCTGTATTTGTTATGAGTTTGTTTAATATAAACATGCCATTTGGGTTTGAAAGAGTCAAAATGAGATTATGATGAATAAGAAATCTTATCTTAAAATGAATCAGCACTTTAGGAAATTTGAATTCATAGGCCTATGGGTCTTATAAGATATTGAGAACCAGAATGGAGCACCAACGAAATTATATTTTTAATTAATTATATATAAATATAATTTCGTTGGTGCTCCATTCTGGTTTAAAAGCAAAAATATAAAAACCAAAACAGATTCCCCTAAACCTTGGATATATAGGCCTATATATATAGGCCTATATATCCAAGGTTTAGGGGAATCTGTTTTGGTTTTTATATTTTTGCTTTTAATTTTTAATCAAGCAGCGATTATACACATTTAAACATGTCATCTGATCAACCATTAGTGTAACCTGCATTGACATGAACTGAGTCTTTAATTATTCATTTGTACATTTGCTGAATGAAATCATAGACCCGTTACCTTAGAATGAATAGGTGGTTGTCAGTATTTGCCATCAAAATAGTACCAGACATTACAAGAATAATATATTTTAAAGTGTTTGTGTGCGTGCGTGCGTGCGTGCGTGCGTGCGTGCGTGCATGTGTGTGTGTGTGTGTGTGTGTGTGTGCGTGTGTGTGTGTGTGTGCGTGTGCGCGCGTGTGTGTGTGTGATTTATAATTTAAACAGATGTAGTTTTTGCAACTCAATAATAATAGTTGTTTGAATGAATGAAATCAAATTCATTTGTCCAGAATTGATATTATTCAAATATTTCAGCCTTCCTTCTACATTGTAAATGAATCTAGCTCCTTTGTGCCCCACAAAATACAGGTCATATTGACCTCAGGCAAAATAAGGTCTATTCAGTCATGTCATTTAAGTTGTTTAGACTCCTAGTTACATGCTGCAGCTCCTCATTTATGGTGTTTTAATTGGGTCACCATGGGCTAGTGGCTAATGTGTTCAGACAGTCCTATCCTGAGCATTGCTAAATGGCTAATCTCAGCAAAGGTCAGGAAATGAGGGTTTATTAATGTTGGGATGTCCATCAACTATCAGTCTCAGTTTCTTCTTCATTGTATCACTCTTCCTCATCTCCAGCATCGCTGTTAATTAGACTAGCATCTCCTTTTAAGGCATGCGAATCGATCTGTTTGTCATTGTGACTGCTCGCAGATGACACAGATTGCTCTTTATCTCAGTGAGGTTACGACATGCAGTTTATTTTTCCTTCTCCAGGGCCGTAACCCAAAGGTCAGTGTCACCACGGCTGTTTTGAAGGTCATGACGTGCAGAAGTGTTTTGCCTTTTGGCTTTCATGTGGGTGAGTCACCCAGAAGGTGACTGTGTTTATAACCAAATGCACTGTTGCAGATCTGCTTCAAATGTCAGGGTTTAATTCAGATTGGAGAACATTAAATTAAGATTAGTTTCGATAACTCCGTTCAGTTGCTTGCTGAGATGTAATAACCGAAGATGAAGGTGGTAGACGAGGGCAAGCTAACATGGGGGAGGGGGATGCCATAAAAGATTTATGTTTAGAGAAGACCTTAACATGTATTTGAGTCAAATAGAGAGTAATTTTTCATTAATGGTGTTTTTAGGGATCTATTTAATATCTCTATATGACATATTCTCTTGTCTATATAAATAGCTTTAACTCCAATAGTAGATTGACTTTATGATTCTAACCAATTACAGCATTAAAGGGATAGTTCACTTTGAAATTAATTTTTGGTATGTTTTAGCTTACCTCAAGGGCATCCAAGATGTAGGTGTCTTTTTTTCCGCAGTAGTTTCAATTCTGATATTTTTAGGTCAAACCGTTCTTGTCTGTCAGTCATATAATGCAGGTCGATGGTCACTGTCTCAAAGAGCATGCACAGAGTCCAAATTAAAACAATTCCCCGTCGTCCAAATTAAACAATTCCCCATCGTAAGTAGGCCTACACATTGATGGCCTAAGACACGAAACGAGCGGTTTGTGTGAGAAAACGAACAGTATTTATATCGTTTTTACCTCTTATACACAGCCATGTCCGAGTGATCTGATCTGACGTGTGCGCAGACTGGTGCATAGATATATACACACTAGATGTCGCCTTGTCTACGGCAGTTCATTGGAACGAATGTCTTTAAGGCGACATCTAGTGTATATATCTATGCACCAGTCTGCGGACACGTCAGATCAGATCACTTCGACATGGCTGCGTATAAGAGGTAAAAACGATATAAATACTGTTCGTTTTCTCACACAAACCGCTCGTTTCGTGTCTTAGGCCATCAATGTGTACTTACGATGGGGAATTGTTTAATTTGGACGACGGGGAATTGTTTTAATTTGGACTCTGTGCATGCTCTTTGAGACAGTGACCATCGACCTTCATTATATGACTGACAGACAAGAACGGTTTGACCTAAAAATATCAGAATTGAAACTACTGCGGAAAAAAAGACACCTACATCTTGGATGCCCTTGAGGTAAGCTAAAACATACCAAAAATTAATTTCAAAGTGAACTATCCCTTTAAGCATTATTATCTCACCTTTTTAAAGAAAATATGTGTTTATATTGGCATGAGGGTCAGTAAATAATGACCGACCAACATTTCTTTTTTGGGTGAACACACACTGATTCTAGAAATAAAACTGCCACAAGGATTCTCTCTGCCTGTTACATGTAGGTCAGATTCAGAGCTTCACGTAATGTTCACAAAAACACAGTGGCCTTCTTGTTGTATCAGATAGTCGCAACTAATTTCATTAATTACTGCTTCTGTAAGTTAGCTAAAAATGTGTGTTCGTAAGTGTTACGGTAATATTTTTAAGATTCATGGGTATCTTTTCCCGTATTCGTTCCATCTAATTAGCTGAGATGTGATAACCTTGGTTTGGCACAAGCGTTTTGTCCCGGGAAATAATAACCATGCCTGCAGGTGTTTCTCAGAGGGGGGTGTCTGTAATTTGACGCATCTAAAATAACCTTATGGTAAGCAGTGACACTGTTATCCCTGTCTTTTCCCACGGCTCTGAGGAGGATGAGACTGCAGTCGTGATGGCCCTCTTTTTCTCTTTTTGTAATATTTTGTTAGCATTCAAAACTGGGTGGATGGATTAATATGAATTTGAATATGCTAAAATGTCATTTGTCTGTTTGTTTGTTTTTTTATGCTCCAAAAAAGGTGCAAACTTTTAATCAGTATGAAGTGTACTACCACTGGGGTCATTAAGATTTTTTTTTTAAAGAAATTAATACTTTTATTTAGCAAGGGTGCATTCAATTGATCGAAAGTGACAGCAAAGACATTAATTTTACAAACCTTTTTAAAAAAAAAATGTTATTCTAAATAAATGCTGTTATTTTGAACTTTATAGTCATCATATAATCCGGAAAAAAAATCGATCAAGGTTTCGATAAAAATATTAAGCAGCTCAGTTGTTTTCAACATTGATGATAATAATAAGAAATGTTTCTTTAGCATAAAATCAGCATAATATAATGATTTCTGAACTGAAGACTGGAGTAATGGCTGCTGAAAATACATTTTTCATTAAATTGACCTATACTTTCTTGGTCTGTTCTCAGTCTGAAGGATAATGCAATTAGTTAATTTCCTGTAATTAGTGCCATGAATCTGTATAGTATCTATAGACGCACGTCCTTGCAGTTGTATTGTCTTTTCTTGATCCTTTAAAGATGCTGACTTTGTTTTGCAACCGGCTTCAAATCTGAATAAAACCATGAACATTTATTTCGTCTTTTTGAAGGACCCTGTATAGTGTTACAAGTCGCTATCAATGTTTTCATACAGAACAGGTGTCCATTTTGTCCCACTGGGAAATTACATCATTTTCAAGGCCTATTGTAATTCATAGGTTTAAACTGTGTGTTATGTCATACTATAGAAAGGAAGCTTTGAATTGATGTGGGATATCTTTTGAATGAAAAGAAATCCACTTCCCTTATCTGTGCAAGTTATTGATCTAAAGCAGATGTTATGATCTCTATGGCACAGATGGCTTGTCTTGGTTTTGTAATTACGCATGCAAGGACTGTCTTGTGGTTCTGCAGTCCAGCTGCTTTGCCCCATTGTATTCTTAGACATTGGTGTGTGCGTGCATTTGGGGGATACGCACGCGCTCTGGCAGGAGACCAAAGCTTTCCCTCCCTTGTCCAGATTTCTTGAGGGCAGATCGGGGCTCCGCCAGCAATTAACTGAAGAAATGACAACACCTCCTGTTGATAGAGGCTCCTGGAGAACCGAGGGGGAAGGGTCAACGTGCCTACGCGCGACAGCCCGCCGTTTGACCGACAAGCAAGGAAGGGCTTTTTGTTAACACTCTCTGATTCAGCCTTCTGTCAGTGTAGATGTAAAGTAGGTCTGGAGACTAAACTGAACCGCGACCCCAGGGCTTAACACACTGGATGTCAGACCCGGGGTTGACTCCTCAACTGACACAGTTAAACGCTCAGAGCCCTGATCTGTGGCGCGTTCCATCCTGGTCCATATGTTTTCCATGCATCTCGCCCACAAAAGTTTGCTTTATAGGTCACGTTTGCGCATGCACATGTGCTTTTTCTCAATATGCTTTACTTGATTGACACAGATCTGGCCACAGATCACATCAAACTCACACTTATATGCTGCAAATTTGGCAGAATTGGTTTTTTTCCTGACAGGAGAAATTGTGTTGAAGTCGTTTATATTCATATGCAGACATCCCACCCTTCGCTTTATTTATTTAGTTAATAGTAGCCTATTCGTGCAGTGAAAGTGATGTCGTTGAGGGTGATGAAAAAAAGTAAAGGGTCTCCACAAAATTCAAACGCAAGTGCTCACAGAAGATGCATTTGAAATAATACCAGGTGTAACGGTAAACTTTTTTAGTTTTGACCCTGACAGGAATTGGGCTTCGGCCAATCAGCATCCAGGAACGGTTTCATAATTATGGATATAGATGTAGCATAATTTATATTGAGGTCATTTCCTTTCTTGACCAGCTACTTCCTTAGTCCTTCCTTATCCTTTCCTCTCGCTCTGTGATTTGCTCTCTCTATCTTTATGTGATCTGTTGAGTCGCACTTCGGAGAAACCGTCTACATCACCTAGAACATTCTGATCCAAACACATTTTACACCTCTAATAGCCCTGTTCAGGGTCTTTATTGAATTACAGAGTCTGCCCGTGTTCCTGTTTTATCTAACCCCTGTGCTAGCGGCTTATTGGGCGAAACTCAGACAGCCAGGTACCCTGCTGTTAGAGATATTGTGTTTGTGTCAAGGCTGTGGCCTACCTGACATCTGCTCTGTGGTTGAACAAGAGACATGAGCTTAACCTACAGTATGACCCTTCAACTATTCAATGGTTTGCATAACTGATGATGTCACAACCCTGTTCATGAGACACTTTCTATTAATGAAGACACTGAATCAAGCTGTATTGTAGCTGGTTTAGCTGTATCTAAAGTGTGGTCACATTTACCATTGCTCAGTAAAATTTTGCAGATGAAATTCATTTCAGTAGAAAGCTGCACATTCACAAATTCGAAAAAGTTCCCCATGCAGATTTCGCTAATGTTCAGGTTGCTCATGTGAATTCACTGACCAACAAACGCTGCTTGGTTTGAAAGTGACTTCTGTGAGCTGTGCTTCACACATTGCTACACTATTGTGGACAGTGGACAATGGACCTTTTGTCAGCAATACTTTGCTGAAATATCACAAATGTAACCACACCTTGAATGTAAATCTTAAAATTTTTGTGTTAAAGACATTTGGATCTGAGTTAAAGCAAGGAACATAGGAACTGAAGGAGAGATTTTCACTTTAAATTGCCCAAAAGAAGAGCTTCAGGATATATGGAAGCAAATCAATATAATTGATCCGAATAGAATTTATGTTGTTTCGGGTCATAAAAAGTCTTTTTTCTTTCTTTGATTTTTTTTGCTCTTTGTGTGGCTGTTAAATAAATGTAAGAAGAGAGTGAATTGCATTATGGAAGAAAGGAAGGACTGTCTCAAGAGTCACAAGGCTAATGTGGATGTATCTGCTTCGCCTTCGGCAGCAGCTGTTCTGAAGGACCGCCATTAATATGACCCTCTGACCGGCTGTACACAGCAGGTTGAGTGAAGAGAAGGGTCTTCAGATCAATGGAGTGTGGGACAGAGAAGGACAGAATGTGTGTGAAGAGGTATGGACCTGATAAACGAAAGACCAGCTGTCACCAAAGTGCTCCCAGACCTCATAAACAAGATCAGAGAGAACTTGAAACACACTTTTCATCATATTTGTACTTCTTACATGTCTTTTAGGTTTGCATAGGTATCAATCTTAAAGGGGTAATTTTAAGTAATTTACTCACTCTCGTCATTCCAAATCTGTATGACTTTCTGTATGACTGTATGACGTCCAAACAACGTGTCAATGGAGTCTAAAACAACATTGGACACCACTAATTTATATAAAAAACAAAACAAAAATAAAACATTTCACAAAAGAAATAAAGTCGTACTGGTTCTGAACAACATGAGGGTGAGTTAATAATGACTATCCCTTTAAATACATATGTTTAGCAGGCCTTAAATGGACAAATCAGAATGGGTAACATTCATTCAAAGTGATCTCATTCTAGATTATGGGATTAGTATAGCAAAAGTATAACATTTATTTTGTATGGATGTAGAGAAAACTGCTCATTTATTATGTATAATGCCTCTCATTGGCTTAGGAAGTGATATATCACATAAACAGATGGGAGGCGTGGGAACTACATACACTATACACCTGGAAACTACTTCATCAAGATGACTTTAACAATTTGTTGACCTGACCAACCACTGAGAACAGGATCATTGCCAAGTGCCATTAGCTAACGTGCATCTTGGGCGTGCTGTCTTTGAACAAGACAAAGGATAAAGTGTTGTTCATCATAAAATGAATATTTGGTTATTATTTATTCCTAGAACTGTCATTGTACACTGTTCAAAAGTTTAGGGTAGGTAATATAAGAAATTAATTCTTTTATTCAGCAAGGATGCATTAGATTGATCAAAAGCTCCAGTAAAGACGTGTAATGTTACAAAAGATTTCTATTTCAGTTCAAAGATTTCATATAAAAACCTTTTCTTTTGAATTTTCTGTTCATTAAGGAAAGCTGGGGGGGAAATGTATTGCTGTTTTCAGAAAAATATGAATTGTTTTCAACATTGATATTAATAAGAAATGGTTCTTGAGCATCAAATCAGCATATTAGAATGATTTTTGAAGGATCTTTGCATCGAAGGAACAAATTACAGTTCGTTTCTACATTCTGCTTTTACAGTGTGGAGCCTTGTGTAGCCTTGGTGAGCATTAGAGAAATCTTACCTACCCCAAACGGTAGTGAAATTCCTTTAACTGAGAGTAAATACCAGTAAAACTGCCATTATGTTGATCTGGCTATGCAAATTGTTTTATGGTGTTTGTTTTGACGCACAAACAAGTGCTCAAAAGCCGCTGGTTTACACGACCGAACATGTCAGAGTGGGATTCACTCCAGTGGGACTCACATGGACCCGTTTCAGCTCATTACTGACAGCTTTTGTATATGGCCTCTCTCATAAACTTGGCAGCTCCCTGCCTTCCCAAGTGTGCTCTTCAGACCTCTCGTTAGTCTCTAATGAGCCACCCCCGTTGATTGCTGGGAAAGGAGAAAAACAAAAAAAAGAAGAGGAACATCCAGTTTGTCTCATTCCACCTTTCATCCCCCCCCCAAACACAGACAAAGGAGGCCTTACTTTGCTCAAACAGCCATAATGCTCCACTGTTGTTTCCCTTTGTTTTGCTCACGTCCTGTCCTGGAGTTCCACAAACAACAAGAGCCTTTCTATCTTTCGCAAATACATCCATATTCCTCTGCCCTTTCTTCTTCTGTCATCTCTTTCTCTTCTTCCACCCCCTCTCCCGCTCTTGCTCTTTTTTAACCCGTGCCCCTCCCTATCCCTCTCCTTTTGTGTCCCTCAAGCTGGTTTAAATATTTAAACAATGCAATTAGTGCTACACCTGATGCAATTGAAAGACGGGCCCTCTGTGACCGTATGCTTTGGCACGGCAACACAGCAGGAATGTCTTTGCTCATAGCCTTTAATGTCAGCGTCCGATGAATACAGGTTTCTTAACCTCAGAACTAGTCACTGAATTTAAATCTCTGGAAGTGACTACAGGTCTGTTATTTGCTGTACATGTTGTTTAGCACCCAGTTTAATCTCTGATTTGTTAGAATAGAATAGAATAGAATAGAATAGAATAGAATAGAATAGAATAGAATAGAATAGAATAGAATAGAATAGAATAGAATAGATGCAATTTTGTTATGCGCCAAAACGATTTCATGAAGCCGAAAATCGAAACCTTAAATTAATTAATTAAACTATGCTGTTCGCTGTCATGACATTGACAGAATCAAAACATGTTATCGGAGACGTGCTAATAATTGAAACATCACTGTTTTGGTCAGTGATTTCGGGCCTCCAAAAGTTGTTTTAGCTGTTTCGGCCAAATATTTTCAGTTGCAGAAATTTTGGTTCAACAATAATCTAATTATATGTATTGCCACATAACTGGGCAGTTACAAATTTTGTAGGTACAACTTTAAGACATACATAGGCTGTAATGTTGCAATCACATTATCAGTCAAATAATATACTTTTGTCCTCTTAACCCCCATATCATTGGACTTTCCAGTTTCCAGTTTTCCAAATTTGTCAGGGCCCAGGGGTAGTGTTGGGAAAAAATACCGGAACTGAATGATTTGCATTTTGTTAATGGTTTTCAAACATTTTATTTACCTCTTCTCAGCGGTGCCACAATGGCACTACTGAATCTATAGCGCTACCACTGATGTACGAAAAAATTACTCGTATGCGCTTGTTCTTAGTGAATCAGAAAAATATAGTGCAACCGGTGTAGACCAATTCTCGAAAAAAAGTTTGCCTTATGAGCTAGTCTGAATCAGAAAAAATGCAGCACAACCAGTGTACAGTAGTCCGATAACCGTATGACTCTTTTTAGCTGGCTCTTTGTAGTGAATCAGAAACATCCAGTGCAACCAGTGTGAGACAATTGAGTGAATGTATGAATCAGTTAAACAGTGAATCAATACATTATTTAAATATGTTAACATTTTGTTAGTTTAGTATTTTTCTTTGATAACCATTGATAGATCAAGTCATTAAGAGGAGTGAGAATCAGAACCAGAATTGTTCAGTTCATCATGATTCCCATTCCTATCACATGCATGAAGTTGTGTCAGGAAGTTTTGGCACTGATTTAATGGTCTTTTCTCCATCTCACTGTTTCCCCAGAGGGATTTAGATCAGCTCCTTGTAATTTCTGTGCCAATCCTGAAGAACTGAAACAAACCTTTTATTTAGTCTTACTCCCCCTGTTTTGCATCTGCCAACACAACAGACGTCAGTGGAAAGGGAAAAAATGTGAAACATTTCTCATAATAAGGGAAACCCTTTCTGTGCTTGGACTGTACATGATTGAGGTCACAAGCAAATACGCTTCAACAACAAACACTGTTTAATCTCGACGTTTCTTGATTTTTGTTACAAACTGGGGAATAGAGAAGTTGCTGCAGTGTTTTAATCTCGCTTTGCATTGAAATGAGGAATTAAGCTGTTATCTTTGCATTTGTGCTCGCTGTTAAACTCCTGCTGATAGATATGCAGTCACAGAGGAGACCCCTTATCATAATTTAATGTGCTTACCATAGAGAACTAAATACCTCCAAATTGCAAATCCACCTTTGAGACACAGGATCAAGGGTCCTACTAAGAGTTAAACTGTCAATCACTTGCAGTCCTTGGCTTGAAGATGGTCTATGGTAAGCTATAGTAATTTGACTTTACCTGTTCACTTCATTTAGACAGTGAGGTTGAAAACTTTCTGATTCACCACTGCTTCCATTCATATACTTGTGCAAAGCGGTGATAAAAATGTTGGCATATACCTTGTAAATATACATTTTGGCGCAATAACTGGGAATGTTTTCTCAGGTCCTGTGACAAGGGAATCTCACTAAGGTTATTTATGCTTTAGCATTGTCATTTCTGCCCGTAATTCTTTCTGTCCCCCATAAATTTGAGCGACTGCCCTGTATGATGGTACAAAATGGTACAAAACTAGTACCTTGACACATATGTCATGGTACTGCATGATTACCATATTCATATACCATGGTATACATTAAAACGTTTGGAGTCAGTAAAAAAAAAAAAGAAAAGAAAAAAGAAGAATTCAAACAAATTGATCAAAAGTGAAGACATAGTAAGGACATAATAATGTTACAAAAGTTTTATTTTTTATTTTTATAAATGCTGTTAAACGTTCTATTCATCAAGTAATCCTGAAATAATGTATCATGGTTTTCACAAAAATATTAAGCAGCACAGCTGTTTTCAACATTGATAGTCCGTTAGGTATGGTGTTACGGTATGGTTTGGGAACATAACTGTACAGCTTAAATCGATATTTGTACACCTGGTGTTGACAGCATTGGAAATTGTTGGGCAAGAAGAATATTTTAATCTTAATCTTCAATATTTATATGAGAACTGTATTCTTAATCAGGTACAGAAAATTTTGTGGGACCAAACTCACTTCTTTGTATTCACAGTATGAACTGCTTCCCTCGGGTAGAAGATACAGAGTCCCAGTGTGCAAACTAAACCGGTATAATAATTCCTTTGTACCTGTATCTGTACGAATGTTGAATAAGTGTTTATCCTGATAGTTTTAAATTTAAACTTTTTTTTTTTTTTTTTTTATCAAATAAATGCAGCCTTGGTGAGCATAAGACACTTCTTTCATAAATTAAATAAAAAAACTTACCAATCCCAAGCTTTTGAACCATGACAATGCCATGGCATATAGAAAAAATAACAACCACATAAAAAAAAAAAGAAGAAGTTATTCCATTGTACTTTTTGGTATACTTTTGTCAGTGTACATTTATAATGCAGCCATTTTCCTTTGCAATCCCATTTGATTATAATAATGACAAACCACTAGATTGGAATAACATTCATGACATACTTGCAATTATTGCTGTTGTCAGATTTTCCATCACCTCATTTTAATTAGACTAATCTCAGAAGGTGTTGAAATGATTAGATTGTTCTTAATGATGTTGTCATGAAGGTGTTTGACCTTGCTAGTAGTATGTCCCACACTGCTAGATGTCAACATGCACTGAGCAATTATTATATTAAATGAAGGTAGAATGAATTATTCTTTTAATGAACCTTTTGTTTGTTTTGACTAGAAGCAAGGGGTTAAATATCTTTATCATTCAACTCTCACTCTCGCTGCCCGGCTGGCACTGGCATCTATCGATCTCTATCCATATTAGGCTTCTCTAATCATATACAGCGAGCATTTGCATGTTGTTGACATCGTATTGATTTGTCAGTAGGTGACATGAGGGCAGGCGGGGAGTGAAAAGGGGTCCAGACGTACACGAGATTGAGACGCGGGTCGTAATGGAGAGGTCAATCTCAGAGGGAAAGCCCTGGAGGAGGGGAGAGTCTTCCATCCCAGCCTGAGAAACGCTAAATTCCCCCCAGCTGAGAGGGGGGAGGGCAGCACACCCGGCTGTCTCGATTTTACATACATGTCATGTGTTTGTGTTTTTCCTCATCGTGTGTATGTATACATTTTTGTTGTGTGAGCACGCGCGTGTGGATCTTTTTCAAAGGGGGGAGGGGTCTACCCACATGGTGATTAATTATTCATAAGGTGGGCGGGGAGAAGTCAAAGTAGGAGGCGACAGACGGGGTTTGCTGTGTGTGAGGGAGGCAGAAAGAGAGAGGGAACATCAGAGACAGTTAGTAAGGGTTTGAGGAAAGGATGCACAGAGACATAACAGCCCCCACAAGACATGTCATTAAGGAACTACACACATGCTTTACTTCTTGATGGCACAGATTGTAAGCCACAGTGACCTACTCCTTTAGTCAAAGGATTTTAAACCAAGCACAAGCCGGCACAAATGAAAGAGGAATCTACTGTAATAGAGATGACAGGCCAGCTCACTCATACCAGAAACGGAGACCTTTTGCTTGAAAGGTAAATTGGATTTGTTTTCTTACATATTCATTGGTGTGTCTCTGTCTGGATTCAAAAGCAGACACTGACTACAGCGGGTTGATAATTGGCCCTTTTTGTTTCTGCCTGTATGTCTCTGTTCTCTTTCATTCATTCTGTGTGTATTTCATCCCACATGCTGACCGCATTACGCTGGGCTTTGTTGGTCTGACACGTTTAGACTTGTGGCTTATTCTAATAGTTATATTAAGCTTTTAATTCATGTAAAATATAAAATGTAAATGTTATAAATAAAGCAGATAAATTAAATACATTAGAGATTAAATAAAATAAATATTTGACAGATTCAATTAAATATGTATTTGAGAGATTTTGTTAAGTAAATATTTGCGAGATTGGCAAACTAGGCCATTTTCCAGCAGTCTTATTAAACTAGTCAAACTGCAGAGTTATTGTCTCACTGACAATAATTATGTGCCTTTGATCTGTGATTTTGGTTGGTCACTGTGGCTGCACCTTATTCTAATAAAGGGCCTTTGAGCAGTGATTTTATGAGTTAGTCATTTCCTAAATCAGTCAGGCACTTATTGATGAGTGGTCTGCTGCAGATGAGGACATATTGATCTCTGAGTTTGTTCTGGGCTACATGTTGCGCGATCGGGGTCTCATAAACTTCACTGGCTCTGGCGATGACCTTTGTGAACTCTGTTGCATTGCCCTCTCGCACACGTTCTAAAGTTTTCTGTCGCTCTGCGTGTCTCGCTGCTACCACATCACTTAATGTCATCTTAGTTCTTGTCAGTCTGAAGAGGAGTCTTTGTTTTACCCTAAAATTAGACCAGAGCTGTCAGTCAGATGCATGTTGCGTTTAGCTGAGGATGTATTGAGCATGTGGCTCACACTCAGAAGAAAACACTAATTT
The DNA here is from genome assembly GCF_965113295.1 of Leuciscus leuciscus. NCBI lineage: Eukaryota > Metazoa > Chordata > Actinopteri > Cypriniformes > Leuciscidae > Leuciscus > Leuciscus leuciscus. Next base: position 13,033,271 of record NC_138747.1, on the reverse strand, counting down.
ACTGAAGCACATACACACAACACACGGCAGCTACCCTTGACAACCTCAAGCACACCTCGATTTCACTGTATGAGCTGTCATTGTCTGTTCTGTGTAGATTGATACTCTGCAGTGCTGTGTTTCTGTCTTTGTCTCAGTGTAAGTTCTGAGAGATTGTAACCATTGCAAGACCTAACTTAGAATACTTTCTAGTTATTTCCACTGACCATTAAACAGCAATCAGAGCACTTCAATGAAAGTGTTTAGGATTTCTTTTTTTGGTTTATTTATTTGCTTTCATTCTCAGTATAATTTTCACTTTCTCTTCATCTTGCTTTTCTCAGATTACTCAATAGGGATGCACCAATATGAAAATTTTGCCTTATACCGATAACCGATAATTCTTTATATTTGAAAGCCGATGGCCGATAAATCTAAATCCACATTTTTATATAATTTTTTAGAGCCTGATTACAAAACAAATGTCTCACCATTAAAATCCATGTCCCAAGAACACAATTATAATGTTCTCAATATAATTTTATGTAGCCCATATGACAGACTTGCACTGCACATCACATGTGGCACGTAACTGTACGTGCATGATCATATTTCAAGCAATTCAAAACCATCATGGTGAACAGTGCACATCTGGAGTGTCTCAGCTGAAGAAAATAATATTATTTATCGACTTTTACTTATCAGGCTGATAACGATAACATTAAAAATGAACATATATCGGCCATTACCGATATCGTGGCCGATATATCGTGCTTCCCTATTTCACAGTGATTTTGTCGGTTTTGCATTTTTTAACAGTTTAAAGTTCTCAACTATTTGTGTATGAAATGTTTACTAAAAAGGGAGCATTTTATTGTGTTTTTGTCATTTTAAAAGCATAAAAATAAAGGTGAAGTTTTTTTTTTTATACAAATCCTTCATCAAACCACTTTAGTTTATTAATTTCAATGCAACAATTTATGTAAAAATAGATTTATACCAAATTTTGTTCTGCAGTGTTTTTACAGACAGGTAGTCCCGCCTCCAAACTCTTGCGACTGGTTAAACCAGAATTTGCCAGATGTTGGACCCCACAGATATTTTTCATATTTTGAAAGTGCCACAGTGTTTAGTATTTTGGAGAAGTCAAATGGCTTACGTTTTGTCTGCCTATTTATTTTGGGGGAAAATTACGCAATTCCGTCAAACATTCTCATTTCATTATTATGCGCTATGGTGAAAGCAGCTGTTTAATATTTACAACATAGCAGTCACATGTGCAATCAGAAAACGGCCATTTGGCTGTCCAGACTTTGATGTCTTCCAGGAAACATCAGCTTTCATTGAGCCGATACGCAGCATTCACATGTGGCTGATGGCGACATGTCAGGATTTGTTCTGCCATGTGTATCTCTGCGACACACATGGGAATAAATAGGCCAGTGTCATTTTACAAAACAGCTTCTGTCACACCTTATTGTAAATATTGTTAGCGAACTAGACCAGAACTAGATACATGTTGAGTGAAGTTCTGGATGAATGCACCTGAAAAGGAGCAAAAACATCTGAGGCTTGTGACAATGACATCTCAGGCTTGTGACAATGACATATATCATCAGCGCTGTTGAATCAGCCATACAATCGGACATGCAATACAAGGGGCTGATTGTGTAGATCTGTGTGTATACTGTATATATGTTTTTCTGTGTATGGGGGGCTGAAAAGCCCATCCTTTTGTGTGGGCTGAATAGGAGGAGGTTAATGTGCTCACAGATAATGCACATAGATGCTCTTTCACTGTAAATATTTAGACTGAAGGCTCAAAGACCCATCAATTCCTCCCAGGGACATAAAAAAAAAAAACTCATTCCAGCCTTAGCACACACCTTCAGAATTTCAGAATTATAACTAGTTTCAGAATAAATATAGCATGCTGCTTAATGCATACTGTGCAGTGTGTGTGTGTGTGTGTGTGCTAAGTTCATAAATATCCAATAAAAAAGAAGATTCAAGATATATATATATATATATATTTTAGGTCAGGTGCATTGCATTATGGGATACAGTTTTCCATGCAGTTTTCCATACATGCATTGCTGTATAGTAGGCCAAATGTAGTCAGTCATCCCGGTATTCTATGTTGAAAATTTGGATACTGTTTATGTGTGTATATATATATATATATATATACTGTATATATGCTGTATACAGCAAAAAATAGTAAGCTTAATATGCTAATTCTGAACATAGTCCTGGTCTCCTTGCCAAAGTAGAATCAAGCCTGATTTTCTACCAATAGAATGCGCTCTGATTGTATAAAAAATATGAGTTACTTTGTAAAGTCACTGTCTGAATTCAGTTATATACTTCAATAGAATTTATGCTGCCTTTCAGAGTGGATAAATACCCTGTTATAAAATTAAAAAGCCATTTACATCCTGAGTTTGGGGCAGACGTAGATGGATTGTTCCAAAACGTCTCCAATTAGCCCAGGTCTGTGTCCTTTAAAAAGCCTTCTGCTTTCCATAATGAGAGATTTAGGTCTGGTGTGTGACACTGGCGATGCTCTTCTGGAGTATTAATCGTTTCCCTTGTGTTCGTGTCAACTCTAGCTAAGCGCTTCTGCCACCTGTGTGGTGCTGAGTGAATCTACATAGTCTGTTGTGGCAATCTCAGCAGAATTTCCATCATATGCAGCATAATTACTCCCACAGCATTATTCAGCTGTTAGTCAGCACTTCCAGACCTTTACATTTAATGTAATAGTCTTACAACTAGGCTACAGTAAGATCATACTGTAAGAACTGAGATTGTGATGAGAATATGAAGCCAGATGCTCGAATCCCAGATGGGGAACAGTTGTTGGACCCTTGAGCATTGCGCTTGGACTGCGTGAATTATTTTTTATTTTTTTGGCTGAAACTGTGTGAGTGAATAAATAACATAAGGTGATGTAATTTAATATCATGCTCATTGCCCTGGTTTCATTCAAAAACATACTGAGGAACACGGAAAAGCTATAAATGTTCTTGTTTTGCCAAGATCACCAGAGGACCAAGGCTAATCTAAAGAGATTTGGCTGTGGGATTAGAGGGAAAGTCTACAGTATTAGCACACCATCAAAAGCTTGAATATATTTATGCTTTCCTCGATTTTTGATCCATTCGTAGCCATTATTGTAGCTTGAAGCTGTCAGGGCATGTTTTATGGATGTTACATGATGGATGACGACAGAAAAGTGTTGCTAGCATGTAGAAATTATCCACACGCATTTCATGTGACTGTAAGAGATAGGCTGTATTACATGCCTATAAAATCCACCAAAAATGAGAGGAATAAATTCAGAGGTACGATTAACATGTCTCTAAAAAGCACTGACCTGAATTATGACCTTGTGTTGCCTCATGCACACATTCACAGCGCCTGAGGGCAATAGTACGAGTTGAAGCAGACATGAAGTTCAACAGAGGCTGGCATGGAATACTGAATCATCAGAAGTCAGTTCACTACGATTTGCTGGTGTCTTTAGATCTGACTGAAGGGTGAATCTTGAGGCTTTAGGTTTTAGCATAAACTACAGAATTAAGAGAGCACCCTAAATAGCATGCGCATATATTATCGTCAGTGCCTGAATGCACCAACTGCGTTGACCCTGTGGCGTTTGGAACAGGTTCAATCGGAATGGTTTAGGACAGGGATGGTCCTCCACAAAGCTGGTCTTCTCTCTGCTTCAGGGGCTTGAAAAACATCTCATGAACCCTTTGGGTCCTCTGAGGTGAAGCACAAAGTAATTAGCTGTATTTTGGGGGGATTGTCTCTTTGTTTGAATATGATTAGCAAAAAGTGTTTGTGTGAAACGTGTTTGAAGTGTGATTATGGGTTTCTTAGCAGCATGCTTTAAAGCTGTGTTTTCTTTGAGGAGCCTTTGTTTGAAGCATTTGTACCTCAAATATCCACAACACCAAACTAAAAATAGGTTAACTTTGACCGTTTGTTAAATATTCAACATATAGTTTATTTTAAATAACTGATTATTATCAGCCCAAATTATTGTACAGTTCTATTTACAAATTTTAATAGGGATGCCCGATATATCGGCCACCATATCAGTATCGATACGAAAATTTAGCCGATATATCCTTCAGCTGAGACACTTCTGTTCGCCATGATGGTTTTGAATTGCTTGAAATATGATTGAAATCACTTCAAGAAAGAAAAAAAACTGTTAAGTTTAATGTGCTTTGCAAGTTTGTCAAATAGGCTCCATAAAATTATAATGAGAACATTATATTTGTGTGCTTGGGACATGGATTTTAACGGTGAGACTTTTGTTTTTGTAATCAGACTCAGAAATTACATAAAAATTTGGATTTAGATTTATCGGCCAATATATTGGTTATCGGCTTTTAAATATGAATAATTATCGGTTATCGGTATCGGCCCAAAATTTTTATATCGGTGCATCCCTACATTTTTATTAACTTATTTTAACTTAATTGTAATATGTATATTTAATAATGTATTACACAAAACATACTTTTAATTACTTTAAAATAATTTGTGATTTTTTTTAAATGTAATTTTATTTTTTATAGGTTTAACCATTATAAAATGATAAATCTTGGAATCTGCTGAAATGGGAATAACCCCTAATTGTGAATCACTTTTCTATGTCTTGTATTAATTCCACTGCAAAATTTGAGGTGCATTATTTATTACTCAAGGAGGTTAAAACATCATGTCTGCTCTTTGTCTGTATGAGGAGGGACATATTCTCCATTTTCATCTCATTCGTTGGTTTGCTTTCTCTATTACGAGAGCTTTAATGGCAGCATGTGTCCAGAATAATCACAAAAGAATGAAAAGCCCACCCTCCAAATTTAGCTCCAGGGGCGTTTCTTGTAGTTGTTATTTTGCGGTGGATAGATTTCTGAGGTTTAATTAATGAATTTGTCAGCAGCTCGTCTCTCGGACCCCCCTCTTTTGTCACACACTCATTCACACATAGACTCAAACACACATGCAAATTCAATCAAACGCACACGTATGCATGCACGCATACTAATAGCCGTTTCTTATCATCTAGTGAGTGAGAGTCTCTAGAGACTATATTCACACCTATCACACTATCCACCAATCCCTCCTTATGATAAGTGCGAACGGAGGAGGAGCAAAAGACACGGGGAGGAGTGGGGGACCCATGTCCCAGGAGGTGGGATGGCACAGCAACGGCCATTAAGAGATCCAGAATGTATTTAATCACCACGGTAACCCCAGGCAGATGGACCCATCCAGGAAATGAGTCCCAGCAGCTATTTTTGTAACCCATCACTCCTAACCACTGTGCATCTTCACTGCAAAAAAAACACTGTGTGCTCTTGTCTGTTTTTTTCCCCCGTAAAAATATCTAAACATTGTTGAGAGTGAGCAGCAAAATTACATTAATGTTATATTAAAATGTATTCTTATAAAAAATCTATAATTTTTTGCAGTTGTACCTTTTATTTTAAAGAAAGATGATATAAGATTGAATGAATTTTATAATACATCAATATAGTCAGTTCATCAGTGGGAAAAAATGACTTTTTTTCCATCCATGACCTTTAAGGTATTTCCTTAATGCTGTAAATAGAAGAGGGTTCATCGTGTGCTTCACAGGAATCAGCATGCATTAAATATTTATGACTGGCCTGTATGTGACCTCTCAATCTATATGTATAAAACATACAGAATACAGTGTCTAAGGCTAGTTTATGGCGTCAATTTGTTTTGAGTTCACTAAAGCTGTTCCAAAAATGCTTAAAAAGGGAAGTCATACAGAAATATATTGTCTGGAAATATATTTTCTGAATCACTAAAGCTGTTCCAAAAAAATCTTAAAAAGGGAAGTCATTCAGAAATATATTGTCTGGAACTTTTTTAGCGGGGGTGGGGGGTTTGACCAGAATCCTGTTCTGTGCAGTAACACACATCTGCTGCACATCTAATGAACCCGTATTACTTAGTATCGCGGCAACGGCACACAGGTGCGTTTTACACCGTTTTCATTTTGTATGCCTGTGTAAGCCTGTCATTCGAGTCTGATTTAACCACATGGTGCCTAACAGACCTGATAATGTAAATAAAATGGCTGTACATTTTGTACCTTCCCTTCTTGACTTAAAAAAAACAACAACAACCAACCCTTAACGCACACACACGCGCTGGCTTGGTAATGGGGGTAAGTACACACCTCCTCTGGGACGAGCTTCACACTCAAACACATATACACACAAACACCCCTCACCCGATGCTGTTGCTATGGAGCCCTAGCGACCTGGTCATCTACCATTGGCCACGGCAGGAACTTAGGTTTGGATAATAAGCTATTGGGTTGCGTTTGTGTTCAGATGGGGGAAGGAAGAAAGTGAGAAAGAAAAGAAAGATAGAAAGAAAGAAATGAAGTAACTTAGAAGCATATAATAGTTTGTGTGAATTGGTTACTGGGTCATTAGCAGTGTTTTGCAGGAGAGCTGGGTTTGGGTGTGTGCTTGGTAGGATTCGTTCCTGCCTATCGCTGTCTCTCCCGAGGCACAAACTCATCTCATCTTATTGAGTTACAGGACATCCACACAGAAAAACAGATTTTTATAATACACTTAAACAGAAGAAATTAGATCAAATATAAAATCAATACAAAAACACATCAAAGAAGGTTTTCTATTGGCCTGTTTACTTGTATGTGTGACCTTTTTTGCGATTGGATAAATACTGAATTAAACAGTGCAGGAGGAAATGAGAGGAAACCCAATGTGCTGGCGGAGATTAGACAGAATCCAATTTCACTTTAGAAGGGAAGAGACTAAAGCTGTGCTGAAAGGGTGTAGGAGGGTGGTCTACTTTAAGGGTTATGGGAGAGGAAGGGGGGTCTTAAATATTTCAGATGTGGCACAGCGTGTTTTGGACATGAAGTAGGCAGATAAAAAACACTGCTCTTACGTGATGAACAGTGAACAAACTAAGAAACATCTCCCTTTATATATCTGTTTCAGAGCATGTAATGGTGTACAAAATTCCTGAATTATTTGGCTTGTTTTGGGTTCTCCTGACCCCATCAGACACATTTCTTTGGTGGCATTCACATAGGGAAGAAAATATAAAGCACTTTTAATAACCGAGATCTCTCAGATGGTGATTAGATTTGAATGATTAGCTAGGGTTATATAAAAGAGTTTGTGTATGGTTGGTGAAAGTCTCTTCAAGACACTTCAGACTTCTTTCAAAAACATTAAAAAAATCATACCATCCATAAACATTTGAGCGGTATGGTATAAGTCGATATTGCGAAATCATTCTAATATGCTAATTTGATGCTCAAGAAACATTTATTATTATTATCAATGTTGAAAACAGTTTAATATTTTTGTGGAATTTTTTTCCCCAGGATTTTATGATGAATTGAAACATCAAAAGAACAGCATTTATTTAGAATAAAAAATTGTAATAAAAAACTTTTGTAACATGAATGTCTTTACTTTCACTTTTGGTCAATTTAATGCATCCTTGCTAAATAAAAAAAAGATATATTTCTGGCAAAAAAATCTTACTGACTCCAAACAGTAATCAACAATCTTTAAAGTAAGTAAAGTATTTAAGTCTTTGACTTTCATGCGGTTAAGCCTTCAGGTCATTTAAAACCAGTGCTGTCAAAAAATGTGTTTTAAATTTATTTTTTTTGTCACCACAAGCTCTTCAGAGCATCATGACCCAGATCTTCTCCTTGCCGCAAGGATCCTCCTCGTGCCACCTTCAGTAGAGTAGGTCAGCATCTGGCAGTTTCCGGTAAAAACATCCACACAGTAAAACATCCACACAGCTCTTGCCTCTCCTGCTCAGGAGGATAGTGGTTGTATGAATCCACAGGATAACGTTTATGTCTCAAAGGTGTCATTTTCCAGATTTTTGCAGGTGTACATTATTTCTGGATTTACATCAGGTAATAATTGACAGCAATGAGTGGGAGGAACAGGCAGAGGAGGAAGAGTTTCGGCTCTAATCATGAAGAGGCGGGATTGATTTATCGTTCCCCTTAGGGCTGGAGATATGCCTCTTTCGCTCCATTCCTTTTCCACCATCTTCATCCCTCCCTCCTCCTCCTACTTCCTCTTGCTTTCCACCAAACTCCTTCTCTTTCTGTTCCTCCATGGTCCCCCTTTTCTCCGTCCCCTCCCTTCCCTCTCCCTGCCACCCCCTCCCCACATCTATTCTCTCCATCCTCTCTCCTGGTATAACTAGGTCATTCTGCAACATTGAACCATCACTCCTACCAACCATGAGATCCACCCAGCTCTGCACCCTTCTTTCTTACCTTCCCTGAAGTCTTCGTAACATATCTAATTTATTTGTCCCTTTTTTTTTCTTTTTTTGTGCATCTTTAGTGCAAGTTTTGGTTTAATTTAAAGCATAGGCCTAAGTGTGTCCGTAACCATCCACAACCAAGCTTTAGTAGGATGATGTTTCATATTTTTTTTTCTATAAATCTCTGGACTGTTTGTCCATCTGTGTAGGCTGTTATTACTGTGGCCCTCTGACCTGTAAAGGCTAAAAAGATCCACTAATGGATGATGTCAGAGGTCAGACAGGAAGTGTATTCCATAAGGAGCAGATGTTACCGGACAATATGAGATAGTTGGGTGACAAACAGACAATAGAAGTGTGTGTTAAACAGTGCGCTTCAAGGGAGGCAGGAAAAACCTTTTGTGACCTCCTGGCAATAGCGGCTCCTGACAGTAAATTTAGTTAGCTAGTTAACTAGGTCTTAGCGCCAGTTTATGATAAACATTTTGTAAGCTTTACATTTAATCGATGAACACATGCAGAACACTTTTAGCAGAGGATGCGTTATTTAGCATAACTTTCTATGTGACACACGCATAGAACGCTATCTTAGAATCAGTGTTGCAAAGTCTGTGGTTTTCCCACGTAATTGGGCTACTTTTGCACTGTTGCTGCGGTTGTTTATTTGTTGCCCCCGGAACTAATTTAGGCCCGTGATTGGGTGGGTTTCTAATAGCAATTGGCTTGGTTTTGTTACGAAAACCTGGCAACCATGAATTTCCTTGAATTTTCCGTATTTCTTTATTTTCACTGTTATAAGGTAGGGGGCGCTATTAAACATCTTCTGAAATATTACTGAATCTCCTGATCAAAACGTGTGAGGAAGATGCAGAAACAAGGGATATCATATTTAATCATATGCAAATGTAATAACGCAATCATCAACATCTGTCTAATGTTGTTTTGCCTCAACATTACTTGCCTCCGAATGTTGTTTTAAAATGTTACAAGTTGTGGAGGAATTCCAGTTAGGAAAAGAAAGTCATGTCTGTTCTCAAACATTAACAAACACAACTGAACTTTATGAAGGATATTCACATGAGCACTTTTAATCTGAAGTATTTATACTTTCATTCATTTGATGCGCTACTCCACATAGGAAGAACAGACCTGCCAACTAGTAACTAGTAACTGACCTGATGCAGACTAACGTCTTGGTCTGGAGCGAGGTTTATGTAAGGTATCGTGAAAATAAGCAGTGCAGTTTGAAATCTGTATCATAATACACACCTGGCGAAGCCATGCACTAAATTTTAATATATCCTGCTTACTTTACGACTTAAAATGGTCTAGAGAATCTGAAAAATATTTGTTGCAAAATGCTAAACAAATTGACAATTTATTATTGATTCAGTTTATATAGAGGTCTATGTTTTGGATGAATTTTTTGGTGGGGCACTGCCCAACCTGCCCTTACAGATGAGCCACGGCTGCCTCCTGGGAAGAGGTCTAGTGAAGTGTGAGCAAGACTGTGTATGATTGCATGACTGACTGCTTGTCTGGTTGTCAGTGAAAGCAGAAATTCAAACCACCTTCCTCCCGGCTTTTGTTGGTTGTTTTTGGTTTGACATGTCCTCATGCCTGTCCTTTACGTCAGAACTGTCCACATTTGACACACAAAGCTACACAACTGTTATCTTCACCATTTCAGATCTGACTTTCCTGAATTGCCAGCTGTAGAGAGTCGTTTTCAGCACAATATATCGTTCAAAAAGATGGATTGGATAACATTAAAGGGATAGTTCACCCAAAAATGAAAATTCTGTCATTAATTATACTCACCTTCATGTCGTTCCAAACCCGTAAGACTTTCGTTCATCTTCAGAACACAGATGAAGATCTTTTTGATGAAACCTGAGAGCTTTCTGTCCCTCCATAGACAGTCTACGCAACTACCACTTTGACGCTTCAAAAAGTTCATAAAGAGATCATAAAATGAATCCATGTGAATTGAGCAGTTTAGTCCAACATCTGAAGAGACACGATCGCTTTACAGTATATGATGAACAGATTGAATTTAGGCTTTTATGCAGTAGGTGTTTGGGGGGTTGCCAGGTGGTTGCTAGGGTGTTCTTAGTGTTTATATTGGCATGTAGCTATGCATGGGTTGCTATAATAGGTGGTTGATAGGATGTTCTGGGTGTTTTCTAGGATGTTCTGACTGTTTTTGGGCATGTTGCTATGCAGTTACCAGAGTGTTCTGGTTGGTTTCTTACTGGCTGAAGTAAAAAATAACCCACATGCAAGTCTGTCTGATATTTTGGCCACTAGAAATAGCTTGAGTCACTCCCTCAATATAAATCTGTGGGATTATTTTGCCCATTTTATTATCTACGAGGCAAAAAAAAAGTAATGGCACACCTCTCCTCCACAAGCTATATGATATATCATTCATATTCATAGCACAAAGTGTTAGCAATTGTGTTTGGTGTTAGGTCAAATGTTATGAAGCAAAGTATTGTAGACATCTCAGAATTGTGCAACTGGGAAATGTAATGGACACAGACAAGCTGTCCCCAAGTCGCACATCTCTAGCATGTCTTGAGCATGCTCACATCCACACAGTGTGTATTTCCTTCTCCTGCTCAGCGCCTTTAATGTCCATAGAGATCAGTCTGTGCAGCGTGCCACAGGAGAACGAGACGTCAGCAGGATTCACTCTCTATCAGCACTTCATCCATGGCTCTATATTATTCACGTCTCTCTCACTGTCACTTCTTTTTCACCGTTATTTCCTCTCTCAATATTGTCAAGTCAGGAAAGGCCTTATAGTCCCTCTGTTTGACAGAGGTCAAGCTCCCATGCCTCAGAGGTCAAGATTACACAGCGCCTGTCCAGTACTCTGTAATCTCAGCTGTCTTCAGGACCACAGATTTTGATGGTACACTTAAGTGAAGTGGAATGCCTCATGTTACAGTAAAGCCTTATGTTTGAAGACACTAAGTTTTGCTTCTATGTTACTTTCTCTATTAAGAACCAGTGGTATGTCGGTACCAACTACAATTAGAGCAATACTAATAAACAAATGCAGGTGAACAGAAAAAAACATCATGAACCCCCTTTTTTGTCTTCACAGGTCTTAGAAGTCTCTGCCATCATCAGCCTCGACATTGACCAAATTTCCAACCCCTTTGTGTAAGTTTATACCTATTATCTTGATTGCTCTGCAGCTATTTTCTTTTATGGTCGAGTACACCATTTATTGGTCATTGGCCATTAAAAAGTATTTCATTGCAGATTGCTGTGATTGATTGATTTTATTTTAATTGATTTATATTTAATCACAGAATGCTGTGATTGACCAGTCAGAATCAACTCTCGAGAGCCGTATTATAATACAAAATAATATTCATCAACTGTGTTTATTCATTTAAATGTTGCTTAAAGTAGCTTATATTTTTTAATATCAGATGGCCCTGTTATGTCTCTGTGAATGCTCATGGATGTATGTTATCACATATAAATACATATTCTAGTGTCAACAGTGTCTGTGGGACACATAAGTATGGAACATCTCCTCCATGCCCTCAGAGAAAACAAGTGTAAAGTTTTTCATGTCTATTGAAAATGGAGTGTTAAAACGTGCATATGGTGTGTGTAAGTGACAGCTGTAGGGGGCATCTAGTCCAGCATCCTCAGACTCTGTCTCAGTGAGGAACAGTGCTGAAGGGGGCCCGAGGAGGAGTGAGTGGGGCGTCTGGGCGGAGAGGCACGGCTCCACTGAGGGTAATTGGCTGTGATGGGCATGTGAGTATTTATAGAACGGTAGTATGGGTAATGTGTGTGCGTGTGTTTGGATGAGAAGACTGCCTGGGGCTGTACTACCATCAGCACACTAGGGACATGAAGAGAGAGAGACAGAGATATGAAACCCCAGACTGCTAGACCTTCAACCTACAGTGGCACCAAGGACATTTGCCCTCACAGTGCCATTTAGTTTTCAGGTTTTTTTCTTTTTACAGATATGCATCAAGTTGTTTTTAATTCATTTACATTGCATTTAGACTTGAAAGTTATCAGAATTAGATTTTTCTTAAGTTTATTAATATTAACAAAATTTACTTTTAGAAGATGTGAACAGTATTGATGACTAACCTTGTGTAACGGACGTAGGCCAGTAAGAGTTGTGCATGTAAACCTCACTCCCCTGGCCTCAAGAGACGCGCTAGTAGCGACTGACGCTAGCGGCTGCGGTCTTTAGCGTGCCCGCCTCCCACGCTGGAGACCCCGGTTCCAAACCCGCTTTGAGCGGGTCAAGTGGGACCGGTTACACACATGCATTACAAAAGACTTTAGTCCAATCAGATGCGAATCCCCTTCCACTAATACCACCTACAGCCGACTACCAAGTACTTTGGCAAAACAGGTTTATAATAAAGCCTGTTGGCTTTTCAATAAAAATGAGACAAGCCCTTCAATATTTCCCACCCAAAATTCCCGCTTCTTTTTTTATAATTTTAGTTATGGGCTTTAATTATTTATCATTTTAGTTTTCGTGTCTGCACTGATCAGATTTTTAGGCATTAATCTTAAGACATTATTCCATGAACACCACCAAATATTACATTATTTTTGTGTGTCCTTAGAAACTGTGACATCAAATGTAGGCACTTGAATTTAATGAACATTTCTTAAAAATATTGCTGTGAGTATTAAAAATAAATTAGGTAATTTTTATTCTGCACCCGATATTCGCTTCTGGAAATATTCACCATTTATTACGCTGCATTTGACTAATTCAGGAATTTTAATGTCCTTCACATTATGTTAAAATATGTGCATCTTAGGTTTATCGTAATGAGATAGAGGGACTGTGATTTCAACCATTTGCATACTGAATGGCATTTTATTTTAATGTTTGGAATAATTGTGAAATAAGAGGAGAATCAGATACAAATGTTTAGACTTAGGTCAGATGACCAGAAATTGGATATGTTTAGATTTAGAACCACATATGAAAGTGGCCCAAATCGATACACAAAAAAAATATGATTTAAATATTTTTGTACTGCTTACTCCCATTCAAAAACCACCACATATATTAAAAGTCATATTTGGTGAAAGTTTAAATGAGGGCATGTTCATTCTACTAGATGTCTTGGTGAAGTTTTAGTGCAGCCATGAAGTGCATCAAAACTATTTCAAAATGCATCACTTTTCTCACTGAATGCCTGAATTCTGTTGCCATCATGCATTAATAAGCTGTGATAACCGTGACCATTAACAAGTGAAGAGTCAGACACTATGCCCACTCACCTGCTCTGATGGAGCTCAAGTGGGTTTCAGGACTATTATGTTGTTAATCACTGTTTCAGTTCCACACTGAAGCCCACCTCACCTCACTCCCCTCAAGCCATTTGGCTAAAAACACTCTTTCTGAAGGTTTCTGTTTTTCTGCAGTAAAAATGATATATCTTTTTTCTGGTTGTTGATGAAAGGATACTAACTTGAAACATGGATGCATCTAGACATCAATGCAAATATGAGCACACATGCTGTTTAATTATAGCATTAATGACTCCCAGAATGCAGTTGATGAGCTGGTTTTAACATAATTAAATGTGATATCTAATTTAAAAATAATTTAACTAAGGGTAAGAGTTAACAAGGGTCTAGCTGTGATACCAGGTTGCATACCAGGTTCCAAAATTAACGTCTCCACACAATGGCAGGAACATTTAGGTCCATAAATATTTCTTAGAATTTTTTTCTATGAATATATCATTTTCTTTTTCTTGCATAATTTTTTTTCTTGCATATGATATTCCCTTGCAGACCAAACAGCACATTACCTTTGTATCACCTGTACCTTTGAGCCTCGTAGTGTTTGTTTTCATGTAATTTTGTTTGCCTTAATGTGTCATGGAAGCCTGTTTATGCCTTACTGTACAAAATAAACCAGATAATTGTCAGTATTATTTTAGCATTATTTTAATAATTTAATAATATTTAAAATATTTTTTTCAGGAATTTAGTAATTCAACTTAAACTTATTTTATTTCAGTTAGTTCCCAAAGCAACATTTAAAAAAATTTAAATAATAATAATATATATATATATATATATATATATTAAGGCTGTCAAAAGATTAATTGCGATTAATCGCATCCAAAATAAAAGTTTGTGTTTACATAATAAATGTGTGTGTACTGTGTATAATTATTTTGTACATATAAATACACACACATGCATGTATTTATTTAAGAAATATTTGCATGTAAATACTGTATATATTTACATATAATTTATATTATATGTAAATATAAATATTAGTATATATAAATAACAAATTTTTCTTAAATATATACATGCAAGTGTGTGTATTTATATATACAGAATAATTATACACAGTACACACACATTTATTATGTAAACACAAACTTTTATTTTGGATGCGATTAATCTTTTGACAGCCCTAATATATAAATATATATATAATGGGGGTTTTTTGGGGGGGGGGTTTATGAACAAAAATTAGTTTTGATAGTTTTAGTTAATGATAACAACACTGGTTATTGTAAGATAAAGTATAAATCAAGAAATAGTCACATTATGAGATGCAAGAAATAATTACTGTCACAACTATCTTATTTTTTAACAAAAGGTGAAAATGGGCTTCCATAGTCATGAAAAGATTGGTGCAGTTATTAAGTCATTGTGTCATTAAGCTTTTGTTTTAGTAGACCATTTGTATCTTTTTGATGTGATTTGCTTGAGTCAGCGATTCAATGGTTATTTTCATTTTAATTTAGCGCTGGTTGTTGAATTATAGATCTTATGAATTAAATGAAGGAGATTACTCAGCGAGTGACTAACCCATGGCTTGTCTTGCCTTTGGCAGGATGCAAACCCTGTTCCACTCCGTCTAGGATGTGTGCCACGAGTCATTGCTGGGGTCACAGAGGGGGCTTTAACACACGCTATTAGGCCACATGCTTCTCTGTAATCTCAATATACTACAGCTCACTGAGCACAAAACACTTCATCAGATGTGCCTATATCTCTTGTTCGCTCCATTAGAATAAACTAAAAAGCCTCTGTAGGATGTGGGTGTGAGACTGGCAATGCTGTTGGTTTCCTTGAGTCTTTTAACTATTTGGGTTAGATCATTCCTGTTCTGACATTCATATTGGGGGTTTCTCAGACAGCAGAGCCTGCCAAATAACTCTTGCTAGAGTTTCGTCCTGGAGGCATGTACTGTATGCTATATAAATGTGTGTGTATGCATATGTATCAGATCTATTATGGAAAGTCTCTTTTACCTTGACAGCAGAGTGGTGAAAGATCGAGCAGTTTTCTGTAATTGTGCTTATGGGATTTCAGGCAGCCAAAAAAGTTTTGGCTCTTTGAAAGAGTTTGAACGAGAAATAAAAGGATGCAGGGGTCCCTGGGCTGACAGTGACCTCTGTGGCAGATTTATTCTGGCTTAAGCCCATCTTCTCTCCAGGCCTCAGACTGTCTCTCTTTCTAACCACCTGGACTCTGTTATGACGGGTATGATGGTCAAGATGAAGGACATTTTTTAGACTAGTTCAGTGCATCTTTCTAGTTTTTTGTTTACTCAATCTTTGTCTCATCACATACAGTAAGTCTGGATTAACTAGTTAAAAGTAGCAATGCTACTAATATCTGTATTTTTGATTAGTGTTCTTATAACTCAATGGTTTTCAATACAAGGAAGCTTTCCTGTAACAAGCTGCTTTATCCATAGCAGTGTAGCTACTCACTAAATTGCTTTTTTGTCATATTTTTATAGCAATGCAAGCATGTTTTTTATTGTTATAACTTTATAAAGTAATATCATATTTAGTTCAATGCTTAGTTTTACCTCAGTTATATTTTTTTGTTTTTAGCTTTATTGGTGGTATTTAGTTTAATGGACAAGTTCGGTATTTTACACTTAAAGCCCTGTTTTCAGATCGTTTCTGATTAAATAGAACGGTTAAGATTGAAATTTAGACACATGAGAATTTTCGGTTTCTGTGGTAGCAAACCCCCCCACAATGGTTGCATAGGTGCACTGGAACAATCCTTCCTAAAACGCATTCAACTTTCGTTTACAAAGACGTGAAACTCACCGAGTGGTCCAGGGGTGTTCACTGATATGCTCACACAAAAATCGCTGCAAAAGATGCTTTCCAACAGGTTTTATCGTAGTTTTTGTCCAACTCCATTGACTTGTATTGGGTGATACAAGTCAATGGAGTTGGACAAAAACTACGATAAAACCTGTTGGAAAGCATCTTTTGCATTTTGCGTTTTAGGAAGGATTGTTCCAGTGCACCTATGTAACCACTGTGGAGGTGGGGGGGTGCTACCAGAAACCAAAAATTCTCGGGCCAGCAGCATTTGTCCAAATTTCAATCTTAACCATTGTATTTCATCAGAAATGATCTGAAAACAGGGCTTTAAGTGTAAAATACCGAACTTGTCCTTTAAATGTATCTGTTCAAATGTTGTTAAATGCATTGATTTGTTGAATCCAGGAGGTTTTCAATTATTTAAACCAATAACCACAAAAATGATATTTATAATTGTATACATCAACAGTTATATTATTTAAAGAGCAAGCAAGGAATAAAGAAAAATAAGAACAGTAAAATAACACATTGTTAATCGTATGCCTAATGTGTCAAAAAGCAGCTCCGTTAATGTTTCTTGCTGGTCACATTGAGTTATGAATTACATGAATCATGTAAATTATAGCCTATGCTGTATTTTCAATTCAAAACGGTGAAATTGACACTAAAAAGTCGAACTGTCAGTTGTTCACCCTTTTTTTTTATGTAAAAGGTTTTTAGATGTTTAGCTAAAAATGTTTAGATACATCTTAGCTCAACTGTAACAGTAAAGCCCGCATTCTTTGCTTTGATTTGCTTTCATAATCTAAATTTACGAGTAGCTTGTAGTTTAAAAAAGCGAATTTTTTTAAAGTAGCTTCCCCAACAATGATTCTTACAGTACAGTAAGTTTTAGCCCTTCTTGACTGAGTGACATGAAGCAGAGGCATGTGTTATCTTCCCTTGGGGCAGATGAAGTACTTTGAACTCATCCAGCATATGGTTTGAGTCCAGATATTTGATAATGATCGCATTAGTGTGTTGAAAGTATTTCACACTTGATCCAATTCTCATTTTTCCATCTGTTTTGTAGTGCATTTCACACTTTGAATGGACAGATAATACAGTTTGTAATATCTGATTAATCAAACAACAAACCACAAGAGCAGAATGCTGGAATATCATTGTTCCAAATTGAATGTGTTCAGTTGAGCGAAGAGAGAAAGGAGGCAGCGAGGTATATGGCATGCTTCAACCACCAATCTTGTTCCTGAAATTGCATTTTTTTTGTTGTTTTTTTTGCATACTGTATAATAAAGGGTCTTGCTACCCAGACCACCCTAGGCGTGTGAATTATAGGGCCATGGCTGCTTATTTGCATAATTACGCCAAGATCAACTATAAGTAGATGGTATCTGCAGGGAAGGGTTTGTCACTGACCTCCAGACTGTGTGCGTGCTGTTATTCAAAGAGCGTAGAGGAAAGTCTGGAGAGAATGTCAGGTTTATGAAAGCAGGATTTGACAGATGTACTAGTGCAGAGAAACAGAGCTGCCAGAGCATACAGCTAAACCAGATGAGTTAACATCTGCCATCAGACCTCAGTGGTTTGTATATTAGCCCTGTCCTCCATCTTGGGGTTCGGTCACCCTGTCAAGTGAACCGATTGACCAGCAAGAGTCTTTTTCTTTCTGCTTTGGAGGTTTGTATGGTGATGTGTAGGTGTGATGCGCTGATGCCGCATTCATCTGTAAGAGGGCCAATGGCTCCAGGGAATGCTTGTGTCAACTGCAAATGTAGGCCAGCTGAAAACCTCCACGTATGCACAGCCCACGCCTGCAGTACACACTCACAACTGTGTATTTTAGCGTTTAAGGGTGTCCCTGCAAAATCTGAATAAATAGGCTTCTATGAGAAGTCTGTTTTTGTTTGTTTGGAAGGCCAGTGGCACTTCCTAAATGTCACAGTAATGTCAAAAGGATTATTCAGTGAAGTTCCTTAACAAGCAGTTTTTCTTTTCACAGATAACACAACACAGCTAAAAGTGTGCAACTAAATCAGTAGAGAGCTGGGACGGGACGGGTCAGCCAATTGGAGGAGAGAGATGTGGACGCAGGGGCGGTGGGCGGCACTGGCGGTGTTGTCAATAATCTTGCTGCTGTCAAAGGAAGCGGCTCCAATTGAAGTCCCACTGGACCGTAAGTCATAACAACTATATATATATATGACATATTTTGTTGATCCTGGAACAACATTCCTGTTTGAAAATCCCTACCCTATCCCTACCCCTAAATCTAACCCCACCCATAACGTATCCCTAAAGTCAGAGGTAAATGATAATGCTGAATAACACTGATGTAGAAGCACCTAACCCTGGTTGTAAGCCAAATCTGATTGGTTGATTGGAATGTTGTTCCAGGATCAACAAAGTTGTTCATGATCACGTTCATCATATAAGGACAGAGAACCACATGCAGTCCCATCCCCCATCATAGACGAACACGCACTCATATTTAGACCTCCACAGTGTGTCACTTCAACTCGCAACATAAATTATATACTCTGCACTAAGTGTGTATTTAATGAGGTTTTCTAACCTCTCTTTGAGGCTTAATGGGGTTATTGTTCTGCCATTATGCATTAAATAAATAATTAAAAAATAGACTTGACATCCATTTACCAACTTTGCCATTTATTTTTAAGCAAGAAACAAGCTTTCATAACCCGGCTAATCCAATATTATTGGGATGTTTTCTCAGATAAAAATAGCACTACACTAAATTATAATGGTGGTTCTTAACTGGTTTTGCTTTAGGATCCAGATTTTACAGTGGACAATGCTGTGCCACAATAATTGATTGCACAAAATATTATCTCAGTGGTGTCATGATCTCTTAGCAGTTCCACTTAAGACTTAAGCAAATTTGAAAATATGTAGTTTTGCACATTTATAGCGTCCTGCCAGACACTGGTCTATATCATGGTCATACCATTTATGAAACATAATAAATGAATAAAATCCATTATATCCACACTGCATCTGCAACAAAGAAACCAATAAATCCACTCCGCCTTCTGTTGTCTGTTCTACCCCTCATTTTTTTCAGTTTCCTTCTAATAATAGCAGTCCAGGTTTGTCTTTATCTCTTATGAAAAATGATTTGAAAGCTCATACAGAGCGAGACAACCCCAGCGGCGCTCAGTGCTCACCAGCTTCAACAATAGAGGGAGCTTCAGTCTGACCAGGGGCTGTCAGCACCTCCCCAGCTCCCCTTCTCCGCCTGTATTCCCAAAGCGCCATCATTCGCTTTCCTTTCTCTTTTTCT
Organism: Leuciscus leuciscus; assembly: GCF_965113295.1. NCBI lineage: Eukaryota > Metazoa > Chordata > Actinopteri > Cypriniformes > Leuciscidae > Leuciscus > Leuciscus leuciscus. Next base: position 13,013,531 of record NC_138747.1, on the reverse strand, counting down.
CATTTGGCCTTTTTTCTCATTCCGTCTTTGGCAACTACTCTCCCCCCTCTATCTCTAGCTTTCACTACAGGCTCTGGTCCCGTCTGTGTGAATCTCTATTGATCTGTGTAGATGGAGAAGATTGGAGCACTGATCCTGTCTCTGAGCACTTCATAATACCCCTCTGACCTCTCGACCTCTCTGAATGTATGCAGCAGCAGGGCTGCTGGGAAATGACAGGCATCTGATCTCGCTATTAGTGACTGTGTTGTGTCTTCATTTGTACGCTTATACTCCATATTACACGCACCATAAGCAGGACTCGTAATTTTCAGACCAAGACCTAGTTTGGATAGAGAAACAAACATATATGTGATACAATACGATGAAATTGAGTTTATAATACCATATTAATGATTTGTATACCTTATGATGCTTAAAATACAAATACATTACTGGTCAAAAGTTTGGAGACAGTTGGATTATTTAATGTTTTTAAAGAAGTCTTTTATTCCTACAAAGTCTGCATTTATTTGATCAAAAATACACTAAAATAGTAATATTGTGAAATATGATTCCAGTTTAAAATGACTGTTTTCTATTTTAATATATTTGAAAATGTAATTTATTGATGGCAAAGCTGAATTTTCAGCATCATTACTTCAGTCTTCAGTGTCACATGATCCTTCAGAAATAATTCTAATATGCTGATTTGATGCTTAAGAAACATTTTGTATTATTATCACTGTTGAAAAGAACACCATGTAACAATGTAACAGTCTTTACTGTCACTTTTAATGAATGTAATGACCGCCCCCCAACCCCCCAACTTTTGAACAGCACTGTATACTGTATGTAGGAGGAGCACTTAAACATTTCACTGAACTTTGGCTTCTTAACTTTGGCTTAGTTTACCCAAAAGCCAGTCATACTGTGTGAGTAACTGTTTCATTTTAAGGTGGACTTTTTTTAAGACTTGTAGTTGTTTTGATATTAGTTCAAACCATTATAGTCAGAACCCCTTCAGAAGACCCCCTGATCTAAAAGATGAATTGAACTTGAGATGTGACTTTAAGCATCTCTCCATTATTGTTCCTTCACTCCTAACACTTCCCCCGAAATGTGATTTCTATTGACGAGGGTTGTCATCGTGTCCCAGCTGACTTTACACATGCGCTCACACACACTAACACATATGTTGCCCATGACGTCCCATCCCCCGTGACCTTGCTTATGTGCTATGATTGATGTCAGATGATGAATGGCACAGAGCCAGAGATGCACCTGTCGCTATCCCATGAAAAGCACCACAGACACATGGATGCTTTCTGATACTATAACCTGAGGATGAAGGTCATATTCCTTTAATTACCAAAGCACAATCGCAAAAGCAATTCTTGACTCTTCTGATAACATACATCATAGTGATTGTGGTTATTATCGAATGTGGGCGAACCCCCCCGTAGGGGCTGTCGCTTTAACTGACTGACAAAGAAAGACAGTCGAAGATTAATTATGCTGCCATTGGGGAAGACAAATGCACTGATTATGATTTGCTAATGTGACAGTGATGTATTTTTGGTATGATGTTCTGTTTTTTCAGAATAGTCTTATTAATATGCCCTCTCTATTTGTATTTGCAATTTTCTCTCTGCTTCATTCATCTGGCGGCCCATTAACAGGTAGGTTCATTTATTTGGTTGCTTTTTTTTGGTATTACAATGTTAAAGTAGACATAGTGTTCTGTGTATAATAACTAGTAATTCACTGCAGTTTAGCAGAAATTAACTAAAATAAATGTTTGTCTTAGAACTGTATTAAATGTTTTAATTATTGTCTTCTCTACAGTCATTATTTAACATCTCCCATGTTTCCTCACTCTCTCTTTTAACTATTCCCACAAATAATGTTTTTCTCTCCGTCCGCCCCTTCTTGGAACTAACAGCAAAGATCCAGCAAGAGCGTAAGTGCTTCATTAACACGGATTAACTTGTTCATTTAATCAGCGACTGGTTTTAATACAGCTTACAACAAAACTTATCTCATCAGAAATCTAAAGAACAGAATTATTGCAGTTGGACATTGCCCAATCTCTTTTTACAATTAGAGCAAATACAGTCCCCCAAAACCATTGAAAAGACCCTCAAACACAGTCTCAAGAGAGCTTGCATAAGTTCACTGTGCTACTCCCGATAAATTACAAAGTCTATCATTTATTAAAGCTGATTAATATTCTAATGTAAGCCCAAGAGCATGTCTGTTTGGCAGGCCATGTCTTTGAGAGGAAGGATTACTTCAGGGGTTTGTTAGCCGTGCCAGAATACCCACAGTTCTCAGCCAGCTAGAAGTAGAGCAAAGCAGTCAAGAATCTTGTGGCTAATCATGTATCGCATTCAATGAGTATAATACAGTGAACTCAGAGACTAATAGGTACAATTTGGTGTAATGCAATTGAGTGCAACAGAGCCCGCCCACTTTTTCACCGGCCTTTGTTTCACTCCAATCTATTGATTTAAATATGTTAATTATGTATATAAAAACAATATATTTAACGTTTATTGCAAAATATGCATATTCAGTATATACAGATATTTAAGTAGTTTGAGAGAGCGTAGGGAAACTGACACCACGACTGCATCTGAAATCACATACTTCCTTTCTATATAGTTGGTGAAAAACATTTGACAAAATAAGTGTGTCAGAATTCACAGTACTCATAAAAGTAAACCCGGATGTCCTATTACTTCAAGCCAGATTATGAAGTGTGCATACAATGGACACTTTATTCCATGAGGCCAATTTTGATGTTAAACAACATTTTTTAACCCGGCTGATAGCTTCAACAAAAGCATATGTGCCTGCCATTAATTTACAACCTTGTAGCTAACAGTATGTCTTTAAAGGTTCATAGGTTATCGTTTAATAATCAATTCCGCTATGGAGAAAGTGAATGATTTTTACTTCCGGAACCTGACTGTTGCACTCTATAGTCCATTGACGAAATTTGTATTACATAATGGCCATGTAGCATAGTAGCTGCTAGCTAAAGTGATATTGTGTCCACTGAATCTTACATCTTACAATCTCTCACAACTTTTTGTGAGGCCCATACTGATTCTACACCATTTTAACACATTTTGTGTTTTTGGGGGGTAAATTGTGGTAAACGAAGCTGGTACAATAAATTAGCCAGTATATTTTGTAAACAAGCACACAAGCGGCAAGGAATTTGAATCTTATGAAAGATGAATAAGCAATGTTTTTCTATCAAAACTTTATCTTTCTTTACTAATTGTAAATCTATATTTTGTTACTAAGAGTGAATAGAATAACCTTTTGTTTAGTTTGTACTGTAGACAGCAGTGAGAAATGCAACGCTTGCATATGTATACATGACATTGAGTAACTTGAGTGTTCTTCCACAGTGCTGTTGAGATAAGACTCTCTCTCTTTGTCCCTCCCTCCACAGTGAAACAGCCCCCCACCATTGTGAAGCAGTCACTAAAGGATTACATTGTGGACCCCAGAGATAACATCATCATTGAATGCGAGGCCAAGGGGAACCCTGTGCCAACGTGAGAATGGATGAAACCTTTTTTTCTTTGTGCCGTCTCTTCCTCTCTATCTTTTTGTTTCCATCTCTCGCCATCTCTACATTTCCAGTTTGTCAGCAACCTCTTACTGTATACGTCCATTTCCACCTTACATCATCCTGTCCTTCTCTCTCTCATTCTTTCACTTCTGTCGCCGTCTAATTAAACCCGACGGCCATTAGTCTCGGCATGACAAAGACCAGCACATTTTTGTGAGAGTGACACCCAATGTCCCAACCTGACAGTGGCGCTGCCAGTTTTGTCCACCCTCCCCTCCCACTTGTACCCTTCTCATGCCATCAGATATGCAGGGGCGCTCACTCTGGCTCTTGTTACTTGTGCTTGTTTGTGAAAAGCAGGCCTGACCAGCTCAACACAGTGTGGCCATTCAGACGGCCTTTTTGTTTGGTGGTATGTTGGGCTTTATAAAACCTTCCACTCAGCCTGGTCTGCAAAACAATTGTGGTCTAATAATACGCTCAGTTTAGTGTTCACGCTCACAGAATATTCAGTAGGTTAGTAAATGGCACCCAGTCAACTCCAGGCACGCAATCCTACCCTTTTTCAAAATCGCAATGAAACGTAAGATCTTTTTTTTCCATATTGTGACATACATCCAAGTGAAACGGATTATCAAAAAAGAATGTTGGGTGAAGACTTGGTTCTATCCATCGGTTGTTGATTGGATGGATGCAGATCTGAATGCAAACTAGCAATTGTAAGAAAGAGCAAGTTTATGAGGACGAAATGAGAAGTCTGTCTTTTCACTGGAAGATCGAGTTATGACATTTTTTATTAAAATTACAAATAAAAAATAAAAAAACATATGCACCAATGAATTGCTCACATTAAGGGAAATAGAGTACATTTTCATTTCATGTCAATTGTGGTTTGGTATTCATGTTGTTGGTTTGATGTGTGTGTAAATCCCCTTATTAAAAAGCTCCAACAATGGACCTATTACATAAACAGCGTCAAGTTGGCACAAATCCTGTTTGTGACCGGTCTGTGCAGGTTTCTGTGGCGGCGGAATGGGAAGTTCTTTAACGTGGGGAAGGACCCGCGGGTGACCATGCGGAGTCGTTCCGGAACTCTGGAGTTCAGGAGCAGTGGGAAACCGGAAGATTATGAAGGAGAGTACCAGTGCTTTGCCTCCAACGACTTTGGCACAGCAATTTCCAACAAAATCCTGCTTCGAGTGTCAAGTGAGAGCTGGTTCACTTTAATGTCAAAGCACAACATGTACTGTACACAACATGCACTTAATGCAAACTGACTGTGTAAAGGGATTGTATATTCTGTCATCATTTATCTATCACCATCAAGTTGTTTCAAACCCATATGACTTTTGTTGTGGTACAATATACTTTATGTAAGTATACTTGACATAATATATGAGGTTGTATGTGGGATTGTGTATATTGTAGTTCTGTAGTCTATCTATATTTTTAAAGCATGCAAATGCATTTGTATTTAAAAATACAATAATAAAAGGTGAATGACATTTGTAGAACATTATGTGGAACACAAAAGTAGAAGATTTTGTCATGTCATGGAAAATGTCCAGATGATGCAATATTTTAAGTCATCTGAAGTCATACAGCATTTGCTTATACCGATAATCTTTCCCTCAGCCTTAGCTCTCATATTTTATCTCAGTTTCAGTTTCAGTTGGTTACAATACATACAGAAACCAGTGTCATTTGAAAGGGTAAACTTTGTTCCTTATCTACCCCTAAAAGGTTAGAGTATGTTAGATTAGGAATATATAATAATATGTAGAATATTTAGAGGTAAATAAAGTACAGTTATCCCTTTAAGGGTACAGTGACAAGCTGTACAATTCTTGCAGATTTTTTCGGACAGTGTACGGACTACTTTTATGATTAATTTATGGTGCTCTATTATAATTTTTGGAGCTCGACATCATCCATCCCCTTGCATTGTAAGGAAAAAGCTAAAATTTCTCCCTTTGTGTTCCAAAAAAGCAAGTCATACAGGTTTGGAACAACATGAGGGTGACAATATTTTTGGGTGAACTATCCCTTTAAAAGTAATATGCACACCACTTGCAATAGAGTGATGTCATTGTGTTATATTCCCTGATCTGGTGAACTTGTCTCCATTGCTCAGAGTCTCCGCTGTGGCCGAAAGAGGTTCTGGATCCGGTAACTGTGCGTGAGGGGGTATCACTCGTCCTGCCCTGCAACCCTCCCCCTGGTCTCCCCCCTCCTGAAACCTTCTGGATGGACAGCTGTGAGTTTTGCTCATCGCGTCCTGTGATTGATTGTGTCTAATTTCTTAACCTTACCCCTCCTCTCCTTCACCTTCACGCTCTGTTTTACCTCTTCCTCAAACCTCCCTCTCACTTCCTCTTACTTTCTGTCTCTCTCTCAGTCTCTCAGTCTGTGTCCTCTGCATAGCAGTGTCCATTACTGCATTAGTGCTGAGCTGGTGCATGTATGCGAATCTGCACTACCTGATAAAAAAGCTGAGAGAGCAGAAACAAGCATGGCACTGAAGCATTTCAACAGACCTAGAATCAAGACACAGACAGACAGACACATACGCTGCACTGCTTTGATCACACATCTTGACTGTTTGTCATCATTTGTACAGTGATAAATGAAATGAAATGTGTCAATGAGAAGTATTAATCATAAGGATCTTTTAGATAGAGTAACTTCTAGCTTGAATTTCCGTCGTTGAGCATAGTCCTAAATTCGATAAAGAACTTTCGAGAACACTCCATTTTCATTGGTCAAACTGATAACCTTGTCTCAAACTAACACTATTGGTTAAGCCAGTGTTTCTGTGTCATATTGAAGCCTATTTCTGCTATATAAAAAAACAAACATGTTTTGGTAAATCACAATTATGACATTAAAGTAGTTTTTTTTTAATGTCACTTTTTATGTCACAATTTAAACTTTGACCTCATAATCATGACTTAGTATCTTATAATTTAAACTTTTTATGTTATAATTATGATTTTCCAAAGCATAAAATCTTTTTTTCTTCCATAAATGATGAGCTCGAACAAACAAATAAATGTTTTGATAGTGCTACCATTTTTTGGTTAAATAAATGTATTCTGTACATATAATGTAGTTATCTTTGCATATTAAACTGGCATAAGAAAGATTTTATAAAAAAAAAAAAGAATGAACAAATATTAAAATTGTGGCCATCATTACTAAGTCGATAACCTATAAAAGATGATGACGTATAAACGATGATCGATAAAATTCTATATTTTGTATTAAGAATAAAACACTGAAACCTCAGTGTTTTAAGTACTACATAATGTTCAGTATTAAAAATTTATATTTATTCTTCAGATTTGCTAAAGATTACATTTAACAGTAATTAAATATGTCATTGTTTTTAAATTATTAGTGTTAATTATTAGATTAACTTTCGCAAAGGTAATCTAAATGAAAAAATAGGGGAAATGAGCATGCATAATTAAATATACAATTACAACTGATACAATACATTAGAAACATCTCTAATATCATATGGTATCGATATACTGTGCATTACTTCACCTTTAAGATAATATCCATCACTAGAATGTCATGTGATCACTACACTCTTTGATCCACAAGGCCAGAGACATCATTATTAAACCCAGACTCAATGTTGATTAGTGCAGAACGTCTTGTCTTCATCTCGTACTCCTTTCCCTTGAGTGTCACATTTGCTGAGCCTTGTGATGTTTCAGGCCAGAAGAAGATAATCATGCGTGTGATTCTCACGCTCATCTTGAGCATTATTTCTTCTGTTGCCTGTCGGCTATTGCACATCAAATGAAGTTGAACAAATGAGTCTGGATTCTCTTTTCTTTTTGTCTCTCTCCACAGCCATTATGCCTATACCACAGGACAAGAGGGTGTCAATGGGTCTGAATGGTGATTTGTTCTTCTCCAATGTTCTGGCTAAAGACGCCAACACTGACTACAGCTGCAACGCTCGCTTCGAGTTCACACACACCATTCAGCAGAAGAACCCCTTCACCCTTAAAGTGCAAGCAAGTGAGTAGAGATTTCTGATGATTCAGGATTATGTGTTATCTTTTATTTGATGTTGTTACTCTGAAAAGGTGCTGCTGTCTAAGGTGAATATTGTGGTCCATCTAGTGGTGAGGAGGTAGTATTGCAGTATCTTAATGGGCATTTACCTTTGATGGTTGTCTTTGCGTTTTATTAGGATTGCCTTTATTTATTGCTGTCACAGTTTCAGTGATGTTTGAGGGACTATGCATCTTCCATTTGATTCAGTATTGTTCTGTTCTTCCGTTGCAATTAAGTGTTTTTTTTTTTCTCTGTATTTGTATGCATGTTGATTAAACTGCAACTTTATTCGCAGAGGAACCTTATAATGACACCTTTCTCAACTCCACTGATCTGTATGGTGGTGAGTTCCACACACTGCTAGTCTGTTTTCTGTGTGCTTCTGTAAAAGAACACTAACGGAGTTAGCAATGCTGTTTCTAACCACATACAGCAGAGGAAATGCTGAGATAGTGTGTCTGTTATGTAATACACAATTTAAAGAAAGATGTTCCACATTATATTTATTGACCCTGGAGCTTACCACTCAGCGCTTATGTTACTTACAGTTTTTTTAATACATCAGTCTAAGCAGTTTTTGGGGTCAGCTATTCAGTCATATTTTTGAAGGACCAGTATTCAAATTTATCTGGTAATTGCTTTCATTATCCTAATCACGTTGCTCATTATGGATATATGGATATGGAAGTAAGGAGATTAGGCAAGAGGTGCTCATTAATATTTCAGCAACATTAATCCAATGATAACCATGTGCAAAACTGCACATATGTATCCAAGGATATAGCCTAAGGGTGGCACTGAATATGTGAAGAAAATGGGTAAATCGCAAACCCTGTCAAAAACAAGCCGTAGATCCTATTTCACCCCAAAATCAAATGGAATATATTTGCATAATTCCCCCAAAATCTGGATTTTTATATATTTATTTTTTCACATTTGTTCAGGAAATTGGGGGAATTTTTTTAAGATATTTTATAAATGTTTTTACAGAATGATTTTAATTTTTTAATTTTTTTATTAACTACCATGATGTATACATACTTTAATATTTAATATTCATAATTTTTTTATTATTTTATATTCATAATCTTTCAGTTTCATGAATGATTGTTCAAATTAAACATATATATATATTTATACATTTAGTATATTTAAAATGTATAATAAAATCAATTTTATATAATATATAAAATATATTATATAAAATGTTTAAATACTTTGTTTATTTATGTTTTGGTTTAACTGATTGATTTTGGGGTTAATAATGACCCAGACTTGTTCTTGATAGGCTTTTTGAGAGTCACCCATATATATGACAATGTTGTCAGGACCAGGGTTCACTGACAGACACACGCTTTTTAAAGCTATCTTGGTTCTTGTCTCAAATGTATAGTCTCCACCAGGGCATTGTGGGGTCGCACTGACAGAGAACTGTCACCGCTGTCACCACAGACACACGTGACCGTGGCGTGAAACATGTGTTCCTGGCAGCTTCATAGCCTAATCTCCCAGGCGTTGTCCTCCCACTTAATGACACCAACAAAGGCTGTTGTCACTCCCTCTTCAAGAGCACTGTTCGCAATGCTAATAGCTGAGAGCTAATCTTACTGCTAGATATACATTACAATAGAGACTAATACTGCCATGCTCATCAAGTCTTCCTCAGGGAGAAGATTGTCTGTGTCTTCTCATAACCAGGGTTTTATGTCCACAACTAACCATCTGTCTGTCGTCACAGCTCTTGATTCTTTTTTCATGCTTATGTCATTTTTGCATAAAGATTTCAAATGATTTGACAGAAATAATGATGATACAACAACGACAACAGTGTATTATGATGCCTTTTTTATATTTGTTTGAAATAAAATATAACGTTCAAAAGTAAGTCGGTCAGTAAGATTTATTTTTTTAAAGAAATTAATACTTTTATTCAGCAAGGATGCAATCAATTGATCAAAAGAAACAGTTAAGATATTTATAAAGTTACAAAATATTTGTATTTCAAATAAATGCTGTTCTTTTGAACTTTGTATTCATCAAAGAATCCAAAAAAAAGATTTATCACTGTTTTCACAAAAATTTAAGCAGCACAACTGTTTTTTAACATTGATAAAAACAAGAAATATTTCTTGAGCACGAAATCAGCATATTAGAATGATTTAAGATAATGTGACACTCTGTTTATTAAATTTATTAAAATAGAAAAACGTAATAATATTGCTAAATATTACTGTTTGTACTTTACTTTTGATCAAATAAATGCAGCCTTGATGAGCATAAGAGACTTACTGACCCTACATTTTTTGACTGTAGTGTAAATTTGTTTGAAAAAAAGAACCAGTTTTGTACCTTTTGATTATTATGCTAGTAATGTGACATATTGTTTTGCTTGAATTCTTTAAAGTTTAAAAATAAAAATATCACTGATAAAAAAAAATATATATTTCCTGTATGCAAATGTAACATCTTCTTTATGTGAGAAACGGAAGTATTGGAACCATGTTTCCACCTTAGAGTAAAAAAAAAAAAAACTTTCTCTCACAATTATCTTTATATTTTTTACTTTGAGGTGTGGAAACAGGCTCCTGTAGCTACCAACACATTACTGATGATTAATTAAAGCATTAATAAAAGCGTATATTGTTCGTTTGCAAATTGAATCTAACATTAATCCATAACAGCACAACATTATATTATAGCTTATAATAATTGTGTGTAGTTGCTGCTAACTCAAACCAGTGTCTCTTTCTGTGCATGTTAACAGTTTTCTCCTTCTTTTCCACAGTGCGAAATGTACCAGAAACCCAGCCTACCTTTCTATCTCCAAAGGGCATTTCCAGCTCCAAGATCGTGCTCCGAGGGGAACAGCTTCTTCTGGAGTGTATAGCAGCTGGAGTGTGAGTGTATACCAGTCTTATTTTAGTATTATGTATATACTTTTATAGTATTTCATAATATTTAGAAGTACATTTCTATTTAGATGTCATTTTGACAGTTCAAGTTTTATGTAGACCGCATATTCAGTTACCCAAAAGCACAAAATACTTCAGTGTTAGTATGTTCTTAGATTTATCAGTTACAATTAAGTAACGTCCTGTTCTTTTTCATCTTCCCCTTTCCCAGCCCAACTCCTTCCATTAATTGGTTCAAAAGAGGAGGAGACTTGCCAGCAAAAAAAGTCAAGCTTGAGAACTTCAATAAAACTTTACGCATCCTCAATGTGTCCGAAGAAGACTCTGGCGGCTACATCTGCATGGCCAGCAACAAGATCGGCAGCATTCGCCATTCTGTTGAAGTCCAGGTCAAAGGTGGGCCTTAGAGAAACAGCAACTGATGCTTCTTGTTCATGCCATGTACAAGAGGCTCTTTCTTTTACTGACTTCTATGTTTTCTTTATTGGCTTGAAAAGCTGCACCCTATTGGCTAGATAAGCCCACCAATCTGGTGCTTGCCCCTGATGAGAATGGACGGTTAGTGTGTCGTGCCAATGGGAACCCTAAACCCACCATCCAATGGCTGGTGAATGGGGAACCTATTGAAAGTGAGTCAACTGTTTTTCCTGTTCTAACAGTTGGAATCATTGTCCACAAAGCAGTAATGCATACTTTTTCCTGCTCTTTGTGTAACAGGTTCACTACCAAACCCAAACCAGCAAGTTCTTGGGGATACCATCATGTTCCATTCGGTCCAGATAGGAAGCAGCGCAGTGTACCAGTGTAACGCCTCCAATGAGCACGGTTACCTACTGGCCAATGCTTTTGTCAGCATCCTGGGTAAAAACAATGGAGTTAATCGTTCAAAATGTTCAGAGAGGGCATATAATGCACTGATTGTGAGATGTTAGTGTTGTTTTCTTCCCAGACATGGCACCGCGAATGCTAGGCCCAAAGAATCAGCTGATCAAAGTCATTGAAAACAACAGAACCTTCCTTGACTGCCCTTTCTTTGGCTCACCGTTCCCTTTACTGCGCTGGTGAGCTTACGTTTGATTGTTTGAACAGATACTGTTCAAAAGTTTGGGTTCGGTACGATTTTTTAATGATTTTAAAAGAAGTCTCTTGCTTTCCAAGGCTGCATTTGTTTGATAAAAAATACAGTAAAACATTAAAATTGTAAAATAATATTACACTTTATTACAAAAATATTATCACACACTGTTTTCTATTTTTATATATTTTAAAATGTAATTTATTCCTGGAATATTCAGTATCATTACTCCAGTCTTCAGTGTCACATAATCCTTCAGAAATCATTCTAATATGCTGATTTGGTGCTCAAGAAACATTTCTGAATATTATCAATGTTAAAAACTGCTTAAGTGCTGCTCTGTCTCTTCAGAAAATGTGGACTAAACCGCTCGATTCATATGGATTAGTTTTACGATCTCTTTTACAATCTACTTTTTGAAGCGTCAAAGTGGTAGTTGCGTAGACTGTCAATGGAGAGACTGCAAACTTTTGAATAGTTGTGAATTAGAATAAAAAATCTAAGATATATATGTGTTCAGGTTTAAGAATGGCCTAGGCAGTGGTCTGGATGGTGGTCAGTACAAGCTGTACCCAAACGGTACTTTGGAGATCAATCAAGCCCGGCCAGAAGACCAAGGCACCTACACCTGTGTCGCCAGCAACATCCTGGGCAAGATGGAGAATCAGGTGCGCCTGGAGGTTAAAGGTGAGATCAGAACCATCAATCATTAAGTTAGACTTGTACATTCGCACATTAACTGTGACTTTTTAATCAAGAAAATTTACATTATTGCCCATGTGTGAATTTACTCTGTGTTGTGCTTCATTTCAGAGCCCACAAGGATAGTGCGGGCACCCGAGCATGTCACAGAACCCAGAGGGAGCACGGTTCGCTTTGACTGTCGAGTTAAACGTGATTCTTCCCTTCCTGTTACGGTCACATGGCTGAAAGATGACAAACCTCTAAGCTTCAGCTGGATGTAATGTCACATAACTTTATACTTGTACAATATAATCATAATTAGACTGAACACTATTTTTCACTCTTATATACCAAATTCACTTTCAGCAGAAAGAAGACTCTTATGCTCACCAAGGCTTCATTTATTTATTTAATCAACAATCAATAATAATTGAATTTTAATATATTTTAAAATGTAATTTATTCCTGTGATGGCAAAGCTGAATTTTCTGTACGTAACATCTAATTTGTCATCTAGTTCTGGCCGGTTGAGAAAGGATGAAGAGTCCTTGACCATTCAGAATGTCAATCCAGAAGATGGAGGAACCTACACATGCACTGCCAAAACTGAGATAGATGAGGACTCTGCCTCAGCTCGCCTTACAGTTATAGGTACACACACACTTTCTCACACACACACACACACACACACACACACACACACACACACACACACACACACACACACACACACACACACACACACACACACACACACACACACATACACACACACACACACACACCTTACAATAAATGTAGGTCCTCTTTTATGCACTTTTCTCATGTTCCTAATGGCTAGTAACTTACTTCATAATAGATACTAAGTAAGCGGAAATGGGCATGTGGAACAGTCACAGGTTTTTTTATTTTTTACTTTTGTAACTTATAGATCTGTCCCTCTAAAAATAACTCCACAACATTTCCTGTTATGGAAAATAAAGCATGTTTTCTTAATAGTTTGCTTGAAGATTACCACTGTTGTGCCTCCTTCATTAGCTAGTGTTTGACTGCATCCAAAATCGCATACTTCCCTACTATATAGTATAGTACTCATAAAAGTAAACCCGGATGACCTATTACTTCCGGCGAGATTCTGAAGTGTGCATTCGATGGACACTTTACTATCCCATGAGGCGACGGGAGAGGATTTGTGAATGGAGGTGAAGCGACGCAACTGATGCTTGTAGGTCACGTGATAATGACAACATGGCAAATGTAGTGTGTCCGGATTACATTCATACTACAAACATTGATATTACATAGAACATACTTTTTTAGAGGGCGTGAAGTAATTACTTATTTAAAATATTTACCTATTCAAGAGAGTATGCGATTTCGGATGCAGCCATCGTTTCCCATTATATTTATCTACTAATAGTCACACTAACCCTTGACCTCTGACCTTTGACCTTTACCTCATAGAGGATGACATCTCTTCTGCCTCAAATCGTAGTGCCTCTGCAGGTAACATATCAAAGACAGTTATTTATAATGTCCTATTAAAGCCTCTAACAATCACCCTTTTTTTCTTTACTTAGAATAATTAGTAGTTGTGTAAGTTAACAGGGTTAATTAATATACTGTTCTCTTCCAGGTCGACCTGAACCCCCTCAGGATCTTGAGCTCTCGGACCCTTCAGCACGTAGTGTCAGACTCACCTGGGTGCCTGGGAATGAAAACAACAGTCCTGTTACACGTAAGTTCAGAGTTCAGATCAAGTCTCATGTCTTTAAAGGCTTTTATAGTCAAATAAGTGTCAACACTTCTTTCACTGCTTTTAATAGTGCTCTTGTGTTTACTTACCTCTTGTTTTAAAAACACAAATCAGGTTTATCAGTCAAGTAAATATGACGTATTAAAATAAGCATTTACAATTTGTGCTGTTGTGGTGTTTCCATTGCAAACCACTCTGAATGAATCTTCTGAGTGAATGATTCAAGATTTGCTCATTGTTGCCAACTGTTTTCAAGGAAAAGTAACTAAATCCTGCTCGAAAAATCAAAAAATTTCACTAGATGAATGCATGCAATTAGCATATTTGTGATGTCATTGTGTCCATTCTGCCTAATCCTGCTGCGTCGGTGTTCTTTGCCAGTAGATCACGCGCTGAACTTTCCACTCCCATCTGTGCTTTTTTTTTAAATTGCGCTCTCACACTAATTTGCCCTGTTTAGTAAATCTGGTCCATAGTTGCTAAGTTGGCAACACTGCTCATAATACAAAAAAAAAACACAGCAAATCACCATGGCACCATCTAGTGGTGTAGAGATTCAAATGATTCAAATAAATATGTTTCTTTTTGAGATTGACTCTCAGCTTTAAGTATATGAGTTTTACCTGAATCAAAATATTATTTCATCTTTAATATAATTACTGTTTTTAAAAATGAATAGTCTACCATTCAAATACTCAGACTTGAGTTTCCCACTCTGACTAACAGCAGGAATTTAAACTATCAAACTGTTTCCTTACTACAGATTTCCTCGTCCAGTTTGAAGAGGACAGGTGGGAGCCGAGCAAGTGGCAGAACCTGTCTATATATGATGGCAACCTAAACTCAGTTAACCTGCAGCTGTCACCCTTTGTCAACTACCAGTTCAGAGTGATTGCGATCAATGCTGTGGGCCAGAGTCAACCCAGCCACCCTTCTGCACGCTATCAGACCAGCGGAGCCCGTAAGTGATCACTTATATCGCCCTGATAGAAATGTGTTCAAAAACATAATGTTTTGCTTTTTTTATGCACCCATAGAAGTTTTAGCTGGTTCGTATTATGTCAAGAATTTGGCAAAATTATAAGTTGAGACACATATGCTGACATATAATGATTTGTTTTAGCTCCTGATGTTATCCCTGGTGGTCTTAAAGGCTGGGGAAACAAGAAGAACAACATGGAGATCACATGGGAGGTAAATGGACTGGGTTTATTGTAATACCTTGAAAAAGCAGACAGATGTGTGACTGTTAGTGAGCTAATGTATCTGTACATGTCACAGGCCCTTCAGAACACAGAAAGGAATGGGCCAAACCTGCGATATGTGGTCTCCTGGAGAAGGAAAGACACAGAGCAAGAGTGGAATAACATAACTACAACCAAAGCAAAGCACATTATCCCTAATACAGACACTTATGTCCCATACGAGATCAAAATACAGGCCATTAATGACTTTGGACACAGCCCAGAGTCAAACGTAGTCATCGGTTACTCTGGGGAAGACAGTAAGTACTAACATTTCATATTTAATGACACTTTTATAGTCATTCACAGATAGTGGTGCATCTTTGTTGGTCTATTTTGTACTAATATTATTTTTCCCATCAGAACCGTCCGCTGCACCAACAGAACTCAGGGTGTCGAAGATCAACAGCACCAAAGTTAATGTTCACTGGGTGCCTGTGGACCCCAGCACTGTGAACGGAGAGTTTAAAGAGTACAAGGTGTCTACCCACACATCTACATGACACAAAAACATACAGGATCTCCTACATTAACCATGCATTTTGCACTTACTGAATGTGCTAACGTTGCTCATTCACATCTCTTTTATTAAATTCTCAGTTGTACTACTGGCGGGAGGCCAGCCTCATCAAAGGCCTGAAAGTAAATAAGACAAAGTTGCATAAAGGTTTCTTCACCACTGCCGAACATCCCTCTGGCATCCTGACAGAGCTTTTTCCATACAGCAAATATAAGATATACATGGTGGTGGCTAATAGAGAGCATGAGGGACCACAAAGTAACATTGTGGAGTTTCAAACCAAGGAGGGAGGTAGGATTCACCATGCTCTGCTTTTTGTGGTGTAGCATTATCCATGATGAAGCATCAAATATGTGATGTTTGTAACAAAAAGCAGAAAAATAATGGCTTTCATATTCCTTTCATAGAGCCAGGAGCTCCAAAGTACTTTAGGATTCAGAGGCATACAGACGTGGTTCACCTGAAGTGGGACAAGCCACTGGAGCCGAACGGTGTCCTGATTGGATACACACTCCAATACCACACAGGTGAGCTCACCTTGCACCAAAGGAAGCCTCAAAAATGAGTGAATAAACATTCAGAGAGCAAAGAGTTTCATGCCTAGTTTATCTTAAAGGTGCTCTAAGTGATGTTGGGTGACCTCACTTCTTGTTGAGGTTTAAAGTATTGTCAAACAAAACGGAGGATAGCTAGACCCTCCCTCCTCCTCATCCGCGCACTAACCCTCCAAACCCCACCCCCAAATCCTTCTTGTTGGTTATTGGCTGGAACAGTTTGTTAGGTTTCGTTGTGCGGGTTAGCCCAGTTTGTTTTTCTTGCCGTTTGTGGAGCCTGGGGTGTCTACAGAAACCGCGTTTTTTACAGTATGTTCAGGGGACAGGCAGCTAGCGGATGGTGAGGAGATGTTTGCTGTATCTGACCAAAAAATGTTTGGCCTAAAAAATGTGTGACATCGCTTAGAGCACCTTTAAAGGGTTAGTTCACCCAAAAATTGTATTATGTTATTAATTACTCACCCTCATGTCGTTCCAAACCCATAAGACCTTCGTTCATCTTCAGAACACAAATTAAGATATTTTTGATGAAATTTGAGAGCTTTCTGACCCCCCTATACACAGCAGTGTTATTATCACTTTCAAGGCCCAGAAAGGTAGTAAAGACATTGTTAAATAGTCTATGTGACTCCAGTGGTTCAACCTTAATGTTATGAAGCAACGAGTAAACTTTTTGTGCGCAAAAACACCCCAAAAATAATGACTTTATTCAACAATTTCTTCTCTTCCGTGTCAGTGGGAACAGCGTCAGAGACTCACACGGGAGAGAAGAGATTGTTGAATAAAGTCTTTTTTTTTGCTGCTTCATAACATTAAGTTTGAATCACTGTAGTCAGATGGACTATTTTAATTATGTCTTTACTACCTTTCTGGGCCCTGAAAGTAATAAGAACATTGCAGTCTATGGGGGGTCAGAAAGCTCTTGTATTTCATCAAAAATATCTTCATTTGTGTTCCAAAGATGAACGAAGGTCTTATGGGTTTGGAACGACATGAGGGTGAGTAATTAATAGTAATTTTGGGTGAACTAACCCTTTAAGGCTGGAATACCCTGCACAACTTTTGCCCAGATGTTTGTTATTATTTTTTCAAAAAGCGCATTTGTTCAATCTGTTCTATTTGTTCTGCTCTAGTGAACGGGACGCAGGCGGGAGAGAGGAAGGTCCAGAGTTTTCCACCCAATGTAACGGAGTACGTCATGAATCTGCCTCACCGCTTAACGCGGTTCAAGTTCTACCTAGCAGCTCGCACACAGGTCGGCGCAGGAGAGGTGTACGCCGTGGAGTCGCCACATTTCGCGAATGAAGGTCAGCAAGGAGGTCGTGTCGCTCTGTCGTGTCACTGAGCTGTTAGTGAATCTGAGAGCAGAATCATTGGGTGTTCTTGTCTGTGCTCCACCCTGTCGTTCTCTTTCCTTCTTATAATACTTTTCTGTCTCATTGTTCCTGATGCTTTGTGGTGTCTTTAACTCGATCTGTTTCTCTCTTAACTGCTTGATTTCTTCTTTGTCTTCTCTGACTTGCTCTCACCTCTTCTCCTCCTGTCTTTCCTGTGGTGTTGACTGAAGGCACCCTAGATACTGACTCTACAGTTGTAGGTAATGGGGGAATGGACTGTCTGCTTGCCCGTCTATCTCTTGCCCTGCAATCTGTCTCTGCTTCAGCCTCTGTCTGCCTTTCCATAAAATATTGTCTATCTACTTTTTAAAAATATGACAGTGCAGCTGAGTGCTTAAACTCACATCCACAGTTGAAATTCCTAGCCAAACACAAATACTCTCTTAAACAGTTTTACCAACACTAGGAAGTTATACATATGTTTAATTAAGGTGAAGTGGGTAAGTTGAGAAAAGTCAGCACCAAAATGGAATTGCAATTAGTGGCTACAGTATTACAAGGCTTTTATAAAGATTATATATATATAAAAAAAATGTTAATCAGTAATTTGTTTTTTAAAGACATTTTATCATCAAATTTGATCAACAAAGCAAATTGCATAAGATATAACTTTTTCAGAATTTTATTGAATTGTACTTGAATGAGAATCGGGAAGCATTATTAATTGAAATAAAACTAAAATTATGTTATGGATTAGTGCGATTATCAAATTGCAAAGGCTGCAGTTTAATAAAATGAATATGCACTGCCTGTTTCAGAGCGAAGCGCGGCACTGTTCAAATGTCAGACTAAAAGTTCAATAGTTTAACATTTGGAAATAATTTAAGACATCGGTATTAGTATTAGTATTATAATTTTACTCTTGTACTGTAAAATAAAATTATTATATTATTTTTCCTAAACAATATCACAAGAATATTACAAAAGATTGACAATAATAATAATAGCTATTAAAAAACATTAGTATTTGAAATTTATTTGAAAAGATTTTTTTGTTGCTTGGTGCAGGAATTGCACACTTCACCTTTTACTGTTAAATTTCCCTTGATGAAAAATACAGCTCAACTGCACTGTCTATTAATGCCTGTCCCAATCCGTCTAATTGTCCGTCTGCCTTCATCCATGTCACTGTGTGCTTTCAGGGATGGGCTATACTCTTGCACTTTTGTGAAGTCACTGAATCTGCTCTCAGTGTAGATGATTTAAGTTGTATCTCTTTATGATGCTGGTAAGATGCTTCTAAGTGCCACAGAAAAATAAGGTTAAAGTCATGTGTGGCTCTGATGTCATTTGTGATTTGATTGACCCCCTAATCCCTGATGGCACTTCGCTACTTTAGCCTTGACATCACTTCCTACCACATGCCTTGCTTGGCATATCCCAGCATGCTCTTCTCATCATTTTGGTTTAAAATCTACCCAGAAGCCAGAATGAAGCACTTTGTTGTTCTAGTTTGGGAAACAGAGACCTCTCGTGGTGATACTTTGAGACAGTCATTGTGTTAGGGAAAGGGAAATTAATATTCAAGTGATGTTTTTGAAGACATTTATGAAGAGAACGCTGTAATAGAAGCTAATCACAATGGCAAGCCAATTTTGTTTGTGTTGTTGATACCAATTTCTCTTACAATTCTCACTGTAGAAACAGATAACCTGAGGACTAGTTAAATGCTTTGGGAGAAAATAGTATCCATTGACCATGCACTTTGTGTTGATGGTACTGAAATATAAATATTCTCTTTTTCTGGTGGAAATACAGGGCAAATTGTCATGAATACTGAATATAATGTATTTGAGGATAGCAGTCATTCAGTAAACCTATTGCATTGTACTTGTTGAACCATTAGCCATTTTTCTTTAGTAAAATAACATTTGCAAATTTAGCACGTGTGTTGTAGACAGTCAGAGAGAGAGCATTGTGTCTTTTATTTATGTAAATGAATACTTTCCTGTGCCAACTGCTCTTTCAAAGTGGATGCAAATGAGGCAACATTTTTATGAATACCCCAAAATGTCAAATCTATCAGTATTTTCCTAGTTAATTAATGCTGTTAACATGCAAGACTAAGCTCTACAAAACAGCTTGCAAAGTGTAAATGCAGTTATGTTAATATATGGATGAGGTGCATCTGCTTATAGAACAGTATTAATGGAGTGATGATGTTTGGCTGTGAATCCATCCATTATGAAAATGGCAGAATAGTAAATAAGTGTTTTAGTAAAGCAATTATGGACTGTTTTCTAGTGTGTCTAAATGTCAGGCAATGACACACGGAAGTCAGAATTAGATAAGACAAAGTGGCAGGTAGTGAGTGTTGTGCTGCTTAATCAATTAAAAGAATAAATATTAAATCAGCTCGCCATTAGTCCGTTGCTTTTGCAATGCACGTCACCGCTTCTGCTTGTGCCACCTATATTTCTCTTTTACTGAGCATTTTTTTATATTGTGTCAGTCAGACGGAGGCATACAGGTAAGAGTGCACTGAATTGTTGGCTGATTGGCTGTGTTGATCTGAAACCACACTCCTGTGCAAAAGATTCACATCCATTAGCATGTCTTGGTCTGGCGAATCTTAATGTCACCAAGCGCTCCGGGGCTCTCTGACATGGCTTTACCTTCCCAGCATAGTACGGATTGCTCTTACTTTTTAGTTGAGTTTGGAAACTGCTTATAGTTTTTGTTATGGAGTTGGTTATTGGTACTCAAAGCATCATTGTTTCCAAGGTTAAAGCTTCAATAAGCAAAGATGTACAATAATTAATATTTTTTTCATTATGAATCTCTATCTTCCACGGTAATGATTCTACCCACTGTGTGTTCTAATTGATTTCCACACATCTTCTCTCAAAGGGATAGTTCACCCAAAAATGAAAATTCTGTCATCATTTACTCGCCCTCAAGTTGTTCTGAACCTGTATGAGTTTCTTTCTTCTGCTGAACACAAAAGAAGATATTTTAAAGCATGTCGGTACCCAAACAGTTGATAGGTCCCATTGACTTCCATAGTATTTATTTTCCATACTATGAAAGTCAATGGGGCATTGGGGCCCATCAACTGTGTGGTTACCCATATTCTTTAAAATGTCTTCTTTTCTGATGACATCATTTTCATTTTTGAAAATATACATGTAATGTGCTGACAGCACTGCAAGTTAATAAGTATAAGTCCTAGCAGATATGATTTTATATTTCATATTTTCAAAATGCCAAGATCTGAGAATACTGCAGCATTTTGCAGTTGTCCCTATTGCACAGCTTTAGCACAGTGGTTTGTAGTGACCCTATATTTCCCCTTGGTGGTGCACAACAATCAATTTTTAGATACCCTCTGTGCAACCTCTGCAGTATTTCTCAGCGGCATGACGTGCCGACATTCATGCTCCCAAATATCACAAAGTTGTTGCACCATTTCTGTATATGTACTACAAGCTAATATTTGAGAATGCACTACAAGCTATACAATCAATGTAAGCATTACAAAATAATGGTGTCTTAAAGATGCTAATATTCTTTGAGGCATGACATCATGTCTGGTTATACATATGCATGGTATTTAGATGACTGCCATGATCAAATTGTTTTGATATTGGCTATGTTCAGAATAGCATACTATTATGCCACATACACTATTTTCACTGGAATACCTCTAGTAATTGTTAGATCTTTTTGTATATACATATACTATAAACACTACCCTTCAAATGTTTGGGGATGGTACGTTTTTTCAAATGTTTTTATCTCTTATGCTCGCCACGGCTGCATTTATTTGACCAAAATACGTGTGTGTGTGTGTGTGTGTGTGTGTGTGTGTGTGTGTGTGTGTGTGTGTGTGTGTGTGTGTGTGTGTGTGTGTTTTCACAGAGTTCAAATTACAGTAGATAATACTAATAGCTGGTAGAATACAATATATCATACTGAATGAAGTAAGCAGTATGCCAGTATTCCATTCGGAACATAGCCTCTCTTTCACAAAATTTGTTTTGGAAAAGGGAATTGTGGGAATTCCATTTGATTAACTCATTCTTGTTTGTCTTTTCTCACATCTCTTTGTCTTTCTTGTGCTGAACCCTGGAACCTCCACATAACGTCTCTCTGTTCTTCCTCTCAGCCGTTAACTTTACAGATGCCTTGATGTTCGAAACTCCTCCTCCTCCCCCTCCCCTCTCCACTGATCCAATCCCAGCAATACTTACCCCAGAACCAGCCACACCAGCCCCTACAACTGCTGCTCCGCCCAAACCTACTACCACTTCCACCACTACTACCACTACAACAACTACTACTACTACAACCACATCTACTACAACTACTACCACTACTACAACAGCTTCCACCACACTTCTTCCTGTTCGGCCCATGTCTCCTAAAACAGTGGATTGGAAAATGCTGGGTATCTGATAATGACACAGTGTGCATTGGAAAAGCTCACAGTACAGACAAAGTAGATGAAATTAGTGTGTCCTCTTGTTTAGATGACATGTATTATGTATGTTTGACTCAGTTAGCAGACCATTTAGGACAGGGGCATGATTGATGTTCACCCTGTGCTCTCACAGACACACAACACTCAGATTACTCAGAATTAGTATTGACATTTGCTTTACAAATAGTTTAGTTGCATTAGAAAATTAAATGCATGATGTTGATCACTAAACTATGAGATATTTAGTAAAATCATATCACACGTATTAGCAAATAACATTTTCTCTAAGGTATTCAGCTGTTTTAAAGACCCCATGAAAGTTTTCTTTGCTGTGTGAGGTATTTAGAGACAGTAATTTACAGCAAATTTAGGTGGGATATAGCTATATTTATTTATTTAATATAAAAGCCTGATATACTCAAGGCAAAGTTCTTTTTCATTTTGCACTCAGGGGTAAAAAGAAGTTTGAAATGGCTGAGCAACGATCTACCGTTTTGAACCTTCTGACGCCACCCACGCTGCTGGAAGCGGTGTTTAGATAGAGATTCAAATATGTGCCTCTGTAAGGTGTGGGTGAAGGGAAGAGGCGAAAACACGCTGCCAATAAAAAACACAAAACTCTACCACCAAACCAAGAATAAACCAGATCGAAGTGACAGAACCCTGACAGCTGCGCACTACAACGAAAACACAACAAAAAATGACGGTTTTGAGAAAAGTAAAAAAAAAGTTATATGTGCTTTATAGAATACAGATTGCTTCAAAGCAGCTTAAGTGATAAATTGAATCAGAATTTCAATTATAATTGAAACGTCAATTCCAACTAAAGCAGCTCTCCGGTGAAGGAATGAATGAAAAGGTGCAACCTTAGAACATACTATTATTAGTATTATGCCATCTCCATGAACCAATCGAAGTTCGAAGTTGTTTACCAGTCGGTGTAAACTTTTCCAGAAAGTTTCTTCGACCCCAAGTGAAAAAAAAAACGATACCAAAATGTATTTAAAATACATTTATTTCATACTAAGTATGATTAAGCTTTATTTGGAGCACTTCTTTATTGTAAAATGCACATTTCTTAATATTAAGCCTAAAATGTGTTTAATATCACTTAGTAAGGATAGGATGATCACTGTATATTATCCGTCTTTAAATGCAAGATTTTTAGTTCCAATATTCCACTTTAGCACAATCAAATATACTTTAGTATATCTTTAGTTATACCTCAGCACTATTTCCGTATAACTAAAGTACATTTAGTACAAAATTAGATGTTCCAATTTAGCAGACTTTAAGTATATCTGTTTAGTATACCAAAAGTACAATTGTAGGGTATTTATGTTAAGTTTTTTTGTATTTTTAGTATACATAGCATAAAATAAATGTATTTTAAATGCATTTTGATATATTTATTTTTCAATAGGGACGTACCAACAGTTCGTTCTCCAATTTCCCTTGAAGTATATCAGGGCCGTAAGTGTTAGGTCACATTTGCCTTTGTTCTGTGAAATGCAATCCTCTCAATAGGAATCCGCACAATGTGGAATTTCGTGTGAGGGACAAAATATTACCCCACCCAGATTTTGCATCAAATTCAAGTTTTTTAAAATTCTGAACACGCCAATTTGCTGTATTTAATGTACCATAAAAAAATATGTAGTTAGTACGTGGTACTTTATGCATCACTACTCTATTGATAATAGACATTGGAATTTTTTTTATATGCCCAATGTACAGGATGATAACCATATTTTTAGTCCGTTTTCTCAGAGGATCGAGAAAGTCTGTACACTTTAAATGTGTATAGACTGTATCTGCTAAATGTTTTGTCAACTATACTTGCATACACAGTAGATGACCTCAAAGTAATCAACATTAAGAAAAAGATACAAAAAGTCTAATTTAGGTTTCATGGGGTCTTTAAGATTAAGCATATGTAAGCTAACCAGTGTCTGTATCACAAAATATCTAAGTGTACTCCTCTCCTACCTGTTCTGCATAGCCCCGAATGTAAAGATCTGGAATCTGACCGTGGATGCTAACAATGACTATGCTAACGTCAGCTGGAAGCACAACTTCTCCGTTGACAGCAGCAAGTTTGTGCTAGAGTACACATTGGACAGTAAGAGCCAGATACACCTACCGAGAGCTTATAAAGGGAACGCTAGATTTTATTGAGCCTACTGGTGACCCAAATCATCCTCTTATAATGTTTAATTGGGCCTGATTTTATGGCGAATTTACAGAACATCTCAATAAACATTACAGGGAGCTCAGGTTTATTTGAAAGGGAGGTATTGTAAATGTTATTTGAATTGTTCAACATTTATGATATCTTTCTTGCTGTGAATCTCTGTAATGTTCTTTTCCCACAGTACTTGTGTAGCTTGTTAACTTAAAATGTGTTTTAACACCAAACTGAAGCAGTCCTCCAACATGTTACTGAATAATATCATGTCTGCAATACTACATCCTGCTTTGTGTCATCAGCAGTCATGCATGTTCCCTTTAGAAAGCTCTTTTTCTCTCTGGTGGCTAAGAACAGGGAGAGATTTGACTAAATCTATGAGGGGGAGAGATGCCCTGAGACTTAAAAAGAGACAACCAAGACCTGTTTATTTGACTCTAATTGGGCCACAGAGAGTTTTGGTCAGTAAACTGGTGACTTTAAGGCACCCTGCAGTCCTCTCTTATTATCACTGCAATATTTTAGCAGTTACGTCTTTTTTTACCAGTAAAAATCTTCTTTTTTTTTTAATTAGGTGTAAAGTTATTTGATTTATGCTTAAATAAAAGGAAAAAATTGTCAATATAGTTAGAGAAAAAAACCCAAGACAAATATTTTTTTATTCAGTCCCTATATTCTCTTGGGCCGTTTTAATTTTCAGTTTTTTTTAATTACGCAGGTGAATGTAAAAAAACAACAAAAAACATGATTTCTTCATACTACATCACTGTTCTGTTGTGCCTGTGCATGTTTAAGTCGGAAAGAGACATGCAATACGTAACTAGTGTTTGACTAGTGTATATTCCTCTACAAAAGTCTCTCTCTCTCTCTCACTCATTTCCTTGCTCTCTCTCTCGCTTGCTCTTTCGTCCTTGAGCTATCTGTTTGGATCATCAGATGTGATTGCTCATTCCACCCTTACCTCAACCATTGGCTTCCCAGCAGCGCTTGTTGTCTGGCTGCCCAAAACTGCTTGGCTTATTGTTCATATTGGCCACCATTGCCCCATCTCATGATTATGCCAGCAAGCCTGCCATATCTGATTGATGCCCCTTAGGTCTCTTTTTTATCTTTGGTGGAAAGGTTTCAGAGATGAGGTTAATGTTTCCAACCTAAGGTCTCCTCAGGGGGAGAGTCAGAGTTACATTTTTAACCTTGAAACATGTTGTGCAGTATGTGCTGGTGCAATACCCCACCCAGCAGGTGTAAATGTAACTGAAGCAAACTGGGTTTCATCCAAGAGGACTCATTTTTTTACACCAAGGAATACTGCATTATTATGGGATTAAATTACACCAGGACCAAAGCACACACATTCTCCAAACGTGCTTCCCATGTAGACTCACCATACCATTATATAACACTCCCTCTTCTTTCTTCCTCTTTCTCATCATCTCACCATGTCCTGGCAAGATTGTGGCAGCTGCATGCAGTCAGTGTGAGGCATGGTGTCTGATGATGTCTTAAAGTCTGAGACAAGCTGTAGCAGCTTCTCAGCCCATATGAGATGTTTTGTTGATCTCAAAGCAGGACATCGTGACATTGAAGAGTTGTCAGCCAATTTTGTGCATGTAATATGGGAATAAATATAATTTAAATCCACGTAGCTTCTTTTACAAAGTTAGGGAATAACTTGGTTTTGAAAGACAATCGGCACCTTTATCAAGCTATTGAAGAACTACATAAACATTTGAAGGAAATATGAGTTCTTGCAAGGCTACAAATAAGGATGCATGATATAATAGTACCACATACCCTTTCTTATCTATTGGTATTGGTCAATATTGGATATTTAATTGTGCATTCTGAATTTATTATTAGATTACATTTATCATTATATAATGCTATTTTGATTTTTAAAAACACTAATTTAAATGTTATCATCTTTAGCATTATCTCATTTTTCATACTGAAATCATAATGCTGTGATGCCTAAAAGTGTGGATTTTAGTAAAAAAAAAAAAAATTAATTTAGACAAAATGGTATACAGTTTTAATGTCAGCCATTTATAGATTGTTGGCAATAACATAATTAAAAATAATTATTTTCATATTATTATTATTATTAGTCAGAATTGTTAACTGTATCCCTAGTGTAAATTCAAATTCTTTTGCTTAGCTTAAATTCAATTCTGTTTCAGAGCTGTTTTGCTGTTTTTGGCAGCTTTTCATGGTTAAATATATGCAAGTTGGCCAGTCAAAATTCAATATGTACTGTTTCTACAAAACATAGTTTTACATTAATTGCAGAGCAAACCCAAACCAGAATGTTGGTGTAATACACACAGCTTTGCAAGCATTGAAATGAAAGATAAAGCCACAAAACAAATGACTAAAAGCTTTTTTATTTTTTATTATGGATGAGTAGATAGGAATTGTCTAAAATGGATAAGTACTTTCTTTCCAGCTAGTAGCTCTTGCACTGCACTTTCAGACACTATAATTGAATTTTGCTATGCAGATATAATCCAATGGCTGCTTGCTTCAAAGGCTGTTGTATATGGCCACATTTTGGATATGCAGGGTTTTGCATCAAACTCATGCCAACCCATGAGTTACACAGTGCCTGATGGTTCCTTATGAACATCGTGGAACCTCATTGGAACATCACATCCACCTCTTGACAATTGCATTGGGATTTGTCCCTCCACTTCTCAGCTTCCTCAGAGATGAGATGAGGTCTATATAGATAATTGAGACAAGGTGCATCTCCCTCCACTCTAGACCGGAGTTCATTATAGCAAATTCAGTGTGAGATATTAAGCGCAACTTCACATCAAAGCTTTTAACAGGCATCACTAAAGCAAATGATGCCCCTAATACACCAGTGCCAGACTTTGATGTGTGCTGAGCCAAGATTTTCCAGTATTTTTGCTCCCAGGATGCTTAAAGGAACACGCAGACTTTTCGGGGCTTTAGCTTATTCACCGTATCCCCTAGAGTTAGATAAGTCCATACATACCCTTTTCATCTCTAGCTTAGCACAAAGACTGGAGGTAAACGGCTCCAGCTAGCATACTGCTCCCAATAAGTGACAAAATAATGCCAACATTTTCCTATTTACATGTTGTGATTTGTATAGTCACAGAAGTAGCAGTGCTTCGCCTTCTGAGAATATAGTTCCCAGTATGTATAAGGTTAGAAGATGGCTGTGTCTCATGTGACCTTGTTATTTGTACACGCTGTGACTATACAAATCACAACATGTAAATAGGAAAATGTTGGCATTATTTTGTCACTTATTGGGAGCAGTATGCTTGCTGGAGCCGTTTACCTCCTGTCTTTGTGCTAAGCTAGGCTAGCGGTGGGTGCGTCAGACAGAGTTACGGCACGCACGGAGATGAAAAGGGTATGTATGGACTTATCTAACTCTGGGGGATACGGTGAATAAGCTAAAGTCCCAAAAAGTCGGCATGTTCCTTTAAAATATAATTTTTATACATTTTCTCTTAAGAGTGGAAGGGATGCAGCACATTTCCTCAGTTAACGAACATGACCTGCTATCTTGTGGAAGAAGCCAGTGTTGTGTACTTAATTTTGGCGAGTTAAGCTTGATGGGCTCGGTTTGATGGACACCTCTCTTGTGTCTCTCCTTGAAGGTAATGGGTCGATGAAAAGCATACAAGTAAACCAGCAGCCTTTCATTAAGCTGGCTGGGCTGGTGGCCGGGGCCAAGTATCGGTTGCGGGTGTATTCCCATGAGCACCACTCCATCAGCAGCGACTTTGTCACGTTCGAGACAGGCAGAGGTGAGGGGTAGCCAAGACACAAGGGAGAAAGAAAGGCATAAACATGTTACCTTCTGAAGTAGATAAAACTACAACAAACTGTATTTTGTCATGTTTACCAATGGGTCACTGTAACTGGTAACTTGTAGAGCACAAGAAGGGCATGGGTAAAGTGTAAGGGCCCTATTTTAATGATTTAAGCGCATGGTCTAAAGCGCACGGTGCAAACGCACTTAGAATCCACTTTTGCTACAAAAATGGTCGGCGCGCCCGGCGCATGGTCTGAAAGGGTCGTCTCTATTCTATTAATGAGTAATGGGTGTTTTTTGGGTGTAACGTGCAATAAACCAATCAGAGTCTCATCTCCCATTCCGTTCAAAAGCCAGTTGTGCTCGCGCCATGGCGGATTCCCTATTTACATGGCAGAATTTGCAAGTGTAAAGAACTGAACACTTCTCTAGCAAAGAAACGGATCTGCTCGTGCGCGAGGTTAAAGCACGCGAGCAGACCATCTACGGGACAAAGTGTACGCGCGTTGTGGACCCGCCTATAGGCGCATATTACTAACGCGCTCTTTAAATAACAAAAAAATATTGCGCCATTGACTTTAGACCAGGTTTTAGTTGGTCAATGGCTCAGTAATTTCAGTTGCCTCAAAATAGCAACGCGCCAACAATGCGCCTGAACACACCTCGTTTTCAGACCAGCACGCCCATGGGTGCACAAATAGGGGCAAATGCATTTGCTATTCAAACAACGTGGCGCAGACCGTAAAAATGTTAGGCTGAAACTAGCAAAAAACACTTGCGTCACGCCTGGCGCCGCATTGCATCGGGTGTATGATAGAGCCCTAAATGTTATCAACATAGTTAATGCTTGGTAAGTTATTTTGTGAGTTTATCTTTGCAGATTATTTTTGAAGCTTCAGGTGCACTAGCAAATGTATTTTTCCAGCTGGATGCATATGTGCCTCAGGTGGTGTGAGCGAGACAAAATCTCTCAGCATTTTCTGTAAGATCACGCTCAATAAGATATTGATCATCATGATGATAAGGATCCTTGAGCCGTGTAAATATCATTTTAGGTGGAATGTTTGCTCTGTGTTTTTCGGATATAGAAGATTGAGCTCATAATAATCCATCAGCTTTATTGTTTGTTCCTCTCACTGTTAGATCCCTCTGTGGTTTTCCACACAAAAAATGGCACTATTATCAGGCCATTTTAGTTTTTTTTTTATATATATATAATATAATTATTATATTATATAGCATTAATGCCCTTGGTTTTAGTGTGTTCGAGAAGATGGTATAGGGTACGCTATAGTTCAAAAGTTTGGGGTCAGAATGATTTATTTATTTTTAAGAGAGAGAATTTAATAATTTCATTCCAGAAAGATGAATAAAATTGATCAAAAGTGACAGTAAAGATATGTATAATGTTACTAGACATGTCTAATTCAAATAAATGCTGCTCTTTTGTACTTTGTATTCATTAAAGAATCATGAAAAACTGATCATTTTAATTGTATTAATACTTTACAATAATACAATCTTTACTGTATTTTTGATCAAATAAGTGCAGCCTTGGAAATCTTCCCAACCCCAAACTTTTGAATTGTAGTGTATATCGAAAAACCTTTCAATAGAGAACAGGAAAAACACATGCAGTTAGTCCACCCTCTATAATCACTCTCTATAATGTTTCACAAGATGCAGATTTGAAAAAGAGTGGTTTTTGAAAAGGAGAGTATTTGATGATGTGGTTTAACCAAGCTGCTGGCTTTACTGGGTTTCCGTTTTCATCAGATAACTCTTTATGGAGAGAGCGTCCTGTGCTCTGATGTTATTATCAGGATGGGTAATTCAAATCCAGATCCACTCACCGCTAATGTGTTTTTGATAAAGAATGGCTGTCAACTGACTCCTACCATGTTGCTGAAAGTCAGTGAGATTTATTAGGGTCTCCATTTGGTGTTACTGTGTTCAGCTTTTCTCCTGACTCGATAAATCATACAGGAAGAGAACTAGGTTCTTAATGTGTAAGATGATCTGTGAGAGTTCATTTCTGCCTTTCTTGCTTATGGGCATAATGTTACGAAACTTAAACATTTTCTTCTGTACCTCTTTTTCTTTTTCTTCTCCCCTCCTCTGTGTTTGCTTGTTAACAGCCTACAAGGAGCAGGAAGACATCGCTACTCAGGGCTGGTTCATTGGGCTGATGTGTGCCGTCGCTTTATTGGTTCTCATTCTGCTCATTGTTTGTTTCATCAAGAGGAGTCGTGGAGGAAAATACCCAGGTAAAATCCAGCAAATAGACAACACACGTGTGATCACTTTCCATAAACCATTGTAATATATTAAACCAGGGTTGGTTGGTGGGTGGGTTATTTATTTATTTTATTTTATTTTATTTTGGATGATGATCAGAAACTCAAAATAGAACCATCAAATAATTATGTTGTTCTTGTTTTTGTAAACTATGTGCATTTCTGTTCACATTAATTATTTTTAACCACAATATAAGTATATGCTACATGGTAACACTTTACAATAAAGTCATTAGTTAACATTAGTACAACTACTTTATGTAGTTAACATGAACTATGAATTAACAATAATTCTACAGCATTTATTAATCTTAGTCCATGTTCATTTCAACGTTTACTAATACATTATTAAAATCAAAAGCTCTATTTGTTTACATTAGTTAATGCAATGTGAACTAACATGAAGGACTGTATTTTTATTAAATAACATTAACAGATTACTAAATACTGTAACAAATGGTACTGCTCATTGTTAGTTCATGTTAGTTAATACATTAACTAATGTCAACAAATGAAACCTTATTGTAAAGTGTTACCGGCTATGTAAATGATCTATCTACTGTTGGTTTTTATGTATTGCTGTTTTTGTTTTTATCAGTGAGAGAGAAGAAAGACCTCCCCTTAGATCCTGTTGACCATAAAGACCAAGATGGATCATTTGACTATCAGTAAGTTTTCACTTTCTATCACTTTTACCGTAAAGATAAACGTCTATTCAGGTTCTGCTATTTATAATGTTGAACCTGTTGATGAAACACTTTGTTTTACATGTTACAGGTCCTGAACATAGCTCTCACCCTGCAGAGGGGAAAATGTCTCTCATTTTAAACAAATATAACAACTAACCACTGAAACCCAACAAATACTAAATAACATTATTACATAAACACCCCCAGAACATTTGTTGATGAGGCTTTTGCTTTACTTAAACAGAAAATAAGCTTGCTGATGTGTAATGTGTCTGTTCACTGACCAGCAGCTGAAAACCAATGCACCAGATTCTCAGGAAACTGTGGTTGCCATGAAGTTAACTCTCTAGTGTGCTTTTTATCACCATCCATACCAACATACTATAAATGAGTCCTTCCTGTACAGTTCTACCTCTACTCTCTAAACCACACAGATCTCATAACTTCACACCCTGCAATCCCATCGTGGCAGGAAAAAAATCAGTGTGCTACTCTGAAGAGGAGTTCACACTGCCCCAACAAACACCAACATCCAACTGTACTTTAGTATTATTTATATAGGCCTACTATTATAGTATTTGTTAATATTATTTTGAATTGGATTATATTTGTTATACTTTCATTTTTAGTAATTTTGTCATGCTTTTGACATTTTTTTATTTTTTTTATTTCTATTTACCTTTATTTAAGTTTTAGAACTTTAACTTATTATGTATTTCAGTTAATTGCTTAAAATTTATATTTATTTGATTTCAGCTGCATTTTTATTAATGAAAACTATTTAACTATTTAATCGTTTTAGATTGAGTTAATCAAAACAACATTGGCGCTTCATTGCTTTTGTTCGGATCAGCTGGCATTTAAGGCGGTGTGAATCCGCGAACAAACAAACATTTTTCTATCTGTCATCCTTAATTTGTTTTGAAGGTTTTGTTGTATAAGCCTACATCTGTCAAGTTGGTGTGGATATTACAACCTGGGTACAGAGAGTAAAGGGAAGTGTCAGTGAGGGTTTCAGGCAACACATTAAATGTCTGAAGAACTAATATCTCAAGCTCGATAAGCTAATATTTGTCTTGTTACTTATGCAGTGTTTGGAAAGTACTGTACAGCAACACTTCAAACTTAAATGTTTCATTTGGATAACAATATATAGAGCTTTAACATTGTAGTTTGCTACTTTTTGTTGATTTTTTACTTTTGTTAGCTCCTTTTTGAAAAAAGTAGCTTGATTAGCTTAGCAAGCTAAACATAGCTTCTCCAACACTGCACCGAAGCTGAATACAGACATATCTGTAGAAGTGTACCATGGATTTATAGGTTGATTCAGTGTAATCCTCTAAACCACTAATTCAAAAACATGCTCCAACATTTTGGACTATGTAATTTTTAATAAAAACCACTCGTGTCTCAGCAGTTTCATGACTAACAGCTAGTTACGTGATATTAAATGGTTTGCCTTTTCTCAAAGCTAATTCTTTTTAAGGAGATCAGAGACCAGCGATCTAACTGATTAGCTTAGTAATGCTAAGATCTAAGTTATGCTAAGCCTTACACAGCGGCAGTACTAACTTCTCTCTCCATCTAACGTGTGAATGATGAACCCTTTTCTTCCTCCTCCTCTTTCAAATTGGCGGCTGGGTTGTTAAGGAACGAGAACAGGTATTTGGTTTCAGCACATCATCTCAGCCTGAGCATGTCATTGGTTAGCCTCCATGTGGATGGCAGAACAGGGACTAAAGTGCTGTCTGATCAGTGTTTGAGCTCCTCAAAGGTGTTAAACTCCTTGGTCCCTCTATTTTGGACGTAATCCAGCAATTTTTTTTAAAGTTAATACATCGTGTCCTAACCAAACACGATGTGATAAAGCAACTAGCGCTAAGCCAGCTGCTAGCAGCTTAGTTTTTCAGCTAGGTGTGGCTAGTGACAGGATGTTTTGGGATTGGCTGTGATTGTGTGGAATCTTGCTATGGAAGCTTGTTTCTGCCACGGAATGAAAAAGTTAATAGTGACTTTTTATCACACATTTCTGACTTTATAACTCACAATTGCGAGTTTATATCTCAAAATTCTGAGAAAAAAGTATTTCTAAAACTAGAATTTTATAAAACTAGAATTTAATATTTATAAACTCAAGTTTGTATCTTCCAATCCTGACTTTTTTCTCAGGATTGTGAGATATAAACTTGCAATTGAGAGTTATACAGTTTGACTTGCTAAATATAAACATGCAATTCAGGGAAAAAATGCAGCTCACAATTACTTTTATCCCTGTTGTTCGCACTTTCTGACTTTATAACTTACAATTGCAAGTTTATATCTTACAGTTCTGAGACAAAAGTCAGGATTGTGAGATAAACTCAAGTTTATATATATTAAACACTGGTTTTATTAACTCACAATTCTGAGAAAAAATCTAAGAATTGTGAGATACAAACTCGCAATTGCAAGAAAAATTGGCATAATTCAGAGATAAAAAAGTTGCAATTACCTTTTTTATTCATTTTTTTACTCCATGCCGGAAACTAGCTTCCATATCTTGTGGCATTTTCGCTTTTAAAGAACAGCAAACTTGTCACATTGTGCCTGGTTAGGACATGTCACCTTGCACCACTTACAACAGTGCACTTATTGAATGGTTCATATAAAGCTGTTCATCTCAGAGAGTGAATTGGAATATGTATTAAAAGCTTTTGCCTGAAATAAAATGTCAAGTACTGAAGCATTTTACTCCCTCTTAAAATAATTTAGTCTCTTTATTATAAAAAATAATAATCACAATCCATTGGTTTTTATTGTAAAGTTAATATTTTAAAAGCCAGTACTGCGATGTTAAGGTTAATTTAATTTGTCAGAAGGGAACCAAGGTTCTTTCTTCAATGTTTAACACCCTTGAAATGTCGTTCAATGGAAAGCGCAGTACACAATATTCAGTGACAGGGTGACCATGATCAGATGCACAGAAACATGCATGAAACATGAAAATGATTCTGCTTTGTTCAGAGGGAACTCGGTTGAATGTAAATTTGCATGCAAAGCTAGCAAAATGTGTGGTTTTAAAACATTGAGTCTATTCAGAATTTATAATGCATTTCCTACAGTCTGAGAGGAGAGTCTGCTGGAGATCAGAGCCCTTGGGTTTTGTCAGTAATCTGCATTCAGTGGGATGCCACATCTAGAAAATGAACCAAAAGCTAACAACAGATTATTTGCTGAAGGCTGTTTATAATTATTATGTTCACTGCATCGTTTTCTTTTTCCTCTTATTTTTCTTTTTAAGTGCCTCTTTGATGACACAAATGTTTTGTTTTATTCATAATTTTTTTCTCTCTTAATCATTTTATATTCTTGGGTGTTTTCCATCCTGTTGGTCCAATGAAGGTCTCTTGAAAAGGAAAGGTATGGAAAGAGCTGCACTAATTTCACCTGCATTTGGACTTTAGTCATGAACTAAAGCATTTCTTGCCTTGTGTTTTTGATTTTAATCGATTAATACATGTCCTTCTCCTTTAGTACATGAACAAAATTTTTTTTTTTTTTTTTTTTTTTTTTACTAACTCATATTATTTCATGATTTTCCTGTCATTCTATCATAATTCATAATTCATGATTTTGTGTCCCAACAACTGTAGTAGTAATTTTTTTTAAACTTTATTTATTGGGCTGTCAATTTAATGTGTTAATCTAGTGCAATACATTTTTTTTTTAAATACAGAAAAATAGTATTTACGGCCACAAATCTAGAGATATATTATATTATGTTATTAATTTGATTAATCTGCATGTTATGTAATTCATTGACTAATAGTCCTATTTATTTGTTTAATCATCCATTCGTTTTCTGCATATTCATGCCAAATTTTGTATGATGTCATTACAGTTTTCACATATTCTGTCAAAAGTGATGTACAATGTGAAATATGTGTTCTTTTTACACTCTTGGAGGTGAAAAGCTGGTGAAACTGTGAGGGCTGATCGATTAAATCAAAAACCCATTCTCATTATTCCCTGAACTCTTGCTGGTGCAGAGAGAGTGTATTTGGTTGGGCAAAGCAAGATATCCTGAATGCGCCCTATTGAATCTAAAGATAAATTAAAACTAAATGAACATGATTTTCCAGTTGTCTTGCTGCATGCACAGAACCGTTTCATCTGGTAATATTATACTACTTAAACATTTTTTATGAAACATCAATGCTTCTTTTTTATAGAGAGGATATATGCTGTTGGTAAAAGCATTTTTATGACCTATGAAAGTGGATAGTATCATGGAGCCTGGTTGTAAACCATGTTTTGTGTGGGGACAAAGTAGTTTATTTACAATATTTCGATTTAACAGCCCATCTGTAAAACAGTTTACAACAAGGTCCATGGATATTACATGAAATTAAAGATGGACCTCTGTGCTAAGTTAATGGTTTTTAAGATCTGATTGGTGTTTCTTTGTTGTTTTCTGTTTTCCTGGTGCATCTCGGTTGATGTAGGTCTCAGCTCTTAATGCATGACACTATTACCCCCCAGCAGAGGTCTGTTTTAATATGAGTCGCATGTGTTTAGGCATGCACAGGACAGGGGATAAAAGATCTGTGATAATGTAGTGCAATGAATCATTTGTAGCCATGACATCATTTATAGAATACAGAGAGCTGAGAGTTTGTCTTTGTCTAGTAATACATTAATGGTTCTTTTACCTCGAGTGTTTTCTTTTCTCCTTGAGGTTTCTCAAAAGTGAGATGCTAAATGTTTTTCTCAGGATGATAGTTGGAATCATTATTTACATTGGAAGAAAAAGCCAAACCATAAAATATTATAATAGGGATGCACTGATATGAAAATTTTGGCCGATACAGATAACCGATAATTCTTTATATTTGAAAGCCGATAACCGATATATTGGCCAATAAATCTAAATCCAAATTTTAAATAATTTCTGAGAGCCTGATTACAAAAACAAAAGTCTCACCGTTAAAAGCCAAGCACACAATTATAATGTTCTCATTACAATTTTATGTAGCCTATATGACTTGTGTGCATGTTGCACTTAACTGTATTTTCCTTTTATGAAGTGATTCCAATCATATTTCAAGCAATTCAAAGCCATCATGGCGAACAGTGCACATCTGAAGTGTCTCAGCTGAAGGAAAAATACATTATTTATCGGCTTTAATTTATTGGCCAAATTTTCTTATTAGGCAGATAACGATAACATCAAAAAAGAGCATGTATCGGCCGAGACTGAAATGGTGACCGTTATATCGTGCATCCCTATATTCTAATAGTCAAGCAGTCAGATTTAGTTGCCTCATATCTGGGAAACAGGATTTTGAGGTTTTAATATTCCTTGCTGCATTTCTTCTTTATTCAGATGGCCAAAAGCATCGAAAACCTTGAGGGAATTTCAAAACTCCTGAGTTCTTGGTTCACAGCCCCCATTATTGACAGCGTTTACAGCAATGATTTTTATTTTGCTCAGATCTTCAGTCCATTGTTGAGCCAATCATCTGCGCAGTAAATGCCATGTGATGGGATGAATATAATATAGAAATATGTGTAAATATTTATATATTTATATAGAGAGAGATATACTACTGATCAGAAGTTTGGGGTCAGTAAAAAGAAGTCCCTTTTATTCATCAAGGACACATCAAATTGATCAAAAGGGACATTAAAGACATTTATAATTTTACAATTTTTTGTCTTTTTGTTGTTTGATTTACATTAAAATGCAGACAGCAGAGCAGCAGGAATATTAGGCTGTTGTCACTTTAAGAGCTGCACGGATCCAATTAGACTGTTACACAAGTGTTTTATTTCTCAGCTGTTTACATTCAAGACATAACCGACTATATTTGCAAGGATATTGTCCAAGATGGTTTTGATATAATTTTGTATTGATTAGAAGATGCGAAAGACAACTCCATTCAGTATTCGCGCGCTGCCTGATTTCTGTGCGCGGAGCGCGCTATGGATGTGTGTGAACTTCTCACACAGTGAGTACAACTGAGTTCTCTTTCGTGTCTTCTTACACTTGAATATTTAGGCTAGGCTTAAAACCACATGCAAATGATAAACTTTCGTGAAGATGCAGCTCTGGCCCGATCAGGACAGTGACAGTGTTGCACAGTTCAATAGTCCCTAGTTCAAAGGTCCTTGTTGATGAGCCCTGCTGTATTTTGTACAGATTTCATTTTGCTTTGGCAAGAATTAATCATTTTACCCAGAGAAAAACGTTGGATTATCCAATGGACATTATACAGCTCAGTGCCTTCACACAGATGTTAAATAAAACATTGGTTTGTTAAATCGGCCTTTTTCATGCTATAGCCGATACGCTGATGGTTGTAAATTGATAAAAAGAATTGGCCGATGCATCAGTGCATCTCTAAATGAAGGATTTTTGAGTTGGTTGTTTTTATTTTATCATAATACAGGCCTACTTTTGAATAGTTGCCTATGGAAAAACATGCTTTTGCAGCCAAAATGGTGTAGTTATGACATCTACCACCAGGGCTAACCGGTCTATGCTAACCAGCCGAACCGTCATCCCTTGTTATGTTCTAACTCTTTTTTTTCTTTCTTCCTACAGCAGCGACGAAGACAACAAGCCATTGCAGGGCAGCCAGACATCCCTGGACGGGAACGTAAAAGAGAGCGATGACAGCCTTGTGGACTATGGTGAAGGAGGGGACGGCCAGTTCAACGAGGACGGCTCCTTCATTGGCCAGTACACAGTTAAGAAGGACAAAGAGGAGACTGAAGGAAACGAGAGCTCAGAAGCCACGTCACCCGTTAATGCCATCTACTCTCTGGCATAGCACTCCGAAAGGGTCACGGTGCCCCCAGCAGGTCGGAGGGTGCCACTACACGCATAAAAATAAATATATATATATATAGAGAGAGAGAGAGAGAATTACGAGTATTCACATACAACGCACTGGAGTGCATGATCCTTCTGAGCAAGGGATGGGGAGCCAGCCGGTATTCGGAAACCTTTGTTTGAGGTGTCCCCATGCTCCACACAGACTTTAGTGTGCCTTTAGGGCGACGGGGCGGACTTTCAAGCTTTTCGTGTGGCTTATGCTCTTCTTTTTTTATTTTGGAAATCTTTAATCTGCCCCTTCCTCCTCCTATTGTAGCTAGCATCAAAGAAACGGAGATACAAGCACCAGACCTGTGACATATCAACTGTGTGTCGACTCAACTGCAGAACGTCGGCAAATACGTTTATCATATTGATATTTCTGCAGTGAATGATCCTTTTTTTTTTTCACCGCAGACAGATGCGTCCAAAAACATGAAATCTGTATACAGTGCTGGCACGGTTCACTGTGCTTTATAAAACTATGCACTATGTATTATCATTATCGTGCTTTTGGGGTTAATATTGGACGTTAGAATCTCATGTTTCTTTTTTTATGTGGATTTTTGCAAAGAAAAAAACATCTAGTCCTGGCTATATTCTTCTATACGCCACTGGACTGATCATGCTTTCATTTGCTGTTGCTCGGTTAATATATTTTCACTGGCTGCAACTATAAAATGCCACCAATATTTATAGGCAGAGGTTAGATGGCATCACATGTAAATGAAGAAAAAACATTATTTTGAAGCATGGTAGTATTTTAGCGCAAAGGACAATGGAGAGGTTGTAATACGAAGAGTTAAATACACAATGATATATTCATTTTTTTTTTTATAAGACTTGCTTTATATAGTCCTCAAAAGAGAATAATGATGATGAAAATGATCACATTTGTTTTTCATTCTTTTTTTAATAAGCTTGGTGATGAGTCTGGTGCCTGAATAAGTTTATTCAAGGAGTCTAAAAGAAATTTGGGGTGCATCAATACATCAGTGGCTTGTCAGTTGACTATTTCTCGAAATGAATAACTCAACATAGACATAGTAGAGTACAGTAAAGAGAAGTGTACATATTGTTTGGGGTTGATCCAGTGTTCGTTCGCGGCTGAGACACTGCCCTGAAGACATGCCACTGTAATTCTAGTGCCACTCGCGGTGGATAGTTTCTTTCTCTATCTGTGCTCTCACACTACTACCATTCATTTATCTTCTGCACTATTATGTACTTACAGTAGGGTTCAAAAGTCTGAGGCCACATTGAAAATCACCTGGAAATGAACAACATTTTAAGATTTTGAAAAATGTAAACTTAAAATTGATGTAGTTATAGTCAACATGAAATCAAAATTCATATTTTTTATGGAATATAGCAGTGTTTATTATAAATGATTTATCTGTGCACAATTTTTTAAATCATGTGCCTTTTTGTAATCGATCACAAAATCAAGTCTTGTTCTACCTTTTTTTTTTTTTTTTGAGACGCCGTTTCAGTCGGATATACAGTACCAGTCAAAAGTTTGGAAACATTACCATTTTTAATGTTTTTGAAAGAAGTCTCTTATGCTCATCAAGCTTTATTTGATAAAAAATACAGAAATATTGTGAGATATTATTACAATTTAAAATAATGGTTTTCTATTTTAATACTTTAAAATATAATTTATTTCTGTGATGCAAAGCTGAATTTCCAGCATCATTACTCCAGTTTTCAGTGTCACATGATCCTTCAGAAATCATTCTAATGTGATGATTTGATACTCCGTTATTATCTATGTTGGAAACAATTGTGCTGCTTTTTTGCAACCTGTGATACTTTTTTCAGGATTCGTTGATTAATAAAAAAATTAAAAAAGAACAGCATTTATTCAAAATAGAAATATTTTCTAACAATATAAATATTTAACACATCCTTGCTAAATGAAAGTATTTATTTATTTCCCAAAAAAGAAAGAAAAAAAATACTGACCCCAAACATTTGAACAGTATATTGTTACAAAACATTTCTATTTTAAATAAATACAGTATTCATCAAAGAGTCCTGAAAAATATAAGTATCACAGATTATACAAAAATATTAAACAGCACAACTGTTTACAACAATGATAATAAATCAGCATATTAGAATGATTTCTGTAGGATCATGTGACACTGAAGACTGGTAAATTGCTGAAAATTCAGCATTGTAACATTTCAAAATATTACTGTTTTTTTCCCCTGTATTTTTTGATCAAATAAATGCAGGCTTGATGAGCATAAGATACTTCTTTCAAAAACATTAAAAATAGTAATATTTCCAAACTTTTAACGATCGCAACTTTCATGCCGACTTTAAGATTTAATTAAGTAAGCAAACATTAATCAATTTGAAATGTTGAGTGAGTCTCTTGTGACTCTTTAAAAGAAGGAAGATCCGCTTCTAGATTCAGAGCATCTAGTCTCTTTGGAGAATCTCAGATCATGCTGAAGAACACGATCATCTGGTTTTACACAAACTTGAGTTCATTCGGCTGGAATTAAAGCAAAAGCAAAAAAACAAACAAATATTAAGATATTCTAAAACTTAAAATGTTTTTCTGATAATATCAAAATAGCGCTAATGCATTTCCACTATAGTGATCTCAAACTTTTGGACCCCTCGACATATTTATCTTGATTTTATTTATTTAAAAAAATAATAGGGACTAATATATGAATAATTTATTGCTGACTGCACAACAGCTATTTGGAGTCTGAGCTGTGATTTTAGCACATTGTGAAAGCTTCTGTGTGAAAACATACTTCAGAGATCAAGGATCATGTTTGTGGCGATGTAAAATAATGAAATGTGATGTCACCATTAAAGGGAGTATGTCTTATTTGTTAATTGTGCTGCTCTTTTTAGTATTAATGTCATTTCACTGCTATTGTGTTAATATATATTCGATTTTATTTAATGTAATTTCTACATAACATAAAATGGAAATATTGTGTATTTATTTTTCTCAAAAAAGGCCTTGATCATCATGTAAATATCACTTTTTTTGAGCAGGTTTACCGTGTTACAGTAAGTAAATGATTCATAATAAATAAAAAAAAAAGCTTTTTGGTGCATCCCAAAATGGAAGACTCCATGCACAGATTTGGATTGGGTTCAGCCAGTGGCCTTGGGTATTCGATTAAGATTTTGTCTTCTAATATGAATTGCATTTAGGTCTCAAATTTGCCTGGCTGACTCCGTTAATAACGATGTAAATAGCAAATGCTGTAGAGCTGTACCATTGTAGCATTCTGCACTGAGGATGATACCTTTTTTGTAAACAACATTTGAATTGTGTTATGCAAGAGAAAATGGTTTGTTATTTCTTGTTCATGTATTACTGCACCACAGGCTCCCATAATGCCTTTCACCTGTGACTCGGCCCAGGGCTGAGTATCAGGTCGTAACGTCCTGATCGGGATGTGATGTCCTATACGATGCCTTTCGCAGCAAAGAAACACGTGTTAATGAAATGAATTGGATTCTCTCCAGTATACCTCAAAGCAATACTCTCCTGGTTTGTCTTTCGCAGTTGTTTTCTGCACAGTAGGCCTAGTCTACCAGCTTTTGTCCCAGCAAGTAGTGACTTCCATGCACAGATAACTCTTTAGACGACACGTGGCGGTGTGTTCACTAGACATCAAGGCAAATCAAAGTCAGCTTGAACCTATTTTGTCCAACCTTGCCTTGAACTTCTGCAGACACTTTTATCGTATTTGCAGATTGTTCCCCATGTCCATGAGTTGTAGGGGACTGGTGATGTTCATAAAATATATACAATTATATATTTGTTGGTATATTGCTTATTCTGTCTTTCTCCCTATGTCAGATCATTTGTGTAGTTATTAACTGGTAACATGCTTAATCTAGTATCCATAAAACAAAGAGGACAATAATTGCCACAGCTGTTCCCATGACACACTTGATTTTTAAATACAGCAAACCCATACATATGATTATTATTGTATTTTTAGACATTTGTGCATCGGATCATCTTTTTTAAATTGCTTATCATGCAGGTTAACAGTGTTTTTGTTCTGTGAATCTGGCCATAGGAATGGTCAATCATTATTGTTCACCATGTATGCGTGTATGACGAGATGCTGCAACTTAATCTGCTCGAGACGCCTTTCTTTATAGTAAAGCTGTGTCATTTTCTCAACCTTCTGATCTGTCCTTGCCTCTGATTACTGAAGTAACACCTACTGTTTTGGTTTTGTAAACTTTATACATTCCCACTGATTCATTAGAATCACTTAATCTTTAGATGGGATGATATCTGAGTTTTGATGATTTTATAAAAGGAAATGTGTAAACTTTTCACTGCTTGAACTTGACAATACTTTTTAAATTCCAGTTTTTACTTGACTTATAACGTAGCAAATAGGATGCAGACTTACAAAACTGTAAATTAGTACAGAATTGTACAATTAGAACTGACGTAAAATGTTAAAATGTAATTACATTCAAATAAACTCATATCA
Organism: Leuciscus leuciscus; assembly: GCF_965113295.1. Classification (NCBI taxonomy): domain Eukaryota; kingdom Metazoa; phylum Chordata; class Actinopteri; order Cypriniformes; family Leuciscidae; genus Leuciscus; species Leuciscus leuciscus. The sequence goes on along the minus strand of NC_138747.1, from coordinate 12,970,987 downwards.
TATATATTAGTGCTGTCAAGTCGATTAACCGCGATTAATCGCATCTAACATAAAGGTGCGTATATATATATATATAAATATATATATATATATATATATATATAATTACAATTATATATTGTAATTATCACGATTAATCAATTTGACAGCACAAATAGGCCTATATGTAAATGATAATATTTTTGATTAGGGAACTCATATTCACTATTAACTAGTTTTCTCTCAATAAATTCCTAATTACTACTTATTGATACTAAGGTAGTTGTTGTGGTGGTTATGTTTAGGTATAGGGTATGGATTAAGGGATTTACAAAATTGTCATGCAGAATAATTAATATGTGCTTTATAAGTACTAATAAACAGCCAATATGCTAGTAATATATGCTAATAAGCAACTAGTTACTAGTGAATAGTGTCCCCCAATCTAAAGTGTTACCATATCTAAAAATATATCCTAGTGATGTCAAATTGATTCATCACGATTAATTGATTAATATATATGTGTGTGTGTGTGTGTGTGTGTGTGTGTGTGTGTGTGTGTGTGTGTGTGTGTGTGTGTGTGTGTGTGTGTGTGTGTGTGTGTGTGTGTGTGTGTGTGTGTGTGTGTGTGTGTATACACAGACACATAAACATAACATACATAAATATAATATTTATACGCTCATATATTATATAAACAAAAACTTTTTATGTTAGATTTGATTAATCGTGATTAATCGATTTGACAGCAGTAATATAAGTAAATGGTAATATAATATTTTAGATTAGGGAACACATATTCACTATTAACAGTGTTTTCCCTCAATAAATTATAATTACTGCTATTAATATATATATATATATATATATATATATATATATATATATATATATATATATATATATACGCACAGAAATATAGTATATAAAATATATAAATATAATAATATAATATATTTTATTTATAAAATATATATTTTATATTTCAAACACTATTTCAGCAATAAATGCAACCTTGGTGAGCATATGAGACCCCTATAAAAATGAGACTTTTAATATGGAAATTACACATTATATTTTATAAATCCTCTGAAGATCACTTCAATCACGTCAAAATGTAATGTAAAACAGTATAAAGTAGGCCTACCTACAAGATGGAAACAAAACACCTGAAGTAATCTATTCTAATGAAGTTACCTAAAGTGAGCTTCACATTTAAAGTCTTTCATTTTCATGGTAGGCTAAAAACAATATAGATCTCTATTCATCATTCTCTCCAGTAAACGGCCCCTGGTTACACACTACATTTCACTGAGCCACTGCTCTCCCCATTGATTTTGCTCATATCCGGATGACCACAATGACTTCAACAGCTTAATGTAGCAGATCCGACTTCTCTCTTTTACTCAGATGGCAGGAGGAGCGCACACACACACACACACACACACAAAGACTGGTGAAATTAATAACAGGCCTGTGACGATAAATCTGTTGTGGAGCCAGGAAAGAGTGCACCTCAGATATATTTTATTTAGGAGAGATGAATACATTTTGCCTTGACCCCCGCGAGACTGGTAAATATTAATGTCCTTTGCCTTCCGCCATCTGAGCGAAACGCCAGGGCTTTTAAACACCTGTCACATATATCTCTCACAGACACCATTAGCTAAAATATCAATGTCCAGAGTTTCAAGCCACCTTTCAGTACCAGATTCTGTAATTACTTCTTTAAATAAATGGGGTTAACTTACTCTCTTAATGTAAGTGCATTGACAAAGTGCAGACGAACGACTCATGTGAAAGCGTGGCGCAACATTAACCTGAAAATGGTTTTAATTAAATCAAATTGAATTAACGAGTAATTAAATGTTAGCTAAACTAAACTGTAAACAAGTTTATGCAGTTTTGCATGTCAGTCGAGCCTGAGCTTCCCTTTAGAATCAATATAGCCCAATTTATGGCTGCAGAAACCCCATAAAGAAGCTCATAATCTTCAGTCCTAGAGCCCTGTCAAAGATATCTAAAGATTATGAAGATCTGTGAGATGATTTGGATAAACACGAGCACTCGGGCAGATATGCCTGTGATAGAAACTCGTGCCAGTCATCACATTTTCTGATCGTCCAGCCAGGTTTAATCTTTCAGAGTGCCCTGTATTTCAAGTCACTCCTTAATTTAGTTTTTCCTCCATCAAAGAGCTAGACTTCAGAAACCATGGCCAAAATCCTGATTGATTAATTTTGCCAAACGGTCTTGTTGTGGCATAGTGTGCAATATTTTAGAGAGTTTAATTATGGAATTGAAAGTTATTCAATTTAATTCGCACCACAAACAAGAGCAAGAGGCTCTTCACCAGACAAAATATTTTAAGCAACAAGAAGCTCCTAAATACCCATGATACCCAATACCCAATACCCCAATATCAAAAATGTTCAAAATGTAAAATACACATGCTTAAATCAGGGTTATTATACTAAAACTATGAAAAACATTTCTGTTAACTGAATTAAAGCTGGAATAAAATAAAATATAGGCTAAATATTAGTTAAATAAAACGAAAATTAGAAATGTTGCCATGGCAATCAAATGAAATAAGTTGAAGTTGAAGCACTAAAAGTATTAACTGGAAATAAATCAAACTAAAACTGAAATAAAAATATAAATTAAACCTAAAAAGCAATATTTTGTTTAAATGCCAAAAGCACATAATAAAATTACTAAAAATGTAACTAACATACAAACTAAAAATATTAAATGCTAAATATTAGTGAAACTAAAATAGAACAATAAATAAATAAATATTTTTGGTTTGTTTGTTTATATGTATTTATTAATTTATTGTTAGTGTTGTATTTGTTAGTCCCCAAAATTATTTACATTTATTTATTTACTTAAATCACTAACAAGAGCAAAAATAAAATACATTTTATTTCATTGATATTAGTGTTAATAAATAGAACACTAACAAGAACAAACATGAAAATAAATCAATCAATCAATTACCCATAATTAATGAATTACATTTTTTTAAACAATAATTTATTTATACAAATATGTTTTATGTATATACTTTACATACACATTCTGTGGATACATTACATATATTCTAAGGATTTATTTATATTTTGTGCTGACTTTTTGCACATTTATGCAAGTAGTGTAAATATGAATCTGTTGAAATGGCCATCAAAATAAAAATATGCGCATCTTAAAACCTGCTTACATGCGTGTTGTGAAACAGACCTAACACTTACTTATACTGAACACTTAGCTTTGAACTCATCCATGTTTATGATGCTTTAGTGAACACATTTGTGTTTATTGATTATTTTGTCAGTGAACCATATTTCACATGACATCAGGCTAACTGTCCACTCTGTAAACTGCAAACATGGGCTCTTTGCATATCAAGGGCAATAAAATCACCAATAACTCTGTTCTGCAAAAGTCGACCACTTTAAAGACGACAGTTGATCAATCTGCTCATTATCAAAGAATGAACATCATGTTGTAGCAAGTAAGGCTGGATTTAATTGTGTAATTCTCCTTTAAAAACTCTGAGGAGAGCTGATGTTAGTCAGTGTCCAGCCATGTCTCACAGCCACCTGACACTTCAGAGGTGAAGACAGAAAGTCTGTCCGGTCTCTTCTGAGACTGATATTTTGCTCTGTGGTGAAGAGTCAGTGGGGTACTGAGACCACAAAGCTTCACTCACAGCTAAACCGCCTGATGTACGTCATCAAAGTTACACATTATGATTTGTCAGTTGTGCTGGTTGCTCTGGGGTTTTAATAAATGTTGAGTTTAGACGGGGTCAGATGCAAGCAAAAAGAGTGGTAAGCTACTTTGAAATGTAATGTTTTATCTAAATGTTTTAATCCTGAAAGTGCTTTCAGTCCTAATCTGCATTAGCCTACAGATTCATTACATCACTACAAAATTCATAATTGCTTACCATGTGCTCATAACTTTTACATAGCCTACATGGTAAGACAATGAGTCTAAACAAATATGTGTCTGATAACATGCTGTACACAACACATCATGGGCCCTGTTTTAACGATCTAAGCGCACGGTTTTGCTAGTTTAACGCATAGACTGTAAAAAAATATGGACGTAGTGTCCGTGACGTCACCCGTAGGTTTCTGAAGACCGTTTTTGAAGCCTAAAGTGGGCGTGGCCGACCGTCGCCATCTTGGCAGCGCGTCACTCCCGAATTTATTTATTTTTACAGTCAGACAATGAGCTGAGGTAATGTGACGGCTAACAGACAGCAGACAAACGGCTAATGATGACTAATGACCACCGCAGCGGGAATCCACCTGTCACTCAAAAGTGGACACCCTTAATTATGCAGAAATTTAAGGCTTAATATTTCAAGAGAGAGACAGGGAGGTTGCCGCTTGGTTTAACGTCAGGAAAAATGTTCGGGCGCACCCAGCGCATGGTCTAAAAGGGTTGTCTCTAGTCTCTTAATGAGTAATGTGTTTTGGGCGTAACGTGCAATAAACCAATCAGAGTCTCTTCTCCCATTTCCTTTAAAAGCCAGTTGCGCTCGCCATGTCGGATTGCTATTTACAATGGCGGAATTTGTAAGCGGAAAAACTGAACGCTTCTCCAGAGAGGAAACGGATCTGCTCGTGAGGTTAAAGCACGCAAGCAGACCATCTACGGGACAAGCCGGATTACACCATATCTTTATGTACACAATAATAATATTTTACATTGTAATCCTTTTATTTTTAATATTTGCCATGTTTGTGTGCTGCTGTGCGTCCCTGTGTGTGTAATAAGCAAAGTGTACGCGCGTTGTGGACCCGCCTATAGGTGCATATTACTAACGCGCTCTTTAAATAACAAAAAATTATTGTGCCAGTGACTTTAGACCAGGTTTTAGTTGGTCAATGGCTCAGTAATTTCAGTTGCCTCAAAATAGCAACGCGCCAACATATGCGCCTGAACACACCTCGTTTTCAGACCAGCACGCCCATGGGCGCACAGATGCATTTGCTATTTAAACAACATGGCACAGGACGTGAAAATGATAACTGCGTCAGGCTGAAACTAGCAAAAATAACTTGTATCTCGCCTGGCGCTGCATTTTTCAGGGGTGTATGATAGGGCCCATAAGTGCCAGTCATCAGTCAAAGCCCCTCCTACTCTGATGACATCACTCAGCATGATACACTTCAGTTCAGCTTAAGTGATTGACCACTTAAATGCATATGGAAAAGTAATGCCAGCTCTTCTAATAGGGTGTCAGACCAAATGAGGTAAGGGTCACACAGTCACTATGTGGAGCTAAGAGTGTTTTTCAGTGTTTCACAGAAAAACAAATAGGCCTGCTGGTGGTTGCTGCTGTGTCTGGTTTGTCCTCTACACTAGAAAGGCTATAAACATGCCTTGTTCTTCAACCCTTTCCTTCTGTCTCTCTGAAAAACATGACCAATATTGATCCTGGCTGATGGACGTACAGCTGTCTGTCAGGTGACATCTGTTCCAGACTCTGTGTTCAATCTCACTGAGTGCTCCATATGCAATCAGTCATTCTCCAGTCCACTATAGCTGCTTTTGTGTGTGTGTGTGTGTTTATTGTGTTTGCATGACATTCATCATACACAATGTCACTTTAGATATATCCACTACAGATATGGGTCAATGATGTCACAGACATCTTTTTTGTCCAGATCTAAAGATACATTAAAAATGCAATTCAAACAGACATGACTTGAACAAACGTCTTCTATATATTTGATTGTTTGTGAGAGATATTGGTCAAATCCACTTTTTTGGCCCAAGTATTATCTTTAAAATATATATATATATATATATATATATATATATATATAATTTCAAAAATTTTGTATATTAAAATTTAACTTTGCCCATCAGTGTGAATTTCAGTGTGGTAGTATAAAAAAAAAAAAAAAATTATATATATATATATGTTTACCCTTCTGAAAAGGCAAGGTAGTTCAGGTAACTACAAGAAAATGCATATTCATTTTATATTTATTGATATTGATGATTAAAAAAATTATACATATTAGTGTTTTTTAAATATATTTTTCAAAAAATAAAGAAAACCAACACAAACACAAAGATTGTATTTCTAAGTCTTGTGTTTTGTGACTTGTCTGTTTTTTTCATATTTCAGCTTTCTTCTTCTCACCAGTAAACAATTAAATCATAATTGTTCCACCTTCATGTACATAAACAAAGGAGAATAAATAAATAAATTAGGAAGCTGCCAGAGATTCCAGTGATACTATGGTATGATAAATGCATATTTCTACTTTTCAACATTAATCAGGGACATGTGACGTTCGTCACCCACTGATCATTTATCAAGGAGGAAAAACAAAAAGCAGCCGTGAGTAATCTTATTACCATTCATTTGTCAAACGGCCCTGGTCCGAGCGTCAGAGGCACTCTGTGCTTAAAAGCTACAGCTTCCATCACTCATCAAGCTCTCAATAATTAATGTCACTTACGGCATCTACACCAATCCAATACAACGCTAATGCCATGCATGGTGGAAAGGTGCAATGGAAAGATGTTTTCCGTCCTTCTGTCTGTCCATCCAAACATCCCTTCTTAAATCCACGTATGTGGGAAGTGGGAGGAGGCGGGAGGGTTTCCCTGAGGCCAAAGGAAAGCAGACTGAACAGCCCCAGCTGGCACAATGGGTGGATGCCACTGGAAGTCAATTAGCTCACATGTCACAGAGACAAACCTCCCTCCCCCTTTCCTTCACTCGTCCCATTCTTGACAGTGTGGTGCCGGGTGCCTTCACCACTGAGCATGAAGAAATGAAGAGTAACTAATCACCCCACGCAAGGGAAGGGGGTCGAAAATAAATACATATGCTATTAATAATTCATTTAGGTCCTCAAAGTCAGAGATATTAATCTTTCAAATACGCATTTCATTACTTCTGCTGTCATCTGGTGTTTTCTAAGTCAGCAGATAATTGGGTTTTCTGATGTGAGCCGCCGTCATTTATTTCTACCTGTTTCACTTTTTAAAACACATTAATTTTTTTCAATTATTATCTGTATAAATTATTTTTATAGACTGGAACTAGACGTTACAATGGGGTCTGAAATATAAAAATTCTGCTTTATCATGCAGAAAGTATCTGAAGTAAAACATGATGGCAAGTGTGTGAGGTCCTGTTGCCGGATGAATAATTTGGGTCACCTGTTGTGTTGATTATATATATAATGTAAATATAGATATAAGTTTGCTCACCTATAGGCTGCATTTATTTAACCCTCTGGTGCTGCTCGTGTGACAGTCAAAAATGACCTATATTTTTTTTATTTCAATGTAGGCTAATGAATATACTATATTTTAGTTCGATAATGTTTATTTATTTAATATGATGTATTTTTAGGGGATTTTATGGTACTAAAATAATATTGACCAGAAAATATAATTTCCAACTTAAAACGTCACAAATCTTGAATGCTTTGGAGCACAGACTTAAGTTTGGTCTCTTTTTAAAGAAGACAGTTTAAAAAAAGTGACAAAAGTGAAACTAAAAAAAGTTTAGGCCTATTACAGTTTTTCTCGATTGTTTACACACATTTTCTGAAAGCATGCCTCATATTCTCAGAACTCTACACACAAATCCAAAAAAACACACACAATGGGCAAATCCACTCAATTCTCCTGCAAAATGAAACTTTACATTCAAAACAATGTTATTTCTTCTCAAAATGGTATTTTGTTTTCAAAATACACACACAAACCATCATATGAATAGACATTTATAAGAACCAGTTGAACACTGATGTGATCAATGTAAAACACTATGATGAATGGAAAACACTTCTTCTCCATTCATCATAATGACTTAGGCCTTTTTTTGTTCAGTGTTACACTTACTACAGACAGTAGGCCTACATACATAAGTGTGTTGTAAAATATTTGAGAATATTGGTTTTATACTCAGAACACACAAATACATGGTAACAAATATATTTTATTTTTCCCACAAAAACAATGTACACAGTGTACATCCCAACCAACACAAAGTTGTACATACAGTGGTCTACATACAAAACAACAGAAGAATTTACTGTATACAGTTACAGTAGCCTAAAAAAAAAAAAAAAAAATCCAATGTTGGCATCCATTGCACCATTGAAGAGCTCACCTGTTGCCCTTTTATGCTAAAGCTCTGATTGCTAATTGTAAAACTGTGTGACGGGTGTTTGCCCATGTGATGAGTCAGTGTGCATATTTGAATGGCAGTGTGTTCCTTGTGAAAACAAGAGATTTTCTGCATGAAAATTGTGCCAAAAGCAGAGAATTGTGTGTAGTGTTTTGAAAAAAGTGTGTTTTAGAAGTACAATTTGAGTGTAAAGCAGGAATTGTGCTTGTAGTTTAGCAGAATTGGTTCAGGGGGTTGGTGAATGAGTTACATGTTGTGGTCATTGTGTCTCAAGTATCAGAAAATGTGTGTAAACAGTCGAGAAAAACTGTATTATGAAAAATGCACAAAAAATAAAAAAATTTAATTGTATATGAAATATAGAGACCTATTTTCCTAAATACATTTGACTCTAAAACTGTAAGAAAATCAAAACCACAAATCTAAACAAGTTGTGCTCTATATTTGAGGTTGATATTTCAAAAATGGAGCTTTCAGTAAGATATTGTTTGGCTGCAGCACCACTATGAAATTGGTCTCCTATTTATTTCCAACACTGTAAAAAAATTCTAACCTCTCCAAGTCAAAATATTCTAGTGACTGGTCACATCTTCATTTTTTAATTGGCCCAAGTGCAATTCTTGTTGCAATAGTCAGTTAACATTGGCTCAATGAGAAATAATACGTCAGACTAATTGAGAAATTTAGATGTTATCAGTCACTAGAAATTTTTGACTTGGGGATGTCATTTTTTGTGTGTGTGTGTGTGTGTGTGTGTGTGTGTGTGTGTGTGTGTGTGTGTGTGTGTGTGTGTGTGTGTGTGTGTGTGTGTGTGTGTGTGTGTGTGTGTGTGTGTGTGTGTGTGTGTGTGTGTGTGTGTGTGTGTGCGCGTGTGTGTGTGTGTGTGTGTGTGTGTTCACATAGCAAGTGCCAAATCCTTTAGTTTTGTACCATTCCGTTGAAACTTTTCGGTAAAAAATGACTGAACAGCACCAGAGGGTTAACAGTAAACAAGAGTAATGTTATGAAATATTATTACAATTTAAACTTTATTAACTGTTTTCTATTTTAATGTATTTTAAAATGCAATTTATTCCAGTGATGACAAAGCTGAATTTTGGTGCTCAAGAAATTTCTTATTATCATCAATGTTGAAAAAAGTGGGAACTGTTATTCAATTTTTGATTAATAGAAAGTTCAAAAGAACAGCATTTATGTGAAGTGTAACATTATAAATGTCTTTACACTTTTGATCAATTTAATTCATCCTCTCTGAATATGTTTTTATTTCTTCCAAAAAAAAATAAAAAAAAATAGATCAATCTTACTGACCCCAAACATTTGAACAGTAATGTATCAAATTACAGTAATACATTTAAAATTGAGCTAGTTCTCCAGCTTTACTCTTTCTAACATAAAGCTGTCAAGACAAGTGAACTGAAGTAGTGTGCGTGGAAAGCGAAGTGCATTCTGCAGTTCTGTCAATCTTGCTAATCGTCAAGCACAGGGGTTCTTTTATCTGTGCATCTGAGCCACGTCTCTCCTCCGGATACGCAGTTCATAGAGCTTGCGCATCACTTTCATCTGCAGAGCTTCTCGCATGGCACCATGCTGAAAGGAACTTCATCTCAGTCCACAATTAAAAGTCTTCTCTATAGTGGTTGAGATCAGGAAAAGAGCGGCTGGCCCGGTTAAGGTCGATGTTCATTTGGAAAATGGTCGATGCGCTTAGGTTTGGGCCGAGAACGACGTCAGATGAACACAAAGCAGCTGTCTTATAACAAAGAGGTGTCACCTCCAGGTTTCTGAGGACCTCCAAAAATGTCAGCCTCCCCAGGAAGATCAGCCAGCATACAAGAGATGATAGCCATCTCTCCACCCCCCCTCCTCTGACGGATCAATGGTCCTGCTCTCTCTCTATCTAGATAACAGGGTTTAATGGGTCGTGTCCCATGGGATTCCTCCACTGCGATAAGAGCCGAGGGGTGTGGTCTGTTTAGGGTCAGGGCGGCTCATCTGTTGTGGGTCCACTCCTCCTGTGGCCATCACTGAACTGTCCTTCTTTTCATGTCAGAATTTGATTACATTTTCAATACGCACAGATCAGGACTGAAGAATTAATCAGACTCGTATTACATATGCAACCATCTGCACATGCTGCTTCAAATGACAATGATTAATTCTGTTTGCATGGCTAATTTTGTAATCTATGATCTAGAGCTCAGAATGAACACATTTCTCTACAAAAGATTTTGATTATAGCCCATTGTGTTTCCTAGAACTAAAGGAAACGAAGAAAGTCAAGTGTGTCTTGGGTTAGGTTATTGGAGTTTCAAAGCAGAGTTGCTTTATCCAAGGTAAATTATTTGAAAATAGTCATGAATTTGTTTTGTTTTTAAAATATGTATAGGCTATTATTTTATTATTGTTATTTATAATCATTTCTATAATGATATTTAGTGCATTTATAATCATCTCTTATTTACTGCAATAATCCACTCTAATGTGACATGGCTGTTGATTCAATTTTAAATGTCAACTAACCCATTAATTTGCAACTATGGTAATTAACTTGTATTAGAGTATAAGTTAGGTTAGGGTTAGTAGAATAAGTTGTACTTTAAGCAGTCTACTAATGATCTAATGACTATAGTATTTGACAAGTTACTTAGTTAGTAGAATGTTTAACTAAAGTTGACTCGAAATAAAGTGTTAACCAAAAATATTATTTAAAAAAATCACAGCTATGTCATAGGCTAATATAAGTGAATGAGCAAGTTTATTTTTAAATCTTATGGTTTTTTTACTTATAATAATTACATTTATTAAATTATTAAGATTTAAAAAAGAAAAATGTTGTTGAATTCCCCTCTTAATTCCGTCTTGCACTCCATCTAACAGCTAACAGCAGTCTGCTAAAAAGTCTTAGGTAAATATAAACCAGTGCTGACGTACTCTGAAGAAGAGCCCAAAGACTCTTTTATTTTTGTCCCACAGGCAGCCAGCTGTTTTCACGCAGGTGTGTGTGTGCTGACTCCGCGTCACATCACGTGCTGTACCCTGGCAGCGCCCCGGCGAGCCTTCACATGATGCCCCGCAGGCAGATGGCATTACGACTGCCAAAGCGCGCATCTTCAATTCCCAGTCCAGGGATTTGCAGGCAGCCTGGCCTGACACTTTCTAAAGATAAAGATGCTGAAACTGCTCTGAGCTTTATGTTTTTCGTTTCGCCGTTGTTCCCGGGTGGCAGGAATAAACAGCTCTTCGTTGGCACGCTTGCCCCTCCGATGTGTGCCGTGAGATGTTGTGTTCAAGAAGTAGAGCGCTGGGCACAATTCAAGAGCAAGATGTATAAAAGCCAACTTGTGATCACTGGTGGATTCTTGTCAGACATATATTTATGTATTATTCTGAAGCTAAATATCTCAACAACAGCAGAGTATGGCAAGCCGTTTTATAGCTTAAATTGTACCCAGCGTTACTCGTCGTAATTGCATTTTTACTAGTAAGAATTCAATTAGAGAGCTCTACAATTCAATTCTTACTAGTAGCAATTACATTTAGAGAGCTCTCTAATTCTGTTGTTACTAGTAAGAATGCAATTGCAGAGCTCTTTAATTCAATTACAGAGCTCTGCAATTATACATATCTTTAATTCGTTTTTTAATTCGAAGTAAAAATTCAATTAGAGAGCTCTGTAATTGCATTCTTACTAGTAAGAATTTAATTAGAGAGCTCTCTAATTGTAATTGTTACTAGTAAAAATGTAATTGTAGAGCTCTCTTATTGGAATTCTTACTAGTAACAATTCAATTGTAGAGCTCCGTAATTAAAAATGAATGGAAGTCAATGGAGACATATGACTAGTAAAAATTCATTTGTAGAGCTCTCTAATTGGAATTGTTACTAGTAAGAATTGAATTAGAGAACTCTGTAAATGTAAGTCTTACTAGTTATAATTGAATTAGAGAGCTCTCTAATTGTAATTGTTACTAGTAAAAATGTAATTGTAGAGCTCTCTTATTGGAATTCTTACTAGTAACAATTCAATTGTAGAGCTCCGTAATTAAAAATGAATGGAAGTCAATGGAGACATATGACTAGTAAAAATTCATTTGTAGAGCTCTCTAATTGTAATTGTTACTAGTAAGAATTGAATTAGAGAACTCTGTAAATGTAAGTCTTACTAGTTATAATTGAATTAGAGAGCTCTCTAATTGTAATTTTTACTAGTAATTGAATTAGAGAGCTCTCTATTTGTAATTGCTACCAGTAAGAATTGAATTGTAGAGCTCTCTAATTGAATTCTTACTAGTAAAAATGCAATTACGACGAGTAACGCTGGGTACAATTTAAGCTAAAACGGCTTGCCATAGTAGAGTTAAACTGTGAGAAGAGAATTCCGTAAACAGCTGCGCCACTTTCGCGTGCGGTAGATATTTCCACGCAAAAAGCCTGCGTCTTATATAACGATTTTATATAAACCTTCTGGCCTACTATTTACGTAAACTAAAAAGGTTAGTAATCAATGATATATGCTTCTGTTCAAGCTATCAGTCCGAGTTATTTAAACTTAATTTTAAACTTATCGTAGCCTATATTTAATTGTCAAAATCAATGTGAATTGTGAACAACTGAATTAGTCAGTGAATCACATTGCATTTGACTCAGTCGAGTCGATCTTCACACACTCTCAAATTTACTTTAACTAAATTGTTTCACTAAATAAAAAAAGAAATATGTTGTAGGCCTATAGGCAACATATAGCCAATGACTATAAATTAATAGTCACATTATATTGTATTGCGTTTTTTATTTGATTACGTCATTTATGGTGCTTCATGGTTCATTCCCTTATAAAAGTAGGCCTAAAGACCTTATTCACAGCAGCGCCATCTTTGATTTTTAATGGGAATGAAAGCGAGGCTGTGAGGGACAGCATGGATCTCTTCAAGGGGCTGTACTGTTATTTAATGTGTTTTTGGATTGTTCTGCTCATGAAACACTGGAAAAAGTTGACAAAAAACTCCAGACAATTTAAGCTGTGGAAAATTGTAAGTAATCTAGGAGCTTTATACAGCGGATACCATTGGAAACACAGCAAGTCTATCCCTCACAGCCTCACCTCAAAAAAAAAAGGAATGAATTTTCAAAAATTATTAAATGTATATATAGCCTACTGTATATATATATTCAGCCTTTCTCCTATGAATATGACTAATGAACCATATTTTTTTTGGTGTATGTGTCTAGCTGCTCTGGGAACGTGTTTACAGGCTGTTGCAGGCTGACAGGCATGCAGAGCCCAGCAGGACCTCTGATCAAGTCTGTCTGTGCTCAAGTCACACACACAAACACACACACACACACACACACACACACACACACACACACACACACACACACACACACACACACACACACACACACACACACACACACACACACACACACACACACACACACACACATGTATATGTATACTGCTGAGAGCCATGGAGCCCATTTAAGAGAAATGACAGACAGTCCCAAGAGGACGGGGTCCAGGTGCCATCCTTCAGGTACGAGTGGCAGTGCTGCTTCAGGCTGCTGCCACTGATTCTGTGTCTCCAGGGTAGGAAGAGTTTTCCAGAAAGGGCCAGCTTTGCAGTGTCTGGGTGATATAAAAGTACTTCCTATCTAAATGCTAATTGTCCCTTTGCCTGGAGATGAGGAAAGGGGAACAGAATGAAAAGGGCTCCATCAGTTGGACAGAATAAAAGAGGATGGAACACTTTCTTATATTTTTTTCTTCTGTTTATTGCTTTTTCAAAAGTTGATTCTTCTATGCGGGATTATGTGCAAGTTGCAGGTGCATGCAGGTCTATGCGTATGTCCTGAATTACTGTACATGCTTATGGGGAAAGATGACCATATGACCACAAAATCTCATCTCTGCACTTTTTATGAATGGATACGCTATTTTCAATTTTGTCATTTGAGCTGAATTTTAACATTTATGAGATTGAGTCATTCAAAACAGTTTTGAGGTTAATTTATCTAATTTTGTGTCACTGGAAAATGTGGGATCTAATCAAAGTCTTTTGTGTCTGTGATTAATTGGGTTATTATTTCATATTTCCATTAATGTACATTTCAGACATATTTGCTTTAATTAAAACTTATAGGTTAGTATCATTCAATTTGATTTCACAGTGTTTCTATTATGACTTATCTCTTTAATTAAAAATATGGGCAATTAAATATATAATAAGTCTGTATAATAATTTTACCTTTCAGATAAATCTGTTTTAATGGGATTCTACTTTGTCTGTCATCGGTTATTTTATTATTCAACTGATTTGTCTAAATAACTTTTTTAATTGAATAGTGATTTAGTATTTTATATTATACAAAAATATATATTATATAAAAGAATACAGTTTATCCAGGTAGGGAGACAACTTACCCCAGTAGGGGCCATACCCCTCTTTATATTTTGTATTATAACAACTAAATTCTCAAATGTTTTTATTTATTTCCTATAATAACACATTAGCTGATGCATCATCATCATGCACATTCAAAATGTATATCTAAATATGTTAAAACAGTAACTTTTTCTGAAGGAGGGCATCTTCCACCATGTTACCCAACTAATGTGATGTGATCTTTTTCTTGTTTCAATATCTATTGATTCATTTGAAGTGACGTGAGAAGGCAGATCTTGACATTTCTACTCTGTGAGTTTAATAATGTTTTTTCATGGCTATAAATTTGAGCCATTCTGGCAAGAAACACACATTCAGGCTTTAAGACATTTGAACTCTGTAACTCAAAAGATGAACATTTTTGTGTAATGTAAGGAGGTTTTTCAATAAAAAGGATATTCCAGAATTCATTGTTGACTTGATTGTTTGCACATTGCTGAGAGAATTAACAGGGATTAGAGAAACACCTGGGATATTTCTTTGAATTGCAAATTTGCATTGCAGCACGCACAAAGAGGCGTAGGTGTAGCCAAACAAACTGTCTTTATTTAGCATTCGAGTAACACTCAGGAGAAACGCAGGGGACATTAGGTGTGTTCAACTTGAAGCGGCGCTGCACAGATCAATCAGTGTATGAAATCGAAGGCTATGTTCAGACTGTCAGTCCAAATTAGATTTTTGTGCATATTCAATTGAAATCCAATGAAATTTAGCTATAGTAGCCTATGAATGGCAAAAAATCACAGTTTTTTTTTTTTTTTTTTTTTTTTTGCCTCAAGCTACATTCATATGTGGTTTCAAATCCTATTCAAATTGCATTTCTGGAAATCTGATTCAGTCTGACCATATTTAACGTGGTTTACAGCAAACAAGCTAAAAGTCGCTGCAGAAATAAGGTTGTGATGTTGTTGCAAAGTACCAGACGAACAGAAAATATAACGGAGACATGTTTTGAAACCGGTTTTGTGCCGAATTTTGACCCCCGCCAAATTATTACCCCCCTTGTATTGGTAGGTTTAGGATTAGTTGTGGGGGAGGAGTTAGGATTAGGGGTGGGGTTAGGATTAGGCAATCAGGTACTGACTTCAAGGAGGGGGGTAATAATTTGGCAGGGGGTCGAAATTCGGCACAACACCGGCGGAGACGACAGCACAGAATAAAGCTGCTCATACCAGCCTCTTACGGTTCTGACGCTGCCTCATAGCAGTCCAGCACAGCGGCAACACATTGTCATTTAAGACACTGTCATTGTCAATTTCTTTTCTATGTTGCTGTTGTTGTTGTTTTTGGTGTATAGCTACCAACACAACGTCATTGCCATAGAAACCAATGCAGATATTCCAGAAAACGAAAGAGCGGCATGGACACACAAAACGGTTCTGAAGAGTTGCGATACACTATATGTGGACAGTCAATAACTTTAGATTCAGACTCCAATCGGATACACAAATAATCGGATTTGGACTGAGAGTGTGAACTAGCCAAAGTACAGCGAGAGTGATTAGAGAGTAGATGGCTCTGTGTGCTTGAGAACTGCTTTGTTGTCAGACACTGATCAGTCTGCACAGCGCCTCTTCAAGTCGGACACACCTATCACAAAACCACCATTCATAAATGAGAACCGACCAAAGAACTGAACTGAAACGGGATTATTCTTGGCAAACATAACGATCCACAGGTGATAATAATAGGAAACCAAGGATATACAAACGAGGACATAATAAGTAGGCTAACAGGAAGATGAAACTAGACACTCCAGGGAAACGGGAATTAAAGGAAATGAAACAAAATATCAAAATAAGAGTCCTTAACACAGGCCTACACCTGACAAGGAGTTTACACTTGGGTAAATTATTTAAAATTGAGAAAATCATTCAAAATTCATACCCATATTCACTTAATTATGATACTGATATAAAATAAAATTTGAAATTACATTTGTGGACATGCCAGTGTACTGTACATTAGAAAATGACTATCTAATCTCATATTAGCGCTACACAATCAGAACTGTGCATTTGATCAGTCCAGAAGAGAGATTGGGTGACCTCTGCATGGGCACGAGGGTTGATATTCAGTGGCAGTTGAAGGCAAGCAGTGGGGCCTTGGGCAGAATGCTCAAGTTACCTAGAGCTTTTAGACATCATTAGAAATCACAACTATTGATCCTTCTGAGAGCAACAGATGGAGCTCATCTTGCCTACAGAGGGTTCGGAGCCAGCCGATACAGTAAGCCTGGAATGACCAGACAGAAACACTATAATATTCAGTTCATGTAGTCGACATGCTTCGTAAGTCTTTTTTTGATTCATTTATTTATTTATTGCACATGGATACGAGTCGACTATCTGCATGGATGAAGCATCATGCCAAAGAAAACATTTTCAGTGCAATTGAAGGCATATTTGTCACCCACAATTCATTTAATGTGCCTTGCACCAAAAGCCCAGCTAATAGGGAACATTCTCAGAACATTCTGGCAAGGTTCCCTCAAAGTTATGAACAAATAATAAAATGTTAATTCAAAGTTATCTGGTCTCAAAACGTCAGCACAAAAGACCCAGAGAACATTCAGAAATAAAGTTTTCATAAATTAATAAGCATTAGCAAAACATTCTTAGAACATTTTTGTTAGCTGGGAATGTCCCAAAAAATATTTAAAATATGAAATTAATTTTATAGTTGCATTTGGCCATTCATGTGATTTTAATGAAAAATTATCATTTTTGTGATTCAATAAATACCTAACCATTTTATTGTAACCATATTGGTTAAAAGTACTTTTCCTACTATTAAAGTGATCCAAAAATGTGCATCTTTAAGACAAGATATAGTATTTTTATAGTCTCTATAGTTTTACTCAAGTTTTCAGTTTGGCAAAGGGCCATTCAGATCTCCGCCTTTTCTGTTCTTCAGCAACACGCAAACAGTGACAGGTTTTCTTCTGACATCAATAGCTATTCATTACATGGCCTGAACAAAGAGAATCAGAATACGTATCACATCAGGCAGGCGAACGCACACACGGGCTCAGGGCCTGAATCACATGCACGCCGCCACAGTCCGTGACAGCATTGATGAGATTTGTAGAGGCTCCAGCAGTCAAAATGAAAATTAATACGACAGCAGGGATCTACGCATGCAGTCAATCAGGGGCAAGGTTCTTATACCAGCCTGCCGAGGTCCGGCTTAGACGGCCAGTGTCGGTCTCGGGGGACAAGAGCACTGAAAAATGATCGCATCCTCTTGTCCGTGTGTACAAGAGAGCCTGGGGAGAATGAGGAGTCTGGAACTTCCTGGAATCTTGTAGAATAAATTCATTTAAAGCCATCATGCTCGAGCATCATTTGCCACGGCCCGACAGATATTTAATCTCTCCTTTCATGACTTCATGCTGAGACAACACAGTCAATTAACAAATCTCTTTGTCTTCATCTGTGCCAAAACATCTCTCATTGAATTCTCTCATCTTCACATGGGCATCTGAACTTCAATTTCAAGATTAGTTTATTACTGGATTAGGCCATTGAGCAACTTTTGCCTGTAGCTAGTTTTTTAATCAAATTATGTCTGTATATTTGTACTCCAGTGTCCAATTTTTCAAAACAATTATAAAAGAAAGAAAGAAAATGAATGTAATATTCAAATGCTGTATATCTTTGTTCTTTTCTAAAGAAAACATCCTTTGGCATTTAATTAAATGAATGATATTTGGCTTTTCAGGCTTAAGTTTTGAATATTGAGCCAAAACAAAAGTTCTTCAAAATAAAATTTCTCTCAGAGCCATGGCAAGACATTTTAACAGATCTGTTGTGTTTTCAAGTATTACCAATTAAAATGTGAAGAAAATCTCAATGGAGAATTTTATTGCTTGGATTTTGCTCTTTTATTTCTCGTTAGCTTTAACTAAGATATGTTTCATGAAAACAGACACTTTTTTTCAGATGTATCTCCAGTAGGTCGAGAAATGAATGTATAATTTCTTTATCTTATTATTCACTCTTAAAAATAAAGGTTCCAACAGGTTTTTTTGTTTGTTTGTTTTTTCACAGCAATGCCATACAAACTATTTTGGTTTCCCCAAAGAGCCTTTCAGTTCTTAAAAGAAGCTCTCTTTTTCTTTTTTTTCTTAGTGTGAAGAATATTTAAATAATCTATAAAAGGTTTTTCCATTAGTATAAGTATATCTCTAACTTTTTCATCTGAGAAGCTGCTGCCCATTAGTTCTCCATTGAAACAATTGTGATCAACACATCACTGTTTTGGTTGTTTGTATAAGTTTTGGCAAATTGGTTCAAAATTGGCAAATTGGTTTTTGCCACACACAAAAAATAAATAAATAAAAGTGAGGTCACATTAACCATTGCTCTGCAAAATTTTGCCTGCAAAATCCAGTCAAGAATCCACATTTTGCATAAAGGGTTGCATAAAGAGATTTCGCAATGGGTTCAAGCTTGGTTTGAAAGTGACTGCTTCATACATCGCAACGTTATTGAAAATAACTCTGTTGTTCGTGAAATTTTGCTAATGTGACCATATTCCTAATTCATATGAATGCTTATTTTTTCGTATGATCTCACTCTACTGAGTTTTGGAGTGGGGTTATAGGGGTGGACCTGCTTGCTTACTATTTTTAGCCTACCATTCCATACAAACTACATCATAGGCTATACAAAATCACCACTTCATAAAATAGTTACGTTTTCTCATGTTGATTGAAACCTCATTTGTGATTTTTCTGTTGAAAAGAACAAATCTATTTTCAGTCCTTTCGAGTAAAATGAGAAGGCCTCTTCTGTGTTGCATAAATGTTCACTTTTTTCAGAGAACAATTTATTTCATCTTTATGAATCAGTGGGGAATGGGAATAAATAACAATCTGAACACAGACAGTATGGTTTCCTTGAGATCTGAGCTTGTGCGTATTGTGCCATTGGGGTTTGATTAGAGAGGTGTGAAGGGGTGGGGGAAGGGTACACACTTTACCTCCTTTGAGGAAACATTCTACCTTCTTTGTGTACCTTCACTGTGTATTAAAAGAAAAAATAGGTTTATTTACCTGCTTTGCATTAATCGTATTCCCTTATTTGAATCAAATATAGCGTGGCAAGCAGGGCAGGGGAGGGGAGAGGAGAGGAGAGGAGAGGAGGGAGTGGGAGGGGAATGATTTAGGCTATCATGAAAGGAAGATAGAGACATAGTGAGGAAGAGGGATCGTGTCGTTGCAGACGACAACATCCTTATTGCGACGGAGGTTGCAGTTGCTTGGTAAAGAGAGAGAAAAAAATTCGTAACATTAGGCTATTGAAAAGGCCAGTGGCCGTTACGCAGCGCGCGGCATCAGCAGCGTCACCGGAGGAGGAAGAGAGACGCGAGCACGTCCTCATTCAAAGCTGTTTTACAAAGGTAAGAAAGCGCGTTTAAAAACCAAACAGTAATTATTCACTTTACAATTTTATTTATATTTCCTGTTCATTTCTGTTTGGTTTTTCGTGGGACCATTTTAGGACGACACGCGCTGTGAAATAGTCTGCTCTGAAAATTGAAGCGTCCCATTATAGTAGCCTAATCTATTTGAATGGGATTGCGCAATACAGTCTAGCGGAATTATTATAATTTGGTTATATTTCTGTGTCACACTGCAGTTATTAGGACGCCAATATGGAATAAAGACGTTTATTGTAGAATAATGTGGCGGACTGGTGTAAACGGATAGTGGCGGCGTTTTGTTTACACGGGAGTGACGACCCTTCATAATCATAGCGGCTGATAGACAGGCATGTGTCTTACCTTAAACACCTGTGCAAACTAGGCTACTGGCCAAAGTCAACCTAAAATATTCTTTGAGGAAGACTGTTATACCAGAAGTGTTATTATAAGGGAGACCTGGTGCAATTGTAACACTCAAACGTTCTGTGTTGAATTAAAGACTACTTACCAATGTGGAGGGGAGACCGGGGCTAGTTGTCACAGAAGGACGTTTTGAGGCAAATGTCCAATTTGGACATTTGCCTCAAAACGTCCTTCTGTGACAACATCCAATTACACTAATGTGTGTTTTGCATTGCAGTGGTTTTGTATGTTGGTTTCAGACACCTTAGTGCAAAACTTGACAAGTTGTCACATTGTTATTATCACCGGGGCAAGTTGTCACATGTGGTTTAAATTAGCCTAAATAAAATTTTATTGTTTTGATTCATAATAGTTTAATTTAGCTAAAAATCCTGTAAAAATAATTGATTGTGAACTATAATTGTTACAATATTCAATAGGTTTTTTATAGCCAAGAATTTCATCTATACATAGCCTACAGAAATTTACTTTAAAAAATAAAGTTGGCTACATGTTTAAATAGAATTTGATCTGTATAGAGATATCTTTGGACAGTATCCTTGAAATATTATTCAGGAAGTAATAAATTAAAGGATGACAATAAAGGCATTTGCAATTAAGTTGTCTTCAGCAACATGTTGTAAAGAATGCAGACCCGAGTCTGAACAAACTGCTCCAGTTCATAATTCTGATCATACACAAAAGCAGACCAAGGTCAGTATCCCCCAATACTAACCGCCTTGTTCTGTGACTCAGCCTTATGGCACGAAATTCTCGCTCATGTATCGGGGTTTTATTCTGTTCTTATCAGTTGAATCTGCAGTACTTCAGAAAAGCTGTCCTTATTCTGAGAACCGACTGAATCATTTCAGGCATGTTTTACACAATGCATTTTGCCTTATGTTTTTCAGTGGGTTTCCCTTTGAGTTTTGTTCTTCTCTCAGTTTTCCTTGTGCTCTCAGTTAGCGCTTTGAGCTCTTTAATATCTGCCTGCCTCTTTCATGCTATCTGAAGCACCAGAAGTATTGTATCGAAGTCAGATCTAATCGCTTGACCGTAAACTGAACTTGACCGGTCTTTCACATCGTAGATGAATCTTGATTTTAGTCCAGCTGCATTTTGAAAACTGGCAAGGTAATTTGGGCAAAGCAATAAAGGTAGTATATAAATGGTCAATGACTCAGGTTTATTGGTGATGCTTGTAGTGAGAGAGAGCATTTCAGAGGCGTTTTGGAGGCTGGGGACAGTCATGGCCAGGGGTTAAACCTGATAGTGACAGACCGGGCAGCGCCAGCAAATTAAAGCTCAGTCAAGCACTGTGGAAAAGTACACCATGGACTGCTAATGCTGGCCCGCAGCCGCCCCATCAGTGTGCTCAGGTGTGCGGCTAGAACCGAAAAATGCGAAACAGTGAGAGACTGAGAAAGAACAAAAACAGAGTAGTACTCAAGCAGATCTTGGACACGATGGTGCTGAATCTGGCAGACTCTGATTTTGGCAGACTTATGACCTAGAATTTTGTATAAAATAATTCATGTAAATATAGCTTCACAATCTACTGGAATGAGGGCGTGTGCTATATCCACCCAGCCTCATAAAACATTCACAAGATCCCGATGCTTTCAGAAGCAGATGAGGTTGAGCGATTGAGTGGACTCATACCGCCGGGTAGAGGTGTGTCCGGATTATTTTGGCCCATGCGCGGCCCACGTGGGGCACTTCATTCTTTGGTGACATGAAAAATAACCCAACATGCCTTAAAAAAAAAAATACATCCAATTATTAATGGGATTTTCTTATACCCAGAATATTCCAAAATGTGTAACAGAGCAGATAACCTTGATAAGTAATATATGCATTCACTACTGTTCAAAAGTCTTTGATGCTACCCAAGGCTGCATTTATGTGGTTAAGAATATAGTACAGTAATATTGTGAAATATTATTACAATTTAAAATAATTTATTTTAATATATTTTAAATGTAAATGTATTTGTTCCTTTGATGGCAAAGATGAATTTGCAGCAATTATTACTCTACATTAGTCATCAGTGTCACATGATCTTTCAGAAATCATTATAATATGTTGATTTGGAGAAACATTTCAAATTTTTATCAATGCTTAAAACAGCTGTGCTGCTTAATATTTTTGTGGAAACCGTGATGCTTTTTTTCAGGATTCTTTGATGAGAACAGCATTTATTTAAAATAGAAATCTTTTGTAACATTATTAATGTTTTTCATGTCACAATTATTCATTTCTTTTTAAAAAACATACTGACTCCAAACTTTGGAACGGTAATGTCTTAGTGTAACATGATCTTAACATTGCCTTTTAATTGGAAGTTAAAATTCAGCATTAAAAATGTTAAATTGACATTTTTGTGTATTTTGTCTACTAGAATATGCAGGGTGCTCTATTATTATTATTATTATTATTATTATTTTCAATACAAATGTGTCAATCATCTTTGGCCGTTGAATTGCTCAGCGCTGTTTTTATTATCATCATGTGCCATTTTTAAAAGAGAAAATATATAAAAAATACTTTTGTACTTTTTTGTAGGAATAGATTTGCTACGCTGCTGTTATTGCTGCTCATACGGGACTTGATATTGCCAATACATACACAACACACTGCTGTGAGCAAGTAAGACATGCTGTTGCTGTACAATATAGCAATTACCCATAGCAGATCTATACAGGTGGAGCTGGGGAAGGTGGAGGGTTTCTGAAAGCGTTCAGCACTGCTTAGGTAAATACTAACCAAGTATTTGAAGGTTGAGCACGCAAGCTCATTGGCTACTGATACAGCAGGAACCAATCAGCTGTGCCCTATAGAGAATATGATTGCAAGCAGTTTGAGAACCTGTTGCACCAAATGAGTTTCATGACAGAACTTTGTATGCCTCAATCATATCTAATATATAAGGGATATTCTGTGCCTCAAAAAGTAATGCTTTCCATGCTGCTTTGCTTCTGGAATGTCAAGGTTAGGACCTGTGATTCAGCTCCGATCAATAAACCTATTTCTTGAACTGGCAAACTTGTTGCTAGTCCACATGATTAATTTGTTAATGTTGTGAAGTGTTTGAATGACTCATTGCTGAAAACGAAATGCTTCGTCAAATACCCTTAAAAGGTATTTAATTAAACTTGTTTTAATCAAGTAAAATTATTTATTTAATATAGCAGAATTAATATTTTTAAACTGCCAAAATGAGTAGAAATTAGCTCAGTAAGGCAGCAAATGGCTGTTTTTAAACAGGTTTTATGATTACCCCTGCATTTTAAAATTGAAATAATTATACACTTGTTTTAAATGTCATTTTACAATATCATTATTAAATGCTTCTTTCTATATTCACATTTCATAAGTGGTAGCTAATAGACACCTCTAGAAAGCAAAAGTGACTCAGTAATCCTTTCATGGATCACGGATGAAGTGAGAATGAGATGCATCCACAGCGCTATGCAACTTTGTGTTAATGTGAGATGAAATTAGATTATTATGGGAGCTGGAAGTACATTTCTGTCCAGCTGCTGAAAAATGATCCTATAGAGAGCAAGAGTATTGAAGCCACGAGCTCAGGCAGTCAGGATCATGTGCTTACAAAAGAGAAGTTTTAACTGAAGCCAAGTAAATCTAAACTGAATCATCACACATGTTTAAAAGACTCATTCATCCATAATAGAGAGTGTGTACTTACTTAACCCTGAACTGCACATATCCAGGTCATGAGTGCCTTTAGCAGTTCAACCGTTCACTGGAAGTGGCAATAAAAAAGTCTGATCAAATAGAGAGGGGTAGTTCACTGGGAAGGTCAAAGACCACAAGGTCAGATGTCTTTGTCAGAGGGTAATAAAGGTCAAGGACCTCCACATCTGTTGGGTTATGGGGGTCTCGTTCAGATATGGCCATAGATAGAATGGATGGGCCTGTGTGTGATGGAGGAGGTGGCAAATAAAGAGGACTGGGGAATTTCTCAGTTCTCTGATCTCTAGTGTTGAAGTGCTCAAGTACAGATAAGCTTCTGTTTTGTGTCCTGCAATGAGCACTTCTGGGATATAGAGTGGTCATTGTTCTCATCCCAGGCATTGCTGCTGCAGATGCTATATCTGTCAGTGAGAACATGCCATGCTCCAATTGAAGTCACTGGGCATCGTAATTGCCGTCTCTCCCTCGGTACGGCCATCCACCACCCCAGCGTCATCTGTTTTAATAGGTCTTATCACAGTAAATGTATAATAGAGAGAGTTCTCCCTGCAGTCTTTCCTGGTCTCTTCTTCACTTTGAGACCAGTAACATTTGTTTCAGTCAAAAGATAGCTGGAATATGTATTAAAAGATTACATGCCATTCAAAAGTTAGGGGACATTAATATTTTTTAATAATTTAATACTCCTATTAAGCAAGGATTCAATAAATTGATCAAAAGTGACAGTAAAGACATTTATCATGTTAAAAATATTTCTATTTCAAATAAATGCAGTTATTTCTATTCAAAGAATCCTGAAAAAAAGTGTATCATGGTTACCACATAAAATGTTAAGTAGCACAAACATTTTAAACATTGATAATAACAATAAATGTTACTTGAGCACCAAATAAGCATATTCTGGACACAAGACACACCTGGGAACAATCAGGAACTAATCAACAAGAAAAACTACAAAGGACTACAAAACATGGCACAGAACAGGAAATAACATAAAAGTCCACACAAGGGTAACACAAGACAGGAATCATGACAGAGCCCCCCCTTTAAGGAGTGGATTCCAGACACTCCGCAAAAAAAAAAAAAAAACGTCCAGGAGGGTGGTGGAGTGGAGGTGGACCGGGGAAGGGTTGGAGGGCCAGGTCCATGGAGAGGAAGAGGGCATGAAAACTGCGGCAAGACGGGAGGCCAGGGCGGAGCAGGCAATGCAGGCGTCTAGGGCGGAGCAGGCGCCGATGATTCAGGGGGCCAGGGCGGATGTGGCACTTCAGGGGGCCAGGGAGGATGCAGAGCTTCAGGGGGCCAGGGAGGATCTGACGGTTCAGGGGGCCAGGGCGGCGCCGGCTGGTCAGGGAGGCTCCGGCTGGTCAGGCGCAGAGGTGGCCATCTTGTCCGAAGACACTGGCGTAGAGTCGGCCATCTTGTCCAAAGACATAGGCGTAGAGGCTGCCATCTTGTCTGAAGACACAGGCATAGAGGCTGCCATCTTGATTGAAGACACAGGCGTAGAGGCGGCCATTTTGTCCGAGGGCTCTGGAACGGGGGCCTCCTCCACGACACCCACAGTAAAGGCAGAGCCTCTTACCCAGAGGGCATAATCCAGGAACTCACTCAGTGACCCTCGAGGACCATCACGGATGAGTTTGGATTGTACCTTGTTGTTGAGTCCGTAGCAAAAAAAAAATAATCTAAGCAAAATCCGGGAGGTCATTGATGTTTGCAATGTTCAAAAAGTCTTGGATGTGGTCCTCGAGTGAGTGAGTCCCCTGGCGTAGTCGGACCAGGGTGACTGCTGGATCCATCTGTGGTCTGGTGTTCTGTAACGCTGGGTGAACTCAAAAAACAAAAGAAGGGCTGGATCCAAATGCAGTTTTATAGTTTAATAACAAAATAAACATAACAAAACCACGGCAACCAGGGAACAGATAACAAATATATATATATATGTATATATATATATATATATATATATATATATATATATATATATATATATATATATATACACCAGTGGGGATTTCTTTAAGACTGCAAGGGAAGCTCGGCTTCCCCTATAATGTCAAAAAAATTTATGGTTAAATATGTACTATTGTGTTAACATTTTATTGACTAAAAATACGTTAGAAAACGTTAATCTCAAAGACGAGTTCGTTCAGAATCAGCTACATACAGCAGGTCGGCTGACTCGATTTCCTTCTCATACATTCCCGTAGCGTCACAGACAGTGCATTTCCCTGTTGAAGCCCAGCAGCGTCCATTGACTTCAATGGGGCTGTTCTGAACAGTTTTTTTCAGCGCTTCGAAACTAGACTGTCATTGGATAAATGCTGCGATTATGTCCCGCCCACGGACGCTCAGCGTCTCTGGGGGTGAATGAGGAGTGGGCTGGCCCCGACTCCGGGCTTCCGCGTGATGATTGGAGGGGCTGCATCTCCTTTTGATTGACAGCGATTTCATACAATAAAAAGTCGCTGCCGCTGAAGCTATTGGAGCTCAGTCCCATATTTTTTACAGTCTATGGTCCCATCGCGGATTTTTCAAGTGATAGTCAAAAGACAAACTGCTGCTACCTCTTTCTTGGTATTTGCTTGTCGAAATTGCTAGCCATTTTTCATAATACATTTCACACATTTATACCTTTATTATATTATTACTTATCCTATTAGATTTTTTATAATATTATTAGTAATAATTAAAACAATAATTATTAAAATAATTAAAAATAGCCTATATATTATTAGTAGTATTATTATTATACTTTATTATATTATTATTTATACCTTTATTATATTATTACATTTATACAATTATACCTAACTCTGCTGGCCATTGAGAGGACACTGGTCAAGTCACTGGAAAAGATGCCTAGTTGGACCGATATAGGGTCAAAGAGCATTTTCTTGAAAAGGAACGTTGGGCAGAATTTACGTATAAATAAATGGACAATTTTTATGATGTAGGCCGAAAATGAGCTTCCCCTCTTTGAAAGACCAGCAGCGGCCACTGATATATACAGTATATACACTCACCTTAAGGATTATTAGGAACACCATACTAATACTGTGTTTGACCCCCTTTCGCCTTCAGAACTGCCTTAATTCTACGTGGCATTGAGTCAACAAGGTGCTGAAAGCATTCTTTAGAAATGTTGGCCCATATTGATAGGATAGCATCTTGCAGTTGATGGAGATTTGTGGGATGCACATCCAGGGCACGAAGCTCCCGTTCCACCACATCCCAAAGATGCTCTATTGGGTTGAGATCTGGTGACTTTGGGGGCCATTTTAGTACAGTGAACTCATTGTCATGTTCAAGAAACCAATTTGAAATGATTCGAGCTTTGTGACATGGTGCATTATCCTGCTGGAAGTAGCCATCAGAGGATGGGTACATGGTGGTCATAAAGGGATGGACATGGTCAGAAACAATGCTCAGGTAGGCCATGGCATTTAAACGATGCCCAATTGGCACTAAGGGGCCTAAAGTGTGCCAAGAAAACATCCCCCACACCATTACACCACCACCACCAGCCTGCACAGTGGTAACAAGGCATGATGGATCCATGTTCTCATTCTGTTTACGCCAAATTCTGACTCTACCATCTGAATGTCTCAACAGAAATCGAGACTCATCAGACCAGGCTAAATTTTTCCAGTCTTCAACTGTCCAATTTTGGTGAGCTCGTGCAAATTGTAGCCTCTTTTTCCTATTTGTAGTGGAGATGAGTGGTACCCGGTGGGGTCTTCTGCTGTTGTAGCCCATCCGCCTCAAGGTTGTGCGTGTTGTGGCTTCACAAATGCTTTGCTGCATACCTCGGTTGTAACGAGTGGTTATTTCAGTCAAAGTTGCTCTTCTATCAGCTTGAATCAGGCGGCCCATTCTCCTCTGACCTCTAGCATCAACAAGGAATTTTCACCCACAGGACTGCCGCATACTGGATGTTTTTCCCTTTTCACACCATTCTTTGTAAACCCTAGAAATGGTTGTGCATGAAAATTCCAGTAACTGAGCAGATTGTGAAATACTCAGACCGGCCCGTCTGGCACCAACAACCATGCCACGCTCAAAATTGCTTAAATCACCTTTCTTTCCCATTCTGACATTCAGTTTGGAGTTCAGGAGATTGTCTTGACCAGGACCACACCCCTAAATGCATTGAAGCAACTGCCATGTGATTGGTTGATTAGATAATTGCATTAATGAGAAATTGAACAGGTGTTCCTAATAATCCTTTAGGTGAGTGTATATATATATATATATATATATATATATATATATTGCATATCATCAAACTAGGGAGGATCTGTATTTTAAAATTCTGTCTGATACAAATAAGCTTAATTATTTTCATAACGAAGAAGCTGATACTTATTTTTTGTGTGATAACGGACGAAAGGCCGATGTTAAATTGAAATTCTCTTTTTTTTAAATGAAATAGAAAAATAAGACAATGCAAATATAAGTGAATTTAGGCATCACAAAATGAATGTACAGTATGAAACTATTAATTAAAATATTTACTAAAGGTAACATTTAACAGTGTTATCATATTATTAGTGTTTTTAAAGATTAACTGTGAGTATTATTACAACACAACCAACCGAACCATCCGAACCAACTCTGGGCAACAGGGAAAGGGAAAGTCGGCTGGGGTCGAAAACCAGATCAGTCCGTCAGCATATAATGTCCAGTCGTGAGGCGAGAGTCCAAGCTCACAGTTTACAACAGGCTGACAGTCAAAACGGAAAGACAGTCCAAGCAGTTCCAGTAGAGACCAGAGAATTCTGGAGGTCAAACAGGCAACGGCAACACAAATGGGCAGAAGAGAAAGACTTAACCAAAATAAAAAAATAAAAAACAAGGAGGGCTAGTGGGTACACATGAATAAGAACAACGAATCAGGAATTAGATCTATCAGTTAGACTATCATGTTGATATTTCAGTTACAGGAGGACTAGTGGGTCTTCTCAGGTCTCTCGCCCTCACACACTTTCACTTGTGAGTTTGATACATTGCTGTGGCCTTTAAGGCCCAGACTGGCACCACCTTACGTACCATCTGCAGTGCACGGGGAGGAAGTGAGGTGCCGTTAAATGTGTGGATGCATATAAGGACAATTGAAACAGGTGGTGCACAAGCTGCCACTGTTTTATGCATCATGCATATTTAATCTTTTATAGGTGATTCTTCATTTAGGGCCACGTTTGACTATTTGAAATCTTGAAGAATGAAATTTAATTAAAATGATACGATCAAAGTCTGACAGCCTTTATCAAAAAAAAAAAAAATGTTTCTTCTTCTTTTTAAACTTTTAATGCATTTATTATAGATGGGCACAACATAATGAAATTCTGGTCAACTGAGTATTTCACCATTCTGATAACATATCCTTTAAAACTACAATGATTGTTTCAATGATTGTTTCTATATAATCATTGTAGGGGTCTAGGCCAGGGGACCAAACTGAAGAATAAATCATGTCTTGAAAGTGTTCTAAAGTCTTTTAGCATTGCAAATCTGCAGTACAAACTAGAAATACTTGTTGAAATTGAGAGGTGCCACAGTGCAGTTTAATTCCAATTCAGAAGATCAAGCTTTGCTTAGGGAAAATATCATATTTGCAAATGAAACATCCTTGTTTAGACTAAGCAATTTTAGCACAGATCTTAGGATCTGTGAAATCTGAGCCATTTCAGCTTGAACAGAGATCTGGTTTCAGACGTTCACACAAGCCGAGGCAAAAACAGCATTTTAAGCTGACGATTCTTATCACTGCCGACTGCCACAACGCTGTCTAAAGCCATGCTGTACTCAGCCTCAGCACTTTTCCTAGCGTCTGTGCTTTCCTGTCTATTGTGGTGGCTCCAATTAGAGTGACTGTGACAGTAAGGTAGTCCTGAGGTACATTATATCAGCATGCAGGTGACAGCTCAATATATGCGCTATGGACAGCCACACAATGTTCAATACAAGCAAACTTAAATTGCGGGTATAGTTTTCTGAATGAAAGGTACCACACTCATATCAGTCAAATTTTTCACTTATTAATTAGCATCATTCAGTGATTGGCTTTATAAACGCCCTCGCTCCTTTCTTTTTTAGTATAGCAGCCCTTTAAACCTCATTTAACATTGCTTTTGATTATTGCCGCTTCAGTGAGTGACAGCAAGGTGAAATATCGAGAAAGGCAAGACTTAAATAATGCATGGCACAAGCCTAAGAGGCAGTATGTCAGCAGAGTCAATGAGCCCTTGCAGGATTTGTAGACCCCCGAGTCGCAAAATTAGCATATAAAAAAAACGAAAGACTTTATTAAAGGTGCTTGTTTTAAAATAAACTTGTTATTAAGGGTAAAAAAAAAATTGGCTAATGACAAAATTATCTTTCATGCAAGTCTATGGCTGCAAAGAGTAGAAGAAAAAGTGCAATGGAAAATGTCATGGTTGATGCAAGATATTAGTATTCATGTGCAAGTGCTCCGTATCCCAATTATGACCCAATAAACAACCTTCTGCCCTTGTGTTTCATTTCAGTACATGGCTGGATAGAAACATAATAAGGCCACAGTAAGCTTTGGTAAGCTCTTGGTAGTATCTGTTAATTACACTTTGCCGTTTACACTTTAATTATGCTCTCTGCTCTGTTTTATTGTCACGGTTCATAGATTCTAGGCTTAATGGCATAGTCATTATAATGATTGGGTTTAATGTACCCAAGACTTTCAGTCTGAAAACAGTAAGTTCGAGCTTTGTGTCACTGTTCAGACACTCACTCAGACTACACTGCTCTGAGCAAACAATCACAGCAAACAGCTAATCATGGCATGAATATTTATAAAAGGATGCTCATGGTGTTGAATCCATAGACCTGTTTAGATTTGCTGTGGACTGGAGTGACTCATAAGACACATAAGTATTTATTTTCTTGTTAGAGAATTGGTAAGGGAGGCTCCTGCGGATG
Source organism: Leuciscus leuciscus (assembly GCF_965113295.1). Lineage (NCBI taxonomy): Eukaryota > Metazoa > Chordata > Actinopteri > Cypriniformes > Leuciscidae > Leuciscus > Leuciscus leuciscus. The sequence continues at coordinate 12,939,868 of NC_138747.1, read as the reverse complement.
CAACACAGTAAACCAAAAAACAATGTCGTTTTCAAATAAGTGTCTTTGACATCTGTTTTTTTGCAAAGCATATAGATGTGCTTTTTCTGCATGGATCATCATTATAATTCAGCTATCAAGAGTTAACTTTATCGGCAAACTCAGATTGCAAACACTGAATATTTATTCGGTGACAAGGCCATGACTTGGGGACACTAAGCCATACATTTTAGATCAGTCTTGGATTGGTTCAGTGAATAATAATTTGATTTACTTTAGGAATATTCAGACCCTCTAGATATTTTGTGCTATATCAGCTGAAACATATAGGAATTTGGCTTGTAGACCAGCATTTTTTTTTTTTTGAATGCAGAACCCTTCGTTTTTAAGCAGGTGCCCAACAGAACTTGAGGATAAAGATATATAGACTGATACATTTTTTAGATATGTTTTTTTTCCTTCTTGTGAAGTTTCTACATGGACGTCTGACTTAAATAGGCCACCTGCCGGGAAATATCCATTTTGGAGGGCGGGGGTGGGGGGTTTGTCCCATTAGCAGATGTCATGGTGGCAGTAAAAGAGTCATTGCCTTAGGCAGTCCTTGAGTCCTACAAGAAACTTGACTTTTTATAGAGAAAAGGAAGGACTCAGAGATGAATGTATGATGGTAGGCAGGGATGGAATGGCCAAAGGGAACACTACAACTTTTTCAGATGGGCTGTCGTGGGCAGAATGTCCAAACCAATTTACATAGCAAATATATAATAGGATATAAAGGGAGGAAAAAGGTCACAGACTGGCATACAAGCTGCAACAACGGTAGTCTCAGCCTCAGACGTCACACCCATGGACCGTTGACTGAACGTCTGATGCATATGGCACAGAATATAGGAAACACTTTTAGAGTTTCTAAGTTGAAATCTGATTGGTGGAATTCTCCAGAATTTCCGGGAGATGTGTGTGTCACGTTCTTTAATGGTCAACCTGGAAACAAAGCTCTCATGACGCCAACCCCCCTTATGGAAGAAGAAAGCCATTGTGTTAAAAAGTGTGACAATGAGTGCTTATAAGGATCAACTATTCACTGGATTTTTGAAGGTATGGGAAGTTCAGCATTATTGTTGTGCCATTGTTGCTGTAAACTTGCACAACATTTTTGAATGGATTGCACGCCGGCCTGTTATTGCGGGGACATCGACTTTACATTTTCACACCCCTAAACATGACGCTGAACAAAACGTGTGATTGGTTGCTTAACGTGTCGGTCGGTCAGACATCCTCTTGGGCAATCCTTGGCCAATGAAAGCTGCAATTAAATCCAGACCTTCTGCCGTCAGTCTGAAGGTCTGGCTACCCGAGACTACAATCTCCCAGCACAAATCTGCAGAGTAATTAATAGCAACGTTCAGTAGATGTGATGTGAATCAAGTTAATCTTAGTTACTTAGAAAAACACTTTTTTCAATTCACTTTGTTAATAGGATATTACTATATACATTGCCAGACTCACTCTGTTTCTGTGTGGAATTTGTCGCCAACAGAAAGCACTCAGCCGTGTACCCTCATACTGACTGGACAAGCTGTTATGATTCTCCTCAGCTCTGAGGTTTGAAGCAAACACAGCAAAATAAGAGATGTTAACAGAACAGTGTTTGAAAAAGAGGCATGATGCACTGTAGGGAGGTGTGAACCAGAGAAATATTGTGAAAATAAGTTTGAATTATAAGCATGTGATAGTGTGGAATTATTGCACTGTTTTTGGGTCCCAGGCTACCGCTGATGATAGAGAAGGGTAGACGGACTGCAAAGAAATGTAATTAGCTATATCTGTGTTTGATGCCATATACGGTAAATCAAAGCATAACAGAGAACTCACTGAAAATGTGTCGCATTGGTGATTTGTGCATTCCTTGACAAACATCCCTCTCAGTTTCATGCACAGATCTACTGCGGCATGAAGAAAATCATGTCAGCCACATCCTGGCAGCCAGCACATTATACCATGCTAAGTAGAGTGCGGTTGAAAAGACTGTGACAACACAACAAAGTAGTGCTGATAAAACAAGAATTTGAGTGCAGTCAGGTGGCAATCAGAGTCTTGTTTGGTGTAATTAAGAAATTTCTCTCATGAAAGGCCCTTTCTCTCCCTTTTTAAACCCCTTTAAACGACCGCTGGGACACTTCCAAAGGAACGTTCACATCACAAACAGCACATCTGTGCTGACGCTCCATGGTTCTCACCTTCGCCTGCAGACTCACCGGGAACCGCAGAGCAGCGGCCCTTGCTGCGATTGCCATTACTCGAGCCAGGGAAAAGATGTGCAATTGCCAATTACAGGGCTGGGGGGTTATGTTGCACAGTGGAGGAAACAATCCTGTACACTTGAAGCAGATGTGAGAACCGGATGGTGAATGGTGCAAAACAGCTGCTGCCCGTTGCTTTCTTGTCAATTTAGCCGTAAAACAATTTGAGTAACATGCCCCTGTTTTATTAGCCCCGGCTCCAAGCCGTGCATCAGCAGGTGACACATCAGGGCAAGGGAGCGGTGAATATGACAGTGTAGAATAGGTTTTCAGGGTGTCAGAAGAGTACAGTGTCAGAATAACTCACAATTTGTAGCCAATTGAAAACACACGGCCATGCATCCTCACATTGGTTAGACCTGGCTGTTATGATTCTCCTCAGCAGTGAGGTTTGAAAAGGACACAGAAAAACAGAATAAATCAACAGCAAGCTTTATTAACTAGAAGCCTATCTAACAAAACTCATCTCATACCAGCCTCTATCTCAACTAGGGATGATGAGAAATTATAAACTGTGCAAAAAATGTAGACGATTAGTATTATAGTTTCATATTTGAATTATCATTAAAAACATATTGGATTACTGTGATTTGAAAAAAACTGTAAATACTGTCAAGCATTAAGCATAATGTTTGCCATTTTTGATCAGACCAATTTCTATGCACTGCTGTAAATTTTAACCGGCTGATGGAAAATAAGCTAATGTGCATTTTAAAAATCTAAACAAATCAGATAATAAAGTAACTAATCTCTTTTAAAGGCTGAAATGTGCACAGCAATTTTACTTTTATGTTGTAAGTCACTCAACCAACATTTTTGGTTCATTTCAAATCTTGCCATCATTGTAAAAAAAAAAAAAGTGCATAGTGCTGCTATTTGTTGATTTTTGTTTACAACTTCACTTGGTACACACATTTCAGTGTGTACCGTTTCATCTCTAATCTCAACAAAGGTTTTTTTTTGTGGAGAGTCATGTGGCTTTCTGTTTTTTCTTCCCAAGGAGCTGAAAGCATCTCTCGTCTGGGTGTGGTTGCGGTAAGAGGATGAGGATTCTGTTGTGTCTGCTATCTCTCAGCTCTCTGGTTCTGAGCTACGCATTGGGTAAGTATGATCAAGTGCCGGTTGCATTAACTGCTAAGACTAGTTTTACAAGTTAACCTTCAAAATCTTTTCTTTAAAACTGTTCATAACTTTTAAGTCAGTTACATAAAAACAGAGATTGGTCTACTTTGATACTAAAAAGTAAGACTGATTGCCCCTTGACTGTCATTGTCTCCCATCATCTCATCTCATTTAAGATCCCATTTGCAAATATACTTAGTGGGTCTTGCTCAGCCCTTCCCCCATTAGCCAAACTTCGTTACCACTCACCCGTTGTTTTTTTCTGTATTCCCTCTGCTCCAGCATTTTTCTTGTTAAAACATCATTGAAATGTACGTTGTCACTTTGATGGTGTCTGGGATGTGTGGTTTTAGGGTTGTGCATCAGTGGGGGGCCACAAATTCAGATTAATTATTCATTGTGTTATCTTAGATCAGTGGGCAGAAGGGATTTGATTTACTTGAGAGGTGTTTTTGTCAGCTAAAGTAATCCCGGCACCATTAAACATTGATAAAAATGTGGTTCTGTCCATAATGCTATTAACTTGGCAAACGGCACTCTAGTTAAAGTTGTCCTAGTCCCACAGGCGTAAAATGTGGTCCATTTTGCAGAAAATTGTGGCCAGGAACCGCCGTCTGGCCAACATAAGTGACCATTCAATCGATGCGATCATGTCTCTTCAGAAAATTTGGACTAAACCGTTCAATTCATATTGTTTTACGATCTCTTTATGAACTTTTTAAGCATCATAGTGGTAGGTGCGTAGCTGTCAATGGAGGGACAGATATCTCTCAGATTTTATAAAAAATATCTTTATTTGTATTCCATTGAATGAAAGTCTTACAGGTTTGGAACAAAATGAGGAACTAACCCTTTAAAATAACTGTTTTCTATTTTAATATATTTTAAATAGTAATTTATTCCTGTGATGGCGAAGCTGAATTTTCAGCAGTCATTACTCCAGTCACATGATTAATCAGAAATCATTCTAATGCGCTGATTTGGTGCTCAAGAAACATTTATTATCAATGTCGAAAACATTTGTGCTGCTTAATATTTTTGTGGATTTTTTTTTTCATGATCCTTTGAATAGAAAGTTTTTTTTAAAAAACCTGAATTTATTGGAAATAGAAATTGTCAGTGTAAACAACAAAACTGTGTAATGGGCATGGAAAGGAACAAATAATCTGAGAATATACACCAACACACTTATTCTCATATAAATAATGGTGAGATCCAATGTACAGATGTTTAAACGCAGGCATTCAGATTGAATTGGCTAACAAATAATTACTGTGTTCTAGTCTATTACACAGAAGTAACTACACAAAGACTGTGATGATCTGTTGAGAGACTTAAGAGAAAGTGAAAAAAAAAATTAAGTGGCAGTTTGGATCTGTTTATTCCCATTACTGGAAGCAGCCAACACACCACTGAATTTCACTGTTATCTCAGAGCAGAAAACCTCCCGGGGAGCCGGTTCCCCTTCTCAACTCATCTCTCCTACTCTGCATCTCTCTTATTGCCCTAGATTCCTGTGGGTCTCACCAGAACTGCATACACGCACTCATTTGAACACACACATGCATGCATACATATACACACATGTAGATCTCGACTGAATTTTACATTTTTACATTTTAATTTTAAATGACAAATTTATAAATCTAATCGCACACACAGTCACAGAAAAAAATCGTAATCTATTCAAATCTATTAAAAGTATTTTTGTCTTGTTTTAAGAATGATGTTTTACTCTTAAAATCCTTAACCCTCTATGGTACGCATTATGATATCAGTGAGAAAAAAAATATTTGTTATGTTTTTCCTGCTTAAAATTTGACACTATAGCAATATCAATAAACATTATCATAATTTTTTAATTTTTTAATTAATTATAAGTTTGTTGCCTCAAGGCAACATTGTACCACAATGGACAAATTTAAACATTTGACATTTTCATGAAGAAAAAAAATAATATATTTATTGAAAACATCAATTTATTTAACTAAACACTTGAACAAACAGATTTATCAAGTTTTTATTGAATTACACATTTCATATTTAATAAAAAGTAACATTTATTATCCAGCTGTTGCCCTCAGGCAACATTGTACCATCGTGGAACGCAAGTACTACAAACCATTATATCATCAAGTTATCATATCAAAACATTAAAAAACATCAAAACATGCTGTGTCAAGGTAAAACATTTACAATCACTATAACATTATCCTAATATGAAGGCCAGGCCTCAACAACAGCAAGATCAAACATTTGGAAGACCTCCCCGGCCGACCTAATGACCCGTGTGGGGTCCTCCAGGGGCCCGTCGGGAACCCCCCGAAATACGAGACCCCTACAAGTCCCACTAACCCTCTATTTGTCCGATTGCCCACTATAGTAGACAAATGTCCTGTTGACCCCACCGCCGGTCTCAAGCCACGCCCCCGTCCCACTAACCCACTATTTGTCCGATTGCCCACTGTAGTGGCCAAATGTCCCGTTGACCCTCCCTGACTTGTCTCAAGCCACGCCCCCGTCCCACTAACCCACTATTTGTCCGATTGCCCACTATAGTAGGCACATGTCCCGTTGACCCCCCTGACCAGTCCCAAGCCACGCCCCTGTCCCACAAACCCACTATTTGTCCGATTACCCACTATAGAGGCCAAATACCCCATCGACCCCCGCTGACCACTCCCAAGCCACGCCCCTTTCCCACAAACCCACTATTTGTCCGATTACCCACTATAGTGGCCAAATGTCCCGTCGAACCATGCCAAGTTTTCAGTTAGCAAAAATACAGATACATTTAGATAATTCAAACTCTTTTCCTTACAAATAAAATATAATTGTATTCATACGTAGTATGCCTGGCATGGCCTTATGTGATTCCATTATGGTACAATGTTGCCTCGAGGCAACAAGCAGTTTTATGTAATTTCCTATGATAAATTTTATGATATATAATGTAAAGTTTTTTGAAAATACTTCTTTACTTACCAATGAAGGTGACTCTGATTTTTTGTGGCTGATTATTTGGACAGAAATTAGTGAAAAATGCCCTTTTCAGTGGAGAAAATATGGAGCCATGTGACATGTGCACATGTGTTGAAAGAGGGAACTAAATGTACCCCTGTGGGTCATGTGACCACTCTTTTGCATTTTCTTTGGTTAGTATTTGAGTTCCCCTCCCCTTAGAGAGCATTGAACAATTACATTTTATTTTGTTTTTATAAAAAAAAGCTAAAATAGACTATGTTGCCTGGAGGCAACACCGTACCATAGAGGGTTAAGATAAGATTTGTTTCAGAGAAAGTTTTCTTAAAAATTTGGTTTATTCGAAAACACACAGTCCCAAAATCCATAAGAAACACCCATTTATTTAAGAGTAAAAAAAAGTCACATTCCAAACCCAAATCCGCATACTGAGACAAATGTGGTCCCAAATAATCCAAACTCATTCTTTATCCAATTCATAATGCATCAGATGCGTTCATGGCAACCTGGAGACTTTACTGTATGTCTTCAAACTCCCCTGTTCCCTTGTTCTGTCAAAATATCTGAGTGCATGCAATTATATCTGACAGCTTGAATCCCCTGCTGACTTTCCCCGGGTGGAGAACATTCCCACTCTGAGTGCAAATACACTGGAGTTGTTAGGCACGCACAGCCCCCCTATATCTGTCTGTTTGGCACAGTACACTAGCTGACAAAGAAGGCAGAACAAAAGACCTGAGCATGACAAAACTACTTGATATACATTACTCTCAAGGATATTTTACTATACCCTTGACTTTTATTTAGAGTGCTTTTAATAGTTAATCATCCAGGGATAGAACCAGAAGGTTGTTGACTCAAACATCATTATGTTAAAAGCGCATTAACACTACAATCTTGACTCAAATTTGATATATAAAGAACCTGTTTTGTTTGACTAAAAAGCATTTTTTTGTGACAATATTTGTTGAAATGTTTCTCTCAGACTGTTTGTGTGCACGTTTTTTTGTAGGTGGGGATGTGTGTGTGTCGGGTCACGACAGTGGGCCGGTGTTTGAGGAGCAGCCATATAGTCTGATTTACCCTGAGGGGATGCCAGAAGGCAAGGTGACCCTGAGCTGCCAGGCTCGCGCCAGCCCTGCTGCTATTTACCGGTACTCAGATCAGATTTTTGTCACTTACACCTTATTGAACAAAACAAGGCCTTTACTTCGTTAGTATGACCTATCCTTTTACACAGACATTGTGGAAAATATTTTTGGAAAATATAACATTGGAATTTTTTAATGAAAAATAAGCCTGATCTTGATATGTTCTCTGAAAACATGTCTTAATATACAAGCTTGCTTCTCAAGTATTTAAAAACCTCCCTATTTTTAGGAGGTTAAAATACTGATTTAAAAAATGCAAAAATTCTGATAAAAAAACAAAAACAAACCAAAAACATTATGGATGCTGTCCCCAAAATGTACTACTTGTTTGCCAAAATTAAATAAATCATTGATTTTCCACTTTTTGACAGTCTTCTGGTTATTGAATTTAGATCTTGTATGTGATTTCTCACAGGTGGCGTGTGAACGGCACTGAAATAGCATTTGTTGAGGATTCGCATTACACACAGGTCGCAGGAAACCTTGTGATCAATAATCCCCAGAATGGGCGAGATGGTGGGTCATACCAGTGTCTTGCCATCAACCGCTGTGGCACCATTGTTAGCCGTATGGCTAACCTCAAATTTGGCTGTGAGTACAGCTCTTACCATTATCGTTGTCCAAGTGTGAAAATTGGACCTTTCTGAATAAAAGCAGCACTAGATGAAATTGCACACTACCGCTGCTGATAAATGTGTGTTTTTTTAGATCTCCATGATTTCCCCCCTGAAAGCAGAAGCCCTCAGACGGTCCATGAGGGTATGGGAACCTTTCTTGCCTGCCAGCCACCAGCTCATTACCCAGGTACACACATACACTATCAGTTAGAAAAACCTTTCACTCTGTACTATTTATCCTGGTCGGTCTATTTATTTCATCAAATGTGTTACATCTTGCATCCATTTGCTTCCACCAAGCTTTGTCCTACCGCTGGTTCATCAATGAGTTCCCCAACTTCATCCAGCCAGAGGCGGGCAGATGGTTTGTTTCTCAGGTGACGGGTAACTTATACCTTGCTAATGCTAGAGCCAATGACACGGGCAACTATTTCTGCTTCACCACCATCAACATGGACATCAGCACCAAGAGCATCTTCAGCAAAGCTGTCCAGCTCACTGTTTACCCTGATGGTTAGTTCAAACTAAGATCTGTATTTCCCCTTTGAAACAAGAAACAAGCTGTTTCTTGCTGTTATAAAAAAAAAAAAAAAACTCTTATCTTGTTTTTTTTCCTTGGTTCTACAGCAAATCCAAGGAAAGCTGCCCCGAATATCCGAGTGCGTTTTCCTGCTGAGACATATGCATTATCAGGACAAACTGCACAGCTTGAATGCTTTGCCTATGGCAAGTAAGTCCCCTTTAGCTTCCCACTTCCCTTCGGAGATCACTGCTGCGTCGGTTCAATATAATCCATAACTCAGTCAGCTATAAAATTTTTACTTTTTTCTCTAACATCATCTTGTTTGCTCTTTACTTTCCTCCCTTAGTCCCATTCCTAAAATCCGCTGGAGGAAGGTGGATGGGATTTTACCCCCTAAGGTCGGAGCAAGTGCGGAAAGACCCATTCTAATTATTCCTGAACTGAATTTTGATGATGAGGGCATGTATGAGTGTGAGGTTTACAACTCAGAGGGTCGTGAGACACATCAGGGGCGCGTTACTGTGCAAGGTAGGCATGATGTCAGAACTAGACTTATATAAATACCCTTTCCTCTCGTTAACTTTAGTAGATGTGACATAAAACGTTGTGTATAACAGTGTTGTTATTGTTAATTAAAACAATTAAAAATTATTTTCATTGAAATAAAATAAAATAAAATTATTAGATGAAAAACTTAAAGTGCCCCAGTTATGCAATTTTAAATGTTCCTAATTTTCTTTGGTGGTCTCCTACAATAGGTTTACAGAAAACAGTGTCTTTTTGACATGTCAGCAACACAAACCCAACTCCACCAGGCTTCAGCTACAACTACAGTGTTTGAGGGTCAAAGTAGACGTTGTTTACGGGCAGCCAATGAAAACCATAGACCATGCTAATTTGTTTCAAACCTACGTAGGTCGGTGCAGGAAGTGAGACTGGAATTATCATGCGCTTTGAATCTTTGAAACTTTGCAGACCTTTTACATTCACAGACCGCTATATGACAAACTACATGAAAGATAATATCCGAAAAAGCATAATAGAGGCACTTTAAACTGAAAAAAATATGAATGAAAATTAGAAATGTTGCCTTGGCAATTAACTGAAACAAATTCTTTAATTTTTAAAAAGAAATAAATTAATAAAACTAAAACTTAAATAAAATATTAAAGCTAAATTGAAATATAAAAACAAACAAATAAAAATTAGCAAATCAATTTTACAAAATTACAACCCCATTTCCAGAAAAGTTGGGACATTTAGTCAAATGCAATAACATCAAGAATCTGTGATTTGTTCATTCTCTTTAAACTTTATCTATCTGACAAATGAACAAAGAAAAGATTTCCAGTGTTTTACTGACCAAGGTGGCAACACACTCCAAAAAACTTGGGACAGAGGCATGTTTACCAATGTGTCATCTTCTTTCCTTTTGATTGCACTTTTAAATCGCTTGGGAATTAAGGACACTGATTGTTGACATTTTTTGCCCAATCTCTCCTGATACAAGACAGCTGTTCAACAGTCTGTGATCGTCATTGTCTGTTTCTCCTTGTCATTATGGGCCAAACATTTTCAATAAGAGACAGATCTGGACTGCAGGCTTGCTTGCTTCCCAGGAAAGATGTCATCTTGATGTCAGTATACGTCTCTGTACAATCCCAATATACGCCTCCACGTCAATGGTACCTCCACACAAATGCAAGTCACCCATGCTGTTTGCACTGATGCACCCTCATACCATGACAGATGTTTGCTTTTGCACCTGTCGCTGATGAAACTCTGGATGGTCCATTTCGTCTTTGGGACTATGCCACTTAACGGACAATGCCCGTTTTCCCCAAAACCAAGCTGAAATGGGGACTCATCTGACCACAGCACACATTTCCACTGCGTTTTGGACCATCTGAGATGAGCTCAGTCCCAGAGAATTGAGCAGCATCTCTGCATAGAACTGATGTATAGCTTTCTTCTTGCATAATAGAGATTCAAGTTGCAATTCTTGATGCAGCGGTAGACTGTGTTAAGTGACAAGAGTTTTTCAAAGTACTCCAGAGCCCATGTGGCTGTATTTAACACAGTAGCATGGCAGTTTCTCATGCAAAAACAGTTTAACTTGGACATTCTATAATCTTTTCACTTTTATTGTGCCTCTGTCCCAACTTTTTTGGAGTGTGTTGCAACCATCAAAATGTGTTTATATTTACAAAATACAATTAAGGTGGTCAGTGAAAACTCTATAAATCTTTTTTTTGTACTTTTGTTAATTAAATAAAGGGTCAATAGAATTAACAAATCATTGAATCTTGAATTTTACAAAATGTTTTCTAAAAAATGGGGTACTAAAATGAAATGAAGTAAAAGCTAACCCAAAATATTAAGAAATGAAATAATAGTATATAAATAATACTAAAATAATTCACTGGTGTATATGAAGTTAAATGAAAACTTTATCTAATAAGTGGATTGATGTGTCTTAATCTGCTGGTTTGTGTGTGTTCTCGCTCTCCAGCCCAGCCTGAGTGGCTTCAGGTCATGAGTGACTCTGAGGTGGAAATCAGTTCAGAACTGCAGTGGAGCTGTGCCGCTGCGGGCAAACCAAGACCCACCATTCGCTGGTTCCGTAACGGACAGCCCCTCATCACACAGGTCAGCCATACACACACGGCTGTAGCCGGATCGTCATCTAACAGTGTGCGTGTTATCAGAATTGAACAGAACCTCTTGCTGTCAAGACTCAGACTGATATATGTTAACTCATTTTTTAGAAAACTCTTCATGTCTTGAAGGCAGTGAGATGTGACAGTGAATAACCTGCTCATTATCTTTCTTTAGCCGTAGGTAGATTGACAAGAGGTATGTTGTGTGGCCCTCTGCTGGCGTTAATATGCATGTGCATCATGTCTCTTACACAATCGTACTCCTACCTGTGTGCAGGACCGTGTGGAAGTGAATAATGGGCGACTGAGGATCGGTAACCTCGCCCTGGAGGATTCCGGGATGTATCAGTGTGTGGGCGAAAACAAACATGGCACCATTTACTCAAACGCTGAGCTCAGAGTTCAAGGTGAGCACAACTGAATTGCAACATGAAAACAAATCAGAATATTATTTCATAAACATTAACATTTTTCCTCTTGTTATCTACCTTAATGCACTTCAGATCCCCTTCTGCCCACCCACTCATGCCTGAACCCCAGTTATAATATGATCTGTGTTTAAATCCTCTCTGTGTGGTTATCCATCTCCCTTCCTGCCCCGTCCTGTCACCCTATTTCAGTCCAGGCTCCGGACTTCAGGTTAAATCCAGTGCGTAAGCTGGTTCCTGCTGCCCGTGGTGGACAGGTTAAATTGGAGTGTAAACCTCGGGCGGCTCCCAAACCCACTCTCTTCTGGAGCCGTGGCACAGAGCTACTGACCAATAGTACTAGGTAATCCAGTAATAATTAAGTGTTTCAAAGATCTCCTAAATGTTTCGAACTCAATTTATTTTGGTTTTGACACAGAAAAAATTGCTTTGTGAGTTTGTTTGAAGATGCTTTGAGTACAGTGATGTCAGAAAGACCATATGATGAACTCTGTCCAGGATAACAGTCACTCCAGACGGGCTTCTGTGGATATTCAACATCAGTCGTGCCGATGAGGGGAAGTACACCTGCTTTGCAGAAAACTACCTCGGCAAGGCCAACAGCACAGGGCACCTATCTGTCAGAGGTAACAATACCTTATTTCTTTGGTTTACCTATTTTAAAGGTCTCAGGTTATCTGTTTTGCACAGATTACTCTTGGAAATGTGTAATATCACATAAAACCCATAAACAGTGTTTTGTTATTTCGGAAAGGTCATTAACGGTTAAGAAAAATCTGTACTTTTCTTGACACACCTAGACTTTTTAGCCTAGCTCCAAGTAAACACTTTTATCATCCGTCTGTCTGCATATTCATTGTGCACATATCTTCTGTTATGTCTCGATATCAAGCCTGAGTGCATTTTCGGCAATTGATCTGCATGTAAACCTCTAAAATGCAAATTTTTAGTAATCATCAGCATTATATTGTGGACTCAAATGCTTTCAGTGTATAAATATGTTTTTCATCTTGTTCTGTCAAACAGATGCCACAAAAATCACTCTAGCACCCTCTAATGCTGACATCAATCAGGGTGAAAATGTCTCTCTGCAATGCCATGCATCACATGACCCTACTATGGACCTCACCTTCACCTGGGCCCTCAATGGAGTTCTGTTGGACCTAGAGGAATCAGATGGACACTATCGGCGCATGGAGGGGGTGAGCATTTGCTTGAAGATGATAATATAACAACAAATCCCATAAACTTAACCCAAGCTATATCTAGGGAGGATCATAGAGACTTAACACTTTGCTGTGCCATAGAAATAGCATAGCAACATGCTAAAAAACAACTTAGAGCACTTTAGTAACCACATAGCTGTTACACTCTAGCATGCAAGCAAATACCACTTCTTCATAAAATGTAAAAATCTAGTTATGTTCTTAATATTTAAAATGAGAAAGAATAGTAAAACCATCTGAATTTGTATTCCAATAGCAGCAGGCTCCTCTCACACTCTGAGATTAGCTTTAATAGGATTCACTTCAAAGTAAATCCCTTTTAGACATGATACATTTTAAAATCCAAATCTGAATCCTCGACGAATTAGGCATTTAATGAAAAAAATATAATAAATGGTTTTATGAAGTTAAAAGTGGGCTAATACTCCTTTTTTAATAAAGTTGACTTTTCTTTTCAATGTCTCTATACAGAAAGAGACGATTGGTGACCTGGTGATTGTGAACGGACAGCTCAGTCATGCCGGCACATACACCTGCACGGCCCAGACGGTGGTGGACAGCGCGGTGTCCTCGGCCAAGCTAGTCGTAAGGGGTGAGAGCTTCCAGCTGGCTGAGCAGTGACAGAGACCTTACTAAAACTCATTCTTGTGTTTTACCTCAGCTTGATAGTTTTTGGCCTGACAACTCTCGGCACTCAGCCTTGTGAGAATTGATGAAACGTAGAGTCATGAAATATAAATTTAGCAGATCTATATCCTAGGGGTTTGGTTTCCATAAGCCTGTTTGATGCTGATTATTTTTTAAGCAACCCCAACTAGACTGCTTTGATAATGTTTTAACTGTGTGTGTATGAACATGAATGTATGACAAAATTGTTGTAGATTCTCCGGCAAAGCTGAATGTTTCTCTCTTTATAGGCCCACCAGGACCTCCTGGAGGTTTAGTGGTGACTAGTGTCAATGACACATCGGTTGAGTTGAGATGGAGCCGTGGATATGACAACCACAGTCCCATTGGCAAGTATATCATCCTGGGCCGCTCCTCACAGACTCACGACTGGAAGAGGATGAGGACAGGTGAGGTTACGAGTCCTTTAGGTGTTGTGCAAACACAACAGCTGCATAATGTTAGAATGAACATTTTTGCATAATTATTTTTTACAAGGATGCTTTTAATCAAACATATGTTGTGAATTATGAATACATTTGTTTATTAGAGCAGGATTTCTCAAACTTTTTAGATTTTTTGTTTGTTTTGTTTATAACCCCAAACAATTCACAGCCCCTCACTTGCATAAAGCATTGCAAATGATATAATCAAATCGGTCTTCCCACTCTGTCAATCAACTTTGAACTTTTTAGATATTGGAATATTAATAATATATTATAATATTTCTTTTTTAATTTATGAAATATTTCAAATATTTCATTAAACTATAATATTACAATATCTCATAAAAAATTATGTTGATTTTGTTTTCGGCAGGGCTAATTTCATCATTCAATTAGATTTCGATTCACAAATTATTCACTTCAATTCCGATTTTGAGTCAATATTGATTAATTGGGGTATGTATCGGTACAGTACATGACAAATGTTCTCACGAACAAAAAAGAAAGAAAATATTTGAACTAACGCTGTAAACTGAACAGGGAACCCAAGTTGGTATATTACTATGATATTAAAGCTACTCACATTTAAATGACACATAAGCAAGTTGTTGTAACACTTTATTTTACAGTGTCCTTGTTACATATCTTACATGTACTTACCATAGTAATAACAGTAAATTGTGCATAATTAAATGCAACTAACCCTCAACCAAATCCTAATCCTACCCTATCACTATAGTAAGTACATGTAGTTAATTAATATTACTCAGTACTTAAATATACACTGTAACAATGATACCTTTAAATAAAGTGTAACCCAAGTTTTTATTATAATAACATTATAATACTTACAACTTATTAACATTATATTAATAACAACCCTTGTGGCTATTTGACAAAAGCCATCCAGAATGCCAGTTTGAGAAATGTATTTGTATTATAGCATGATGTAATTCTGATGATGTTTGCCTGTCATTGTGTGCTAATGGTTCCTCCAGACCCTGCAAACATAGAAGGAAATGCTGAATCTGCACATGTGATAGATCTTCGACCGTGGATGGATTATGAGTTCCAGGTAATTGCCAGCAACATCCTGGGAAGTGGAGAACCAAGCATGCCCTCCCAGCCTGTCCGAACCAAGCAAGCAGGTCAGAACCATTACAAATTTGTTGGTGTTACACAAAAATGTAACTGAATCAGAACCAAAATGACATAAAATATTAGTGAGGTTTCACATATAAATATGGTTGGTAGATTGTAGGGTATTCTTTCCTCTGTATAAGTGGGTTATTATTTTGTCTTGCAGCACCAACTGTGGCGCCCAGCGGACTTGGTGGAGGTGGAGGAAACCGTAATGAACTTATCATTACATGGACTGTAAGTGCCATGGACCTCTGTTGCTCTAATTGCATATAATATTTGATTTATACCTTCAATCAATGTGTCTTTATTACTCAACCCTCACCTTCTATTACATAAAAAAACGATTTCCTCTGGTATGAATTACAGCCCATGGTCAGGGAGTATCAGAATGGAGATGGCTTTGGTTATATCCTGGCGTTCAGAAAGCAAGGCATGCCAACATGGACGGTGGTGAGGGTTCCACACGTGGAGTCATCACGATATGTTTACAGCAATGAGAGTCTGTCAGCCTACTGCCCTTTTGAGGTCAGAATCAAGGCCTACAACAAGAAAGGAGAAGGTCCCTTCAGCCAGATTGCTGTAGTACACACTGCAGAAGAGGGTGAGAGAAATACTGTAAAGGATTATGTTTTGTGCAATATTCATTATATTCTGATTGCTTAGACATTGCTTAATCACTAGAGGGCAGACAATGGAGACAATGGTGAAACGTCTCATAGAAACGTCTAAAAAGGTCATATAATGATAAAATGTTCCTGTCATCTGAGATAATTTATTACACTATGTGAGTTTATTGTGCTATGAATGCATATTGTAACTTTCAGATCTCAAAATTTCCTCACAAAACCATTGAAGCAGTGTTGCAATAATTTCTTGCCCAAAAGTTCTGCAATGTCATACAGATCACATTTACACATGCCAGTTTTGTGTTCAGATACTGAGGTAGTGAAAGTTAGCAACCCAAGAATTGATAATAACAGTAAAAAAAATTAAATACACCAAACTGCATATTCTTTCGATATTTTATGATTATCAGATTATTTGATGCACTTGTCACAGTGTAATGAATTACTGTTAATGAAACATCAAAACTTGCAACTCGTGTGTTAGTGCTGCAATATGCACGTGAAGAGTTATCTTCTTACATAACTGTTTATTTGACATAAAAAAAGTACCAGTCTAAAAAGATTAAATGATGAACAAATGTATGATATTATCACTTTACTGTTTTATGTTTTCTGATCTTTCTTAGAACCTACTGTGTCCCCACGAAGGATTAATGCCACTGCTCTGACAGCTTTTGAGATTCAAGTGTCCTGGGACCCCATTCAACATCTGAACATTAATGGAGTTCTTCGGGGTTATGAGGTCAGTACAGACCCATTCTTTTAATATCTGTAACATCTCCTTTTGTATTTTTATGTGGATAGATAAACATATATAGCATGACGGAGTTGATGGATGTTTTGGTGACCATTGTGTGTCATTGTTGGCCACCTGGGACGTCAGGATATGTGAGCTTTGCCCGTTGAACGAGCAACTATTCGAGGTGCTGCTATCTCATTAGTTCCTTTTTATGAACACCACGTCTCGATCAGATCAAGGAACATTAAGAACATTATTTAGATAAGACACCTTTTAGATAAAACCGTGCTTTGAAATTCACTGGTATCAAAGGGTATTTTTGCAGCTTATATTTAATTGAATCGTCTAATACATAACATTGATCTTAATAATTTTGCATCTTTCAGGAGCAAAATATGAATCCATAATTTGTTATTTTTGAGGACAGAGTTTGCATTCTGTTTTTTTTTTTCAGTATAAATAAGCTTTTCACACGATTAAGATTGCCAACTTGCTCTGGTTGCAGATTCGTTACTGGCGACAACATGAACGTGAGGCAGCTGCGGACCGGGTGAGAACTGCAGGGCTGGAGAGCATGGCACGAGTCACGGGTTTGAGGCCTAACACTCTTTATCACGTCACCGTATTGGCCTACAACAGTGCAGGCACTGGCCCACCCTCCCCAAGAACCACTGTCATCACCAAGAAACCTCGTAAGACCTCATTTTCAGGCTCGGGGAGCATTGGTTGCCTAGCTAAAATGATATCTGCCTAGGAAATCGCCTAGTGTTAATCTGCATCACTATTTGTACTTGTTGTGAATACGTAGGCCACAAGAAGTAATTAGGTGGGTTTTTTAAATTTTTTTAATCACTTTTACTCAGGACATGCTAGCTGGCAACAAAGGATTCCATTCATTGTGCTAAGCTAAGCTAGCGCCGACCCTGTCAAACTAAAACAATGCATGCACTGAGACAAAAATGCATTTGCCCACCTATCTAAATGTAGGAAAGAAAGTGAATAAGCCCTATTTCAAAAAACGGTGGAGTGTTCCTTTAATTTTTATCCTGGAGAAAAACTGATAACTAGACTGTAACTTCCGTAACAGTTCAAATGCCACCACCGGTCCTACATTTGCAATTCTTGCCAATGTCTATGTCACTGAGAATGGTGTGAAAGCCAGTGGACTTACTGTTGCGTGTATCTTCATTTCTAGCCCCCAACCGCCCTCCAGGTAAAGTCGCATGGAAGGTTGCTGGTTCTTGGGTTACTGTGAGGTGGGATCATGTTAAATCCATGGACAATGAGTCTGCTGTTCTGGGTTACAAAGTAAGTGACACACAGTGCCACCGGCACTACAGCTGTCTGTTTGTTGCGTACATGTTTGTATTGGGTCATCTGTCTGCGTCTTGTATGTCTTCAGAATATTTGATCAGATTCAGTCATTTCAATCAAAGGTGGGATATTGTATCATTTCATACCTCTGAGGGAGGAATTTAATAAACAGTGGCCTAATGTCTTGTGAGAAGAGAACACGTGTCCTATTTTATGGAAAACCAGACCACCAACCCTATGTGCCCTTAAACGGTGAATGAACATTTAAACCAGTTGTGTATATCTCATATCTAATCTGCAAATATATACCTTAAAAGTCACTTTGGATACAAGCGTCTGCCAAGTACATACATTTTGTAAATTTCAACTTAAAATTAACCAAAACATACAAGACATTTGCATATTCACTGTTTGGGAAACTCTACATTAGGATATACTTCATTAATGTAACTTCTATCAGAAAATCACCAGTAAATATAACTTTTCTCTTTATTTGCAGATGAATTTCTTGTTATGACTTGATATCTGAAACTCATTGTCTCGTGTTAAACTATAAAAGACAGTAATGAGAGCCAATTCAATATGTAAAACAAAAATGGGAAATGCTTACAATTTGTTTCATAGCTTTTTACAATTGTGAAATATATAAAGATCTTTATATAACGTTGGACATATAAGTCTATTCAACTTTATCCGCATACATACACTATACTTGAGTAAGGCGATATATACTATTTAGCAAATCTAAACAGCTTGATTGCTTGTATCGTCTCAAAATGTAAACTATATTTTTGCCAAGCTCAAGGCATGAAGATATTAAGATATTATAAACAATAACATCATGATTTTCTGTTAAGCTGCTTTAAAACAATGTTTATAGTGTAAAGTGTAAATGTGTAAAGGGCTATACAAATACATTTGACTTGACTTGAAATACTACATGGCTATCTTAAGAATTTTATTCTCAAAAAACTGTGGTTTTTGAGTACAGATTGATACTATATTATTTATGTAGGTCCTTTACAAGCATGAAGGGCAGTCTGTCTTGAAGATACTGGAGAAAAGCAAGACCTCCATCAATCTGCCGTTACCCAAGGACAATGATTATGTGGTTTTGGAGATCCGCTCTTGGGGAGATGGAGGAGATGGAGCAGCCTATGAGACCATAGTGTCTCGAGACTCAGGTATGTGGTATGAAGAGTAGTTAGGAGTACTGGTTTTAGTAAAGGAACTCAAGAACTAGTGTTTAAATACTAAATATGTTTCTGAAAGTCCGTGTGTTTGATCCACAGGCACTGGAATGATGGTCCAGGACAGCGCTGGCACTTCAGGACCCCTCTGCACATCTGTTCTTGTGGTCACTGCACTCGTTCTCATTTGCTCGTCAGGACTGTGATGTTAGCCAATGATAAGGCATTTCTTATTAATATCACAGAGAATGGAGCAGGTTTTCCTCACGTCAGAATGGTTGCGTGTGGTGCAAAGTTTTGGAAATGTGAGAAGTGGAAGATTCTTTTGTATAAAAAGGCTTTTTTACAAGGATGATTGGTCATTGTGGAATACAAAGAGAGTTGTTGTGGGAGACTTTTTGATTGTGTTATCATTTTAGACGCTTGCCTTATGGAAACTCAAACTTGACTGGTGGTCATGTCAACATTTGGTTGTAGTTTCTAAAATTCAACAACAGCTCTGACTTGTTGATTTCCTTATAGATGTAAATACACATAGTTGTATTGGTGACATTCCATACTGGATAGAACAAAACTTTTTTTAATACTTTGTTGCTACTTCATGGCAGCATGTGAACTGCAAAATGATCCAAATGAGTGTTTACCTTTTTTATTTGTTCTTTTCATTTTTTTGTGACTATGTAATTGGAAGCAAGAGCGGATCATGATTTTTATTAAGTCTTTTGTATCTGTGTTGAATGATTGTAGCTTTCTGCCTTTCCCTCAGTGTTCTAGATGAAAGGTTTCATGAACGCAGCGGTACAACAGAAGCTGATTTTTGTGTGGTTGTTAAAGTGGGCTTGTTTCGCCAATGTTATCGCTCTGTTATCTCAATCATTATTATTATTGCCTCTATGCTTTGTCTTTTTTCTCAAGGCTTACATAAACATGACGTCCATGGGCTGTTACTTTCTTTCTTGACACGGTACAAGAGCGAGACGCTGGACATTGATCAATACTGAAGATAACATTCATGGCCAAACACGTTAATTATTATCCTATAATATCATAATTGATTATAAGGTCGTTTTCTTCTTGGAGGCTGCCACTAATGGTGGAATTCTGATCATACTTTAAGTGACAAGGTTCCATTTGGCTTAAAGAATTAGAAAACATGTGGCTAACATTAGATTCTGTGGGTCCTAGTGTCTCGGGTCATTGTGGGTCTCGGGTCTTTTTAAAGTGTTTGGAGGCCCCTGACAGTGTGACGTCCCAGGACACTTACCTGGTCCGTAATTCAGCTCTGCCTGCGAGATACACATGAAGCCATATCATAGATTTTTTTCATGTTAATATAAATTTTTTTTAAGACTAATCTAAACATTCTTTCAATACTGTGGCATGAACTAATGAAGTACAAACTGAAATGCACTTTCAGTGTCGCAGGTCAAATCTAACAGTATTAAAATCATTCCGTGTAATTCTACAGTTCTTTAAAGTTGTTGCATCTAATTTCAGTCTGACACAGAAATCAAGAAGGTAAAATGTCTGATTTTATGTTTTAATTTTGTACACATTTCTTTATTTTCTCTCCCCTGCATTGCTTTTTATTAGTGCCTGTTCAACAGGGTGATATTTCTTGTAATTATATATTTTCTATTTAATGTATTTATTTAATTTTCTATTTAACACACATCAAGTTGTTATTGTAAATATTGCCATTTTCTGTGTCTGAGGATTGCTTGAAAGTTTGAGCTCCTTAATTCGTTTTTTACAGCTTCTCTAGCACCTTCTTTAAGGGATTTTAACTGTATATTAATTCATGGATCACTCACTGGAATTTAAAACACTTTTAGCCAAAAGCTGTGACACATAGCAGCCTCATCAGTAGCTCTTTAGTGGTTCTAGTCCCAAACCCTAGTAGCAGTCGGGTAAATGTTACACTCTCTGAATGTAGAATCACTCAAAAGTCATATTAGGACTATGAATCCAAAAGTGTTCTCTTGTCCTTGCATCTGTTTTGTACTTCTCTTTCAAGTGGTTTTTAATTGCATTATGAGTGCACTATGTACAATTCCACCACTTTCTTTTCTCTCATCATTTCCTTAATTTCTGAAATAATTGCTGTTTCACATTGTGTAGTTTGCCCTCTTGTGTTGAATCAGGGCTTTGTCGCTCACAACTCAACAAACAATTTCCGAAATGGCTATATGTGCGCTTACATGAGTCGAATGACACGCTAGTAGTTTCACTCTGAAGGTCACTCAGGTTGTGATGTCATGTTGTCTCTTCGAACTACCATGTACCCCAGTTGTTGTAAAGGTTGAGCCTGTCCACTGTGGACTGAATGTGAATAATGCAGCACTTGTAAATATTCTTCAATAAAAAAACATTTTGACTGTATTTGTTAAAGAAACTTTGTTCGGTTTTTAGTGATTGGCGATAGTGCACACATGCATACACACATACACGGTTGACTAAGATATACCATGTTTATGAAACAGGGTCATATTAATCATACATAAAGCACAATGCCATGAAATATGAATAAAAACTTATATCACCATGCACAGATTCCTAGATGCCTGTGTAAGCCAACATGCCTACATGAGCATGCTTTTTTTTTCTCTAATATTAGTGTTCTGCCTATTCAATCTTAACATAAGAAACAAAATTGATCACATCTTTACATTCACATGTTTATGTAATGTGACTGTAATTCGGGGGGATTATATTTTATGATACTAATTCTGTCTATTAGCCAATAACAACCTCAAAGATAAAACCACCTTACCGTAACGTGCTATATTAATCATTATTAATTTTATTGCCCAATTGTGGTGAAGTTAGCACTTATCACCTGTACTTTGGAACTATTAATAATGTATAAGTATACACGATCATGAACAGATTTTCACCTTACTGATCATTCTCAGTGCAGCTGACACAGGTAAAGAGACCAGCTTTCCTATGTCTCATATCTTTTCTTTATAAATAATATTTATATGCACACACTACTTTTCATGACTATGGCAAAACTTGGCATGCTGGTGAAATTGCTAATGCAATTTCATTTAATATTTTTACAGCTCTGTTTCTGAAGAATACTGGTTTAGATCAAGACCAAAATGGCCAAATTAACTCTTTTAGCAGGTATGTTCCATATTAAAGATATGTATTTACTGTATGTATGTTAGTTTATTTTTTATGTGTAATCGTGTTGTCTTTTGCATAGGACTGGGCATCTTGCTTACAGTGCAGATTGGTAAGAACCTTCAATAATTTAAATTTGTAAAATATATAACCAATAAAATTATAACCATAATATGGATCTATAATAATATTCCTGGATGATGAGTATAGACAAAATATGACAAAATAAGCAGTGAGCTGATAATAATATCATAATTTCTGATAGTGGCCTCTACAAAGCTGGTGTGCTACATGACCAACTGGTCCCAGTACAGACCTGGCAATGGGAAGTTCTTGCCAGATAACATTGATCCGTTCCTCTGCACTCATGTGGTCTATGCTCTGGCAAGCATCAGCAACAGAAATGAAATCACGACCGTTGAATGGAATGATGAGGTGCTGTACAAGTCACTGAATGACCTGAAAAAAGTGTAAGCAATATACACATGCATTAAAAAACATATTTGCACAAATGAATTCATACCCTTTTGTGATCTATTTTTGAGACTGCTATTGAACAGATGAACTGATCGATTTCATATTGTTTGAATTTTTTTCTAATAGAAATCCTGCATTGAAGACCTTGCTGTCTGTTGGAGGATTGGTCAATGGCGTCAGTCCGTAAGTGGGACACAATATTTCTGTGACATAACATGACACTATAATATAAAGTAAAATTATAAAAAATGTATTCACTTTTTTAAATAAAAAATTTTTTTTTAAGTTAAATCATAAATCCCCAGCTGCCAACCCAAAACATTAAACAAGAGTTACTTAAACGTGTCTCTTTTTGCACTTAAGATACATTGGAGTGGTGGCCACACCAGAGACCCGCAAGACTTTCATCCGTTCTGCATTGTTGTTCCTGCGTCTCCATGAATTTGACGGTATTGACATTGACTGGCAGTACCCTGGTCACAATGGCAGCCCACCAGACGACAAGCAGAGGTTTACTACACTCCTCAAGGTCAGAAGACTAGAATGTCAATATGATGCACTTTCATTTCCATTGATAAAGCAAATGACTTTAGGTCTGACCATGTTCCTGTTGTGTGAAAATTCTCAGGAACTGAGAGACGCTATTGAAAAGGATGCCATTGACACGAAGAAAACTCCTCTGTTGCTCTCATGCAAAGTGTCCGGCATCAAGTCCGCGGTTGATAAAGCTTATGAGGTTGCTGAAATGTCAGGGTATGTTTGGTAGTTTCATCAAGCTACAATAATTGTTCCATGAAAGTTTTTATTTTTTTATTTTCTACTTCTTTCTATCATTATAGTTTGATGGACTTTTTGACCATCATGGCTTATGACTACCATGGCCACTGGGAATCCTTTACAGGGCACAACAGTCCCCTTTTCCGCAGCTCCCATGACATTGGAAACCTCTTTGACCACAATATCGTAAGCTCAAAACCCATAAATTCAAAATCCATCAATCCGTCATATGTAATCTGAGATCTCTTAGCACATCCCTTTCTCTCTTACTTAGAACTCCTCTGTGGCTTTATGGCTCAGCAGTGGAGCCCCCGCTGACAGGCTGCTTCTTGGCTTGCCCACATATGGACGCACATTCTTGCTATCCACCTCACAAACAGGTCTCAGAGCCCCAACCAATGGCCCCGCTGATGCCGGACCCTACACACGTGAAGAAGGCTTCTGGTCCTATTATGAGGTTTCAACACGCTACTTTTAACTTTGATTTAAAACAAGTGTTCTCAACTGGGTTTACTTCAGAAAACATCAAGTGGCACTTAAATCATGACCAATTTGTGAACTAAATATGTTGTATATTATTTTGCATACAAATAATATATTTATTTTTAAGTGAATAACTACGATCAAAGTCAAATGGTTAAATTAGCGACTCTTGCTGCAGGTTGCATTGATATGCCAGTAGGTGGCGAAAAGTGACCATTCTAAATAGTTTTTATAGATGAGTCATTGAATCATTCATTCAGTTTGTTTAAAAACACTGATTAACTTTGGAACAAAACATTGTATTTATGAGTAAGTCATTGCATCATTCTCTCAACCAATTCGTTCAAAAACACGATTCATTCAGGAACACCATTACTTTGTTACTCAGCGACTGTGCTGTTGTTTTTTAAACTATTAACACTGATGTAGCAGAAATAGAAAAAGTAACTGGCAATATGATAAGTGTTTAATTACTAAATGTGTCTTGAATTGTAAATATTTTCTGCTCTCTGTAGTTGGTAATTTACCACTCGAAACACACAATGATAGGCCTAATCTATGTAAACTTTGAAAGAGAAAAATGAATGAGTGTTGTTTGGTTCACAGATTTGCCCCATGGAATCAAGTGTCACTATTGAATGGATCGATGAGCAGATGGTGCCCTATGCAGTTCAAGGAAAGGCCTGGGTCGGATTTGACAACCGTGAAAGCTTTACTGCTAAGGTAAATCAACTACTGTTTTCCAGAATTTAAGGCAATGAAATGTTTGACAAACTTCTGACAAACTTGCTTTAACAGGTAGAGTACCTTAACTCCTTAAACTTGGGCGGAGCTTCAGTGTGGACCTTGGATTTGGATGATTTTTCTGGCCGTTTCTGCTACAACGGAGCTTACCCTCTTGTCAACCATTTGCGCAACTCACTAGGTAAAAACTTTAGACTGTAAAGACCATTACATTTATTCTGTCTTCTGTTATATGTTTTAATGTGATGCTGAATGTCTTTTCAAAGGTTTCCCACCCAAGCCCACCACTACACCACGTCCCACCACGACCGCTGACCCCATCGCCTCTTTCTGTGTTGGTAAACCAGATGGCCTGTACCCCAACCCTGCTGACGAGACCACTTACTTCCACTGTTTCCGTGGAAACACATACCTGCAGAAATGCCAGCCCGGTCTGGTCTTTATTGACAACTGTAAATGTTGTGATTGGCCTTGAGCTCAAGTTCAGATCTGCTCTTCCTGTTCAATAAAGCTATCTGGGACTCTCCTATTGTTGTTATGTACCTCTTCTTCCAACTATCCAATGCTCATGATTAGGGGAAAAAAAAATATGCATAGCCATATGCAGAGTCATATTTTTCCTCAAATTTAACAAGTCATAATGTCCTGTTCAATACAGTCTAGATTCCTCTTGTTGTTGTTCAGCAAAACATTGTCCTCTTTTTGCTTTCACTTTCAATAAAATATTTATAGCAATCTGACTTAAGTCTTCCTTAAACTGATCATCTGAAAGTAAAATAATGACAGACCTTATGAATGAATAGCTTTATGAAAGTGTGAAGTTTCACAAATATGGAGTTTTATAGACAGGACAGGTAGGAAGGACAGAAGTGCATATTATGTGCACCATCCATC
Source organism: Leuciscus leuciscus (assembly GCF_965113295.1). NCBI lineage: Eukaryota > Metazoa > Chordata > Actinopteri > Cypriniformes > Leuciscidae > Leuciscus > Leuciscus leuciscus. Next base: position 12,914,246 of record NC_138747.1, on the reverse strand, counting down.
AAGCACATCTTCAACCAGTTTCTCCACTAATAATATTAATCAATGAGAATAGGTCATTATCAATTTGTGTATTGCATTGCATACAGTAATGTTCAATCTGAATCCCAAGGAATATAATGTACAGCAATGTACAGTGCCCTCTGACATAATTCTGCTCACCAAAGTAACTTGAAGAGTATAGTTATACAATTACAAATGCCTGCCCGGTCATAAAGACTGTTCTGATAATGTTACACAAACATAAGGTCAGCTGAGCTAATAAACTACCTGCAGATATATGACACTTGATTTGACCCAAGATTAGATACCTTATTAACACTATCTGAAATTCTCATGCAGTTAAGTTGTCTTTGATCATTATTTCACTGGCAAAATATATTGTTTAATAAAGATTATTCATTTCATTCATGCATTTAAAGCTATCAATGCATTTAGGCTAATTTGCAATGTTTGTGAAATAATTGTGTGATTAATCATCATGGTATAATAATTTACAATAAGGATGATGCATTAACTAACGTAAACTAATAATGAGCCATATATTTGTACTGCATTAATTAACCTTTGTTAATGTTAGTTATTAAACATTTTTCCTGTTCATGTTAGTTCACAGTGCATTAATAATGTTGACAGATACTTTTAATCTAAAAAAAATGTAGTAGTAAATGTTTAGATTAACATAAAAAAATTCTGTAGAAGTATTGATCATTCTTAGTTAATGTTAATTCATGTTAATTCATGTTCATGTTAATTCATGTTCATGTTAACTCATGTAGTTAACTTGTGTTAACAAATGAAACCTTTTGTAAAGTGTTACCATAATCATGTATTTAAACTTACACTATGCTGTTCAAAGGTTTGAGGTCAGTATATGTCTTTTAAAGTCACTTATGCTCACCAAAAGAGAATGAATTTATTCAAAAATACACAAACGGTAATATTGTGAAATTTTAAATCTAGTGAAAGTGAAAGTGACATGTGACGGCCAAGTATGGTAACCCATACTTGGAATTTGACCTCTGCATTTAACCCATCCAAGTTAATGCACACACATTAGGAGCAGAGTAGTGAGTAGTTAACACACACACACTGCAAACGTGGATACACACACCCAGAGCAGCGGGCAGCCTTTGTGTGGCGCCCGGGGAGCAATTAGGGGTTAGGTGCCTTGCTCAAGGGCACCTCAGTCATTTCCCACCGGTTCTGGAATCGAACCAGCAACCTTTGGGTTACCAGTTCAACTCCCTAACCACTAGGCCATGACTGCACAACAAACAAATTTTCTCCGAAATTTCTGTTGTAATATATTTGAGGTTTCAGCAGCCATTACTCCAGTCTTCTATCACATGATTCTCCAGAAATCATATATATTGAAATATTGAAAATGCTCCTTAATGTTTTTGTGGAAACTCTGATAAAAAATTTTTTTTAGGATTATCTAATGATTTCAATTGTTTAAATTTTGTAAAAACTTTTGATCAATTTAATGCATCCTTGCAATATAAAAGTATTAATTTCTTTTAAAAAACATCTTATTTTGAACTGAATGTATAAGATTTCAAAGTTTGAAATCAATCATAATTTGTTCTTGTCCCATATTTTTAATCTTCCATAATGTTTTTTCTTAATGTTCTTTCATCTTTTTACACTGATTACTGTACATCACATGGCAATGTACCAGTGATAAGATATAAGCAATCAACACTGATTTTCTCTTTCAACATCTCCACAGCAGCTCGTATTATAAACCTTTTACTATGTATTTGTATGGTATATTTATATTTTTAATTTGATAATATTCTACACCGTTAATGCACAAAAATGAGGACAAATCTGACACTGCCAAAGTTTAATGATAAGCATAATTAATGTCTGTTGTTTGGTTTTGGTTTCCAAAACAAAAGGGGAATACCAATTATTATACCAATTTTGGAGCGATAAGCTTGAAAGCACCACAACCGTTTATTATGGGGTTCTGATAGCACCACAGTCTTATATAATAAATTATCATTTTAAAGATAAATTTCTTATATAAGCCTCTGTGAATATTGACCCCATAAAAGTTTGATTTGCAAACCGCACGGAAACCTTTAATTTAGATACCAAATATTTATAGCTATTTGAAATCACTGCTAAAGTAGCATTTTTGATAAGTTAGGATAAAAATTACTACTATTAATATAAATAATGTATGTATTATCTACTAAATGTATTGTCTCTGTAAATGTAAATGTATTGTTATTTCCCTTTATATTTATTACACATTGTCATTTCCTCTTATACATTTTGCATAATGACTCAGCAGAATTTTCTTTAATATGTAGAAGTTAATATCTCCTGCTAAATCCACAGTAGTTTAACAGACATACCTACTCGTTGCATTCCTTTTATTGCATCAGTCCCATTTTTCATCTTATCTATGATTTTAGCTTCACACAAATTGTTCTGAAAAGGCCAAAGGTATTTCAGTTACATATTTTATTTCAGTCCATAGTTTACAAGCGATACCATATCTTAGACCATCCTGATAAATCATCCTATATGGCCTATAGACAACACCCAATTGCTATAAAAACCCAGGGGTCCTGAAGTTTTTTCTCAGATTTTTCTAGCTTGAGGTACCACAGGTATGTCAGAACGTCATTCAGCTTAATGTCTTTATTTCTGCTATTAGTGTAAATTATTAAAACTATTCTTTGTTACCTACAGAAAAATCGGACATTAAAATGGGGAAGCTTACACTTGTAGCAGGTAATATGTCAAAATGCATTGAATGAGTTTTATTCATTCTTTTATATTTGTCATTTACACAATATCATTGCATATTTTAGGTTTGGGCTTGGTGTTCTGCCATGTTGGTGAGTCATGAAATCAAATCACATCGATTTTAATGAACTATTAATTCATTAATACTTGTATTAACTATTATTAAGAAAGGCAATTATCACTGTATAGTGAAAATTTCAATGCGTAAATGAGCTTCTTTGTGTATCCATAACCAGCCTTCTCCATGGAAATGGGCTGCTACTTCACCAACTGGTCCCAGTACAGACCTGGAATTGGAAAGTATACACCTGCAAATGTCGACCCTTTCCTTTGTACACACCTTTTCTATGCTTTCGCAATGATCAACCATGCCAACGAGCTTATCACATATGAGTGGAACGATGAGACTCTCTACAAAGCCTTCAATGAACTCAAGAACAGGTATGTATTAGTTGAAATATCACTTTTAACACTTTCAGATGCTGAAATTCTTGAATACTTTGCAATGTTTTTTTGTGAGTTATTTTACAAAACAAATACCAAAAAAGTAAGAAATGAACACTGCAGAAACTGAAAAATAAATAAATAAAAAATATATAAAATCCTAAAATATATCGATTATCCTCACAGAAATCCTACTCTTAAGACTCTCTTGGCTATTGGTGGATGGAACTTTGGTTCATCACAGTAAGTATTCTGTTTTGTTTTGGTCTTTTTTTGTCATGTCATTATCACATTTGGGCAGCTGTTAAATGGTTAAACTGAAATGCATTTAAAAATTCATCTTAGGTTCTCCATCATGGTGTCCAATGCAGCAAACCGTCAGACGTTCATTCAGTCTTCCATCAAATTCCTGAGGACTTATGGGTTTGATGGTATGGACTTGGACTGGGAATACCCTGGATCAAGAGGAAGTCCGCCTGAAGACAAAGAAAGATTCACACTGCTGTGCAAGGTGGGTCTGATTATAACCCAGTGTCTTTTTAAGCAAATATGGTGCTGCACTTTATTTAATCTCTTATGTACTTATGTTTATTTATCTATGTTGGTCTTCACAGGAACTTCTTGAGGCCTATGAGGCCGAGGGCAAAGCTACTGGCAAACGGAGACTGATGCTGTCTGCTGCTGTTCCAGCTGGTAAAGAAACAATTGATGCTGGATTTGAGATTGCTGAGGTTGCCAAGTAAGTATGACAACACTGAATCATGACATTTGCAAATTGGCAGAGCACTGAGGTGAAAGTATGTAGTAGCATGAGATGTTTTAAACCACTCCTAAATTTTTTCCAGATACCTGGACTTCGTCAATGTGATGACTTATGACTTCCATGGAACCTGGGAAAGATTCACAGGACACAACAGCCCCCTGTACCAAGGCTCAAAGGACGATGGAGACCTGGTCTACTTCAACACCGTAAGAACTGATTTACTGTGACACAAAAAATGTGAAAACAAATAATGAATTTTTTTTCTCCTCCATTTTAAAATGATAACTCTACTCCTCTTTCAGGATTACGCTATGCGCTATTGGAGGGACAGCGGTACCCCTGTGGAGAAACTCAGAATGGGTTTCGCAACATACGGCCGCACATTCCGTCTGACATCTACAGATACTGAGGTTGGAGCCCCAGCTAGTGGACCTGCTTCAGCTGGAACCTACACTCGCGAGGCTGGATTCTGGTCTTACTATGAGGTGGGAGATTTGGAAAAGCCATTTTGGCCAAAATGGAAACAAATGGAATATATTCATTCATATTCATAAGTGTCTTTTAAACAATCTCAACATCTAATACTGGCAATTAATATGCCAATGTCTTTATAGATCTGTGGCTTCCTAGAGGGAACAACAGTCCAGTGGATTGAGGATCAGAAGGTGCCCTATGCCACAAAGAACGGCGAATGGGTTGGATTTGACACCAAGGAGAGTTTCGAAACTAAGGTACTTTTGAGTTTTTACTGGAGTTGGATTTCGTTGTAACCGTTTGCCAGCAACTGACTAACAACTCACTTTTTTCCTCTTATTTTATAGGTCCGTTATCTAAAAGACAAGAAATTTGGTGGAGCCTTCGTGTGGGCGCTTGATCTGGATGACTTTGCTGGACAGTTCTGTAATCAGGGGAACCATCCTCTCATGGGCCATCTGCGCAATCTTCTGGATATCGGTAGGAATTTCTTTACAAAACATTAAATTGGGGGGGATCTGTTGAAACTGACATTAATGAGCATTGCATGTCAAGAGGTGATATGCTTTTATTACTTTAGCCAAATCGTTGACAGTCTGTGGTAAAATGCAAAAATGGCAGACAAGTATTACGGCTGAGCTTGGTAAAATTGACAACATTGTACTCTTTAGTTATCACGTGAGTCAATGAATCTTTTTGATTCCCTGAATTTTCCAAATTTTTTGAATGTTATTAGCATGTTTATAAATTATTTTGCTTTTTCTAGCCAGTAGGGGGTGGCGCCACCAAACTTCACAGGCATACTAAGACAAAGAGGGCAATGACACCTACCAAGTTGTATTTCGTTAGAAGTATCACTTCAGAAGGGTTCAAATGTATAAGAAAATCAAACTTTGACCTGTATGTGACACAAGAAGGTGCAAGTGGGAGACCCCCAAATCAGTGCTTGTTCCCTATAGCTAATGCTAACATAGCTTTATTTTATCTTTTTAAGAATTGCCACCTCTGCCTCCAACCACCACCCTTAAACCTGGACAAACAACCACAAAAACCACCACAACTACCACCACCACCACTCATGCTCCAGGACCAGGATTCTGTAACGGGAAGCCAGATGGACTCTATCCTAACCCTGAAGATTCCAACAAATATTATAACTGTGCTGGAGGCAATACTTACACGGATAACTGTGGCCCAGGCACTGTGTTTGATGACAGCTGTAAATGCTGTGGCTGGCCTAAACATTAACGGATCACTAATGAGAAAAAAACATCTATGCACAGTGAAACAGGACACTGCAAAACTGCTTGAGCACATGAATGAATCCAAACTAAACATGACTGCGATTTCATATAAAGGAAATTAGAGTAGACTAAGTATAATTTCTTGTGCTTTATCTTTCCATTTGAGTGTATTTTATAATGCTTGTTTTGTTTTTATTGCCTCTTTTTGAATAACTAAATCTGTTAATATGACTGGCATGAGTAACAATGCACTTTAAACTGGAAAAAAAATAAACCTCATGAATAAACAACATGCAACCATCAAAAGAGATTCTGGGTACATTTGATTACATCATCTTGCATTCAAAACAAAATGCATGATGAGGGATCAATACAAAGCACATTATTCAATCAGTGTTTCATGACATGCCAGATGTTTAATCATCACTTTCATTATGTAATGGACAAACTTATATGTTTTGTCAACAATCAAGACAGAATTCAGCAGTCAAGTCAAGTCAATATTTGTATAGCGCTTTTCACAATACAGATTGTATCAAAGCAGCTTCACAGTATTAAATTAAAATAATACAACAAGGTTTGTTTCTAGTCGAATTTATCGATTGATAAAATTAAATTACATATCCCCAAAATATCCCCAAGCAGAATATCTGCAATTTGGGGCAAGAAAAAGTCAGTTAATTAGTCATTTTCCATTTGAAATTCTACACTGATACTTCACATCTTCATATAAGATGATTTCAATAACAAATCTTGGTTTATTTATGACTGTTTACACTTAAAGGGTAACTCTCGCCAAAATGCAACCTAGGGTCTTTTTGTTAATCTACCCGAGGCAAACTTTCATTTAAAAGCATAATTAGAATGGAAACGCCACTTTTAAGTTTGACCGTTTTTTCGTTTTAACTTCGTCAGAACTAACTTGATATTTATAACATACTGACAGGTGTTTTTGGGAATGTTTTGGTAATGTTTACAGTTGGTGTGCTTGATTATAGCCTATGTGAAGCTGCCACAGAAGTATGTTCATGCTTTGAAGTTAATTAAACAAGTGAAATCACAAACTAAAAATGGAACCACAAAAGATATTGCTCATTCATTGATTCCACAGTGAGAAGTGAACTTGAGTCATACTGCATAAATAGTAGGCCTACTATTCCCTCAGGTCCAGCTCGCCCTATGTTTCAAATGCTGCGTAAACACACGCTGACAATTTGCAGAACCTGATTTCACCCAGTGCAACATGTTCCTGGATCAATATCTTTGTTTATCCTGGAACAACATTCCAAAAAATTTGAAGGACAAGTTTACAGTTTATGTCAAGTTTAAGCTTACAACCCGGGTTAGGTGCTTCTACATCAGTGTTATTCGCCTATCATTTCCCTCTGATTTTAGGAATAAGTTATGGGTATAGGGTTAGGTTTAGGGGCAGGGATAGGGTTAGGATTGAATTTTCAGACAGGAATGTTTTTCCAGGATCAACACAATATGTTGACCCAGGAATGCGTCCAACTTGGCAAAACAAGAATGTGCCGGACAATTTAGTTTGTCTATGTTCTTAAGTTTTAAAATGTCGCATACTGCTCTGACACACAAGTTGAGGATCCAAAAGCAGCTTTTATTGGGTAATCCAGAATCGTAATTCAAGTGACAGGCAGAAGTCTAAACCACAGGGAAGACAAAACAAACAACTGGGTAGAAAGCATGGGCAAACAGGGGAACCTAGGAAATCGGTCAGAACTAGTGATGGGACGGTTGATATCGGGTCTCCGATGCTCCGACACAGTTTTCAAACCACTATTGTATCATACACTGTACCGATGCTTGTATCGAAATGACAATACCATGTGATTGATGACCTTTGAAGCTTCGGAAGGTCGGAACAGCTAGTTTGAGAAAATTCAAACTGATGCATAAAAGGGAAATGATTATCGAGACGGCTTATTGACGATTATTGATTTAAATGATTTAACACTATACTTCCCAATAACAAATTGTAAAAAAAAAAAAAAAAAAAAAAGAGAAAACAGAACACCCAAAAGATTTCTACTCATGTCAATCCTAATTATGATCACTTACTTGTGTTTTTTATATTATTGATCAATACGTGAATCCATTGACCAGGCTACACATGACACGAGTGACTTGTTGTGGTCTCATTGGCACAAATTAATTTAGAAGAGATTAGATCAGATTAGATAGAACTGTATTGATCCCAGATTGATACCACTCTTTTATGTCACAGACTTCCAAAGCTTTGTTTGGTCACATGCTTTTTCTGCTCTGCAGTGATTTGTTAGATATGGTAGAGAAAACAAATCTGACCACCAGATGTCGCTAATGCGCATTGTGTTAAAAGCTTCAAGTAATGAACCATTTTTCGGCACATTTTGATGAAAGCCTCAAATGCTTCAGAAAGCCTCGTTTTCCCATCTCTAGTCAGAACCAAAACAAAGGAGACAAGCGAGAGCCCTCAGAAATGCAATGTGAAAAATACAAGACTTCGCAATGAGTGACTGTATAAACAGGTCTTATGTCAGAGTTAACAAGGGTATTGACACACAGGTGGAAGTGATCAAACAATAATGAGCCCAGGCAATGGGTTATGGGAAGTGTAGTTTATGATGGGAAAGCCAAGACGACAGGAGGAGTGCCCTCGAGTGGAAATTAAGGGCACTCCAGCTGGTGGATGTATAATGTAATATTGGTTGAGCAGTTTTTTTTTTTTTTTTACTTGAAATACTAAATTGAAGCAAAGCAGGGGAGAAGAACAGTTGTTCTGTTTCTGTTTCGTGCCTTGGGTTTCCTAGAGAATTTCCTAGGATGGCTGTTTAGACTTGAGCAAATGAAAGTCTGTGGTAATATTACTTAAAGAGACTTTCACATATTATTTCAATGGACCCTTTTTGCAGACAGTTATTAACATAGTAAATCTAGGAAAGTTTTTTTTTATATGTTCGGTTTTTTTGTGTATGTTATATTACTCTGGCATTAAATTTCAGAAAACTATTGCTGTGTGGGTGTTTCTATCAACACAATGGCTGAGGAAGTGACAGCAAATTTGGCATCTTTCTCTTCTCTGACCACAGTAATCAATCACTCAATATTTTTTCTTCTTTTGGGAAAGTCTAAGAAACACTATTTGGATTTTTTTTTTCTTTTCTTTTTTCTATTGGAACAAATGGGAATTCCCCGGAAATGTGAAAAAGGTCCATTACAAACATGAACTTATTGTCTTAAAAAAAAAGTTGCTAGTTCACTGAACTTCTCTACAACACAGATAAACAGAACTTCAAAATAAAAGCAACATGAAAAAGAACAAAATAAAAACTAAAATTCAACAAACCCAAAATGATGTGCTTCATATCATAAAAAAGTCATAAACCTAGTTTTCAAAATAGGCTGATTATAGCTGAGCCTTATACGTGTAAAAGTAATAAGCTCAATTTATTGCCTTTTACATCTCCCGTTCCTGTCCTATTTATGTGTATGATATTTATCTGGTATCCAAGACTCTTGATAATGTACGTTGATAATCTACTGCTTTTATTGACCATACATTCTGCACTTCCCTGAATCCCTGGTATCATATTACCCTAACTGTTGTTAATTTATATTGAACCCTTTAAATGTCATCACTTGAACATGGAAATGAAATGCAGCATTTCACCTTCCAGTATATTTCCATCATGAGGTGATGATCTAATCAGGCTTAATCTAAAGCAGAAAATGGAGGTTATGAATTGAGGTGCTTAGCTAATTAGACTTCTTAGTGTAGTCTAAAATATGAAAGAACTGACTCATGCTTGTAATCCACAGCAAAGTAATTTAATTAGAATAAATTAATCATCAAAAGCACAGAGCTAAATTATTATTTTGCCATTTTTGTTATGTTTAATTCAATTAAATTAATGTATATTTGTAATAGCGCTTTTCACAATACATATTGTTTCAAAGCAGTCAGTTATCAGTTATTCTGTTATCAGTCAGAGATGAGGGTGTCAAAGTAATGTCCAGATGACAGTAATATACAGCTAAGATAATACAAGTTATGTGGTTAGTAAACCATGTATTAAGTTAAGCAGACACAATGAACATGTTAGGGAATTATTACAGTTTTGATCGTAATCATTTCAACAATATTTGACAGTTTATAATAATTATTCATTTTATTTATATATCACTTTTAAAGCTATTTACTGTGCTTTACAAAAGGTAAAAATACATGAAGAGCTTTATAAAATACATCCGGCAGACATAATACAACAAATACAAAATACTACAAAAACAAAAATTCCAAAACACAAAAAAAGACTTCACAACGTAATAAAAGCATGTCCGCACAAAACGTTTTTAAATGAGACTTAAAAACAGACACAGATTGCACATATATATCCATTGGCAGCCTTTAATATTGGAGCCTTCACTGCAAAAGCTCTGTCACATTTTGTTTTATATCTTGGAACAGCCAACATGATTAGAAGATCTGAGACATCTAACTGTTTCCAGAGGTGGACAATACCAAAGTACATTTTCTTGAGTACTGTACTTAAGTACACTTTTTGAGTATCTATAATTTACTTGAGTATAACTTTTTACTTTAACTTTACTACATTTGAAAGACAAATATGGATGATTTTGGTTGCAGGGGTTGCATTTTGGTTGGAAATGAAAGTCGGGTTGACTTCAGAACCCGACGTCAGATTGACGTCAACATCCATACCTTGGATTTTGGTTGGAATTGAAAGTCGGTTTGACGACAGAACCCAACGTCAGATTGATGTCAGAACCCGACGTCAGAATGACGTCAGAACCCGACATCGGATTGACGTCAACATCCAACGTCGGACAGACATTGGATTTTGGTTGGAAATGAAAGTCGGGTTGATGTCAGAACCCGACTGATGTTGGTTTCTGACGTCAACCCGATTTTCATTTTCAACCACAATACAACGTCTGTCAAACGTTGGAGATTAACATTAATCTGATGTTGGATTCTTTTTAACGTTGGGTTTGGTCTTCTAAATGTGAATTTTGTCATTGTTTTGAAGCACATTAGCTTATAGATAACAGTAAGGGTAACTTCAATCCCACTACTGGAAATATATATATAAAACTGAATGGCTTGTAATTTTCTTCATATACTGTATATGCTAAGCACTCTTGGAGGACATCTAATCTTGTCAGATCATTGAATTGCATGTGATAAACATAACTGAGTTATCACAAAGCAGTGAAAATGTATATGATGTTTCCAGATTACGGATCCAAGAGGTAATATAATAATTAAAAACAAAATTGATCCCAACAGGGAGCCTTGCGGAACACCACATTAGAAGGGGAGGGAAAATCAACTCCAACTGACACTACAAATGTTCTATTTAACCAATAAGAATAAAACCAGTCCAATGCCCTCTCTGAAACACCCACCCATCTGTAATGTATAATTTAAGATTGAATGACCAACTGTATCAAAAGCTGCAGTCAAATCTAACTATATTAAAACAGAGCACTATCCAGCATCCTCTGCCATCAGTAATTCATTACTCTTAAAAGGGTAGTTTCTTTACTATGGTTTTATCTGAAGCCTGACTGAAATGTCTCACAAATATATTTCAATCATAACCTCCAAGAGTTTCTTCTACTACTTTTTCTACTATTTTTAAAATAAAAGGTCATTTTGATATTGGTATATAGTTATAAGCAACTGCAGGATCTAATGAGGGCTTCTTCAGAAGTGGTTGAACTGTCACATGCTGGACACATCCAGACACAAGAGAGCTATTCACTACAGACAACGGAACTAGACCTAAAGTCTCAATAACTTTCTCAAACAGTCTTATAGGAACCACATCTGTATGAACTGGAACGCTTCAGCTGTTGAACAAACTCATAAAGATCCTGCTCTGATATAGGTGAAAAAGAATCCAAACAACACCTCCCTAAATCCTAACTGATTCAATGATGATGTTTTTCTTTTTTTTCTTTTCTTTTTTTTTTTACCTGCCATGCATCCAGTGGCCTATGTAGTCTATATTTTTTATTTGCTGTTTTGCTTTGATAAATGTTCTATTTTGCGTGTTGTTTTTTATATGAGTGAGATTGTGGAACAGTGTACTTACATCAGTCACAAAGAAAAAAAAAAACAATTTCCATAGAGTTCTCCTCAAATGACAAGTCAGTTTATTCATTTGTTCTAAGCAAGGACAAAAAGAACAATAACCAGATTTAGAAAGGTGTCATTTAAAAAGAGGTTCTTACACTTACAAACTACACCCAGATGGAATGAAGATGTAACACAGTCGAGACATATGTTCAGTTTACACTAATGATCCATTACATGAAACAGTTGATGTTTATTGTCATTTGTGTGCATCCTGTTTCACAATTTGCAGATGTTTTTCAGAAGGTTCTACATTAGAGATGCTTGGGCCAAACACAGCATTTACAGCTGTCATCAAACACGGTGCCTACAGCACAGCGGTCCAAAAAGGTATTGCCTCCAGCACAGTTATAATATTTGTTGGAATCTTCAGGGTGAGGATAAAGTCCATCTGGCTTCCCGTTACAGAATCCTGATCCTGGAGCATGAGTGGTGGTGGTGGTAGTTGTGGTGGCTTTTGTGGTTGTTTGTCCAGGTTTGGGGGTGGTGGTTGAAGGCATAGGAGGCAGTTCTGGAAAAAGCATATTAATTAAGCATTAGTTTTTATTGTTGTCTTTTCTTCAAATACAACCAGTCTTGCCGATTATTTATTTACCGATATCCAGAAGATTGCGCAGATGGCCCATGAGAGGATGGTTCCCCTGATTACAGAACTGTCCAGCAAAGTCATCCAGATCAAGCGCCCACACGAAGGCTCCACCAAATTTCTTGTCTTTTAGATAACGGACCTATAAAATAAGAGGAAAAAGGTGAGTTGTTAGTCAGTTGCTGGCAAACGGTTACAACGAAATCCAACTCCAGTAAAAACTCAAAAGTACCTTAGTTTCGAAACTCTCCTTGGTGTCAAATCCAACCCATTCGCCGTTCTTTGTGGCATAGGGCACCTTCTGATCCTCAATCCACTGGATTGTTGTTCCCTCTAGGAAGCCACAGATCTATAAAGACATTGGCATATTAATTGCCAGTATCAGATGTTGAGATTGTTTAAAAGACACTTATGAATATGAATTAATATATTCCATTTGTTTTCCATTTTGGCCAAAATGACTTTTCCAAATCTCCCACCTCATAGTAAGACCAGAATCCAGCCTCGCGAGTGTAGGTTCCAGCTGAAGCAGGTCCACTAGCTGGGGCTCCAACCTCAGTATCTGTAGATGTCAGACGGAATGTGCGGCCGTATGTTGCGAAACCCATTCTGAGTTTCTCCACAGGGGTACCGTTGTCCCTCCAATAGCGCATAGCGTAATCCTGAAAGAGGAGTAGAGTTATCATTTTAAAATGGAGGAAAAAAAAAAATCATTATTTGTTTCCACATTTTTTGTGACACAGTAAATCAGTTCTTACGGTGTTGAAGTAGACCAGGTCTCCATTGTCCTTTGAGCCTTGGTACAGGGGGCTGTTGTGTCCTGTGAATCTTTCCCAGGTTCCATGGAAGTCGTAAGTCATCACATTGATGAAGTCCAGGTATCTGGAAAACAATTATCACACAAATCAGGAGGGGTCTAAAACATCTCATGCAATGCTGATTCGATGGCCCGTGACCCTACATAGGACAAGCGGTTTTGAAAATGATTGGATGGATGATTTGGTGTCATCATACTTACTTGGCAACCTCAGCAATCTCAAATCCAGCATCAATTGTGCCTTTACCAGCTGGAACAGCAGCAGACAGCATCAGTCGAGGTCTGCCAGTAGCTTTGCCCTCGGCCTCATAGGCCTCAAGAAGTTCCTGTAAAGAGAAAGATAAATAAAAATGAAAAGAGCTTAAGTGAAATGAAATAAATGAAAAGCAAAATTTGCACACAAGAAAAAAAGACACTGGATTACAAACGGACCCACCTTGCACAGCAGTGTGAATCTTTCTTTGTCTTCAGGCGGACTTCCTCTTGATCCAGGGTATTCCCAGTCCAAGTCCATACCATCAAACCCATAAGTCCTCAGGAATTTGATGGAAGACTGAATGAACGTCTGACGGTTTGCTGCATTGGACACCATGATGGAGAACCTAAGATGAATTTTTAAATGCATTTCAGTTTAACCATTTAACAGCTGCCCAAATGTGATAATGACATGACAAAAAAAGACCAAAACAAAACAGAATACTTACTGTGATGAACCAAAGTTCCATCCACCAATAGCCAAGAGAGTCTTAAGAGTAGGATTTCTGTGAGGATAATCGATATATTTTAGGAATATATATATATATATATTTTTTTTTTTTTTTTTTTTTTTTTTGGCAGTTTCTGCAGTGTTCATTTCTTACTTTTTTGGTATTTGTTTTGTAAAATAACTCACAAAAAACATTGCAAATTATTCAAGAATTTCAGCATCTGAAAGTGTTAAAAGTGATATTTCAACTAATACATACCTGTTCTTGAGTTCATTGAAGGCTTTGTAGAGAGTCTCATCGTTCCACTCATATGTGATAAGCTCGTTTGCATGGTTGATCATTGCGAAAGCATAGAAAAGGTGTGTACAAAGGAAAGGGTCGACATTTGCAGGTGTATACTTTCCAATTCCAGGTCTGTACTGGGACCAGTTGGTGAAGTAGCAGCCCATTTCCATGGAGAAGGCTGGTTATGGATACACAAAGAAGCTCTTAGACAAGACATTTACACACTCAAATGCATTTGCGATATAACCTCTCTTCTCAACATTGCAATGAAATATAGATATTTCATTAAAAAGAAGAGATAAATATGATAATGTGATTTAATAAATACTCAGTGACTCACCAACATGGCAGAGCACCAAGCCCAAACCTAGAATATGCAATAATATCAGGTAAATGACAAATAAAAAATAATTAATTGTACTTTAAATTCCACTTCGCAGTGTATGTACATCATTTCTTACCTGCTATAAGTGTAAGCTTCCCCATTTTATTGCCAATTTTCTAAAAGAAACAAAGATCAGTTTAATTAATTATAAACTAATAGTAGAAATAAACCTGAAGTTGAATTCTCAATATAGAAATTCCCTGATGGTTACATACCTGGGGTACCTCAAGAAAATGTGAGGACAGGCATCAAAACCCTAAGGTTTTTATAGGAGTTGGGTGTTGTCTATGTCATCCTAATATGGGATGCTTTATTAGGATGGTGTAATATATGGTAGGCTATCTCCTGTAAACTATGGACTTAAATGAGAATAACACGTGGAAATAAAAAAAAACCTTTGTCCTATTTAGCACAATTTGTGTGAAGCTTCATAGATAAGATTAATAATTAGAACTGCTGTGGTAAAATGTACATGAATGCAAATATGTCTGCTATTTTAATATGGATTTAGCCATTTAATTTTAACACATTTTAATCTAGTAGAATGTTCAGCTGAAGCCAGATTTGTAGAAATTATAGTAATGTGTATTTGATCAAATAAAGAGCAGTTCATGCCATTGACTGACATATATAGGAATACTTTTGATGTCTATAATATTTAGCCAAGAACTCTACTTTTCCTCTTGTTCTAAAATCTAAATTTAACCACAAT
Source organism: Leuciscus leuciscus (assembly GCF_965113295.1). NCBI lineage: Eukaryota > Metazoa > Chordata > Actinopteri > Cypriniformes > Leuciscidae > Leuciscus > Leuciscus leuciscus. The sequence goes on along the minus strand of NC_138747.1, from coordinate 12,898,900 downwards.
TAGTGTTTGTCTACCAACTTCTATCTTGTTTTGATTCCCTACTGCATGATGAAACTATAAGGTCAGAATTCTCCTCTTTTGTGTTGCTATCTTCTCATTTCAAACTGTCAGCATCAACGCACGATTCAGGATTCAGTGTCATTTATCTTACAGGCCTGGATTTGGTTGCACAAAGAATGTTTTTTATTCCTGATGAAAAATGAAGGCTGAAAACAATAACAAGTGCGGTGCAGGAAGAACTACTGAAAAATCATGATCTAACCTTACACACAAAATCTTTTCATTGGCAAAATATTGGTGTCCGGGTTTTTAAATGCTTACCTTAAAGTTGTGCTATAAATGAATAGTGTTCACAAACAGCTTGGAGTGGAGCCTTTGAAATGCAATCAGTATTCAGTTTGTCATGACTTAACAAGCGGATTCTTCCAGCTTCCCTCTTCAGTGTCCTTATTTTATCTAACAGTTTAATAATAATCTGGGTTAGCTTAGAGCGCAAACTGAGTCTCAGGAGCAAGGAGAAGCTAACTGAGTGAAAAAAAAAAAAAAAAAATAATAATAATAATTAAAAAAAAATAATAATAATAATTGATACAGTCCCTGCTATTAACTTATTCTCACTTATATTAGAATATCAGTTGATATAAACCCCTATGTTAGGGAATTTGAGTTGTTCTTAAGTTTGCTTATTTATTTTTTAGTTATATTTCCTTGGTTGAGTGGTTCTTGTGTTATGTACTTATTAATTTACACACATTATAGCTGAGAGGGGCAAACTATTTTGGTTAGATATCTGTTGCTTGTTAGGGAGGATTATTTTTTCTCAGATTTTTTGTAAGAAGGTGTAATGTGAAATTGTCGTTTGTTATTTGGTATGTCTCTGTGTTTTGTATGGTTTGAAGTTTAAATAAATGTAAAAAAAAAAAAAAAAACTGAGTGGAAAATTAGCGTAAATATCTCCATTTACAGTCAGTTTTCTCTTCTAGGTCAACTGCTATTTATTCTTGCTGAAAAACTTTGTCAATAGGCTATATTTCAATATATAAATGACAAAAATTGTATGAATTTATTTGTGTCAATAGTCCTCCATATTGGCATCATCTCATCTCTGTTCGCGTGCTTGCAGAAAGCATGTTTCAGGCCTTAAAGTTGACATGAAACGGAAGTTGTGATAGTCTTTTCTTCCCTATTAGGACATATCCAAGTGAAAAACTGCTTCTCAAACAAGAAAAAAGTAGGGCGGGGCTTGATTTTGTCCATTGGGAATTGATTGGATGGTTGTGGTTTGCTATTGCTGATGTCATGTGAATGACAGGATGTCCCGCCTTCACGCCAGTAAACATCATCAGAGAAGAGATATTGCTGCAAGAGGGAGGGAAAGTTATTTTGATTTAAGTTTATAAGGGCATGTGAATTTAAAAAAATTATAATGATAATGTGCAAGGATAAATCATGTATAATATATGCTGCATTATTGACTTGTATGAAAATACCAAACATTTTACATGAGTACTGGAGCCTGTAATAGGCCTATAAATCATGGTGGATATGACACTAATAAATAATACAACATGTAAATAATATAATACAAAAAATAACTCCCTGCATGCATACATTTTTCTTAACAGGGTTGTTAAAATTCATGGGCCCTGGGACAAAACAGGAGGCATGGAACAAATCTGAATCTGAGAGTATAATTTGAACCAACAACATGTGTGACCATTGCTGGATAATCACTGTTTGAGAAGACAATACTTGTTATATTAAAATGCACATTGAATGAAATAAATATTTATATGTCAATATATTTGCTTCAGAATGAAATATAAATCAAAATAAAGAGGGAGGTATGATGAAATCAGAACATAAAGACTTAACTAAATCAATATCAAACAATCAAAACATATATGGTAGCAACATTTTATTAGTTATTATTTTATTAATATTAGTATTAATACTTTTATATTGTCCCAGCTAACAGAAAACGTTCTCAAAACTTTGAATAGCATTCTGGCAAGGATGTCTCAAAGTTATGAACAAACATTCTTCTAGTAATGTTAATAAAATATTTGTTCAAAGTTATGTCTTTAATAACGTTCTCTAAACGTTAGCACAACAATGTTATTACATTGTTTTCATCCAACATTTCAGAGAACATTCAAAAGTAACTTTAATATATGCAAAATGACCAGTTGGAATGTTCTCTTAATGTTCGCATAACCAAGAAAAACTTTTTTTTTAACTTTTCAAAATAACTGGACATTTTGAACATCTGGAGAACATTCAGAAATAGCATTTCATAACTTAATATGAACATTAGCAAAACGTTCTTAGAACATATTTCCTAGCTGGGATGTCAAGGCGTGCTAGCTCAAGTGATTTTGTTCTTAATTTTATTGTGCTCATTTCATCACAGCATTGGGACCTGTATGACCCTTGTCCCTGCCTGGACCCTTGTCTTTGTCTACACCCGCCACCAAAAATAAGGTACACTACAAAGAACAAATGTACCCCTATCTGATTGAACAGTGACCTGATGTAACTGCCTTGCGAAACACTGAGTACATGCGATCGTAAATATTAGCATGAAGTTGCTGATAGATGTCTAGCCTCATAGTGCTCTTATATGATCTTACAGAAGCAATGTGTCAGTTCATCCTACGGCTGTTGAGGATAATGAGATAAATCTTTGTATATCCACATGGAAAATTTCCACTGGCATGAAACATATCATGTTTGTGATGACACATTCTGTGACTTAAGCAACGATACTGCAGTATAGTTACACTAGTTTCTAGTTTCAATAAAGTAATAATGGTACAGAGCTTGAGGTGAAATTGAAAATAGGTCAGTTAGGATCTGTTTTTTTAAGATAAGGTACAGTAACAAGTATCTTACAAGATAAGATATACCATATTTATGGTGTTTGTGTTTGAATGGGAAGAGCTTTAATTATGGGCACACTTTTATTTAGGCTACTATAAAATGTAGGCCTGTTTGAAAGATTTATGCATTCACATTTTCCTCACAATCTCAGGTCAATAAAGTAGATTGAAGTTTTCATTGTATTCTCAAGTGTTTTGAATTGCATTCCATTTCAATCTATTGTGAACAGCCTAATGGGAATGGACATGCACACCATGATTCCACCATGAGAGATACACTAAATCTTATTGTCTGTCAGAGAAAAAAAAACTCTTCATTTAAAAAAGTAAATTTTGTAATAAATGAATCTCGATTGATCTGTTACAACAATCAAGTAAATCTTAATTGGCCAAATCTGATAGAAATCCTGTTTTTTTAAAGGCCAGAAAAAGGGCAGAAAAAATCTTGGCTGACATTTAGTGTCATGTTATACATGTGTGTAGCCCTCCCCGTCTTTCTCCCCAGCCATCACTTTACTTTATGCGGAGTTCCCCATCACTCGAAACTAAAGGGACATGTTGCAGCAACAAAATGAACAGGGGAATAACGCAATTAACAGGTATTTTTGTCTTTGAATATGTTTTCTTAAAATATTTATCTCATGTAAAAGCATCTACTAATGATCTTATTCCATATTTTGTCAGGCCTGAATTTGCTCTTTCAGTTCGGTAGGGTGATTTTCAATCCACTGCGTGAAAGATTATTCATTCAAATTACATCACCAAAGAATTACTGCTGACATATTTGTATTTTTATACTCTTTTTCTCAGTAACTTGTTCAAGACTGGTGTGTTACTTCACAAACTGGTCCCAGTACAGAGCAGGAACTGCTAGATACCTTCCAGAGAATGTGGACCCGAACTTGTGTACTCATTTGATCTATGCATTTGCCATTATAAACTATGCCAATAACATAGCTGCAAGTGAGTGGAATGATGTGGCTCTTTATTCGACCTTCAATGCACTTAAGAACAAGTATGTTTGTAGCTCATGCAACATGTTTCTAGTCTCATTTATATTTGATTTGTCAAATGTTCTGCTAGTGACAAAGACTCATAAAATGTTTGTTTCATTTCTAAAGAAATCCTAAGTTGAAAACCTTGTTGTCTGTCAGAGACCAAGATTCAAGCCAGTAAGTGTTCCTTCTGTGTTTCTGAGTAAAAGTTGCCCTCTACTGGTAACATACCATTTTTATATCTTAATATAAAATCTTTCTTTTTTTCATTTTGCAATTAATCTGAAATATGTGTAAGCCACATTACCAGTTAAATAAGCAGCCATACGTTTTCATGTTTACACCAGATTCTCCAATATGTTGTCCAACTGGACAAACCGTCAGGCATTCATCAAGTCTTCTATAGAATTTCTGAGGAAGTATAACTTTGATGGGCTGGATTTGGACTGGGAACACAAGGGCACTCCAGAGACGCGTCCGGAAGATAAGTTGAAATTCACTCTTCTGTGCAAGGTTAAAACTAATTATATGTTTTCAAATAGGGTTTTCCAATGGATCATAAGAGGTCAGAGAGACACCTTATCTGTGAGAAATTTTAGTGGTACATAAATTTAACACTAAATTTAACACTACCGTACATTTGGGGTCGGTAGAATTTTTTTAATGGATTTTGAAGAAAAAAAAGTCTGTTATGCTCACCAAGGCTGCATTTATTTGATCAAATACAGTAAAAACTGTAATACTGTGAAATATTATTACAATTTAAAATAACTTTATTGGAAATAAAATTATTGGATGAATAGAAAGTTTAAAGCATTTATTTGAAATATAAATCTTTTGTAACATTATAAATGGTATTTACTGTCACTTTTGATCAATTTAATACATCCTTGCTAAATAAAAGTATTAGTATTATCTTTAAAAAACACACTTTTGAACGATAGTGTACAAGGATGGAAATCAAACCATAATTGGGCAATATATTGGCAATTATTCTTTTTTAAATCTTACCAATTTATTGAGGTTTTTGCTTTAAAACAAGCCAAAAAAAATACAACTTGCTAAAGGACTAAATAAAACCCCTTTCCAAAAAACTTTTGTGAAACTTTAGGAACTTCTGGAGGCATTTCTTGCTGAAAGCCAGTCACACAAAGATGCGAGACTGATTCTAACAGCAACTGTTTCAGCACAGAAAGAAGTCATTGAAAGGAGCTACAAAATTCAAGAGATCTCAAAGTAAGAACAACATGTCATTCCATGTCAATCCTTTCTAAATGTTTAGAATGTTGAAAAAATGTGGATTTTTTATTTTTTTACAGGTATTTGGACTTTATTAGTGTCAAGACATTTGATTTTCATACGTTTAAAGATGGCATTGTGAGGCATCACAGTCCTTTGTACAGTGCTGTCCATGACGAGGAAAATATTTACTCAAACACCGTAAGCACAGTGATTGACATTGAGCACATGGGTTTCAAGACAGTGAATAACTTTAATTTGGTACTGTGTAGTTTGCATAATTTCCTCTTTCATGCAGGATTTTGCCCTGCAATACTGGAGATTCCACGGAGCTCCTGCCAAGAAGTTGTTGATGGGCTTTGCCACATATGGACGTTCCTTCATCCTCGCCTCCTCTCAGAATGGAGTTGGAGCTCCAGCCAATAACTTTGCTTCTCCTGGACCTTATACACAAGAGATGGGCCTGTGGTCTTACTTTGAAGTAAATGGAAACATCATTTCTGGTCAGAAACTAACGGCTTGCAAATGCTTGTCAGTGATATCAATTAAGGAATTTTATTTATTTTTTTTCAAGATATGTCTTTTCCTAAATGGTGGCATAGTACAGTGGATTGAAGACCAGAAAGTTCCTTTTTCTGTTAAAGGCAGTGACTGGGTGGGATTTGACAACCTGAGGAGCTTTGAGATTAAGGTAAATTTCAATTAAGTCACGTAATAGCCTACTGTTATGTCTAAATTTAAAGATTATTTTTATATGACAAATAACAGCACTGCTTTATATTGTTAAGATAAAATACTTACAGGAACATAGCTTTGGAGGTGCGTTTGTATGGGCTCTCGACCTGGATGACTTTTCTGGAAATTTCTGTGGACAAGGCAATTATCCTTTAGTTAACAACCTAAATAAATGGTTAATACTTGGTGAGATTTTCATAAATAAATGTATATTTTTTATGGTTATTTATGATCAGATTCTGAAATATATTCATTTGCAACAGGAGCAAAAGATGAATTGTATACTTCCATGGCTACAAGCACCAGCACTCCCAACAACACTTTTGCAACAGTTGGGAAGGGCTCTTCACCGCCAACATGTGTGAAAACTCTCAGCTCTCTTACAGCACTGGGAAGTCAGTTCTGTACGAATAGATCAGATGGACTTTATCACAGAATGGATTCCCTTAACTCCTTTTATAGCTGTACTGGAGGAATGACAAATATCACGTGGTGCACCCCTGCCGTTTTAAATCATTCTGGGGCAACACGACCATCACAGATTATAATTTTCATTACATTAGGAAGTGCAAGTCTCCTAACTCTGTGTGGCATTGCCTTAGGAGTAACTTATACTGATTTAATGTAAAAACATGGATGGAAAGACAACCCAGCACAAGTTTTAAAATCTCTATTAGCTTATTGCAGGATAACGTTACAGCCTGCTGGTTACATGTTGAGCATTGTTGTGATTGTTACTGTTAAATATTTTCTTAACTTTTGTTTTTGTTTTTTTGTCGGCATGAAACGGAAGTTGCAATAGTAGTTTCTTCCCTATTGTGATGTATATCAGAGTGAAATGGCTTCTCGAACAAGAAAAAAATTTAGGGCGACATTGATTTTGTCCATCTGTAATTGATTGAATGGTTGGATAGTTGCAGTTTGCTATTGCTATGATCTCATGTGAGTGACAGGTTGCCCCGCTTTCACAGTATCATCAAAGAAGAGAAGAGATGCTGCAAGAGGGGAAGTTATTTGGATTATAGATTAAGGGCACGTGAATTTTTAAAAGATAATGACTGTGCGTTTATAATAAATACTGCAATATTTCCTTAAAAAAAACCAGTCAATGTTGATTTCATGGTGTCTTAAAAAGTCTGCTTTAAAATGAGCCCAATTTACCTGTGAGGCATTTTAGTCAATAGTCAAGCAACTCCTTTATCATAGAAAAGTGGCTCACAAATTTTTGTTGGATGTAAAAAAAAAATCTAAAACAAAACTGTTTTAGCAAATTACCTCTACACATGTAATGTGAAACAAAAGATGTACTGTTGCATGTATTTACTGGAAAATATGAAGATAATTATTTTATTTTTCTTATTATTATTGTCATAATTATTATACATTTTATTGTTGGTGTCATTAAAATTATACATTAGTAAGTGAGCAACATTGTCTGTGTATTGTATAGTATTGGAGTATTTTTGGCTATTCCATATTGTGACTGATCTGTTTCAGTTTAGAGTCAGTTATAAATAAACCATGCAAAATATTGCTTTTATTCTTTTTATTAGGGCAATTTAACAAAAATAAAAATCCCACAGTATAGTGACTGACTATTCTAGCCAACCTGACTGCAGTAGCCAATCAAGATTGCCGTGTTTTCACACGTGCTTCAGGCACTGGTTCATGCAGAGTGTTCCTATAACGTCGACACCATGCAGATGCAGTGTTGAAGTTCCATTTCAAAATGCGAACTGTACACATTTCTTGTGCTGGACACAAAAGAAATATCCTTTTTAAAAAGTCTCCTGCTATTCCTCGCACAATCGCTATTTTATGGGTCCTGAAAACGTTTTCAGTGGGGTCCTCAAGGGAGTATAAAGCAACACTAAGGAACTTTTCCTCTTCGGTCGCCCTACAGTTTGGAAGCGGAATTGTCCATTACCGCTGTCGTAAATAATTTCGCCAAATTCAGGCAGGCACAAAGTCACAGATGGACAAATCTATGGGTGCAGCTCTGAATTGAACTGGCAAGCTGTTCCAAAGTTTAGGAGCAGCTACGGCAAATGCCAGATCGCCACTAGATTTTAGTCTGGTTTTAGGAACAACTAAAAGCCTCTGATTGACAGACCTAAGAGCTCTTACTGTGTGGTGATTAATCAACAGGGTGCTAAACCTTAGAACCTTTATGGACTTAGAAACCAATAGAACACTTTAAAGTAAATTCTATACCACACAGGTAGCCAGTGTAAAGACCGTAAAATGGGGGCAATATGCTCACACTTTCGAGCCCTCGAGCTCTCGCAGCTTTTTTTTTTGTACCATCTAAAGGCAATTTAAAGAAGACAAGAAAAGACAAGGCTACATAGAGTTACAATATGTCAAGCCTATAGGCTAGGTGATAAAAGCATAGATTACTCTTACAAAAAATTTTAAAAAGTGAAAAAGACTTTTCACCAAAGACTCGCAATTGATAGAAACTTGATTTTACAACCTGATTAACTTGTCTTTCAAGCTTCAGAGCACTTTCGAGAAGGACTCCAAAGAGTTTTCACATAGGCTACGGCTTAACGTAAGTTAGGTAAAAACAACAATCTTGGTTTGTTAACAAGACATCGATGCTATAATATCCACAAGGCAAGCAAGGAAGATACATTTCTGTGTCATCTGCATATGGTAAAATTATTTAAAAAATGTACAAGGCAGAAAAAATATGATGATGACAAATTTTGACAAATGGCAAATTTTTACAATATGCAGATGACAAAATCATACTTCTCAAAATAAGTAAAGTAAGTTAAAGGTGCAGTCTGTAAGAATGACAGTGGTCGACATAGGTACTGCAGTCCAAATTCAAAATATCGGAGAACGTCGTTTCTCCCGCCCCGCCCCGCCCCGCCCCGCCCCGCCCCGCCCCGCCCCGCCCAGCCGTAATTTTACATACAGCACCTTTAAGAGTAAACAGCATGGGAGCTAGAGAAGAAACTTGGGGGACGCCGCAAGTCAAAGGAACAGAACCAGAGTAAAATTGCCCTATACTGACAATCAAAACCAGCTTAGGGCAGAACCACTTATGCCCACAATCTGTTCTAAGAACAATGTAGTCAAAAGAACATTGTGGTCTACCATATCAAAGTCAGTACTCAGATCTAAAAAGTAGCCTACCAGCGCTACAGAGTCTCTGCATTATGAAGTACCGTGCAGTGCAGCCTTTCAGATTTGCCGGGGCAGTGACAAGCGCCTCTTACTGATCTCCTTGACCGTTTCAGCTGGTTTCAGTCACGTGATGCTGGCTCTGAACGAAAACGCGTTGTGGTAACGCGATGAGGTAGGCTAGTGCTTTTGGTCCCTCTCTGCAATTATAGTTTTTCAAAATGGCGGAATGACATGGAAGCCTCCTTTGACTTACCCGTCCAATGTAAATAAAGATAAGAAATGATTTGCTTACGAGGATAAGTCAGATCATTGGCAGAGGTAATTTTACACCAATGAGGACATATTTGTGACCCTGGACCACAAAACCAGTCACATGGGTCAATTTTTGGAAATTGAGCTTTATACATCTTCCGAAAGCTTTCCATTGATGTATGGTTTGTTAGGATATAACAATATTTGACCGAGATACATCTATTTGAACATCTGGAATCTGAGGGTGCAAAAAAATCGAAACATTGAGAAAATCGCCTTTAAAGTTGTCCATTTATGTTCGCGATTGTGCAGTGCTTTACGGTAGGAAATTTACAAAATATCTTCATGAAACATGATCTTTACTTAATATCCTAATGATTTTTAGCATAAAAACTAGTAACTGACCTGATGCAGACATAGCTGAAGCGAACTGATAGCGTCTTGTTCTGGAGAGAGGTTTACTTGAGGTCACTTGAAAATAAGTGGGGCAGCCAGAAATCTGCCCCTGCAGTTTCATTTTTCACCACAGATTTACATTGGAAATTGGTGGGGCGCTGTAGAGCTAGGGATGGCTCCTAGACCGGCTGCCCTGCTAGTATCATAATATACATGCCTGCCGAATATAATATTGAATCCATCATGCGCTATATTTTAATATATCCTGCTCACTTTACGACTTAAAATAGTCTATAAAATCCGAATGCTGAAAACATTTATAATTTATTATTAATTCAGTGGATATTGGATAAATATTTCTAACCCATATCGACAAACCGCGGCTGGTTTAGTCCTCAATGGGGCCGCAAAGTCTAAAATAGTGATGCAAACAGTGTTTTTTAAAAAAAATGTATTAATGAAGAAGCACCTCAGGACTTAGATGTTTTGATCCGAAGATTTGAGAAAACCGCTAACAATGATGAAAAAGAAACAGATAATTAGGTATTTAGGCTACTCTTTGTACAAGAAACATTGGTTCCCAACAGGGGGGTCGCGGCCCACAAGGGGGCCTCAGCGAGCTCTGTGGGGGGTCCCGTCATATTTTGAAAAGTTTTGAGCAATTTGCATTAAATAAAAGTCCTTAACTTTTTTCTGTTCAAAATGTATATAATGAGCGAGTTCATCATGAATCCATTTTCCAAACTGTGTTTTTGTCTTATCCTGAATCACAATGGTACACCTATAATAAGTGATTACATTGGGACTATTTTACCCTGGTTCGGATCGCTGCCGCTGCGGAGTAGCCCAGTACCTGCGTGACTCGTCATAGACGCACACAGAGAGAGAAGTAGTTCCGGCTACAATGTTCTTCCGAAAGACGCATTATTCTGTTAATAAACGCATGTTTTATCGCGGCTCGCTATAGCGCCAAAAGCCTAAAAAATAAAGCCTCACATTGATAAAGCCTCACAAATAACATGCAAGTATTGAGGCCCCAGACAGAAGTCATTTAGTAATAATAGCCTATATTCATTCTTTTTTTACCTACACACAAGTGTGAATACTGATATTTTTGTTATTGCATTTAAAAAAGGGCAAATTTATAGGCTACTCCTAGGCTTACATTTTTAAATTACAAAGGGCCTACTAATGTTTTTGTTATTGTATTTTCAATATTATAGGCTATTATTTGTGCATAAACATATCTGTTTATAGTAAACATACCGTTTGTTTGAAAACATCATATTTTGTCATCCTTGCTGCAAGCTTACAAGAGCGAAAATATCATTAAATGTGAAGGGGGGCCCTAAAATATTTTCTTGGGAAAAAGGGGGTCTCAGACAAAAAAAGGTTGGGAACCACTGCCTTAGAATAACGTGATAAACAAATGTTATCTGAGCTGAACATCTTGCAGAATTAAGGGACATGTTGTGTAGTTGCTCTGTATTGTGTATTGTATTAAGATTAACAACTTTCTGACACATTTGGGGTACGAGACAATTTGAGAAGTCATTTTAACTGTTCATTTTATGTTTCTTTATTAAAGGGGTCATATAATGGTACATACAAAGTTAATTGTACTGAAATGTGTGTTGGCAGTGCCTGTACACAACCATCATAAAATGATCAAAATCCATCCAGTGGTTTTTTTTAAATCTTCTTTTATGTTTCCCCCCAACTCAAGCTGTTCGATTTTGTGACGTCACAAAATCGACGCCCCTCCCACGACTGTTGATTGACAGTAGCGTTTCAACACAGCCCCGTCCTTGCTCGTGAGCGAGCTGTCAATCATAGCCCGCACGGACCGGGCGTCATTGTTGATACTGGAGCACTGAGCAGAATGGCGTCTAAGCGATTGTGGTGTTCTGTTCTTGGGTGTAATAACAAACACAGCAGTCATTTTGATGTTCCTAAATCCGCAGTGGCTGAGTTTGTTTTCGAAGGGAATATGCCCAAAGCATTGACGCGGGGATTCCCTCGCGGGGATTCCCCATGATCAACATGCTTTCATGTTTCACAGACTGCTTTACAAAGGAGGGTCAGTATAAAGATGGTTTTGCTTAAAGCTGTTCCTGAAAAAAGGATCGGTACCAACTTCGTGTTCCTGCTGCACCTCCAGAAGAACTGAAGTGAGTGTAACGTTTTATTAAGCTTTATATTTATATTAATCTTTGTAAATGGCTTGCAGGCTTCACATGAATGTGGCTGTTTACACTCAGGGTACATTACAGCATGTTTTCTATGTACGACGTTCTCAATATAATTCATATAATGAACAACGCGTCATGGTTATTGTGTTATTATTATTTCAAACGGTGTGCGCAGACTGCGCACAGAACAGAGGGGCGGGGTGAGCAAAGCTCATTATCATTTAAAGACACATGCACTTAAACGCGTGCTGAAAAAAGAGCTGTTTTTGACCAGGTAAAATTAGTGTTTTCTTACAACACTAATGAGAATTTTTTATTAAAGTATATTACAAACTTTTAATTTAGACCCTAAAGAATCATATTAGCTTGTACAAAAATGGCATTATATGACCCCTTTAAACTTTTAATCCTGATTATGGATGAATTAATTTTAGCCTACTCTTCATTTATTATTTGATTGTCTGCTGTTAAGAAATAAAATTTGACTTAATCATCTGACTGGATCTCCTCCCCGCATCATTTTCAATGCACATTTGTGTTCCGCAGAAAAAAAAGAAATAGTCCAGTCATTTTATGAAAAAAGGTTGAACAAACTGCAACAGAAGCAAACTCTACTGATTTTGTATCCTCAATATGTCCTGAGTACGAAAAAAAAAAAAGCCCCTAGGAATCCCATTAGGGGAAAGTTTCGAAAAAGACCCAAATATAGCCTATATTCATATGCCTATTCATTCTTTTTCTTACGTGAATAGGGTAAAAATTGTAACCTTTAGATATCACCATGAAAATTACTGAGTGGATTACTTACATCAAGACAAACAAAAAATGTATTACAAGTTTTTTTTAAATTGTTTGTTAACATGGACAAACAGTGCATAATCTAATTACGTATGTGCTAATTTGCATAAATACCACAACAGATCTAAACATTGGGTATAGCCAGGTGAAAATGTCTTGTTGAATCTTGTTGATCATGTTTTGCTGAAGTGTTTTTTCTTTAATTGCTAATGCTCTTTTTACACACAGACTGAACAAAATGAAGCATTGCTTGGTAATTGGTTGCGAGCTAAACTGGTATTATCTAATTGTGTAGTTAAATTTAACAGCTAACAGATATTCAACATAATTCATTTGTTAGACAGTCTAAGTAAAATACTTAATGTTAAGGTCTGAATGGAACCCATTTAGGCTACCCATGATGACCATGAGCATTAATACATAGGCTAGAGGCAGGAAGAAGTAGGCTACTTTAGAAACCAGCCTTTATTAATTATTATTGCAGAGATGAGGTTTGGGGCTGGGTCTGTGGGACTGTTTCTGGGGATTCACTTTTTATTTTACCTACCTTTTGTCTTCTGCATTCTCCTTACCATTGTCTCCTGTTCTTCCCTCAGACTCGTCCCCCAGAAACAGTTGCAATTTGCAATTCTGTTGCAGTTTGTTCAAGGTTGACCCCCATTTTGACTTAAAATGTCTGGACTAAAAGTCGTAGGGGTTTAGAATAACATGAGGTTGAGTATAATATCAGTGTCATTTTTGGGTGAACTGTCCGTTTAATGAGCATGTCCGTCACAATGACGCAAGCACTCTCCTGCCTGTACAGACGGGCGCCATTTTGTTCCCTTGTGAAGTCGTAAAGGAATAACTCCAGTCCGGGAGCGTCGACCTCTCTTCATGCACCAAACCGATCATACTTTATTCCAGTCGGTATAAACTGGTAATTGTGAACGCTTTATTTGTGATTGAACGTTTTATTTATTGATTAATTTACTTTAGTTAAGTGTAGTAACGTTAGTCGTTCTAAATTTAACAACATGCTAAAGTTAGCAACATGCTATTCGAAAGCCAATAGAATACTGTGTTATTTTCACGTAACGTTACACAGCTCTTGGACGTAAAATATACAAATTACTTGTTGTTTACACGTTGTTTGTAAAGGTGTTTCTCATCTGACAGCTTAGTAAAAGCAGTTATGCCAAACACAAGGCACCAAGGCCTAACACGACGAAGGATAAAACTATGTGTTGAACTGTGGATTTAAATCATAACGTGAACGTTATCCCATTGTAATCGAGCGATTGAAAAACTTTCTTTTTATGGTAACGAACGCGTAATTTCTGATGTTCTTTCGTTTCATTTATTTATGATCAAGTAACGTTAACGTATATTAGGTAATATTTGTTTATCTGAAAAAAATGTGGCTTAAATATGTAATATTCACAAACGCTGATTTTGTAAGACGCACTCTGAATTTACAGGTGCGGATACAAAATCGGCGAAATATTAATTTGTATATTACCCATTTTAAAACGTGACAATTGTGGTTTAACGTGGTCGAAAAACGAAAGCAAGAGCCAAAATGTGTAACTTAGATTCTCAAGACAATTTCGTATTTAAAATTGTTTGTATGCATTATCACAGTTTATTGTGCCCAATTACATGTTCTATGAATCCAAAAACATGTCTCCCATGAGAATATTTTCAATGATATATATATTGTGTCCCTGTCCTTATTCAAATAACGTTAACCAATTATTCAGCACATGGGGAGTGTTTTTGTCTTCTTTTTGAAATGTAGGTTATGCAAGATCTTGTCCTTCATTCCAGAGGACAACTGGATTTGGATAATGAATTGGCTTCCCTGAAGATTGCTGCTTTTTCTTCTTTTTTTATCTCACCATAGGTTTTTGTTTTCCCCCTATTGGGCATTTTTTTAAACAAAAACAAAAAAAAAGTTCCAGTCTACCCCCCTTTTAAATTTTCCACCTGGCTTCAGGAGACGTAGAAGATCCCTTTTTTTCCTTTCCAAGATATCCAGTCCCATCTTTGCCCTCGGCTCTTCTTTTTGACAACATCTAGCTTGACGATTTTTTAAAATTCCCCCAAACCCCCTCACCACTCAATTATCACCAATATTGGAGAAAAAAAAAAAAACACGAAACGGACATTTTCCACCATCTGCCAATTTTATCACAGCAGTCTGATGGGAACAGGTCTCTAAGAGGCAAAAGTTGCCCCCTCTTCCCCTGTTCAGTCTTTACTCATCAGTCAAGTATTCCTTCAGGATCAACACAGTGCGGAGCGACCCTTCAAGAAGCGCTTGAGATCACCAGGGAACGTCTCAGCCATTGCAGGTGAACGAAGTTCTTGCAACGCTTTCTCTCATCGGTATTTAAATGTTGGCCACCATTTTGCATCATTCAGGACAGAATGTGAAAGTGAAAAATGTGAAAGGAACAACAGGAGCATGAATAGGCTTGTAACACTCTAAATAGGGAGATTCACGTGGACCCTGTCGCAGACATCCAGAACGAGATCCCGGCATCATTGAAGAGCTCCTGACCTGGAAGAGTACAAACTTGTGCCAGAATGACCATGCAAGGAGATGACTGCTACTTCTTCTACTATTCCACCTGTACTAAGGTAAAATTAAGCGTAGAGTCACTATTAGGGGTTGTTCACCTGACACTGTTTTCAACTTAAAAAAAGAAAACTTTATATGTGTTTTGGCCATTCATTCGCAGGCCAACGACGTTTTGGCGGCCTTAAAATGCAAGATTTTGAAATCGGTTTCAAAGTGCACGTTTTTGAGAAAAATATATCTTTATCGTCTCCTGCAAAAATGCTAATTTGTGAAAACGGTTTTGTCATGCGCATGCATGTGTTCAGTCCATTAACACATAGTGTTTACAAAGTGACTCCGCCAACTACTGGTCTGGCGTCCATAATGCCGCGTTTTTAGTCGTTGTCATGGATCCATGTGAACGGGATCGATTTGACAACGTTGTTGTAAAGGAAAAACGTTTCCCTTTTTTTTTTTTTTGCATCGTTATTGTGTATTCATAACCTTAATTGGAAAACTGTGTCACATGCTAGCAATTGCTCAGAAATGTTCCTGTTGTTCAAAGTAGATTTTTTTTTTCTCATGTTCAGATTTTGATCATGAAGGTCATAACAACTTATTACACGGCTCTGTGGAATACTTAATTCTGATTATTGAATAGCGCCATTCAGCAGTAATGTTATTCCTCGATAACAACCGCTGAAAACCGATAACAGGCTCACCCAGGTTACTAAAGTCAGCTGCGCTATACGCTTACTAGGAACGGTTTGCTTTTATTTTAGCTAATAAAACATTCAAACTCAGTCGAATCAATATGTTTTATACAGTTATTTAATTATGCCATCCAGAATCGTGGCCTCGCTCTCTCTTGTTTCATACAATCGCAGCTGCTGCCATTATGTGACTATTGTTTTGTACAATTATAGGATAACAAACTGGTACGATTTTAAAAGAGTTTCATCTCAAATTAATGTATCTTATGCCCATAATTAATGTGGCGAAATGCTGTGTAATAAGTGGTATGACTGTACCGTATCCCTTAAATGTCCGTCTAGTTTGAACTTGCTGCGCAAGCAACTGCTCCCTCCGCGGAAGCTTTGCATTTAAAGAGCTAATCAAATATTTAGACTCCGATCAATATTTCGTGTCTAATTATTTACTTGTGACAAGAAGCCGTGTAATAAGGGTGATATTGTACATCCATGTACATTATCCCTTACTTAAACAATTATTTGTATAAAAAAATTATAATTTGTGTATTGTATTTAATGTCTTTGTACAGCTCCTTGGCATGCTTTTACAATTTTTAAAGTGATCTATAAATAAATGTATACTGTATATTAAATGAACAATTAATTGTAATATATAATATAAGTTAAATATTAAAATATTAATTTAATATAAATGTAATGTTTTGTCCTGCAATTTGCCTTTGTAGGGTGACCGCTGTCCTTTTCGACACTGCGAGGCCGCCATGGGTAGCGAGATTGTCTGCAACCTGTGGCAGGAGCAAAAGTGCTTCCGTAACATCTGCAAGTTTCGCCATATGGAAATAAAGGTTTGTGACCATCTCCATACTCCCTTTATGTTGAGATCCTTTCATTGTTTCTTAAAGGGGACCTTAAAAATGATCCACCCTGTTACTACCTTTATAGAAAAACCGCAAAGTAATCGCATGCTATTGGGAGAACCAGCCAGCTGGCTGCCAGAAACCTCACTGTGCTTTTCATCATGAGAAGCCACGCATCATTGATGGGAATTATTTTTCCCCAGACAAAGGTATTTGCCAGTCTTTGCAGTTTTTTTAATAATCTTTCATAAAAAATCAAAAGTTTGAATAAATAAATTGGGCTTTTTATCATTGTTTTACAGGTCAAGCAAAGGAGAAAGAAGAGAACCCACACGAGGACCAAGTTAACCAAGTCCCTGTGCCCACTGCAAACCCTACTAACCCACAGCTTAGAGGGGTCATTAGAACTGAGACCCAGGAGAATGTCCCCAGCCCTACCCATCCACCTGTGGTCATCAACCCCGTGGATGATGATGATGAGGATGGTAAGCACACGTTCCTATGATGTGTCATTTTGAAGAAGTACATCTGAATTCAAAATAATAAATATAATTGAAATACAACATGTAAAAGTAAAATAACTCACAAAATCTTTCATTGAGGTTTACCTAAGATTGGCTTTCTTCTCACCGATCTCTAGATAGATTGCAGATAGGCCTATATTATATGATATTATGGATCAGTGTTTCCTTGGTGTTTCATAATCGACACTGTGACACGACTCATGTATCATGTGGAATTTCTAGTTTCCCCACTTGTAAACGTGGCGCATTGTCAGCACTGAACTGAACCAACTGTTTTAAAACACTTTTCAATACTAATTTCTTTCATTTCACTCCCGCCTTGCATACAAAAACAAAACATACTTCTACATCAATAAATAGAGGATTCTGAAAGAGGGTAAAAAATAATAAAGTGCACTGTCATTAACGTCTTTTAAAAAATAAATAATCATAAATAGATATGATTATTTATGAAAAATGAGTAGCCTATGTGTTACCTATGCTTTGTCAATGTTAAGATTCTTTTTAATATGCCAATAAAAATACTCCAGGCTTTCTTCGGGTTATTACTTAATTAAAATTAAGCAAAACAAACACAAATGTTTATGCGCCGTCATGTATTTGTGAGCTTGCAGCTTGAATCTCTTAAATGAGAACGACAAGTTTAAAGCTTACAGGCTTCCGTACGTCAACCGCCCGCATTGTCTTTTGGGATTTCTAATGGTTCGATTCTTTCAAGTCTGCATTCGATGCATCTTCTATCAAGAACACATCCGGTTACTTTCATGCGTCTGTACTTGCGTTCTTGAGTATTGGAATTGAACTTCGACAGTTGATGACGACGTAGAGCGAGAACACAAGATCGCTTAAAGGAATAGTTCACTTCAAAATCAAAATTGTCATCATTTACTCACCCTCAAGTTGTTTTAAACCTGTATAAATTTCTTTCTTCTGCTGAACACAAAAGAATATATTTTTAAGAATATTGGTAACCAAACAGTTGATGTAATTGGGTACCGACATTCTTCAAAATATCTTCCTTTGTGTTCAGCAGAATATTTTATTTAACTATTCCTTTAAGAAAGCACATTGAGAAACAGCCTTTGTCTCTATTTTTAGCGCCAAGTTTAAACTTAAATTAAACTACATATCAAGCATTTATGTAACATATTTCATTTGTGCATTAATGGCTGTTGTTTTAAAGTTTATTTACTTAAAGTAGGTAAGGTATTTTACCTTTGAACACCGTTGTTCTCCCCTCAGATGCAATGCTTTAATGGTGGCCTTGCACGCAATTCTTAAAATGCCCACAAGATGGCGCCATTTATTCGCGAATCCGATATACCTGATTATGGAAAATGCTTAAATATTGTGAAAAATATCGGTAACAATTATTATCGGTCGATCTCTAATGTATTGTTCTCTTTTAAAATCTTTTATTTTTATGTGTATAAATTATGTGTGAATATTCCCAAACTCTCTGACGGTGCGATATGGGTTATGTGATTGTCTTATTTCTAAAAATATGAAAAAAAGTTTGTACTAAAGTAAAAATGATTGATAAACACGTCTTTCGAAGGGAACAATAGTACTTTGGGTGTCTTGTTTGTCTTTTTTTTTCTTAAAGCACCAGAACTTCAATACATTTTAATAGCAACACCGCATGAATGTGAATCACGTGATATTCGCCTTTGATCTCGTAGGTGTATGATTCACTACGAGAAGAGAGATCTGTCCGTCTTGCCTGCACTTTTTCACTCCTCCCCTCACTTTAGCCTACTTTTTTCTAAATTTCAGGCGAGTGAATCTCAAATTAGCCTATTCAGAACTCATAATTGATATTTCCCACTCACATTAGTTCCAACCCTTAATTAATCTTTGATTAGCTGGTTCAGGTGTGTTTAATTAGGATCGGCTATGGTCTGCAGGTGGCCCTTCAAGAATAGAATGTGGCATCCCTGATCTTGACACATTGCTCATTGTTTGCAGATCAGTTCTCAGAGGAAGGAGATGAATCTCTCGGAGGCTCACCCCGGAAACTAATCACATATAAAGGTGAAGACGGTTTCCATGTTTTGTTAATATTTTCTATTATGTATTGAGCGCTTTATTTTATTATTGGTCTGTTGTGCAGATGATTCGCTGAACTTTGGTATCCAGACACTGGAGGAGATCAGATTGAGGAAAGCACTCATGGCCAATCTGAAGAAAGCTGGTAGATAAACCCTCACCTCTATTGCTTTCCAGTGATCTGTTGTTCAGACATCTGATCTTAATTTTCACTTTTTGTTTGTTTGCAGGGCAGTCCACCATGCAGAGCTCTGCACAAAACAATGGAACTGCTATTGAAAAGGAAAACATTCAGTCTCTTTCACATCTGGAAGTAAACAATGCTAAGAATGGTAAGCAGCCCAAGTGTTTGAACTTTAGTTTTCATAACATCAAACCATTTGTTCACATTTAAGCCCTTTTTAAAATCTGTGTTGCAGATTCGTTTGTTAATGAAACTGGAAAAAGAAAAATTTCAGACAGACTTGGGAAAAGAATTTTGAAAAGAGGTACATTTATGAAAACGGTTTGCTCGATATTGTAATAAGTTTATGTACCCGTGGTCCCTTTTTACATACTTCTGCCAAAAACTGACAGATGTTATCATTTAATTGAAGATGGTCCTGTGGAGGAAGAGCTACCTTTGAAACGAAGCCTTGCTGAACGACTCGGTGGAACTGTTGAATCCTCCACAGATGTTATACCACAGAAAGGTACGAGACTAGTTTATTGTCCCAGCTGTGGCTGTAGAGGCATTTTGCATCCCTTTTAAAATTTATGTAAATCCCACCCTTGCACATTAATCCCTTAATCAACAAATACATATTAGAGAAATGCCAAGCAGAATGGGAAGAATGTCAAAATAGCAAATTATTTGAAATAAATTCTGTGGTTGGGAAAATATGTCTACCCTTTTAAATCAAGACACGACTAAGTGTTATTTACAAGGTGTCTGATAGGCCATACTAGACTGACTCATGGGCATTTATTGAAGGGTGAAGGACAAAAATATCAATACTTTAGTACCAACTTGTCTGTAAAACATATTATTTTGGACTACCCAATCTTTCATTTTATGAGACAGCGCTTTTTATCAGGACAAACTTAAGGACTTATGGATCCAAAATTTATTTTACAATTTGTGGGGGACATTTATTAGTACATTTAAAGAATCTTTGGTAACACTTTATTTTACAGTGTCATTGTTACATGTAGTTACTATAGTAATAACTATAAATTATGCATAATTACATGCAACTTACCCTAAACCAAGCCCTAATCATAACCCTATCGTAAGTACATGTAGTTAATTAATATTACTCAGTACTTAAATGTATAATTACACTGTAACAATGATACCTTAAAAGAAAGTGTAACCAAATCTTTTATAGAGTTGTACTCATTTTGTACTTGTACTTATTTGTTTTCATTGTTATACTTATATGATGTTGTATCTGCCATGTAATAGCCAGTGATGCTGATATAAAAATAAACTCAAATACTACTACTACTTCACAATTTACGTTAATAACTCTTTTCAGCTCAGAAACCAGTGCGAGAAAGACTTGGATTGACCTCCGACCTGCCCAGCACCGACAGCGAGCCAAAACCATCCGGAGACATCCGTATAAAAACCCTTGAGGAGATTCGGCAAGAGAAGGCAGCCAAAAGCCTCAACTCGAGTAAAGTTGTGCGTGTTGTGAAAGAAGTGCCGAAGGAGCCGCTGAACCCTTCCAAGAAAAATGTCAAACCTGCTGGTGGACCCCCAGTTAAGACTTTCTCTGAGATCCTTCACGAAAAGAAAAAAATGCAGGAGAAAAGAGTCCAGGAAATGAACACGACTGCCAAAAGTCCAGAGGGGAATGAAGGACTTTGCTCTGCAGAAGCTGCAGTTAAGGCCCCTGTGGCAGCTGCGGAGGTACGAGTTAAAACACTGGAGGAAATACGCAGGGAGAAGGCTGCAAGGATGCAAGCACAACTTCAAGAGAACACAGACGACAAGACCCCAACCTCTAGTGAAGCAGAGTCAAGTGGACCTCCAAAGAGGCGCATTCTGCGTGTTAATAAAGCTTCAAGTAAGTCAGACACATTCATTTAGTTTGTTTCAAGGAAATGGTTTAAAATTGTGGAAAACAGCCAAGGATGTGTGTTCACATTTTTATTTCTTCAATTGTAATTTTTTTTTTTAGCTGCTGCCAACACTGTTGGTCAGACAAAACCAGACACATCTGATAAGAAACTGGAACCTGCTACAGAGGTAAGAACAATTCCAAAACAACCCAAGACAACAAGCCTAAGAGGATATTGTTTCCTGTTTATATATATATATATATATATATATATATATAATTTCCTTTGTTTAACTCGCAGACAAATGGAAAAGGCGAACTCTCCAGTGTGCCTGTTAAAGTGAAGACGTTTGAGGAGATCATGCGTGAGAAGAGACTCCGCAAGCTACAGGAGGAGCAAGTCACCTCCACCAACCAGAAAGACGCATCACCTGCTGCCTCTCCGCCAGCATCAGAATCCTCCGCCCAGCCTCAAACCACAGTGAGACAGAGGATCGCCCTCAAACCCAAGACCTCTCCGCTCCCTGCTGCTGTAGTGCCTCAGAAAAGCTCCCCCGAGCGGTCTGGAGATAGTACTCCATCGTCAAACACACCAAAGCCCTCCACCTCTCCGGTCATTCCTGTCCAGCTCGCTGAGGGAACTATACAAACAGTGGAGAAAAAGGGTAGGAGTTAGATTCTTTATCTCGTTATTTGATCGTGCAACTCAATTTCCATTTTTAAAGTACTTTACTGACTGGATCGTTTTTTACGTACAATATTACTCCTACAAAAATAGGATAAATAATAGTTGATAATGTTTTAAATATGAGAAGCCAGTAATGTTTACCACAGTACTAATATAAACTAAAAGAAATGGAATGTAACTGTAACTCCCTTTTCCAAATGGCCTACTCACTTTACTGCATTTGTCTGCGTTTCAGTGAAGCCCAAGGTGAACGTGAAGCCATCAGTAATGAAGCCGGCCCAGAGGAGGAAAGCAGCAAAAGTTTACTCTGCAGTTGCTGAAGTGAAACCTCTCAACGCCGCCTGTCAATCACCTCCCTCCCTGCTTATTCCCAACAAGCGCTTTAAGGTGAGGTTTATTTACTTGAGCAATTATTTTGTCACTGCTGGTTAAAAAATAAAATAAAAAATAGTTTAAGCATTTGTTTTTTTTTGTACTCTTTCAGGTGGCTTCACCAACCTCTCTGACAGATGTTCGGTTCGACACTCAGCAGGTGCCCTGCTCCAACACAGAGGATATTCAAATGGTGCCTATGAGCTGCCTTGAGCCTGCCAGTACTACATCAGCTGAGACTGCTGCAGTCCCCCAAAGGTATGGGAAATGATCTTATTTCATCTGATGGAAGACTACCATTTTTAATTGATTTATATGAAATCGTCACACAGAAACTATACAAATTAACACTTTTTTTTTTTTCTGTAGCCCTGTGATCAGAACACCCAGTGTGCAGCGCAATCGGCGGTCCAGCACCACTTCTGGTCGAGCTGCTGTTACCAGTTCATCGATGGATGACTTTGAAGACCTGTTAGATGAATTTACTGATGATCGGCTTGAGGATGACTTGGAATTGGATTCGGGCAAGGGAGAGGATGACCTTCTTTTGGAACTCTCAGAGATGATTGACAGCTAGAAATAAGCGATGTCACCCCTTTACTTACCACTGCCACTATGAATAAAAAAAGGACAGTTATTTTAAAATAGGATCTTTTATTTTCGAACTCTGATGGATCTTGTTTTATTGTTCCTTTTAGATTTTTCTTGTCAATGTAAATATTTCTTCATCATCAATAGTGCTTTAGAGTTCTTTTCTTTAGTTGACTTCTTAAAGCTGTCAAAAATGAGGGAAGAAACATAGTTGTTGCAGGTATGAGCAAGCCATTATAAGACAGCCTCAGGTATAATGATTGTGTTGGAGGTCATGTTATAGCACTAGTCATCATTCATTACAGAGGCAGGAAGTTTCAGTTGTGTACTGTGTATGCCAGAATTTTGTTTTGTTTTTGTTTTTTTTGTATTGGAGAGGCACAGCAAGGCAACACCTTTCTCAGTGTTCATTTCGAGTCGCATGTATTAATCTGAGTTATGATATGTTCTTTGGCTGTCATTATCGACATTATTTTAACTGGTGATCTCACTAACCTTTGATCTGCAATAGGAAAAACATTTTGTGATCGTATTATTTAATGTTTTGACTGAGCTTGAGGTCACAGAAATGTTCCCCCCTTTTTCATTTGGGTGGAAGGAATGCTATTATAAATGTTATGCTACATGGAATTCCCTTGGGAACCATCTACACCTTTTCACCTTGTGGAATGATTATCAAAACATTTTAGCAGTTACTCAGACTTCTGAATGCAACACGTAAACATGACAAAGCTGTGTTCTCAGGGAAAATCCTTAAGCTTTGCTCATCTTTGTTGACCTGTATATTTTCTCTTCTTTGAAAATGTCTTGACCATGTCTTCTCCTCTTAGTTTTATTCACCTTAGTTTACCAACATCATGTAGTAAGGGGCTGGGATGAGAACATGTAATCTGTTCTGCAGTATCACCTAAGTTGCACCTCTTCAAAAACATTGTAAATAAAATGTCTATGAAAACCTTATTAGTGTTTTAGTTTTTTAATAGCATTTACAAAAAATTGTTATGCATTGGTAACTTGAGTATTTTTCTAAATACTTTTTGGGAATGTGCTATTGTTTGAGTGTTTGGGATGCTGGATTTGTTGTGAAAGGTAATATCTGGTTTTAAAGTTTAAAAAAATTACCTCAAATTCTCTTGAGGATTTAAATCTCAGGATGTTTTCTTAGACATTTGTGCTGCAACAATATTTTAAATCCATTCATTCTAAAATAATGCAATATAACCCACATTATTGTATCTGTACATATAAGAAAACTGGCATATATCCTAAATATGAAAGTTTTTTCAATAGGTTTTACATTCACAAAATGGAAATGCCTTTGTAAGCTGTTTTACATTACTGACATCAATCCTTTGCATAGGAATTTAGAAATGAAAAAGTTTAACCATTGTCAACTAAATAAAGTCAAAAAGCTGTCAAACTTATAATAATAATAATAATACACGTACTGATGTTTTATCACTGGAAGCCTTACAGAGGACTCCACAAATATTGGCACCCTTGGTAAATATGAGCAAAACTGTCTGAAAATTTGGTTTTACAATTTCTACTAGTACTTTCTCTCCTAGAAAAAAATCACTAGAACCTAACCTTT
The DNA here is from genome assembly GCF_965113295.1 of Leuciscus leuciscus. Lineage (NCBI taxonomy): Eukaryota > Metazoa > Chordata > Actinopteri > Cypriniformes > Leuciscidae > Leuciscus > Leuciscus leuciscus. Next base: position 12,874,292 of record NC_138747.1, on the reverse strand, counting down.
GATTAAAGTCTTAAAAAGTTTAAAAAGAAAAAAATATAGACTAATACTTTTTTCTGAAATATTTATTCCTCAATTATTGACACCCCTTCATTTAATATTTTGTACAGCCTCCCTTTGCCAAGATAGCAGCTCTTGATCTTCTCGTATACTGCATAAGGTTGAAAAACAGGGCAAGAGATCTGAGGCCATTCCTCCAGATCCTTCAGATTCTGAGGTCCATGCTTGTGGACTCTATTTCAGCTCATTCCACAGGTTTTTTGTATGGGGTTTGGATCAGGGGACTGATATGTCCATGGCAAAACCTTCATTCTGTGGTCAGTGAACTGTTCAGTGGTTTATATTGAGATGTGCTTTGGATCGATGTCACGCTGGAAGTTCCAACCATGGCCCAGTTTAAGTTTCCTGACAGGGTCAGTCAGGTTATGATTTAATATCTGCTGGTCCTTGATGGAGTTTATGATACTGTGTATCCTATCAAGTTGTCCAGGGTCTTTGGAAGAAAATTAGCCCTCCAGCAATGCATTAAAGATTCACCTTCACATGTCTATGTTTCTGTCTGTCAATGCCACATCTGGTGATGTTCTAAAAAGCTTTATTTTGGTCTCATCAGAAGAAAAAAAACCAGTCCCACACTAATAGTTCAGTCATTTTTGCTAATATTCAAATGTGCCGATATTTGTGGACCCACTGAATGTATTTCCTCAGTATGATTCTGAGAAAAGGGGAAACGATATTAAACTCCAAGCCAGTAGGTGGCGGTAAACATGTAGCACTTGTATCACTATGACATCCTGACCCCATACCCCCCTCCCCCCACCAAAAAAAAACAAAAAAAAAACAGGAAATAGACAACTAACTGCGTATTACTGCGACCGAAAACTGCAACACAAACCCCTCGTTCTCTGCTGTTGTTATTCTTCCACGCAAATAGACAACCATAACCCGAGGATTAAGGCTTTTATAAGCCTTGGAATTCTCCTAAAGTTCTGATTCAATAGCTGGGATGCATACTTTCCCTCTAAATTTTAGCTTGTTTAATGGCAGGTATTGGAAATTTCACAGTAAAAAGGAAGAGATATTTATTAGACATAGAAGTCCATTAAGCAACAGGCGAAGATTATTTACGCGGTCGTAAGAATCTGAAAGGGAGGCTTGTTTTTGTTTGTGTTTTTGTTTTGTTTTTTACATTTGAAGGTAACGTTAATAGAGAGCTGTTTTTTCTCGAAATTGAGAGATTTTTAAAGGTGCTTCTGTAGGGGACATCGAAGTTGATGTAATTCGGCTAACGTTAGTTGTTTCTTATTAATAATTTTCGGTTTGTGCCGTATATTTTCCAAACTAACGTGCTAATCATTGTTTAGGTTTGGTGTAACGGCAGAATAACTGGTCGATGGTTGTTTATCAAGAGACTGACATCTAGTGTTAGTAAAGAGTTGTTGCAGTTCCGTCAATATATATATTATAATATATATATTATAGTTGAATAAACCATGAAGCTCCTGGAAAACTCAAGTTTTGAGGCCATGAACAGTCTGCTCACTATTGAAACGGGAGACAGTAAGATAATTGGACGGTAAGTGCTGAATACTCGCTTTTATAAGTTCAAACTAAGAAAAGTGACATCCTTTCGAAAAACATTTGCCTATCTGAACACTGTCAGATCACATAAAGAGGAACTGAGTAAAGAACATGTTAATTAACTCTGTTCTGGTAACTGGTACCTGATAGCACATGTGCATCACGGAGAGACGTCTATTTGATGTGCTTGTTTACATCTAGAAGACGTATTGTTTAGAGTGTTTGCTCATCTGCAATACATCTATAGGACATTTCCTGTCAGATGTCAAATAGACGTATAGAAAATGTCTTTAAGATGTTTATGATTCAGAATGTATGTAGAACTGACATCTTAAAGATGTCTATCAGATGTTAGTAAACAGCAGATGCTTTCCAGATGAAGTGATCTTTAACAGACATCTAGCAGACGTACGTGTGCTATCTGTTATTTGCAGTATTTTATGATTGAAGTCTGTCACTGTTGTGATGTGTTTCTAGTATTGAGAGCTACTCCTGTAAGATGGCTGGTGACGACAAGCAGATGTTTAAGCAGTTTTGTCAGGAGGGGCAGCCACATGTGCTGGAGGCTCTGTCTCCTCCGCAGAGCTCCGGAATCAGCCCCAACAAGTAAGTCCAAGTCTTTTCCAGAGGTATCGATAAGCATTTCACAGTCATCAATCTTCTCAGTTATACAATGTACAAATATCTTCCAGAAGGTCATTGCGTGTTGATCGAAATATGTTGTGCTTTCAGACTGAGTCAGAGTTTGGATGATGGGGAGGGTCCTCTCTCGGATAAGTGCAGCAGAAAGACTCTCTTTTACTTGATCGCCACTCTCAATGAATCCTTCCGGCCAGACTATGACTTCAGTCGCACCAAAGGCCATGATTTCAGCAAGGAGCCCAGTGTTAATTGGGTAATTTTGACATGATCTAAAATGTAATTGTAAATTACAAAATGTAATCTAAAACTGACTATTAATAATAATAGTAATACCTGCCACCCATACAGATATGTATGTATATATATATATATATACACACACACACACACACAGACACACATACATACATATCTGCCTTACCTTTGTAGGGTGGCAGGTATTACTATTATTATTAACATATATCACCAGTCAAGAAAATTCGCTGTTTGGATTTAAATAGGCAAATGCTTAAGAGTGTACGACTGGATCATTGTTGCGGTCATTATTATTTTTATAACATGTTATGTTTTTGGCAACAGTTCTTCTAAGCCTAATTAATGGACTGTTAGGAATTGCTTTTCCTTTCTTAAACAACCATGTAGAAATTTATTTTAGGAATTTATTTCTCTATTTCCATCAAGAGGTGCATACATTTTCGGTCAAGATCTTGTATTGTCAATGCAAGAGACAAGCACTCTGTAAAGTCCATTCCAACACATCCCAAAGACTTTCGATGAATTCAAGGTCTGGACTCAGAGGGGCCAATTCATGTGTGAAAATTATTCTTCATGCTCCCCTCCCAACCATTCTTTAACAATTTGAGCCTGATGAATATTGACATTGTCATCGTGATATATGGCTATGATGTGTCTTCCTACATGGTTGTTTAAGAAATTAAAAGCTACACATTCTATCAATTAGGGTTAGAAGAACTGTTGTCACACACATTAAATGCTAGAAACATAATAATCAGTGCAATTATGATCCAATCATAGACTCTTAAAGAGTTAGTTCACCCAAAAATGAAAATTTTGTCAGTAATTACTCACCCTCATTTTTGATGAAATCTGAGAGCTGGCTCACTCCTTCATAGGCTTCTATGTAATCGATATCTGCCATCCCAGAAAAGTTAGTAAAGACATCGTTAAAATAGTCCAAGTGACTACAGTGGCTCAACCTTAAGTTTATCAAGCGACGAGAATACTTTTTGTACTAAAAAAACAAAAATAACGACTTTATTCTTCTGTGTGGGCCTCTGAGTGAGTTCACGTATTGTAACAGCGCATCGCTTCTGTGTTGTACGTCAGAACGTAGGCTCACTATTGGCCGACGCTGGTCATGTGTGTGATGCTGGCCAATAGTGAGCCTGCATTCTGACGTACAACCCAGAAGCGCTGCTCTGTTACACTACGTGAACTCACTACTCACAGAAAATGAAAAGTTGAATAAAGTCGTTATTTTAGGTTTTTTTTGCGCACAAAAAGTATTGTCGTCGCTTGATAAACCTAATGTTGAGCCACTGTAGTCACTTGGACTATTTTAACGATGTCTTTACTAACTTTTCTGGGATGGCAGATATCGATTACCTAGCAGCCTATGAAGCAGTGAGCCAGCTCTCAGATTTCATCAAAAATATCTTAATTTGTGTTCCGAAGATGAACGAAAGTCTTACGGGGTTGGAACAACATGAGGGTGAGTAATTACTGACAGAATTTTCATTTTTTAACTAACCTAATTTTTTTTGGCCGGGCAGTGTATATATCAATCAATTTAAATCAGTCATGTTCACCTGAATGTGAAGAGACATGTTTAACACGATAAAAACGAGGTTCATCAAATGTTTCATTTTTGCGCAGGTGTTTAATGCAGTGAACAGCAGTTTGTCTGCTGCTGCGGGCGAGGCGTACAGTCACCTACAGCCTCAGTTATGGGAAGCGCTGGACAAGGAGATCAGCCTTGCTGAATGTGACATATACAGGTAGATATACTGCTTTCAAAACCCATATAGTGGTGTTTGTTTGAATAATACATCATTCAATTGTGATGCATGTTCATTCAAGTTCTGATTGGATTCTGTGACAGTTACAATCCTGACCTGGATTCAGACCCATATGGGGAAGAAGGTAACCTGTGGTCCTTCAACTACTTCTTTTATAACAAAAGACTGAAGAGGATTGTGTTCTTCACATGCCGTTCTGTCAGGTGAGGGTCTTTATGTCAGAGATAAAACAATTCAGCATTATTATTTTTATTTTTATTTTTTTGTGAATAAATTAATACTTTTATTCAGCAAGGACACATTAAAGTGACAGTAAGACATTTATAATGTTACAAAAAATCCATTTCAAATAAACTTTCTATTTATCAAAGAATCCTGACCAAATGTATCATGGTTTCCACAAAAATGTTAAGCAGCATAACTGTTTTCAACATTGATAATAATAAGAAATAGTTCTTGAGCACCAAATCAGCATATTAGAATGATTTCTGAAGGATCATGTGACGCTAAACACTGGAAAATTATGCTTGTCCATCACTGGAATAAATTACATTTTAAAAATAGAAAACAGTTATTTTAATTTGTAATCATTTCTCTCATTATTACAGTTTTTACTTTATTTTTGATCGAATGAATGCAGCCTTAGCGAGCATAAGAGATTTATTTCAAAAACATCTTACATACCTTTTAAATGATAGTGTGTGTGTGTGTATATATATATATATATATATATATATATATATATATATATATATATACATATACATACATACACATATATATACACACACATACACAATACATTTTACATTAGTGCTATTATTCAATATCTTATGAATCTCAGGCTCAACAGGTCCAACCTGAAAACATTTCAATGACCTTTGACTTCTGTGTATTTGTCCTTTAGTCTTTTCATGGCTCCACGAGACTCTGGCATCGGCACAGAATTGGATCTGGAATTGGATGAGGGCAGCTATGAGGAAGAGGAAGAGGGAAACATGGATGAAGAGAGGTGAGGAACATTTGTATTTGTTTATCACTTCTCCAGGAAGTACTGCATCACAAACACCCACACTTTATCTTCATTAAGATTTGACTGCCAAATGATTGCAAATAAACCACGTGGTTTCAGTGTATTTGCTAGTGAAGTGTTAAAAGCCAGAAGTAACACTGCTGTGTATCTAAAGACAGTATTACTCTGATATTACCAGCCTTTCATTTCATCAGTGATAGATAGATTGATTGATCTTTCCTCAGGTATGGTGCACTGTGTGCCTGGTGAAGCCCTCATCCCTGTCCTCTGAAGACCGCAATCTCTTGCCTGAGTTTTTATGCCTGTTATTCTTTTCTGTTTCTTATGTGTTCAATTTTATATTGTTGGTCATTTCTTAGGAATGGAGAGATGTTGTAATCCAGAGATTTTCAAGTGCTGTTTATTGCACTTTAACATTTTCCTTTACTTCATTGCATTCACTATACTTACCTCTGACACCGGCCTTTGAGGGAACCAGTGTGATGTGTGTTGGGGTATTTTTACTGTCTTGTTTTTTTTAATCTCCAAAGAGGTCTTTTTTATTTTATTTGTCTCTGAGCGTAAATTGAATTATGCAGGTTTTATTCTCCCTCTCTTTTTCCCCCCCAACCCTGTTCAATATTTCCAGTAGTTTTTATGTCTCCATAAATGTCGCAGTATTTCCACTAGGTGGCATATTTCAACATCTCATCATCTTTGCCTCTTGTCTCTAGTTACTCTACTAGCATTTTGAGCATTAAGTGAAATAAAATGAAGAGATTGTAAGTCATAGTTCACATTTAAATGTTTAAATCCAGTTTCCATATTTGTTAGGCCTACACATGCTCATAACTCATATTTTTGTCTAGTTTTCACTTCTTCTTTTCTATAAATGATAATAGAACTAAATATTCATGTTTGTTTTTAGGCCTTAATACATTTTCCTGCAACTTTTTTTGCCTAACAGCGTAAACATTGCCCAGTAGATTTATTAATGTTGACCTACGGATCAACTTCCCTTTTTAGTTTCGGCCCCGAAGCTAATAAAAATGTAAAAGAAAAACCATGATGGGTCTGTAAAGTTTCATTTTTATAAAGCTTTTTATTTGTTGTTGCTAGTTTTTATTTGGATTTCGCAACTTTTGTGTGGTGTATAACGTGAAGTGAACATTGCAGTTTCACTTTCTTCTGTGAAGACCTGCTTGTGGTGAATGATTTTACGTTGTCTGACAACACATTAGACTATAGAGGCAAAAATTCTCTTCATATTCTTTGCTGTGTTTATTTTGTTGATCTAAAATGATTTTGTGGAAAGATATTAAGGTAGATATTATGACCTATAAGAGTGGGTGTCACTGAACGTTATTGCATCCCGTTTGACATCGAACAGCTTGATGTTGAAAGAATTTGTTTGATTAGTTTCATCTACAGTGGCTTGAATAATACCTCCTCATGATGAGGTCTGTAGTTCATATTGTCCACTGTTGTGTTGGAGGGCCTCTTGAATATCTGGCCATATGTGGTGAAGTCACAATCTTTCTGAATTCCTCTTCCATTTTAGATTTGACTGTGACCCATCTATGTTTGTAATTTCAAGCACTTTGATATATTACAGAGTTGAGCCAGTATAAGAACAGAGAGAGATGCAAGATCACTTTTGTTGTTAATTGCATACATTATTTCTACAAATGTTTTTAGAGTATAGTCCTACAAAAGTACCAGGATGAGCCCAACTGGATGCAGATTAATGCATTAACATGTCCTTCTTGGCAGCTTAAAACATTTGTATACATTTCCTTTTAAAGAGCATTTGCGTTATTTCCAAAATGCTGTGTCAAATAAATATCTACTGACTTAATGTGCACTGATTGTGATTTTTATTGAAAAAAACCTTGCTGGGCTCCAAAAGTACTGCTGTACAGTTCTAGTCTGAATGTCAACATGATTATTTTAGCATCATTAATCAGTCCACATCTAGTAATGCATCATTAATTAGCAGCAAAGCAATACAGTATCATTTTTCATTTTATTTGTACTGGCAACAACAAAATACTTGTTTGTGGGTTCGTCACCCCTTGAAACAACAACAACACATGTAGTGTCCACTTCTCGCTAGTAACAAAAAGATATCTACAAAATGACAAGTACTTTAACGAGAAGAAAAAAAAAGGGTCAAAGCATTGCATGCAGGCATCACAAACGATAACATATGTAAAGCCTTTGTTTAGCTTGACAGGCACACCTCTTAACCATTATATGGACGTTTCCTGTGGCGCATGATGTGCTCCACTTCCCTTCAGGGTCAAACCTGCTCTACAGCACAAATACATCGTTTAACAGACATTTACAAAAGAGAATCGCAGAAAACAGAACCCTTTTGAATTCTTCACATGAAAAGGAAACATGAGCACTTGTGCTAACCCGTTGCAGATACATGCGCTCAGAGGAAACTCAAATCTTTGGTACTTCAACAAAGTCCAAATCTAACAACATCAGCTGTTTTACTGGAAAAAAAGGCACTTTAAATAGTCAAATCTGTGTTTTCCACTGCAAAAATATGTAAACAGTACATAAAGGCACGAAGTGTGCATCAAGTATACCAGGAATTAAGTTAGAGGTACTTTAATTTACACAACAGTTGTACATTGGGAAATCCATGCACTGATTAGACAATACTGATGTTAAAATTGTGTGCACGAGCCTCGTGATTTTCTGTGCTGTGAACGAACGTCTGCTAGGAAAGAGTTTTTAGCAGCAGCACTTTGCACTCGGTGTGTCATTTTCTTGAAGAGATCACCACAAATGGATATTTTCAGAGGTAAGAAACAGTCACTTCTGTTTGCAAAGACTACGAGGTCAGTCTCTGGCCTGTCCCGAACACCTCAGCAGTTTCTCACTGCTGTAAACCACAGTTTATGGAATCTGTTCCAGCCGATGCCCTTGAGCTCTGCATACCTTATGAGGTAAAATCTCGCTCTTCATAGAGTCCACTCCCCCTGATTGTGGGTAAACAGAATGAAGAATGCTCATTAATGGTCTCCAGTCTCATTCGGTTCGAAATCAGGGACCACCTGATCCGTCGAGTGTCTGGTGCTGGAGTGCTGGCTGAGGGATACATTGTTGTTACAGTGGAGCCACGGGTGGAGAAGTATGTCTCCAGCCTCAAGCCTCTCTGAGGGAGATTTCCTCAGCATGCAGTACACCAGTGACTTAGCCCTGGGTGAAAGAGTCTCCGGGATGGTAAACGCACCCCTGCGAATTTTGCTGAACAGTGCTGTGGGTTCCACATCCTGAAAAGGGTAACGTCCTACTAGCATGGTGTAGAGAACAACGCCAAGGCTCCATACGTCGGCAGCCTTCCCTGAGTACGAGTGCCGTGAGTTTAAGATCTCCGGGCCCACGTAGGCCGGGCAGCCATGTTTGTCCGTCAGCGAATCATCGTTCCCGTTAAGAAGACAGGAGTCCTCCAGGTTTTGCAAGACAAGCTTTGTTCTGAGGAAACAAAAGAACATCTATCAGTCATCTGATAACTAGGTCCTACGTTAATGAATGGAAAATATTTGACAGATGAGCAAGATAAGGTAAAACCTATGCAGTTTGGAACTAGTACGGATAAAAAAAAAATTTTATTAAAAAAAAATTTAAATATATATATATATAAAAATATTATATTTTAATTTAGTCATCATAGTACATTGTAACAATATATTAAACATTTTATAATTATTTTACTTTATTTTTTTTATTGTAAATTAAAAAAAAGCTATTAACATCGGTTTATTTCTGAATACTATATATTTAAAATTTAACAACTTTTGTGGAATTCAAAAATAATCTTGTTACACCTTGTTACATAAAAAGTAAGAATACACCGATATTAAGTGGATTATTTTCATGCCATGACTGATAAATAAATTACCAATATAAAGGTCTATAATATTCAAATAAATGTAAAAAAATAAATAAATAATAATTTTAAATACTACAACTGAATTTAGGCATTACATCATTATAATGTACAGTATATAAAACATATTAATTTTGAGATTTGCTAAAGATTACATTAAATAATATTATTAAATTATGAGTAGGCTACTTATAAAATTTAGTTGGTGTCAGATAACAACAAAAGGTAATCTTTTTCTTTTTTTTTAGGAGCACCCACGATTAATTATTGGCCTGTTTAGATTGAATAATGTCCGGGGGAAAAAATTATATTTGCTTTTTGTCATCGAATATCATGCATCCCTACTATCAAGAGCTGATATGACTTGACTAACTAGCAATTTAAAAAATGTAATTGAGTTACTGACCTCTGTGAATCGGTGAATACAAACTTGCGCAGTTTAAGATCTCTTAAAATGACGCCGTTCTCGTGACAGTGCGCGACCGCGGCTGCCATCTGTCCGAACAGGCGCACTGCCTCATCCTCCTGCAGCCTCTTACAGGTGCGCACGTACGAGTGCATGTCTCCATAGTTACGCTCGAAGAATATGTACACATTGTTCTCCCCGAGCACCAGCTCTGAAATCTTGCAGATGTTGCTGTGCGGAAGCAGACGAGTGTAGGGCGCGATGAACTCGTGATACTTCTTTATGGAAAACACCTGAAGGGAACATACCAAAACAAAATGATTATTGATCCTTCATTATATAAAAGTTCCAGAACTTATATTAATATAAAATATTTCAAATCCACTATAACGAAGAATCTATGCTCACTTTGCATGTGTACTCCTGTTCTGTGACCTGATGAACAGCTCTAAATGTCTGCGCTCCTTCTGTAGCCTCCAACAGGATGTAGGGTCCGATGCGTGAGACGTGGTGCTTCTCGGACCCCGGCTGCTCGAGGGTCTGGGACAGGGGTCGAAGACAGGGTGCGAGACCCGGGGAAGGAGGCTGGCTGAGTCTGCGGCGCTTGCATTTGAAGGTGTCAGTGGTGTGAGAGTCCTCAAAGTCTACTCGCTTCAGTCGGAGTGGAGGTGTAGGTGTTGACAGGTTTATACTCATCTGTGACAAAAACAAGTGACTGTAAGTTCATGACCTTGTGACAGTGTAACCTAACATACCATAAATGCTGATTGGATGAAGAATGCAGAGTGCACAATGCACAAAGGTGACATGAAAATTGATCAAATTAGTACATTTGATTATTGCACCACACTTGAACATTCAGTAGAGGGATAATAACTCACACTAACTAACTAAACAAGAATGGGTGGTTCAGTAATGTTGTGTAATGAAAGGAGGTAATTTATAACTATTGAATGACTATGTGATAAGCAGTGTTGCTTGATCATAGCCTACTGACTCAAGTTCCTTTCGAAATTCTGTTTGGCGCCTGTGAGTCATTCAAGTGTTTAAGTTATTACACATTCAAGCGTACGTCATAGAATGACGTATCCCAGTTTCTTCCACTTCACTATTTTTAAACTAACTTTTCTATTCAAATAGCCTGTTAGTAGAATTTTCTCGTCATAAATTATAAGACTACATTGAGTAGCCTAATCATATGCGGGTACGAGGTTTCAGAACTATATTCCGATAATGTCGGATTCAAACCTCCTGATCAAGCAGTTCTCATTATATGCGTGAACCACTGCGCCACAACTCACATTCAAGAAAAGTAGCCTATAAAATATTACTAACAGAATATGCTCAAAAATGCTCAGTAAATAGTATGCGAAGTGCAAGTTGACAGAGTTTAAACAACAATATGCGCAACCTGCAACACTATGTAAAGTTTAACCACCAAAATGTTTCTCAATACTCGTTCAAATGGGAAAGTAGATCAATAATTGAAATTAATCGTAAGGAACCTTGGTTGGAAAGTATGAAGTAGTGATTTCTAGAAGTTAAGGTGACGCTTGAAGTCTGACTTACCTCGCTGCTTTAGACAAAGGACCCGCTCCTCTCCAAAACAGAACAATGAAAACTAGGCGCACTTAGTTGTGTCTACTTGTCAGAGAACATTTCCACCGGGGAAAAACATAAAATATAATGAAATGAACACTGGGAAACTGTCAACTGTAGTCAAGTCTCGGCATACGAGAGATAATGTTGTCTCCGGTGAATACAGAATAAATATGAGTTGGTTTAAAAGGACGCGCGTGCCTTATACAGTAGTTGGTTTGTAAAGAGTCTCCGGTTTCAATGTGTTTTGCAGATATTCGTGCATTTAGCCTCTTTTCATTCGTAATCTTTCTTCTTTGTCCTTGAAGTTGAGCAAATTGATACTTGTGAGTCTGGCGGCAACACCAAGAGCTCTTCAGTTGGCACGAATGTCTTTGTTCCTTATTCCCGCTGAATGAACGCGTCCTGAATGGACAATATTTCCTTGGATGTAAGTTTTCACTAAAAGTCCTTTGGTCGGATGAAGTATAAGATAATTCACGATGGGTATCGGACAAATAAAACTTGATAAGCCGCAGTTAAACGCACTTTACTGGAAGTTTTGCGATACGACAAACAAGGAATTGCCTGAAGAAAGTTGAACTAGAGAACACGTCCGAGTCGGTGACAGCGTAGAAATTGAATAATTAGTCCTTTAGTTCCTATTTTTTTGCTGCAGAAGTAAAGGTCCCTTTAGTAATGAGATCACAAATCAGACGTGGCCCCTCAGCCTGACCGTCCGACTGTAAAGTCTCAATTTGGCTGGGCACGTCTAATATGCTCGATGTGTTACACCAGCCTGACTCGATGATGCTGTTCTTAGTAAGATTGCGACATATTGGCTCCGCCCATCGGGTCTGACGACATCTAGTACAGAGCTTCGCAATAGTAGGCACTACTGTTGAAGTTTGCTAGGGCTGGATTGCAAACGCAAAGCGTGGCATTCAATGGAAATGGTTAGTCAGTTTTACACTGTAAACACCTCTTATTTCACCATAATATCTCAACAGTGTCTAAAAGCAGCGAATATTATTTGTAGCCTACACATTGTAGTCTGCCATCAATAGGCTGTACTACGATTGAAATTCAACGGCGAGGGAAAATGTACAAAACAATGTGATAGATAGATCGTGTAAATATACATTAAACTAAGCCAGCGAAAACCGTGCTATATACGTTAAGTCTGTCATTTTGACTGTTGTGAAGATGAATGCCTCACCCCTGCTGTGTATGACTCAATACCATGTTTGTGTTGCACATCAAGTGTTTGTCAGGGACAGAGTGACATGCAGCCAGGTGTAAGATATAGAGCAAAATACTAAATAGGAACCCAGCAAATATAGGCTATATATTGTTTCTCCTACACATCAATAATATTAAATGGAGAACAAATTAAGACTAAATGTTTCTTTTACCTCAGGTCTCAGAGATGTCTCAAACTGTGCTCAGATTTGCAGATACCAAAAGTCAGACATTTCAATATGAACATTTCCATAATTATTACAGTGTAAAAATAAATAAATAATAATCATGATTTATCACAACTTTTTATCTTTAATCAAATCAACTTAGAAAATGTGGTTCAGATAACAATATTTTGAGTTTCGATTTATTAAATCAATCTCCATTGTATTAACTCAAATTTTTTATTTCAAAGTTTTAAGGCAACCAGGTAACTTACTTTTTTAAGTTAAACCAACAATATTTCTTATTTACAGTGACTATCCATACTGTCCGTATTGTTGTTTTGGTCTAATTTGTGTCTATTTTAGGATGCATGTGTCAACTTAAATAAAAAATATAACTTAAATTAAACTAATTTAAACCTGTGAGCAATTCAAATTTCCTCAAGGAAGGCATGTTCAGTGAGCTAATAATATTATACAAAAAAAATCCCAACCTATTAAGTTCAGCAACTGCAATTTGTGTTAGACATTACCTCTATTCGATTTCAGCCTGCATTATTGCTGGAGTACTGGTTATTTAGGAAACTGCATGTTTGTCTTTCTCAGGTGACCTACAGTAAGCAGACTGCAGCGACAAACGCTGTAACCTGAGGCAGAGTGCACCAGTCAGTCAGCATGGATGCCTCCACAGAGCTCATGGTTTCAAGTTGAGTCAGAGGTTTCATGCATGTGTGTGTGTGTGTGTGTGGGGGTGGAAAGAGGTTTCCTGGGCTGTTCCACCATCAGAGGCCTGAGTGGGAGACCAACCACTCCTTAAAATGGAAACATTTCTGCTGCACAGTGCGTTTTATCGGTCAATCTTGCACCTCTGTTGTCCTCAAGACACCCGATGCAATCGTTCAAAATGAGCTAAAGAGATAATCAGGGGATTTCTTTGAATGGAATCCTCTGGTTTAACCGCCACAGCTGAGTTATAACATTTTAATATATCACCATCTAAAAGTTAAAAGCGAAGCACAGTTTCTCTCCTTGTTGACAGAGAGGGAATTGTGTGGATGAATATGACTCTATTTCCAAGAAATCTCCTTCCTGTCTGTGTCTACACAGATGTCACACATTCTGGATTGAGACATATTGTCACCATGGGAACAAGCAATGTCCTCACAAAGGCTCTGTCTCATCTTGATGGACACTAATGGTGGTTTACCACCATGGAAGCGCTGGTCCAAAGTGATCAGGAAGTCATGAATTTCCTCCCTGCAGCTTCCACCAGCTGATGACAGCCTTTGGGCGAAAAGGACACATTTGTTCTCTTTATGTCTCAGATGATTTTGATAAGAGACATGCTGACTTATTCGAATTGGCCCTGCATCAGTCTTTCACACACGTTGACACAAATACAGTCAATCGCAGACACATGTCGCTGAATTAGCCTAGTTTACGAAAAGGGACAGACCTGTATATCAATGTCTAATTGGATTAGCGGTGTCATCGAGTGGGTTAAGCTGTAAACTCACAGATGTCTCTCTAGTGGACGGGGCTCCACCACTTCCTCAACTAATTGGCTAATCATGTTAACAGCAATACTATAACAGAAACACTTTAAAGAGACTTGAACTTCACTTTGTTACTGTTTTATCCAACAGTTTTTTCCAAAACAGATTAATGTCAATCTGGCAACATTTTATCACCTTGGTTGTTGTATTCATCACGTCAGTTTGATAATGAAATGTCCAATGAGTGCACTTAAAAGTTAATGTAGAACAAAAATTTGTGTACAAACGATTTTCATTTAGAAAGTGCTAATAAATTTCGCAAATAATAACAAAGAAAAAAGAAGCAACACATTGAATTAAAATGTGACATTTTGAAAAACATATGGCAATAAACTTCTCGGTAAAGAAAAGTTGCTGCCTTAAAATTTTAAGTACAATCAACTTGGATGTTTAAGTCATTTCAACTTACACTAAACTGACTTGAAAAAAAAAAAGTTGAATCTTGAGTTGAGTTGAAAAAACTTAGAAAATTGCTTAACTTAATTTGATTAAAGCAATGTAAAAACATGTTATCATAACATATTGATCATATCATTTTTAACTTTTCACTTTTTTAACTTAAATGAAAAATCTTTCTTTACAGTGTATTGCGTTTGAAAATATCATATAACCAACACTAAACCCTACCCTAAACCTAATAGAGCAAATGCGTATTATGAAGCAAACATGTCATTTTAGCTTGCTTCTACAATTATTTAAGCTATTTTATTGTGTTTCACAGGAGTCATACTTGAGTGCTCTGTATCTCAAGTGAAATGCTATACCATGTGAGCTACTGATCAAGTTTACTACATCAGGAAAGCCAAATGGAGATGGTTATGTAACGCAAACGTCAAACTGTATTAGTTTACAAATCCTACACTATGGTAAACACATTTTGAGTTCATAACATATTGTGCAAGTATTTATTAATTCATTCGCGTGAAAGTTAAAGTTGTTGGTGTATTACTGCCACCAGTGGTCATTTCACTTGGAATCGGCAGTGAATTGCATGAACGGTTTTGAAGTTTCGAAAAAATCTTGAGGCATGTTTTTTTTCAGTGAGCATGGGCTGGATGTTATAATCAAGATTAGCATATGCTGAAATGTAAACATAAAGAAACTCACACCTGAAGTAATCACTAACAATAGATCCAGACTAAGGGAGTGGGCGATTCTCATTAAACTTCTCTTCAAAATCAAAATACTCTCCCATCACCATAACAATTATACATCACAGAGCCGCAATTTCTTAGAAGAGTATTGGGCAACTTGAGCTCAAAGAGGAACAAAAAATCTGATATTTCATGATGTTCATTTCTGATTATTAAGCTTTATTGTAATGCTAAAAGGCACTGTCTTGAAGATTGTGACACTCTTGCAAATTATTTTAATGAAACCATCATGTGCGCTTTAAAGAGAGATAGAAAGAATGCAGTCAGCAGGTCACTTCTTTTTTCAAGCCTCACTCTGGATCATCCGCAGTGTTTTTGAAAGATTGTGAAAGTCTGAATTCCTCAGCCGTGAGCGGTCTCTCTCATAAACAAGTTACTCAGAGCTTTTTTAATGGCACATTGAATGGCTTTGTGCTTCTGTTTTTTTCCTTCTTTTTTTCCAAATGGCTTAAAGTGGCTTTGTGGGAGAAAAAAAACAAAAGTGCATTTATAATGTCAGCTCCAATGGTTAAGTCATTTGATTCTCTTAAACTCTTTAACGTTTTTTTTTTTTGCTGTGTGTATTCAGGGATCCTCTTTATTCTGCTTAAGTTTCCTCTGTGGCCCTCTGTAAACAGATCTCCACCCTATCTTTCTAGATCACAAGTGCAAAGTGGCAAGTCTTTTCATTTCCAGCAGTTAAGCATTCTCTGTGTAGTTGGGCCCAAAAGCCCTATCCGATTTCAAAGCTTAAATGTGTATTGTGTGTGTATTGACTGTATTGACCTCTAAATGGCTCATTAATGGACCAACAAAGAATGAAAGAGATTCTTTTCGAAATATAGCAACTTTTTTTTTCTTTTCTTGCTTTTTAAATCAACAGTTTTGTCTAATTATCGTGGTGTAATAGTATAGTTATACTTTCCCGTCTGGTTTTGTTTGGAATTATTCTTGAATAGGACCTAACTTAAGTTTTTAAGTTTGTTTACACAAAGCCTAATTAGCATAATGAGCTCATTTGTATGTCAAACAGTATAACTTTAAAAGATAAGAAATGTTTTATTGTGACAAGAAAAAATTATTTCAGACACATTAAACTAAACACAATACAAAACATGTAATTCAAAGATACAAACATACACACATGTATATGAGACATTTTAACTGACTTGACCTCTTAGACTGAAATTGGATTAATTTAATGTTGAATGTCTTTTGAAACATCAAGAGAGTGCTGACTGCAATGAACAATGCTCACAGGTTCATTACTAATGACCTCAGTCTCAAATGTTTATATTGCGTGTTCCGTCCAGCCGTCTGTTGACTGTAACCACCAGGTCTGGCTGCTCTGGAAGATTTTGTCCTTTTAAGCCTTTGGTCTCTTAATCACTAAGCTATTTTGGCAACAGCTGTTCTGAGACCTGAATAAATTGAATACTTCCGTCTGGACTGTGCTTTGAGTCTCTCTCTCTCGTGTAGACCCCACTTCTCTCTTGAGCACTTGCTGTTGAGCATTAAGGTTACAGTCTTGGCTTGTAATCATGGGCATAATTTGTTTTAAGCAGGGACCCTGGCTCACTTGTGGCCTAGGGTTTTTATTCTTAAAAATATGGTTTTAAGCAACTTTTGAGTTACATGACATTGAGTAGATGATTAAAAAAAACAGTTTTACCTACAATGATCACAATAAATTGAATTTTATAACTTAATTACTTAATTGAATTCAACCAAATAAGTAAATAAAATTTGAGGGAGTACATGCAGTTTGAATGATCATGGCTCTTTAGCTTGTAACCCAAGCTAGCTGACACAGTGATAGATCAAACTCTTAAGTGTCAGATCTAAACATAGTTGTTCACAGCCTGTAAGACTGTTGGAAGTAGAGTTGCTGCCATACCATCCGGCTAATAGTGGATTGCATGATGTACACGCTACACGGTTGATCAGTTAAATATGCAACATGATTAAAAACATCATCATGGAGAAAATTAAAACAATGTCAAAACCTCCAACAAATGCACATGTATGTAGTTCACAATAATTCTTATAGCGCATCTCCGCATCAGATACGAGATCTTTTAGTTCAAAGAAATGCCTCTTGTTTGTGAGGTGGCGTGTTTAAAACTTGCTAGATTTGTTGTGCTGTTTGTCAGACATTCAACTCACGCTGAATATGATTGACGACCATTTTCTCTGTATGTGTTGCCTGCACTAATTGTAAAGGGCACTGTTTTTTTATCTGCTCTCTGTGGCTTAATCTATTTATGCGTGCCAAGAGCTGGTGCCATTTGCACAGTAATCTTGTGAGTGGGTAGAAACTGGTGCTCAATATGTGGTGTGTGTGTGTGTGTGTGTGAGGGAAACAACCATCATTTATTTTAGAATGGCCTGTCTGTTATCTCTTTTCTGTTTCCTAGTAGTCTGATAGTAGCATTTACAGTTAGTTAGTTGCACTTTGCAGATGTCATCTAACTTAAAGGACACTATATTTCAGTGTCAGTTCATGTAGTCTTCATCTTCTGATGGCAAGATTGTGATAATGGTGCCTTTTGTTTTATCAACCTAGAACCATTAGGCTAACACTGCTAAACAATATAATAGATTTATATAAAGTTGCATGCAATGAATTACAGATATAGTCCTATAAGTATTATGATTAAGAAGGTGTTTTGAGTGAACCTGCTGAACTAGCAAACAGACTGAGGTTGTGTTATAATTTGCTTAGTCACTGAGGATTTGTGGTTTCAAGCAGCTGAATACTGCACTAAACCAATAAACAAGAATAAACTGAACACATGCTATAAGTAAATGCGTGTTTCACACTTGGCATCTAACTTTGATCAAATTAACCATGTCTTGAACATTGTGCAACTGGGCAATTCGAATAAATGATTTCCAATTATTTGGAACCTAGACTTGTCTAATACGGTCCTGCTATAAAAATACACTGGTAAATTGAGGCATCAGCTGAATGTGTGGCAGGCAGTTTGATTGAATGCAAAGGCCAAGCTAACAGGTGTTTCTGTGACAAATTTGCTCGCTATGTAGTATCGCATATAAGAAATGTGACACAAAATTACCTAATTGATTAACTTCCCATTCTGCTGCATAGAAAGTCTCTATTTAGAGGAAATTTAAGCCGAAAGATTACTTAATCTTCCAGCAGACGACACAGCGCTTGCCTCAGCAGTTTTCTCAAACTTTTTCAACATAAAATTGAGTCCCTTCCCTTCCACATTAATGCTGAAGTGATTTGTGTGTGAAATAACCGAAACTCTCCAGAGAGGTTTTGGACTTTATTTAGTATATCAGACAGGGGGCGAAAACATCGGAAAGTCATAACCGTGCTCACTGAGTCATTTTAATAGTGTCATTCATTTTCTGTGCTATGACCTATTTCTGTAGGTTTCTGTTAGCTGTACCACTTTTTAGATGTTTTCTGAATATACAATCGATTACCATTTAATTTGAATAAATTACAAAATATGCTGACTAATTACATTTATTCCCATGTATTCTGATAAAAAGCCCTGCATTCTTTTCCATTGATCATTTTCACATTTCCAGTGTTCTCAGAAGCAGAAGTCTTGTAGCCTATATATAGATATAGTCAATAGATAGCTATAGATATAAACAGTGTATACAAGTATTTAAGTATTTTGAGAGTGCATCGAGACTGACGTCAATTACATCATTCTGTAAATTCGCTAAAATGAAGCAATAAGCTTCATTCAGAAGCTGTGGTTTACAGTGAATTTAAAACAGCTAAGTGACATTGTTAGTCACCACGTGAAGAAGAGGGCCTAAAACCCCCTTAGCTGTTCTATATTCACTGTAAACCACAGCTTCTCAGGGCATTGCTTTTACAAAACAGTTACCAGGCAAGGTTTCATAAACTAAACACTCAGACACAAAAATGTAATGGTATTGATAAAAAAAATATTCTTCCACCAAGCAATAGTTCTTCAGACGTGGAATGTTTGCCAAGGTACACAGTAATACTGAAGTAATGCGGTCACGGGTGTATGTTTGTAGAGTAATTTACAACGGCCTCCAATGTGACTCAACCAATCATAATCAAGGACCGGAATCCATTTATTAACTGTTATTTTGGCACGATTAGGTGATCATGTTTCTCTGGTTGATGGAGGTTTCTCTGCATAATCATGGGTAATTTAATTTTTCATCCAGGAATTCCACTGTTAAACACAATTAGTTGAAATAATAGGTTTGATAGCTTCGCATGTACCATCGATTCACAACCTCGTAGCTCAAAGAAGGCCTGTTTTTTTGTGGATCATAAGTTTATTGTTAAACATTTCCCTATGGAGAAAATTAAGGGTTTTTTTTGGAACCCAACTGTTGCACTCTATAGTGGTGAATGGGAGAGAAAGAATAAAGAAAATTGGCCTTTTACATTTCCATTTGCTTCAATAGCAAAAGAAAAAAAAAAGACAATGATAGAATTTCCACAACTTTCTAAAACAGAAAGGGACTCCCTTAAACCCAGATGTTACAAAAGCCCTGTGATCAAGATGAGCTGTTTCAAAAGGCTTTCTGAGATCAAGATAATTGGTGTGGTGTATGCGGTAAGGTTTTCCTTGAAATCACAAGCACTCTTAGCCAGAGGCATCTCCTTGTTTCTGTTTCTCGCAGAAAGTGATCAATGAACTCAACACGGAGTTGAAAAGTCAAACAATGTGTTCTCTCTCTGCCATTATATAGAAGAGTAAGCACATGACTGTTAAGAAACTGCAGGCATGGGTTATTCTCTTTGTCAGACTCTTGAACGAGTCAACCACAGTTTCTTACTTATTTTACAAGGCATTAGAAATCTGCATGTATTTGTTTAATACTCAATACAATACATAACAAGTCATGATTGTTTTTGTAAAGCTGCAGACCTTGTGAAAGTATGATCAGTATAGTGTTATATTTCCAGCTTCATATGGAATCAATATGATTACTTTGTTTTACTGAGAATATAACAGACTTGCAATAAATGCAATAAATCCCGCATAACTGGTCCTGTTTATATCATATTCAGATGCTTTCATGGGCCTCTGCTGTACGGTTATATTGAGCGAGACGCATTGCAAATTCCATCCCACTCCCAGACACGTAAGCAGCTTTTTTGAGTCAGCTCTGTTTCTCTCTGAATCACATGCCTTTCATAATATATGTGATGAAACCAGAGGCCAAATGGAATGAGTCAAACATTGCTTGACATTAAAGTTTAAAGAGAGAGAAAGAGAGACATGAAAAGACAGAAAACAAGGTGAAGAGAGAAGTAAAGTGTACAAGTTTATGCTCAATTCCCTCAACAGCCGTCGTCACAGTTACAGCCCTGCTTAACCCCACTGAGATGAGGAGCATGGGAGGCTTTCACAAGCAATCCCATCATCATTAATTGCCACTGTCCCTCGACACTTTCTCTCATGTTTTCCCCTGCCTCTTCTTTTGCTTCCTCGTGCAGCTGGGCGAAAAGCGAAAGCGCAGTCTTTTCCTAATTATGAAATGAATTTGAAATGTTTCAAGTTAATTATTTTGGAAGGATTTAAACATTAACTCATTTACCACATCCTTTTTTTTAGCCAGTGCCAGCTGTAGGTTGAGTTTTGTCTTTCTGACTGAACTTTGGCATGAGTTCCAGTCTGTGAGACCACAAAGGTTCAGCACAACGTAGCTCATGTGATTGCTCTTCACGCCCCGGTGACCAGCATTAGTGGAGGGAGAGAAACATAGGGAAATAGGGAAGGTGTGGCTCAGCGGTTACTGTCATGAAGGCAGGGATTATTTTGCTGTGACACTAGAAAATTTGGGGAATTGGACTGCTTAGACAGCAGTCTGCATTGGGAGTCCCTAAAAAACCCAGCTTGTTTATTTTTTTGTCTATATTTAGAATATTTTTTATTTTTTTATTTTTTTTATTAGAGTTCTACACAGTAAAAAATATGATCAATAAGTCAAGGCAACTTCAGGTTTTTACATTACTTTATCTCATCTAAATAAGTTAAGCAAATTCAACTTGATTTGTTTATGTCAGTTTAATAGCATTTAAGTTTAAATAATTTTTTACAGTGTACTAGATTTAAAGTATTAAAAATGCAGAAACTATATATATATATATATATATATATATATATATATATAATCTTAAATTAAAACTATTCTTCTAACCGCATTGTTAAGTAACTTTTTAAGCATAAAATATTACAATTTGTATAAATGTAGTTTTTGGTTTTTCTATATGAGATTAACGTAGTACAAAAAAGAAGCAAAAATAATCTGCACTAAAATATTTAAATACTTACCATTTTTAAATCTTAGCATCTATAAAATGTTAATTAATTATTAAATACAAATGTTTATTTTATTTCATTTTTTTACAGGAGAATAATAAGACTGCCTTAGAACTAAATTGCTTAAGTGCTAGGTTTCTCTCAATTTGGTCTTAGCAAACCAAAAACAAAAGGTCTCCTTACCATCATTAAGCATGATAACCAGCGATGCTGGGAAATTAGAGGAGAAGTGGTAAAACAAGGAACAGGCGTTTGCAGCTTTTCCGTTTCTTTTCTCACTTTTTTGTGGGTGTTTTTTTTTTGTTTTTTTTAGAATGTAGGGAAACCACGGCTTCCGCTGTGTGTATTTAAAAATCTGACATTGATGCCTTCATGAGAGGAAATTTTTTTTTCTGGTTATTCGTGTTCTGTTTCTGTGCATATATTTTTCCAATATATATTGCAAAAGAAATTCTGCTGTATTTCTGAGCTAATCCACAGGTTTAATCAAAGTGTCTATTTCTTGTTTTGCTAATACCCTCATTGGAGATTCCCATGTGAGCTTGCATTTAATTAGTCGGATCTATTGGCCTTTGCTACTGACCATATGTTAACACTGAGCACATGTTAAATGCAGAGAAATGTTTGGGAAGTGACCAGATCTTGTCAATGGGAACCCAGGAGACAGGGCAGGGCTCAGGACTCAGTCAGGACTCAGGATACAATTATCAGGCTTTCCAGTTAAGACAGGCCCATCCTAGAGTACAAGGATTTCCTCTATAGGGCCGCACTTCCATAGGCGTCAGTGGGAAACAGGAAGCAAGGAGCCACAGAGTTCTTTTGCTTTCGGTCCTGTATACATTCACTCTTTGTGCTTTTCTCTCTCTCAAATATTTCTCATTATATTTGTACTAAATGTTCAAAACTAACTCTAACCATAACAATTCAACCGTAACCACATCAATATTACAATGAAGCGAGCCAGGCCTGCGAGAGCAGAAAATCAGGCCTGAGCGCTGAATGCAAACCAGAAGTTACAACACGTGTGATTAAAACAGAAGTAAAGATAAAATCAGGTTTTGTCCCCGACTGGCATCATAGTCAATGATTGATAAATATTTAGTGGATACTAACACGAAAGGTTACAAGGGGGTTTTCCAGCTTAGAAAGTTTCAGTTTCAATAATTGTTTGAAATGTGTCATCCTTTTGATTACAAATGAAACACTAAGCTTAAGTAACAATTTAGAATGTGCATTTGTGTGTTTGTAATTGTATAAAGGTCTCCTCCTCTATCACAGGATGTCTTTGTAAGTTGTGGCGCTCTGCTCTTGTTTATTTTGGTATCTGGAATGTCTTCCTGTCATGACATTTCAGTGTGATCCTGACGGCCAATCGTGAGCAAGGGAGGGGAAGGATGTTGTTTGTGCTTATATCTGTATGTGAGATAGATAGATAAACAGCTCAGATAACCCAGACAAACATTAGATTATCTAATGTACATCCTTATGTCTGGGAGCGCATCGAATGTTCCTGACATCAACATGGTGAAGTTGTACACAATTTTTATTTATTTTTATTGTATTATATTAATTTATGTTTTATTGATGTATTATTTTTTTTCACTTTTTTTTAGAATATAATTGTATTTATTTAACTTTTTTTATACAAAATAATGTTTTATATGATATGGTTCAACATATAATGATTCTTTTTCTTCTATGGAACACAAAAGGAGAAATTTATAGCAGAATATCCAGGTCGCTCTTGAATAACCATGAAACCCATCTGAAATTTCAGTCTGTTTATTTGAATATAGATAAAAAAAAATTATTTTATTGTGCTTTTTTTGTCCTTTAGGAGCTCGGCAGCCGTTGGTCCCCATTCACTTTCATTAAATGGAGGAGAGCAGCATCCGGGCTCAGACTACAGGAGTTTCAGGCTTATTCAGAGAAATAAAAATCGCATCCAGGGCATCGATCAGATGTTCGGCCTATAGCCCCAACAATATCAAACATATTGATATTTAGGATTTTAAATCGGGAAGATTATGTCTATGATTATGTCAGTAGCCAATGAAAGACAAGTCTACAAGGAGAAGGAAATGAAGGAGCTTTTGAAATGGCTTTATCTGAAGATCAAGAGGAGATTTGATCTGTAAACGCCTTACATTACCTGATAATATCGTCTGAACATCGGAACCAACCGATGCCTTGGACGCGATTTTTTTCTCCATATGTCGGGAGGGTTAAATCGGCCATAAATCGTCCTGAAACTAGTCTGAGCTCTGCTTAAGACATTCAACTCATTTTGTGTTCCACAGAGAAAAGAAACTCAAATGGTTGTGGAATGACATCAGGGTGAGCAAATGATGACAGAAATATTATTTTTGGTTGAACTATTCCTTTTAAAGAGACTCCATGGACACATTGTCTTTACATTTTTCACATTTATAAATAATTTCTTTATGCAAGTCTGTGCCTGTTGGCTAAGATGCTTGTTGTGATTTATGTTATTTTGCATCACCTCTCAACTCTATTATAGTATTACAGAAGGCTTTTATCATCCTTTCTCTAAATGTAACAGAGGCTCAGCAGTGTCCAAAGACAGCTTGTTAGCTTAGGGTTGTGGCAGCAGGCTACAATGTATCTGTCTCTGATGAAACTCTCTGTAACGCTTCATGGTGGTATTTATAATACTGAAGGTCTTTCTTTCCCGTTCTGTCTTTCTCCATCTCTCTTTCTTTCTAATCTTTCTGTTCTCGGCTCTCTCTGCAACTTTCTTTCTTGCACTCCCTGTCACTCACTGAATGATTCTGCTTTTCCCATTGCTGCTCATCAAAATTGCATGTGTGTGACATCTGAACAGGTTCACACTCTCAAAGACATACTTTTTACAGTGCAGCGCTCCAGCTGGGGGAAAAAACAGAGCATGCCTTATATGATGCAATCCAAATATCATCATAGTGAGATTAAAATGATTGTGACAGAGACTATCAACAAAACATGAAAGGATCTGCATTTCTTGGCCATTAGCAGGGGAAAGATATAGTAAACTTCAAAAAAAAGAAGTTCACTCTCAATTATTTCACATTTAAAAAATTGTTTGTGAAAACCCTGAGGAAGTAGCACACTGTTTTAATGGTGGAAATATGTGAGCTGTGTGGAATTCTGTTTCCAGGATATTGTCTTCCTAGTAATTTCCTCATTTCAACCAGAGTGGTTTCACAATGAGCTGTCAACACACATAAGCAGAGGTGGATGTGAAGGTCTAATATGTCCATAGCAAACGTGGGGCAAATGCCTCGTTCAACTTTTGACCCAGAGCACATTTACCTAAGACTGACTTGCAGTTGACTAAACACCTTTACCACTATGATTTACCACTGTAATTAGTTTATAGGTGTCATCCATGAGGAGTTCTTAAAGGGATAGTTCACCCAAAAATTATAATTCTGTCATCATTTATCTCCTCTCATGTTGTTCCAAAATATTTTTTTTCTATGTGGAACACAAAATATTTTTTGGTTTTCGTTTTTAAATATATATATATTTCTGTTTAGCTTTAATTTATTTTTATTTCAGTTTTAGTTTTAGTAATTATAGTTCTTCAACTTCAACTTATTTTATTTAAGTTATTTGCCAAGTCAACATTTTTTATGTTTCATTAAATTTTTTATTCATTTCTAATTTTCGTTTTTAATTTGTAGGTTTTCAGTTTTTCATCTGATTATTATGATTATTATTACTATTTTATTTTTGGATTATTATTTATTTTATTTGACTATTATTTTATTTTATTTTATTTTATTTTATTTTATTTTATTTTATTTTATTTTATTTTATTTTATTTTATTTTATTTTATTTTATTTTATTTTATTTTATTTTATTTTATTTTATTTTATTTTATTTTATTTTATTTTATTTTATTTTATTTTATTTTATTTTATTTTAAATGGTTTTAGTTAACTATAACAATGTTGGCCTGGAATCTCCAGTCCCCATTAATTCTGTGGAGACCAGGAAATTCTTAAAAACATCTCCGACTGAATAAAGAATAACGACACGATGGGTGAACGATTCCTTTAAAACCACAACAATCACTTGTTCCCATCGGAGTTTTGACTATTTGATTGCAGGTCCGTGTACCGGTCACCATAGTCACCTATCAACCGTGCTTTGTTTTTCCAAGCCTGATGTGTCGACATAGTTCCTGTAGGCAGTGAGAAGGTTGAGCAATCCCAGGGCCATTGCGTAACCCTGCCCTTCTCCCTTTCAGGTGCGATCTCCCTCCCTCTCTCTCTCTCTCTTTCAGTTCATGCCTGTAAGTCAAGCTCTTCTAGACACGCGAGACATGCGGCTAGCGGAGGTGAGGTAATGCTGTGTACTTACAGTGTCTCCAGCCCCCAGGAGCTGCACAGGGGAGGGGTAAGGCTTGCACAACCAACAGTCTGAGGCTGTTCTTTGGATCTCAGAAGCTTCCGCTCAGGGGAGTCACAGTAATACCTTGACTGTTGAAGGAGGGCAATATCTGGCTTAGGCAAATGAGTTGTAATGGTAGTCATAGAATTAGACAATGAAAGAAAAAGACAAAGGAGAAAAAAGTGAAGGAAAGCTTGAGGGTGAGAGACAGATCATTTGTAAATCGTAAATTTTATTGAAAAAGGCCCTATTATCCGGTGAACCGTGCTGGAATGCCCTACTTTCAAATTGCAGTGTGACATTTTAAAAAGCCCAAAAGTACTTGCAAATGACTTGCTGTATACAGTATGTCAAACTAAAAAGACCTCCGAGTGCTTTGAGTGAGAAAGTGTGCGTGCACTAAATCTGTCTGATGACACAACTGGCAGATATCACTGTACAATATGTGATCATATGCAATTCCAGGCAATAACACTGTCTCTCACTGCAATAAAAGCGGGCCCGTCTTTAACCATGCCGTAACGATCTGCAATCACTGTGCAACGATGACCAACAGTGCAATGCTCACCTCTCCGCACTCTCACGTAAATGAGCCAACTTGGTTGAATGAAGGAGGGTCAGTCATGTGGTAATGGTAACAAGTGATTTTTAAGTGATTGCATGGGAGTTGCAGGATGTGAGTCAGGTGAGATCGGTGTTGACACTGTTAGCACCGAGCCGCTCTGAAGTTAGATCGGGTGTGTGGCTCTTAACAGCAAAAGAGTAGAGTTGAGAATCAAAGAGCTGATTTCAGAGGTTTGCGGGTAAAAATTCTCAGCAGGATTTCAGTGAGCATGCAAAACAGCAAATTGTTTTTTTGCTTTTGTAAGGGATGTCTATGGCACAGATTATTATTGGTTAAATTTTCATTTAACATACTTTCTTCAGTTCATCTACTCCCTGGGAATCAAGCCACAGGGTGTTGGGCGCCCAAGGCACATCGATGCATGAGAGCAACGAAGGCTATCTCGTCTGGTCTGAGCCCCTGCCCCTTTAATCACAAATAGTAAAGTGCCCTTTTGGTCATATTGTGGTGCCTCCCGGAACATAATTTCAACCGAAGGGCACCTGCCCCTTATATAGTGTATATATATATATATATATATATATATATATATATATATATATACACTTATGATTTCTTGAAATCTCACCAGGTTTTAGAACAATTGTTTACTTGCTTGCTTTTGTGGGAAAGTGAAGCAATACCAGGAGATAATTTAGACAGTGATTCACACAGCACAAGGTACATAGGAAGTGCACCTCAGGCTAAAGTGGAAATCTCTTTCTGTTTTTCACGGCCCTTTTCAGTCGCTCCTGTGGTTGTCAGTAAAAGGAAGTATAAAGAAACATTCAGGGTTTCCCTTCTTCTCATGAACAAAGCCTGAACAAGCTTTTTTTGTCTGAGAGAGAAGCAGTCTTCACAGTGATTGGTATTCCCCTATCAAGACTGACATGTCTAAATCTGGCTTGCTTAGTTTTAGTGGTTACATTCACTGGAAAAAGTTGCATAGGAGTTTTATGTGGGCTGCTGTTTAAACCTGTCAGAAAACATTAGTCATTCCATGAATCGCAGTGTCATAATAGTGGATGAATAATCATACCTTTGGGTTCCTCTTTGGCTTTTTCACGACACCATTGACCTCCTTAGCAATTTGTGGCTATTTTATTGACTTTTATTTCCTGGATAATCTCTAAAATTACTCTTTAACTGCAACTTAGTTGATTCTTTTGGCTCAGTGTTTGCATTCATAAGCGAGCGAGTGAAAATTCAAATCACAGATGCTGTATGCAACAGTCTCATGCTTTGATTTATTGCCTTGTTTTGTTTCTAAGATTGTACTTTCCTTCCTGAAGATGGCAGCTTGCGATTTGTGCAGAATTGCCCAAATGAATGAGTCATTCTTGAAGCATTCGCAGACCTGGCTGTCGCTCTTTGAACAATCTGTGGAGCACTAAAGGCTTCGAAATGTCATATTAGTGTAGAATGTAGCACTTCTGTGTTCGCCAACACACTCTTGCTTTCAGTTGAGACAGTACACTCACAGTACACACACACCGCCCATAGGGCTTTTTCTGTCACAAGGTGAATGCGCACACAAACACGCAAACACACATAGACTGCCTCTGCATGTGACTCAAGTTGAAACTGACATAGGAAAGACTTTGTGTAGAGATACAGATTAGATCAGTATACATAGCGTTTGATTCCATGCAGGGAAATACATCTTCTGATGCAATTAAAAAAAAAAATTTTTTATAAGAGACTTGTTTGACCTAGTTTATGGTGATTTCCCTTGACTCAGATTAGATTAGGCATAACTTACATTATTGAAATATAGTTTAAATAGCATTATATTCATCTTAATGCATTATTATGCTATTAGTTTGAGTGCTGATATCGAACACCTCTGCTTTAAATCATTGTTTGTGTTTCCATGTTCCAGACAGACTGTCAGTCTGAATATTTTCAATGAATCTGTCTGCATGTTACATCTGTTACAAGATTTGTTCGGAAACACTGATTCTTTAAGGAACAAAACCAGACAGATTATCGGTGAGTCGTTGAATCGTTCACTCATTTGTATATGAATGTAATCTGTAATATACCATATATGACATCTGCCGTGCTGTCATTGTCGTGTGTCCTACTAGCGTCAGTTGCGTCACTTCGATGGCATTCACAAATCCTCTCTCGTGGCCTCATGGGATAGTTAAGTGTCTATTGGACGTACACTTTAGAAATTCAGTTTCTGTATGGCCTCCTGTGCTAGGCAACAATCTTACGTTTTGGAGCAATTTAGCTATATACACAATGTACCCTTTGGTAATTGTGTACCTATAGTCTACACATATAGGCTGCTACTTTGAGTATTTTTATAAACTACGGGGTACATGTGCTATTATTACTGGATATAGATTACTAAGCAACAAAACTGGAAATTTAGGGAAAAGTAAGCTAACTTAATAAAAGGACAATCATTTTGATATGTACCACTTCTTTTTTTCAGTAGCTCAACACAGGAAGAAAACTGTCTTTAAATGGAGACCGGGCTATACATAAGAACCCGTCTTGGTCCTGCGTCTAAAAATGTCATGTTGTGTCATGCTAGCTAGCTCAGTTCTGAGAGGCTGAGTTTCTACAAGGAAGTCTACAGTTACAAAAACAGGCGAATACACTAAAAAGTCCATGCAAGTGGATTCTTGTGTGTGATATTGTGACTGTAGGGTCCTTGTGAATGGGTTTTAGAGAGCACTTGAAATCATTCTATCACCTAATCATTTTTCCCAAAGGCTAATTTGTCAATAAAGCACTGGTCTGCTTCCAGGAAGGATTATTTTCCTCACAGTGACCTTGAAGAGCCTCCAGTAAATGCACTGATGTCTCATTGACTGCTGGGCCCATTGAGGATAATGGATCTTTATGGATGTCTGTCCATTTAGGGGATTAGATTTCCTGTGCGGACATGACCAGTGTAATAGTATGCTTTGCGAGGAGGATGGAAAAGGGATATAGCATATCGGCTTTTTCCAAGTGCACACTACAAAACTGAAGCTTGCTGCCCTGTGTACATTTAAAGACAAGTTTGTTATATCATGTTGTGCACTTTACTAAACTAATCACGGATCAGTAGTTGATCCGGCTGTAGTTAGTTACGATCCTTAACTTTGTTCTCACACAAACACGTGCATTAAAAGGATAGTCGACTGGTCATTTGAATACACCTCTCAGATTAATTCAAGAACACCACTACTGTTCCTAGGAGATGCACAACAGTTTATTCTAGGTTGGAACTATTTTCATTGGTGGAGTGAAAATAAAGGACGTAAATGGCAAATTAAAATTAAAATTATGCAGTATTAACTTCTTGTTTATTGACCTGTTGTATAAAAGCTATTGGCAAGTTCAAGAAAAAATACTTTCAATATGTCCTGCCCCCAACGGCAAGAGGAAATTAATATGATTGGTCCAAGAAATCAGAGGCACACATACAGGACAGGGTCTCAGGGACATCAGATGTACTTCTTTTTGTGTCGTTTTATCAGTAAAACAAAACTATTCTTGTTATGTTCATCATATATCTTCCTCTCTGTCCACAAGGATTCAGATGATTTCATGGCATGGATTCTGTACATTACGTGTGTGTGTGTGTGTGTGTGTGTGTGTGTGTGTGTGTGTGTGTGTGTGTGTGTGTGTGTGTGTGTGTGTGTGTGTGTGTGTGTGTGTGTGTGTGTGTGTGTGTGTGTTTGTGTGTGTGTGTTTGTGTGTGTGTGTGCACGCACAGTGTGAAGGAGCCAATGTTTACACATTCCGGTCCAGGCTATTAATAAAGAAGCTTTGTGTTTCCCATAGTGAGCAGCCTACACTAGAAGGTCGACTGTGTGCAGTACGTCAAACTTTGACCCCATGGATGTGTTGGACTTCCTAGTTCCCAGAGCACGATGGAGACTTACCCAATCCATTTATCACCCGTTGAGACTTTGTAAACATCGCACAGGAAAGTGCATAAAAAGGTAGCTGACCTGAATAATTTATTGTTGGATTGCAAAGCAACGGCTGACATCAGCTGCAATTCCCAGCTCATTTTTAAATTCTTTGACGAAGTTCCTTTGATTGTGTTAAATAAGACATTCCAGTCATGATTTCGGGTTGGGAGAATACTGCAATCACTGGGGCAATATGATGACAGTATTGCGACAACTCAGCATGTGACCTATCATTAGACAAGAGTCATTTGGTAATGTCTGTCTGCTATATTTGCATCACAGACCCATCTGCAGAGCAGTAGAGAGATGCTAAACTCACTGCTTTCCTATCCATCACTAGCTATGTTTACATGCACACAAATAATCTGTTGATCCGACTGAAAAGCCTCGTGTACACACCTTTCAATCAGATTGAAGGGAATGATGTACACCTGAAATAATCCGATCAACAGGAAAAGAAATTAAGCATGTACAGTGTAAAAATATTTATTTTTTTATTGTTGTAAATAAATCAAAGGTGATTGTTTTATAAGAAAATACTATTTCAATATTTTTACTTCAGAATTTCATTTTAATTCAATGCATTACTTGCAGATTCTTTGTAATTCTTTGTAAAACTGACTGACAATTTCTGAGTGAAAATTGCTCCAAATTACAACAAAAAAAAAAGAAAAAGAAGAAGAAAAACTGCAAATGAGGGAACACCAGTAGCCCTAAACGGCCCGCTTTCTGACCAGGGCCCTTAGAATCATCCTTATATAAAGACTGACTGTTAAAGATTCACTGTAAAAAAATATATGATTAGTAAGTAATGACAACATATGTTTTTACTTTGCTTTAACTCACCAAAATAAGTTTTTAACATTTTAAGTTGTTTTAAGTAATTTAAGTTGAAATGACTTAAACTTCTAAGTTGATTGTCCTTAAAAATGTAATGCAGTGACTCTTTTTTTTTTTTACAGTGTTGGTGCATGTAAACATACCTACTGTTATTACTGCAGCAAGGCTCCTGTTTTCCAACATAAAATGTATTTATTTGCCTTTTTGAAATGCTTCATGGTCCTCCCACATAAAAGATTACCAGTAAGACTTCGTGTACCCTTCGTCTGGCTATTATCTCAATTAGAGCACACAGTGCGTTCTTCACAGAGTGTTCCCTTTGAAGGACTATCTTTAGGTAGCTGTTTGTTCTGGAGAAAACAAATTATTTTCCCTGTTCCTCCGGCGAAGAGAGAGAAAGAGAGGGAGGGTGGCCATCATTGGAGCTATTGTTGAAAATGTGCAATGGAGTTGGTTGGGGGGAGATGGAGGGTTGTGATCAGGGGGAACAGGTGGGGGTGGTATCTGATGACAAGAAGATGGAGTTTTAGGTTGGATTGGGTGGGATGCTTTATTCTACATCGTGTACCCTGTAACCTGAACACCACCTCAGTTCTGCTTTGGACCAAACAGCGGACAGCACGCACCCTTCCGTAGTGTCCCACAATATGTGAGTGTCCTGCGTGCTCACAAAGCCATCTTTGTCATGGCCCATTGAGTCAGGATTGCCTAAGACTCTGTCCTCCCTGCTGGGGTTTGTGTCCCATGGGTTAAGGCTACACAATGCCTGACTGTTTAAACATGACACATTTCCCTGTCGCTGTCATGCTGTTGTGTCCTTTTTATTTGATGTTCTTCCTCCCAAGTTCCATGTTTGGGGATCTAGCCTTTGTCTGCACTCATTCAACTTTCTGACGTATAATGCATAATGCATAATAAAGGATTTATTGAGTTTTTAAACTCGGAATTTTTAACAAAAATTACTGAATTCTCCAGTTTATTGTCAAAGGGCTGCTGTATAAAGCATTTGTCCTGGCATTTTGAGAGCCAAAACAACATTGTTATGCTCTGCGTCAATGTATATGGCATTTGGGGAATATCTGGTGGGTGAGGTCATGATTTGTATTTCCTTCTTCAGTGTGGGACCGTGCCAGAAGCGTTAAGTCTCTCACTGAGAAACAATCAGCAAACTATTTGTGGTCAACCGAAACACAGCCCATGGCCTGCTGGAGAAATTTCCACATGCACAAACACTATTGTGTAATATGCACATATCAGCTTTTTAGACCGGCTTGCATGTATTCCATATGACATAAACATCACTTAAAAGGGTTGCAGGCAATGTAATCTATTCTGTAATCATGGAGCGATTCTTTTAAAGTACTGTAGAGTGACTATGGAATGCAGATAATGGAGATGCTCCTTATTGGTGTTTTCCTTTGCTGAAATTGGGGTGACATTTTTTTTTTTTTCAACATAAAGATTTTATGTTAATGTATGAATTAATAAATTGTTTAAACACGCACGCACGCACGCACGCACGCACGCACGCACACACACACACACACTCATTCTTGTACATCTATCTTTATGATGACATTCATTGACACAATGCAATCTCTAGCCGCTTACCCTAACCTTACCCATCACAACTAAGTGCCTAACCCGAACCCTTACCCTAAACCTACCCTTAACCTAATTATAACCTTATCCCTAAAACCAAAACCCTCAGAAAGTGAGGACCAGCCAAAATGTCCTCACTTTACTCTCTTTGTCCTCACTCCGATGGTCTAAAACTCAAACTGGTCCTCAAAAGATAGTTGAACAAGTACACACACACACACACACACACACACACACACACACACACACACACACACACACACACACACACACACACACACACACACACACACACACACACACACACACACACACACACACACACTGTACATATTGTACATTGTGCATTGTACATATTGTGCTTTCCTGAGTCAACAAGTTAATTTTGATATTTTGGGATATTTCAAATTACCTTTGAACTTTTTATATCATCCCGATTTCTATAAAAAAAAAATCCTTTGTATGTATATATATATATCGATAGATAGATAGATAGATAGATAGATAGATAGATAGATAGATAGATAGATAGATATATTGCTAGGGATAGTTGCTAGGGCCCTCTGTGTGGTTGCTGGGGTGTTGCTAGGGTCTTTTGGGTGGTTTCTATGGCTACTTACTGCCAAAACTCAAAATAGGCCTTCCAAGTCTCTGATATTCTGTCTCAGGTCCCTCCTGCAATGTAACTTTGTGTGTTTTTTTGTGTGTGTTTTATCACCACCCATGGGGAAATCGTAAATCCATTTGCAAATAATAGCACATCTTTCCTCATAATTTGAAGCATCTTTCATATCTGTAGCATAAACAGTGAAGGAGGAGTTAGGGGTTTGTTCTGATTCTTAAAATCAGCACATATGTGTGTGTGACAGGATGCCTTCAGTTGGGAGTGCCGCCAAGTTTGGTGCTCATGGAAAATAGTATTGGAAGGTGTGTATTCAAGGCAATGTCCAGATGTTATTTTTAATTTATTGTTTGTTTGTTTTTAGCATGTGCTTGTGTCCAAATGTTAGTTTTTCTGTGTGTTCGTGCCACATGCGCTTTTGATCTCATGAATGTGAATATGTATATTTATACTGTACCTCTGCAGAGCCTGCTGATTGCTCAACATCCTCTCAGGTCATGTGAAATGTGAGCGGAACAGAGCACAGAATGTGCAGCTCTAGCCCTCAGCGTGCAGTCTGAGCACACTCACTCCCTCTCTCACTCATTTACATGCTCGCTCACTCATTTTTGTTTCCACCCTCCCTCCCACTCTGTCCTCGGCCCTGCCTGCGCCACTGCACTGCTACACTGCTACACATGACATAATGGGCCTATTATTGTGCCTTTTTGTTTGAGTGTGACTTCAGCACATTCAGCCCTGATACAGAACGTGTTTGTTTTGGGACATCATGATAAAATCGCTTCTATACACACCTGGATGAGTGAGATAGTGTGCTTCTGAATGACAATGAGGGTAAATCCTGTTACGCATTATACCTGTTATGTATGGTATTACCTTGGCCCATCCACAAAATTAAGTTATTTTTTATAGTTTTTCAACCACTTATTAAAATTGTATTGGTCCTGGCCCTATTTAAAATGTTAGGGGTGCAAACCTTTTATTCATTGTGCTCACAGTGTCATGATAATCAATCATTTCTTAAGTGTAAAAATGTATGTTTTATCCAAAATAGTATTATGTATATAATGAGAATTTGAAATGACACATGGCCATGTATGCTCTCTGAATCAGTCAAAGCCCTGATGTAGCAGAAGAGTTACTGCAGAGTTGAGCATTTATCTCCGACCAGCGGAAACAAACTCATCATGATTACAGAGTGATGATACAGTGAGTTCCGTAGATACACAATAGCCTCCCTCCTCTACCCTAGAGAGACTCAACCCTCATCCACGGGACCTTTTCTGCTTATTAGTGAGCTACTTCCTGACAGGAGCAGTCGGGTTTCAGCAGGATGCAGGATGTGGTGGGGGCCGTGGTGAGGGGTGTGTGGTCATGTGTTTTTTTGTACGTGAGTGTGTGTGTTATTATAAGAAGCAGCTCTGAGGCTTTGCCGTTCACATGGGAAGTCAGTGGGGAAAATGGGCATCCAGGGTTCAACTCAATACTGACCTCTTCACATGAATCACTCTCATTTCCCTCTCATTACACAAGCCATCAGCAGACCCTCAGCATCAGGGCTGAGTGCAGAGCAGACACTTTCTATTTTTTAAAAGGGGGCGGTAGACAAATACCTAAGACAGATAGAGATATATTTGTGGAAATTGTTTTGAAGCACTTTATCTGTAATAAAACATATAGGATATTCAAATCCTTTAAATTTGTCCTGTTAATCTTGGATTTGTCCTGTTAATCCTGGATTTAAATTGTGGTCATGTGACCATCATGACCTACAACCTTGTGAATTATATGATTTGATAATGAAAATATATGTAGGGATTGACATCCAGGTCAAGATTTCAAGTCAGCTTGCTTATAATCATGCATTTACTGCCATCTTGTGGCTGAAGATAGAAAACAGTGGCCTATTTGAGTGGCCTTCCATCCTTCCGTTGACTAGCATGCATAGTTGACAATACAGTATGGCCGCTACGCATTACAATTTTATAATATTATTTATTTATTTTTTACGAAGAAAGTTTAAGAAAGTTCTCAATGTAATTGAGAGTCATTACTATTTATTTTACTTTTTATGGTCTTTCAGACACCATATGCTCTTAGGTTTATTATGCTATTTGAATGTCACAAGCGACTGATAAAATGACAACATTTTATATGCAAGTCTATCTATATAGTACAAACACCAGCAGCCATTAATTCTATCAAATGGCATCAAACAAATAGTTTCAATATAAGCCCTTCCCAAACCCAGACAGCAACATAGTGTCAGCCCAGATCTGGCCCACATCTGGTATGCGTGCAATCCACATTATAGCCTACCAGATGTGGCCCTGATCTGGGCCGACACTATGTTGCTGTCTGGGAACAAACTAATTTAACCAATTTACTTTGGATTTTTTAATGGATAATGATTACAAATATATTTAACTTGGACGTTTGAAGGCTAATATTCTGTCGTAGATTCCTGCGTTATTATAGTGTAAAATGTACACACATTTAAGTCTTTATTCTGCAGTTGTTTGCATGGTCGACTAGAAAAGACGCTTAAATTGACACAATAGCAAAGTAAAAAAGGTTATTTTTTATATACTTTGCATCATACACACTGATTATACCACATATTTTTCAAAATGCACAATCAAAAAAACTGCTCTATCTTGATCAGACCGCGTGAGGGCTTGTTATCCATTGCAACAAAACTGTACAGGCGCTACTTTCTCAGCTAAGTTTCTCTCGTATCACTCCGCGTGCACGTGAGGTTGGCATCATCTTCTTGTTATGGATTTTAGTTGATAAAAAATGCATTTGGAGACTTCCTTATTAATTCTATGGTAATCGTAAACATTTTGATAGATGGCTATTGATTTATGCGACCCCTTTTAATGTAAGAAAAGTAAAACATCGTTCGTCGTAAGAACCACGAAAAGTCCCGAGATATATAGGCCTTCAAAGAGCACAAAAGAGATGAATGTGATAGAACTAGTTCATAGAAAATGTAACTTGGATAATATTACTTGATTGGATTTGTCTTTTTGCTAGGGTGATTGTTTCTTACATTGTTATGGAAATGTTTCATTCAGAAGGTAGGCCATGCTAAATAGGCTAATAACAATTAATGATTTTCAGTAGGCCTAGTAGGCTAATTTTCTTTAGTTATTAGCAAGATAATAACTAATAAAATATTTAATATACATATATAATTTTTTATTATTTATTTGGATAGAAACAAAATTATTTTTCTAAATTAGTTTGCGATAATGACCGCACACAATACATTTTCCTTGGTAATAGGCTTAGATAATAGGTATAAAACGTAGACAGTTATGCTTTTATTATTTACTAGCCATCTGTGCATACATTGATTAGGAAGTCCTCATGATGGCACTATTCCCACAGCAATCTGGGATGCCAGGCAGCCACACTAATGCTCAACATAAGACCATCTGCGTTTGCACGGATTCACCTGAAATCTACAGGCAGCTATTACGTGGAATTAAACCTGGATTCTCTGAAATTTCAGGTAAGGATCACAAATATACTTGTATAATGATCTGACATGCAATTCGATTCACAGTGTGATGCAACTGAGAAAGACACAAACTTGACAATAAGGTTATCAATAAGGCTGTAGCCTACATGAAACCATCAGTGAGGCAAATGACAAGGTCACTGGTGAGGGGACCTGACCTGTAGAGTCTTCTAAGGGGTCACTGGTGAGGTCATTGCTTGGGTCATATCGGGAAAGATCTGACCGATTAGATTGTTGCTGAGATCTCAGTTCTGGTCACTAATAGCTGTTTAATGACTGTCTTGATTGGGTTTAAAATTGGATTTTGCCTGCTGTTCCAGGGATAATGGATGAAGTAATTGATGCCACTGGAAAGACAACTGATAAGTTCACCTGTAGTTCAGCAATGGCTGCACCAATAAGGTGGTAAATGAACTAATAAATAAGCCATGTTGAGCTTGTCCGTGAAATCCCCAAAGAAGTTTTAATAGCTCATTCGTAAAGTAATTATGGTTGTCATTTATTTAATGTTGGTGCTTTTGGCAGCAGAGTGGTGTAGTTACTGCACTGAGGTTAATGATGAGGTCACATGACTTCCATCTCTGAAATCCCCCTTTAAGCTATTTGTGGGGTCATCACAAAAAATAATGGTGATGTAAACTGATTTGATCACCAATGCAAGGCTAAGCAATAAAGATTAGTCTTTCTTCTGGCCAATTGGGACAATAGTTCATTTTTACTTCCTCTGCTAACACTTTCACTGACTCACAAGTGTATGATCAATAAAAAAATGTACCCATATATTTGTATAGAAATAATATTTATATATTTTAATAATTATACATACACTATAATTGTCAGGGTCTGAATAAACACCAGACTTGGAGACCGATATAAGGTTACAACCAAACTGGGTATTTATTGACAGTGTTGAATTTAAAGGCAAGCAGATTGAGTAATGGAACAGGTATACGTGTAATTTTCCAAAGAATAGCTAACAGGAGATGGCTGGCGTATTGGGACATCCAAAAGGTAAGTATGGTAGTCTGCTGTCCGTAATTGAGACCAGAGCAAGAGTGACTGGCTGTGTCCGAAATCGTATACTCTCTTGAGTAGCTACTTATTCTGAATAAGTAATTACTTCACGACTGCTAAAAACGTACGTTCTACATAGCATTATGTGTGTAGTATGAATGTAATTCAGACGTACTATATTCGTCAAGTTACCCTTATCATGTGACCTTCCAGCGTCAGTTGCATTGCTTCACCTCCATGCACCAATCCACTTCTCTTGTGGCCTCATGGGATAGTAAAGTGTCCATCATACGCACACTTCAGAATCTCCCCGGAAGAAGTAGGTAATCCTGGTACTTTTTGCCTACTCTGTTATGAGTACTGTGAATTCAGAAATGCTTCTTTTGTCTCACACTGTTTTTTGTCTACTATATAGTAGGGAAGTATGTGATTTCGGATGCAGCCACTGTGAGGTATGTGGTCTTATCCTGGTGCAGATTGGAGTGCTGATGGGAAACGGGTGCTGGTGATGGCCGAGTGAGTGCAGATGATGGACAGTAGGAATAGGAATGCTGGGAAATGTAGTTTCTGATTAGATGACTGGGCTATTGAAGATGGAGAGCATACGTGACAATAATATGTATATATTATGTCAATAATTATGGCTATAATATTTTTTTGTAGTTTTGTATTTAATTTTTTGTAAATGTTACATTTTCTTTACTACACTTATGTCTTTACTAAACTATTGTACTACGCTTTTCTTTTCAAAAATTTACGTTTTGCTTTACAAAAAAGACAATTGGTAGTAAGCTGCAAATTATACAGCTGTAATGTAAATCCATGAATTAATTTAGCTGGAAAACAATGCTATACTGATTGGTTTGTAGTTCTTTTTGATGCTTTCAATACTATCACAACAAGTCATTGTTGCTATTTCGACAAAACCTCGTCTATGTTCAATTTAAGTTTTCAAGCATAAAAATGCATGTTAAGGATCAGCTAACATAAAATTTTCAGTTGCAATAGAGCTCTAGAAGAAACTCTCTCACCCCAGGCCATCCTCATCGTTGAACCCTGTAATGTTTTATTGCTCTAGTTTTGCTTGGTTGTATGTTTTATGGTATTCTGCTGCTTTGCTAGTGTAATCCAGTGCCTAGTGTAATCCATCCATTTAATGTGGTAACTCTGAAGCTAAAGAGAGATTTGAGCCTTCTTGCATGAATCACCCTTTCAAATAGCAACTAATGACCTTAACACAAGGGAACTGTGCTGTGCTTTATAAAATCCATTTGAAACATGCCTACTTTAAGTATAGTCCAATGCATGCCATTTTGCATTTCAGTGGCAGATGTTATAGTGTTAATATCTATCACCAGACTGTGTTTCAAATGACTTATTGAAGCTTTGGCGAGTCGGGTTGGCTTTAATAGCTCATTTTGTTGGATCTAACTCTCGACTGTCTTTCCAGACCAGTATTCATTAATACAAGTGCTTCAGACGTGAAGTAATGGCTTTAAATAATGGAGCATGCTTTTCAGCAGCAGGATGGGAGGGAACGCAGCTCAGGCTCATTAAAGCTTAAACTATATCTGAAATCCACTTGGGCTTCAGGGATGCGTTGGAGGGATCAAACCCAGTCGGTCCCCAAACAGCTCTGTTGGAAAATTCACAGCGAAACCATGAACACTTGTGTGACAAAAGCTAAGTATTTTGAATCATAAGGGGTTGTTTACACGAAAACTTTTTATGTGTTTTGGCCGTTCATTTACACAACAATGGTGTTTTGAGGCCTAAAACTGCACATTTCTGAAACTGAATGTACCCATAATAAGTCAACATCTTGGCATATGTGCACCCTTTGTCCAGATGTCCATCTGAATTATCATAAACTTTTCTTTTAGTGAACACGAGCTGGATTTTTAGATATGATCTCCTCTCACTTGTAATGCTTTAAAGTTCACATCCAAAGTATATTCTTGTATATTTTGTTATGAAGCAATATTGATAAAGTCATTTCTATTTGTTGACAAATGTATGTTATTTAGTGTATAGACCTATACCTTAAAGGGTTCGTTCACCCAAAAATGAAAATTCTGTCAGTAATTACTCACCCTCATGTTGTTCCAACCCCTTAAGACTTTCGTTCATCTTCGGAACACAAATTAAGAAATTTTTGATGAAATCTGAGAGCTGTCTCACTCCTCCATAGGCTTCTATGTTATTGAAACTTACCGGCCCAGAAAAGTTAGTAAAGACAATGTTTGAAATAGTCCAAGTGACTACAGTGGCTCAACCATAAGTTTATCAAGCGACGAGAATACTTTTTGTGTGCAAAAAACAAACAAAAATAACGACTTTATTCAACTTTTCATTTTCTTCTGTGTGGGCCTCTGAGTAACAGCGCAGCGCTTCTGGATTGTACGTCAGCACATAGGCTCACTATTGGCCGACGCTGGTCATGTCTGTGATGCGTGTTACGTACAACACAGAAGCGCTTATTCTTACGGGTTGGAACAACATGAGGGTGAGTAATTACTGACAGAATTTTCATTTTTGGGTGAACTAACCCTTTAAAGCAGTGGTTCTCAACTAGGGGTCTGGGCCCACTGGGGGGCCTCAAGATGACTATTTAAAATGTTATTATTTAAAATATGACAAACCAAGCATTAATATAACCAAAATAATTGAAAATCACTATATTTCTTTCTTTTTAAATCCCCTTTTTTCCTGATCCACAATATGACAATGATAATGTCATTTTTAGACCTGGAAAAGGATAAAATGGTAAAACTCCATGGGCATTTTTATACTGGCTAAATATACATTTTTCTAGTTAAGCCATGCTCTAAAATATTTTATTGTGAGTGATAAAAAAAACAAAAAACTTTTCTCTCTAATCCTTATCCTGTAGGGGTGTATTGATACCCTCTTCACACGATTCGATACATATAACGATACTGACATACTCCAAGACATATGGTAAAAGGTCAACAAAAAAATTACTGTTGATTAAAATGCTAAATTTGGTATTACATTGGGGGTGTAAATGAATAAGCTTAGACTTGGTGCTGGTAACTCAATGCACAGGACAAGTGTGGTGACACCAGCATAAAAATATTCATGATTCTGCAGAAAATACAGATTTATTTTAGATGAATATGCTTGCACTCTGTCACTAACTAGATATATTTAAAATAATGTAGGCCACTTTTTACTGGTGACATAAGACATTTGGCATTATCAGGACACACAAATATTCCCCCATTGCATTATTATACATTTTATTCAACATTATATATAGTACTTTAATGCAGTACTGACACTAAAACGAAACTTTTTTCTCACACAGTAATTTTTATTTTGGGTGAACTATACACAATACAGATTGTCACTATCCACGATACATATTGTTGCCTTTTTGTATTGCAACATATTGTGACACGATATATTGACACCCCTATTATACAGTAAATCACAAAAATCATGTTGTGGACAATGGGAGGCAAAAAATGGTTGAGAATGTTGTCTAAATGTATGCTAGTGTCAACAGATATAAAAATGTTATTTGAATTTTAGTTTGGAGGACAGATTTCACAAAAAGTATTAAAATTAAACTTTTAAATCTGAACTCAAAACCTTATAGTTGCTGACATATATAGCTCATGCGACAACTAGCCCCGATTTGTTTTGACGTGTGCCGTGGCTAGTGTCTATTTTATTTGCAAAAAATATGTTTTCCGTTGAGTGGTTGTTGAGTTTGAGTGACAGATGTTGGGTTTGTGTGTGGTGGATGGTGCTGTATCAGTCAAACTCTGTGACAGGCTCAATCCAGATTGGCTCCATCTATCACATCAGACTGACACAGACATCAGCTCTAATCTGATGCTTCACTGGTAGCCAACAATGCAAACACACTCAGAAAGAGGGGAATACGTTCATCTTATTCACTTTAAAGCAGTCTATATTGAAAAAAAAAAGAAAGAAGAAGAAAATTTTAACTCTTTCTTTAACATTAAAACGATGTTCACCACAATTTTGAATGGGAAAACGATTTTAAATATTGGCTTGTAAATGATTTTTTCTATCTCGCCTTACACATACGCTTACCAGCTAAGCTTTTTATGCAAGAGGATGGGAGGAGATTTCTTTGAAGCCTTGCAGCTTGCGTGTCTGGTTGTCATGGTAACATTCAGTGACCTTGTCCAATTCCTTCTGTCAGTATGCACATTTGGGAGATGGGGGAAGCCTAATCAGGGTGTATGTGGGCGAATGCATGGCTCAGAGACGGCCTAGTCTGTCTGATGCCTGGTGACACTAGATAAAGCCCCGAGGAACATTTAGACACATGACAGCACACGCGCACACACACACAAATACATGCATACGTGAGTACAGGATGAATTCTAGAAACAGCATTCAGTTTGACTGTAAGGCTGAATTATACGGATGATTATTTCAGTATGTTTGCAAATTTGTATATTTTATTTGAGATAAAATCTCTTAATATGGTTTTATCAAAATAATATAAAGAACAGTAGTGCTCATGGGTGTTTTTTTTTGCGTGATATTTTTTTTTTCAACACAGAGCTGCTTGATTCAAATATTGCTGATGCAATACCAAGTGCACACTGCCTGAGTTTAAAAAAGACAAGCCATTTTATTTGTAGATTTAAATGTAATTGTTGTTGTTGCACTGAAAAAAAAAAGACTATTTCTACTTGATCTAACACTTAATATGTTCACTATAACCTAAGATTGTCAGGTTGTCAGTCAGTCATATTCCATTTTTCCCCACTTGAATAAAACCAGTGAATTTAGATGTTTCCTCATGAAGCACATTTTTGTTACTTGACAGTGCAATTTTACAGTGTTGTTTAAGAGGTTATTTTATAATGTGTTTTAAATCATTTAAGAATTGGCAAGCTACTTATTTGAACAAAACTACAGTAAAAACAGAAATATTGTGAAATACTATTACAATTCAAAATAACAGTTTTGCATCTTAATACATTTTAAAATGCAATTTATTCCTGTGATGGCAAAGCTGAATTTTCAGCATCATTACTCCAGTCTTCAGTGTCACATGATCATACAGAAATCATTCTAATATGATGATCTGGTGCTCAAAAAACATTTATTATTATCAATGTTGAAAACAGTTCTGCTTATTATTATTATTATTATTATTATAATTGTTGTTGTTTTTTTCACAAAAAAAATCAGGATTCTTTGAGTAGAAATTTCAAAAGAACAGCATATATTTGAAATGTAAATATTTTGTAACATCATAAAAACTCTATTTTCTTCCACTTTTGATCAATATGTCCTTGCTGAATAAAAATATTCATTTCTTTTTTTTAAATCTGAACTTTTGAATGGTTTGTTAAAAATGAATTTTTATAGATTTTTAAAGATAATATTTATACATTCA
Source organism: Leuciscus leuciscus (assembly GCF_965113295.1). NCBI lineage: Eukaryota > Metazoa > Chordata > Actinopteri > Cypriniformes > Leuciscidae > Leuciscus > Leuciscus leuciscus. Next base: position 12,830,787 of record NC_138747.1, on the reverse strand, counting down.
AAATTATATCAACGTAAAGTAAAAATGCCTTAAGTCCAAGTATGGTCTTAAGGCATTTATACTTAAAGGGTTATTTCACCCAAACATAAAAATTCTGTCATTAATAATTACTCACCCTCATGTCATTCCAAACACGCAAGACCTTCGTTCATCTTCAGAACACAAAATTAAGATATTTTTTATGAAATCCTAATGCGCACAAAAAGTATTCTCGTCACTTCATAAAATGAAGGTTGAACCACTGTAGTCACATGGACTATTTAACGATGTCTTTACTACCTTTCTGGGCCTTGAAATTGGTAATAACATTGCCAGTCTATGGGGGGACAGATGACATCATCAAAAATGTCTTCATTTGTGTTCTGAAGATCACAAAGTTCTGAAGAACAAAGGTCTTACGGGTTTGGAACTAACTAATTTTTGGTTGAACTAACCCTTTAAGTCCAAGTAACATAAGACTATTCTATAACTTTCCATGACAGCTTAAGAGCCATGAGGATGACTAACTGTATGGTTTTCTCATATTTTGATAATAGCGACAGAGCACTTCTCAAAGTCATTTGACACATAAAATTACAACTTTTCATAATAACCTCATTCTAACCCTTTTTATTTCCACAGATGTCTTGTGTGAGATCAAATCTCATGGTAAAAGTTCACCACACGAGAGCTTGGACAGCTTGTTAAGAAGTGACATATAAAGAAACAACCTGAGCTAAACATGTAAGTCATACACACCACAGGATGTGAAAGTGATGTGGAGTCCAGCGGTTGCTGACACACTCATTTGTCAGTGTGACCTTGCTTCACTTCCATCAAGGTTCTGCAAAGGTACCATGCCTCCCCTGGTGACGCTAAGCAATTATGATAACATAAAAAGAAATATCTGCAGATAACTTAAAACCCATGTCCATTATCGCCAAGACCGAGCAATCTGTTCCACATAAGAGAACCCATTTACGCATTCAATAGGTGCATGGCAGGCAAAATGATCTTGGCATGAGGTGAGAGGAGAACTGTCTGTAGCCGAACAAAGGCGAGGCAGGGAAGTCAAACTGTTAGTTAATTAGTTGAGCGGCTTCGCATTAACCTTTGACGTTACCTATGTAAATGCTGATGAGTGTTACTGTGCCCTCGGTGCAGGTGATGGACAAACATTGGTGCTATACTCAAGGACATTCTCATTATTATGATATGAAGTCACAACTCTCCGTTAATGAGGTTGTGTTTAATGATTGTTTTATTTAATTATTGCCTCCAAGCTGCTGTGTTATTTTAGAAATCGTGTTGTGTCCCTTGTACCTTAATGAATCTTGTTTAGGCTTAATTAAGAAATGTAGTTTACAACAGCTTATAATATATATTGGACAACCTGTAAACTATACAATATATGAAAACATTGGCCTGTGGCCACAGTTTACTTTAAATTGGCCTTAAATTTGATTTAAAACCCCTTATATTAGAGACACCATATGTGGGTCTAAGCATTTTATCATGTTTTATTTTTGTAAAAGGATTCAAACAAATCAGCAAAAGGATTGTTCACAGAATCATAATCATAGCTTAATTTTTACATTTTCAGATGAGTGATGTTTGCTTGTGCAAAAGTTGCTGCCATGATTACAGGATGTTGTGTGTGGTTACTGGTTACCAGGGTGTTGCTAAGTGGTTTCTAGTGATTTTAAGTTTTCTGAGTGATCTTTACTATGTTGCAATGTGGTTGCTAGAGTGCTCTTGGTGTTTGCTTACCATTCACACTAAGAATAACAATAACTAAATTAGTTATGTTTTTATTGTTTATCAGCTGTAAAAATCGCTCTGAGAGTGATTCCAACAATATCATTCCTCTGCGTCGTTATTGATTCTGGTTGTGGTGTGGACTTTTCTATTCTCTTAGAATTAGAACGATTAGTGAAATGGTTTTTGAGGGCCAAAATCATTGACCGAAAACATAGTTCAATTAACCAATAATGTAATTACAAAAACATTAGATTTGGTTTTAGTTTTAGGCTGAAATTTAAATGGTAATTTTGGTTTTGGTAAAAAATGTCGATTAATATCGATTATTAAATATTTTTGTAGTAATTTCAAGTCCCTATGACATTCTGATGCTCCTTCAGTTTAAATCTACAGGATTTATTTATTTTGCCCATTTAATCGTATGCTAGGCAAAAATAACGTCTCTTCAGCACGCGAAAAACAGATATTTTGAAGAACTGTTTGTGTTCTTACATTGAAAGTCAATGGGGACCAAAACAACATTGGACTCCACTAGCTTTCTTTGTATGGACAAACAAAGCATTTTTCAAAATATCTTCCTTTGTGTACTGAAGAAGTGATGCATCGCTAGTTATAATTATCAGCCTTGGTTTGAAAAGACCTTAATTCAGAAGAGCCCAATTCCAAGTCTCTATGATATTCTGATGCTCCATCAGTTGAAATCTACAAGACTTTTTGTTTTGCCCATTTAATCGTATCTGCAAGACAAAAATAAATCTGATCTCCTCAACACTGCACACAATTTGAGGCATGATGTCTGTACCGCAAATGTAGCACTAAGTTAGAATCAAATCCCCAAGTTTGCATCTAAGATCTTAAGCAATAAATGTGCACTCATTAAATACAGTAAGTCTTTGTTTGAAGTGCGTTGGCAAATACCAGTCATCTTAAAGGTATTTCTAACACCTATCCTCTTGCAAAAACTAACTTTTGATAACTACCAATGTCATTGTTAAAGTACGTTTTTTTTATAGGCAGCCAATCCATTCTAATGAGGACGTACAGTATATAAAAAGTGAGTGTATCACCCTCTGCCCCCCTCTACCTCATCAACTGAAGTAACCATTCTGACCTTTAGAGGATGCTGTTGTCATCAGGATGAGGCCTATTTGTGAACAAACTCTCTTATTCTCACTTTTTCCTCATTTGTACTAGGGGTGCACCGATCCGATATTAGGATCGGATATCGGCCGCGATACTGACAAAATAGCTGGATCGGGGATCGGAAAAAATAACAGATCCACGGACCGATCCGTTTTTTTTTTTTTTTTTTTTTTTTTTCGTCGCAGCAAGAACCTACGTCATTCGTCAGCTTCACGTGTGTCGCATGCTAGAAGCAACATGGAGCGAGCCAGAGGCCGTTTCTCAATACCAAGTACGCAAACTTAGGACTTGCGTCCTTGGTAGTTCGGACTTGCCAAGTTCGACTCAGGAGAACGAACTCCCGAGCACGAGAGGACGCGAGTCCGGTTATTCTGCAAATGGAACAGCAGCGTTCTTGATCGCGTCACTCAGCTCGCTCTGGCTACTCCGGTCATCTCTTTATGTATATTTTAGCCAACAATAAAACGAAATATGTTATAAAACACCACTCTGCCTCTTTTCATTTAAAAAAAAATCTTAAACATATTATAATGGCCACATAAATGTGGTTCAGGCAAACGCGTACATTGATTATCTTTACTGCATATATTTATAACAACACGAAATATAAAACACAACCCTGCTTCTTTTTGTTTTCTTTTTTTTTTTAAATATGAAACATAATGATCATTAAAACTTTAAACATGTTTGCGATGGTGGTGTGACACTGCACTACATGTTTACAATGTTTGGTTATTATTATTTGTATGTGTGATCCAAGTAGTTGTTCGACCAACTTTTTATTTTTCTATTCTCAGGTTCAGCTGCTATGTTGCATTTTAAATTCCTGTTTGCAGGACTTTGCACTTTATATTTTTACATGTTTACAATGTTTGGTTACTGTTTGATTACTATTGTATGTTCAACCAATGCACTGTTTTGTTTCTTGTGGCTACATTTTATTTATTTTAATTTAAGAGTTTGATTACATTATATTTTAGATTTGAATGCACAATTGTTATATAACAAATTTATAAGAATTCAAAAAAAATGTTTTCATGTTTACAATGTTTGGTAACTGTCAGATTACTATTGTATGTTTGACCAATACACTGTTTTTTGTTTCCACTGCAAAAATTTTTTTTTTTTTACATTTATTTAAAGAAGTTTGATTACTTTCTATTTTCGATTTGAATGCACAATTGTTTATTAAATAAATAAGAATTCAACACATTACATACATCTGTTATTTTGTCTTAGTTATGTTTAGTTAGTAAAGTCTGGTGCCTTTAGTCTCTTCAAGGAAGGTATAAGGTGGAAGATACAGTTTATTATTATTTCAACTATAGTATCGGATCGGTATCGGGTATCGACAGATACACAAAGCCCAGGCATCGGTATCGGTATCGGGACTGAAAAAGTCGGATCGGTGCACCCCTAATTTGTACTACTCTCTGTGCTCACCGGATCCCTTCACCTGCATGGAGTGGTTTTCCATTAGTGAGGAGCAAAAGCAGTTCGAAAAAGAGGGATTGTGCGCATATTTATAATGCCACACCAAATGGTTCCCCGACACAGTGAAGCGTGACTGTGAAAATGGATTATCGTGCAGAATCAAGCCAAACACTGTCAAGAGTGTGCTGCGCTGATGCTGACGTTAAACCGCTTACAAACACAACCGCAACTGCACCTGAATCACTCCAGAGATTCAGATTTTGAGACTGTCAACCTAATTTTTCAGTGTTTTAGAGGCTTGTAAACATAAGTGGAACATTATTCAGGATTTACTGTTAAGGAACAAGATGTGTTTTTTGTTTTTTACCAAACTATTGAAAGGAACTAATTAAAAGTAATTGGAAAATCTGAATCGATCTGGCCGACCAGACCTGAGTGTGGTGTGATTAAAACTGTCTTCTACACCCAATCAGACAAATCAATGTCGTTTTATCGGTTGTGTTTCCTAAGCAGACTCAAAAGCAGGGCCGTAACCACCAAAGGGATAGTTTACCCACAAAATTCTAATTCTATCACACTCTTACCCTTATGTTTTTCCAAACCTGTACATTTTTATTTTTGGATGAGCTCTCGCTGGAAGGTGGACACAGTTCTGAATATGTGGCTACATCCTTGAAGAAACCTGACCAAGATCTCTGGTAAAATGTAATGAATCTTTTTACACAGACAGTTGCATTTTAATCCCCTGAAACAGTGGATAGTACAAAATATGTGAGAAACTTGAGATCTGTGACCCAACTGATATCCTCATTTGGCCCCTTTCTGTCGTCCAAATCATCCCCACATGCTACTAACCACAAACACATTGCAAGGTGAGGTCTTTTTAAACAGGGAGGGTCTGTAATTCATTACCTGTCATGACAACACCTCGCAACGACAACCCACCTCCTGTGATAGATTAAAGGGGGATTTCAAGGGGAATGACTTGGCAACTGTGCTCAACTCTCCTAATTGTAGGTTTGTCTTCCTCTATTCCCCCGTCCCTGTGTTTTTTAAATTATACAAGTTTGTTTGCCCTTTCAATCACTCTTGGTGTGGGTGTGTGTGTGCGTTAGTACATTTTAGCATGTCTTCACGCTGTTGTGGTTATCTCTTTGCAGATAATCTGAAATAGACTGTCAAATGCTGTGCATGTCGGAAATGACCACCTTGCACATTAAATCGGAGTCTCAAAAGAGTTCATTCTGCAGTTGTTCAGATTTCAGCGCAGTGTTATAGGAAATAGTTGTTCTGCTTTAGGAGATAAATAAATAAAACGGGCAGTAAATGAAGGGTGGGCTCTGTGGTGGAAGCTCATTTCATGGCCCAGTGTGTGTGCTCGATAATACGTAGTGCTGGGATTTTAGGGTGTGTTTGGAGCAGATTGCTTGTGGGCTTCCCTACTGTGTTGCTGCAGCTGCTAAACTGGAGAGGAGAGAAGAGAGGAGATTTAACCTCAGCGTCAGAGAGGCACAGAGGCCAAATGCACACCCTCCCTCTTCTCTACACACTCAAGCAGGACAAGCAGCTGAAACACATACACTCGCACGTGTATTTATGAGCACACTATAAAAACAAGTGAGAGCTTATTAAGAACACTTTACATTGTAAAGTACTCCTCGATACATAAGTAAGTACATTAGTACACCTCAAATTAGTGCTGCTTGTTAACGCAAATAAACCACTATTAATTTTGGGTTAGTACGTTAAAAAAAATTCTACTTTTATTTAACAAGGATGTACAAAAGTGACTGTTAATTACTAAGCAGCAATTAAATTATCAAATTTGATAAAATAAGAAATGTTACTTGAGCACCAAATCTAAATATTGGAATGACTTCTGAAGGATCATGTGACACTGGAGTAATGGCTGCTAAAAATTCAGCTTGGCCATCACAGGAGTACATAAATATATTAATATTGAAAACATTTATTTTTATAATTTGCTATATTAATGTTCTACTGTATTTTTGATTAAATAAATGCAGTTTTGGTGAGCATAATAGACTTGCTAGTAATGTTCTATTGTTTTTCTGAATGATCAGACTGAAGATATTCACAATGCGGACAAAAATCCCATAGACTCACACTGAAGGAGAAAACTGAGACTGTACTGAACAGAATATCATTACATAACTGTGTGATAAAAAAAAACACTCAAATACCTCAGTAACCGCAAAGCAATGCCCTACCGCAAACACCCTTTACATTTTTGTTAGAAAATGTAAAAATCTAGTCAGTTGTGATACTAATAATACAAACATTAGTGTAGTGTATCTCAAAACTATCCCAAAAAAAAGGGCAATTTTCATTGCATTACATAGTATTTAATGTACATTAGCCTAATCACTATAATGTTAATAAAAGTTCATCCAAAAATGAATATTTTGTCATGATTGACTCACTTTCCTGTTGTTCCAAACCCGTGTGACTTTATTTCCTTTGCTGAATCATAACACACAAGATATTTTTCAAAAATGTTTGTTTGTTTGTTCTGTTAGTCAATTGGGTATAGTTGAAAATTAAAAAAAAAATGCAAAAACATTTCCACAGAAGGAAAGTCATACAGGTTTGGTGGAGGGGGAGTAGATGATGACACAAATGTTATTTTTTGGGTGATCAATTCCTTTAAGTGACCAAACATTTCAAACTAGGTTAGTGTGTCTTTTACCATGATCCAAAGTTCTTTTCTCCACTCCATCAGATTGGCAGTCCGTAGAGAGCAGCATCATAGAGTGAAACGGCATTCTAAAGCAGACTGGATCTTCTTCTGTGTCAGACAGACAGGCCAGCGATTCACGCTCACACACTGCTCTCATCCAGCACAGAGCAAATTGTGCATGAAATTGGTTCAGAAAACATGAACTGGAACGATCCCATCTTCAGTCCCTTTTTGCTGGGTCTGCAAAAACCGTGTTGGCTGTTTAATTACAAAGTATTAACACGCCAGCGTTGCATGATGGGTGACTCAGCTACCGATTGGCTCTCACCATGAATAACCATGGCTGTGTTGCTAAAACATGATGAATGTTGGTTGTAAAGTTCAAATAATATGTGGCAGTGCAAAAAGCTTGCCAGGGCTTTCGTGGAAACTATTAAATGCACATTTATTGTACGGTCTTTCTTTGGATAGCATGATAAATGACTTCACCGCGTTCACCTAAGGGATCGGTGATGCAGTGCAGATATCTAGTAATTGAACAGAACAGCATGGCTATTGCTAGAGAAAAGAGCAGAAACATTATTTTGACATTATGCAAGCCCTTTTTGCTCCAGACAAGATGTTTTGGCTGTTCCTTGCTTCAAAACATTTGTTTCTGTTTATAAGGTGAGGTGAACACTTGCCATTTTTACTGTATACTTCACTTCTCAGACCTCGTTCTGCTCCGTGACTGAATAACTTAATCCCCAGCTCGAATTGTTTCTTTATCTTTATTTTTCTCTCACAGTCATTCCTGAGCTGAAGGTTACGGTGTCACTTGTGAAGGCGTCCTGTCTGACACAAGGCTGATATGTTGGAATTTAAATTATAAGAAGGCTAATCTGGTTTCTAATTGCACATTACAACTAAGGCTTACAAGCACTGTGAGTTATTTATTCAACACAGTTTTGTTCCATAAATCATACAAATTTTTCACTCTTTATGTCTGTGTGTGGGTTTTGCAAATCCCATGAAAAGTATTAAAAAGAGCTTGTGACTAAACCTCATAACTCCACCCCGCCTTTGTCGTGAATGAAGTGCCGCACACAGTTTAGACCGTCTCTGCTTGTTTGCAATGCAAGGGTAAAAAAACAAACAGGTTGTTTAATAGTGTTTTCTATTTTGTTTTCTTTACTCAAGAAACTCTATATATACTAAAGGTTATTGTTTTATGTATTTGAGGAGCGAAGAAGTGCGTCTGTAGCATTTGTTATCGAGTCATAGCCAATACTGTCTTAAACAGCCTGTGTGAAGCACTTCATCTTTATAACATTAGATTTTGACAGAAAAAACTGGGCGCCCACATAGCTATAGTAAACCTTTAAGATGATGAAAACATAATGCGATGCACTTACTGCCTTAGATACTGGACTGGACTATGTCTGGCATTTGCTGGTCAAAAACCTTGTAACTCCATTTGAGCTTGATATATCAGGACTTTTACTGATATGTAGGGGTGGGTGTTATAAGTAAAATCCAATATCACAGTACAAGTAATTTTGTCATGGTAATGGCATATATTACAATATATTTTATTTTGCACAACCAAAAATGTATGTACTTAAATGTGGTATCTATTTTTGGATGATCCAGTGAATTAAATACTTAAAAAATGTAAAAGGCTTTTTATCTCATTGGAATATTTCCTCTTTTTATTTGGAACTTGATCAATCAGATAATTCAACAAGACCAAGATTATTTATTACTGTGAAAGACTCAAATTAATATAAAATACTTAGTTCTGACCCTAAATTCTGATTGGATGGCACATTCAAAGCTGAGGAACAATAACTGATATCAGTTGAACAATATTAATGTGGAAAAAAACAACTATTTCCATTGCTGTGCATATATTAGCTAACACCATAATCTTTTGAATTGGCTTTTATTTATTTTTTTCAGTTTTATTTTAATATTAGCTTGTTTTTGTATTATTATTATTATGTGAATTTGTCATTTTTATTAGTTTTTTTATATTTCAGTTTTTCAAAAATATTTTATTTTTAGTAATTTCAGTACTTCAACTTATTTATTTATTTCAGTTAGCATTACCAAGGCAACATTATTCATTTGACGTTTTTTTTACGTTTGTTTTTCATCTAATAACTATATTTTATTTCAACTTCATTACAATTAATGGAAATTTAAGTTTTATTTTTAGTTAACAATAGCAACAATGACCATTTGACACATTTCTACCATTGCATGGAACATGGCAGTTTGAAAAGATAATATAATAGAGGAAATTCAAATAGGTGAACAAGCAGCAGAAAGGATGTGGTTTGAACAAAGTGACCTTCAAGATGATTAAAAAAAAGAACGAAAGAAAAGTCCCATTTCTAAACACATATATATTTTAAAACATATTTTAATGTTCAGTTAAACTTTCATTGCATTCAGTTATACTATATTGTTGCAAAACCAGTCGCATATATGCTACAGACATGCTGTTATGTTACAATGCAAAAGCTTTGAGTAGAACAACTATGAATTCAGCTGGGGATATGTCATATTACTTAAGTAAATCTTATCTTAGCATCATATATAATTGCAGAACATTTGCTCCACTACTGCAAATCATCTAAGACTTAGATGGCAAGCTTACTAAAAATACCATATAAGTGGTCTCAGAAATTGCTCTTGTATCACATACTGCATTTAATCTGCAGGAGATGTGGAAGGGCTGCATTAACAAACATATCTCACTCCAATCCAATTCTCTAGTATATATTTTCCAATTCATTTTAAAAATGCACATCCAGACTAATGCCACGTGGGTGAAGTGTAAAACAGGAATCCGTGTAGCAAGTAGTTGTTATAAGGGTTTAATGTTGTGGATGTATTGAGGTTAATCTGTCTCTCTCACTAAACCTATGGTGGCCTGCTGAGAGATCAAAACACCCGGAGAAGATGAGAGATGAAGCGAGCACTTTATGTAACCCTATACTTTCTTGCATAAACACAAACCCCTCTGTGTTCCTCTATCAACACTAAAAGCCTCCTTTCTTTGTTAAACTAGCCTCTTTTTATTATTAAGACTAGTGGAGTACGTTCAACAGACCCCTAAAACTCAAGCATCCTTTTTACAGAAGCTTAAACCTGGTTTAGGGAAATCCAGAACCTGCTTTTTAGCTTAAACCTATTGAGAAAGGAGATAAACCCAACAGAGTACACAGGATTAGCGAAGAATCCACTGAGAGCTGTGGAGGAAAAGCCACCAAAAGGATGGGCAAATGGACTCGGGGTGCTATATCCAACTTACAACTAGGTCTACTTAATGACTGTCAATGCAAATTTCACCAAGTTTGATACTAGTTGTGAGAATCACCAGAGGCCCTACAATATGATGATATCACGATTCTTAAAGTGTAAGTTTGCCGATTTTCAACAATGTCGGTAGTAAATTAACTGGACTGAAAAATTTCTGTTTATATTGTCAGCAAAAGTTCACATCTTCATATCCGTCTTCTTTGTCCCGTCCTTGTTCAGTATTTTTCCTATTCTTTTATTTTAGACATTTTTTATATATATGAATAGCAGTTGTCAAATAAAAAATTAGTTTTCACATTAAATTCCATATTTGTTGTTACAATACATTGTTTTAAGCAATTTTACAATGAACAACCTTATTAAAACCCTAATGAACAAGTCAAAGGTGACTATACGTTCCTGTTCAACTATAAAATGTAGTTATGTGCTGAATCACATTTATATTAGTTTAGGAAAAAAAACATTAGAAGTGCGACGCAAAATGTAATACAACCCGAAGCCAAAATTTAGGCCATGAAAAGATTGATATTTCCCCACACAAAATATCACAATGATGTATCGATTTTTTTTTCTTTTTTTTTTTTTTTTTCTCCCACCTCTAGTTGATACCCATCTTAAAATACTTGGCACTGTGTCAGTAACCGTTTCTCTGTGGGAAAGGAAAGTCAAAGTCTTATTTTTATGCATTCGTGAGTCGTGACTTTCATTTGGGGCAGAGTAATTGGTAACCACAGGGTGTGAGTGTGTGTGTGTGTGTGTGTGTGTGTGTGTGTGTGTGTGTGTGTGTGTGTGTGTGTGTGTGTGTGTGTGTGTGTGTGTGTGTGTGTGTGTGTGTGTGTGTGTGTGTGTGTGTGTGTGTATCAAGAAAGGAAAAAGTATTTTAGCTACCATGTGTTTTAGTCAGGGTTGTGTGAACAAAAGATAAGCTGTGGCCTAAAAACATCTCAGAGTAAGACATGTATCTTCGGCAGTACCAGCCGCCCAGGTGGAGAGGATATGTGTGTGGGTTGCATGCGTTTAAGCGATCAAAACACACTCTGTCTTTCTGGTGGCGAAGGATGTTGAGAGCCTACCGATTCCCCAGACTTCACCTTGCCAAACTGACTTCACAGTCTCTGTCCCTGCAGAATGTACATCAACATTTCCTTAGCACGTTTGTCGTTGTGCCATAAACAGTTATTTGTGTGTCAGGGATTTGCAAAGGTTAAATTTGTCCTGCTGAACACCCTGGAGAATACACAGCAACGCTCTACTTTCTGCCCTCATGTATCATGGACAAAACAGTAATCACATGAACATCCACTCTGGGGACTTTTAATGTGAATTATTAGTTTTGAAGGATGATAGCAGAACATTTAGCCTCTTCCTCATTTATCACTATACGGTTTAGTGTGTGTTTGCTTAAGTGTATGTTTGCCGGTATTTTAGCATTTGTAATATGTGAGAATATTCATCTAGTGGTGAGCCTCTGTCTAAAAATTGCCCTATGCAGTGACAAGGTCAGAGATTGAGAGAAATAACTGGGTTAGTGCCAGGAGCATGTTGCCAGATTGCATGTGTCCATCCTGTTGACGCAAGGCGTGAGTAGACAGGGAATGCTAATGTAAGATTAACCACCCTGTCTGTCTGCATTTCCACTGAACTGTGAGGCATCTGGAGTCTTTAAAGGGGTCATATCATATACTTTTTATTTTTTTCCCCTGAGGTCCACTTGAGGTCCAAAGTGGGTATAATTTAATCTTTTATGACCTTGTTTTGTTTTGACAATGTTTTGTGTCCTCTCTCTGACCCTCAGATTTAAAGGGATAGTTTACATAAAAATTAAACATCTGTCATCATTTGCTCACCCTCGTGTCAATTCAGACCTGTATGATTTCAATGGTCTCAATGTTGTTGTTGTTGTTTTTTTTGTTGTTTTTCCATACAATGAAAGTCAGTGGAGTTCTATTCTTTTCTTTCATTCTTCTTTTCTGTTCCACAGAAGAAAGTAAGTCATATTTGGAACATGAACCCTATTAAATTAATACATAATATTTTTTTTATTTTTTTTGTGAAACCAAAAGCAAGGATGCAGTAAATTGATCAAAAGTGACTGTAAAGACATTTATGTTATAAAAAATCTCGGTTTTAAATAAATGCTTTCAACTGCTTTCCATTCATCAAAGAATCCTGAACAAAATTGTATTTCAGTTTCCACAAAGAATATTAAGCTGCACAAACTTCAACATTAGTATCTTCAACATTGATACTAATAACAACATGAAATGGGATGGGGAGGGGGTTAAAAGATGAAAAGATTAAATGACTTAAGTATGATAAAAATGTATCCTTCACAGTTTAGTAGAAGTTACTGAAGCAAAAGTTTCTATGTCCACTTACACAAACATGCACACACAGTTTAGTAAATAAAGTGTTAAGACTGAAATTGCTTCCCCAGGAAATGAAAAGTAGCAGTTTGTATCATAAAAAGAGGAAGTTGTCTTGTTGTTTAGCTCATTTATGTTTCCACCTTTTAAACGGATTACAAGCTGTCCTTTATAGATTCAAAGTGTCAGAAGTTCCATCTGTCTTCCTTACATTTTTTGTTTCCCTTTGTTACATATGTCTGTTTGTCAGATCTTTCTTGCTTTCACTCTCTCTGTCTTCCCTCCACCCCCTCACAAAGTCACATCACATAACTGCCTCACCTCTTTTCTGTGCTGTTGTGTGTATCTGTCTTATTTCTAACCCTAACTTGAGGAGACAGGCCAAAGGCATCCCTAACACACAAAAACAGTCTGCACAATGACTGCATTTACATGCACAGAAATGTTCCTATATTAATCAGAATTACTTGTTTATTAAGAAATGCATACCTTTATTCAGCAGGGATGCTTTAAAGTGATCAGAAGTGACTAAAGTTATGTTACAAAAGATTTTGATATCAACCGAATGCTATTCTTTTGAACTTTCTACTAATCCTGAAACAAATATATCACTTGTTTCCATAAAAAATATTAAGCAGTGCAACTGTTTTCAACATTGATAATAATTAAATGTTTCTTAAGCACTAGATCAGCATATTAGAATGATTTTTGAAGGATCATGTGACTGAAAACTGGAGTAACGGCTGCTGAAAAAAAAATCACAGGAATGAAGGACATTTTAAAATACATTTTAAAACAGTTCTTTTAATTTGTAATAATATTTCACAGTATTACTGTTTTTAAATGTATTAGGCCTACATAAATGCAGCCTTGGTGACCACAAGAGACTTCTTTTTTTTTTAAACTAAAAAGTCTTACCACAAGTATACATGTCATATAAACACATATACCTGATTATAATAATCTAGATCGACCTATATTTTGGTTTCTAGAAGTCTAAGACAGCTAGCATATCATAATTTTGATTCATATAATCACCAATTCAGACTATAACTGAACATTCATTTATTTTAGCTGATTTCTGTCCAAAATTGAGTAATTCTGGGTTAAAAAGTCAAGCAATTAAGTTAACATATTTTTGGATGGAATAGAAGACTGAAAAGAAATTATCATAAATCAAAACACAGATGAGTGAAAGCACTGTAAGAGTCTCATGGCCTATATTTTGCTATTGTGCTGTTGTCAAGGGCATGAATGGAGATTAATGAGTGCAAATGAGTTCAATTACTGTGCAGAATTACAAATAAAATGCATCACTTCCTGTTGGGAAAAGCCTAAAATAATATGCACCATTTATTCAAAAATATTGAATACAGAATACTCAGAATGCCCACCTATTTCCTACACCTCATGATGCTTTGCATGAATTATGTGAGTAACTTCTGTTCAACTGTAAACAATCAGTGAAAGGCTTGCTCTATGAATGCAAAAATTTGCTTTTTTGAGATTACATTATTGTACTCACCCTTCAACCATAGAACATTTAAAGGAAACTTCAAAGTTTAAAAGCATTAAAGGGATAGTTCACCCAAATTTTTTAATTCTGTCATCATTTACTCACCCTCAAGTTACCAACCTTGGTTACCAACATTCTTCAAATTATCTTCTCTTGTGTTCAGAAGAAAGAAACTCATACAGGTTTGGAACTACATGAGGGTGTTAGGTGTGTGTTCACATTTTTGTAGTTCGGTTCGCTTGGTTTGTTTGGTTCGGACCAAAAAAATAACCATTTAGTAGTCCTGGTCCGCTTAGCGTTCAGATTGGCATTTTTATCACTGAACCAAAAGATACCGAACCTAAAGGCATTCGGATACGTACACAAACTGATTGGTCGGCTTTTATGATGTATTGCCTATTTTGCATCCAAAACAATGCTGTGTGCTGGGCTAAACGTGCCCGTTGTATGACCATACCGCACCAGAGTTTGGTTCGGACCCCATCTTTTCAGGAGTCTTGGTCCGCTTGTTTGGGGTGCACCAGGGTTCGGATGGCAGCATTCACACGTTCAAATGAACCGCACTAACAGTGTCATTAACTTTAGCATTGAGGTATAACATTTCAAAGTGCTTTCCGTCATTTTGACACAACAAATATTGTATTTACCTGCTTTAGAAACATTCCAGTACACACTGCTAATAAAGGGATTCGAAGTGAAAAGGGGAGATAATTACATTTTAAAGCACCCATGTGAAAACAAACCTGGAAAGAGAGGATTTGGGGAGAAAACTTCCAGTGCATTCCAGTGAATCATTCATGGGATATATCGTAAAATAAATCGGGAGAGCAGACCACAAATGCTCAGTATATGTTGTCTTCTTCATATGTTACAGCAGAATACAAAGGGAAAAAAAAGGAAATAATTAAAAGGAAAAGAATGCAGCGACTGAAAAAGCTCTTGCCATAGATTTTCTTGTGATAGATTTTTGTAGCGCAATCTTACTATTAAAAATTACTTGTTTCAGTGGAAGTTCTTTTGAGTGGAAGTTTCCCAAACCAGAAGTGCCTCCCATAATTCAAAACAAAGTAGGCTTGTCAGGGAAAAAGGTGGATGGTCTTAATTTATTTTGAATATGCTAATAATAACATGTATACAGAATTACTCCAATAGCTGTAGAGTACGTCAACCTCTTTTTCTCTAGAAACGTTCAACCAGAATATATATCTTAATTGGAAAATCATGTGCATATAAACATGGTCAATGTGCTACCGTGGGCGTACTTGTAATCATATCCTTATGTGTATGTTTTTTTTTTGCATGTGTTTGTGGTTGTCTGAATGTATAAATGTGTGAGGGGCCAAGTATCTCCACACCCCCTCGAACTCTCTCATTACAGTTTCCTCCTGGCACTGTGGGCCCCTCTCTCTGTGCCACACTGTTATCTGTCCAACTGTCTGTAGACATGGCTGGAGGGGACAAGCAGTCCAGATCTGTCCATCTGCATGTCCCTATGGCCCCTCAAATCCCTACTTAAGAGGGGACATATGACGACCTTCTGTGGAGAACTGAATTCAGACCAATTTACACACATTTTCTTCTTTGACTTAACTCAACCCACCTTCTATAGTCCTCTAATGAGAAAATATGTTGGAAATACTCCTATTTTTATACCCGAAGACATGTTAAGTAGTGCAGAATCCTTCTGGTCTGCTAAATCCGTGCGTGTAGATGCTGACTCACTCTAATAGGCTGCCGTATCTCCAACAGCGAGGGCAGAAGCAGGTCAGAGAAACAGCATAATGCAGCACAGCACCGGAAAAACTGGGTCTTTTCATCCAGCCCATGTTTGAAAGTTCACAGAACCAAGTCAGCCAAGCCTAACATGGCTTTTTCGCTCTCTGTCTTGCTCGCCTGCCCCCAATAACCCTTAGAGAGTCATTCAGATCTTTAGTTTCCACTCACCTTCCCGAAACAGCCTCTAATCATTCCATCTCCTGCTTATCACCGCATAATTGGAGGTACAGCAATTAGTGAGCTCTAATTGATCCGAGTATGGACAACACGGGACTGACGCTGCAGTTTAGCATAGGGCTAATTCTCATCCCATCCGCAAGCCTGTGCAAGAGAGCGCTAGATAAATCAGCATGGATAAGACAGCACATTTCACTCTCCGAAAAGTGGCTCAAATGCGCACCATTATCGGCACATTGCCTCGTACCAGCCACTGGAAAGCAGGGTGCAGTGAAATATAAGAGTCCACTTATTCACACTGTAAAACAGCTATCTGCTTAGCCAAGCACCTAGGGAAATTCAATAAGTTGTTCCAGAGATGAGGCTTGGCTTTTACTGGACAAAGATTTTCTGAGCATCCATCACAGAGCCGCACAGACGAACTAGTCTGCCGATACGAGGCACCAGACGGGGGAGTTAAATGAATGGTATGCACTCTCAGCAGGCCCTAAAATTAAAGTGAGACATTGTTGGGTCAACCTGGCATGTTGTATTTTTTTTTCACACATGTACTTTTTTGCTCAGAGAGCACTATTTGTTAGGGCCTCGGGTTTGGATTGCTGTATACTATTGGAAGGATGCCTTAAATCCTGTGTGAAAGCCATTGCCTGTAATCCTGCTAATCCTCTCAGGTGTGGCGTTACTCACAGGAAGGTATAGCTTATTGGTGATGAGGAATCAAGGCCAGGGCATCTATTAAACATCCACCGGGGGACATATGCGAGCAGAGTCAATTTAAACCATTGAACTGTGCACCTTTTAGCTTATTTGTACTTTATACAGCTTTTGCATTGGTATTTGTTACCGTAGTCTTACAAGGGAAGTATAAGCCCAATGATTAGATACAGAGGAAGATCCCATCTTGAATTATCCCCTTGGCACTTCTTAGTTCCTCTGAGCCCTTGGGCACTGTTGGAAATCTCAGAAGCGAAGACCAGGAGACTTGGATGTATCTTCAGCAGGATACTTTATTGAGAACACATGCTATTGGTATCTGCAGTCATCAAGTCTAACTAAGGCAATAATACATTGTAGTTTATATACATGTTAGAGGGCAGTACTTAGAAATGGAGACAAAGCACCTGGGTAGGTGTAAAGCATGCAAATAAAGCATGCAAATGAAGTGTACAGCAATCGCCACCCGCCCCTTTCACCAGTCCTAATCCAATCAACATAACTATACAAAGAAAAATCCACACCTAGAGGTTTGCATTCACACTTAACTCGGGTATATAGGAAGAACAATGGTCCCCAATCCAAAGAATGTGAAAGGGGCACCAAGAACCGATAAAGACAAAAAAGGTAATAGTCTCAGTAACCTGGTTAATTTGACTTACAATGAAAGGGATAGGACTGGCAGAGATATTTTGACTATCAAATAAAGTATGCATGTAGAGAAAAACAGTTCTTAAATTTGTAATTCTACAGCACTTAATCTCCATTTACTCTGGATCGGATTTCCTCAATTTTGGGTTATTTAAGACACAGATATGCAAAACAAAAGTCCAAGTTTGGCAACTGGCTGTAATAGGTGAAGTTCAACCTTCAAAGATTTGTATTATTGTATTAGTCAATATTGTATATTTAATTGTGCATGCTTAATTTACATTTAGATGACTTTTCACATCCAACGCTTTAAACTTAATATTTAAAAACACAAATAATTTAATAACGCTGGAAACTGTTTTCTTTAGTAAATTTCAAAATGCATTTTTCTTGCTACACATTTGAATGTTGTGGCGCCTAAATTTACTTTTAGCATTATAAACAATTGTTTATAGTGTTTTCATTTACTCAGATTTTATTCAGAGTTATGTATAAGCCATGAACCAAAGCAATAATTTTAGTAGTTTGAGAGCGCAGGGAGACTGAATCTATTACGTCATTCACATATAGGAGTGACCGGGTGGCGGGCACTAAAGAGTTCTTTTGTCAGGAATTGTCAGGAACTACTCGTCTCAGTTCTCTGATTGGTGGAGATCTCCTTGCAGACTCATGGGTAATGTAGTTTTTCATCAGGAATTGATAATGCAGGCTGATGGCTTCTACAAAAACAAATACCAAGATAGACATCATCTATCATAATCATGTAGTAGCGCATTATATTTGGGATCATTACACAAACATACACAGGTTTGTTTATTCTGCCTCTCTCATGAAGAAAGGATTATTTATGGAAATGTTATTTGTTGTCACTAAATATTATAAAGTGTAGTGTGTGGCCGGTTTACCATGTATTTGACTGAGTTTGATTGACGTTTTTCAGACTGTGCACAAGAGTGGAAAATGCCATAATTTGTGGTCATGATGAGTTAAACATCTGACTGGGGCAGATGGTTAGAATGGTTAGAGAGTCAGACTATAACCCGAAGGTTGTGGGTTCGATTCTCAATACCGGCAGGAAATGACTGAGGTGATCAAGGCACCTAACCCCGTAATCGCTCTAAGTGCGCCACAGCAAAAGTGTGTGAGTCCACGTTTTGCAGTGTGTGCGTGTTCACTACTCGCTGCTCTTAGTGTGTGCACTAACTTGGATAGGTTAAATGCAGAGGACAAATTCTGAGTATGGGTTACCATCCTTGGCCTTCAAGGCATGTCACAAAATGTTGCCCATGGTTGATGGCCATGTGGCTCTATGTTCTAGATTACACAACTTGTGCCATGTGGAAGTCTTCGCTGAAGTTTAGTTGACTAATCAAATGGCCCTCATTAAACTTGATAAAATGAACATGGTTCCTTAATGAATAAATGTGAGAAAAGTGCGTTATTGAATTACAACAATAAGGGTATTTCAGTTCACACTGTTACTGGCCATTTTCAGTTGTGTAGGCTTAAAGCATCACAGGTTCTTGTGTTTGTTAGTGCTAAAGCATTTTCATGTGTCACATGAGCGGGCTGTGTGTATTTGCATGTAACGTGCTGTCAATTACATTGCTGCTGCAACCTTTCATGCCTGTGCGCTTTGACCACAAGAACATCTGCATCCTTTCTGAAACTCACGTCAGAGACAGAGTGGGAGAAACCCGCAGCGTTAAACAGACACACATGACGGGTCTATGTTAAATGCATGTTAGAAAACTTGTATCTACATTTGGACAGCTTGCTTATGCTACATATGCTTAATCCATACTAATTCAATTTATAAAAGTAGCTTTATGCGCATACGTGTAATTGTGTTGACGTGCATGGAAGCTCTTTAAAATCACACAGACAGACAGAAAGGCTGATTAAAGCAGTTTATTGATGAGGGTGTCATTACACTGATGAGTCCATCAAAATAACAAAATGTGCTGCTCAGATCTACCATCATTATGTACACAAAAGTGCTTTCATCTCTATTTGTGCTCAGTAGCAATGAGCACACTATGGAAGCAGACATGCACATGAATTAGCTAATGCTAATAGTCCAAAACTATGTTCTGCTAACATCTTGAAGACTCCTGTTTATTGAAAGTTATTTTTCATTTTTTATTGCTGTGCTGTGAAAAGAATGACTAACAATCACAATCTATGATGCACAAACCTACAGAGAGTTGTGCAGAAATATCATTCTCTAAGCCTAGATTACAGCAACAGTTCAGCCAAAAATCTAAAATTCCTGTCATCATTTACTTACCCTCATGTTGTTCAAAACCCTTATGACTTTCTTTCTTCCATGAAACACATAAGGAGAAGTTTGGAAGAATGTTGACACAGCTCTAGTCCACACAATGAAAGTAAATGGGGACTAAGAGCTGTCAAGCTCCAAAACCAACAAAAAGCATCAAAAGAGTCATTCTGTTATTTACTTAAGATCTTGCTTGACCCCCATGGGCACCATTCACTTTTACTGTATGGAAAAGAGCAGCTTAGACATGTTGGAAAAACTACTTCTGTGGAACACAGAGGAAAAGACACCCATGTTTACGTCTGAAGGTTTTTTGGGGGGGTGAACTATCCCTTTAAGAGCATGATGATAGCACCAATACATCATTTCTGCATGTTAAATTAACTCTTAGACTCGAACACCACACATTGTCATACTATATGCATATGTCTCTGTGTGTCAGCGAAACAATGTTTGCTGCTCAGATCAAGCAGATGCTGTGGTCATTCATGCAAAGGCAACAAAATCTTTTGATTCAGTGTAATCATGTACAGCATGACTTTGGTTGACCTGGATGACAGTATAATGTAATACCAGATAACAGTGATTTCAGTTGAAACATCCAGACCACAAGCATTCAAACAACATAATGGAATAAACATCACTTAAGTTGCTGGTTTTGCGACCATTCAGTCATCTTCTGATTGCATAAGGAATAAATAATTTTTAAAAAACTAATGGAAAATAACAACCTAGTATTATTTCCTCTGGACTATACTATAAAAAATGGTAAAACAATGTATTTTGAGGCAACATGGTCATAGTTTGGCCATCTTTTGATTCTGGTGAGTGCTTTAGCTGATGACTATTATTATTTTTCACAAGAATTTCATATCATTGTCACATTCCAAGATAATCACAGGGGATCTGACATAAGATTTCTCACCTAACAGTACAGTCTGTAATAGCTGAAACAGCACCATGCTGAGATTATAAATTAGCTCTGAGCCTAAAATCAGTGTTGTATTGGGAGTTATCTGGTTTTGAGCTTGGCTTTGTTGCGTTTGTTGCAGTACAAACCACTGCGTTGGTCTGTGGAGTCTACTGTGATATATCAGCTTAGTGCCATGAATTCTTCAGTCCTGAATGGGAAGACTGGGCCCATGTTTTGTAATAAGACTCCATTGGTGGCAATCACTGATTATGGCAGCAGGTTTCTTACAGACATGGAAATGAGGAAGCGCATGCTCCGCATATGACAGGTTTAGCAAAGCGGAGTCTGGCCTGTGTGAAATTAGCATTGCCCTTGGTTTTCTATCGCACAGAATACTGTTCATTAATCCCCAGCCAAGAAGTAGGAGGTGTCGACCAGATGGGTATTTTTACATTGCTTCAGTTATATTCAGCTTTCTGCATTTATCACTTTGACACTAATTTGCCTGAGCCCATCTGTGATGTGTCGTTCCTGTTTTCTGGTGCTCTTAGTAAATAAATAAATGACACCGCCTTTGAAATAAAAAGAAAACATTTACTAAATGATCAAATATACTGGCAAAGTATAAACGTAAAGCACCCATTTTTAAGACACATTTAAATAACGTTTTATTTACAGCCAAAAAATGCACCCAGAAGTATTGTGGAATTTTAAAATATTTAATATTTAAAAAGGTACAACTTTGCAGATTGACCTTTGATGCTACATACAGTTCTTTTGCAGATCATCAACAATGACATACAATGGCCAAACAGAGTGCATCTTAGTAATGGCTGAATCAAAGCAGATCCACATTGGGCTGATGTTTTTAGTCCTGAGTCCGTTTAATTGACTGCTGGTGTTTGGTACGGTATTGGTTCAGTGTATGACCTGATATTATTCAAGATTGTATGGAGACAGATTTGATTGGCATACGTCTTAATGCAAAGAATCGTTCCTGTGTGATAACTTCAGGTGTGGCGAGCCATTTCACAATTTCAGTAGTGCAGAATCCGCTAAAATAGTGAATGTATCGTTTTCCTGAAATCATTTCCCTGATGATTGTTGAAGGCCTAAGCCTTTTGTTTTACCTATTCACAAATCCTTATTTATGACACATGCAAAATGTGTTTGGTTTTTCATAATACAAATGACCTTTTTGTATTACAAAAGTAATTCCATCCAGCCTCACATGTAAAGAAACTGAAGTTTCTAGTAGCTTGCGTTATTACTACAGTTTCTACAATTTTGAGCATTTAAAATGCCAACGTTTCGGTTTTAAAGCACTAAATCTTTCTGCTCTATACATATATGTTGACGTAATGTTTTTTACACATTGAAAATTGTGTTTTATGAATGAAGGCATCGTATCAAAGCCGTGCCCATCTTTCCTATCGGCCCTCTTGTGTTTAACGCCATTTCCCTTTTAAATTGAGACACATATACCTGAATTACATGTGTAGTTTGACCACCGAATGTGGCATCGATCTAAAATCCACTTGATAAAACTAAGATTTTTGCAAACTATCATGGTCTAGAAAAAATACTGGTTGTACAGAACTAGTTCAGTCAACTCTTTCCTACAATAAGGAAACACATCAAGATGGAGGCTGTTTATGCCTCTGTGGTCATTGTGGCAAAAGTAGTCATTATGCAGTCCAAACAGTGAGGTTAAACCAAGAGCAAACACACATCAGGTCCCTTTCCTTTTGTGTTCCTTCGCTTTGCAGTTTGCACAGCATGCTGCTGCATCTTCACAGGACGTCGGGAATCGACGAGGATTAACAGTTTATGTAAGATACGAACTGCAGGGTTTGTTGTCCCTTCTCTGACAACTGTTGGTGGGAGGTAAATAATGCCGGTCTCCCGGTCACCAACTGAGCTGAAATTAATAAGAGCATTTGGGTGAAAGAAAAGAGGACGGATCCTGTTTTGAGAAATCGGGGCACTCTGTCACTTCGGTTGGCTTCGGATGGTTTCTCCGGGAGAGAAAGAGACGCTCACAAGCACACACAGATCATCACAGATGAATTACCTACGGGAGGCACTAGGACCTAGACAAACGATCCCTGAGAGAGTCAATGGGGGCCAGCTGGCAGACACAGATTTCTAGCCCTGATCGGGGCAGCTGCAGCCAGACTGCAGACATGACATGCATTTCAGTGAACCGGTGCAAAAGCCCCCCCCTCGTACCCCTCCCCACCCCGGCAGACGCTCGGTACGCACAGAGTCCGACCCCTGCATAAAAGCTGCTGCCTGCATGGACAGATGCACAGTTCCCTGAAAGAACCAATCCCAACCCCCAAACCCTAACCTTATCCCCCTTTTGTCCATAGTCCAAACAGTTCAGGCACACATTGACGCACACACACACACACAAACACCTGCATGCAGGGCCAATGCAGAGCTGCCTTTAAATCACATGTGTGTCTTAACGTCTGTGGCAATGGCAAGGTGATGAAAGTGCTATTACCTAATTAACGAATAGGATATGAATTATGTGTCTGCAGTGGTTTTCCCCCGCAAGGTTACTGATGCTTTACTGTAAGTGCTGCATGTTTAAATAAATGGTTTCAGTCATCATTTCCTTTTCATAATTTCTATCCCAGTCTTTTAGAATGTGAATGTACCAATACTGTCAGTGGACCTTTATATTTGTGCACATTGAAACGTCTGGTGGAAATCGTTTTTGAATTATGATTAAGAGTTTTCATTATGCTTTTATTAAAGGGCTTGTTCAGCCAAAAATGAAATTTGTCACCATTTACTTACCTTTTTGTCTCTGTGGAACACAAAAGAAGATATTTTGAAGAATGTTACAGTGTTTTTTCTTCACACAATGAAAGTCAATGGTGTCCAGTGTTGTTTTGGTCCCCATTGACTATGAATGTATGAACAAAAACAATTGACACATTCTTCAAAATATCTTCTTTTGTGTTTCGTAAAGAAAGCAAGTCATATAGGATGTAAATGATGACAACATTTAAATACAGGTTTTTGCTTCTAACTGCTTCCCATCAGATACTTGGAGACAGTAGCTTTCAGTTTAAAACATTTATCGAAACAGCTGGTAAAACTTAGTCCTCTGTCTCTAAGAAATACACCCAGCTTCCTCTGAAGTGTTGAACAAGATCTGAATGTCTTACTCTCTTGAACAGCTCTGCAAAGCCCTGTGTGTCTGTTAGCTAAACCAACAAGATGTGACATGCTTGGAAAGTAAAGCAATAGCACTTACGGGATTCATTGAGAAAAAAAAAAACACATGGAAAAAGGAATTGTCCAAGTACAATATGGACAAAATATTTTAGAATTGGCAGCTATGCAGGCATGACCACATTACAAAGGGCTCAACTTCAGTAGGTGAACACTAGGTCTGAGATACTGGGCACAAGCAAGTCCCCAGAAATCATTTCATTCACCTCTGGAGTGCAGTAATCTGGGAAGTCAAAATGGGATCCTGAGTTGGCATGAAATGCTTCAAAGTCCTTGTCCAGAGCAGAGCAGTCCATGGGCATACTGTTAGAAATGATATGCAAGAGTTCCTCGTCCAGTTCCTCATCTGAACAGGCTGATGACACCAAAGAGGAGGAGCTGGTTGAGGTCGGTGTGGAGGATCTTCCAGATGTCGACCCTTGTGGCTCGCTTGTGGAATCCGGGGGAGCCTGGCACTCACTGTCTGAGAGACTCTGGATGCTGCTGGTTTGAGAGATGGGCACTTTCACTCTGAGCTCAGGAACTGGTTGCTGGTCCTCAGAGGGAACGGTGGCCTGCTGGTGAAGGACAAAGTGACTTGACGGGTTGTGATCGTCTTGCAGAGTCACTGGGCTTTCTAAGTTTACATCCATCGTGTCGTCATCGCTCATGCTCTCGCTGTAGCTCTTGTATTTATTGCCATTGAAGTTCATTTTATGCTTGGTAGAAGCAGGTTTGATCTTTAGCCCTTTGCAGGAGAGCCCACTAGATCTTCCTGAATGGGGCTTGCTGGATTTCATAGGCGACTTCTCGCTAAGTTTCACAGGGGTAGAGCACTTGCTCTTTTTCCTGGGCCGGTACTTGTAGTCAGGATAGTCAGCCATGTGCTTTAGGCGCAATCTTTCGGCCTCTTTGATGAAGGGTATCTTCTCATAATCGGGCAGTAGTTTCCAGCGCTTTCCGAGGCGCTTTGAAATCTCAGCATTGTGCATGTCAGGCCACTGTTCCATAATCTTCCGTCTCTCAATCTGGGACCAGACCATAAAAGCGTTCATTGGTCTTTTGATGTGCCCAGTTGGAGTTTTGCACCAGTTGGGATCTTTGTTAGAAGGTACGTGTCCAAACACCTCAGAATCGTCTTCTGCGGCCAGTCCCACAAACACCTCTCTGGTAGAATTGCTGTCCATGACTGACAAGTATTTGTGGGTTCTTTGCTGAACCATGATGGAGCTCTGAGATCTATTCAGTAGGTTCCCTAGAGTCATCCATGACAAGACACTCTAAGATGCAGCAACCCATCAATTCCTGCTTTTATCCTGAAATAAATACAGACATGTCTTCAGTGACCTCTTATAAACTTCATTTGTTAAAGAAAAACTTTAATTTTTCCAAGACAACAGTTTTAAAAATGTAATGTTTTTTATAATATTTGTTGATAATGACATAAATCTTTAAATGTCATTTGAATCAGTTTCATATGAGAGACTACATGTGTGTGTGTGCGTGTGTGTGTGTGTGTGTGTACTATTAAAATATATAGTAAATTAAAGTAAATTAAATGTCTGTGTGTGTGTGTGTGTATATGTATGTATATATATATATATACACACACACACACACACACACACACATACAAACAATATTTTTTTAAATATGATTAAAATGTAGTACTTACTTTAGAAATGAAGACAGCTTCTGCTAACTGTGCACAATCACTTGCTCTCCTCACATAAGCATCTCCTCTGCTGTAGCAGTTGTGGTGGAAGTAAAAAAAAAAAAGATCTCCAGCGTCTGCCTGCTGTTTTATCACTCTGTCCTGCATGCGGACCCTCTCTCTCAGACGCTCTCTATCCTCTCAGTCACTCTCCCTATCCTTGTCTGCCGTTTCTCCTCCCTGCTCCCTCTTTGTAGGGACCCCCCCCCCCCCCCCCCCCTCCCCTCGTCTGCTGTTTTATAAACCCACACTGTAAACAGCTCAACCTTACCAGACACAGTCTCCTCCCCTTCCACCCACCGCTCTCTGTCGTGGTGCGTGTGTTTGTGTGCATGTGGGTGTGTGAGTGTCAAGGATGGGGGGGTGAAAGTTTCCATGCAGTGAGGCACAGCTACAGTGCAGCGGATGGAAAGAGAGAAAGAGATGCTAACTGAAGAGGTGTTAAATGCTACAAGCAAAAACTTAAATTAGGACAAGACCTTCAAGGCAGTCTGGCACATGTAGAGTCATGTATTCATGAGTCTGTGTGATGTATTTCTCGATTTTCATAACTGGAAGTAGCACACTTGCAGGCATGCCTTCAGTGTTGGCATTTTTATGTGTATTTTAGGTATCTGTCACAATCCGTGCACTTTTTTTATATGAACACCAAGATTTTAGGTTCAAATGTATGTGAATATGTAAGTGAAAGTGTTCATTTTAAATTCTCTAACAATAATTTTCTCCACCTTTTTACGTTTTATTTTTGGACGTTTAACATTATTTACATAATAATTCATATTAAGAAGAAGAAAACATTTATTTTTATTTTTATTTTTTTTATTTTATTTTTTTATACATATCAGTTTTCTGTGTTATAGACCTCATTTTACAGCAGAGCCTTCTTTGATTTTTAACGGGAATGAAAGCAAGGCTGTGAGGGATGGACATGCATCTCTTCACTGGGTTGCACTGTTATTTAATCTGAAAAACACTGCAAAAATGTCTTTCCAAGAAATTTCAATAGACAAAAAAACTCCAGAAAACATGAGCTGCGAAAAATTATAAGTGATCAAGGAGCTTTATACAACTTTTTACTGTGGATGCCATTTAAAGTAAGTCTATCCCTCACAGTGCAGCGCATGACAAGGTTTTATGGGCGATAGAAATATCTAATAATAAAATATCTAAAAACAAATAAATTGTTACTCATCTATAACACAAAAGCCACAAGCACAACAACAATATAAAATAAAAATGTTTTACAGGTGCAAGCGTAGGCTTAGGCTTCCCCTGCCTGCTGCTGCTTCTGATTACTTTAAGAGGGAAAAGCTGCCCATAACTGCTGGTCTAGGATCAGTTTTCTACGTAATAATAGAATATTGGCGAAACAGATTTTGCAACTGATCCAGTGCTCATCTGTGTTTGCGCTCTGGAAAGGTTTTCTATTTACAACACATTTTTGCAGCATTAAGCAATGTAGCTTATCTCGAACAACTGTTCATTTCTTGAACGCAATGACCAATCAGAGGTGTTTAAGTTAGAATCCACTCACCTCTCAAAAGGCCAGAGTATTTGTTCAGTGCTGAGTTATGCATGCTCATGACTGGCATATTGAAAGATTTGTTGTCTAGCAGCTTCATTGATTATAACGGAACTTTGTGAGATCGGAATAAACTGAAATGAGTGACAGCTTTTTAGTGATTATAAAGGGAGTAGTAGTAGCCTATTTTTGCTTTTCTGTTACAATTAAAAGTGGTTTGTGAATGTAGATGCTTTAATTACAAATAATTCATCGGGAGTGTTTATGCTGAGATGTGTAGGTTTTTGTTAAGCGGCCTAACTTTCATGGAAATTTCATGGACATACTAAAAAAAAAACTATTATTTTATCAGTGGGCAGGAGCGGGACAAAACATGAATGTTGCAGGTGGGAGCGGAAGAAGGTAACATATATTTTTGTTTGAGCGAGACAGACCTCTACCTTACATCCTCGCTTTCATAACCGCCATGGCGCTGCTCTGAATAAGGTTTATTGGATATAGTCTAGCAGCCAATATTGTATATTTATGCTTATTTCCTCTGTTTTTATTTTAAGATTTTCTTTGTCATTGTTAAATGTAATCTTTAGAAAAATAAATGTCCATTTTTCATAGTGTACATTATACTTTTGTGATGGCTAAATTCATTTTTTAAAACGAAGTGGTACAGAATTTTTATATTAACCATTTATTGATTATCGACCATAACATGAAAATAATTCTCAGCTTAACAATATCACACAGAATTGTAATATTTGTGCATATCTAGTCAAAACTATTCATTTTACAATAGAATATAGTATGCCACACTCATGCAACTCATAAAGTATTTTACGCAAACTTCCTTTTTTTTACTATATAAAGATAAACATGTATCATCACTAAAATGTCATGGATTAGATGCTTGTGATAAATTGATGGCTGAATGGAAATGGACAAAGAGATAAATTATCTGCAATCTATATTTTTCTTAATCTTGGACAATGATGCAGGGGGCACTGTCTTTTTCTAGTGGCTTCACACATCAATTTCTTCTGTAAAGTAAAATGTCAATGAAGGAGCATGGGGAATTCAGAACATCTAATAAGCCTGCCTTCAGAATCTTAAACGAGAAGATCTGAAAGCATATGTGACTGTCCTGGTATGACATCATTACATCTTTTCACAAAATTGACGATTAGAATGAGCTATCATCATCTGAATAGATACAGCCACTAATGCTTCAGTGAAATATGTCAGTCGATCCATATGGTCAGCGTCACTGCATCAATAAGCTGTTGCATCAATACATGCTGAAATGGCCCAAAACAGTTAATTAAAGCAGACTGTCACTTAAGTGCCAATAATGGCAATATACATTTTGTAATCAATGAAGGGCGGTCGTCAGAACCCGAGGGCTGAAGTGCAAGCTTGCATTTCTCTGGTTATTTCCATATAATTGGCAACTGTCCAAAATCTTGTCTGCCAAATTATATATTCCCATATAGTCATGCATCAGTCGACTCATGTAATTCTGATATAGGTGTACGAGCCAGGTTTTTTCGTTCTCATCGTATTCTCTGAATCAGCAAAAAAAAATAAAAATCTAATCCAATTACAGATATGTTTGCACGGCCTATTGTGTCAAGTTCATAGTGAACATCAGTCCATTGAGACCTCTTAACAGTGTCAATATGTCCTCCAGCACTTAACGTAATGATCTGGACCATGTCACTGTGTGTCAGACATATTCGTTTGACAAATAAAACTGATATTAGCCAGAACGATTTGGGGGGAGGGGGGGTGTTAAACGGAAAAAAGACAACAACACTATCACCCACCGACCTAGTTCAGACCCTGGCCAAATCCCCGACCAGACCTAGACACCTCATCTAATTACGGAACGGGCGGAAAGGGGAGGATTGGACCCCCTGAGCAGGATGGGTGTCTGTCTGGCTGATAAGGACGGGGCCTCCTCCTCTTCCGTACCCGTCCTGAGCGAGCGAGCGTTAGAGCGGGACACAGATAGATCATCTTTCAGGGATTAGCGGGCAGAGGGAGGAGGGCACCGCTTGATCTCACTGCTGCTCCAGTTTCGGAAAAAGAGGGAGCAGTGATGCCACCGCAATGCTGAATGAACCTGGAGGACGCATGCTGGAGCACCTCATAACACTCTCTTGCATTCTTTGTTTTTAAAGCAGGTTATTTTGCCTAATCCATCATCTATCAGATGTAAAATGGTTGCGCAGAAACAATAACATGCTTGTCACATGTATGGGTGTTTCCTAAAGAACTTTACAATTTTGTACTACTCTGGACCTCTGGATGTTGCATCATGATATCATTATCGTCGTTTGATTAGGACATTTTTCTAGTATTGTCAAACAATATGTAATGTAAAAAATAACATTTGAACTTAATTCCTTAGAAATATGTATTTGTATATAGGGTCAGTAAGATTTTTCAATGTTTTTGAAAGTATCTTATGCTCAGCAAGGCTGCATTTCATTGTTCAAAAATAGTGAAAATAGTTATATTGTGAAATTGTTATAATTTGAAATACCTGCTTTCTATTTTTTATATATCTGTCACATGATCCTTCAGAAATCATTATAATATGCTGATTTGGTGCTCAATAATTTCTTATCATCATCAGTGTTGAAAACAGTTGGGCTGCTGCTTAATATGTTTTTAGACGATTTTTTAAAACCATTTTTTCCCCCAGATTTTTTTTTATAGAACTTTCAAAAGAACAGAATTTATTATTTATTTTTTTGTAACAATGTAAAAGTCATTTATTCAGTAATTTCTCACTTTTGATCAATATGATGAATCCCAGCTAAATAATTTCAGTTACACTTTTTTAAAGGTTTCCTTGTTGCAGTGTAATTATACATTTAATTGAGTAATATTAATTAACCACATGTACTTACTATTGGATTATAGTTTGGTTTAGGGTTAGTTTCATATAATAATGCATAATTAACTGTTATTACTACAGTAAGTACATGCAAGGACGCTGTAAAATAAAGTGTTGATTTCTTTTAAAAGTATAATTATTTTTATATATTTATATAATTATATATACATTTTGTTAAATAAATGCACTATATTCATCACATTTATTATATTTTTCACTAAACCTGTTGTTTTTATTATTTAATGTTTAATAAATCTGTAATGAAAACTAGTTTTTATTTCAGCCACCATTTGATTGTTTATAGTTCAACAATGAATTGAAGTAGAAACATAAATATATAATTAAAAGCTAGATATAAAAACTGCCTTATGTGCAATTTAAATGTTTACAGTATATGCAACTTGTATTTACGTATACTGTATGTATATACCTTCCTTTTGTTGGTCCTAGTTAAACGGTTTCTCCATTGTACAGCTGTGCTTGTGTATTTGTTGCTCTTGTTGTATGTGGAAATCTGCAGTGGACATGCTGGTGCGCATATGAAATACAAAGGCCGGATATGAAATTGATATGAATTGATATGAAAAGGCTTTTTAGAGTAACTCTATAGTTGAACACTATGACACACAAGCATCCTCCTCCATGGTCAGTGGTGGTCCTTTAGCGGGGTGTAAGTGTGTGTTTGTTTGTTTTGGGGCTTGAGAGATTACGTATTACATCCTTGCTTGCACTGGCAGACACAAGTCAGAGATTTTAGCCGGTCTAACCCCCTCCTCCTTTTCCTGTGCTGGTAACCTTTGGCTTTTTTTCAGACAGAAGCAAGAGAAATGAACGTGAACTCCTAATCTCCCAGTCTACAACCCCTGACCCGTTTGAGAATTCTCCCCTGCCCCCCTCGGCCATCCGTTTCTGAGAATAGAAACTCAGTCTGAACTCGAACAGAGATGACAGATTAGTGCGGAGTGTATAAATCTAATCTCCCTAGAGGAGAAAAGATGAATATTCCTGATTGCCCTAAAACCCAAATCAAATCAAACTGTTATATCATACAACCACACTCATACATCAGTTCCTCATCTAGTTTTGGCTGGTTTACTGTATAGAGAATATTTAAACAGTCATAATCTGTGATGCTTTCAGACAATTCTTAAATCTTGTTTCTTTCTAAGCTGCTTTGATAACTCTATTTACAAAATGGCGTTTGTGGATGCAATTCCATTATGGAGCAACCATGTTGTGTAACATCACCAGATGGTGAATATAAACATTAATCGACAGCTTGTAGCTTTGGAAACTCAATAAGACATGTTCCATCTACACAACAGCAGTTGTTGTGAAGATATCAGGGATGGGGATGTTCAGCGCAATTCTACTTTGTATGTATATTATAAGAATCAGACTACCATCTGAAAGGATGATCCTTGCTCTACTACTGCTCCCCCTGTTCTGTCCAATCACAGGCCAGGATTTTGAGGGTCAAGCCTCTCCCGAGGGGTCAGTGACTAAGTGGGGTGATAGAATGAGATAAATAAAGGGGATCCGGACTGTGTGCAGTGGCAGTGACAGGCCAGGACCTTAAAAGGTTGCATCTGAGCACTTTAGAGAATCAGGTCTCCCCCATGAACTCTCATCCATCGTAGCCCACCCTTGCTGTTTCCTTATTCATAATAGAGAGGGTATATTAGTATTGTACCACTGTTATTAAGAACTAAGAAACACACGTAAACATCCACATTAGTGCACTTTTTGGTTGTCTGATAAACATGAATAGCTAAATTATGTTACTCCTGACTTAAATGAAGTAAAGAAGGTGTACAAGTATTTACTTTTTAATTTATTAAGAAATTATCTTATTAGGACTATATTTAATTTGTATTTTCACCCCCAATTTATTATGCTCCAGCTCTTGTTTAAGGAGACATGGGTCTGATGTCAAAGGCCCATAGATATTTATAGTTTAAGTTATTATTTTTTATGAGATATTTGTCAAGTAGCCAGCAATAGTCAGTTAGAAAGATTTTAATGGATGCATGCTTTGCAAACAATCATACATTACTTTTATTAATAATAATTGCCAAATATAATGTGCATCTACTGTAAAAAAAAAATATATGATCAATAAGTCGACAACATACATTTTTACATTGCTTTAACTCATCAAAATAAGTTACACAAGATTCAATTCAAGTCAGTTTAAAGGTACAATATGCAAGAATTTTTTTGCCGCTAGAGGGCGCTACATTCCAAACAACAACAACGGCGTAGCTTGATGACGATGTGAAGGAGCGTGGAATGATGGGAACTGTCGTTTTAGACTCCACCGTGGATGTAAATCAGTCAGAGGGGAATCGAAAAATCATGTTCATGGATGAGGCTAAGTTCTATTTTTATAAATGTTGCGTTTAATAACATGCTTTTTGTGGCGAGGGGGGCGTGGCTCAGCGCGGTCTGTAACGGGAGAGAGAAGAGACGAGCAAGTAGGTCAAGTGCAAATGACGAACCTGTGTCTTATTGCAGTATTATTGGCGTGGAGAGACCGCTTATAAGCCGCGCTGGAACGAGAGAGAGACTGGAGAGAAAACTGGACGCAGAGGAAGAAAACCGGTGGATCCGAGCTCTCATTTTTGAACTGTTTTGTGCCGTCGCGGTTGCCACGGTGAATGCGCGTTGTGCGCGGCTTTTGTTTGTTTTGCTTTATTTTAATAAAGTACGAGTCCCAGTCACGCCGATCCCTGTCTTCTTCCTTCCTGACTCTTAAACCTCATCACACTTTTATTTCATTAAAATGAATTAACCACAAGAAAAGTAAGGTTTAACATTGGTTATCATAGATGTTACTGTATTTGTTGAATTCGTTGTTGTGATAACGCTGCGCAGTTTTACGTGTTCTAAACAATTGTTGTAAAAATACATTCGAACATGCCCACATCATTTGCCAAAATACTGATTAATCTTTATGTATAACACATGCTATGTTTATTTACATGGCCATAAACACCAGACGTGATAAACAATGTTTAAACTAAACACAAATCTAAAGCAATAATACTTTCCTTACATAAACATAACTATTACCGAATGCTACATTTGGAAAATATAAAATTAAGCATGCTTTGTCGACAGAACCAGCTGCAATCGGTAAAGAATAATTGTGTACCATAACGACTGCAAGAAACAAGCTAAAGTTTGTAGTAGCTTGATAGACGCTAACGTTACAACTTCCGCATTTGTCCAGGACTCCACGCATTACGAGCGGAAACCGAGGGTAACGCGGATATGACGCAATTGACTGGCGACTCCCAGCTCACCCCTGCTCTAACGCCCCGTTTCCTTGGTTAAAATCGCAATTTTCTCACGATTTAAAAATAGTTGGAAACATTTGGGATATTGTAAGTAATCAACTTAACAAAATATATAACACTGGCCTTGAGATTTTGGGATATTTTAATGCAAAATTCTTACATATTGTACCTTTAATGTAATTTAATTTGAAATGACTTAACATACAAGTTTATTGTACTTAAATGTAAGCCAGCAACTTTTTTTTTACAATACATGTTGCTTCAAAACAACGAAGTATACAAGTCTAGCCAGTAGCATTGAATAGAGTACTTAGCATTTTCCAACACACTTAGTTGTTGGGGGTTTCAGTCACACTTTAGTTTAGGGTCCAATTCTCACTTTTCACTAACTGTAAATTACGCTTATTAATAGTTTGTAAGGTAGTTGTTAAGTTTAGGTATTAGTTAAGATTAAAGGATGTAGAATAAGGCATTAATATGTCTTTTAATAAACACCCAATATCCTAGTAATATGCTAATAAGCAACTAGTTAATAGTGTTACCTGTTTTCTTTTCTTCTTTTTTCTGTACTGTTCTTTTGTTTAGTTTTTTTTTGCTTCGCTTTGAAATAATGATGAAAGGCAAAAGTAAGATAAAGGTATAAAGGATCCCCCACCCCCCACCCCCCACCCCCCCCACTGCTACATGCATATCTCCATCCATTTCACCTTGGTCAGTTTTGACAGTTGGTAAAAATGAGAAACCAAGAAGAAATGGAGGTCGATGACGGGTGAAAGGAATATGAATATGTAGAGTTTACATAGTGTCCCTAACAAATCACAAGCCTGGCTTTGACATTGTCAGATGAGGGCAAACCATAGAAACAGGGCTTTGGAGTGAAGGGCAGGACAGGGTACATGCTGTTCTGCTATGATCCAAACTCCCCAACTCTATCATTATGAGCATAACACTCCTGACATTTATGTTGTCCTCCTCTGTCTGGGTCTCAGGCACTGAAACTCCACATGTTCTGGCACCTATTTGCTTCGAGACAATCTTTTGTGTATACGTTTTTATCCCCATTTTCTTCTTTTGATATATTTTCAAGACAAACCATTTTCTCAGGGAGTAAACATAATGGAAACAAGTTAATCAAAACATCTGACAAGATTTAAGGATTATTGTCGACTGATGTAACTCACCGGTTCACTTGACTAGCACAGAGAAAAATGTTTCTCATGGCCAATAAGATTTTCTTTTGAGCGCAACTCCATGACATCTGTCTGTACGTAGCCAATGAAAATAATCTGTGTAATATCAGCAGGAAATTTGTTTTTCCTTAGGAACAATCTGTTCCAGATGAACAACATGCTGCGGGATACAAGCTGTACTTTTTATTGAATTAGATTGTGTAAAAGACTAAAATCTTACATTGTTTCTGAGGCAGCATTCTAAAGCATCTCCCCTCTCTTAATGGGGTCTTCATCATCGTTTCAATCACCGTTGTAGTAAACTGCACTTCCCAAG
Source organism: Leuciscus leuciscus (assembly GCF_965113295.1). Lineage (NCBI taxonomy): Eukaryota > Metazoa > Chordata > Actinopteri > Cypriniformes > Leuciscidae > Leuciscus > Leuciscus leuciscus. The sequence goes on along the minus strand of NC_138747.1, from coordinate 12,795,895 downwards.
GATATAAGCAGAGAGCAAATGAGGCTACATCTCTCTCCAAGCCTTATTAATAAATCTGCCTGGTCCCTGGCAGACACTCTTTGACAAAGGATAAAAGAGTCTCTTACAACTCAAAAGACACTTATGTTCTAGAAGATGTTGGAGTATCACAGTCATAAATCTGAAGAGGAATACAGATTACAGTTTTGTGAATTCTTTATGCTTTAGTTATTCATTGTTAGACAAAGTGCATATATGCTTCAACCCTGCTTCTGGGGACCCACAGTGCACAGTGCTGGGGATCAAACACACCTGAACCAGCTAATCAAGCTTGTCAGAGTCGCCTGAAAATATACATTTGCATAATTTTGCAGGTTGAAATATTACCATTATTTAGTGTATATAAACAACATAAGCATTCTGCTCAAGCATGCCTGAAATTATTCAACTTTAAACTATGTATTATTTGAAACAATCATAGGTTTTCTAGATTTTTCTTCTTCAAAAAATATTGTCTGTGCATTAATATCTTGCAGATGTCTTTTTCCTCTCACCATAATTTATTTTATTTTATTGCTTCTCTTTGAAATAATGAGGAAAGGCATGTTTATCTAGAATGTAAAGAAGAAAGACAAAAGTAAGATTAAACATTGTACTATTATTGGATTACTTGAAACAATTATATTCTTTCTAGATTTCTGTCAGATGTCAGCGCATTGTGGAAATATTTTTTTTGTCAAAAGTTGAATTTTTCATTGTGCAGATTTTATTGTGTTTTTGTTATTGACTAAATTAAATAAACCTTCATTAACGGATATTTTAGTAATTTCATTTCGCATAATTCCTAGTAAATCGGGTGCAAAAACAACACAGACAGTGTGTGCCAATACATTGCGTTAGCAGTGGACACATCATTCTGAGTGAGTGATATTTTTGTTTGTTGTGTTTATGACTCAGAAGACTAGTGATTTTGTGTTGTGAACACCTTATCTCCTTTCTTTAGCTATTGGTTTGTGTCAGTGTTAACCTTTTTCTCGGTTGCAGTTAACACGGGAGGTGACAATCTTGTAGCAATTACTCCCTGCCTGCAAGGCAGTCTGAACCAATAGCATTATAATATTTTGATCATGGAAGTGGGGTGAAGTCTGCCCTGTGGGACCCTCTGCACCTGTACTGCTTCACGCTCATGATCTCTCTCCAAACTGAGGTACGCCACGGTTCCCAGCCTGCCTACAGGAGAGCCTCAGCTTGCAACCTTTCTGCTGATGTGTGACATCTGGTTCTTTACGGGAATGTTTCATTTGTTAAAGACTCTTCCGTGCCACAGCCTCCGGCGCAGTGTAAATGCTGAGCATCGAATTATGGGAAAGCTGATGGTAGAAAGCTGCTTTTTGTCTTGTCCTTTTCTGCATAACAGTTTCTATTTTCTAAAAAATATGCAGACAAATATATCGTAGATTTAGTTTTAAGTCTTCCATAGACATTACTGTACACAATTTTGTTTTGTTGTGGTAATCAACAGCATGCCTCAAATGCTGTATAACGTAAGCTGTATTTAACCCTCAACATTTCTTTAACATGCAAAGGATGATAGATAATCATTTGATGAGATAAACAGTTTATTTATGGGGTTATACAGTACATTAAATCCATAAAAAGAAAATGCACTATATTTATAAAATGGTAATCTATATGAAACATTCATAGTTCCTGTAACCTCTACCAAAACCTCTCAATTATTCTGGATAGGTGCCTTTCATTTTACAGTTCCTCTGGGTTCATCTGTATCTCAGCACATTAAAATCCAGCACCAGCCTCTAGCCTTGACAGCCCTGACAGCAAAATCACAGTCTCCCCCATCAGACACCATTACATGGGAAATGGCAGTCACGGGGGGAAAAGAGAGGCAATTTACAGCCGTTTAAATGCAAGACACAGTCCCGGCTCTGGGACTTTCTTACCCTGACTTCTTCAGAGAGGAGCCATTGATCTGCAGCAGACAGACAGCACGCTCAGACTGGGCTATAAGTAAGTAGAAAGGGGTAATGATGATAACCTCAGACTGAGAGTGATGAGCATAGAAGAGCACGGGCGATCACCTTATTTGAACCCACGGGGACAGGCAGAGGGGACCATGCTGAGATCCTGTAGGCTGTGAATCACATGGATAACTCTGATGAAGGTGGTTCAATATGTGTTGCCTAACATCCAATTTTGGGGCCTGGTGATGTAATTGTTGTGCTCCACCCCCCCCAATCCCGTCTTTCGTTGGTCAGATATACAGATAGTCCCGTCCCCAAACTCATGCTATTGGTTGAGCTAGTGTTGATGCTATGGACTGGTCAGAAAAGTTTGAAAGGACCACAGTGTTTATACTCTTCTGGAAAATCATCCTACGAATTGCTTACTTATAGTTGTCTCAACACATTAACAGAAGTATTTTAACCAAAAATCGCTATTAGTCATTGCTATCATTTTAGTACCATCTCTCCGCTTGTCTGTGTTTGCACATTAAGTCTGTATGGCTGAAATTTTTCAATGGCTCATTTTTCATTGCTCTTTATATTGTTAGGCCAGTAGGTATCAGCAAGTGTGACTGAGTCAGTGAATGAGTGAGTCAGTGAATCATTTTGTTCAAAACATTGATTCATTCAGGAATGAAACTAATGACCTTCTTAATGAGTAAATCATTTAAATCATTCATTCTACTAATTTGTTTAAAACACTGATTTATTCATGAATTAAACAAGTTACTGTGTTTATGAGTGAGTCATTGAATCATTCATTTAACTGATTCACTCATTCAGCTTTATTAGGGAGTCAACTGATTCATTAAAAACACTGCTTCACTGATGAAGTGTGAGTCATTAAATCATTCAACTGATTCAGTTTTATATGTGAGTTATTGAATCATTTACTCTACTCATTTAACTTTGAGTGAGTCACTGAATAAAAAAAAAAGAATCACAGATTCATTCAGCAACAACACTCTTGCTTGTGTGCGATTGCTTAAATATCTCACCAGTTGAAAAGGTCACATTAACAACATGTTGCAGGCAAAAAAGCTCAATTGTCTTTTGTCAATAGTGTAGCGATGTAGGGGAGAGTGGGGCACAACCTAACGCTTTTTGACTTTCTCAGTTTGTGTAAATCTACTTATGGTTCAGAGTATTTATTTTTTCCCACATTCATTTCCCACATGTCTAGTACAATTATGTGGTTTTGTTTTATTAATACAGTATATACTTTTTTCTTGACATACCCCGAAAGAATGGAAGTGAAATGTGACAACATGCCCCATAGGTGGGGTACATTGTAACATGTGTGGGGCACATTGTAACATAACATATGACAGCTTAAAATGTTATCTGATCTAATAAAAAATATATACAAAACAAACTAAAATATTTTCTAAATAAAATACAATTAAAAAACTTTTTCATATAAAATAATGGCAATTTTTAATAATTAAATATAAACAAATTTTTGAGTTTTGACTACGAACACATGAAAACACAGCTATACAACATAGTTCAAAACAAATAAATAATTAGTCATTTCTGAACATTGACTCTCAGTCTTTATTCACCTTTTTCTCACGTTTTCCCAATAAAATTAATAAAAGTATAGAATATAATAGCATATTTCTAATAGGGGCACATTGTAACGCAGTGTTACAACATGCCCCGCCTGCACAACTGGGGTTTAAACCCTGCTAGTGTCTTCTGCTAGTTAGCGAAGCATTAAAGAACTATCTCAACTGTTAAATAACATCTTGGAGATTAAAATAATATCAGATTTGTCTTATTTTAAATAAACACAAAAAATAGAGATGAAAAATTTACTTAAAGGTATAGCGGAGGATGTTTTACTTCCTGGTGGGTAACCTATACTATTGGTCCTCCTAATTGTCAATCATTCTGGTGAATCAATCAAACTTTTCAAAAAGTGGAGAGGGCGGGTCTTATGTAAAATTTGGAAAGATCCTCCGCTATACCTTTAAGTAAGAAATTTACTTTTGCTATGGTTTAATAAATGTCTATGGATATCTTCCCAAAAAATAATAATTTTGGCGGAATTTTTTTTTCTATATAGTGTTGATATGGCAACTAGTAAATACACTAAGTTTCGTCATCCATGCATGTGCGGAAGTATTTAAAACAAGCGTGTTACAACTAACCCCGCATTAGGTTGTGCCCCGCGCTCCCCTATGTCGCTCACACGAGAAAGTAATTTTCCAATCCAAGAAGCTTTGTGTTGGCGAACATGGCGAATTCGCATGACCAACTGAACCCGTTTAAAGTCGGCATAATAAATTTAATAACTTTTAAAAGTTTAAGAGGACCTCATGTGTGTTCAGATTCTGCAGAAATTTATGGAGCTTTCTCCAGGTGCTGATTCTATGTTGCCAAATGTATCACAACCTTGATCTCACTAGAACTAGGAGTCATTGTTTGACACGAGAATCTCACATGTGCCATCAAGGTGATGTACTGGTTAATTTTAGAATTCCATAAAACAGCCTGTTAAGGTTTCATAAGCCTGGACTCCCACATTGAAAGTATATCAACATAATCATTAAGAACCACAGCCCAGAACAGCTGATGTAAGACGGGGAGAAACATCTTCTTTTTATATCTGCCAGCCTTCACTCGTTTAACCTGCTCAATTTAATGCCAGGTGCACAGAAATTATTAGATGGGTTGTCTATTGAACAGTGATTTATTAGGCCCTCAGACATGGAAAACCTAATTAATGGATATACAATATAAGTGCCAGACAGAGTGGTATGAAATCCTTTCAAATCTTCCGCAATCATGAAATTAATTTGACTTGCCTTGACGTGTATCTCTAAATACCTGCAGTATACACCCTAATCTCAATGGCTATCTCGAGGGAACTGCATTTTAATTTCATGGATATAATGCTAATTTACAGGGGGAGCAGAAGGGGGGCAGGCGACTGGGAGAGGAGGCGAGGATAGATACAAAAATGGCCATGTCTAATCCTTCATCCTTTTTTCTAATAGCCAAGTTATTTAGGCGCTGAATGCCTATTTTTACAACCATTACAGCAAGACAAAAATAGCATATTATCATTGCTTCCAAGCTGTGCAGGCTTAGGATTTACACACTGTAGATTCACGCTTTGCACTTTATTGTGATCATCAATTTCTGTGAATATGATTTGCTCTTATGTTGGGCCAAGAGACAAAATGATGAAAGCGAGGACCACTGTCTAGAGCACATATTTACTCACAGTTATCTTGAAATGCACACATACAAAAAGAATTGTAAGAGATTATCCACCAGTGTTTGCCCCGTTAGGAAACAGACTGCCTTTCTGCATCTCCTGGAGTCAGCTTGTTTGAGCTCATTAATGAATTCAGAACCGTCAAGCAACAAACCAAAGTGGACGGTTCTGACAACTGGCAGCCGTACCGTCTTCAGAGCTGGCTGGCATGTGCCGGGACAGCTCTTTGATGCCACTATTGTAAACATCTGTTTGGTCTCATGGGAGACTGATGTTCAGCGTGGGTACCCCTCCAGAGGAATTAACTGTTCCCGCCTATTGTTTTCTCGGAAACAGAGCATTAATTATTTATCAGCGCTTCTATTGAAAGTATTTGATGTGCCACCCAATTTTAATAATAGAAAAGTACAAAATATGGATACTTCAAGGGATAGTTCACCCAAAATTAAAATTCCGTCATCATTTACTCACCCTCACAACATTCCAAACCAGTATGACTTTATTCATTCTGTAAAAAGAAGATATTTTGAAAAATTTTAAAAAAAATTGGGCCCCAGTGACTTCCATTGTAATGGCAAAAACATTGAGACATTTCTCAAAGTATCTTGTTTTATATTCCACAGAAAAAAGAAAACCATACAGGTTTGGAACGCCATGATTCGAATTTCTTTCTTTTTTAAAAAGCAGAGAAATGGGAGTTTAGGGGCTGTTCACACAGAACGAGTTTTTCCATTCCACTACGCTACTTTTCCATTGTTTTTCAATGTAAACACACGCTAAGGGACATGTTGACCACGCATGACACAGCGTTCTAAAGACGAGGCGCTCAAGTTAAAAGAAGTTCATCTTTTAAAAAACACGTCTGGAGACCTTGCGTTTTTTCACTCATTCCAAGCAAAAACGCATTCTGTGTGAATGGGCCCTTATTTTGCTAAAGTAGCTTCATTTTTGGCCTTGTTACATTTTACGACATTAATGAAAGTTGAAAGCATCATTAAAGCAATTCATTGTCCTTGGTACAGATCCAATAGATCTCCGTGCCAAGTCACAGCATGCATCATGGGAGAACATGTAGAGGAGGCTGATCAATGGTATATAAGTTGAATATTGTCCTTGATTGTAAAGGTTGGCCATTGAATCTGCTTTGTGTTCTGTTACTCTGCAGTTTGACTCTGTTTCATCCTCAACTTTCTCTCAGATTATTTTCTTCCCTCCCTTTTTGAAATTCTTCTGTTCTCGCTCCACCGCTTTTCTTCTGCAGAACTCCAGCTGTTTAGTGATACAGTGTTCAAATCAGTACAGAAACACATGCCTGCTGCAAGCTCTGCAAAAAAAAAAAAAAAAACTAGCAGTCCACACACACACACACACACACACACACACACACACACACACACACACACACACACACACACACACACACACACACACACACACACACATATTAGTATTCCTATCATTATGAGGACATTCCATAGACATAATGATTTTTATACTGTACACACACTAGTATACCTATCATTATGGGGACATTACAAAGCCAATGATTTTATACTGTACAAACTGTATATTCTAGGGCTGGGTATTGACACAAATTTCACCATTTGATTGATTTCAATTCACCAGCTTTCGATAGCGATTATTTCGGACATATATATTTTTTTTTTTCAGGTACAATACATGGCAAATTTTCTCAGGGGAAAAAATCTCTCTCAACTAATGCAGTAAAGTGAACCATGCATGGGAGTCAGTTACAGTTACAGTCAGTTCAGTTAACTACAATTACATAATTATATTTTTACTCCATTCATTTTTGGAATATAAACATTTAAATGGTGTCTGTCAACTTGATGGATTTATTCGAATTGCATTAAATATTGAAGAACATTAAAAATTATAATGAATGTAATAAGATGCATGTATATATAGTAAAATGCTCCTCTCTATAATTTATTTTTCTAGCTGACTAATGATTTATGGTCACTGAATATGTTTTTTTCTGAGGTAAATGTGACGTTACATTACATATTGTTTACTAGCCGTTTATTGACGTATTTCCTCGTTGAAACACTGATTGAGCGATTACATGAGACTGGATACGAATTTCGGTAAGTTGTGCTGCATCTTTTAACATACCTTCAGATGTTCATTCATATTTATTTCCTGCTGTAACTGGTATTAAAGCGTAGGAGATGATCAGTTCAATTCTTTTGAACTGAAGTGCTACAGCGATCTGTCACGCCATACCGAACAGTGCCAAAACGGTTTATTTTTTTAATTTCGTTCAATCTGAGACTTTGTTTCATATCAAAAGTATCAATGCACAAAGCTTATTGTGATTTATTGGATAGGATAGACTAATCGATCTTTGGATTTAAGAATTGATATCGGTTTGTAAAAACGAGAATAGATTTAAATCGAGAAATCAATATTTTAACCCTTTCACACGTAAGTTTAAAATATTCTGGCTGACCCCCCAGCGTGAGTTTTTCAAGGCGACCGTTATTTAGAACGTGTCACTTTATGGTTTCCATGGTGACGCGTCATTGCTTGTCAGGTGACACACCGCAGCAACAACAGCTGAATGAATGATGATCTGCTTTGATGTCATTTTTCCTTTTTTATTCAAAATATTCACAAATTTGTTAGATATGGCATGAAATATCTGATACTCCGATTGTCAAATATATGCAAGTGGAAGTGTTTTGTTGTTTAAACACCTTTATAAAGATCACGTTAGTTGAGCTGTATGCGACAAGGATTGTATATAGACAAGGGGACATTTGGTTTACTTTTTATGTGGCGTGAAAGATTCACATAAACCACTTTAAATCCGATCAGAGCAGTCGGACTGAAACGGATTTCCAGAAATGCGATTTGAATAGGATTTCAAACCACATATAAATGTAGCTCGAAACCGACTTGTCAAACTAAATCTGATCGGATTTCAATCGGATATGCACAAAAATGGGATTAGGACTGACAGTCTGAACATAGCCTAATTCACAATAATGAATCCGTTTTTTCTGGTTCACTCTGACCTTTAACCTCAACCTTCTATTTACTGGGAATTCAAACTGTTAATTGATTGCTTGATTGATTCTTTTGATGTTCCTCGTGCATTGTGAGAAGAATTAATTGATTTCATCAGGTCAAAACTAACACCAGGACATTTCTCCGTGTGAGCTCTTCCTGTGCTGTTCTTCTTATGAGTTGGTTATGTGGTCCCTCAGCTGGAGGTGCGTGGCGTTGCGTCAGAGACTCTTTATAAGTGGTAGGGTCCCGCTGTGTGTGTGGTGACCTGTGAAATGCCAGCGTCAGGGCGCACAGATGAAGCACAACTGGAGCAAAACTGGAGCTCATGCTGAGGAGAGAGCTCTGATGTGAAGTTCAAGCTTGAGGTATGGCCAGCTGGGCCCACACCTTATCTTGCCCAGAAGATATCATACATAGAGCAAATGCACATGCACACCAACAAAGGTATTTTAATGCCTAAGTCACACTGTCTGAAGGTCATTACAATAGATACAACATATCATACAAAGTGACATTTGCAACTATTTAATGGTAGTTGTCCTCAAAACTAACTCCTTTTTAGATATTTTTACAGTTGCAGTTCTGTTACAGTAGCTAAATCTATTTAATTAACACAATGCTTCCTCTCCATTTATGAAATGTCAAACCCAAAGAGGAATAGGACTCTGCTTTGGGAGTGTTTATAGACAAGATCCACTCAATCTATGTTTTGATCATCATTCTGAATCCGATCCAGACAGAATCTTCAACAAAAAAAGCGATTTTCCTGGCTTTTAAAAAATAAAATAAAAATGTTGCTTTTTAATGAAACTTGCATTCAAGTGTTTCTAAAAATAATTGCATGAAGCTAAAATAATGTTTTGTTTATTTGTTTGAAAGCAGAGGCTCCGTTCTTTCTTTGGATATATTGTATGTTCAGATATTCATAAAACAAAATATTATTGAGGCCATGAAAAAAAAAATCTTTTTTTTATTTAACCTATAAATATTGGATGAAAAACTTTCATTTAAACTTAAAACTTATTTGAAAATTAGAAATGTTGGCTGAAATTTAAGAAGTTACTGAAATTACTAAAACTTAATTGAAATAAAACTAAATCAGATATCAATAGAAATAACAAACTTACTAAAACTTATAAACTTGATAACTAAAAATAAAACCAGAAAATATATAAATAAAAGGGCATTTACAATATTAATAAACACTGGGACATATCAGAAAGTATCCAAATGCTTCATCTTCATTTTAAAAAATTGATCTATTGTTTTGGAAATGTACCTGAAATGCTTGAAAAGAGTCTTTCTTTAAAATAAACAACGCTTGTTTTAATATTTTGTTGTCTAATGCAATGGCATTCATACGTTTTGACGTGTGGATTAAGTGCCCAAATACTTTTGAGGCCACTGTATATTTAGAACAAACAAAGAGTATTGCATCATTGGTAGTTGCAGCCTTCCCATTGTAAGGACTTAAAACCTGTCATAAAATGACACAACCACTGCAGTGCAGTTCCCATGCATACTCATGCTGACAGAGCACACCTGCAGTCAGCTGACTACTACACACTTGCACTTTTCGAGAGGGACCTTTATTCTTTGCATTGTCATGGAACTTTTTATAGTCTGAAATAAATCAATCTCAACTTAAACATCAATAACCATTATGTTTTAATTAGATATGACAACTTGTGCATTATGCACACTCATCGAGGGAGACCAGATATAAAAGTTTAAGAATCTTGTCATATTGATCGACCGCTAATTAGAATATTTAGGAGTATTAGATCGACCGCTAATTAGAATAAATCGGCACAATATGTCTATGGTGGTTACGACCCTGCCCTTTTTTTGGGTGCAATGTGTGTACAGGGTGTTTTTTGGTGGCTCAATAAATATTGTCTTAACATTAAAATAATTGATTTATTTGGATGTGAGCGTGGATTAGCCACAGTGGAAGATTGCCTCTAGAATTAATGAGCCGGAAAATGGCTTGCCCAGAAAACCTTTCTTGATCTAGTGGAAAATATGTCCCTGCTGCCTTTGACGTTTCCGGTAAGGTAAGGCCAGAGCTGCAGGTGGTAGAATGAGATGCAGTTGGCCAGTAGCGCTGGGCAGAAAGCCTATGCACCCGTGGGGAGGAAAAGACTCATTGCGCGCATGACAGTGCATGCATACAGGCCAATATTTATGTCTCTGGATGTGTTTATGTGTGTATATGCTGATCGCGGCTATATATGCCATGTTTGTGTGTCAGTCTAGATTGTCAGAATGAAATTATTGGGACTGCGGGGCATCAAACCCTCACAGTGAGAAGCAATCGGTTTCATTGATCCTGTGCAATACCTTTTTTTTCCCTCCTGGCTGGTTCCTGAAAAAACTTTTACTTTTTATAAAAGGTACAAGCAGGTAAGCCAAAGTAGGTCAGCTTTACTGCATCAAACTTGCATTGTAATTGTTGGTTCTGACTCTCATCAGTGTCGCATTGCTTCTGAGACACCCATTGGGAGCAGTGAAAGCGCTGATCAGCAGGGTGCATGAAACTCAATGATTGTGTGCTGTTTGATATTAGCTGGATTTTATTTTGAGGTATTTTTATGTAGCTACAAGCTATAAAAGTCACCATGCAAATGATAGAAGGGCATTATTTTGTTGCAATTTTGCATTTACTTAAATTTAACCAATCTGTGCTTTTTGTCTCTAGTTTCAGAACATACGTTTTTCAATTTAAAAATAAACTTGATACCTTGTATATAATAGAAAACTACTTTTATTTAGCATGAAATATTCATGTATTTCTTGTACAATGGTATTTTAAAAATCAAAATGAATTGCCATTCTAAACTTATTTACTCTTTTGTAATATGATGTATTTATAAGTGAGACAGGATACTCACTGATCATAAATGTACAGTAGTACTTGATTTTATCCATTGGAAGTTGAGTAGATGGTGTTATTTTAGTATTATTTATATACTGTACTACTATAATACTGTTTTTATATTTTTGTTTTTTTTACATCATGTGCTTTTGTCATTTTTATTACCTTTGTTGGCTTAATATTATTTATGTTGTATCTTTAATTTATTTTTAGTTCAGTTAAACTTTTTTATTATAATTTATTTCAGTTACTTGCCAAGGCAATGTTTTATATATATATATATATATATATATATATATATATATATATATATATATTATATAATATGAATATTTTCTTTTATTTCAGCTAGGGCTGTGACGGGGGCAAATTTTTACAACCGTGATGGTAAAAGGGCTAACCACCATTAGTTAGGGGAGGGGTGATTAGTTATACTCTATTATTTGCACAAATAATACAAAATGCAGAAATTATACTTGTAATGTGATTCAAACTTTAAAAGTGCTTTAAACTAAGCCAATTTAAATGATATTTTTCCCCACAAAGATAAATGCATCGTCATATATACCGCCCTGCTCTTTGAGAGGGATGTGGGACACGAGCAGGACAGAGCCCATCTCTTTATAATCTCTTCATGTCTTCTCCCAACTATCCAAAGCAACAGACATTTGTTGTAAAAGGTCTTAAACTAGATTTTGACTAGCAAGTAAAAAGGTATCTGTCCTACAGCGTTTTTCTACTTTACCACAGTAGGCCTAAAAGGATGCAAATGTAGTAGGGACGGTTGTCAAGTTGACCGACACAGTCCTTGTTTCAGCTTCATTTAAAGTAACGAAAACCATTTTTAATACTTTTAGTTTTAGTTAAAAATAACAACACTGGTGAAAAGTGAGCATTACATGCCCAAATGGAGCCAAACCTAATCCAGGTTTGCAACTAAAACAATGGGAAAAAAATCTGCAGAAAAAGTCATCCCAGAGGAAGAGCAAGTAAAAAAAACGACACCCTTTTTTTTTCTTCTTTTTTTTTTTTTTTTCATTGACGAATACAAAGGTACGGCAGTTTTTTTGTTTTTTTTTTGGGATAACATTCACAATGTATCATTTGCAATTAGACCTAGAACATGCATTAGGGAAGTACATAGGGTCAATTTTGATTTCATGTTGACTTTTAGAGTTTCAATCCCCTGTTCAGCAAATTCAGTTTGTTATAATCCTTGATTTCTCAATGTTGTGTCTGGCCCTAGCAGACGATTATGACATTGCCACTGAAACAATATGCTAATCCATAAAATCCTTAATCTCATCCGCAAGATCGTGAATGTCATATAAAAATTGAATTGTACACAAAAGTAAACCGGTGCCTCTGTCTGGCCTTCGTTGTTTTTCATTCATTGTTTGAATGGTCTGTGCATAGAATCCCTTCTAACCCAAATGGACTACATTCGTAGGAGCATTAAAAGGCTAAACCTCATCCATCTTAAGGATTAGGACAATATGTAGTTAGGCTCAGATCGAATAATCAGTCATGTTAAGGCGAAATCCAGGCACGGTGCCACTAGCTGGACCTGACAGATTGCCCCAATGATTTGGATTGATGGAGTTGGCTAGTGATCTCTGGACCAAATGGCCAGGACTGGGGGGAGAGGTTTGCTTAATGGGATTTTCGCCGGGGTTCACCTGGGGCCTGTACCAAGGACAAATCAGTTTTGGGGGACCGAAATATAGTCCTTTTGGCAACATTGAACCGTCACCTCACTTTCAGCAGAAATGCAAAACAATCTGCAGAATTCAATAGGACTCGAAACTCGTCACAACAAACTGGTTTGTTCCTCTGAGATATAAGCACACACATGACATCTGTTTGTAAGGGTTCAATGTGAACCGTCACTACACATCCCATAATCTTTTGTGGTACACACTGCTGCGCCTGCTGTGTGATTGATGATTGTAGTGCAGATACCACGATACACGGCTATACAGTTAAGTGTCAATTTACATATATTCATAAGATTAATGTGTTAATTAGCAAAAAAGAAACACAAGGAGCTCGTTAACCCTACCACAAACACTTTTAGTTCTCGGGAGAGTGAACACTTCTTACTGCCAGTCCCAGGTGTCCTACTGCCAGACAGGCTAGCATGTATGCTAGCGTGATAATTGACATTAAACACAGTAAATCTGTCATTGTAGAGCAGTTTCCATGGGCTGGATGTCTAATAAGCTTTGATTGTTCATCCGAATGGCAGAAATAACCAGCTTCAGCCAATTAAGGATTGCAAATGCAATCTAGGCTTATAAATCGTGTAAACAGAGTTACATATCATGTGCAGAGTTGTTATGGACTCTTTGCTTGCGGTCCATTGGATCAGTTGATTGCTTTGACATTAGTATGTCTGTTCAATATATTGATTCACTGTTTGTCAAGCTTTGTGTTTTGCGTTTTTACTTACTCTCTCTTTTTTTCTTTTTTTATAAATGGGGGGGGATTTTACACATGCAATTAAAAGCAGCAGAAAGCCACATAGTTAATGAAAGATATTTTATGCTCACAAAAAAAAAAAAAAAAAATCATTGTTATTTGTGTCTGCATTTTTTGATATTTGGTTTCCCGAAATTATATTTGAACATTGTTCAAAACAATCACATGTAGGTTATGATTTTGGCAAAGTGCTTTGCCCTATTTTACAAATAAATCCTTAACCATGCACTAAATCAGTTCAGTTATTACCTTACAGGTTTTAAACAACTTGAGGGTGAGTAAATGATGACAGAATTTTCATTTTGAAGTGAACTATTCTTTTAAGGATATGGATGCCGAGTGAACTGATTTGCCTAAAGGGGACTGTTAAAACCGTTAAGTTTTCACTTTGCCAAGTACAGTTTGTTCTGTTTCTCTAGCACTACTGCCTGTTTAACATCATTCCAACTACTCACCACAGCAGTACAACCAGTGCTTGCACCATACTCGTCCTTTTCCAAAAAGATTCTTTCCCTTTTGCCTCCTACCCCTCATGCCTCCCCCTCTTTCTCTCACTTCATCTCGTCTTGCCATAGCACCTTTAAATAGCGGCCCGCATCAAATCCCATGTTATTCACTTATCCCTGAATAAATATCACTGCCATGCAGCATAGTAATTACAATGCATTTCCATGTAATAAGGCCAGTGTGCCATAGTTGTGACATGGTGGCTCCGGTCTGTAAGCTGTGATAGTAAAAAAGGTTAGATTGATTGTGGCAGACTGAGACAGAGGCTATGAACTGATCTGGTTTACCCATTCAGTGAGAGAGAGCATTTGTTTATTAGCTACAAATTCTCTTACTATTGTCTCAGCCTGTTGAAAATAAAGTTGAATGCTGGATCTAAATGCAAGCAGATTACGTTTTTATTTACACAGAACTCACGAACAATAAGCACGAACAGAACAAACAAACCTAACGCGACGATAATGGACAATGAACTGAAACACAGAGCTTAAATACACTGACCAAACTAATTAACGAATTGAACAGCAAATTAATCAAACAATGAAAAACCATAGCACCGATTTGAAAACTAAAACACATGACAAAAACCCACCCGAAACAGAAACAAACACAGATGATCCCTTTCAGAAATCTTCCTATATTTTTGAGGTTTTAAATAGTAAAATGTATATAAATAAATAAATCCAATAGTACTGACCTTACAGCACCAGATTTATTTATTTATTTAGGTCTTGAGATTTCAACCGGGAAATATATTCCTTTAACACCATATAAAGGACAATGGGGTGCTAATCTTTGTATCCTCTCTTCCAGAGGTTTTTAGATGCACTGAATAATTTTTAAATTATGAATGAAAATTGTTAAATTGTGCTAATATATAATACAACAAAGGAATTGAATCTGCCTCTTCCTGTCACATGAAGATGGAAACACAGCACTAAAGTCGCTTTGAATTCACACCGTTTCGGGGGATACAGGGAGACATCCTGCTGCCAAGATGATGTCAGCCATCTGCAGTCTATAGTATCCGAATCTGAATGCAAAATAATCAAGTTGAAGAGAGATGCAGGGGTAAGCACTTTTTTCAGGGTTTTCCAAAGAGCGTTCGTGAAGTTCTCCTCACATCTTCGGCTAAACTCGAAGTCTTTGATTATGACTCCAGAGATCAAACTCAGCCAGCTCAGTTTGACTTTCAAACACTTCCGTAAAATTCAGAAGTCACATGAATAATCAGTCTCCATCCCTGTTATTGTATGTTTGGTCGATTCGGCCTTGAACAGGTGAAAGAAAGAAAAGCTGATATCTATACTTTCAAGGCTTAATGACAGTTCTTTAGTTTATTCAAAAGCAAAAAAGATTTTATTTTGTTTAATTTTCTCCCATATACGTAAAATAAGACCTACCTCTCTGGAAAACACTTGTGTAGCCTTTACTTTAATGAGTGAGAACAGGCTGATGATTTTCCCTATAGTCCCTTTATCCACTAAAATCAGCCTAAATTTTACACCCCACAGCATTCGTTCTCGGCACATTACAGTCGCCTGGTTCGCCTGAATAATTCATGAGATATCAGAGGGGAGGCAAACCTCATAGCTTGATGCTACCCATCTGACATAGAAATAGAAAAAAAGAAGTCAAAAAGTCTCCTGCTCATATTGTCAATAACGGCATAATCAAAAATATTTTGGAAGGTTTCCTTCTCACCACTGTTGCTGAAACTGAATTGATTTTGTACATCATGATAGTCTTAAGTATCAATATTTTAATATATTTCTTTTGGGTAACACTTTATTATAATTATAATTCACTGACTACGTTTACATGCAGCCAATAACCCGTTCAAAACCGGGATATTAGCAATAACCCGGTCGCGCACGGCCATGTAAACACCGGCAAAAACCCGGATATGCTCATATCCCGGTTTTTAAAAACCCGGATATTATCCCTGGGGTACCCCTTTTCTAACCCGAATATTTGGTCATGTAAACGCGTATCGGCATATCCCCATCAAAAGGAACATTGATTTGTGTTCTGCGCATGTTCTATTCGCAAGGAATCTTGGTCTTTTGAGTAGAGACGGCGCATACAAAAACCCGCGTGCAGTATACCGGAAGTAAACAAGAAGTAACGTTAGAGGTAAACATGGCGAGACACAGCACAGCACCAGATTTTTGGAGCGAGGAGGAAAGCGCAAACAAAGGCGATCGCTATCTGCCCCGAACTATTCATTATCCGCGTGCTGCTGCTGTTGTTGTTGTCTTTGGATACAGGAAGAAGAATCGGAAATGACGCATATTGCGTCTTAACGTTGTCCGTACGTCCAGACGCTAACCGTGCGTCGCCGTTTACATCGGGATATTGCCAATTGATTACAAATTCCATGTATACAGGAGTAACTCTCTCTACTCACGCATGTAAACAGGTTATTCTGAATGTTTCAGAAACCCAAATAGTGACCTTAACCCGACCATAACCCGATATTTGACAGCATGTAAACGTAGTGATTAACAAGTCATTAAAACATGATATATTATCATAATATATTGTTAATAATTATATATATAAAACATGACCTGACATTGTTAAAGCTTTAAAGTCGGCTTAATACGGAAGTATTTTCTTCCCTATTGTGACGTACAGCAGAGTAAGAGGGAAACAGCTTCTCAAACAAAACAGAAAAGTAGGGCGAGACTTGATTTTGTCCATCAGGATTTCATTGGATGTGATGTCATGTGAGTGACAGGTTGTCCCGCCCTCACGCCAGTAAACACGTCATCAGAGAAGAGATGTCGCTACAAGAGGGAGAGGAAGTTATTTTGATTTAAGATTGTGAAGCCACATGCATTTTTAACAAAAAATGATGTGCACAGATAAATCATTTATAATAAATACTTCCATATTAGAACTAGCAACATTGTTTCTGTTTGAGTTCAGTCTGGCCTAAGTGTAAATACATTGTAGACAAATATGATTTGAAACAAATCCAAATACAACTGGCAACTTTAGCTTTTGTGCCACAGTGAAAAGCTAGACATTTTCTGATCGCTTTTAACTGTCATTTTATATGTGTACCAGGAAACATTCTCTCATTTTCTCTGTCTCAAGTAGGTGAAGATGTGTTTGTTGTGGTTTGCCCTTTTTAATTCCAAAAAATCTAAGAGAGAGAGAGGCTGTGTGGGAGGATGTCTCTGTGTGTGCAAAGATATGTTTGACTATGTGTGAAATTCAAGGGTGTACTTAGTATTTAAAACCTCAGTGAGTCATACTTATGAAACACATGTTAGGCTTGTGAATTCTCCCACTCATCACCTCTATTTACTCTATTTATTTCTCTCTCTCTCTCTCTCTCTCTCTCTCTCTCTCTCTCTCTCTTCACGGTCGCTATGGAGTCCTGGTCAAGTCCCAGTCTGAGAAGAGTCTTGTGAAGCATCAGTTGCTCAGACTCATGGACTAGAGATCAGTCAGCCAGAAACAGAAACAGGAGTGAACAGACAGAATCAAGATGGCAGGACTCCAAGACTCAGCCTCCTCCTCCTCCTTAAAAACGGGCATTGCCCCTTCCCCTTCTCCGTCTGCTCCCCCGCTCCTTCCCCCTCCGTTTCCCTGCAGCCAAAAGTGGGGAGACGAGGGGGGATTTGGAAAGGAATTGGGGCAGATAGATTGTGAAAACCATGACAGCTGGAGCAGACCCTGGGAGGTTCCATCTTGTTAATCTATGCAGTGTTTCACTCACCTAATTGTTCCCATTTCACTCTGATCAGCAAAATAGCTGTTGAAATATTGAATGCAGTGTGGAGCTTCAGCTGCCTTTATTGAGCAAGTGCTGTCTTTAAAGGTGAGCTGCTAACCACAAATGTACTCCCTAGAGTTGGGTGTGCACGTGTGGTGTGCCATCATGGTGTGCTGAACTCCCCCCAGCCCACACGGCACATTTCTGAAAAACGGTATGCACCGGGGTTGTGTGCCGTTCAGAAGTAAATTGAGAATGCCAATCCTGAATTTGAATTGTAATATTGGATACGGGAAATGTATACGTGTGTCACAGTTATGCTTAGTTTTGGTTTTGTTTTCTATCAGTCTGTTTAATCACATGTTTGCCTGTGTTCCTTTGTTCTCCTTTTCCTGCCATAATCAGTTACTGTACCATGTATATTCATTTAACCGTTACAGAATACCGGACCTAAAAAGGAGTATGGCTCAAGCCGAACAGTTTATTGCCCTTGCCCTTGCCCGTGCTTGGCTTCCATTGTCTCACAACATTTTTACAAATAATTCCTATTCTTTGGGATTACATTGTTTAATTCAGTGCTGTGATGACCTCGTTCTTCGCTTTGGACATTCTCCTATTACTGCAACTCAGACTGTTTGCTTTTATTTCTGTTACGGAGCCTCAGCAGGAGGTGTATTGTGCTAACCTCACTGTGAAGCTGCCTGAGGCCCAGAAGTCCAAAGATTCACGACCTTAACCAAGTGCTTACGTAGTAAACCTCAACCCGGATAAGTTTGTGAGGTCAAAGATCGAAACAGATATAGCGAGAGAGAACAGACCTGAACAATATTAGTTTAGTTAACCTACAAAGCAATTAAAGGTCAGTTCAAGGCGTCAATGTGCTGGTCATCACTTCTTTGTTACTCTTAAATTAAGTTGGAGGTCTAGGTGAGTGGAACTGGTGTAGTAGGGTGAAACTGGGATTAAAGAAAGGTGAAGGACATGTCCAATCTCTCCAGGCCCTGGTCTTTGTCCATATAAACGCTGCTGTGCAGGAGCGAGGGTCAGGGAATCAGTGGCCTGGTTGGGGGTAAGAGGGGAATCGAGTCCAGCGTTTCATTACAGAGACCGAGAACACAACCACACAGACTTCTCAGTCCACCGCAGATTTCATTAACCTTGCTTTCTCGAGTCCTTTTGGCAGATATATGATGGACAATGGATAAAGTATCAACTGTGAAAGTTCAAGTTCATACTGGTATTAGTTCATCACATTAATTCTGAACAACTTCCACTAGCGTCTGACAACCTGAACATTTCTACATTGAATTCATTTCAAGCACAGTGTTTTTGTTTTTGCCTTTTGATCTTTTATTTTATAAAAACATGCAGATACATTCCTGCTTTATTAAAGCTACACTGTGTAATTTTTTTTAGTTGATTCTTAGAAAAAAACACTTAGTTCTTTCAAAAATATATGTGCTCATTAGGGGTGGAACAGTACATGTATTCGTATTGAACCGAAACGGTACGGGCATCACGGTTCGGTGCATAAATTTACACGGAGAATACACGGTATAAAAATAAATAAAACTTGCGTGCAAATTAATTAATGTAATGCAGAACTACTGTTAGATACGCGGGTTCTTTAGGGACACCTAATTTGTAGCCACGCCTTATCTCTGAAGCAGACTGCGATGTAAAGATTGCAATTTGCAATGCTGGAATATGTTGTTTGTGTGAGAGAGAGAGAGAGAGAGAGAGAGAGAGGCGCGGTCGTTATCGAAAAGTCGCAAAGTGCTTACTTATATTTGTGTGAGTGTGTGTGTGTGTGTGTGAGGCGCGCGATCGAACAGTGTAAACATAAAAACATACTCCGTCATTTTGTTTATGCAGGACATCATTCAAACTGCAAAGTATTTAAGTTACTGTTAATTTTAAATTAAGGAAAACAAAGATATTGATCTGAAATATAGCAAATAAATTTTCAATTCATTCAGGCACAATTACCAAACATATCTCCAGGTCTTTTTGTCTTTTTAGTAATTTAATTAATAAACTAATTATATAAAACTACTGTCAATGCACTACAAATAAACTGAAAAAAAATACAAGCCTTAAGTAATTTGTTTTCCTTTGGTGGTCCAGCCTGAGACATGCACAAACCTTCTGCATTTTTGTTTTGCTTTTCCCTCCATTGTACCGAACTCGTACCGAACCGTGATGTCTGAACCGAGGTATGAACCGAACCGTGACTTCTGTGTACCGTTCCACCCCTAGTGCTCATTAATGTATATTTACTTCTTTCAAGTAATAAAGTATTCTCGTAAGTTTATAATCTGCCATTGAAAGTACATACGGGTGAGGGGTTCGAATGCCGGTCGCCATGTTGCCCCTCCATCTTGAAACTACATTAGCCAAAGAGGGACATACTTGTAAATTCAAGCTTCGCCTTTCGCGCTTTACACTCAGTGACACAGAGACGAATGCGAGGGGGAGATTACTCGCGACTGCCGGCAGATTTGAAAGATTGCTGATGGAGGATCACGCCTATTTTCGAGCACATGTAGCAGAGTCACCAAGAAGCGAAAGAGAGAATTAAAACGTCAACGCGACTGGCAAATCAGCAAGACCAAAGTCAAAACTGGAGTAACTTTTCCCAGATGGAAAGAGCTCATGAGGAGCAAAGATTTTAAAACGGACGCCGAAGTTGCTTGCTTTCCTCTTGAGAGGTAATCCAGCCTATATGTGTAAATTCGAAGTTTTATAGTTGCTTGTCTAACCATAGCATGGTTGTGCATAACGCCAGAACGACCTCTAGTATAACTTGCGTTACTTTTCCTCACGTCAATGGTGAAAAAGTATTGTTTACCTCTGTGCTGCGACGGATCACAGGTGATAGTTTTAAAGGCGCAATTGAACGAAGTCGAACTGGAAGCCATGTTAATCTTGGAATAATACGGCCACCGTAGGAGTTAAAACGCCCTCGAAATTGAAAGGAACAGAAACTAATATTCACTGGGTAGTCATATACAATTTCACCGCTAGATGGGGGAAAATATCACACAGTGTAGCTTTAAGAGTGCAAATTCTTCCACTTTAGATGAAGTTATTTACAAAACTGTTCAAAATTTTGAGGGTCAGTATGTTTTTTTCAAAATACTTTTACACAGCAAGGACACATTACATTGATCAAAAGTGACTGTAAAGACATTTATAATGTTATAAAATATTAGATTTCTGTGCAAATGAAGGCTGTTCTTTTAAACTTTCTATTCATCAAAGAATCCTGAAAAAAAAAAATTATAACTGTTTCCACAAAAATATCAGCAGCACAACTGTTTTCAACATTGATAATAATAATAATAAATGTTCCTTTAGCACCAAATCAGCATATTACAATGATTTCTGAAGGATCATGTGACACTGAAGACTGAAAATTCAGCTTTGCCAACACAGGAATAAATGACAAATACTTTGAAATAGAATACTTTTTTTTTTTTTTACGTTTGTTTTTTAATAATATTTCACAATGTTACAGTTTTTATTGTATTTTTGTTTTAAAAAATGCAGCCTTGGTGAGCATATGTCAAAAACATTATGATTAATCATAAAATATACTAAGATGTTTACTGCAGGTATAATAGATCTGAAATGGGTTTTCACAATGCACTTCATCATCCCTTTTGCTGTTTGCAAAGAACACTAAATCAACGGATATGGTTTAACATGCTAAAAATATGCTGCTGTCTAAAGACATTGTCATAGAAACCCACCTGTTTCCCAGAAAGTGTGAGCTAGAGAAAGATAACTCACTGTATCACAGGTGCCAGACATTGTCTGCAATTGATTTCCTGTTTGTCACTGGCACAATTTCAAGCATTTCAGAGATAAAACAAAGTTACTTTACAGCAGACATCTATAATGTAATGAGCAGTGGATTACTTAGTATTGGGCACGTGCAGTCATAACTAAGTTTGCTAACTCTAAATCTTAAAAGCACTTCCAGTCCACTATTGATTCAGATGTATTTTGTTTTCTTTTAATCATCAAGTGTAGCTTATGTGATGCTGGCCTTCTTCAGAGTAATGAATTATTTAAAAACAGCATCAAGCACCCATTTGATGATAAATTATTCATGGGTGCATGAAGAATTCGCATTTGATCAATTGTGATTCATATTGTCAGCTGAAAGCATTTTAAAGGACACTTTTGAGAGTAAATATGATGAAACTCAGTTTATGTCTCTAGAAACAGTAGATTGTGTCAGTCTTAAATCGCAATGCTAGGTTTTGTGAAAGAATGTTATAAGTGATGAGAATCTGTGAGTGAGTATCAGAGTGTGTGTCATGTGCTGCATTTTATATATACAATAAGAAAAAGACCTGATCTGAAAATCATTTGCAAATTGAAGGCAATGTAGTCGCAGCCCTGTCGTGAAATATTAATGACAGAGCACAGCAAAGTGTGAAACTGATGAGTACAGATAACTAGATATGTGCTTTGAGTAAGTCAGTTATGATGACAAAAAAACAAAAACAAGTGTTAATAGCACTAAAATACTTGTAGGAAATACAGACAAACAGAATACAATAGCATGTTTATGCATCAGTATCATATGTCAGGTATTTTTTGATTTTGATAAACATTTTCATGTTGACATTGTATGAAATGCTATTTAATTCTCAGTTAGACATAATATGAACACTGTGTGTGTACTTCATGTCAGATGTATTTCTACCAGGAAATATGTTATTCAATCTGACTGGATAATCATGAGTTTATAAACTTAAGCATGCAATTTATGCAATTTATGCTATGTACCATAAACAACAGCACTGATGAGAATATCCTGTTTATGTTCTGCACATTTACAAGATCCCTTCAGTGTTCAGCAGGATCTGGTGGCAGGTGCGACCAGCTAATCCTGGAGAACTAGTTTAGATTTAGTGACATCTACTGTCCAGTGCTGGAAATTATTCAAAGGTTTACCACACAGGTTTTTGCTGTGAAGCCATAGGACAACTTTTGGTTCCCTAAACAACCTTTCAGTGCACAGGTCTTAAAAGAACCAGTTTTCCTTTGTGTGAAGAATATTTTAATAATCTAAAGAACCTTTTGTGCATTTGAAAGGTTCTATGGATATTAAAGGTTTTTCATGGAACCAATAAAGAACCTTTATTTTTAAGAGTGAAGCCAGAATGTAAGATACACAAAAGAAAAAAACAGGTGTATCGCTCCCTGGTATGAAGATTCTGGTGATTTGTGGAGTGCCACAAGGAACTACGCCATGCATGAATGGGCACAGTTGGTGCAGAGGAATCAAACTGGAGTCAGGAGCGATCCAGGGTCCCTCCACAGTTGCTCTGCTCCCCAGAGTGCTCTGTGTGCCTCTCTCTCTCCCTCTCTCCCTCTCTTGTTGGCATGGTTACTAAAATACAGTATTGCCAGGAAATATAAATAAGGAATTTGTCTGCTGAAATGGCAACATGTAGGTGGAAAAGACAAACAAACAACAAAACATATTTCATTACAGCCACTTAGTTAATGTGCATATTTAGCTATTATTTTTTGGGATGTAGCATTTTGATTACTTTGATCTCTCTCTCTCTCTCTCTCTCTCTCTCTCTCTGTTCTTCCTCCCTCTCCTCCTCCTCTCCTTCTCTTTCAGGCAGGATTAAAGCAAGAGCTTCCTACCTTAAAGTTCCTATAATCCCAGATGTGGGTAACATCACACAAACACAGACCTCGACTGTGATGGGTTTACACTAATGCTATTTGAATACTATATTCCTGTTTGCTGATATGCTGAATGTCATTATAAGTTCTGCCAGCTTAAGATAACCCTGTGTTGAACTTAGTGTCTTCATGAAATCCTTGTGAATAGTTCAAAGGCAAATATATTTTGTTGTAACATAATTTCAGAGAGATTAGTTTAAGCAAGCAAAAAATACACTATTATGTTATATGTGAAAATACAGTAAAAACACAATATTGTGAACTATTTTTACAAATTAAAATATCAGTTTTCTATTTACATATATTTTAAAATGCATTGTATTCCTATAATAGCAACGCTGTATATACTGTATCCATTATTCCAGTTTTAAGTGACACACGATCCTTCAGAAATCATGCTAATATGCTAATTTGGTGCTCAATGTGCAAACATTTTTTATTACTATCCATGTTGAAAAATAACTGTTGTGCTCTTTAATATTTTTGTGGAACCTGTGATAAAAAAATTCTGGATTCTTTGATTACTAGAAAGTTCAATAAATATTTTGTAGCATAAATGTCACTTTTGATCAATTGAATGCGTCCTTCCTGAATAAAAGTATTCATTTCTTTACACACACAAACAAACACACTCACACACATAGATAAATTTGCCCTTAATAATTAATGATGGCCTTATAAATTATACAAATTATAATACA
Source organism: Leuciscus leuciscus (assembly GCF_965113295.1). Lineage (NCBI taxonomy): Eukaryota > Metazoa > Chordata > Actinopteri > Cypriniformes > Leuciscidae > Leuciscus > Leuciscus leuciscus. Next base: position 12,771,612 of record NC_138747.1, on the reverse strand, counting down.
AACATTGCAGACCTTTGCCTTAAACTGAAAATATTTTAGAAGTAGTTGAGACGGACTATATGAAAGACAACTTTTTACACTTTTTTTATCTACAGTAAATGCTAAGCTTTGAAAAATCTACATAAAGCATTTTCTTGATATAAATGTATATGCTTTAAGGTCATTTTAATGTGTAATGTGAGTTATGGGACTGACAGGCTCCTGGTGTACTCAGCTGTTGTATGAGCACTTACTAAAAATTACCCATCTCAAAACCTGACCTGTCATAACACTGCATGCAACCCTCACAGACTTCACGGAGGTCTGGAGAAATATCTCCATATCTCTGAGTGACAGTGCCACATCCCCTTACTCTGAGTGTAGCCGAGCGTGACCCCCATGCAGGGCCCCCCTCTGCCTGTGTTGGCCTTCCCCACAGCAGGGGTCCCATTATTGGACTCAGCCAGTCGAGTGTCAGCAGTCCCCTCTTAATTCACAACGACGGTGCATTCACTCATACATCACATGGATACACAGATCCAGCTGAGGTGGGGCCGCAGAGACCAAAACAATCAAACAAATCTGCAGATATACAATGTGGAGTGAAACACTAATATGAACTTACTGTATGCAAACTTTGTGTGTGTAAATGTTTAGGATGTCTGCAAGCATGTATACATGACTGAAGTGGAAAATGTTTAACATAATGACATATAACACTCATCAGAATCATAAATAAGATTGAGTAATTCTCTGAAGTGGTGTAAGTTGTGCCTTCGAATTTTCTTTTCTATTATGATTTCATTTCAGAAGGTTACTTCTGTACTCAACAAAACCAAATAAAGCTTCCCACTCCAGAAACAAATCCTTTGCTTTAAGGATTGACATTTTATTTAATTTTTAAATGCCACAAAACTTAGACAAACAAAATAAGTGATTGTCTTTATGATTGAGTCATTAAATCATTCACTCAACCCATTCATTTAAAACACTGATTCATTCAGGAATGCAACAAGAATCTGTCTTTTATGATCATTGATTCATTGAATAATTTACTCAGCCAATTCACTAAAATCCCTGTGAATCCCTGGAAGAGGCACTACGGCTGATTCTGCTTTTAAATTCATTTGAAACTCTTTTTGTTTCAACAAAAATAAACTTCAAATAATCGTAAGTTACTCAATATTAACTTCTTGATTGAACCCTTTTATAAGTTGTACAGTGTGGATAAAAGATGGAAATCTAGAGAAGGGTACCCTTTTATGATACCCTTTTTTTAAGCTTAGCAGTTTGCAACCCACAACAGCAGGTTCCCACAGGAGCAAGACTGGCCTGGCATGCCTGTTTGTGTTTATGTGTGCTAGCCGAGATAGAGCTATGCCCTTTTTAGCCCTGCCCTTCTGTCTGCCACCTCCGCACTGACATACAGACTGCTCAGAGATTATGCCCAGTGCGGCTAATCTGTAATAATCCACAGCCCAGGCAGCGATTCTCTCAGCGCAGGGGAGTATTCTGGCAATGAGAGTAGCTTACTGTGTGATACCAAAACAGAGCATCATTAAGTCCCATTGAGTCAAACGCCAATGCAAAATCCCCTGTCGGGTGGAATAATAACGAAGGTAATCATTCTCTGGCAACCCGATTAGCGAACACTTTTTCTCAATGCGAGTGTTTGTTGTATTTGTGGGCCCAACGAGGACAGACTGTCAACCTTGAAACCCTCCCAAATAAAGGGGGTCACATATGGTTTGGGACCGCAATCGCTGAACAGTGTGTGTGCATGTATCACAGATGTGGCTCTGATTGTTTGTGTGTGCATTGTGCAGTCACGCTTAAACCGGTGAATATTTACCATCATTTTGCCCCATTTTTGAGATCCCCAACAGAGGGACTGACATCCATGGCAACAATTAGTGGCAATTACAGCCAGGACAGTTTGATGTGAGCTTTATCATGGCATAGATTAGATTTACTGTAGCTATGAGAGCTGAAGTGTGTCCTATCCTTCATGGACATCTGCAACTGTACTCAGGAGAAGAGAGTCTCCTCTTGTGTACTATATTTCTCTGAAATTGGTCAATTAAGTGGCTCTTAACTTCCCTTTCACTCTCCGCCCTCTCTGAAATGCAATTATGTCCTTTCTTTTCACATGGTCGATTATCAATGCAGGTCCATTAAAATCAGATTTGCATAATATAGCATGCTCTGTAGCATCAGGCTATAACAACACATTAATCAAGCAGAAGGATGTGTGACTGTAGGACAGAGTCATCATTTAAGACGGTATTAGAGGCCATCACTGGTATCCTGGGTGGCATTGGGTGGGCCGTTGTTTCCAAGAGTACGCCCTTGATTGTCGCCCTACATGTTTTCTGGCTGTCCTTGGCTCTTGGCGCCCGGCAGTGGAGCCAGATGTACATGGATGACCCTTCTCCATATGTGTTCAGAGGATTAGGGTCAACTGCTTAAGATTCAGACCCACACTGGCTCCCTGACTCACCTTCATATGGCCTGTGAAAGGGCAAAAAGGGCAAAGGGTCCCCTTTTTAATTTGGATTCAAGTCATGATGAAATTTTACAGGATGTATTTTTAATTGTACTATACTATTAATACTATTAATTGATCATTTTTTTATTGCACTATATACTGAAATGTTTTTTTATTGTGTATATATATATATATATGTGTATGTGTATATATATATATATATATATATGTATGTGTGTATATATATATATATATATATATATATATATATATATATATCAGTGATGCGCGGGTCAATGTATAAACAACCCGCACCCGACCGACGTTTTCAACTAACCCGCCCGCAACTCGGACCGCAAAAAAAAAAAGAAGAAAATATTGTACCCGACCCGCTTCCTGACCCGCATTTTTTAAAAGTAGTAAATGCATAGCAAGAAGTACACATGACAAAGCCAACACTTTGGTCATCATCTTTCATTATTTCGGCAAATGTCTCCCACATTTTGCTCTTTCTGTTTTTTGTATTTGCGGAGCTTCCACTCCCCAGTCTTCACCTTTTCTCTTGCCGCCTCCATCTCTACCTGCAGACTGAGCTCGTGCCTTCGCGCCAGTTATTCAGCCAATAAAGTGTAGCAGGCCTATGTATTTCATAGAAAATTGCATGTGAGCGGAGTGGAGCGGGAGCGAGAGGGCGGATCTTGGACAGAGCGCAGAGCGGCATTTTTAAAAGGATGGAGCGTCGCCCTATTTCCCGCTCCAATTTCGCTCCGCGCACACCACGATTCTGAAGCATGCTCAGCCTGACTCAGTTGATGACTGCAAGATGGATTCTATTTTCAGTCAAAACTCGGCTCAATAATGGAGTTCAAAAAGTAGGCTACTTCAAAAAGGAAAATAAGAAGTCATACAGGTAGGCTACACTATAATATTAAACTAACTATAATGTGGTAGAAGAAAACGAATGTGGAGACATCGTTTCAGTCAGTAAAGATTCATTTTGGAATCTAAAAAGACACATCTCTCGAAAACATGCAGTGTGCTATCTGAACACGCTGGAAAGAAAGCAAAAGGTTAGCAAATTGAATAGGCCTACGGTAACTTGTAACAAAGTGTAAATTAAATATAGCGTAATATTCAAACAATTGATACAAGCCCATTTCAATTTTAATCCTGCGCGCTGCGCAAAAGTTCAGTTATAAGAATGTTGGCCTAATAGTTAATTTAGCCAACTTTTAAAACGTTTATGTATTTTTTTTATATTTTTGTTTATATAAATTTTATTTATATTATTAGGCCCATTTATTCGTTTTAACTTACAGCAGTTTATGTGTACAATGGATATAAGCCCATTTAAATTGTAATCGTGTGCGTTGCGCAAAAGTTAACTTATCAAAATTCTGGCCTAATAGTAAATTTACTTAAAAAAAATTTATGTAGGCTATATTTTTGTTTATATAATTGTTATTTATATTATTAGGCCCATTTATTCGTTAAATTTTACAGGACTTTGTTTAGGCTATATTCCTTATAGCCTAGGCCTAATTTGAAATAAAACATTTCTATTTGAAAAATGTTGTTGTTGCTCATTAGTTCTTTAGGAGGTAAGGCTGTGGTCTAAGCTAACAGTGATATACATGTAGATTTTTTTTCCTTTTTTGGAGCGAGCGGGGGGCGATTTTGGTGGAGCGCGGAGCAAACTGCGTTGAGCGCTGAGCGATAATGAGCGGAGCGGCCTGATGTTTGAGCGGGGGAACGGAGGGGTGGACAGTTCCGTGAGCGATGAGCGGAGATTCTCACCACTCCACTCCGCTCATATGCTCTCTAGTACTATATCAATTACAAAGGTTTAATTGGCATCTTTATTTCAAACGACCCGACCGACCGCGACCCGAATATCATTAAAAATATTTTTGGATGACTCGTAACCGCGGGTAACCGCGGGTGACCGCAGGCACCCGCTCATTTCGGATCAACCCGCGCATCACTGATATATATATATATATATATATATATATATATATATATATATTAGGGCTGTCAAAAGATTAATCGCATCCAAAATAAAAGTTTGTGTTTACATAATATATGTGTGTGTACTGTGTATAATTATTTTGTATATATAAATACACACGCATGCATGTATATATTTAAGAAATATTTGCATACTTATACTGTATATATTTATATATAATTTATATTATATATAAATATACTTTTTTTATATATAAATAACACATTTTTCTTAAGTATATACATGCATGTGTGTGTATTTATATATACAAATTTAATTATACACAGTACACACAAATATATTATTTAAACACAAACTTTTATTTTGGATGCGATTAATCGCGATTAATCTTTTGACAGCCCTAATATATATATATATATATAATAGCTCGACTGTAGTTGAATTGTTGTATTTTGGGCTCCATCAAATGTGTTATATTTTTGTATTTTCCAATAAAAATAACCAAATAAATGTCTAATCAATTAAATCTATAAAACTTTAATAATTTAATATACTATTATATTATAAGTAGCTTATGAAACTTGGGAAGATGTAAACTATAAATATAAATATATTAAGCATTATATTGAGCATTTTCTGCCATGTTCGTTCATAAAAAGAACCAAGAAACAACAATGCAAAGAATAGTGGTGAGGTCAGTGTTAGGATGAGGACTCAGACATATATATATGACCCTTTTACAAGTCACAAGTTTTCCAGCAGATTCACTAAAAACTGAATTACTGCACACCTCCACATGACCGGCCCGACGTCAGAGCATAGAGCGAGTATTGTGGAGCACGTGAAATTGCTCGCGCTTGAGAAATGCCTGGCACGTTCCAAGCACTGTGCTTTTATTTAAGAAATTACACAGGCTACGGGGCTCATTTTTCAGTCATTATGTTCAGCCTTTTTTAGGCCAAGGATACCTTGATAGATGAAAGAATGAAGCATATTGCCCCTGTTACATATTGTATAAAATTATTAAAGGGATGGTTCGGAGTAATTTCAACCTCGGGTCCTTTACACAATGGCCTCGAGCCAAACACCCCCCCTAGAAGTTTTTTTTTCCCTTGGTCGAACATTATTAAAGTTACGACGCCCAGTTCCAGGAATGCACTAATATTTTGTTGGTAGTACCAGTTTGCAACAATTATTAGTAAAAACTATGTTGTCAACACTTAGGAAAAAATTATAAAAAATGCATTGCTTTCTGCCAGGACTTTTACAGGCTTTTCCCAAATCACGGAAGTGACCTCTGATATCTCTAAATAAGCTCTAACTTTAATAATGTTCGACCAAGGGAAAAAACTTCGACCAAGCTGTTTGGCTCGAGATCATGGTGCAAAGGACCCTTGGTTGAAATTACTCCGAACCATCCCTTTAAAGTGTTACATTTTAAGCCAGGCTCATAAAAAATATGACCATATGATACCATATTATTGTTTTACATGCTTGATAGTTATTGCACCACAAATCCACTTCAATATTCTTGAAAATTATCATTTTAAAGGTATACTAACTTTTGGCCCTTTAGCGATTAAAAAACAAAAGGTTTTACGTTTTTAGTTGAAGACGGTATCGTGTAAACAGACCCTAACCTATACCACTCCCACACAATACACTCACCGGAGCAACTTTTCTCCATTTACGGATATGACGAGACACGCACAGACGAGTGACGCATGTACGCAATTTCCCCCGAAAACCATACTTACTAACACTTATAATAGGCTTACCATAGTGAACCAGGGTAAGAATTTTTTGGGGGGGGGGAAATAAGGGTTGATGATGATGATTCATTATTTAAATTTAGTTCATTTAAAAAAAAAAAAAAAATCCTTTAATTAAGAAATGTTTATGTGAGAAGGGCAATAAAGACATTTAACTTGATTTTTAGCTGCTTAACGTCAGCTTTGGTCAAAGTTAACTTAATATTGTATTATTTGTAACACTTTTTTGCAAAGCTAAATTTGAGACCAAACAATAAGTTTAAAAAAGAGTAATACATTTAATATTACATAATAAAAGTACATTCATATGAGATTTCACTGTTTACATCAAATGTAAAAAAACAAACAAACAAAAATCAAACTTCACATTGTATATTAAGGTTTTTCATTTCTGTTTTTATTTAGAATCCATTAATAATGAGTGAATAGGGCAATCAGATTCCAGTGGGTGAAATCACATGTGCCTCATATGCCACAGATTACGTCTGAGCAGAGAGAGAGAGAGCGAGTTGCATAGGGTATGCTTGGCACTCGACATTGTTAATGTAATTACAGAGAAAGGGATACGCTTCCTTTCTTTCTCTCTTTCTGTCTATCGTTCTCTGTCTTTCTCTATATCTGCCTGATTACATTGTATAACTCACATGAGCCTAGTTAGATGTGACCAGCTATGCAAGTTACCACGTTCTCTTGGGACAAAAGGTTTTCATGTGTCTGAAAGCTATCTTGACTGGTGCACATTGTCAGACTAATGGTATGTGAGAGAGCAATGCGGAAAATGTAAATATTATTGTCTCAAGCTGATCCTGTTCCTCAGGAATCTTGTTCTTGACATGTTCTTGTATTCTGTTTCGTCTTCGGCGATCGGTTTTGTTGGGGATGCAACTTAAAATTCTGGTTATACAATAAGATGATAATTATTTTGTTGTTACGCCAACAACTGGATGATATTAATACTCTAGTAGCACTTTATTTTACAGTCCTGTTCTCCATGTACATACTACATACTATATACTTCTTGTTGTAATTGCAATAACTGGGTACTAGTCCTTAACCTACCCCTAAACCTAACCTTAACCCATGTAGTTACCTTTTAATACACAGTACTTTCTTGGTAAGTACACTGTAAGTACACTGAAAGTGTGCTGTAAAACAAACCAATACTCTATACTGTTTTGTCTAAATGAATGAATAATAAAACACAAAAAAACTAAAATCAGTCATTTTAAATGCTATAAGTGTAGGTATTACAATGTCATATTGTACAAAATGGATATTGAGATTTTTGAGATTTGCCAAAGATCATTATTAAACTAATTGTGTTTAACTAAATGTAAAAATAGAGAAAGGTCTCTTTCTTCTATCATAGTAGAATTTTCCAAATGCATTTATTTATTTAATTGGTAAGTAGCCATATAATAAGCAGGAAAATGTTTTATTTCTTTAAATAAATATTTAAGTAATTTACCTTACAGATCCTGATACTAAAAGTGGAGAATGTGTGGGCAAACAGTGGTGTATCAGTCTTTGATTTCGGTCAAGGACAGTTGCCAATGAGAAGCTGGGTCAATCACTGTCTGAAATGCATTAATCTTAATAATAGTGATGGCAAGAGAAAAGAAGTTGATTTATACCTCTTCACTCAATAAATGTTTTTACAAGACTTTGGATCTGTCTCTGAAAGTGGAAAATTGCTTGCAATCAGACAAATCTTGTGAGGTCCCCAAATTAAATTTTTCTAGTCTCATGCTTCAGATTTGGGAATGTGTCTGTACCCCTAATGGGCCTCACATGTTTACCGATGTGGAGGAAATCAATCTCAACCCATTGACAGATCTTATACTGCAAACCGGATATACTCCAAACGCAGTATAGTTGGAAATTAGTGTGTTTAATTTAGGCTAGTGACCTTTTTTTAAATTGTTATTAATTTATTCAAGTGATGTCCTCTGATCCTATGATTTGATCTGTCGGAAAAAAAAATCCCCTTGTGATGCAATTAAACTTTGAATTCACAATGTACACTGATTTTTTTTTTTTTACTCATAAAAGCACCAGATATTCTTGTGTGGTTGGTTTTAAAAGCTTACTTCCCCCAAATCTAATTGAAAGTTTAGTTTTCCTCTGATATTACACTTAGACACACCTACAAATTACAAGGCAATTCATTTGGCATGACTAATATAACACTGAGTTGTAACCAATCAGAGCGTTTGTGTGTGTTATTGAGGTCTGACAGTAGGTTTACTTAAATCGAGAGAGCTGTTCTCTCATTCACACACTGCTCAAATTCAGGAACACTTCTTCAAGACAAACACACGACACCAACATGCATAGTAAAGATCAAATCTGGTAAGTTACATTTTCTTTCCTTCTTAAGGTTAAGACAAAGTATATCTTAGGATTGTGCATGAACGAAATGGCATACTTTTTCTTGAAAATGTAAAACTGTGGCTCTATTTAATACTGTTTATTTCTATAAATGATATGCTCATCTTACAGTATGAAACAGTATTTAGGTCAAGCAAATGGATATTTGTCTTTTTAAAAGCAAAAATGCCAATATAATGCGTTTTATTAATTCACTGTAGCCCTGAGATTTCAAAAACTGTTAAGTACACAGTCCACAATGTGCAGAAAATGAACTACAGTCATATCTAATGGGACAATATAGAGCCAGTAACTGACGCTTTAAATTCCACAGTTCCTTCTAATGAATATAGTCAAGCTTTAAGTTTAATAAAGAGTTTTTTTTTCTTGTCACCAGCCATGAGGACTACCAGAGAACTGCAGACTGGCTGTTGTCCCAGACACAACACAGACCTAAAGTAGCCATCATCTGCGGCTCTGGACTGGGCATGCTGGCAGACGCACTCAAGTGCCAAGACTCTTTCAAATACTCTGACATCCCTGGCTTTCCTCAGAGCACAGGTAAGACACTGGTCAGAACATGTTGGAATGTATTTGCTTAAGTGTTTTTCTCCATTTGCTAAAACAAAGACAAAGTATTATCAAACAGTAGAGCGTGGCACTAGCAACACCAAGGTCATAGGATTGATTCCCATGGAAAGCAAACTGATAAAACAGTTTTTTTTTTATGTGTATTTGGATAAAAGCATTTGCCAAATGCATTATGTAAATTAAATATGTAAAATATGTCAATATTATGCTAGCATGTTACACTGGTCAACTTTTAACCTCCAAAACCTCAGTTTAAATGGCTCCTTCAATTTTAAAAGGATGGAAACAAAGTTATAGAAAACAAAATTGTGTGTATTTTGTTATAAGTAATAATGCTTGTATGTGTCCTGGCTATGTGTTTGTGTGTATTCAAACAGTGAAGGGTCATGCTGGAAGGCTGGTTTTTGGGGAGCTCAAAGGGAAGACCTGTGTGTGCATGCAGGGTCGATTCCATATGTATGAGGGACACTCGCTAAGCAAGGTTTGTCTTTTTCAAACCAAAGACACTACATGCCCCACTTCTTTGCCATACATTGTATGCTATCGTTCAAACATTTGTGGTTCAAAAAGTCTCTTATGCTCACCAAGGCTGCATTTATTTGATTTATTTATTCATGTGAAGGCAAAACTGATTTTTTTCAGCATCATTACTCCAGTCTTTAGTGACACGTGATATTTCAGAAATCATTCTAATATGCTGATTTGGTCCTCCAGAAAAAAGGAGAAAAAAAAATCTTATTATTATTTGTTTATTTTTGTGAAAACAGCCACATTTATTTAAAATAGAAATTATAAATGTCTATACTGTCACTTTTATGCAATTTAAAGCATTCTTGCTGAATAAAATTACTGTATTAATTTCTTACAACAAAAAAAAACTAAAAGAATCTTACTGACCCCAACAGTAGTGTACAGTACATTTCCAACATTTTTCATTTCAGTACATCATTCTTGGGCTAACACAGTTTGATGTCCCATCAGGCTTTATTTTGCTTTATGGCCTATGTTAATACAAAATCTATCTTGACAGTTTCATCACGTGTCATAAATAGAATTATGTTACATAACAAAATTATATTACATTCCAAAAGTAATAACTACATAACACTGTTCTATTCATGCTGTGTCATGCTGCAGTCTAAAGTGATGATAGAATAAGGAGATTCCTTTTTTTGGATGCCCACACTGTATAGTCACTTCATCCTGGTCACGCTGCTTTGAGTCACATGCTTTATGCCAGAGCACAATTTATCATTCAATGAAACTTTTGTGTGGTTTACATAACACAGGGTTAGATTAAAATGGCTTAATGGTAATATGCCTTGTACAGTACAGCAGCAGGCTTTGGTGGATGTTGAAAATGGATTACCAGAATTGATGCTTGTGTTCCTCAGGTCACTTTTCCAGTGAGAGTTTTCAAGCTTCTGGGTGTCGACACCTTGATTGTGACTAATGCTGCGGGGTCATTAGCGGACAGTTATAGCTGTGGTGATATTATGATCATACGAGATCACATTAACTTCCCTGGACTTGCTGGACTGAACCCTCTCAATGGCCCTAATGATGATAAGTGAGTATCAATGTACATGTTGAAGTGAGTTAAGAAAGCGTTCATTCATAATCATATAATCACCAGTACAAGCAATGTAATCATTTATCGGTCGTTATCAAGGTTTGGCACTCGATTTCCTCCCATGTCTGGGGTCTATGACAAAAGCCTACGGAAGATGGCATTCGACATTTGTAAGAACATGGGCGTCTCCCAGTATGTCCAAGAGGGCGTGTATTGCATGGTGGGAGGACCCAACTTTGAGACCATAGCTGAAGCCCGACTTCTGCACAGACTGGGAGTGGATGCAGTTGGTAAGATGGTGTCTCATTTAGTAAAATCAATACAATTCATATCTAATTAGAATTTTTAAAGCGCCCTTATTATGCTTTTTCGGATATTACCTTTTATGTGGTTTGTTATATAGCTATTTGTAAATGTAAAAGGTCTGCAAAGTTTCAAAGATCAATGTGCTTAATGGAGTTATTGTCTCCAAAAAGAAAGAATCGAGCCTTAAGCGAGTCGTCAGTGATCATATACTTACTTCCTGCACAAACTTATAGGTTTGTAACAAATTTGCATAATGCCGTGAACAACGACTACTTTGACCCTCAAACACTGTAGTTGTAGCTGAGGCCTGGAGGAGTTTGGTTTAAGCTGTCGACATGTCAAAAATACATTTTATGTGCTGCAAAAGCAAAGGATCCAAAGGATGAGGATGCTCAAAATTCAGATATATAATGGGTGTTTCGTTTACAACATGCGCTGTATCACGGTAGACCAGTCATAACAGACTCAGCCATCTGACCAATCAGAGCAGAGTAGAGAGACTGGGGTTTAGAGAGACTGAATCCTTCATCGAACCATTTCAGACAATGTATGAAAACAAAAGCTGTGATGCTGCAATGTATATTAAAGTGTATTTGAACTTGAGACCGGCAAAACAAATTAAGGAACCTTTAATATAGCATAATAAGGGCACTTTAAATTGCTTTAAGGAGTAGTTCACCCAATAATGAAAATTCCGCCATTCATTTCTTATGTCGTTTCACACCCGTAAGACTTTCGTTCATCTTCAGAACACAAATGAAGGTCTTTTTAATGAAATCTAAGAGCTTTCTGTCCCTCTATTGACAGCCTATGTAACTACCAGCCCCAGAAAGGTAGTAAAGACATCATGAAAGTAATCCATGTGACTCCAGTGGTTTAACCTTAATTTTATGAAGCGACGCGTTCACGAGAACACCACGACGCATTCGTGTTGTGTTGACGCGAGAGCAGACGTTGTTGCGTGAACGTGCATTGGAGATTAAAATTTTGTAAATGAAATGATAAATTATGTTATTTGGTGCAAACAAAGCCCTCGTGTCGCTTCATAAAACTGAGGTTACATAATGATGTCTTTACTACCTTTCTGGGGCTTGAAAGTGATAGTTGCATAGGCTGTCATGGAGGGACAGAAAGTTCTTAGATTTCATTTTAGAAGATCTTCATTTGTGTTCCGAAGATGATGAAATCTTGGAACGACATGAAGGTGAATAATTAATGACTCACCCTTTAAATTTGGCAGGGTTTTGGAAAAACTTGTTCTTTTCCATTTGTGACAATAGTGGCACAGATATAACACACTTAATATATTAACTTTATATTGAATAGAAATAGTAACTTAAGTGATAGTTATATTGTCTTAATTATTAATTTAATTTAATTTATTTAATTTAATTTGCCTTTAAAGGAATGAGTACTGCACCAGAAGTGTTGGTCGCCAGTCATTGTGGCATGAGAGTCTTTGGTCTCTCCCTCATCACCAACAAAGTGGTGAAAAGCTATGAGGACAATGAGACTGTCAATCATGAAGCTGTGCTGGAAGTGAGCAAAATGCGTTCAGAGACCCTGCAGGTGCTTGTCACAGAGCTCATCAGCCGCATGGACATCAACAACAACACGGCATAATGTCATCAACACTGTGACTGCCCATCAAAACCCCATCCGGAAGAATCTGCAGCTATGCCGTCATCACTCTTTTCATTTCCTTTTACTTTTGAGTATAACTACAGAACATCTGTTTCAATAACACTTTTATATATATAACCTTATATGTACATTTTACATCTGTTTCAATAACACTTTTATATATATATATATATATATATATATATATATATATTTAAATGTTAAGATTTTATTATTTGTAGTGATCATAAAAATGATCTAGTTTGATGGTGCCATAACAATAACTTTAAAAACTGTGAGCTATTCAATGTTATTCATGTTCATCTTTTTTTTTTGTGCAGTGAAACCTTTTTGTGCACTTTCCCCTTTTGTGTGGGAAATTATTAAATGATAATGCACTGCTATTCATTATGCAAATTAATATAATTACTAATGTTAATATTTTGATGATAACGTATTTAAAAAATCATGTATTAAATCAAATATTTAAATCATTCCTATATGCTATTTATAATACATTTTATATTATCTGTGTTGTAAATTTGCCATTGAATAGACCTGTTTTGTATAACCTTCTCTTCTATAAAACAAATACATAACCTTATATTATAATGCAAGAATGTCAGCAATAAAAGTGTATTTTGAAAATATTTTACAGTTATTTCTTTAATTATGCATATAACTGTTCTGCAATGCAACGATAACAAGTGTATTTTGACAAGAATTTTACTATAGGTTTCTTAATTCTCTTACTTTGCTACAATCACATATAATTTATAGGCATTTATAGACGTTTATATAAAGGATTACATTCGTTTTTCTGTTAAATTATGAAAAAATAGAGTGACAGGAAACAGAACCAATAGAGTCTGTCAGACCCATCAAGAGAATTTCCCCATTTTCGCGCATGCTCAGTATATCCACTAGATGGCAGCAGAAGTACGTTGTACACAGGCGTGTCGTCGAGTATCTCCAGTTGCTATGGCAAACTTCCTGAATGCTGGAATTGTTTAAGAACTCTTGATGACTTTTTGATATAGACAGAACTGATTTTCCCGGAGAAGAAAACAGCATAATGACACGCCAAGACATGTTGAACTTTCATCCGGTGGTATGACTGACTGACGTCAACTGTGTTTATGATTGTTACGTTATTGTTATAATGTTCGGGAATTTTGTGACACATAATGAAAAGGTTTGCAGTACACTCCATTTTTTATTTCATGTAACGTTATGAGTATTGCTCTCTGTAAAGTAAAATAGCTGCAGTTAGACTAAACCCTTTTTTATTAAAATATTTGTTCAAGGATTACAGCAAATGGGAGCGAAGTACAAGACCAAAGCCTCTGCTTTGGGCAACATTTCATCATAAAGCAGTCATATCATCTAACAAAGGAGGAATCATACCATCTCCAACTGGAAAATCAGGTATAAACATGGCTAAAGATAAATGTAATGCTTCTACTGTAGTGAGACATGTCTGTCTTTATGCATTGTTTTGTAATGTCTGCTTTATGAACAGGGAAATCTCAAAACGCTGTCCAAAATGATTTCACAACACTCCCCAAACTCTCTACAAGAACAGCACCTGAAAAAGTGGAGCAGGACCAGATCTCCTCAAAGAGGAAAGACAACATCAAAGCACTGATGGTGTGTACTGTAAAACAGGAAAGCCAACTTTAATAGTTCACTTGTGTTTAGTTTACGCCACGCTGACAACTGCAATCTGTTGTAGTTACTCATCACATCCAGAAAAAACGCAATAAAAGACCTGGAGGAGCACTGTGAACAGCTTCAAGAGAGGAACCTGCAGATGGCCAGAAGCATTATTGACACAGACAGAAGCTCAGTCTCCAGAGCCAAAGAACTGCTCACACAGAGAGAACAAATGAGGGTGAGCTATATTGTATTATGTTCTTAGATCCCACTGTACACAAAGAGCACTGAATTCAAACTTTTTCAATGTTGAGTATTAAAGGTGCAGTAAGCGATTTTTGAGAAACGCTGTTGAAAGTGGATCGCTCCAAAACGCGCTTGTAGCCAATCAGTAGTAAGGGGCGTGTCCATTCATGAGAGGGGTGGGCCTGTGCTGCACAGTGTGTTCCTGAATTTATGGGTGGGTTATCAAGATAGGGGTGTGATCCTTTTGGGTAGGGGCATGTTTGTTTTGGTGATTTCAAATATCAACAGCGTTTCTCAGAAATCGCTTATTGCACCTTTAAGTTCCCTTAACCAGTGAAATTTGATATTTTTATGATTATATATTTTTTGATATTTGATGTTTTTTCTAGAGATCAATGGTAACTTTAAAAAAATGGGATGACAGTCTTATTAAAAGTACCAACGCAGGGCTGACAGATACAGAGGAAGTGTCACAGACTAATCTCAGCGGTTAGTTGAAACTTCTACACTTTATAATCAATTATGTTTTAGCTATTTTCATTATTACTTTTAAATGCAATTTATACACTATGTATGGCCAAAAGTATGTGGAAACACTTTTCTAATCTAATTAATTGGCTTTGCTATTCCAGCTACATTACCATTCAACAATTTCTTTACATGTTTTTGAAAGATGTCTCTTATGCTCACCAAGGATTGGTTTATTTGATCAAAAATACAGTAAAAGTGCATTATAAGCAGGCGCATAAAATCAAGCAAACATTAACATTTCATGTAGAATGAGGCCCTCTTCTGTTCCAGCATGATATTGCCCCCTGCACAAAGAAGTCGACATGTTTGGGTATCCAGGTATTTTTGGCCATATAGCGTTAATGCTAAAGCAAAAACAACCATCCTCAAACTGCAAGAAGAAGTTTCAGTTGACTATCTTATAAGTGCAGGTTTGCAGAAGCAGTTGGACATGGTAAAAGCAGAGGTGGTAAAGGCTCGGAAAGAGCTCCGCTTCCTAAAGACATACAAAGATATGGAGTTCCCAGTAAAGGCCTTGCAGATTGCAGACATGAAAAGAAAACTGGACAGACTGAAAGAGATGCAACAGGTAAAAAATGGGTAGCACTTTATTTAACAGTCCTGTTCCTCATGTATATGCTATGTACTTATTATAGTAATTGCAATAACTGGGTAATAACTAGGTACTCTCTCTGAACCTACCCTTAAACCTAACCATTACCCATGTAGTTACCTTATTATTACCCAGTAATTTCTTAGGTAAGTACACTGTAAGTGCACATACTGTAAAATAAAGTGCAACCGAAAAATAAGCAGGACTTACTGTCTGGATGAATAAAATCTGACATTCTGGCCATCTGATGGGTAAAGAGTAAAAAGTACTTGAAGTTAGATTTAAGTAACTTTATTTATTAAAATACACATGTGGTTCTAGCTTCCATAAGAACTCTTCAATCTTCAATAATGTTTTAATATGTTTCTCCTCTGTAATTGTCAGAAAGAGCAAGAGGATGTAAATCTGTTGTTTGAGAAAGAAGCAGTCCGTTTGGAGAGATGCCAACACCAAAGAGAACAGGAAGTGCTTTCTGCTGTTGTTAAGGTAAAGAAGATTGAATTTTTTTAATGGAGGTAATTCTTGACTTTTCTAGGTGCATTATCAAACATATCTTTGTTGTTTGATTTTCAGAAACATGAATCCCACATCCCTCCCATTGTCAAAATCGTGGCCTCACAGAATTACACAATGAGGGAAGAAATTAATATGCACAGAAAAGTGATTTTCTTTTTAATACATTATTAAAGTTCATTTTTGATTGTTGAGGTAGACTTAACGCATTATTTTTAAAAAGTATGTTAATTTGTACATTATTTATTTACATTGTATATTTACTGTATATATTTTTAAGGTGATATTGGAGCTAGAGCAGAAGAACGAAGAGCTAATGAAGAGTATTAAGGAACTGCAACTATCAAGACCAAACATCAGGAGAGAGATTTTTCCAGATGTTTTCCTAAAATCAGATAAGTAAGTGGATGAGAGAATGTTTTCCTGAAATCAGATAAGTAAATGGATGAGGACAATGAGTTATTGAGGCAAACAGCTTCTTTATCACAAACAGTTCTTATGTCCTATTAACACAAGAACATTGGCAAGCTCTTCAGTTGAAGCATTCCCAAGTTATACAGTAATTGCAGTTGCAGAGAAAAGTTCTCACAAACTTGACCACTTGAAAGGAAGTTCAACAAACCCCTCAAAATGTCTAACAGTGTTAGTATGACCCTACCCCTCCCATAAACAGATATAGAACAGCAACACTTCAATTTCAAGAGCCTTCTCAAGCATACTGACAGCACACAGCCCATCTAATATGAGTTAAGACGCTCATTTCATGCATTGAGAAACAATTTAAAGGGATAATTCACCCAAAAATGCATATTCTGCCATCATTTACTTACCATCATGTCGTTCTAAACCTGTTCGACTTTTTTTCTTATGCAGAATGTGAAAGAAGAAATTCTGAAGGATGTTTCAACTGTTTTTGTCTATACAATAAAAGACAAATGGGGTCCAAAAATATACATGATGCCACTTGGAAATATTATAAGGAAACATGGAATTAGTTTCCATTGTTATGCTGATGACACTCAAATATATATTTCATCACGGCCGGATGAAAACGCTACATTTTCCAAATTGACAGAGTGTGTTAAAGATATAAAAGATTGGATGACGCGTAATTTTCTTTTATTAAATCCAGACAAGACAGAGGTAATACTTATCGGTTCAAAAAACCGCCCACAAAACCTCGCACAATACAACTTTAACATCATAGGATGTCCTGTTACTTTATCCTCTACAGTAAAAGACCTGGGTGTTATACTCGATTGCAACCTGTCTTTTGAAAATCATATTTCATATGTTACAAAAACAGCCTTTTTCCACCTTAGAAACATTGCTAAGCTACGTAATATGCTATCAGTTTCTGATGCAGAAAAGTTAGTTCATGCATTCATGACCTCGAGACTGGATTACTGTAATGCTTTATTAGCTGGTTGTCCTGCATCCTCAATAAACAAGCTACAGTTAGTCCAAAATGCCGCCGCTAGAGTTCTTACGAGATCAAGAAAATATGATCATATAACACCGATTTTATCATCACTGCATTGGTTACCTATAAAGTTCCGTATTAATTACAAGGTATTGCTACTGACTTATAAAGCCCTAAACGGCTTAGCTCCAGTCTATTTAACGGATCTTCTATCGCCCTATAATCCATCGCGCTCTTTAAGATCACTAAATTCAAGGCTTTTGGTCATACCTAGGATATCCAGAACCACCAAAGGAGGGAGAGCATTTTCACATTTGGCTCCAAAACTCTGGAATAGTCTTCCTGATACTGTTCGTTGCTCAGACTCACTCTCCCAGTTTAAAACTAGATTAAAGTCGCATCTCTTCAGCCAGGCATTCAT
Source organism: Leuciscus leuciscus (assembly GCF_965113295.1). NCBI lineage: Eukaryota > Metazoa > Chordata > Actinopteri > Cypriniformes > Leuciscidae > Leuciscus > Leuciscus leuciscus. The sequence continues at coordinate 12,753,556 of NC_138747.1, read as the reverse complement.
ATAATCCTACAGTTCAAACTACAATCCGGCCTCTATCCAATGCCAGAGGAGAACTGGCCCCCGACTGAGCCTGAGTTCTCCCAAGGTTTTTTTTCTCCATTAGGTCACCTGATGGAGTTTTAGGACACCATTAGGTCACTTGATGGAGTTTTTCGATTCCTTGCCACTGTTGCCTTTGGCTTGCTCAGTTGGGGATATTTTGGGGATATTTAATTTAATTTAATCAATCAATAAATTCCTCTTGAAACAAACTTTGTTGTATTATTTTAATTTAATACTGTGAAGCTGCTTTGATGCAATCTGTATTGTGAAAAGCGCTATACAAATAAAAAAACAAAAAAACAAAAAACAAAACCAAATTAGACCCCCTTGACTTTCATTGGATGAACAAAAACCACGAGATATCTTCTTTTTTGTTCTGATGAAGAAAGTTATACAGGTTTGGAATGACATGAAGGTGAATAAAAGCAAATATGTATGATAAGTAACATTTTCCCTAACCCAAGGAGCTTTGTTGGAGATCCAGCATTGCAAATCTGATAAACTACTAGAGGAAAACTCACCCCATCTACTTTCAAACAATGGCTTGGTTTTGAAAGGTATTGAGCTGTTGGAGATGGTGTTATATTACAGTTTTGGAAAAGACTCCAAAGGCCATCTTAAAGATAAATGAAGAACAAGAGAATGCTGTGCATTCATGGAATCCCTGGCGCCCATTAAAGGTTAATGAAGGTTTCACATTTCCCAACAGTCTGTTCCAAAACAGCATGTCATTTTCCTCTCCAAAACAATCGGACACTTTATTCCAAGGTCCTGCACAACCTCTTGCCACCCTTGGGAACGGTTATGTCACAGTTAAGATATATTCATATGGACCTTTGGTCCTTAAGTGTTTTGGCCTAGGGGACAAAGAACGTGGAAAACAAGCAAAAAACACTTAGTGTGTTCACATATCATGTCACACTGAGCAACAAATTAAAAAGGTTTCCATTAACTAGAGATAATGATAAACAGATCTGGGATTTCCTTCTCCGCTCGTGACAGAGACATGGCTTTAGTATCTGCAGATGTCCTGAGCCCAAGCAGGGAAAGTTCTCATGTTTCCGGTCTTAAACAAACTGTCTCAGGCTGTGGTGACCATGTTTAAAGGCAGATGTGCCATAAGGAGTCCTTCTTATTTACAGATGTCTTTGCACCCAAAAATAAAAATTGTCATCATTTGTTGTTCTAAATTTCCCATCTGTGGACCACAATAGAAGATATTTTGAAAAACACATCAGTGTTTTTTGTCCATACAATGAAACTCATTCTGGTCTGCTGTAGTTTTGGACCCCATTGACTTTCAATATATGGGCAAAAACAGTTCAGTATGTCTTCCTTGGGTTTGCAATGACATGAGAGTGAGTAAATGATGACAGAAGTTTAATTTCTTCTGTGAACTAGGCCTTGGGTTGTATACTGGCTGTTTACAGTCACTGTCACTGTGTTGTCTATATTTTAGGTGTACTCCAGATATGGACGTCCATCTCAATATACCCCAAGAGGATTTACTCCCCGTGTAGCCCTGTGCTGAATGCATTACCTTTTTGAGTCTTCCCCTGAGCTGTTATTACAGACGAAAATCAATGGAGCCACTTCATTAAATCATTTTACTCAGTCAAACATTTTTACAGATCTTCCTTACTTTATTTGTCTTTGCTTTCAGTTTGTTTTATTGGCTCGATCCTCTTTATTATTTTTTTCTATATATTCCACTCTAGTGCAAGTACCGTAATTTATTGATGTGCCTTTAAACAAGCAAGTGCAACTGCATACTACATGTATTTTAGTGTCACACAAACTAAGCTGCAGATGTTAAGTGACCACTTTCCTTTGGTAAGTAGTAACAGAATACCTCTTTAAAAATCTGACTTTTTATATTAGCATTCATACAGTAGTCTTATTGTAGGTACACTAACATTCAAAACTTTTTTAAAGAATTCTCTTATGCTCACAAAAGCCATTTATGTGATAAAATACAGTAAAAACATGAATATTCTGAAACATTATTATAATGTAAAATAACGATTTTATATTAATATATTCCTGTGATGTCAAAGCTGAATTTTCAGCATCATTACTCCAGTCTTCAGTGTCACATGATCCTTCAGAAATCATTTTAATATGCTGATTTGGTGCACAAGAAATATTTTTTTTATTATTATCAATGTTGAAAACTGTTGTGCTGCTTAATATTTGTGTAACAAAAACAGCATTTATTTGAAATAGAAATCTTTGTAACATTATAAATGTCTTTACTGTCGCTATTGATCAATTTAATGCATCCTTGCTGAATAAAAGTATTAATTTCTTTCAAAAATGTTTCCAAAATTTTTAACAGTAGTGTGATGTCTTAACGTAAAGACTTATTTTACTAAGCCTAAACCTAACAATAGTCTACCGATACAGTTAGTTGACATGTAGTTGCAAATTAATGAGAGTTTGTTTACATCTAGATTTAGAATGTCTAAAGTGGACTATCGAAATAAAGTGTAACCTCAAATTATTCATAATACTTTGTATTGCAGCCTGAATTTCTGCAGATGATGCCCATCGTATTCGTCCATGTTGTTTCCCATGTCGAGGAACACGATGTTGGAGTTTGGTAGGCTACCAGTCAGCAAGAAAATGTTATTGCAGTTAGTGGCACTTTTAAGTGTCAATCCTCAAAGTATGCGAGTGCTTCATTTTATGACTATATATATAACTATTTATCTTGCAAATGGAGCATTTCAAAGCCATTTTGCAAACCTTGAAACAGTAGTTGTGTGACATTGATGTAATTGACCAAAGTGTGGGAACAAGTCTTGCTCTGTAAACAGTAATGGATTTCAGCACCCCAGTGTACGGGCGACTGGTTTGATTACTTTTGTTGTTTCAGTTGGAAAAGATTCAACTGAGCCTCAGAGAATTAAAAATTCCTGGTAAAAAACAACTGTGTGATCTAAGCAGGGGATAAACCTTCTTCTATTTCACTGATGCGAAGATTCAGAATTTTTTTAAATATTTATTTCCATGTGTATCCAGTGCTGGAATGCTTTTTCCAATAAATAAAACTTATTTTAGAAACAAAAAATACTAAATAGATGCAATAAAATGGCAACATTCATTATCCAATTGCATAAGCACCAAGAAAAGAAACATCTGTGGATGTTTGTCTCTAAAAGAAAAATAAATGCAATGTGTGTGGTTTCACATTGCATGACTTTCCAGTGATGACATCATTAAGTCAAGATGCGTTTTACATCAAAGCAATGGGACTAATGAGAACATTCCCATAACTTATGATATCTCAGCTCAGCTTTAAGCAGGAAATGACAGAACATCGACGTCATGGAGATGGAGTGGGACGGTGCTAAAAAGGCACATTATAACATTTCGTGGCCCTGGATGATGTTGAAAGACGCTCAGCAAGGACCCACGAGACTTACAGTCGAGGGCCCATTTGTTGAGCTATGTTTATGGATCATGTGAGTAATATAAACAGAAAGCACGTTTCTCCGCTCCGCGCGCTCTGAGCTCGAGTTGAGTTGGCAACAGGAGCCCACCTGTGTTTAATCACAAAGGCACGATACATGCGACTTCACACCGATCCAGCGCTCTGGACTGACGCTCAAAGTCTACAAGTGGAAGGATGAACTGAGAAGTCGCGCTTCGGACTCCTAAAACTTGCGTGTGGTGAGATAAAGGTGAGTGAAAGGTCATAGATGTGAACTCACCGATGTTTTTCCGAGCGCACGAGCGTTCCATTCCGCGCGCTGCGGGTGACGAGGCTGTGACAGACAGCGCGAGAGAATGAGAGAAATGCTTCATTCCGCTCTTAAATTTTTAAAAGCGTTGTGGAACTCGGCGGGCTGTTGCCATGACTGCAGCGGTGTAGCGTTTCTCTGCAACCGGTTCCTCAAACTTCACTGCGCGCAAACTGATTGATTCACTTTGAACTTCATTCTGTGGATTGATGTGAACCTGCATGCTTTTAAACCTTCGTTTACGGACATGGTTGTGAGTACACTAAACATTCTGAGGATGTTTTTGTTGGAACATGTCTGGTTTGTTTAGTTGTTGTGTTTATTAATGCATGAAATATAGTAAAATGCATGAATATTCAGAGACACCGGGGCTAGTTGTCACAAGGATTTTAGTAACTAATGTTTAGAGTCAACACTGTTTTCACTGTCAGTGGTTTGGTATGTTGGTTTCAAACACTTAGGTCACTTAATTAGAATAATTAAACTAAACTTAAACTAAAATTGTTCCTAGTGAGCATATCATTTTGGGAAAATAAATGTTGTTCTCAGGATGGGGCAAGTTGTCACATGTTCAGTGTTTGTTAAGAAAAGTTTTGATAATTTTGCATTTTAAATTTTGAATATTTTCCAATAATAGATAAATTGTTCAATAGGTTTTTTGCCAAGAATTTTATGTCTAAGTTATGAATATTTGGTCTGTTTTTTTGTTTTGTTTTTGTTTTTTTTGTTTATATGCATACTAAACTAAAAAAAAATATTCACTGGAGTAAAAAGTGTGACAACTAGCCCTGGTATCTTCAACACTACCAGTTAAAAGTTATTAATTAGGTATGTCTCAGGATGCACCTCATTAAGTTTTTTTTATTAGTGGTGTATAATGTATATGCAGTGAATCAAGACTATTTAATAGTATTACTACATGGTAACTACCAAATTATGCTCAGACTGTTTGTTTTCCTTTTTTTGTTCAGGCATACCTATGTTTATAAGATGACACTCAACACACAGAAAGAGGGAAAGGAACCACTGAGGAGAAGAGCGAGCACTCCCATCCCCTCCTCTCGTTTAGCGAGCCGGGGAGGTAGAGACCCCTTGTCTGGCCCGTATCACCCTCCGCTCGCCCAGTCAGCCTCTTACCACCCAGGAGACAAGAGCATCCACTCACGGGCCGACTGGTCTTCAGACTCAGATTCGGACAGCTCTGGATCTGAGTCACTTTATCGTGTGGTTTTGTTGGGGGATCACGGCGTGGGGAAGTCAAGCCTTGCCAACATTTTTGCTGGAATACAAGAGAAGGATGCCCACAAACACGCTGGAGGTATACAACCCAAAATACATTATAGTTTTATGTATCTACATATCAAATCAGTTTAGTTGATTAATTAGGTACAGTTTAATTCCTTCCATTCATCAACTGAATGTTATTGTATAACCATAAATAAAGCATTGACACACTACTGTAAATGGCATTCCAGCACCTAAAATAACCTTGACTAAACTGTTTGGTCTGCCTGATTGATTGCACTCTCAAATTGTCACGCGTCATGATTGACCCTGAAACATTAATTGTATGACGGTATTGATTAATACATCAGTCAGTGCAAACAGTACAGTACATTGATTTGTGTAGCAGCTGTTGTCTAGAGCATTACTGCTACCTTTAAGCGCAGACTTTAAACTTTGCGTGGCGTAAACGTGACACTTTTACATCATAAATGTAGAATCATTTCACTTCAGTTTGCTGGAATATGTGCATTTCTTACAATGGGACAACACATGACTGATTTAAAGTCAGCACCGTTGTCTCGTCTCTCCCATTTTCCCAGTCCTGTCCATCTCCTGGTGCCCCAAGGATGTGGGACTATCCATTTTGTCTGACACAAAACTGATCCATCAGAGACCTGTGTAACTAAAAACTCAACAGTTATGACTTTAATATTCAGCACACACATTTGTGTCTCCCTAATTCATTGAGCTGTGCAAAATCCCTTTATGAAGCATTAGATGTGCTTCTGTGTGTGGCGGTCTGTTGACCTACATGTTGTTGATTTTTGTCTAATGGCATATGACCCCATGTCTCGTTGCTGTTTTGGCTTTGACCTGAGCAGAACATCACCCTGTAAATAATCATCTCATTGACAGGCGGATGTGTGTATATATCACTGGAGACATATTAGTAGGCTACTCTTCTGCATGACCCTAAAAGTTACAATTTAAAAGAGCTGTTTTCTATTTTAATACTTTTTAATTGCAATTTACTCCTGTGACGGCAAAGCTGAATTTTCAGCAGCATCATTACTCCGTCTTCAGCATCACATGATCCTTCAGAAATCATTCTAATATGCTGATATGCTGCTGAACATTTATTGTATTCTTTTTTCAGTTTTAGTTTTTCTTCAGGATTGTTTGAATTGAAAGTTAAAAAGAACAGCGTTTATATCAAACAGAAATCCTTTGTAACATTATAAATCTTTACTGTCACTTGTGATCGATTGAATGAGTCCTTGCTGAATAGTATTAATTTCTTTTTTTTTAAAGTACTGATCAAAAACATTTGAATATATTATGTTGTTTCATCGTTGATAAGAAGGCATTACAATTTACAAATTCATTTGATGTTACTGTCAGTTTTCAATCCCAATGGCTTGTAAAGCTTCTATAAAATCTCTTTGATTCTATCTTAGCTGGCTTTAGTTGAGTGACATGTTTGTTTTGAATGCTTTGTAATTGCACTGCGTTAGCATACACCTTAGTTAACACAGTGTTATCACATCTGTAAAAAATAAAAAGTGCATTGGCCCTCATCGGTTGAGGACACCGTTTTCTGTAGGGGATGTCTTGATTATATTTTAGATCTGGCCTTAACATTTAGATTTTAACTGACATGAAGTTTTGAGACATTGAAGTTGAATAAGGACACTGTTATTCTTTACCGTGAATTCAAATGTTGTGCTATACATCTTTTAGAGGTCTCGAAAAGTGACAGTAGATTTAAAGTGGAAAAATGAGACAAGGTCAGTATCAACCTAGACTGGAGCAAAGTGTGTTTTATCTTCTTGTCAAACTAGCTATGCGATCAGTTTATCAGACACGGCTCAATGATTTTTCCACTCTTCCACTTCACATGCATTTTTCACGCTTGTGATAATAACAAAGCACCGTTTAAATGATCTCATACAAACACATTATGGCAGCAATTCTTTTGTTGGTTTTTTTAGTGTCCATGATAAAGAAAAGGAAAATATCTTTAAATAACATTTTCCTTTTACCTTGTGTACAAAAAATATATATATATTTTCAAGTTAAAATGTATGTTTTTACAAAATCATGAAATATTAAAGTTTTAGGGAAGTCGCACCACATGACATTTTACAACCTTAACTAATCATACCTTGTCATAAAAAGGTATTTTATCAAATTATCTGATATGTTACTTATTGATACATACATGCAGTCTTGAGGGCCTTCAGGAAAGCTCTCTATGTTTTGTTTTCTGTATGTTGCTTGGATCAAATGTCTTTGATTTGTGGCCAAAAGTTTTTCAAATATTATTATGTAGGGAAGCACTTTTAAGAAATAGTAGATTATGCCAATTTTTTAAAAGAATTTCACCCTTTTAATAAGCCCATTTCTTGTTGTATCAACCATTTTTTTACTTAATGTCCAGAAAAACATGCTCATCATAGAAGATATGTATACAGTAAGCTGTATGTGAGTTTTTACGGGTTTTTTTTTTTTTTTTTTTTTTTTGAGGAAAATATAACCATGGTAAAATCATGGTTACTTTACAATAAAGTTTAATTTGTTAACTGCATTAGTTAACATGATCTAATAATGAACAATACTTCTGCAGCATTTATTAACCTTAGTTCATGTTCATTTCAACATTTACTACTACATTTTTTTTAAATCAAAAGTTGTATTTGTGAACATTAGTTAATGAACTTTGAACTAACATGAACAATAATATTTTTACTAATTCACATTAACAAAGATCAATAAGTGCTTTAATATATATATATATATATATATATATACAGTATATATATATATATATATATATATATACAGTATATATATATATATATATATATATATATATATATATATATATATATATTGCTCATTGTTAGTTCATATTAGCTCATGCATTAAGGGTTAGCTCACCCAAAAATGAAATTTCGGTCATTAATTACTCACCCTCATGTCTTGCCAAACCCGTAAGACCTTTGTTCATCTTCGGAACACAAATTAAGATATTTTTAATGAAATCCGAGAGCTTTCTGACCCCACATAGACTGCAACGTTATTACCACTTTAAGGTAGTAAAGACATTGTTGAAATAGTCCATGTGACTACAGTGGGTCAACCTTAATATTATGAAGCGAGGAGAATTATTTTTGTGCACAAAAAAACAAAACAAAAATAACAACTTTATTCATTAATTTCTTCTCTTCCCTGTCAGGCTCTGAGGCTGTTCATGTTGTAAACACAGTGCAGCGCTTCCGGGTTCTACGTCAGAACGCTGGCTCAGTATTGGCCGGATCCTGCATGTGTCGTAGTGCTTAGAGACTGACCCGGAAGAGAAGAAATTGTTGAATAAAGTCGCTTTTTTTATTTTTATTTTGCACAGAAAAAAGTATTCTACTCGCTTCATAACATTAAGGTTGAACCACTGGAGTCACATGGACTATTTCAACAATGTCTTTCCTACCTTTCTTGGCCTTGAAAGTGATGATAACTCTGTGTATAGGGGGGTCAGAAAGCTCTCAAATTTCATCAAAAATATCTTAATTTGTGTTCCAAAGATGAATGAAGGTCTTACATGTTGGGAACGACATGAGGGTGAATGATTAATGACAGAAATAAAAAATAAATTGGTGATCTAACCCTTTAAATGTTAACAAATAAGACCTTTACCTAGTTGTTTGTTTGTAGCATCTGTCCTTAGTTGCCAATGCTGTTTTGGATGTCAAATTAATGTCACTGATATTTTGCTAAACAGACTTAAAATGCAGTTTTGCATGTTTCTATAGAGGATATATATGAGAAAACCCTTACGGTGGATGAGGAGGAGACGACCCTAGTCGTGATGGACACGTGGGAAACCGAAAAACAGGTATGCAAACTTCATACATCAATATGTCTTAACATAATCAACCTCATACTCGATGAATTATCAGATGTAAATAAAGGAAAATCTGAAGGCATTTCATCTTCTGGGGGTTGCATGTGTCAGCCGTGAGTCTGTGTTTGTAGACACGAGTCTCATATACAGGGCAACGATGCCTTTTGTGCAATGCTGTGGAAAAAACATGGCCTCTCTCTGCCAGTGGCTAAACTCCATTGAGCGATGGCCTGAAGAGAGCAAGCATCATACAGCTGGCCCCTGCTGCCACTGCTGACCACACAGACAAGTACACTGATCGCTCCAGGGCCTCATTACACCCGCTATCGATGACTCTCCTCTGTGAGGTCTGTCTGGCAACTCCGCTTTGCTGGACTCAACAATTGTTTACAGAGATAATAATTCTGTAAACGTTAGAATCCACAGCATTTTCTCGACACAAAGCTTTGAATTGTTTGTTGTTTATACCTCAGTACATGTACAAGTGTTTAAAGGGATCCTTAAATGAAAACTCTGTCATTGTTTAATTACCCTCATGTCATTCTCTTTCACTTTCTTTCAATATAATGAAAATGAATGAGGACTGGGATTGTGAAGCTGCAAATTTTTTTTCAGGATTCTTAATATAGAGTTCAAAAGAACAGCAATTTTTTGAAATATTATTTTGTAACATTATAAATGTCTTTACTATCACCGTTGTAAAGTTTAATGCATCCTTGATAATAAAAAAAATCTTAGTGACTCTATATCTTGACATATATTGGCGTATGAACCACTTTTATTATACGCTATTATAAGCTTGAAAGCCTCCATTCATTGTCAATGATTTGAAAAAATGACCAGTAAAAATGTCTTCAGTAAAAAAATATTTTGTGATCCATTATATAGAAAGTTACAGGTTTTGAAGCACATGAGGGTGAGTAAATAATGATAATTTTATTCTACTATCTTTTCAAAAGTGTTCATTTTTTGATCCCCCAGGAGGAAGATGAGAAGTGGGTGCAGGATTACTGCATGCAGGTGGGCAATGCTTACATCATTGTTTACTCCATCACCGACCGCAGCAGCTTTGAGAGCGCATCGGAGTTACGAATCCAGCTGCGGCGCATCCGACAGGCTGAAAACATTCCCATCATCCTTGTGGGAAACAAAAGTGACTTAGTGCGCTCTCGAGAGGTGGCAGTGGAAGGTGAGAGCTGTTTTGATTTGGATAATTCGCACAGACACATCATAGTGGGATGTTATGCACTACTGTTCAAAAGTTTGAGAGGGTAAGGTTTTTCTGAAGAAATTAATACCTTTATTCAGCGAGGATGCAGTAAATCCATTAAAAGTGACAGTGGCATTTATAATGTTACAAAGGTTTTCTATTTCAAATAAATGCTGTTCATTTGAACTTCTATTCATCAAAGAATTTAGAAAAAAAAAAGTATGATGGTTTCCCTAAAAATATTAAGCAGCACAATTTATTTCAACATTGATAATAATAAGAAATATTTATTGAGCACCAAATCAGCATTTTAGAATGATTTCTGAAGGATCATGTGACATTGAAGACTGGAGTAATGATGGAAAAAAAATTAAATCACAGGAAAAAATTACATTTTTAAATATATTCAAATAGAAAAAAGTTATTTTCACAATAACACTCTTTTTAATTTATTTTAATATATGGCAAGTGCCGCCTTGGTGATCATAAGAGACCTTTTTTTCCAAAAACATTAAAATCTTACTAACCCCAAACTTTTTTACGGTAGTGTGTGTCACAGTAGCTACGTTTACATGGACACGTTTTGTTTCAATCGGAATGAAATCATTCCGATTAATGAATCCGATCATAGTGTTTACATGAACACTAAATAAAGTGAACAGGTTAATGTGAGCTTTTATATGCCACAAGCTTCAAATCGGATTTGATCTTTTGACACGCACACACTGCATGGATATAAAGAGTTTCCCGCTGTTGGCACATACTAACCATTATCCTGCTATCGCTTCTTTTCTTTGTTTTAAAATGCAGACTAAATATTTATCTATTTCGGGTCCTGATTAGGAGACGACGAGCACATGAAGCTTTGTGCCGTGCTGCTTATATTTATTAAGCAGTAAAATGCCCCTTGCCGCGGCCAAAACAAAGGTGTCTGTGGATGAGAGTCCGAAGCAAGGACTGCTGGTACGACATTCCCCTGCAGCACTTCACAGACGATAAGTGGAATAAGAATTTTAGAATTACAATATTCACCAACAACAGCTCGTTCCGTACATCGTGCGTCATTATGCCATTTATACTCCATTGCACATGCAGAACTTTTCTGTGTTGGTTTTCAATCGAGTTAACATGTCCTATCGAACGGATAAGAAAAGGTGTAATCCACCCCTTACATTCCGAAATAAATTTGTATTTGGCCAATTAATTCCGACTGATGTGGTTACATCATGTGACTTTTTCTATTCCGACTGTGCAACTAGTCCGATTACATAACGGATTATTAGGGTCCATGTAAATGCAGCTATAGTGTATCCCCTGAAGCACAATTGTTTGACATGGTGCAGATTCATAAGCCTTAAAGGAATAGTTCATCCAAAAATGACAATTATCCCATAATTTACTCACCCTCAAGTCATCCTTTCTTCTTTCAACTGAACACAATCAGAGTTATATTAAAATAATATCCTGTCTCTTCCCAGCTTTACAACGGCATTGAATTGCGTTTAAAGCTCCAAAAAGCGCATACATCCTTCATAAATCTATAATCCACCTATAATCACTGGCTTCCGGCAACGGCCGTACGTGCGTTAAAGAAAGAGTCGAGTTCCGGCGGAAGGGTGACCTCTGACCCGACGCATGACGTAGCTCCTCTTCTCTTATATCGAAATCCTCCGGCATTTTTCTTGAAAACTTCTTCTCATTTTAGACTTCTAATTCATGACTGACGTTTTGTTTTGCTCTATCCTCTGCGCTTCCGCATTCGTCAATTCTCACCTAAACTTACGCGTCATGCGTCGGGTCAAAGGTCACCCTTCCACTGGAACTCGACTCTCATGAACAGGCGTACGGCTGTTGCCGGAAGCCAGTGATTATAGTTTATAAAGTTTTAAATATGGATATTTTTATTACAAAGACCCATCGCTTCGCTTCAGAAGGCCTTTATTATCCCACTGGAGTCGTATGGATTACTTTTATGATGAATGGATGCGCTTTTTTGGAGCTTCAAAAACTAAGCAAAGCTGGGAAGAGCCAGGATATTATTTAATATAACTCCGATTGTGTTCAGCTGAAAGAAGAAAGTCATATACACCTAGGATGGCTTGAGGTTGAGAAGGATAATTTTCATTTTTGGGTGAACTATTCCTTTAAGGGCTGCTGTGATGTGATGTACTGTAAGGCTTATGCAGTATTAAGTATTATGGGGTCAATCCAAGGATCTCACACAACCCTGGTCTTCTTTGGCAGAGGGTCGGGCTTGTGCCGTGGTGTTCGACTGCAAGTTCATAGAAACCTCCGCCTCCCTCCACCACAATGTTCACGAGCTCTTTGAGGGCATTGTGAGGCAGATCAGACTGCGGCAAGACAGCAAAGAGATCAATGAGCGCCGACGCTCTGTCTACAAGCGAAAAGAGAGCATCACCAAGAAGGCCAGACGCTTCCTGGATCGACTGGTGGCCAAGAACAACAAGAAGATGGCCATGAAAGTGCGCTCCAAGTCCTGCCATGACCTCGCAGTGCTGTGAACCCACAGATCTCTCTCATTCCTTGAACTTTCGTTTTTACATTCGAAAAGAGGATTTGACTTTCTGACAAGTCCACTTTTGAAGCTGAACATTAATTCACATTTTTTGTTTGTTTATTCATTAATTCAAGTCAAACTATTGTATTAACCTTTTTACTGATTCCCCTGAAGACCTATAGATCAAATTTTTGATAGGCGTTTGAATTAAACCAAAGGTTTATTACTGTATATCACCAATTAAGTGGACTTTTTTTTTTTTAAATGAACATTTTATCAATGTTTGCCTTATCAGACTGAATAGACTATAGTTAGAAATAATTAACAAGCAATATTTATTTATTATTCATTGTTTTTATTGGGGTTTTTTCTTATAAAATTAATAATTCACCTTGTTTTTTTTAAACAAAGGAGGTATTTTGTGTACACTGAAAGTCATTTGCTATGAGATAGGCACAGCCCATTGGAAAAGTTAAAGGAGAGACCTGAGACCAATGGGGTTTTTTTCTTACAAGTTTATTCTAATAAAGCAAAAAATATTTGGGACATGTCAATCATCATTTAAAAAGGGCATGTGAATATCCTCCACAAGCCTTTTTACAGTTTATTTGAATGAGGTAGTTGGTCAGTAAACTCAGTTGGTCAGTAAACATTAAAGGTGTCAGATATTTTACGAGAATTTATTATAACAACAGAAATAATGGTTTACAGGCTATTTCTATCTAAATGTTTTCTTGTTTTTGTTTTTTTTTGCACTGGACATAGAGGGGGAAAATGTTTTTGTACAACTTGATGTTGCTGGTTTGTAAATATTTATTTTCCAAAATTTGTATGATAATAAATGGCTTTGAAATATGTAAATACAATTATGCTTTGCTTTATTAAATCCCAATCTGTGTTTTGAGGTTCTGCTTTTGTTCAAATACCTCCCAGTCTGTCTTTCAGAATAACATGAATTGTCATATTTTGTTGTCATAAATCTGCTAATCCTCTTCAAAGTTTTAAATTGACTAAAAAAAGGTTTTTGTGTATTGTTTCATCCATAAGGTGCACTAGTGTTCATAAGTATTTGGTCACGTTCCGTAGCCTCACCTTGAACCTGCTACTATTATTATTGAGAGATGGGTTCAGATATCCATATTTAAGTGGGTGTCATCCTGAACACCCCCATATTATCATTGTTGTCAGATACAGTCGAGGGGCCCAGAGGGCTTTTCTACAACAAGATGGAAATAATCAGTGAAATCCAATCACTAGAACAATGTTGAGACAGGACCACAATGAAATGCCACGGTCAATTCCTCTTTGTATGATGACACCTCAGTGCTCCACTTAAAGCTCTTAAGCAGATTACTTCTCTCAGATGCTAATTTTCAGAGTTTGTTTGGTGGATGGGTCATATATAAGGTCAAATATATTTTAAACATAAAAGCAATGCAACTGAAAACCATCATGCCTCATTAATAAATCCCTATGTTAATGCATGAGAGAGCATTGCCACTTAAAAAAAAATATTGATCTGATCTCTAAAATATTACTTTTTTACATTGTGGAGTTGCAATGCCTACAGATTACCTTTAATAATTGTCCATGTAAGTTGATTGAGGGATTCTACATGCATGGGATTATTTTGAAATTATTTTATTTTTACTGAGACAAATAAAGTCATTCTTTGCAATCTGTGATCTGCAAGTCCCAAATTCAGCCCCCAATATGACCAAGAATGTCATTTTACACAAAGACGTCAAGGTCAAGTTTATGGATGTTGGATTTCCCAGATGCCCATTAAGCCTTGTGGATAAAGTTACAATTGAGGGTCGCCAATGCAACAACAAAAAAAAAAGAAAAAAGTTTACTCTTGGACTAGATTTGATTTGTATCCTTCTTCCCATAAAGATATTTCTCCAACAGTTGTGTAAAACAGTTAACTGTTGTTTTATACTTTGACCCATATACTTAAAAAGCTAGTTCACCCAAGAATGAAAATGTTGTCATCATTTACTCACCCTCATGTCGTTCCAAACCTGTATTCAAAAAAAGATATTTCGAAAAATATTGACAAAAATACAATGGAAGTCAATAGGAACCGAAACTTTTGGTTCCTCAACATTCTTCAAAATATATAATTTTGTGTTCAGCAGAAGAAAGATATGCATACGGGTTTATAATGACATGAGGGGGAGTCAATGATGACTTCAATCATTTTTAGGTGAGCATTCAATAGACTTGTGTTGCTCCCTTGTCCATGTGGTTGAGTATTTTATCCATGCTCTGTGGCAACCACTGTTCAGCTTCAGGAAAAGAAGCAGGAGGCCAGAACTGCAATTAGGCCAGTGTGCTGTGCCTGGGTCAGCTCTTTCCACTGGCCCCCTTGTCACCACTGGCGTGGGGGAGGGGACGTGGCGTTCTGGCTGGGACCTCAGTGCATTGATTTGGTCTGGGTAATGGAAAGAATGCTTCACTCCACACTCAACCTTTCCCCCAGCTAATACAGCCTACACATGCAGATCACACGCAAATAAACATCTTTTGTTGTGAATATAGTAGGATGCAGTAGTAAGTTGAAACTAACCAACATTTGGTGCCTTCTTCAGTTTAGATATACAAAACTCTAAGCTGCTTTGAACTATGATTCATCTCCCAAGCTTTTTTACAAAGTCACAATTAACTACCCAGCAGGTATTTTTGTGGTTGAAACACATGAAAGGCTGTTTCTGCCTTTCATAACAAGTGGAAGTTTTCTCCAAATACCAAAAATAACTGTGCATTAAGCGTCTGACATGAGATTAAAGGGGGCTCATTCACCAGAGCCATGCAGTAAAAAACGAACAACAAAACAGGGAAAGAGAGAGGGAGAGCAGAATGGAAAAAGTGAATAAGGCCAGGGAGGTGGCAGTGCATACAGGAAGACGAATGGTCCTGCACCGGTCGCACTGACTGGTTCTTGTAACGTGTCAAGAATCTGGCGTCCTCCAGATGTGTGTCATGCTCATGCTGTGGAAAGCCTCTGGAGAGATTTACATTTGGCTGCACTCTGCCTCACTGTGAGCGCGGCCGGGGAGAGAGAGCTAATTACGGAAAGTTGGCAGCCAGCTGAACACTAAGCAAGCTGTGGTGAGAGTCAATGGAAAGAATGAGATTAAACCAAGAAAAATGTGGGGTCATATTTTTTCTCTTTTTTTTTTTTACTCATCGAAGATGAGTAATGAACTTTTTACTTTCTTTTTTTCTTTTTTTACTACTTCTTGTAGTATATCTGTGTACTGTTCTGGTTCTCTGTCTAGCTGTCTCAGAGGTATGGTCGTAACACTTCACAATAAGGTTTCATATAGTGAACTCAGTTAACATTAACATGAACTATACTTCGCCAGCATTTATTCATCTTTGTTAATGTTGATTTCAATATTTACTAATACATTGAATAAAAGTTGTATTTGTTAAAGTCCCCCTGTGAAGAAAATCAAGTTTTTAATGTTGTATATGTATGTCTATGTGTTTTTTTTATATATGATTTAAGACAAACCTTGTGCAAATTCATAAGTCAACACCATTGCGGAGTATTTTCTCCTTAAAACTGCAGTGAACCTATGACAAAAAGGCGGTTTGAAATCGCTGGTGTTTCTGACGTCACAAACTACCTTGTAACCAATGTGTGATAGAAGTGAATCTCTGAGCTGGTGTGAGTGAGTGGAGGCGGGGCTAATTTGCATATTCATAGAACCATGTATGCTAAATTGCACTGTGAACTAACATGAACAAACAATGAACGACTCTATTTTTATTAACTGACATTAACAAAGATTAATAAATAGCCTATTGTAACAAATGTTTTGCTAATTTTTAGTTCATGTTAGTTAATACATTCACTAATATTAACAAATGAGACCTTATAGTAAAGTGTGTTGTAAAATAGTCAACTGAGTGAAACAGACTCGAAAGCCTGAGAGAGGAAAAGTGTTTAATGTTCTAAAGGGATTACATTATTATAAAAAAAAATTATAATACTGACTCATTGTTTGTATTTTCTTTTTTGTTCCCCCACACTTCCTTTGTGGTTTGGTGCCATAAAGATCACATTATTCCAGACTCTTGGTGGTCTATCTATCTATCTATCTATCTATCTATCTATCTATCTATCTATCTATCTATCTATCTATCTGTCTGTCTGTCTGTCTGTCTGTCTGTTTATATGTTCAGACAGACAGACAGACAGACAGACAGACAGACAGACAGACATAGATAGATAGATAGATAGATAGATAGATAGATAGATAGATAGATAGATAGATAGATAGATAGATAGATAGATAGATACTAGGCTTCTCGTACTACAATTACCATATCTTATTCTATGGCAGAAATAGTAAGAGTAGTAGGCTATGTGGTTTCGAATTCAGCAAATGACTATTCTTCATTAAAATTAATTTTATTAAAGGTGCCATATTGAGATTGAAGGTGTGGGGCTGGGGATAGGGTGTTGTAATTAAAATTAAAACGAAAGTTTCAGGGTGTGTCTGTTTGTGTGTAATTTATTGTCACTTTGCCGTATTTCCTGTTCACACTTCCGTTGTCAGTGTGTATAACACGAGTTCCCCCTGGTGGATGCACTTCCCCTTATGCAACAATAAGGAGACGTGTACGCGCAGTAGCTCTTTGCCGCCAGTCAGCTTGACGTTTATAGCCGCAGCACGCGCCTTGTGACTAGTATTAGTTGAAACGATAACGTTTTGGATTAATACCGTTGTGTTTTTTAGGTTTGTGCGGATTCGTGTTAAACGCCTGGGGTTTGCAACTGTAGCCGGAGCCGACAGTAGATCCGGGTTTCAGCGCTCGTTTGTGGAGACAGGATTGTAAAGCTCTGTAGGCCGCAGTGTCTAAGGTAAGACGAAAAGGCTAATATCTATTTACTGTTTTGATCTAGTTATAAGAACAATCTGACCAATATCAACTTGCTATGTGTCATATGATGATCTCATTGATATTAAATGTATTTAATTCGTGTATTTTGCGACGTGTAGGGTGGGTAATTTCCGCATGTTGGCATAAACAACGACTTTAGCCACGTAGCTAACAAGCTAACAAAGCCATTTTAAAAATTCTCAACCGATAATACGAAATATTTGGACAAAAAATATCCAAACGTACATACAAGTCCGTTATATGTGCTTATGTTGTCTAAATGTGTCTAAAATTTGATAAATAACAAGACAATTTGCGATTGTATGTGAGATAAACGTTTCATGAACCTGTCCACGTCTAGTCACGCATGTCCGCAAGTCAGAAATGTAACTTACAGTACGAGTGTAAAAATGCTATTTTAACATAAGTTAGACACATAGCCTATGTGTTGTAATTTAGATTAAGATTTTTATGTTTAAGTTTAACATTATAACGCCACTTAAAATACTGGTTTCCTCGCCTGCAGATCAACAACAACATGGCCGATGATTTGGACATCGAAGCAATGCTCGAGGCTCCATATAAAAAGGTGGGTGTTGATGCAAGTAAATAAACTCGCTCAGGAATCTGTTTAACTTTCATTTGAAACTGCTAACCAGTCGTGTTTTCGTTAAGACTTTATTGTCAGATCAATAACTTTAATGTTTCTGTCATAGTGGTTTCAATGAATAAATTGCCCATCTATCTCTTTTTGTAGACTTGCCTATATCTCACCTCTACTCCCATGAATTCCAGTGTGAACTGTCAAAAAAATGAAGGTAGTAATTGCCCAATATATTGATGTACTGTGGTACCCTTGGTTGAAATACATAGGCAAAATGATACATAGGTCCCGCCAGAATAAATGCAGTGGATTCACATAAGAGCTGGTATGAACTCTGTGGAGACTGTATTCATATTATTGTTTGCATGATATTCTTAGCTCCATATTTTTTCGTAAGGAAGTTTTCTTCCAAAATGGCTAGAAGTAGATTTCATGTTTTACAATATAAATATATGGCAGGTAACCACTAAAAATAAATTGGCTTAAAATGTCATAATCCTTAGTGCAGAAATCCTGGAGTTGACATACCCAAGCAAATCCACAGAGTCTACTTAATTCTCTGTTCATCGCTCTGAAAATAAACCAAGATAAATATACTGTAAATGTCATCTGTTTTAGTGAAAAAATGTTTATGCATGCTGCTAACATTTAGAAGTACTTAGAAATGGTTATTCTGCGGATTTACAAACAGGATTTGATGGGGCTCAGCATATAATGTCATAACGTTCACCATAAAATACATTTATCTTGTAAACTATCTACAACAAAAGATCAACTCAACTATAGATGGTCTGTGGGAGTCGCTATTACTAAGCCGTGTGAATCCCTGTTTGCTTCAGGGCGAGATGTGTGACTGAGGTGGCATCGAGCTCTTTCAATCCACGAAGGCAAATGGGGTGAAGATCACTGGAATGGCATCCACCACTGGAGCTCGTTTAGTGGCTGGCTGCTTGCGTTGCCACTTTGGGTCTTAGGCTCAGATAGCCTTGGTACTGAACCTGTTGGGCTGCTTAATGAATGAAGTGTCTAAAAAAAAATGCTTTTTTACATACCCAGCATAGCACTAGCACTTGATTTAATTATTTTTAATTTTATTTTTTTGGACGTTTTACACAAGTAATGCACTAGTAAGGAAGAACGACATTGGCAGCCATGTGGTTGGTTTCTTTCTAAAGGTCCCCCTTGTATTTATCGTCTTCCCACACAAACCCTGTAATGAACTCCTATTTAATGATCATATCATATTCTCTTTTGTTCCCATCCCTTCTTTATCCTTACGACTTGAAATGTTTCGCCGTCCTCCTCATGCTGTCTTCTATCGACCCTGCTTAGGATGACATCAAGTCCATAAGTACCAATGGCCACGAGGAGCGGAGCAAGAAGTGAGTTTAATTTTCCTAACCATTTTACTTTGTCTTACAAAACGCTCTTTCAAATATTTTACTAACTGAACTTAACCTTTAAATTGAAAGAAAAAAGAAGAGCAAGAGTCGCAGCAGGAGCCGGGAGAAGAAGAGAAGCAAGAGCCGCGATCGCAAGAAGAGTCATGACCACAGGAGGAGCCGCAGCAGAGAGCGGAAGCGCAGCCGCAGCAGGGAGAGACGCCGCAGCCGATCCAGGAGCAGGGAGCGTGGCGGGCGCTACAGAGCACCGTTGTACGTAGTTGAACATCTTTTAATCTTTCAAGTGGCTACACAGTTCAGATATAGTGCTCTTTAAATGTCTCTTTACCATAGCGAGCATGTTTAACTGAAGTAAAAGCCTCTCGCAGCGCTCCTGATGAGTGTGAAAATGTCTTCCAGAGAACAATAACTTTGAAGAGGAGTTAAGCTGCCATCCTGATTTTATGTCTGTTGTGAATCAGAAGAGAATATGAGTAGAGTCCCCCAAAACAAGGCATTTGTTGTAATGTTTACAACATTTACCCTTGTGTTCCCAATTGAAGCTTGCTGTATATATTTAGAACTTGTAGTAGAGTAATTAATTGTAGCTACTGAGATTAAAAACCCTGAAAACCTTGTTTTTAAATCATAGTTCTGGCCTGAAATTTAACGGTGGTCCCAGAGGGAAGACTGGCCCACCTCCTGCCATCAAACTAAGGTTTTTATGATACTATTTTTGTGATGTGTGGGTAGTTGCTTGTTCTGTGTATGAGTCAGACGTGGAAAGTCTTTCCAAAAGTACTCACTGAAATTCTCTCTCAGTCGTAGAAGGTCTAGGAGCCGCAGTCCTTTCAAGAAAGACAAAAGCCCTATAAGGTACGTTTTTGACCCTTGAAAATTACATTTCCCCCTTCTAAATTCTTTGCTGATTATAGTCATTCACTGCTTGTTTGTTTTGTCTTTTGCTAACAGACAGCCTATTGATAATCTCACCCCTGAGGAAAGGGATGCGCGCACAGTGTTCTGCATGCAGCTGGCAGCTAGAATCCGACCACGAGACCTGGAGGAATTCTTTTCTGCAGTGGGAAAAGTCTGTTTTTGTTTATCTATATGGTTTAAATTTGGACCATTTCTACCTCTATTACCTGTTCTACTATGGTTTTGGATAAACAACTCAAATTGCCTTTGTTCTTCTTGAAAGGTGCGAGATGTGCGGATCATCTCTGACAGAAACTCCAGAAGATCCAAAGGAATTGCTTACATTGAGTTTGTAGATTCTACCTCTGTACCTTTGGCAATCGGTCTGTCTGGTCAAAGACTTCTTGGAGTACCAATCATTGTCCAGGCTTCACAGGTAACAGAGAAGCCTGTGAATAAATTGGCAGTCTTTGGTTGTAGATGTGATCATCCTCTAATTGCAAATTGTTTGATCACCAGGCTGAGAAGAACAGAGCAGCTGCATTGGCTAACAACTTACAGAAGGGCAGTTCTGGACCTATGAGACTGTATGTCGGGTCATTACACTTCAACATCACAGAAGACATGCTCAGAGGCATCTTTGAACCATTTGGACGGGTAAATGTTGCCATCTATTATTTGATCACTTTATATTATCCCTTAATCTTTCAAATTTATATTGATCTTTCCTTGTTCATGCAGATTGATAGCATTCAACTGATGATGGACAGTGAAACGGGACGATCTAAAGGATATGGCTTTATCACAGTAAGTTGTATGGTCAAACTGCTTTTGAAATGTCACAAATGTTAAGGTGCAGAATTTTTGACATTACCTGACAAGTAGCTGGTGCCAAGCTCTAGAAGAGGTTATGATCTTCTCAAGAGCTTATCAGCTTTTTCTCTTTCTTCAGTTTTCTGATGCCGAATGCGCCAAGAAGGCTCTGGAACAGCTTAATGGCTTTGAGTTGGCTGGCAGACCGATGAAAGTGGGACATGTGACAGAGCGCACTGATGCCTCCACCGCCAGCTCCTTCCTGGACAATGATGAGCTGGAAAGGACCGGTATTGATCTGGGGACTACCGGAAGACTTCAACTCATGGCCAGACTGGCTGAAGGTAAGGATGTACTCTGATCTGCCGTATTAACATGTATGGTTTTCTACTGTTATGAAGTGGGTTAAGTCTTGTGGCGTTTTAAAATGCTTAAACTTTGTTATCTGTTAGGTACTGGTCTGCAGATCCCACCCGCTGCACAACAGGCCCTTCAGATGAGTGGCTCCATGGTAGCCATGGCTGCAGCTACTGGTCAGTTCCTTGTCTTTTGTGTTAAATACATGTGCCTTCATTTATCATTTTTTTTTATTTAATAAGATCAGTGGGGTTTGTATTTAAAGTCCATCTTTTCTTTCAGCTGCTATGAACCCTGGATTGAGTTTTAACATCAATGTGCCCTCAAACCAAGCTATGAATCTACCATCGCAACCAATTGCAACACACTGTTTCCAGCTGTCTAACATGTTCAATCCAAACTCGTAAGTAGCAAGAAAAAATCACAGGTACATCTGTGTAGAGAAAGTAATGTTAAAGGCCTGAGTTTTAATTGTTGTGTTTTCTTGCAGAGAAAATGATCTTGGTTGGGAAATCGAAATTCAGGATGATGTCATTGAAGAGTGCAACAAACACGGTGGAGTCATACATATATACGTGGACAAGAAATCCGCTGAAGTGCGTGGCTTTCCTTAAACATTGTCATTAATTACTGTAATAAATGTGGAGCTTATGTATTTTAATTTGTAATTCTAAACTTTATTGTTATTTTTCTCAGGGTAATGTCTATGTGAAGTGTCCCACCATTCCTGCTGCCATGGCTGCAGTCAGTGCGTTACATGGACGCTGGTTTGGAGGTAATTCTAAATTCTGTCTGAATTGTTCATTCACTTATCAGTCCACAGTTACAATATGCATTATGGTCTGAATTGTCATCTCACGTTTTGATTTTATATTTTAGGTAAAATGATCACAGCAGCTTATGTCCCTCTTCCTACATACCACAACCTTTTCCCAGAGTCAGTGCAGGCTACACAGCTTCTTATGCCCAGTCGCCGGTGATCAATCATCTCTGGAAGATTCACATTTTTCAGCCTTGCTCTTTTTAACTTTTGGACAACAATAACGGCAAGCTGTCTCACATTTGTTTTGTTTCCTTTAAGTTGGTTACAAAACCAGTAAGGTTAAAACTTCACTTGCATATTGTCCTTACAGGTCTTGGACATTGAGAGAAGTTCTGTGGTTTAAAAAAAAGTTTCCTATGTACAGCCTACTTATTGAATTTTGCTTCTTGATCTTTTATTGTTCGTACATATTTTTTTCCCCTTACACATATTGTCTTTGTGATAGATCTGATTGGCTTGTTTCTCACTTGAGGAAGTGTACAATATTGCCAGATACACAATATAAAATAAGTATTGATTTAAACTCTGCAATTTTGATCAAACATCAACATATTCAGCTTTTTGGCTCTATGAGCTGTGGGAACTAAATGGCTGACAAATATCTTTTGTGTTTGTTTAGAGACCATAAGGTTTAGAAACATCTTGTTTTTTCTAATCAAGATTTGATTTTTGTAAAGTCCTTGATGAAAGTTCATTTCAAATAAAGCCAAGATAACTGACAATGTTTGATTCTTGCTTAATTCGAAAAAGTTAATTGTGTGAATTTAAAAACTGTCTATTTTAATGGTTGAAAAAAAGTGTCACAATGTCTTTTTGAAATGCAAACGTGGAGATTTAATTAGACTGCTTACAATAGATGAGAAAAGCTACCATATGGACCATTTGCTTGAGTAGAAATTAGATTAAACTGCAAAAGTGTCATCAAAATATTAATTTGCTCTGTAATTTGTACAAAAATTAAATGTTCAAAATATTTCATATCAGCTTCAAGTAGATTAACTATTAAAGTGGATGACTATAATTGTTATATCATCTCTGTACATTCTTGCCAAATCCTGGGGCAGACTGAGCATTTTGGATATACGCTTATGTTCAATGGAGCCGCTGCCATCGCTCCCCAGAGCGTGACGCATCAGATGAGTTGCACTGTTCTCATCCTCCAGAGCAGAGAGAGCTCTACTCTTCCTCTCCTGCAGCAGTCTATGCATCTGTCCAACTGTAAAACTTAGTCCAGAAACTGGCTTATTCCACTGGATGTCAGACAGGTGTTCCCCTAAGACTTGCACAACAGTCTGCCTGTGCATCAGTTCCCAGAGACCATCAGAAGCTAGAACCAAGAATTTGTCCTGGGGTCGCAATTTATGAGATATGATTTCTGGCTCTGCTGTGAGGTAAGGTGGTGTGTGGTAGTTCGGAGACAGTATTTTTGCATTTTCGTTTCCGACCAGCAGCTCTGGACGTGCCTCGTAGATGCGATTCAAGAGCTCACTGCTCCACTTGAACTTCATGTCTCCAAAAGCCCTGAAAGGTATTAACAAGCCCAATAACCTGTCATGTTTCACCACCGTCTTATGCTCTGAAGCAGGATGCTCAGAGAGAACTCGTTGCATCTCATCTGGGTTGTGGGCATTATGGTCATTGGTAATAGTGAGAGCTGACCACCTCCCATCATCCCCTTGGACTCCAAGAACGGCTCTGCTGTCGCCCAGATTGGCAACATGAAGATCTTCTCTGTCCACGTGAGCCACACAAGCCGTGCATCCAGACAGAGCCACTCTGAGAGGTGTGAAATGAGAAAAGGGAACCCCAAAGTCCACCTGGGCCTCCAAGGATATATCATTGTCCAATCTCTTGAAAGCGCTTCTTAAAGCTGTTTGTATATCATTGTCATCATCCTCGTGAAGGTCTATCCTCTCCTGCCAGTATGTCCTCAGACTACTGAAGTATAGTTTGCCAGCATCTGTGCTAACGTAGTCGTTGGGATGCTTGTGCCATTGTAGCACGGGAAGCACAGGCCGTTCACTCTCCACAGCCTCCTCTATATCAATTAAAGTCTTCAGTGGAAGTAGAGACACAGCTATGTAGTAGAAGAGACGTTCACTTACTGCTTGTGCGCAAGCAGACCCTGCATGACCATCAAACACTCCGAACAGCATACCACGGCTCTGTAGACATGTTGCAGCACTCCGTCGGTCTTCGCTTGGGGAGTTTGATGCTAAGATATTACTGTCAAACCCTTTTATGAACGCATTATACCGTCCATCATAGCCATTTGCTTTTAAACTATACTCATTAGCCTTTAAAGCATGGTTTATTTGTGGGAGTGACATCTGTTTAGCCTTGCCATTGTATTTTCTTCTGGGGTTTAGAATCATTGGTGGATTTGTGCAGATTGTAGATTTTGAGAGATGGAAATGCCTTGTGTGCAATAAAGTGGTTCTATTCAGAGTCACATATCCATGCATTGCTGCTGTCCATCTAAGTAATGACCACTGATGTTTGAGGTGGTGCACTGAAGTTGGAGACATCTATGCCAAGAGATGTTATGGATGGATTATGTACCTGTAAATGTTTTATAATAATAGTGTATGAGTGAAAACTAATCAAACCAATGTAAGCAATCACAATTTACTGTGCTAAGGAAGTAAACGAATTAAAGGCTTAAAAATGTATTCCTGAATTAGTATACAGTTCAGCCATACTGTACAACAAAATGAATGCATGCAAGATCAACTGTTGCTAAAAGCTCTGAAGACACCAAATTATTCGTTTTCAATAAATATAAATACTGTTTAGAAATGTAGAGGCCTACCTTTCTTTTAGAACCGATCTGAATATTCTAATCGCGATTTTCCAGACTTTATTTTTCACAGATCTACTTCCTCATTTTCACACGTTGTTTTCAAGTTATTTTCAAGACAAGTACAAAGTCCATTATTTATATTCTTAACTGCGCCAGTGCGCGCCTACATTGAGAAGTTTTTTTTTTTTTTTTTTTGCTCGTGACCATCCTCGTGACACAGCGAAAATTAATTCGGCTAAATCAATTATGACACAAAAGTCATCTATGACATAAGTCGAAATAATGAGACGTTAAGTCATAATTATAAGATAAAAGTCGAAATTATGAAATGAGAATTATGTCATGACATTGTCAATTATGTAATGTCATATTTTAGAATGTTTATGCAATAATACAATTTTTCTTATTTTTTCAACTTTATGTCATAATTATTGCTATCTGTGTTTAATAATTATAATAATAATCGAAAATTCGTAACATAGGCCGGCTACATATGATTGAATGATTTGATTCGTAATTATGTAATGACGCAATGTAGGGACGAGTCACTTATTTGAAACTGTTCAAAAGAACTGATTCGAGGAAATTATTTGGAGTTCTCGTCACTACTTTAGAGAAAATACAAACCGCAGTTTTAAGTATAATGTTGTGTAACAGGAGAAACTAGAAACTAGAGCTTCCTTTTAATTAACGGGACTGATTTTTCCAAAATGAACTGATATAAGCATGTCCAAGGACAGGGGAACTGTACAGAGCAGGTTGTATTGGTTCATGTTAACAATTTCCGGTAAAAGAAAAAGACCAGGCTTACTTTTCAACCAATAGACTCCGTAAACGACACAAAAACCCGCCCACAAGAGACACAGGTAACCAATGAGAGTTATAATAACAGACGTCCCGCCCCCGCTGTATGTGCGTCTTGTGTAAGAAGAACCCCCGAGTGTTTTTGAGAGCTTATGACACACTGTTTTATGGCGACAGTCTGCATGTCCTCGCTTCTGTAGTTGTACGAATAATACTATTACTTATCTGACGGGCTTATTGTTTGACAAAGGCTTTGAAAGAAGCTCTTTTCAATACATCTATCTATCTATCATCGTTTATGTTGAGAACACTGTAATTGCATAAACATGATGAACAGGACATTATCGAGAAAACTTCTGGGCTCCATGTGTGGGATCTCCAGCCCTCGACTGAGGTTCGCTCAAAGCGCTGCGAACACTGTTCAAAGCCAGAAAGGTAAGGTTTTAGTACATTTCATTCTCTAGTCTAGAGACCGACAGTGACGCAGTTGAATTGAGCTTGTGTACTCGAGGAGGCTTTGCTGATATAACACACTTGCAGCATGTAAATACATGCTTGACTTTCTTGTATGGCTCTATTTATTCTAAAAGTCACTGCAACTTTTTGTGCTGATAAACATATCTGTTATATTCCACAGAGTTTATCAAAACTAGGGAACTTGAAAAGGATGAGCTGAGACCTCTGTATATGGACTTTCAGGCCACCACACCCATGGTACCCATGCCATTTAGTTCAATTACTATTCAAACTCGTGAATCTAGTTCATGAGAACATTTCTTGGATGTTTACATGCATTGTTTTCATTGTTTACATCTGATGCAACAGGACCCAAGGGTTTTGGATGCCATGCTCCCCTATCAAGTGAATTACTACGGCAACCCACATTCCAGGACTCATGCTTATGGATGGGAGAGTGAGAGTGCAATGGAAAAAGCAAGAAAAGTAAGTCTTTATCCTTCATAAAACCTGTATGTTTTTATTCGATAGCTGAGAGCTTTATTTATGAGTATGAAAGCATAATATTTAGGTTTAGCCAAAAATGCACTGTTTACTGTAACACCATTGTTTATTTCCTCTTCAGCAAATAGCAGATCTTATTGGTGCTGACCCGAGGGAGATTGTGTTCACCAGTGGTGCGACTGAGTCCAACAATATGTCAATCAAAGTAAGTATGTCATTACTGTTAGGAAAGATTAGGATTAGGAGGAAGTGGGACGCTGGGGCACAGATGACTTGGCATTTTCTAAAATAATCAAATGGGTGAAGTTTATATAGGATCCACTGCATTAATAATTACAAAATAAATTCTGTCTTTTCTTGCCTTTTAGGGTGTGGCTCGGTTTTATAAAGCTAAGAAAAAGCACATTATTACCACCCAGACGGAACACAAGTGTGTGCTGGACTCGTGTCGTGTTCTGGAGGCAGAGGGTTTTGATATAACGTATTTACCTGTGAAAAGTAATGGGCTGATTGACCTGAAGGTAAGCTTTCTTAAGCAGGAAAAATCCACCTATCAGAATAGCAAAAATAATTACATTATCATGCTTTTCAAATAAGTTTCACTCAATCATCTGATCTCAGATGGTTTAACAAATAGGGAGTCCCAAACAAGCTCCAAATTGATTGAAACAATGTTGAAATAATGTTCTTATGGCTGTCACAATAGATTGCAATACTATTAGGGGTTGATAGTGGCACATTACACAAAACGTGAAATTTGTCTTTAAAAAAAAATGTGTTCGTGTTTTTATTATATTTGAAAGATCTGCAAGACTTGTTTTAATGGTTTTAAATGTTTATATATATATATATATATATACACTCAGCATTTTCACTGGCCAACGTTTTGACATCGATACCATGGGGGAAAACTGCCCTATAGATATTTTTAATATAATATCATAATTTGGCAGCAGGTATATTATGCTGCTGTCACTTTAAGACCTGACACAGGGATCCATTATACTGTTAGGTGTGCGTTTTCTTTCTCAACTGCTTACGTCCACTTAAAACATAACTGATTGGGTTTATGTGAGTATTTGCCAAGACCGGCATTTTGACGTGTGTATTTGACTGTTTAAGTGTAAAAAGCAGCGAAAAAGATCTCAATTTAGTACTGAGAGGCGGCTTTATGTGCACGCACTTCGGGTGTGAGCACGAAATCTGTGGGAATGAGTAAAATTATGAGTAAAATTATGCGCAAAATGCGCAATCCTATTCCAAATTTCAAGTCCTGCAACATCAAAAATATTCATCCTTCAGCAAATGAAATGAGTGAGTGAGCGGAGGCGGGTTTGTGTGTAACTTGCTGTCAGAGAGATAGAGCGCGCGGGCAGCTGGTATCGTGTATCTATAAGGTTGATCATTTCAGATGCATTTTTAAAAGACTACAATTCGAAAAATTTATATATTATACATAAATTCAACCTGCCAAATTGGCTAGTAGGAGTGACTATGTTAAGCCACTACTGAAATCCATCCGCATTTGGCGGGTTGGCAGGTGTTAATGTCAAGCCCTGTATTTATATCTTATATTTTGCTTTCTCAGCAATTAGAGGAAATTATCCGTCCTGATACAAGCTTGGTGTCCATAATGACTATCAACAATGAGATTGGTGTCAAACAGCCAGTCAAAGAAATAGGTAACCTTTTATTATCTACATAATTCTCCAAATAGATACCTGTCAGTCTTCATATCATCTATATCAAGTATGTTTTTGATTTCAGGTCATCTGTGTAGGTCCAGAAATGTGTTCTTTCACACTGATGCTGCTCAGGCTGTTGGAAAGATCCCTGTTAATGTCATTGACTGGAAAGTGGACCTGATGTCCATCAGCGGCCATAAGATCTACGGGCCCAAAGGTAGCGCGTTCAACATTTAAATGCACAATAGTTGCATTATCCAAAATATATTAATTGCTTGTGTTTATTAGGAGTTGGGGCTTTGTACGTCAGGAGAAGACCCAGAGTTCGTATTGAGCCTTTGCAGAGCGGAGGGGGTCAGGAAAGGGGTCTGCGTTCAGGGACCGTCCCAACACCTCTAGCCGTAGGCCTCGGAGCCGCCTGTGAGATCGCCCAGCAAGAGTTAGAGGTAGAGTTGGGAAAAGTGCTTGTTTTTTGCTACTACTAGTTTAAGTTTAAGTTTTACTTACATGCAGGTTTCATTTCCTGTTTATTCTCAGTACGATCACAAGCGCGTGACGTTGCTTGCTAATCGCCTCATTCAGAAGATCATGTCTGAGATTCCTGATGTTGTGATGAATGGAGACCCAGATCAGAGATACCCAGGTGAGACTCGACTTTCCAGTTGTCAATTTTCCTTTGTAAGGATCAAAGTTGACTTGGGTTTGTAATCTAAAACACTTTCCTCCTTCAGGATGCATAAATTTATCCTTTTCCTACGTTGAGGGGGAGAGTCTGTTGATGGCGTTAAAAGATGTTGCACTTTCCTCTGGAAGGTTAGTAGTTTAAAATGTCTAACCAGGGTTTATAAATATGCAGATGACATGGCGAAAGAGCACACATTGTTCATGTACATATACTATCCACATAGAAAGGTTAACTATTCAAAATATTTTTGTTCATCGAAATAATAAAATATAATTATTAGATTTGAATTTATTTGTATATTGTTGCCAAGGCTACATTTTGAATTTTCTACATTTTAAATTTTAAAGTTGAAGTGCTAAAATTACTAACTGGAAATAAATAAATAAATAAAAATGAATTAAACCTGAATAGTAATGTTTAGAATAAAAGACAAAAGTACATTGCAAAATTATTAAAAATTAAAATGATAACTGAAAATGTAAAACTAAAAGCTAATATATATATATATATATATATATATATATATATATATATATATATATATATATATATATATATATATATATATATATAAAAAAAACTATAATATAAAAAATACTAAAATAACACACACAAATGGAAATGTTTTTATTCAGAAAGCTTAATTTTATTTTTTTTACAGTTTCTCCTGGGAAAATATGATTTTTATCAAATGTCAGATTTACAGATTTTATATAACTGTTATTGGTATTTTTATTGATTGATTGTTTTTGTTTGTAGAGGTAATGTTAAATTATTGTATACAATTAATTGAAATATTATTATTATTATTATTATGATTATTTTAAATGTTATTACTTACAGCAGTGAATATATGCTTTGATGCTGATATGATGATAAATGAATAAAACTCTTTGTGGATGCAGTGACTTGAGTGTGTTCTTGTTGCAGCGCCTGCACATCTGCATCCCTGGAGCCCTCGTATGTTCTCAGAGCAATAGGGACAGATGAGGACTTGGCACACTCTTCTATTCGGTTTGTAGTTTTTCCATAATATCAGTCGAAATGTTTGTGCTTTTGTGTTGCTTTATCTAAAGTCTCAGTGCAGCATGGTCCCTGCTTGAGCCACGAGCTCACATACTGTAATAATAAGGGGATCTGATGTTTTTCTCAGATTTGGAATTGGCAGATTTACCACAGAGGAGGAAGTGGACTACACAGTGGACAAGTGCATTCAGCACGTCAAGCGGCTGAGGGAGATGAGGTGAGCTATTCATGAGTCGGACCCACATCATGGAAAACATGGGAATGTTTAATATTAATATATTTTATAAATCCTTATCATGTAATCACGAATGACTGGGAATGTAATAAAGTTATTAGTTAACTTAAAACCCATGCGAACTGGATCTTTCTGTTGGAAAATAAGGAATGTTATAACCTGCTTTGTCCTTTTTTTTTGTCTATTAGTCCATTATGGGAAATGGTCCAGGACGGCATTGACATTAAGAGCATCAAATGGACCCAGCACTGAATCATTCTCAGCGGACGAAGTGTGAAGACCTGCTGTGCTGTAAATACTTGTTCTGTACAGCTTTATTAGGCCGCCATACTCAGACCTCTTAGACCTTATTCCCTAAAAAAAACACGCACAATTTTATTTCTCAATTTTGGGGCTTTGAACTGTCTGTGTGGAGATTTGAAGTGCACTTGGATGAATTGCAGAGGTTACAGTGGTGTGGATTTGTGTCAGTTTTTTTGATATTTGTTTATTGATATATTATGTTTACAGTTGCTCTGTGTTTAAATCACTCAAAATATAAACTCAAAAGACATTTTATAATGAACACGCATTGAATATTGCCGTCTTTTTAGTATGTTTGCGCAAATCATAATATAAACTTCAAAACACTTTAGGAGTCTACCATATTGTCATTCCTGAGACCAACAGAATTAACTTCAGTAATAAGTGGTTTTATTACAGTAAGCCTTGTGTTAGGCAAGTCAAATGTGAATTCCAAGTTACAATTTATGAGTAAAGGTTTTCTTAAAATAAAGGACAACAATGGACAGTAGGTGTCATTAAATTCACCTGCCCATTAGAAATGTATTGCGTACGACTTCATGCTTATTGTCTAGTATAAGCATCTTCCACAATTGCGATTCACAAATTCTGTAGTGTCTTTGTTTTATTCAAGAATATGTTATGCTAATAAATATCCAAACCAAATTGTTTTGTCTTTTTTTCTCTACAGTATACATGTGGTTCAAAAACGTGGGTTTGGTAAATTATTCTTTTTTTGGACAAACTTTTAATCAGCAAGGATGCATTAATCAAAAGTAAAAACATGTGGCAAATGATTTCTATTTCATAGAAATTCTGTTAATTAGAACTTTCTATTCATTAACAATCCTAAAAAAGAAATCCTAAAAAATATTAAGCAGCACAGCAGTTTTCAACATTGATAATAATAACAGAAATTCACAGGAATAAATATATATATTTTTTAAATATTGAATTAGAAAAGTAAAAAAAAAAAAATTTATTATACACAATATTACAGTTTTTACTTTATTTTTGATCAGATAAATGCAGCTTTGGTTAACATTAGAGACTTCTTTTAAAAAAATGTTAATGCATATTTCAGAATCAGATTCTGAAATTGTAAAGGCAATCATCTATTTCAGTGCCTGGCAAATGAAAATGAGCCGGAAGTTAAGATGAATCGTTTATTTCAGACAGTTTCACTTACAGATGGTCAGACAAATACAACACAAACAAAATTAGCTTTAGAAAACTGCTTTAAAATTACAAACACAAGAGTCCAATTCATATCTTACATAAATACAAAAAGGCATGACCAGAAGCTCTGTACATATACTTTATACAATTATCTATTTTCATATATACAATAAAAATGAACTATGTACAGCAGTGTTTGCCCAGTCTTCCTAAGACAAAAAATTAGACAACACATCTAAAGATGGAGATTCACAATAAAAGCGCAGATCAGATCTTGTAAAAGTGCCAATTTGACAGTCTTTATCTTGAGCGACAGTCCTCAAATGGTTAAATACTACACATACAGTAGTACACAGTCCACGTGCTAACTAGTCTCCTTCATTTAGTTACCTTAAACAAGCTTTTTGAGCAAACATTTTCTCTTTGAGACACTGATGAACAGGTTACCAGCACCAGATATCACATCATACAACTGACACATTATTTCAGGGGCAAAAGACAATATTTAAGAACATCTTATGTAAGAAAATACAACTAATTTCAGACGTTCAGCAAGCGCCAATTTGTTTTGTGCATCCACACTATAAGTGCTGCTTTTGAATTTACCCTGACATCTTTTATATTTCCTGAAAATACATGTTTCTAGCTAGTGTTTCATAGCCAAGAGAGTCATAACAGTGTCATGCTACCTTGTTTCCAACCTAGTAACAATTGGAAACGTGTCAAAATGATTAATTCCTCCAGTATCTGCCACCCTCCCAGACGGCTTGTAACGCACAAGAGCTTTAAGCATTAATCATGTGCACCAAAAAATGAAACTACAATATAAAGATTGTTTTAAATAACATTTTAAAAGGAACAAACACAACATGAAAATACTTTTTTGACTTTTTTGATGTTAAAGGTGATCAGTAGCCTAGTCTCTTCATGGACAGCTTTGGAAAGGACTAACAGCTCCTGACCAGCAGAGGGCACTGTCTGATTGTCTTAACCTTTTGCTAATCTAGGATTAAAAATGTGCCTGCTGGTGTGTTATTTTATTGCTAAAATGGTTAATACTGGTCTTAAATTTTGTGCTGAGCCTAATGTGTAATGTAACATTAGCCCTGTTTGATTATTATTCTTTTTTTTAAGGTGACAGAAAAATTGGGTGCTTTGTTTGGTTGCCATACTTTCAAATACTTTCAAAAGTTTGGGGTCAGTAAGTTTTTTTTTCCTTTTAAAGAAATGAAATACTTAAAAAAATACTATTATTTAACAAGGATGCATTAAATTGATCAAAAATGACATTTATTTTTTGATGTTACAAAATATTTCTATTTCAAATTAATGCTGAATTTTCTATACATTAAAGAATTGTGAAAACAGTTATGATGGTTTCCACAAAAATATTAAGCAGCACAACTGTTTACAGCATTGATTATAATGATCAAGGTTTCTTGAGCACCAAATCAGCATATTATTATGATTTCTGAAGGATCATGTGACACTGAAGACTGCAGTAATGATGCTGAAAATTCAGCTTTGCCATCGCAGAGATGAAAGAAAATAGTTATTATTCACAATATTACTGTATTTTTGATCGCATAAATGCAGCCTTGGTTTAGCAACATTACTATTCTAAAGGGTCTGTAAGAAAGGGTCTGCCCTCTGCTCAACACATGATTATCTTAACAAATGATCCTCAATCTTCCACACAAACTTGTGACTACAGTACGGCCACATGTGCAGTTGGTGAAAGTGAGCATGTATTTATGGCACTCATCATGTGAGAGTACAGAATAGATTATATTATTTGTTCATCAGATTACATTATGTCCACAAAAAACTCACAAGGGTTTCCCATGGCATGCTGGAAGGACTGGCGACTAGCGGTGAGTTCGGGTGGTATGGTCCCTATCTCCCTCACTGGTGGGGCCCCAGGGGGCCCGCTGCTGATGGCACCCTTAGGGGTCAATCTGGCCAGGCTATAGGGAGGAGGCAGGCCTGGGGGCCCGTAAGAGGAGGCGTGGCTCCGTTCGCTGAGTGCACAGGAGGTGTGACCGTACTTGGAGAAGGGAGTGTGGCTGTAGGAGAAGGACGTTCGGCTGTGCTGGGAAGGGACTCGGGAATGAGTGTGGCTGCGAGATGAGAGAGCATGGCTACGGTGGCTCAACTGGCTGGCTGAACGCTCAACCCGCCTCCCACCTGCTCTGTTGCCTGAATCCGATTCGCTGCCGCCGCTGCCTGCTGCTTTGCGGTCCTTGTCCCTCGGCACGGGCCGCTGGCTCCTCCCAACGCTAGGGTTGGAACTACTGCTTCGACTTCCTGGAAAATAAACAGAAGTTGACATGGCTATATGGAGAACAAAGGAAAGGAATAAATCAGCCTAATGCGTTTAATTTTTTTATCTTTACATGCTTTTTACAGAAGGTAAAACAAAAGTTTCCAAAGTAAACTTCTATGCAATGACCAAAAAAAAAAATTCAGGTATGTTTGGTTGAGGACAGCAGGGAAAACAAATACTGAATGCAAATAATAAAATTCAAGTAACTACAGTACATTTCAAAAGTTTGGGGTCGGTAAGATTTAAAAAATATATATTTGAAAGAAGTCTCTTATGTTCACTCAAGGTTGCATTTATTTAATGAGAAAATATAATAATAAAAAAAATCAATATTGTGAAATATTATTACAATTTAAAACTGTTTTTCTATTTTAACATATTTTTAAAATGTAATTTATTCCTGTGATGGCAAAGCTGAATTTTCCTCACTGTCACATGATCCTTCAGAAATCATTCTTATATGCTGATTTGCAGCTCAATAAACATTTCTTATCATTATTATCAATGTTAAAAACAGTTTGCTGCCTAATATTTTTGTGGAAACCATGATTTTTTAAAAGAATTTATTTGAAATCTTTTGTAACATTTTAAATGACTTTACTCACACTCATGTCGTTCCAAACCCGTAAAACATTCATTCATCTTCAGAACACAAAGATCTGAGAGTTTCCTGTCCCTCCATTGACAGTTATGCAACTACCACTTTGACGCTTCAAAAACTTCATAAAGAGATCTTAAAACTATTTAATTTGAATTGAGTGGTTTAGCCCAAAATTACTGAAGAGACAAGATCACTTTATATGATGAACAAATTTAATTTAGTCTTTTAATCACATATAAGCATTGATCAGCGAACATAAACAGAAGCTCAACCGAACCTTCTTGACGCACGAGAACAAACCTCATTGGTTCTTGCGTAAACTCAAACGTGATGCGTAACACACCAAAATTAACCTCATTGGTTCTTGCAAATCAAGTGATCATGCTTGAGCTTCTGTTTACCACAACTGATGTGTTGATGTTGAGTTGATGAATGTTTTTATGCGATCAAAAGCCTAAATTCAATCTGTTCATCCAATACAGATTGCTTATTACAATCTTACAGAATGATGCAGATTGCAGATAGAGATTGCTTCCCCTCAGAACATTTTTACTAAACCACTCATTTCATATGGATTAGTTTTACGATCTCTTTATGAACTTTTTGAAGCGTCAAAGTGGTAGTTGCATAACTGTCAATGGAGAGTATGAAATCTCTCAGATTTCATCAAAAAGTTCTTCATTTGTGTTCAGAAGATAAAGGTCTTACGGGTATGGAATGACATGAGGATGAGTAATTAATGACAGAAAATAATTTTCATTTTTGGGTGAACTATCCCTTTAATGAATCTACTGACCCCAAACCTTTAAACAGTAGTGTATATAATCTTTAAAAAGAATGTCACATATTTTGTTGTAAGGCTGTGTCCAGTGAAACTCAGTGTTTTGGTTTAGAAGCTAACCAAATTATGCAGATAACAAGACGGAAAGTTTGTGGTGTGGCTTCAACCCCGAAAACCATAAACAACATTAAAATAATGCAAACTAGACTCCAATAATACCGGTATCACTTGCTATAAAGGATAAACATGATTTATGTTGACCACGATGTGTTTTGCATGGTAAATACTCAAAATAATAATATTAATAATTATGTCATTAATAATGTTGCATATTGTCAGGCCTATGCAATTAA
This sequence comes from Leuciscus leuciscus, assembly GCF_965113295.1. Taxonomy (NCBI): domain Eukaryota; kingdom Metazoa; phylum Chordata; class Actinopteri; order Cypriniformes; family Leuciscidae; genus Leuciscus; species Leuciscus leuciscus. The sequence goes on along the minus strand of NC_138747.1, from coordinate 12,717,396 downwards.
GGCAATTACAAACGTAATATCTAGATCTTTCAGGAAAACCAGTTGAGAAGCTCTGATCTGGAACTAATGAGTGCTTCATCCTTCAGCAACTGAAGTAACTCATAAATTCAGAGAAACACTCCATCCCTCACTAACATATAATGACAAATGTTCTGCATTTCTCGCACTCATGCTATGTTCTATGTTTCAAAGAGAATGATTAAAATAGGATGAAAAATGATGGCAATTAAAGAGCTGATGAAATGCATCTATCAGATGTGCAATTAAAACTGGATGACATGACACTGGAGTCAAATGACAATGCAAATGAGTTCATGAGGTGCTGCATCCTGACTTTAAAACAGTCAAACTTTAGACAAAAGCCACATCATTTCACTCTTACATAACACAGGCATGGGAAAGCTTTCTACATACACATATGGGATCTACATTGATTTTGTCATGTTTATTCCCAAACTATTGTGTATGCAGTTCATTTGTGTGGCCGCTTTATCCACAACACATGACATGCTGAGAAATACAGAGACGAGAGGCGAGGCAGCAGGACAAATCCAGCAACAGAAATACCCCAGTCATGGAGGGAGACATGACTGTAAGAGAGAGAGAGAGAGAGAGAGAAAGAGAGGGAAGGAGGCTGCCTTACCGGACACCCCAGGGTTGGGACTACCTCCTCCATCAGTCTGCCATTGCCCAGCAGAAACGAACAGGAAACAACACAGTTATGCCGTCTTTCTGTCTGCCTTGTTACCAGAAGTTCTATCAAGTACAATTCATCCTCACAGCTTGAATGCACTACTGGAATTTCATCTGGAATCTGCTCAGTTAAAATAAAATCTTATATGCGCTCATATAAGATATCTATTTACATGTTGCGATGACATGTCGGAACTTACAGAAATATTGTGAAATCCAGGGTCATCAGGAAAGCAAAATTCGATAGTCGATACCAGTTGTGCTGAAATTTCACGATACTAGATACCAATTTACAAATATTTAAGCAATTAGCCTTCATTTATTGTTCAATTACGTCAACTCAATTAAATCAAATGATTATTAGTAGCCTATATTATTAATTTTCTTATTAATTATTAACAGCATTTTCTTTATTTCATGTTAATATCATTGTTTGAATAATATTATCAGTGTAACTGTCTAATACATAGATATAATAAACTGAGTCAGTGCATTTAGTATACTTTTGACATCGCATGTCATATCTATTGAAAATAGACACTACCGTTCAAAGTCAGCAAGATTTTAATACTGTTATTCAGCAAGAATGCATTAATTTGATCAAAAGTGCCAGTAAAGACATTTATTTTATTACAAAAGATTTCTATTTCAAATAAATGTAGTTCTTTTGAACTTTATATTCATCAAAGAATCCTGAAAAATTTCATAGATTTCACAAAAATATTTATTAGCACAACTGCTTTCAACATTGATAATAATACTAAATGTTTATTAGAATGATTTCTGATAGGGATGGTCGATACCCCAAATTTTTTTCATTTGATATGATACCGATACTTTTTGTTACAGTTTTAACAATACTGATACTGATTATTTCTTAAATCGGTATGTGATTTTTCAAAATAATGTTCATTTTCATACTTAAAAGGCAAATCACATGACACATACTGGCCATTGATTACAAATTTACCACAAAAGCAAATATGAGCACAATTAAATTAAAATGTGGACAACAATAGATGTAAATGTAAACTTGTATTTTAATATTGTGATTAAATAATAATCAAGTAATTTAAATTATTATAACATTAATATGTATAAAATTAAAAACTGCAACACCACACCATGCTATGTTTCCTTTCTGACATTCTCTCCATCTCTCTCAGTTTAATGCAAAGTGTATCTTGTCACGTCACGTGACACAGGCCAGCTAAATATGTTTAAAAACAAACATTAACAAAAAGTACTGAAAACATTTGAAAGTGATGCAGAAATCCACATTTTGTATAATTATCATTTTAATATGGATATTTTTTCAAGGAATCGATATCAAATAAATCAATACTTATTATGAGTATCGATATATTGATACTGTAGTTATATAGTACATCCCTAATTTCTGAAAGATTATGTGACACTGGAGACTGGAGCAATGGCTGTATTAACAATATTTCAAATTATTATGGTTTTTAATTTTGATCAAATAAATGCAACGTTAAACATTAAAGAATTTTATCAACCCAAAACTTTTGAACGGTAGTGTATATATAGTACATAAAATCCATGTACTTAAAATATTTAAAATGTTTTTCCATATCTGCCCTAGTTTGATTTTGTTTGACTGCTTTCATGGGCCTATCCATAAGCTTCAAACCACACAACACATCCGAACCTTCACTCAAGAGATGACAGATCAATCTAACTGCTCTTTACAGGCAACTCAAACACACACAGCAGGCTGCTGAGATTCCTTCCCGACATTTTCACTGTGCTAGTGCATGGCATGTGTGAAATGAGCAACAGGTGAAGGTTAATGTGAAGCAGTGGATTGAGACGGACGTGTTTGTGCACTGCATCAGCATTGAAGGCAAAAAGCACTAGAGAGTGAGATGTATGCCAGATGAAATCATGATGAGCTGATGGAGATCAATTGTAAAATGTGGCCAAAAAAGAAGAAGAAAAATTATCTGAGATTTGCTTGAAAGGATTTAAACTAGGGACCCCACAAGACACTTCACCTAAAATGGACCGACCGTATTTGAGGACAATACTTAAAAAAAACATTTTAATTATTGCTTTCAAAACAGCTAGATAGAGTGCAAGCAAATGCATAACGCAGGATCAACTATTTCATACATTTACAACAGCCTGAAATAATGTATATATATGAGCTAAACTGTACAATCTTATTATTTCAGTAATGAACTAGGCTGAGATTTATTTTGGAATTTCTAACTGTGATCCAGTAATATGAAGTCAAGGATGACCTTTCCCTACTTACCCTCACTGTGATGACTTCCTGCGCTGCCACTGTGGAAACTGTGGCAGGGGTCGGAATATCCTGGTGGGAAACCAGAGGGCGCTGTGGAGAAGGGTGGATAGGGGAAGGGCTGGCCGCCCATGGGCCACGGGTTAGTAGACGGAGGGGGGAGAGGGGCCAATGTGTCCTGCTCTGAACCAGCACCACTTGATCCCTCATTCAAGTTTAGTGTAGCCATGTCTAAGAACAAAGGCGGAAATTACAAAGAGGTGGAAACATTTTGTTTGTAAGGATAAATAAAAAGCATGATGGAAATGTAGAGATGTGTTGTACTTTGGCAGAGATCTCCAAATGTGTAGTAACACTGTTCAGAGAAGGTGATCTTGTTGACAGTGTGTCTCAGATAGCCGTGTTTGAGCAGGCTGCTGGCATATTTCCTAGCATCACGCCGGTCTTTGAATCCTTCAACCCGTGAGTACAGCCAGTCTACTACATCCCCTCCTGTAACATGCGAGATACAGACAGATGAATACCTATACACCACAGTTATTATAGTTAACTAAAACCATAAAAAATACACTTTTTGTTACTTTAAATAAAATAAAAGGTAAGTTAAGAAATTAAATAAAAGAATATATATATAAAAAGTTTTACAGGTCCCACTTTATATGATGTATCTTTATCTATGATGTACTAATATTTCAAGGTAACACTTTATTTTACAGTGTCATTGTTACATGTAGTTGCTATAGAAATAACTATTAATTATGCATAATTACATGCAACTAACCCTAACCAAACCAAACCCTAATCATAACCTAATCATAAGTACATGTAGTTACTTAATATTACTGAGTACTTAAATGTATAATTATAGTGTAACAAAGACACCTTCAAATGTATAAAAAGTATAATCATTTCAATTAATCATTTGATACATTGCACTTATTGTGTACATACACATAGTACTTATATTAAAAAAATACCTTCATGTAATTACAGCTGTAATTAATTTCTGTAATTACATTTATTACATTTATATATAAACCTACCCATACCACCAAACCTGTAACTAACCTTACCCGTATCCCACCTCAATATCAGTGTTTTGTAATTCAACATGAACACAATGAGTACACAATGTACCTAACAATTATTTTTTGATGTAAGTATATAGTAGTTACACATCTTATATAAAGTATGACTGTGATGTGACGATGTGCCACAATAACTAAAAAACTTAACTAAAAAACTATAAAAACATCATACATATTCAATTATAAACATATACATAAAATATTATAAAAAATATCTCCTTCAAAATGTTACTAAAAATATAATAGTATCTCAATACTAAAATAACGCTGCTTTACACATTTTTAAAACATCATCAACAGTAATAACATGAGTGAGATATTTTCACAGGTGATGAACGCCAAAGACATCTTACCTATTACAGCATTAGATATAGTAATCTTCAGCCACATTCTGTCCCTTATTTCTAGTCCTGAGTCTGGGACCTGCATCACCTTTACAATGGTGGCCATGTCCGTTTTTCCCACTGTAAGCGGGAGCTCGTCAAACTCTGTGAAGGACAACAGGATGATTAGGATCATGCTTTGCAAAAAAAAAAAGAGATGTTGTGATCTGTCAGAGAGAAAAGACTGTACCGTTTTGTGGGTAAGATCCTGTTAGTGCAGTAGTGTGGGAAATCCATGCAGCCGGGTCAATGGGTCTAACTGGTTCAGCTTTGGGAGGGAAAAAACAGGTCAGATAAGTCATATAAGATGGACGAGTATCTCATTTATCTGAAAGAAGCGTAGATAAAGAGTTTGTGTGTATTGACCTCTAGGTATTGTAAAGTAACTGCGAGGCGAAGGGTCCCAGCATTTGGCAACAGTGAGACTGATAGGACTACAGAAGACAAGTACAATGGTTAGTTAAACACATTATATCTAAGCCTCATGTCCAATGCTACAATTCAGACATGTTTATTCTTACCCATTCTTTGAGACAATCTCTCTGAGAATCCTGACAGCATCGTCATTGCTCATGTTCTCAAAGTTCACATCATTTACCTGCAAGTCAAAATGTGGCATTCACACATGTTAGCTTTAAGGCAGAGCAATATTTTAAGCCTCTCTGAGTAATTCATACCAGGGTCAACTGGGACCTTCTAAGTTTCTGTAAATAAAAAAGTAAGGTAATTACCTTAAGGTAATGGTATTAATATCAGTGTACCAAACTGTGCCATGCCGATATAAATATGCAGTCTAATCCATAACTATAACTGTAATCTGCCTCTCAACAGGGATCAGCAGCTGCTGGAGGCATTTGAAGGTTGTATTTGGATCAAGAGACAATCACTACTAAAGCCACAGAGCCAGAGGCCAAATCTCATCCCTAAAAACTAATGTAAATAAATACATATAAATATAAAATGTAAGCATGTCCCTGCAGTGTTAAATCACTTTAATACACCACTGGCGGAGTCAATCCACTGCATTACACTAATCTGCTATTCGAAATGAAAAACTGATCTATTAGGTGTTTTTAAAGGGATAGTCCACCCAAAAATGAAAAATATGAAGAATGTTGGTAACCAAACAGTTTTGGTTCCCACTGACTTCCATTGTATGGTCAAAAATACAATGGAAGTCAATGGGAACCAAATTTGTTTGGTCTAAATATTATATTTTGAATATAGAAATATGAAATGTTGGGAAAAATGAAATGATACTATTATGAAACTAAAACCGCCAGTAGGTGAAGGCAAGTCGTAATAAGTGAATCATAGAATCATTAATTCAACTGATTCGTTCAAACCAGCTGATTTATTCATGAAAGAAGCAAGTGTCCACTGATGCTGAATTCGGAACCGCATACTACTCGTACTATTTTTGCCATATAAAGATATAGGAAAAATAGTAATAGTATGCTAGTAAGCGGTTCCGAATTCAGCACGAGTTTATGAATGGGTCCTTGAATGATTAATTCAAAAACGGTAAATCATTCAATAACGCCACAACGCTGTGTGTTGCCGAGAGACGTACGTTTTCTGCTTTGTTTGGAACAATTTGTGTTTGGCAAATAGAGCAAAAACTGTCAAAATTGACAATGTTGTGTCTAAAAATTGTCAATTCATAAAATCAACTTGTTTATTAAACTGTTAAGTAAAAAGAAATTATATCACATTTTAGATCTTCATATCTTGAACTTTGGGGGCATTTTTATTCATTTTGGTGGCATTTCCAACCTTGCACAAAGCTATTTTACGTCAACGCCAGACTAGCTTGCCTGTTGTTAAGCTTGACGGCTATTGCCGAAGTTAAGCTGGCTGAGATGTGGTATGTGGTAGTGGTATGACTTAATAGTTGGAATGACATGAGGGCAAAAATATCTTTTTTTTATGATCAAACAACAGGGCCTACATTGCAACTTTAAACTTTCTTTAAGCTTATAACAGTAAAATGATTAAATATTATAATCTGTAATTTAGTTTTTCATGACCATTTCCCACCATCTCTCTGAACCTTTTGCTTCAAACTGAGGAGCATTTTTCAAAAAGCTGATGTTCTGCTCATATAGTATTTAATGTCGCATGCTTCAACAACAGCCTCTTTGGAATGTGTTTTTTACACTGTCAAAGTTTACAAAAAACAATCTGTCCCAAACTTGTTAAAACCAGACTAAATTGATCACAAACAGAAATGAATATTCACAAGAAGTGCCATTCCAGACTACAATCTACCTGCAGCAGCATGTCGCCAGGCTCTATCCTCCCATCTGCTGCCACCGCTCCTCCCTTCATGATAGAGCCGATGTAGATGCCACCATCTCCTCTATCGTTACTTTGGCCCACTATACTGATGCCGAGAAAGTTATATTTCTCTGTGCAAACAAGAGAGAACACGGACGTGATGAATTGGTGTCACACTGTACGTGTACATGTAAAAGGCAAGCTGATCTTACCCATATTGAGGGTAACTGTGATGATGTTGAGGCTCATGGTTGAATCTGTGATACTACTAAAGGAAGATGACTGTGGATACGAAAGCAAAGGAGATACATGAAACCCTAAGAAGTCAAATACATATATATATATGCACATACATACATATACACATTACACACACACATTTACTTGGCTGAATGGGAACAATAGTATAACCTAACCCACACCCTAGCCCAAAGGTTTTGGGATGTTTTGTCAGATTTAGCTATTTTCTGGATACAAATTTGTCCCCAATATGTGGTTAAGTAGGTGCACACACGCAAGCACACACACACTTCTAACCCTGTCGATTTTAGCCACTTTGTGTCGCCGGCGCCTGCGCTTATGTCTCTTCATTAACTGAAAAGAAGAGCTCTGCTCTGTGGAATTGCTCAGCCTGAGAGAGACAAACACAGAAGAGAAGAACAGATAGATTATTGTATATACAATTTGAGCCAAGACCGAATAAGTCAGTCAGAAGTCTAGCACACAGTAAAAGCAAAATGTCATTCCAAACCTGCTAGCATCCTCATCCTCCTCGCTGTCAATGAAGGAGCTTGACTCCAGCTCACTGCTCATCATAGAGCCACTGTCACAGCCCATGGCCGAGTCCCTCACCACCCGTTCGGCTTTTGTGTGACCGTTCACACGCGGGACTAAGAACAATCATGCACACAGCGAGCTTGTGAATGCCTTGTTGAAACAACAAAACACTAACAAAGAGAACCACATATTTGGATATATTCATGGCTTGATCGCACCTTGAGAGACAGACTTAAAAAGAGGAAAACATACACTCCTGTGGGCGGGGCTCTGCCTCAGGGTGGCATCTGATTGGCTGGAAGGCTCTGGTGAGGCGGCGGCATCTCAGTGAGCCGGGCTTTTGGTATCGCCTCTGGTGGAACCCGAAACACTCCAGGAGAGTTGGGCTGCCAGTGCTTCTTTCAATAGGCTGATATCGCTCTCTCATACTGTCTGATATGCTCACTCACATGCCAGTCTTTTGAATTTTAAGGCAGTCTTTAGTACTTTATTTATTTTGCACTTGCAGTCATTACTAAATTAGTTTGATGAAAGTTTGATTAACAAAAGACAGGCAGTAGAACAAAGGAGATGTGGGGGAAAGTAAAATTGATATTGAGGAAGGAAATGCACAAGACTAATGGAGAACAAAATATGTTTAAATATAATGGATATTCTGTGTTTTTATTCAGACTACAGATGTAGAACAAACAAGCTACAAAAGATGGCGGTATAGCTTAATGCACGTCTACATCTAGCAAACTAGGCAATCCATTACAGAGCCATGTTTGACTTCAGGCAACGAAATGGAAACAAAGTACTCAATACATCACCACTGTTTGTGTAAGCAGCCTATTTAAACCCAGACTACAGATATATCACATGTTTAGCAGGATAATATAACAATATATCACATGAGTGATGCACAAAGGTATATTATGTTGCAATCTATTGAAAAATAATTATTCACATGCCGGTTAAAACTGTAGTTAATTCATAGCTTCATTTATTTCATCCTTTAAGTTTAACGTAAAATAATAAAATTAGTTAAAAAAAATGTAAATATAGGATACGAAAACAAGCCAATTATGAAATTCTTTTGAAATCATGTTTTAAGGATGTTTCAATCTTTTTTTAAATATTGTAAAAATATACTGAAAACTATTTTATTTTATTATTATATTTGCAGCAGTTTAACAACTCTAGCATTCTGTAGATACTAGATATCAGTTTTCTTCTTTATAATAGATACTATTTTCACTTGCTCTAAACAAAATACAAGCCAATTACGCATGTCTTTCTGAAAAATTTATATTTAGCCTAGCACTACAAAACATATGAAATGAATACCCGAATTTTGTTTATTTTAAAATAAAATACTTTTGTAAAGTGAAGTCGCCTTACCTCAGAAAGCGCTAACGACAGAAGAGCTTCTCTCCGCCGGTTCACACAAATAAACTACTACACAGATAGAACAACTCACGCGGGAGCGCGCGATATGAATTTATTATCCGCCCCTTCTGCTCGCGCTCTTGCCAGACGCGCACTGTCATTCATCAACAGCAGCGCGTGGACAATGAGCGCGCGACGATTTCGATTTTTGCAGTCTCTGCTCGAGCGTGAAAATAATCATCATGTACTGTGCAATTATAATTTACGAGGCAAAGTTTGCCCGCGTCGAGGGGTGACAAGCCTCCAAACAGAAATTTGATGATAAAATATAGTCTGAAGTGTGACGTTAGCTTGTATGTGTGGAAATAAATAAATAAAACGGTTTGTTTCGCCTGACTAACTGTTTTCTGTGTAGGGTGCATAAAGCCACATCCCACTGTTTGTTTTTTTTATTAAAAAAAAAATTCTTTTAACGTTTGATTTCTTTATTTTTATTTTATAATTTTTGTTGTAACCTCTCTGTATTAGTATGTTATATATGTACATTTCTTTGTGTTGTGTGTTTAGCATTAAAAAAATCTAATTAAAAATGGAAAATAAATAAATAAATAAATCCATATTCCTGCTTTGCATTTTGTTTGCAAATAGGAAAGGGCCACAGCACAAAATTCAGTCAGGGGCCCAGAATCCCTAGCTACCGCCTGGCTATTCCCAGAGGAACAGTGCATCTTGTAAACCTAATATTTTTTTTCTCCTTTTTGTCCTATTAATTCTGAACTCAAGGAGTGTTGCACTGTCACCACTGACACTGTCTCCAGACTGGCCAGCTAATTAAGCCACACTGATTAATGATCAGCGGGAACTAATGGGCCAGCAGAGAGACCTGCGCTACCATCACAAACACAGATAAATTACTGTGAGAGGTCTGGGTGTGTTTGTGTGTGAGAAAGCATTTGTTTTGTAAGGGTGAGGACTATGTTGAATAGACGACAGGAAGGGTGTGTGATTCTGCTCTGTTAACGCCTGTTGTTGTAATTCAGTATTTTACAAATTTTTTTTGCCATTATACATTGTATTAATGTGTCTTCATTTGTTATTTGTGCAATTATGTATTGTGCAAACAATCAATGGAAGCTCAAGAACAAATACAGAACAAAGAAAGAAGAGAAACAAAATGTAAAATGAGAGTGTATGTAAATGTCATTTAAATGACAGATTGCTTTATTTGTATTCTTCCGTAATATTAATGTGAGAACGCAATTAAAAAAGATGAAGTCGTTTCAGTCTGTCATGGTAGGTAATTGGATAAATTAAGACTTTATAAATGAGCTAAAAACAAACAAACGCATACACAACAAGACAAAGATGAAAACACCACTATACATGTGAAACAAACATACACAAAAAGAGGTGACTTTTTGACCTCAGTTTGAAAAGACGAATATATTTAGCACACCAATGAGACAAATATCCTACATAAGAGGGCGTAAAACATTTGTCACGGTCAGAGTAGGATCAAGCCATGATTATATCAACTGTGTGTACGAATGCAAAATAAAGTGGCATGTACAGCAGGGATTTGGTCACCTATGCAGGGTCCCTACACAGTATGGAAAAGTACAGATTTGAGTCATATCCAGGTCTGGATAAGTATATATATATATAAAAAAAAAGGTGTTTCTAAATTATTGCTCCATTTCAGTTTTCTAAATATAAAATTAAGAATTTCAAAAAAATTAAATAATAATAATAATCGTACAAGCAGAGTGTTTTCATGGCAAAAGTTAAGTGATCGCTGAACAGGACCGAATGAATTCAAGGCGCACATGTTCATTACGCGAAACTGTTTGTCTTTACCATAAGCCAAACCAGCAACTGATAAAGGAGCAAACGATCATCTAAATCAGATTTTCTATTAAATATGGTGTTAAATTTGAGTCTGGAAAAGTATAGAATTTTGAAATGGAAAACTTGTAGGAACCCTGCCTTTGATAAAAGTACAGTATTTAGGAATAATCTTGTAGCTACACTCACATTCATCTCTCCTCCGTCTTGTCCTTTCTCGTTCCCGCTCTCTGCGGTGGCGGAGGACAGACTCACTTCCAGTTTCTGTGTCCAGACCGTCTCTGCTGTTCACTGCATTAGCACTGTAGCAAACACACACACAGAAACATATGCAGCATGAGCTCTGAAAAACATTAGACACACTGCAACAGCTGTATTATCTGAAACTCATAGGACGCTGTATGTGCATGGAAGATATACGTGTAAGCGATGGAATGCAGACTATTTTAGCCTTTGTGAGAAGGGCAGAAAGGGGAAGAGAGTGAGCGAGAGAGAAAGAGAATAATGGTAATGACACATAGGGGGTTTCATCATGAAAAATTGTTTTTTGAATTACACCCTTGGGGCAGGCAAGTGTGTCTTTGTGCAAGCATGAACATCTATATGTGCTTTCAGTAGAAATCTGAGTGAGGTGAAAGATTTATTCCACCATATAGTAAAGGTGGCCTATAAAGTTTTGTGTGTATATATATATATATGACCTCTGAATGATATATGACCCCTGAATGTGAAAACCTTTTGTATTTTGTATTTTACATTTTTTTACCATATGGCAAAAATTTGTTTGTCCTTTCTGGAAGATATAATAATTTTAAATACACTGTAGGTCAAAGAGGACATATACTGTACATGCAGTAGAATACATGTTTAATAATAATTGTAATTAATTGTAATAATTGTAATTGTAAATTAAATAAATAAATACATTTGTAAATATTTTTTTTAAATTATGTTTGTATGAAACATACACTATTGGTCAGTATAAATTTACTTTGAAAGATATTAACTGTTATTCAGCAAGGATTCATTAAATTGATCAAAAGTTGACAGTAAAGACATTTTTAATGTTACAAAAGGTTTCTATTTCAAATTAGTGTTTTCTATTCATCAAAGAATCCTGGATATGAAGCAGAATAACTGTTTTCAACAGAGACAATGATAAGAAATGTTTCTTGAGCACCAAATCAGCATATTATAATGATTTCTGAAGGATCATGTGACACTGAAGACTGGAGTAATTTACATTTACATTTAGTAATTTAGCAGACGCTTTTGTCCAAAGCGACTTACAAATTGGGACTAAATTAAGCCAGTCATCGTGAATAGGCAAAAACAACGCAAGAAGTGCTCAAAATACGAAGTTCAGGCATTATTCAGAGTAGCATAAGCCCGATAAGCGAGAATTTACAGGACATTATATATATTTTTTTTTTCAGAGTAATGATGCTGAAAATTCAGCTTTGCCATCACAGGAATAAATACAATTAAAAAAATTATATTACAATAAAACACAGTTATTTTAAATTGTAATAATATTTCACAACATTCCTGTTTTTACCGTATTTTACTGTACTGTATTTTTTATCAAATAAATGCAGTTTTTCTGAATATAAGACTTTTCAAAAACATAAAAACTGTCCCCAAACTTTTTAACGCTAGTGTTTTACAGCATATTGTTATTGTTGTTCTAAAAAATGTGAGGTATACTGCATGAATGCAACATGTGATACAAATGTAAGCAGTGAGTCAGTCAACCAATGTTAGAAATTAAGGACATGGCATCAAAAATTATATAATCCAATGAGTTTGTGCTTGCAGTTTAAAAACCAGCCACAAGAGGGCAGAAATATCACAGCGACAGCACAAGTGATCTACATCAGCTTATCCTCACATGTATGGCTCAATTCTCACTTCAACACGAAACAATGGGTTAATTTTAACTAACATTATTCAGGATATCATTTAGCATTTTTTCATATAAAGAGTTACCTCTGTATGCTGCCTTCATATATTCTGCTATACAAGTATAATCCACACATAAGGTTTGTTTTGATTTCTTGCCTTATAAAAGGAACTGGATGTGTGAGCGTGTGACTGCAATAATAATGTTCCATCCACACTGTAAAAAATGGTTGTAACTTTTATAGAAAAAAACCCTGTAAAAATGCTACAGTAAAAACCTGTTAACTGGTTAATGAGTTACCTTACCACATACAGTGGAACAACTGCAAATGGTAGAAGATTGCCTTATATGTAATTGTACTATAAATTAATGTCAATTTTTTTTTTTTTTTTTTTTTTTGCTAGTTAAAACTTTAAAATAATATTTTACAGGGAAAAGGTATTTTGTACCATGCTTTATATTATACCTTATTATTATTACTACATCAATCATGTCCTTGTACATGTTCACTATTTTTGCTATTTCTCTATTTATACACATTCATACACTATCATTACTGTTCAGAGCCCCTTTTCTATTTATATCCCTTTTCATCTGCACAGTACTGTTCTCTTGCCTTCTGTACACTATTTGCATTTTCACAATATATTACTATTTCTGCTTCTGGTTAGATGCTAACTACTCTACATAATTAAGGGAAATCTAATCTAGACATTTTCTATGAATATGCACAAGATATCTCTCCCTGTCCTCTCCTAGGTTTAAATATAATTTAAAAAAAATGATATTTGGTCATGCCGTTATGCAGTGAAGCAGATTTACAAAGGTCCCTTCTGGATGTTCTGCTATGGGCAGATACACCACTCATTGTTTACCACAACTCCCTTCAACATTTGTGTCTCATGCTTTCTGGATGACTGAGCTCAGTGGGGGAGCAAGAGCCAAAGGGATTTGCTCTCTTTATGCTGTTGATTTTCCTACATCCACAACATCAACATACGTGTGTGTGTGTGTGTGTGTGTGTGTGTGTGTGTGTGTGTGTGTGTGTGTGTGTGTGTGTGTGTGTGTGTGTGTGTGTGTGTGAGAGAGATTATTATGTAGATCAGGGATTCCCAACCGGGGGTAAACGTTCCCCAGGGGTTACTTCAGCAGGTTTCAGAGGGTTCTTGAAAAAAAAAATTGCTTTAAAACTTTTTTTTTTTTTTGAGTTGTCAATACAAATAATTAATTGTGATTATTGTCATGATTATTTAACACACATTCTTTTTTTAAGGCAAGACACAACGGGCAAAAAGTTTTAATTCCTATATATATTCTGAAGGTTTTTACAGAGGGGTTTGTTCATATATCATTTGCCTGATTTTATACATCATTTTATTCTTAAAAACATGGTGATTTATTAATTTTTTCGTTCTAGCTGTTGACAGAATTTTCTGATTTTGGAGTGATAAAAAGAGACATCCATTCAGTAAAAACCTCGGACCCAAAGTCAACAAAATGAAACAAGATTTTTAAGATTTTTAACCTGGCTTTATCTGGAAATGTATGCAAATTAGTGAATATTTAATTAGATGTCTAATTTGCATATTCAAACATTTTAGAAAACTTGTAATACATTTTTTTTCCATTTAATGTAAATCAATAAACTGGGGAAGTATGGTGATATGTATTTGTTAATTTTTGCCCAAAAAATACCAGACATGCCTTAAAAATGAACTAATTTCTGGTTTGATGTCGATGAAGGGATTCTTGAGCCTTTCAGTAGAAGTACATGTACAAAAAATCACGTACACGAGTGATCAGAGAATCTGATTTCGCCTCATGTAAAAGAAGCATGGAGGTGTATGAAGTGTGTGTGCAGGTGAAGGTGACACGACGTGCAGAATGCAGAATGTGTGAGGGAAAGAGCGCATCTCCAATGTGAGTGTGTATGTGCGTGTGCACTCATGTGAGATAATCAGCACATCTGGTGCACGCTATAAATGGATGTTTTCAGTGGTTGAGCATAAAACACAATGGCAGCATAAAATTAACTATTAAATAATTATTGTGCAGAGGACACTAAACATTACACTTGACCAGGCACACACGATTCAGTTATATAATGCAATTATATCACAGCAATATCAAGAGATAATACCATTTCTGATATCAACTGAACCTGGAATCGATCCAAATAGAACAAACAACATTTTGATCTCTTAAAGTCCCCCTGTGGGGAAAATCAAGTTTTTAATGTTGTTTATATGTCTGTGGTGTTTATAATATGCTTTAAGACCAACCATGTGCAAATTTATAAGTCAACACCCATTTGCATTTTCTCTTTAAAAATGCAGTGAACCAAAGACAGTCTCAAAAACGCGGTTTAAAATCGGTGGTGTTTCTTACATCACAAACTACCTTTTAACCAATCACCTCGAATTGCGGACAGGCTTTAGCATATCATTAATTATGCTCTGAAGCAGGGGAGTCTTAAGATAAGCCAGGTTATCATTAAATATTATTTAATATTTTTCTGCTGATATGGAAAATCGGGTAGATTTAGCAATATGATGTATATTACGAAGTTATGATGAACTACATGGTTTGTGTAACATTAGCAACACATTATTAGCTCTTTGATAACGTAGTCAAGCAAAAGGCTAATCATACTAATTACCGTTGTGTGTCCGATGTTGTAAAGAGCGATACCATTGTGCAGCGTTTACCTCAGTAAGTTCACCGAGTGGATCTCTGAGATGGTGAGAGTGAGTGGAGGCGGGGCTAATTAGCATATTCATGGCTCTGAATATACTACATGAAGTAAGGGTGTAGTTACATTCCAGCTATTTTAAAGCATGAAGAATTTTTTTTCACAGGAAAAAACTTTTAAATATGTAATTTTGGTGATAAAAGAAAGGTTTTAAAGCTACAATATGTTTTTTTTTCTTTCGCCACTAGGGGTCGCTCACCTCTTACAATAACAAAGGCGTAGGTGGATGACGCTAAGCGGAATTACGGAACTTGTCGTCATGCCAAAGGATCTAATAATGTTTATGGAGGAGTGAATACATTGATGTTTCTTAACATGACTGTGCTGTGAAGCAGGGCGCGATTGCTAATGCTAAATTACTACTCACACAGGTCAGATTATTCGACGAATTAAACTTGTGAGGTAACGCAGCGCTGTTTCACTTGGTCTACTACACTATCACACTAAACTGCATTTGAGTGTGTTGAAAGTTATAATGTAATTCTATGTGTTAGTTTGTTGGCTGTATGAGACTAGCAGTAAGCTAGATCAACATTGGAATAACATACTGTCTAATAAAGTACATGCAAGAGCGGCGTCTCTGTCAAGTCAAAGTTTAGTCGCGGACGTGGAGCTCTTGGCCTCTCGAAAAAAACACGCTGATATTGATCCTCATTTTAGCATGATCTGCTGGCCATGGTCCATAATGTTTGAACGAAACAACAACCGCGTGAGCGGCACGTGCCGCTAGACGTAACGCAGTTATCCACGACTGTCCAGGGATAATGCGGATATTACGTCATTGACAGGCGATAATGACCAGGGACGAGCCATTATTTAAAATAGGAATTTCTCTGAAATTAAAAATCTTTGGGAACTTTTGGGATATTGTAAGTACACAACTGCAGGAAATATATCACACTGTGCAAGTGATTTTTGGATATTTTATTACACAAATCTTACATATTGTACCTTTAATGGATAAAATGATTGACTACAGGGGGAATTTAACTACTGAATATATCAGAAGTTCAGGATGATGAGTTTGACTGAGCATGTGTATTAAAAGAGGGGAATTCATGTTTATTTGCTCCTGATTCACTAAAGGATTTACGCAAATCAGCTAATGGTGCAGTTATGCCCTAAATATATATTAAAATATTAACATTGTCTATTTTAATATATTTTAAAATGTCATTTATCCCTGCATAGCAAAGGTGAATTTTCAGCAATATTACTCCAGTCTTTCAGTGTCACATGATCCTTCAGAAATCAATCTAAGTGCTGATTAATATGTTTGTGGAAGCAGTGATACATTATTTTCCAGGGTTTTTTAATGAATAGAAATTTCAAATGAACAACATTTATTTGAAATATTTTTTTGGGTAACATTATTAATGTCTTTACTGTGAATTTTCATTGAATCATCCCTTCAGAATAAAAGTATTAATTTCTTTAAAAAAACATATTGACCTCAAACTTTTAAATGGTATATATTACAGATATACAATGTCTATATTATTCTGTCTAAATTAAAAATAAAACACTAAATGTATCATTTTAAATGCTACAAGTGAATTTAGGCATAACCACATTATAATGTAGAGTATGAAAAATGTATATTTAATAAGACTAAATATAAGTCAGTGTTAATAGACAGCGAAGCTAATCTAAATAAAAATTGTGAAAATGTGCATGTACAATTAAATATCCAATATCGACAGAAACGATAACTGATTTTCAGAGGATGGAAAATGCTGCAGACCATTATAATCGGGCATACTTGGACTGGACTGTACAGCTTCACTCCATCTCTATGATTCAGGTTTTCTGTGCTGAAATACCACACGCACAAATGGCACATCTGTGTAGTGAATTTGTGCTGGAGTGTGTGTTGCACAGGATACACGCGTGGTACTCACTGGAACGAGGGAGGTCTGGAGTCTCCGATGCCTCCCGTCCTCTCCAGCGGTGGGGGAAGCTCAGTATGACTGTCAGTGCACACCGACATCCCATCTGTGTGGGAGCTCTCAGCCAATACAAGCTACAAACAGACAAATAAATGCATTTTAGCACAAAGATGAACTTAAAGAGTTAGTTCACTGAAAAATGAAAATTACTCACCCTCATGTTGTTCCAAACCCATCTCTGAAGATTAAAAATATTCATAAAGAGATCTTAAAATAAATTAATTTGCATCGAGTGGTTAAATCCAAGTCTTCTGAAGAGACATGATCGCTTTTGTATGATGAACAAATTTAATTTAGTATTTTATTTACATATAAACATTGATCAGTGAATGAACAGAGCATTGATATTTGGTAAATGGAAGCTCAACCAATGAGGTTCATTCTCGCACGTCACGGCAGCACGTTTTAACCAATAAGGTTTGTTCTCACGAGTCAAGCAAGTACAGTTGAGCTTCTGTTTACCCCTTTTGAGTGCTCTATGTGCATCGCTGATCAAAGTTTAGATGCATGTGAATAAAATATTAAATTAAATCAGTTTATCGTATAAAGTGTTTCTTCAGAAGACTTGGATTACACAGGGCGATTCATATGACCTCTTTAAGAACTTTTTTGGGTTTGGATTTTAATTTTTGGGTGAATCGACGTTCAATGGAGGGGCAGACATCTCTATTTCTTTGTTTGTGTTTGTTCCAAACCCAAAAGTCTTATGGGTTTGGAACAACATGAGAGCGAGTAACTGATGACAGAATTTTCATTTACGTGTGAAATCCTTTAAGTAAACATAAGTGTCAAGTTCAGATGCTTTTTGTTTAAGTTTTAATGGCTCTTCATCCCTCACACAGCTTGGATGAATAGGATGTTTGAACTGTTCTATTAAACTCAAAACAAAAGACTACAACAAGCAAAGGCCTCAAAGGCACTAAATAAAACTGGCATCCAGCAGAATGCAATGTCCTGAATTATGCATTACACTTTAGAATCGGTAAGACTTCAAAGTGCCTTTCAGACTTAATTAGCATAATTAATCGGTGAACTAAAACTGTTGTTGTCCAGTATATGATTTAGCGCATGTGCTGCATCTTTCTTACGAGTCGACATATGAATGCATGACTGCCTGCCTTTTCCACTCTGATTCAGATGTTATATAAGGCAGAGGTTTTCACAGCTCACCCATGACACCACTCTCCCATTGAAACAAGGCAGTTTGGCGTTATCGTCCGAGACTTCCTCTTTGACAACCCTGCAGGGACACAAAGAAAAAAGAGGCATGTGTATTTAATTAGAAGTGTTTTTGTATGAAACTGCTGCATTGGTTGTGCATACTGCATATACCGTCACTGCATTCAACATCTACCACCATGTGCTGAAAAATGAGCTCATAGGACTAGATAACATCTTCATGTACTGTGTGATGTATAACTGTGATCCTGTTTAAATGTGTTGTTAAGACTGACTTTGCAAGCAGCAAACTGTCAAAATGGATTTGAATAGAGGGCATATGGTGAGGATCTCACAAGACAGCTTGTAATGAATGTGTCAAGTCAATGATGCCAAACTTATGCTGACATAGGGGTGGTTTCCCGGACAGAGATTAAGCCTAGTCCTAGACTAAAATGGCCTTTTAAACTAGATTAACAAGAATCTGCTTTTAAATAGCTTTTAAACCGCAAAGGGGGTGCTCGCGAGAACCCTTCTGAAACCTAAAATGACAAATGGGACACCCTACAGACATGGACTTCACGGACATGCGCACGCGAAAGCAATTTTATGTCCACAAAACCGAAAATGCATATTAAGTGTGAATTTTTGGACAGGGTCATAGACATACGTCCTCTTCCAGGCAGATTCGTATTTCGTCAAATGTCCTGTTGATTGGAACTTCTTAATTATTTCCCTGATGGTTGAAATGGACATTGTCACACTATTTTCTAACATTTTGTTGACTCTATTTTGTGCTATTTTCATAAATGTCTTGGATTTTTTAAGCTCAGCAATCTTTTGCTGCACATCAGAACTATATTCTTTGTTTTTTTTCTTCTCATTGATGGAATAGAATGGAATGGGTGGAATTTGAACTTTTTGTTCCCGCATATTAATAGTCCTGTGAAACAGGAAACCATGGCTGGACAAAATTAACCTGGTGTGCTAAAAATTGTAAATATGAATGGGAATATACTTCAGAGATCTTCAGAGATTTTACTCATAATAATTTCTAGGGCAACCAATAATTGTGGCCAATGTGTATTAGAGAAAACCATTTATTTCATAATGTTAAGATTTTCTTGGTTCATTCCATGTTTTATATGACAGTAATGATATCATTCATTTGATGTATATTAATTTATTTAGCTCAACTAAACTTTTTTTTCCCTTAGGCTTGTTCACTGTGGTTTAACAACGTCTCGTCTCTGTCATGCTAATTCAGATTAGCACAGATGGTTTTAGGACTCCATAGTCCAGGTGTTAGTAATCTGTATACTTAATCTGTGTTTCAGAAAGCCATTTTTAAAACCACTATTAACTATTCTAGATTAAAGGGTTAGTTCACCCAAAATGAAAATTCTGTCAGTAATTACTCACCCTCATGTTGTTCCAACCTCGTAAGACTTTCGTTCATCTTCGGAACACAAATTAAGATATTTTTTATGAAATCTGAGAGCTGGCTCACTCCTTCATAGGCTTCTAGGTAATGTCATTCTGCCGGCCCAGAAAAGTTAGTAAAAACATTGTTAAAATAGTCCAAGTGACTACAGTGGCTCAACCTTAGGTTTATCAAGCGACGAGAATACTTTTAGTGCGCAAAAAACCTAAAATAACGACTTTATTCAACTATTCATTTTGTTCTGTGTGGGCCTCTGACGTGAGTTCACGAGAGCGCCACGACGCATGCGCGAGAACTGAGAAGATGACGCAGATGGGTCTCAATGTAGTGTTTAAAATGGTTCTAAAATGTGCATTTCCTGGATGCCTGAATCGTGAGAAACCAGCAAGAAAACGTATAAGTGCCTTACCAATGCCACAAAATGAATGGCTTACATTTCACCCTTTCCCATCAAATGACCGTGAGCATCATCTTCTCAGTTCTCGCGCATGGGTCGTGGCTGTCGTGAACTCACGTCAGAGGCCCACACAGAAGAAAATGAATAGTTGAATAAAGACGTTATTTTAGGGGGGGTTTTGCGCACAAAAAGTATTCTCGTCACTTGATAAATTTAAGGTTGAGCCACTGTAGTCACTTGGACTATTTTAACGATGTTTTTACTAACTTTTCTGGGTCGGCAAATGAAATTACCTAGAAGCCTATGGAGGAGTGAGACAGCTCTCAGATTTCATCAAAAATATCTTAATTTGTGTTCTGAAGATGAACAAAAGTCTTACGGGGTTGGAACAACATGAGGGTGAGTAATTACTGACAGAATTTTCATTTTTGGGTGAACTAACCCTTTAAGGCCTACTCATGTCTTAATTTAAACCCTGTCTGAGAAACCGCACACCATAATGTTTTATTTGTTAAACCACAGTGAACAAGCCTAAGGGAAAAAAAAGTTTAGTTGAGCTAAATAAATTAATATACATCAAATGAATGATATCATTACTGTCATATATTACTGCTGATTTTACATTCCATTAAAAAAAAATAATAATCTACACAAACATTCACTGTAAAAAATGATTTTTTGGTGAAGTAAATACTACTGAAAAAAAACAATGTAATTTACATGAAAAAGTTAGTTCAGGCAAGAAATTAAAAAAACGAAGTAAATTTCATATCAGTACTTAATTCAAGCGAGTAGAAATGAAAGCGTAAATATTAACTCAATAAAATTAAGTAAAAATTACTCAACTTTTCTGATACTGGGGTTCCCATCATGCACTGGACCTTGAATAATTAATGAGGTTCATTTTTCACTGGTTTCCAGCTGTATTTACACTGTTTTATCATTGCTTTTGTTGTCAGGATTAGTAACTTGCCATTTTGTGACATTTCGAGTAAATTTTCTGCTCAAAATGACACATTCAAACACAAAAACGATCCATCAAATGTTACCGTCATTGTGTATTGTCTACCAAGTATTGAGGTCTTTGCATTCACATGATGCTTAACATCTGACATGATGTAGTATAAATTACTTAGATAATCTAAGTAAAACACATACTATAAATGACTGATATAATCCAATATTATTGTTTGAGTGAAATGTAATGCAAAGGAAATCTCAACTAAATCGATAATAATCAACCTTATACTAGCAAAGTTAAAATGACTTATTTTCTTTGTTACTTTCACTAGTAAAGTTTACTTAATTCCATATTCCAAGTAAATTTAACTTAAAGATTTCTAATTAAAGCTACTGATAAATATGTTTAGGTTTCAAGTAAATCCTACTCCAAATTTTTTTCAGTGTTCAAACAACTTAAATTTAGGCCTAACTATAATCCACAAAGCTATTTTAATGGTTTAAGAAGACATGAAATACACATGTTTAGCCTTTATCAGCTCAAGTATGTGATAGAAGAAAGTGTGTTTGTCTGGAAAAAGTGTGAATGTATTTAAATGAAAAGGTTCAGTGAGGATGTTGGTTCTCTGTTTAGATAATCTGTACTTTGCAATTGAAATTCTTTTTATCTCACAAGAAAGCAAGTAAGTCAGAATCAACAGATAGCATATAGGAGGAGTATTTTAACATCAATGAGCAATGCAGTATGTGATCTGAACGAATCCGAACTAATGTGTTCATTGGTCTAGTTCTTTGATTTAGACTTAGTAGCCTTAGATTTGGACTTATAATTATTTATAATTATTTTTATTTAGTAAAAGCATACATTTCACAAATAGATTAAGCACACACATGAAAGAACAAACCAACTGAGAGATGAAAATGATAAATTTATTATGGCAAATTTGTAAAAATACAAAATAGTCAGGGTTCCCACACTTGTTGACCTTGACCGTTCACAAAGACCCGCCCCCTTTAGTTACTGTTGCTATGTCTGACAAGCCAAGCCGCTCTCACGCTGACAGACAGGACAGACCAGGCTACTTTAGATATGAAACAAAGTCTCAACTTTCAAATTTGGTCATTTTTTAACAAAACAATAAATATCGATTTGTGGCTCTTTAATGTGTCTGACAGATCGCTGTAGCGCCTCAGTTAAAGCTGCTCGTGAACCGATCATCTCTTCCTTCTAGTTCATTTATAGCATCAAATAAACATAAATGAATTAAAGAAGGAATGTTGTTTTTAACCGCGGAAAGATGTCAGTCACTCCGTTTTTCAAGTTTAAATCCTCCAACATTAATCTACTAACTCTCCTGACTGCTTTGTTAGACAAGATTCGGCGGATTATGATTGGTCAGATCGTCTGTCAATCAAACTCCCTGCGAAGGGTCAATTCAGAACAATTCACAAATTTATCATTAAAACTTACTTGTTAACTAGTTTCACTGATTCTTTGAAAATAACCTACTCAAACTATTCACTCTCAAATTAGATCAAAATCACAATCTATATTGCAATGTTTTATTCTAAACAAGTAAAATACTTTACCAAAAAAAAAAAAAAAAAAAAAAAAAAAAAAAAACTAACTGCTATTTATTAAATATTTAATGTGTTTTCAGTTTAGGATCTTTAAAACTAAGAAGCATTAGGCAAACCACTTTTGATTTGTGGGCAATTCCACTAAAAACTGTCACATCCATAACGCCAACTAAATACCATGGCATTGTGTTGGCGTTATGGATGTGACAGTTTTGCGTGGAATTGCCCTTGTACTACTTTGAAATTACAGCACTATTGTCCATTGGCAATAACAGAATAGTTTATTCTTCGTTTCTATTAGCAACCAATTTAATGTAATAATACCAACCACCACTATGAAAATGCAAAACAATAAATCAAAATTGAGAAATTACATAAACTCTCCTGTAAGTGAGCATGTTTTCGGTCTCCTTTTGTCTCTAAGTCTTGAAACAGAGAAATTCCAATCTCTCCTCACACAGTCTGGCCTCCCACTTCCCGTTAGCCACACTGAGGGCACCACAGCGACGAGCAACTGGACACTGTAGGTTTCCACCTTTTACCCAGTTATCATACTGTACATCATCCCCATACACCCAGATCCAACTACCCATTAGAAAGTTCAGCCCAATCCATACATAATCACTCTGGACATCCTGAACCTTATTCTCAGCGGTGTGCTGTTCCATAGCTGATGTGAGACTGGCCAAGTCTACATATCTGTCTCTACAGTGTGTCAAGGCCTCAATCCAGGATTTGGGTTCTGACACCAGGATCATAGAGCGCACTTTGGCCATACAAAAGAAAGGGAGTGATACTGTGCACATCTCATCGAACAACTCACCATCTTTTAAAGCTCCACAAGCTTGAAAAGCTATGGTTCTATTCATGAAATCTAGATTATCCGGTTGCATTCTGTTCCAATACTCGATTGTTAATAGTCCATTAGCACAAAACCAAGGTTTATTATACAACCCAATCCAAAAGTAAAGATTATCCACGAAAGAGCTGTCTATGCCATGGATATACACCACCAGTGAAGTCAATTCTGCTTGGTTTTTCACCATGACTAGGCTCATGCTTAACAGGTTGCAATGAGTCTGAGCTTCTTTCCAGGATTTATTTTCATTGACCAGCCTGAATTCGAGGATACTGTTAACTTTTCTGAAGCAGACAAAAGGGTGTTCCTCAAAGCAAACGCGGTCATGCCAGAATCCTCTCCAATCAATTACTGCACAAAATAAAAAGTTAAACCACCGGGAGAATATGACAGGCTTGTTGTCTCCAATCCATCTCCAGGTCTCTTTCAAAGGAGTATCTTCTTTAACTGTAGCTAGACCAATCCAGACAAAACTATTATTTAGCATAGCACTTATTGCGTTGTTGTCCAAATCATTACGTATAATCGCAAGACCAGCGTGATCCGTTTCACACTGTTGTTTTGCCTCCAGCCAAGTTTTTTTTTCTATGACTAAGTCCCATGCTCCAGAATCCTTCTTACACACAAAGGATAGTTTAGTGTCACATGTTGTGTTATAAAACCAATGTCCAGCCTTGATCATTGTGGCACATTCTCCATACCAGTTGAAATAATTGGATTTGGTCTCATCCACCCAGTACCAAGCTGTGGAATACTTATAAATTCCCATCCAAGAGAGCTGGCTGACAGAACCGCTGAGATTCTTCAGCTCGTTCTTATCAGAGGCTATAAACAGTTGCCCAGAATTATTTAGGCAATAGATCTTTGCATTATACCAGGTCATCTTCTTCTCCACATGGATGATTTCCTTCACTATTCCTGGAACGGAACTCTCGGCAGACGTATGGAGCGCCAGTAGAAGGAAGTTAAGAAGCCCAAACATCTCCATGGTGAGACAAGACAGCAACTGTTACAAGAACATGTCATGTTAAACTAGACTTGAGATTCATTTCCATAACGTCATAGTGAGTATTTGAATAGGATGCTTTGAGCTACTGTGTAAAGATGAAATGGTTAACTTTTGTTCCTAATCCGTATTGAAATGAGGGAACCAATCCAAAACATTCAGTCTTATAGTTACCTAACCTTATTTACAAGGATTAAAAACACAGATAAAACACTAAAAGAAAATTGAATTGTCTGGTTTTATAATTTATGTTTAGTTAAAACTCTTCCATACTGTGCTATGAAGACAGGGCACAGTTCATTGAATTATGACAAATGTTTTTAATATTTTACTGAAGAACAGGAATGAGTATCTGACAGAAGGAAGAGTGTTTGTCTGAGAAAATTGTGCATGTATTTAAATGAAAAGGTTCAGTGAGGATGCTGGTGCGATGTGGGTTCAGCTAATCTGTACTTTGCAATGGAAATCCTCCTCATCTCACGAGAAAGCCTTGTGACAATTGATACAGAGTACACACGACATTTGTCTTCCTTAATTTTCTGTCATTTAATTTGTCTCAACTACTCAGATTCTCATTATATAATCTATGAATAGCTAACCACACTAATAAAATCCACAAAATTTAAAGAATGGAGACTTGTCGAATGTGCAATGTCACTGGCCCCTATAACACATTTCACTTTTTATTCAGGGTCTCAAACCAAAAGCAATATTTGACGTGCTACTGCTCATACTTTGAAACATTTAAGGGCTTTTCACAATTTAAATAGTTAAGCCTGGGTCAATGGAATCCTGAGGCAATCATATTTCAAGTTTCACACTGCTCATACTTTACCTGGGGTTATCAATTACAACTGTGGGTATATGACATTTCACATTGTACATTCATAAACTTTGGATTGATGTCCTTATTTAAAAATCTGCAGTGTCAACAGTCATGATTGGATAAATTCTAAATTACAAGTATGAAACGTACCTCTACCCAGGGTTTGGAATGATGATAACCCAGGATTAAGTGTTGTGTGAAAAGCCCTTTATTTTCATTTCTGCTGACACCACTGGCACTTTTAGTCCAGTTTCCTGAAGATCTGCCCAACAAGAAGCATGTGCTTGGACAGTACATTGCTGCAGTGCACCAAAAGAAGTGGTACAGTATATTGGCAGCATTGAGGAGAGGAATAATAAGGCAGGATGTTCTTGTGTCATTAATGACAAAAGTAGGTACTTCCGATTCCAAACCATTCCAGGGGCTAGGAAGTGCTGATGAGTGCTACCAGTCAGCCACAATCCAGGCATTTTTATGTTCATTCAACCACCAATGGTAGACAGTATTACTCTAAAGAAGAAGACATTCAAAGGATAAATTGACACCCAGAGCTTTGTAGATGTACATTTCTAAAATGCAAAAGTAAAATAAAGGTATTGCACCATCTAAAAAGCCATGTTTTCCTTATTCTTCATAACAATGTATATTTTGACTCTCAAAAATCAAGATTGACATTATTGCTTTTATATGAATAATAAGGGTACATTTCTTTTTCAACATTATTTGTTATTCAGATAGTCCTCTTTAAATAAAATACGTCAGATGTATGCAAACTGACCCACATTTGGTTTTCGACCATTGAAAGTCTATCAAATTCAACAATTTGCACAAGGAGCCACAATGACATTCCCATATCACTGGGACTGAACTATATGGCCTTAAAAAGAAGAAACCAAAAGAAAAGTTTAAGAACCTAAAAAGATATTGAGATATATAATGTGTATTTGACAGAACGAAGAGTATTTACCTAAGAAAAGAGAGCGTGTACTGTATTTACATGTAAATGAAAAGATTAAGTGAGGATGTTGGTGCCAGTTTAGGTAGTAATCTGTACTTTGCGATGGAAATTCTCATCATGAAAAAGGAGAAAGGTTTTGTGATGCAAAGATGCCCAAACTTAAAGGGATAGTTCACTTTGAAATTCATTTTTGGTATGTTTTAGCTTACCTCAAGGGCATCCAAGATGTAGGTGTCTTTTTTTCCGCAGTAGTTTCAATTTTGATATTTTTAGGTCAAACCGTTCTTGTCTGTCAGTCATATAATGCAGGTCTATGGTCACGGTCTCAAAACACAAGCACAGAGTCCAAATTAAAACAATTCCCCAATACGCAGACTGGTGCATAGATATATACAATAGATGTCGCCTTAAAGACATTCGTTCCAATGAACTGCCGTAGGCAAGGCGACATCTAGTGTGTATATATCTATGCACCAGTCTGCGCACACGTCAGATCAGATCACTTCGACATGGCTGCGTATAAGAGCTAAAAACTATATAAATACTGTTCGTTTTCTCACACAAACCGCTCGTTTCGTGTCTCAGGCCATCAATGTGTACTTACGATGGGGAATTGTTTAATTTGGACGACGGGGAATTGTTTTAATTTGGACTCTGTGCTTGTGTTTTGAGACCGTGACCATAGACCTGCATTATATGACTGACAGACAAGAACGGTTTGACCTAAAAATATCAAAATTGAAACTACTGCGGAAAAAAAGACACCTACATCTTGGATGCCCTTGAGGTAAGCTAAAACATACCAAAAATTAATTTCAAAGTGAACTATCCCTTTAAGTAAGACAAGAACTGATGTAACTAGTCTTAAAAATCATTTGCATGACGTCCTAGTGAGTGTTTCAATAGGAACGTTTATTTAACTTTGTTGAAGAAAAACAAATGGCATTCAAATATGGAGCCAATCAAAAACCTTAAAGGCCTAGTTCACCCAAAAAATTAAATATGATGATGATGATGATTAAAAACTTTATTTACTTTAAGTGACTTGTTATATTTTTCAAAAGATCAAGTCAGATGTCTAAGAAAGATTTAACAGGCCTGAGTTCCATAATAAAATAAAAGGCAAAATATTTATGCAATTTTAAACTCAAACTCACGATTCGGATCATATTACGTTTTTTTAAAAATCCCTTTTCAGACACCAAAAACTTTCTTTTTTTTTTACTTGGCTTTCAATTTATCACTTAAAGCACACTTTAAGTACTTCAATACCACAGCAAAAACGACAAGCCGAACTAAAGTTCAAACATTATTAAGACAAGTGAACAGTCAGTAATAACATAAGAACAAAAACACAAATTACAGGCATATAAACACAAAATAACAAAGTTACAAATAAAGTAAGGTCTAATTAGTATTCAGGTACAGAAATGTAATAAATGTAAAATAACACTATAGTGTTCACTGTATAAATTAAATATAGATTAATCTTTGTTAAAGCTGGGTTTTGTTCTTTGATTAATTACATTAACATTAATGACAGAGAGCAGCATGTACGCTATTTATAGGCAGCTGTCACTTTAAGACCAAATGCACAGATCCAATATAATGATAGACATCCGATTTCTTTCTCAACTGTTGATGTTCACTTAAAACACTAAAACGACTTTACAAAAAATACTTGCAGACATGGGTATTTGATATAGTTTTGTGTATGTGTCCTTTCAAGAGCAAGGAGACATGAAAGAGGAATCAATTCGGAGTTCGCACGCTATCTGAAACGAGGCTGAAACTGTGTGTGTGCGCACAAATAACAGCGCACAAGTACCAAATTGAGTTCTCTTTCGCCTCTTCTTGCTTGTAAATGGTTTAAAATCGCTTGAATGTGTAAATTGGCAAGACAAAACATGCAATTGATAAACTTTCACTCTATGATGGTCAAGTTAATCTGTGAATCACATGCCTGCACCATCTAGAGTTTCATGACAGAACTTTGTAATAATACCATGAAACACAAGTTTTTAAGATTTTGCCAGTTGGTAAAAGCAATCAGTATTACATCATTATGCCTGATTAATGGTTTCAAAAAGAAAACAATAATTAACCCAAGTCTGGTGTAAACTCTGCAAGTGGAGACATAATGAGTAATAATCAACCACTTTTAAAACAGTTTGTAAGCTAATGACCTTCTGTTAGCTAATGAGGATCTAATGGTGCATTCTGCTATAAACAGCCTGAGGCAACAGTCCTTGCCATGTATCTTTATCAGGATCTGAGTATACTGGTTTGAAGTTACATTAAAAACAAATAGATTTTTGAGTGCACATAAATGAAGCCAGATAGGTGCTAGCAGCTACTGTAAAAGACTGGGACTGATAAAAGGCATCAAACTATATAATACAATAGTCCAAGGGGATACACAGACTTCACAAATATGTACTTCAGGGGATTTTACCCTGTCCTACTTCAGTGGTCTTGACCTTCTCGACCGTAGCAAAAGGAACTGGATGAAATATTTGAATGCTACTGATATACAATCTGATTTCTGACTTGTGATGCAGCCTGAATCATAATCACACCGTGTTCGTTCATTGGCCAGGGAAGAACTGATTGAGCCTAGTTTCTCCCAAGGTTTTTTCCTCCATTCTGTCACCTGATGGAGTTTGGGTTCCTTGCCACTGTTGCCATAGCATGCTTAATTGGGTACACTTAATATTTAACAATATTACTGATTTAACAGCACTGATACTATTCGATAAGAAGTGAACTGTGCTGGACGATGACATCACTGTTTTCCGCAGAACTGCTTTATAGATGAAATGATGATCTTTTCAACAGAACTGAATCAACACTGAACTGACTTCAGCTGAACAATGACACTATTTTC
This sequence comes from Leuciscus leuciscus, assembly GCF_965113295.1. Taxonomy (NCBI): domain Eukaryota; kingdom Metazoa; phylum Chordata; class Actinopteri; order Cypriniformes; family Leuciscidae; genus Leuciscus; species Leuciscus leuciscus. The sequence goes on along the minus strand of NC_138747.1, from coordinate 12,688,010 downwards.
TTTTAGAGCTGCTGCTCTGCCAAAGTAAACTCTGTTTGTATCATTGAATCAATTCCATGTTATCACTGTAAAGCATTAAAGCTGCTTGACTGTATAAAATAATTTACTCATAATGTTGACAATGTCCCATTTTTTTTGACAATCTAATAAATTGATATTTAATTAATCACAGTAAAAATATAACCATTATAAACACATTTTTATGGATGAAATCTTCATATTCAGTAGTGCCCGCGTTTTATACACAACAATTTGGTCATGAGGTCAAACATTTCATTTTCAGAATTAGGCGCTCTCTTTTCACTGACCATTTGTTGAAAATGAAAAAAGAAGAAGAAAAAACTACTTATGCACTATTTTGTATCCTATTTGTGGAAAGTACCCGCTGTTCATAGAGGATGACAATCACATCAGGCAGCTCTGGCAAGATTCGAGAGGATAATGTTACTCATGGTCTGCTGGTCTTAGCTGGTTTAAGATGGTCTCCAAGTCTGACCAGCTGGAAAATCACTCTAAAACCAGCCAACAGGCCAGCCCTGGCCAAGCTGAGAGACTAGCAATCCAGCTTGTGATGTTTTTTTGTTTTGTTTTTAGCAAGGTTGTAAAGCAAGATTTCATAAGCTGACAGAAAATAAGTCAGAATCATGACATTGTTAGCCTGTTATTGACAAGTGTCCGTTATTGCTCGTTGTGTTTTCCCTCCTCTTGCTAAGGTCAAACTTCGGCTACCATGCAAACAAACCAGTTCAAAATGCAAATGCAAGAAGCAAAGAGATGTATGTTGTGCTATAGCATATTTAACAGCTAAGAGCATGACTGTATTCTGATGCTGATCCCACAAAGGAGGAGATGATACAGCCATCACTATGACAGGCAGGTGCCAATGATGACAAATCATCTCTGCCACGATGACAGCTTCAGTCGCATCGGGGACTGAATACAATGAATGAATGAATACAATGACAATTCCCATCATCTCACTTACCCAAAATCTTGATCCATAGATTTAAAGAAGAATTTGTAGCTGTTAACCGGTCGGTTGCTGAGGACATTTTTGAAATCTGCCAAAGTTACCTTCTCTGGAGCCACTGACAGTTTCACCAAATAAGGAGTTTCCTCCTCATCTATATGGTAAATGATTTTAGTCTCCGCCATGAGAATATGGTGGGAACAATTGCCGAAGAACGGCGCGTGTTCCTGATGCTGCCTTTCCAGACGTGCGGCGACAATAAATAAAATGTCTATAATAATGGATGCTAAATTAATACAATCACGCATTTAGCGCGATTGAAGCTGTGAAGTAAGCGACTTTGTAACGCTATGGATAAGTACACTGCCATTATGGAGGCCTGATAGATATCTATTGCAGCTCACTATGCGGAGGTTTTGCTGCCTGTGTTACTGAAACAGGAAGGAAAGGTTCACATCCTTGAGAGAATCAGCCTGGAATATCCGAGCCGTTCTCCTGCGCACTGCCGCCATCGCGTGGTAGACAGAAGCAATGCACTCTCAGTCTGGATTCATCATCAACAAACAGGTAAACAGGTCTCATCACACTCGCTTGTTGGAGAAAGTGTTAACAGCGGTATGAAATGACGGCGATCTGCTAACCTAGTAGGTTTATTGTTGGCATTTTATTCAATTTTAATATCCGAATGTTTGTGAAAGAAGAAAAAAAAATCCCTTAGGCCTATATTTATCAATCTACATATGCGACGATGGACATCGGTTATGTTCATCTTTGATCGCTCCTTTGAAGGTATCTTGAGTAAAACAGTAAAACGAAGCACATACAAAAGACCTGAACCGGAAACATTAAAATGGAACGTTTAAATAAAAAATAAATAATTAGGTCATAGCCTACTGCAGAGTATCAGTCTGTGAATTGCCCCAATTATTTATTGGAGGATTGGAGCTTTCCAATGTCAAATGAAAAAAAAAAAAGAAGTATTTATTAGGAAAAATTCCTTATTAGGAAAATCAGCTGTCATCCCAAAGCTTTTTTCAAATGGAAATTATCCTTCTCTTTCTTGTATTAATATATGGACTGGCATTAATAAGTTTCTGTTACCTAAGTGGAAAGAGCTTTACTTTAAAGTTCTACATAATTACTATCCCTGTAACTCTCTTCTTTCTTAGTTTAATTTACATCTCTTCACAGTGCGCATTCTGCAACTGTATTCTTGAAACAATACCACATTTGTTTTTTGAACGTGCAGAGGACTTCTGGAAAAAAAGTTTTCTCTGCTAATTACAAACTTTTTACTTTTGAGATTATGAATGTACTGTTTTTGATTTGGGACTCCGGGTCTTTGTTCAATAAAAAATAAATAAACGTGCTTCTTTAAATTCATTAACTGCTTAAAAAATGGAATTTCGAATTTTAAGAGTTAAAATGGAACATACGAATGAATTTAAACGTAGCTTTATTTTTTCAGTATAAGTCAAGTCAGCAAGAAAGTTATTAATTGTGATACACAATAGACCCTTTTCACATTTCCAGGTTTCTCAGAAGCGGAAGTCGTCATAGTTTGGTAAACTTCGACTACATTAAATATATTTTTGTGTCTATTTTTGACAAATATCAAAAGAAAGCCTCTCAAGTGTTTTCACAACTTTCAAAAAGAGGAAAAAAATAGAGAGATTGATAACGGCAGTCAGAAGAGAGAAAGACGTCAATTTTACTGTCATAGACGCTGTTTTAGAAACACCCTCACATCAGCGTTTGATGCAAATGTAATAAAATACAAAGTATAATGTTATAAATACAAAAATGAAAATATATTTTTTTTTAAAATACTTAAAAAAATATTTCCTTTGTGTCAATCTCTCCTATAGAAAATTTGATTTAATTCAATTGTTTCATTTAATTAATTTACCCCAGCTTTTATGTTTATAATTTTTATCTTTAAAAAAAACTATGTGGTAGACATTTTGCATTCATGCATGGCAAGAGTCAAATCTGTTCTGATGGCTGAGATAATTGTTTTGACAGCACTGATATGACTCGTGGTAAAATGATAAGAAATGTCTGTCAAAACATTGCAGCATTTTAAAGTGCAGTTCATCAGACATTCCTGTATTTTTGTTGAATCATGAATGAGCAAGTGGCTGTACCAATGATTTCCAGTTTCAAAAACATCAAGTAGCCTACTTGAGATTTAGTTTGAGATCATGTTCATGTCCAGCATCAAAAATGTTCTAAATGCTCTGGCACATGCAAAAGATCATCCAGAGGTTAAATTGTGTTTATTTTATTCTGCTTTGAATGAGAGAACATTTGCAGTGAACTGGAAAATTAAATCATCAATAATATAAACCGCTTCAGGATGGGAATAATCAAGTATCCATTATTGTGGCGTCATGTACCAAAAGCACCGTAGTCTACCCAGCAAATTCCTCTTGGAACCTCAATCAATGTGACATCGACACATTCTTATTTGGAGCCTTTAAGGAAATTAAAAGGGTGACTGAGTGTCATTTAATCATCATAATGGCCACAAGAATTGCTTTATAGCTTCACCTTGATAATCTGTATATATATATATATATATATCTGTACACAGTGAATAACTGATTTGAGAAAGCTAGAAATGTTTACCCGAGGCAAACTTTTGTTTAAAAGCATAATTAGAATGGGAGTGCTTGGGGCACTTCTATGATAGCATCAAAAATCGCTATTTTTAAAACACTAAGAAGGCTCGACACAACATGCAACTTTGCTCTAAGTATCACCAGGGGCTCTACATATGAACTCGAGCATTGAGAAGAACATTGTTTGAATACACAGAGTTTACTAAAAAGAAAGATTTTGAACAACTCACTGTAGCTGTGTCCGCCGGCATTTTGACAGTCAAAAATAGTCGATCTCCGAATGCAACGTAACAGGGAGGAGAGTAAAGAAGCTCCTAAAGCTTAGTTCCATATAAATTCACGGATAATTTGTTGTTTTGTAGTTAGTGAAAATCAATATTGACCTTGTATTTGAAAAAGGATGCTCATATAAGAAGCAATACTAAAATTCAGAGTCAGTTCATTCACATTCGGAGATCGACTATTTTTGACTGACAAAATGCCGACGGACACAGCTACAGTGAGTTGTTCAAAATCTTTCTTTTTAGTAAACTCTGTGTACACAAACAATGTTCTCAATGCTCGAGTTCATGTGTAAAGCCCCTGGTGATACTTCGAGCAAAGTTTCGTGTTGTGTCGAGCCTTCTTAGTGTTTTAAAAATAGCGATTTTTGATGCTTTCATAGAAGTGCCCCAAGCACTCCCATTCAAAAAGAAATTTGACCGAAAACGAAAATACGGTCAAACTTAAAAGTGGAGTTTCCATTCTAATTATGCTTTTAAACGAAAGTTTGCCTCGGGTAGATTAACAAAAAGACCCTAGGTTGCATTTTGGCGAGTTACCCTTTATATGAGTCAATACATCATCAGTCCTTCTTCCAAAACTTATTTTTGTCTTTGATTAACTATGGTAAGCCTATTATAAGTGTTTATATTTTAGACCGAGTGGGATGGTTTTCGTGGGAAATTGCATACATACACTCACCCGTGTGTGTCTTGTCATATCTGCAAATAGAGAAAAGTTGCTCTGGCTACTTTGACGCGTGTATGGTGTGGGAGCTACTTTTGTTGTCACAATGAGAAAGAAAGGCTGACATGGAGCACGCTAAATCTCGAAACCTCCGGTGTATCACCCATTTAAAAAAAGCAGAACAGAGGAGAGTCTGCTGGAAAAAAGAGAACACAACAGACCTTGTAATAAATCAAGAATCAACATCGGCTTGGCTTTTCTTTCCATCTAAACTGGTTATATCTCTTAGCAGTGAATGCTTTATGAGCAGTAGGATAATCTATCTCTTTTTTATTTATGAGAAAGAACCATATTCAACTGCACATTCATGCAGAGGCAAAGCACAACCAAAACAATGTTCTTCCGCAAAATGCAGGGTTTTCTTAACCACTAGAGGGCCAAAAGTTAAATCGTGTACCTTTAATAACTGTTCAAATTAAATCATTTTCATGTTGTACAGTTACCTTGATGCATTAGCATCAGTTTCACACTTAATTGTTTGTTGCAAATGACCTCAAAGCTGCCTGTTAGCATAGAGCAGTATGGATGAAAACAAATACATTAAATGCAAGAATATTCAAATAAACCGTGACAAAAGCAATTAGTAAGGTTTGTAACATGAAAAAAAGCAAACATGAAAATATACAAATGATAACACGAAAAAGGTGATAACAGACAGTATTTCTAGATGACAGAATACAGATAATTTTGATAGGAAATGTTATGCATTAAAGGGAATGTAGCTTTTTAGTGGTAACAGTTAGTAAGAGGAAAAGAATATCAAAATGAGAAAACATACTGATTTAAATTGGTCTAGAATATTATGAAGACTTACAATATGAAATATTTTGTCTAAACTGTCTACCAAGTATGATTTCATTAAGAACAAAAAAGTACCTTTTAATAATCATGCTGTTCATATAATACAGTAAAGGTATTCAGGTGTCTGCATAAAAGAATGCTAGATTTATGAATTGTAGCTTTCAGAAAGCACAGCTTAAACCTATTGAGAAGCTGAAAAATATGAACAAAAAATAAAAATGCATTTTGTGATGTACCAATTGCTTCTGCAATATTTGTGGCCATAACTGATTTAATTACTAAATCAGTTTAAAAAAAAACCCAAAAAACTGTTCTACATTTTTTGGATTCCACAATGAACAAGGTTCTTCCTCCTTCTTCCTCAACCTTTCATTGCCCAAATCTCACACCAATATAAACATTTTGACACTCAGGACACATAATTCTGGGTGCGTTTACTTCTCACTCATAGCGTGCGTGGCAGCATTGGGCAAATTCGGTAAAAAAAAAATGCAGACTATATTCTTGCATTTTTTAAGCTTTTTGCTTGTCATTTTAGTGCTCTAAAACAGTTGTTTGCCATCAGTCTGATATATCAGTTGTCCAAAATACTGCTGGTGATGAGACTCTGGTGCTTCCAGCGAGCTTCACAAGAGCCAAAAATGTAGAGGATCTTGAGTCAGAAAAAATTATACAACTGTGTCCTTCTCTCCTTCTTTTGTTTTATTTCATTGCCATATTGTCGCCTCTCCATATTTCATTCTTCTTCCATGAATTCCAGATTTCCAAATCTCCCCCTGGACCAGCCAGTGGCAATGTACCGCTTATTTCCAAGATGGCTTCTCCATCTCTGCAGAGAAATAATGTTGAGGTTGGTATGATTTTTTTTTTTTTTTTTTTTAAGAGGCCTCTTTTGCTCACCAATGCTGCATGTATTTGGTAAAAAACAAAACAAAAAAACCAGTAATATTGTGAAACATTATTACAATATAAAATAACTTGTCAGTGTCACATGATCCTTCAGAAATCATTCTAATATGCTTGTAAATATCACAATAATTTTGCACTCCAGAAACATTTATTGTTATTTATAACAGTTTTTTTATATACAAGATTCTTTGATGAATAGAAAGTTTAAAAGAACTAACAATGTACAGTAAAAGTCTGTAGTTAATGAATGCAATTTGAATATTTGTATATGAACCTGTGAACGAGGGTATATGTGTAGTATGAACGGAATCACATTTGATAACTAGTTGTCTGGTGTCTAGTTGTCTTCATGCACTTAGTTTGGGGTTTATTTTTCAATGTGAATTACATATTAGGCCTGTAAACCTCTCAGACAAGGACGACAGAAAATAATCATGATCGGGTCGATTTTACCTCTGTCCAGGTCAATGGCTTTTGGGGAGCAAAGTTTGGACATTTCAGCTTCCTTCAGAAGATTGTTCTTGTAGTCTGAGGAGACAAACAGAAAAAAAATCTTTTAAAAAGTATTTTAAAAGGTGGTGCAGCATTTTGAGAGGAAATCTGATGTAAACTCACCCAACTTGGTCTCCTCTTGGTTGCTAGACTTCACCTCTGGGATGCTTCCCTCACATTCTTTCTTAACACATGATGTGTGGCCCCTAGATGTATGACACACCAGGACAGTGGATGTTTTATTCAGGACAGCTGATGCTTAATGTTCACAGATGGCATTTTAACATCAGTGGGTACTCACACATACGTCACCGTCGGTAGCGGTGGGCTTTCAACTTTACGTGGATCAAAATCTCGGCCTACGTTTTATAAAAAACAAATTAGCTGCAAATATGAAATCAAGTGCAGCATAAATCACAAAACCAGTCACATGGGTCTATTTTTTGAATTTGAGATTTATACATCACCTGAAAGCTGAATAAATAAGCATAAATAAGCTTTCCATTGATCTATGGTTTGTTAGGATATGACAATATTTGATCGAGATACAACTATTTACAAAATCGAAACATTGAGAAAATCACCAATCAAGCACAATCAAGTTGTCCACTGATGTTCGTGATTGTGCTGCATTCACTCACAAAAATAAATGTTTTATATATTTACGGTAGGAAATTTACAAAATATCTTCATGGAACATGATATTTACTTAATATCCTAATGATTTTTGGCATAAAAGAAAAATCGATAATTTTGACCCATACAATGTATTGTTGCCACAAATATACCCGTCTGGTTTTGTGATCCAGGGTCAAATAATGTGGTTGAAAGACACATTTCAGGTGCAACAAATGAGCTATTTTCACCACGGTTACATTATACAAATTAAGACATGAGCAATAAAATGCAAAATGACAGATGGAAGAGACCAATAAAAGGTAAAAACCTGGTCTTTTCCGGTGACATGTGAGGAGAACGATAGCCAACACAATAAGGGCCAGTAGGAGGAGAGTTGCCAGGATGTAGCCGAGCTGCTGCAGGAAGTGACTCCTTTGCTCTGGCAAGATGACGTTGATGACATGTGGCGGCACTTCCACCATATTGGTGTCTAAAAGAGAAAATGATCAAGAGTTTGGCCTTGAATTTGATCCTTATTGTCATTTTCAGTAACCAGCAGAGGGCCCTGTGTTACTATAAAGCTTAAGTTTAAGGCTATACAGATCCTTTGTGAAAAAGCACATCTCAGCACTTCAGAAAGAGATATATTACAGAAATAATCATATTCTGACTTCATGCCTTAAGTTGAAAAAAAAAATTAGATCATTATCATCCAAGCACCTGAGCTACTTTATTCGGCTCCACATTAGTTTACATATGGATACTATATTAAATATACTACATAAAATACTACAAAAAAGTATGTACATTATGACAAAAATAATGATTAACCTGCTATTAAACAGAATCAAATTTTCAGAGAAAAATAACTGAAATACCAAACTCCAAAACAACAACAAAACTATAACTTCAACAGTGAAAGAAAGTAATAATATATATATTAAAAGTAAAATATACAGAGCAAATAATAAACCTATTGAAGAGTATCTTAACTGATCTTTTGAATTGTACTTTAATATACTTTTAGATTATTTATTTATTATAAAACAAAGTTTCCAGATATTCATTGGAGCTGGATTTATAGGGATATCTACAACATGTCAACTGAAGACAACTGAAGAATCAGCACAGATGGCGCTAGGGCTGAACAGATGTTGGAGGTGAGAGATGTTGGCAACACAAGGTCATGACTGATTCTCAGAAAACCCACATAAAGATAGAATGCATTAAAGGTATGCATTTTAAGTTGCTTTGGACAAAAACATTATATGCAAATGTAAATACTTGGTTTTCAGCAGCATAGTGTGTGCACTTGTTTATTTTAACTGTAGTCAAAATTCTGTGAGAAAGACCGGAAACTGCCACGTGTTTTTCAGCCAGAATGAGATCCACTGTTTTTTTCCCTCTCCTGGCAGTAAAACATGGATTTAAATAAGAAGAGTGGTGGAAAACAGAGGGAGGAATGGGGGGAAATGGGGAGGTACTATGTGGTTTAGTTTATTGAGTGAATTTGCCGTTTTGCTTCCACAGAATGTTTTTTATATTAAATAAATAAGCCAAAGTTGCACCACTTCGTCTATGATACAGACATAATAAAGACACGCAGCCTAAAATGACGACAGGAGATGACTAAATATGACATCATAGTTCTTAGAAAAGAAATATTATGAGATGTGGAAAATCACTCAGACACTATTATGTTTGGATCTTGCAAAAGACCCATAGCTGAAAATCAGAGAGATATTCTTGCTTCTAGAGATCTTTTTGCTATGAAGTTTTTATATCATTTTTTCATGGTTGATAAAAGCTATATATATATACTGTATATATATATATATATATATATATATATATATATATATATATATATATATATATATATATATATATATATATATATATATACCTTTTGGGGTCAGTAAGACTTTTAAAAGACTTTAATTCAACAAGGATGCATTATATTGATCAAACGTGACATTTATAATGTTCCAAAATATTTTTATTTCAAGTAAATGCTTGAATCGAAAAATTGCGGTTTCCACAAAAATATTAAGCCACACAACTGTTTTCAATATTGATAATAATAAGAAAAGCATGAATGATTTCTGAAGGATCATGTGACACTAAAAGGATGCTGCTGAAAATTAGGGTTTGCCAGCATATGAGTAAATTACATTTGAAAATATACTGAAATAGAAAACAATTATTTTAAATTGTAATAATATTAATATTGATATTATTTATATGTTAATACCCCCAAATACAGATATTTGAAATGTAATCTTTCTAATGTACCACAAATTCTCTCTGAGAACAAGCAAATTCTGCCTACTACTGCTTAAAACATACCCATTAAGTAATTGTTACCTGTGTGAATAACAGTTTCTGCCCTGTAATCTCAATCTTTACTTCTTATTGTGCATGTTTGAAGCCACAGCACTGAAGGAAACACGGGCTAATATCTTATGGTGGATTACTGTAATCAGTAACAGCTGAAGGATCTTCTACCCTCGTTTTTCAAAAGACCTCATAAAAAGCCGGATATGACTGGTTACTGGCAGTCTAGAGCCGTGCTAAAGAGCAATATAGTGTGTTTTGTCACAATATTGCGTTGTTGTTACCTTTATTAAAAGTATTTTTTTCTGAAATGGCAACTACAAAATTTTGAAATACATTCATTTCTGTATTTTTCACCTCTGGTAAACCACAAAGGAGGCTTCTTCACAATAGTATTTCCCTAACAGTTATTTATGGTTATGTTGCAAAGATATGTTTTTGCTTACTGTAGCTTCGGACCCACAAATAATAATAATTGCTCAAAAGAAACAAGACATCTCCCAGATCTTGAGAAACAATCTTTACTATTTCCTGACTGTATTCAAGAACAGTCATGTTTATGATGATATTGAGTTTGGGCTCATGATAAAAGCCAAGCATTTATGGGCCAAACAATCCAGATCAGGACTTCTACTGGGACGTGTCTTGGACTCTCCTGCTTAAAAGACCTTAGGGGAACATCAATATACTCAAACCTTGCAACTTTTAAACAATCATTGATATGCCAGATCCTCGTGAAAGCTTTAAGCGAGTGATTTACATGATTGGAACCACCTGGTTTAAAACAGTTTTGGACTATAAGAGGATAAACAGAATTATGGAAAGTCCAAAAAGGAAATAACTTTATGTAATGGCTATGCTGGATCCAGACAGTTGTCTTTTTCTTCATGCTCAGATAAAACAGAGAAAAGGACTGACACATTTCGGTTGGTTTAAGAACGGGTTGAGGGAAGGTTAAAGGGGGAATGAGGGGATGTTGAGGGTGGGCTGACCTAAATCTACAACAGTCTCCTCCCTATGCATGGCTCACTGTCTAATGTTGAGCTCTAGCTACAGCTGGCCAGATGCTTTACAGATGAAGCAAACTTCCCTTTTCCTGCAGATAAACAAGACGCTGTCCAAAACAACTCCAAAAAGGATGAAGACGTAGGTTAAAAAGAAAGAATGGCCAAAAAAAAGGAGAAGACTATAAGTGAGAAGTGTGAGAGAGAGAGAGAGCACAGCACAGGCAAGACAGATCAAGAGGAAAATTTAAGAAACAGAAGAGGGAAAAAATAGCAGATAAATAAGTCAAACCACAAAGAGAAGCAGCAACAGTTAAAAGCTTGGAAGTCAAACAGACTGGCATTTGTAAACAGGCTGCAGTGCACACTGTACAACTTAGCAAAACACAGCTAAGGGTGTCTTGAGGAAATCTGACGCTTTAAAGGAATAGTTTAGTCACAAATGAACATTCGATCATCATTAAAAGCATAACACGATTTGTTTAGTGCTTCTGCTTTGAGTCATTTTCACTGATTATCTTCCCCTCCAGTGAGCTGTTAACTACTGCAGATGGATCATTTGAACTTGAAAACTCATGAACGAATAATTCAGACTGGTGTGAATTCACCAGACTGGCCGATTCATTAAAAAAGATAATCAAAAGAATGATTCAAAATGATTCATTCGTTGAATGGTCATTGCTACTCATTTCACAAATATGCAAAGGAGATTTTTTTTTCAGTGAGACTTTTTCAGTTAAAGCTGCAGTCCGTAGTTTTTCCTCTTTGTCGCCATCTCTGTTCGAAATCTGCAATTGCAGTTATTCGCGGAATGATCAACTTTACATGGATTGTGCCTCGGCACGGCACAGCGCGGATGAATCCAATGTTTTGAGGAGAATGTGCGGCTGTCAGTCACCGCTCCGGTGTGGATACTGTCATTCGGAATCACAGATTCTACTTTTTGGAAGTATGACCGACATAAGAATTTTCACCAGAAAATGTAATCTGAACAAGTAACATCCTCTTTTATTCTGACCTTCTAAGGGAAAAAAAGCATTGCAGTAAATCACGCTGATTAAATCTAACGATCTCTTATATCACGTCAAACCGTGCAAATTATACTTTTATTCTCAAATTGTTAATGTCAACAACATCAGCACTGTGTGACTACATTTAATGCCCTTCCGATATTTATCCTTGTTTTCGCATGGGCCCGGTTGCAGTCTCTTTTTTTCCCGTAACCACTCCGAATAGAAGTCCGAACAAAGTCTTTTGCATTTTACAACGGGTGAATCTCCAGTTGTCACAGGTGATTGTGGTTTGAACCTTTCTGGATCCGCCATCAAATTGATAAGTTTAATTATATCAAGTGCTATGAGAAAAAGCAATAAATCTCCACCTCCAACATTCTCACACGCAATTTAGCCTACTAGCCGAGAGTGAGACTCCTTCTTTATGTGTACAGATGTGACGTAATGACGAAAAGACATGCTCGAATTTCACGCGGAAATCCACCAGTACCACTGGAATTAAAAACAGTATTACAAGCTTAACGTTTTGAATCGAGCTAAGGCAAGCAGATAGTTTTGGACACTGGCTGGTTATGTACTTGCTCTAAAATGTATTTTGGACTTATGACTCAAATTTTGGAGTGTGCAAAAATAAAAGCTATCATACGGCTTCATAATACTCTTAATAATGTGCGTAAGTTGCTTGAACTATTTTGATAATATTTTTATACTGCTTTTTTAATCTATTTTAAAGCTTTAATGTTGTGTTTCACAAAAAAAAGAAAAAGTCATAATGGTTTGAAATGACATGAGGGTGATTAATGATGTCAAAGCTGTCCCATTAAGTCAAGGAAGAGAGACAAGACAAAACTGACAACAAAACAAAATACAGACACTCACACTGCAAATCAAAACAGCACAGTGTAAAACTGCATCACTGCAGATGCCCAAAGGTTTTTTTTTTTTGCAAATGCAGAAATATTTAGTTGTTAATAATGAATTCAGCAGTGCAGAAAGTGTTTAGCTCTTTTCTTTCTTGCCCAAAAGTCTGTGATTATCCACAAGATTCCACTGAGGTTTGTGTAGTCTAAGGTCCAGTAGAAACAGTTTTACCATAGAAAATGACTTTCCCACATTCTCTTATTAGTGCTTTTTTTCCCTGCAGAATCCCCACCCTTCTTTTACCCAACTCTCTTTGTCACTGTTAAAAGTATGCATTGATTCGTCTCTGCCTCGTGTATTTCCTTTCTTATTTGTATCTCCCAGACAGTTCACATCATCTACCTCCCCATCTTATCCAAGTAAAAAAGCACTTTCTTATCCTACTTTGCTCCTGTCTGCCTGGCAGTACCTCAAAGGAAAACATATGGCTATCGAATGATCCGAACCAGAGCAGAACTCAAAACTGAGAAAGCGAGCTGTGACAGTGGGAGAGGGAGCAGCAGTGGAATGCGAGCGAGGAAAAAAATGAGAGAAAAAGAAGCATGCTTGAAGCAAAAGAAGAATGAGCTTTAAAAAAAGAAAACTGCTGCATTTTAATGAACGTGAACCCAGACACCAGGGTAACCAGATCTTCAGACGTACCTCAGACTATTTTAGGTCATGACTGTTTGTTTGAGTTCATGCCTTGTGATTACATCCATTTCTCCTACTCTTCTTTCTCATAAATATATGTTTATCATTTAGTCAATACAGATTCAATTTAGAAGAAACAAAATTGGAGTTCCAGTGTGGTGAGTGTTTTTTCTTTGGCTTAATAAATGCTGACCAAGTATGCAAAACTTTTCTGTAAAACAAGTGTTGACTAAACCAGTAATGAGCATCAACCCTTGCCTCTTTCTCTTGTAAATACGAGCAAATGACAAACCAAGAACATCAACAGAGAAAGAAAGGCTAATTAAATCAGGAGAACTCCCTAGCCCAGGGGGTCTAGGTTGGATGTCTATCGGCTCGCTTTCGGGTTAAACTTTCCGCGACTGTGCAACTGGGTTATAGGTTGCCAGGTTGAGGTGACAAACGGGTTGAAATTGTATATGGTGTGTGGATTGTGTGAATATTAATATTTTAATTTAATACAAGATCTGGCAACTGGTCAACATTAGACAAACATATTGGTCCGATTATTCATAAAGGAGTTTGGGCCATGCAAATTACGGGAGTTTCCCGGGCGAAATAACAAACCGGGAGGGGTCCGGGAGATAGGGCTAAAAAACGGGAGAAACTCGGGAAAAACGGGAGTGTTGACAGGTATGCTTTATGAACTACAGAGATGCATTCACACAAAAAATATTTACTGGAATCTGAAGGTGCAAACAAGTCATAACGAGTCAAGTAACAAACAAGAATTCCTGACAGCAGCAACTTTTCTGTGATAAATTGGGATAATTCCTGGAAAATCCCTTGTGTGCTGTGAGACTGAGACAGTACATGACTACCCAGGCAACATTTAATGGTGGGGCCAATGTAGACATAATATGGGTTTGAAATATAGGCCCTACATAGGTTTGTCCTGTCGTGGAAATTTTAAACTGTATATTAAACTAACCATGTTTCTAACATCTAACCTTATAACTTTAACATCTAACAATTTGAACAGGATGTACTGTGACAAAACCAATGGAAAACTTTGACTGTGTGCGTATGTATGTATGTAAAAATAACATAGTTTGGGAAATGAAACTAGACAGTCTTTTAGAATCTTGTGATTAACAAATGAAGTCATCATTAAAACAGAGTTTGCTTGTGCCAGTGACAGAGGAAAAAGGTTGGGGCTTTTGAACCAATTGAACCAATCATATTGAAGGTGACATGTTAGTCTTATTTGTTTTCTCGATTCTATAAAAACTGTTGTATATGTGTTTTACGGTGGGATTTCTCAATGGAATTTGTCTGAGATCCTCCGGCCTTGATTCTTCTTGGGAGAGTTTCTCTGAGAACTGCTCGAAGACTCTCCTGGCCGTTATTAAAGCATTTAGAGGACATTTGCTGATGTCTGTCTGTTAATTTCTGCTGCACAGCAGGTCAGTTTAGGGAGGCAAGTAAGTTAGGGTAAGGTTAGGGTTAGGGTTAGGGTTAGGGACGCAAAGAGCTGGAGTATAAAGGTTATTAAGTGTCGATTTGTAGACGCTCTGTGTCGATGAGTAGACGCAACAGATTTATTTATTAAGTGTCGATTTGTAGACGCTAGATAGTTGGGTTTAGGGGGGAAAATCCACAACAGTCCATACTGGGGCTTATTCAGATAGGGCGGACATAGAACCCATGGATAAACCCGTGTAGGACCCGTATTTCAAGCCCATATAACACCTACATGAAATGTTGGCAGGGTAGTTGAATTTATGCTTGACTGAATTTATGCTGCTTATGATGAGATTTTTCTTTTAAATAAATTATTCCCATACCATATTATAATTCTAAAATGTTGAAAATAGTAATAAAGAAAAAGCAGGTGTGTACAAAACTGGCAATTATTTTACTAGTAGTGTCTTATGAAGTAAAAAGTGTGTGTTTCTCTTACTTGGGTCTTCATTGGGAAGATACTGAGGTTCATCTGTGGGTTCCTGAGGGATCTGAGGGATCTGAGGGGTCACGGAAAGCTGGAAGATGCGTCTCTCATGCAGGCCGCAGTAGTGATGGTGGAGATGACAGGAGTATAGCCCCTGATCTAGGAGCTGGATGTCTGAGATGATCAGAGAAAAATCTCCCTGCGAGAATGCTGTGGCAGAAATGTTCATCTTTTGTTGAACAAACAGTGGCCCGTAGTGACGCCTCTCACCAGAAGCGTACAGGTCGATGAGTCGATCGGCGCGGTCATGTCGGACCCCTGGAGGTTGACGATCCCAGTGCACCACCTGTTGTTGGTCCTCCTGACTGTTGCCCTCGGTCCAGATGGGCCGGCGGTTAACGCAAGGGAGAACCACTGTGCTGCCCACCAGAACCACATACACAGCCTTCTGACCGTCCCAGAACCGCCTCTCCTTACGTGCTGAGAGAAAACCAAAGCTGGATGAGTATGCAGCACACACGGTATGTTTCACTTGAAACAGGCCTCGCAACAGAAGGGGCCTCCGTCTGCTTGAGCTCGAAAAAGTGCCACCAAAATGAATAAAAATGCTACCAAAATTAATAAAAATGTCTACCAAAAATCAAGATATAAGGGGCAAAAATGTCCCTGTATGAGTTCTTGTTTTTAATATTTATAACAGGAAATAAAGTGCTGTTTTCCCAAATATCAGCACAATTGCAAATGTGATAGCCTATTGATTGTATACAACGGTTCAATAAACAAGACGTTAATGTTAGGTGACTTTCATTTTAGACTTAAAACCTTGTCTATTTTTGCTCTATTTTGCAAAGTTTCTTTGAAACTAAACTGGCCTCAGAATTGCAAAGGCAGTGTCTGAGCATGCATATACGAGTATGTATATATAACTATTGTTCAAAAGTTATTAAAAATATAAGAAATTAATACTTTTATTAAAGAGTGCAGTAAAGAAAGTGCAATATTTTAATTTGTAATAGTAATTCACAATATTACTGTTTTTACTGTATTTTGATCATATAAATGCACCTTGTTGAGCAAAAATGAAAAACAAAACAGATATATATTATGTGTTTTAATAATATTGAATACATGCATTTGCATATAAAATATATTTAAACAATAAACAATATATATATGCAATTTATTGTTTAAATCTTTTTTTTAAAGTTGGTGAATGGAGATGAACAGGAGAGGGCAAAACTTTCTTTTCAAACGGACTTCACATTCTTTCCATTCTTTAATCGTCAGACAGCTCCTTATTTGGCATGAACTTGAACCGTTTGATCAAGAGGCAGGTTAAATGCCAAGAATAGCCAGACAAAAATCTCTAAAATATGAAGCGAGTTTACCAACCTGATTTGGTGACATTGAGCTGAACTTTGATTGACTCATACAGGTGGCAGTAATGATGATGCAGGTTACAGGAGTAGATACCTTTGTCACTCATTACAACATCTGTATGAAGGAACCCAGACAAAATGCATTCATTAATGAACAATGGGGCTTTGCCTGGAAGTTTTGAAGTTTGAAGGTTATTTTGAAGAGTGAAAGTTATATAGGTCT
Organism: Leuciscus leuciscus; assembly: GCF_965113295.1. Classification (NCBI taxonomy): domain Eukaryota; kingdom Metazoa; phylum Chordata; class Actinopteri; order Cypriniformes; family Leuciscidae; genus Leuciscus; species Leuciscus leuciscus. The sequence continues at coordinate 12,671,148 of NC_138747.1, read as the reverse complement.
TATTTTTTAATACTTGAGCAGTTTGAAGGGATTGAAAGTTAGGTGGCTGCTAAAGTGTTCTTGTGGTTGTTAGGCAGTTTCTAGAGTTTTCCAAATGGACATACATAAAGAGAGAATGATTAACTGTGATATTATTAAGTAACATTTGTGTTGCCAAAAAGTATCTCACCTTTAATTACCAATGAGAAGTTACCATCCTTAAAAGCAGTCTTGGGCATGTTAATGCGTCCCTGGTTGTAGCCATTGTAGATGCGCTGGTCTCCAGCAGAAAACATGTCTAAAACACGTTCCATTGCATGGTCTGGGCCAGTACGAAGTAAATCCCAGTGCACTACCCGTTGGCGGTCCTTTAGGCGGTCTTGGGTCCATACCATGCGCTGACTATGACACTGCAATATCGCCTGTGATCCCTGGGGAGCGCTGATATTGTACATGGCCACCACCACGCCACTGCCATCGATTTGGCCTAGCGCTGAGACACAAAGGGCAGGTTTCCCGAAAACAGATTAGGTCTAATGATCGAAAAACACTATCATATGTGATTACTTATAGTAAATGGAGCAGTGCTGTTGTTATAAACCATTATGTTGCTACAGCAGCAGTAAACTAGTAGTTACAGCATTCTCAGTCCTGTAGATAATGTTCAAAAGTTTTGGGTCGTTAAGATTTTTGAATGCTTTTGAAAGAAGACGTAATTTATTCCTGTGATGGTAATTTTCAGCATCATTACTCACACTTGTCACATGATCTTCCAGTAATCACTCTAATATGCCAATTTTCTGCTCAAGAATCATCATTATTATTATCAATGTTTTTTACTGCTTTTTGAGAAAATGTATTTGAACTAGAAATCTGTTGTAACAATGTTTACAATCTTTACTGTCATTTTTAATGCATCCTAGCTGAAATAAAAAGTATTTTTTATTTATTTTTTAAATCTTACTGACCTTAAACTTTTGAATTGAGCTGCGTATATTTTTGGATAATTATGACATTATGTGAGGTGCTTGATACACTTTTGTTTAAAGTTTATATTTGTATGCTTCAAGTTATGCACTTACCAGGGCTGAAGAGGAAGGAAGCCAGAACTGTAAAAATAAGCAAACAGGAAAAACAAGTTAAGATTGAATAAACAGTGCTGATCAAGGCCACCTCATGAATTTCATCCCACTACGTTAAAGACCAGATATATTATCACTATTTTCAGAAATCACTGTTTATAATTAGCTTGCAAAAAGCAGCAGGCACTACGCAGCACCCAATAGGCTGGGTGCTTTATATGAAGTAATAGTACAGTAATACACAAATACACAGTAATGCACAAAGAGATAGAGGAATGCAGTGACAGCCAAGCCATGCAAGTTTCCCTGTTTGCTCTTTGTCAGCAAGCATTTAGGAAAAAACGAGTAGCACCAACATTTTGAATTTGCATCACTTATGTCTGAAAGGACTATTTATGGATGTTTGAGTCTGTAACCCTTAGAAATAAACACCTCTCCTTGCGTCTACAAGAAGAGTCAAAACACTCACGGCTAATAAAACATTCCTTTGTAATCTAAAGTAAATTTTAGACTTAGA